>NC_067417.1:40278198-41630731 GCF_009764475.1 Pristis pectinata
TAGCACACAATTTTCATGCAAAATCATGAATAAAAGTGATTTTACTCATTTAGATCACGCTGGTGATCATTTCCAGGTGAAACTGCGCTGTCAGAACATGGGACCAGGGACTACACCTGAGCACAGCCATGATTTTCCCAGCACCAGTTACAAATCTGGAACATCACACATAGCACACAGCATCTGGCACACACTGAAGCTTTTGAGTACAAGATCCTTGTTGAACAGTCACAAAGATTGCCAATGAGATGTTAGTTTACAGCTTCCACTCTGACCTCAATGTTTTGCTCACAGCTTCAGTTTTCAAATGCACAGGATATTTGAGACCTCGTCACTGGATGTTCCACCATTGATTGCAGCCTTTTTGTTTACTGCACATCAGAACTACATGCTGTGATCTCTGCTTCAGTGATCAGGACACACGTCGCACTGCTACAAGCCCACTCATGGCATGGGACTCTATCAGGGCAGACTGTCACTTTGGTGTGATCACACACACAGAAGATCGCTTTGCTACCTCTTGCATGTCTTCCCTCATCTCCATGGCAATCTTTTATGCAGTTGCCAATGAAGAGAGTGTATTGGGAGGGGGGAGGGGGTTCTGAATCCCTTCCGAACGATCAGAATGGCAAGGGTACAGCAATTCAGTGCTTTTCTTATAACTCCCACTGTACAAATTCCATGTTAGCTCCTGGTTATGGGTGTGAACTACTAAAGTGCTGTTCTAATGCTTCCTGAGGGATTGCACTGGGCGCATGTTATGTACAGATCGTGCTTAGCACAAAGAAAAGGGTGCTAGGCATGTGCATGATGGCTTGTGCATCCTTTGCAAATAATATCATAACTCAGATTGTATATTAACTCAGATAATATACAATTCCTCTTTCTACCCAGACAAAAAAATAGAAAATTGCCATAATTACTATTAATTTATATGTATAATATTGTTTCCACACGTTTCTTGGGTCAGGATCCCTTGGGTTTTTTTCTCCTGATTGAGATGGTTTACTGTAAATTCGGATGGTTGAACTGGGTCTAAGCAATGCTGTGAATCCGTTGATTGTTGCTCCACTGGGTCAGAGTATCTGCAAGGAATTGTTGAATTATTCTATGGCAAAATAATATGAGGAGGGAGAGGAAAGCAAGGTGTATTCCCCAAACTGGTGTAATACAACACCAGAATCCTGATACAGTCTATTCTGAGCATTGCCATGGGAAGAGTAGACAGAGGGAATGATTCAAGGATGTGCTGATAGCATCCTTGAAGAAATGCACCATCCTCACTGACTTCCTGGGAATCTGTCCATCTCCAAAGTGGAGAAGGAGCATTCAAGATGTTATTGGGAAGCTTGAGGCTATGCATGTGGAAGAAGGAATGCACTAGCTCACAAACTACCCACCTTCCTGTCCCCATTGGACTCTTCCCTGCTCCATCCGTGGAAGAGTCTGCAGTTACCATAAATATCCTCATTAGCTACCTCAGAATCCGCAAAACCAGAGTGGAATTAAGACATTCTCCATCCTGAGGGACTGCCAAAGAAGAAGGAGATTACATAGTTTGGGATTAGTAATCTCTGCCATTAATTCTTTCTTCCAATTCCCTTTACCTCAGCTTCACCTGAGTTAATTGTGCAAGGAACGTTTTGGAAGTCAATTGCTGCTTCACTTACAATGAAACGTATGGGGGAGGTGAGGTGAGGAGTCTGGGGGGGAGAGGATAGGAGGATAAAGTGAGAAGACTGAAGGAGAGAAGAGGGGAGAGAAGGATATGGTGAAGAGATCAGCGGAAAGGAAGTTAGGAGAGGAGAGGAGAATGAAGTGAGGAGACGGAAGTAGCAGGGTAGAGGAAGGTGTTTATATAACGAAAATCAGGCTTGATCTGGAATCTGAATCAGTGTGTATAAAATAGAATAAATAGGATGAACAATGTAATTATTGTACAATCATTTCTGAACCATGTAACATTTGCATTTCTAATTATCGTTGTTATGAATCATGCTGTTATTGCTTTGACCTATGTAACCAGTAAAATGTGTGTGAATACGGCACAAAACCTTCGAGTAAACACAGCCAAACAATGAGTGCTACACAATTAGTTTTCAATCCCACTGCACTAAAAGGTCCTTAAACACCTTATGTAATTTTTTTCCCTCTATGATTACTTGTTTCCTGTGGATTATTTTCAACATATAACAGAAAGAAGAAATTGGTTATTTAGTGCCCTCTGGAATTCCTTCCAAAAGCATGCCCAAATTTCAAAGGAACAAAGAATTTCCCACTCTACACTGTATTAGCTTAGCTATGACTAACAAAACGAGCAACCTTTGCTCCTTACATTAGTGGAATATCCCTTTATTTGTTGGATCACTGAAATAATAGACTAATTAAAATAATGCAGAGAAGCTATACAGTCTTTAATATTGAGATAGGGCTTGGTATGATAGGCGTGGAGAAGATGTCCCTGCTGGCGGGGGAAGACCAAAGTTGGGCTCATAAGTTTAACAGACACCAATAAAGCCATTTGGGAGTTCAGGAAATATCTCATTACCCAGAGAGTGTTTAGAATGTTGACCTCACTAGCAAAAGGACTAACAAGGCAAAGATGCTTTTAAGTGGAATTGGATGAGAACCCAAAGTATAATGGGAAGAAATTTTCACTGATGGGGTTTGATGAAGAGAAATATTGGATGAGGCTTGTATACAAAGTAAACACAGGTGTAGGAAAGTCTCCCAGTGTCCAACATGGAATACACAGTCCTCCAATGTTGAACCTGCACTCATGGTCCCCAGTGTCAAGCCCACACATGCAGATCCCCAATGTTGAGCTTGCAACCATGGTCCCTAATGTTAAGATAAGTATCCTCACCGCTGAGACAGCTGTCCCCTGCTGCTGAGAATGCATGCACAATCCCACAACATTGAGGCTGCATGTACAACCCCTGACGTCAAGACCAAATGTGCAGTTCCCTGACAGTGAGCCTGCACGTTCAGACCCTGGTGTTGAGCCTGTGTGCATAATGGCCTGATGTAAAGCCTGGACGTGCTGTCCTTGATATCAAGACTTTGGGCACAGCTCCCCCCAACGCCAAGATTGCATGTGCAGTTACACAATTTGAAACTGCAAGCACAATCCCCAACGTTGAGAGAGCAAGTGCAGTTCCCTGCTGTTGAGCCTGCTTCTACAGTCTCCTGTCTTGAGCTCCATGTGTAGTCCTCTGATGTGGAGTCAGCGTACGCAGTCCCCCAATGACAGTCAACACATGCAGTCCTCAGATATAAAAATGACACACGCAGTCTTCTGATACTGAGAGCATACACAGTCTCTGATATCGAGACTAGCTGCACAGTCCCTTGATATCAAGACTATATATGCAATCCCTTAACTTCAATACCAATACGCAGTCCCTGATATTGAGACAACCTGCACAGTCCCCTAATATTGAGACACAAGAGATTCTGCAGATGCTGGAATCTGGAGCAACACACACAAAATGCTGGAGGACCTCAGCAGGTCAGGCAGCATCTATGGAGGGAAATAAACAGTCGAGGTTTCAACATCAATTTCTCTAACTTCTGGTAACGCCTCCCCTCTGTTTCCCCCCTTCCCCACCCTATTTTGTTCTCCTTCATTTCTGTGGCCCCCTCACCACTTCTCTTTCCCCTCCTCCTCCCTCATGACCTGCCCACTATCTCCCTCCTATTCCCCACCTCCTTCCCCTTACTCCATGGTCTACTGTCCACTTCTACCAGATTCCTTCTTCCTCAGCCCTTCGCCTCTTCCACCTATCACCTGCCAGCTTCTCACGTCATTCCCTTTCACCACCCCCCTATCTTCCCCCTTTCACCTGGACTCACCTATCACCTGCCAGCTTGTGTTCCTTCCCCTCCTATTTTATTCTGGTTTCTGCCTTCTTTTCCAGTCCTGACGAAGGGTCTCGACCTGAAACGTCGACTGTTTATTTCCCTCCATAGATGCTGCCTGACCTGCTGACTTCCTCCAGCATTTTGTGTGTTGCCCCTGATATTGAGACTACTTATGCAATACCCTGATATCAAGACCACCTGTGCAGTCCCCTGATCTCAAGATAATATACACAGTCCCCTGATATTTAGACTACATGTGCTGTCCCCTGATATCAAGACTGCCAGAATGTTGTCCAGGTGTCCACACCTACATGCAGTAAGATAACCGCAAGCAAGTGCAAGGCAAGAACCATCTCCTATAAGACAGGGTCGAATCATCCACCCTTCACTTAGTTTTCCATCATCAACATCCTGGAAGCCGCCACTATTCTGAAACTTAGCTGTACCAGACATACAAATACAGTGACTACAAGAGCAGGTCAGAGGCTGAGGACTGTGCCTGCATGCTCGACACTGGGGGACTGGCTATGTATGCTCACCATTGCTGGGACTGGCATGTACGCTCAACATTGGGAGATTTGCCACGTGTGCTTGATGTTAGGTTACTACACAATCCAACACAAAGCAGTCTACTTGCTCTGCATCCTTTCCACCAACGTCAATATTCACTCCCTTCATGAATGCACTGTGGCTGCAATGTGCACAAAATGCACCGCAGCAACTCAGCAAGACTTCTTCAACAACATCTCCTCAAGCTTTGACCTCTACTACTTACAGGAATGAGTGCACGTCAGAGTACCATCACCTCCAAGTCACCGAACATCTTGACTTGGAAATATATTACTATCTCTGCATTGTTACAGGGTCAGAATTTTACCCGATAGCACTCCTGCCATAGGCTACCATCTCTGACGGATAACTGAGGTGGGCAGTAAATTCTGACCTTGCCAGCAACTCCCACATCCTGTGATCTAATAAATAACCCTCATGTTGCAATTTCATTTTAAACAACTTTTGGCCCTTAACTATGAATGACTTCCTGTTGTCTACTCAGCCAGTTGGGCAGGATTAGATCACGCCTCGTTCTAATGTCTGACAAGTGTTGCAAAGGGAAGCAGTTCTTGCTTCTTGTACTTGAATCAATTATATGGTTCCAGACGGAAGGCACCAGTCAATGGAGTTAATTGCCCAATTCGTCTCAAGACAACTGGGCAGATATTTGCTACTAATTGGGTAATTGGTCTAATATTTCCCATCTGGAATCTTTCATCACCATTAATGAAACAATCAAGAAGCAAACAAAACTGTACAGCAACCTAGCTATTAAAGAATCATTGGAACTGTATGAGGAGATGGGAAATGAAAAAGTATATGTAAAGGGACCTCGCAAGGGAAGTAGTGCAAAGGATAATGAGAGGTGTGCAAAAATTAATATAGATTTGACATCTTTGTGAAAATTATATCCACATGTTTCACAAAATGTTGCGTTACTTAAGATTGTACTTCCTCTTTGAGGTAAACATTCTTTGCAACTCCTAAAATGAAATTATAACACTGCACCAAAGAACTACATTCAGTGGGTTGATGATGTAGATGGGATGAGGAACATTGACAGTGATATTGTGGCATCTACCCTCTTCTTCTGTCTGTTGTTTACAACATATTATTGTATTGCTAACACATAAAGAGGATGACTATGTTTGGGAGCAGAAGCCTTACATTTTATAGGGCAAAACATTAAACTTCACAGGATAGATAAAAGTTAACAGATCCCTTTATCCTTTTCCTGCTTTTTGTTGATAACAAGCAGGGTGCAAGTTCACTTTCTCCCATTTTGCATTATGGCATGAAGACAAAATCTGAACTTTTTAAGGAAAGTCAAGCTTTGTTTGAGGTATAGACATTTAGTGTTCTGAGTGACTTCTTAAATCACAGTCGAATGAATTGACAAATGCAGCATATGCAAACACTTCTATTCCTGCTTTAAGATTAATAAAGTATTTTTTTAACTTTCAGATTATTGATATTTTTATGACTGACTGCTATGTAACTATTAATTGTGTGCAAAATTAGAGTATCACAATATTATAATATGCTGGAATATTGTGATAAACAAAGAATATGATAAACACACAGTCATTTTTGCAACAGCAATGCAATTAGAATCAGAACATTTATATGAAATCATATATCAGCATTCAAACACTTTGGGAGGACACTGTTAACTTGGTTAAAATGTACTCTTGCAAAAAAATAATGGAGTTTTAGCTCAATCACTTAATTTTTTTCTAAAATGGGAAGAATCAGTGCAAAAGACCATGGAGTTTTAAATACAAATTATGTTTACCTGGTTAATAAAAAGGATTATAAGTGCACCCTGCCCACAAAGCTGCACATACCTCCAGAATGAATTAATAAACATTGGATTCTGCTATAAAAACAGAAAATGCAAGAAATACTCAGTAGGTCAGAGAGCATCTATGGAAGGAGAAACAGTTAATGTTACAGGCTGGAGAACACAACTCTTTCCTTATTAAGTATCCCTGATGAAAGGTCTCTCACCTAAAATATTGGCTCTGTTTCTCTTTCCACAGATGCTAAGTATTCCTAGCATTTTCTGTTTTAATTTCAGATTTCCAGCATCTGCAGTTCTTTTGACTTTCATTGGATTCTGCTAATTGTACTTATTTGTGAGCCTTCAAGGGGGCTTTAAAAATTAAACTTTTTTTCTGGGTTCAAGCACATCAGAAGACAAGCATAAAAAGTTCTTCGATATTTTAATTGAACTAAAATACTAAAAAACGTTTAATGCTTGTCTTCTGATGGCCTTATACCTGGAAAAAAAGTTTAATTTTTAGAACAAATGGCACACTGAAGTTCTTTCAAAGTTCTTTTCAGTTAATTAAGACCTAGTCACTCACAAGTGGTGTATGGACACTGTGATCATAATGTGTAATGTTCTCTGCTGCATTAATTAGATTGCACCAGGTTAACACTTGAAATATCACAAGGGATGTATTTGTTCATAAATTAGGTGCTAAAATGTTACCTGATCGTGTTGATTCATGGCAGAGCTTACATTTGCTAATGTGTGAATGAATTTGAATGAAAACATGAAAAAATATCTCAAATCTGGCGTGTTTTTGGAAGCAGTCTATATTCAGATCACTGATTATGCATAAAGTGAAACTCTACCTGCAAAACCATAGGACTGTGGGCATTTGTACATTAGTGCAATGGTATGGTGTTGTTTTTTTAAAAATAGAGGATATTGCTGGAATCAGGTCAATTTCACAGGTATGGCTGATGACAATTGCACATTAGCTGATGATAATTTAAAAGTATCACATTGTCATTGAAATAATGTGAATTATTCCCCTCTTCACTGATGCAATGCGTTATATAAATGGTCACCTTGAAAAGAATGTTCCAATGATTTCATTTGCCAGATCAGTGGCACCTCTGGCTTTATTCTTCTATTTGCATTACTGTGAGTAACCACAGTGAGCCCTAGAGATCAGCTGGAGCTGGAATACCAACAGAATGTGTGGGAAATACTCAGCAGGTCCCTGGAGAGGAAAGAAGAATTAACATTTCAGGTTTGAGAACCTTTCTTCAAAACTGGAAGAAGTTTGAGTTTGGAGTTTCAACCTATAGGCAAGTGCATTGCTGGGAATGATAAAGAGCAGGAAGAGGGATAGAGACAAGGGCAAAAGCTCTGTGATTTGGTGGAGGCAGGGCACATTAAATAACAACCTTCTGCCCCACCAGCTCTCACGTTCACTGGATCATCTGCTCTCAATTTCTCCCTCCTCCTGTACAATGTTACTTCCAAGCATACCATTCCCTCTCTTCTTTCAGCACCTGATAGTATCATCATCGACTTCCTGATGCTATGAGACCCAACCCTGCTCTCCTTCCCACTAGACCGCCTACATGAATGCAGGAGATACAACAACTGTCCTTGAAACCTCCACTCTGTTTCCATTACACATGGCCTTCCAGCAAAAATCTATCTCCTTGCACTTGTTTCAATTTACTGCACCATTTTAGCTGCACAGAAATGTCCTTTATTCATTTTCCAGGATGTGGATGTTGCTGGCAAATCCAGCATTTGTTGTCCATCCCCAACTGCTCTTGAGGAGATGACAATGGTCTTGATCCACTGCTATACTTCTAGTGAATGCTGTTGGGTAGGAATTTCCTATTGTGTTGTTATCACTTTAAACTAAAGCGTGACACCATCTTGGCTCTCTTTAAGACAGACAATAGTGCAATTGGAAATTAGGGGAGCCAGACAAAGTTTGCACTGGATGCAGAGAGAGGAAGGACAGTACCCAGATGTAATAATACATCACTGGGTGCATTGGTCCACAGTGGAGAAAGGACAAATTCAAATTTCATCAAGAAGACACAGTTGGAAGAGACAAGGAGGTGAAAAAAAAGAGCTCTGTTCCCTGTTTCTATTTCATGTACAGTGCTTAAAGGAGTTTAATGACCTAAATAGATCAGGAAAAGTAAATGCGTTTGCTGATTCCCTTGGTTACTCTGACTTAGGCCCACACATCTCTTTCACTCTGTCGTGGTACGTGTGCGCTCTCCTATCACTCCTCACACTCACTCAGCTTTCAGCAGCACTCAGCTTTCAGTTTCTGTGCATTTCACCCCCTGTAGATCTCCACCTCTGTCACACGTCAGCCATCAGGCAATGGTATCTGTAGATTTGATAGTTAACCTCCCAGATTGCACAGCACCCATTGTGTTTATACTGAACTTCCACTCACCTGCAGGCCTCTTTTTACTATAGTGCAAGGGTGAGGGAAAGGACTGATAATGGGCCATAACTAATGGTTACGAGACAAGTAGAGGGAGGTGCTCAGGAGATGTGACATATCTGAACTCTTCTCATTTAGAGATGGAGAGACAGGGAACTCGCATATAACTGATGAAAAACACTATGATGCTGGAGGAACTCAGCAGGCCAGGCAGCATCTGTGGCGAAAAGCAGGCAGTCAACCCGAAACATTGACCGCCCGCTTTTCTCCACGGATGCTGTCTGGCTTGCTGAGTTCCTCCAGCATCGTAGTGTTTTTCATCTAGATTCCAGTATCTGCAGTCCTTTGTTTCTCAACTCACACATAACTGATGGAGAAATTACAAATGTTGCTACCACTCAATTTCATCAATAAATGAACTACGAAAACACTGAGAATGATGATTGCTAAAACTGTGAAGACAAAATCATTTCTCTTTCATGTTACTAGGTTTCACACATACAGTGAGTGTCACTGGACTTGCTTGAGGAAGTCGCTCCTTATTTGAGGAACTGTCATAGGAGAATCAGCCATACACCAGTGCAGGTGTTCACATGTCAATGGGAGCTCTTGACAGTAGCTGGGTTTATGCTTGCGACTCCCGCCTCACAAGTGAGCATGAGCCTGCACTGGCAGCAGTCACTGCTTGGGGACTCCACTTGGCCAAGGGACTTTCATTCAGAAGGGTCTTGCCCTGGAAACTTCCCCTTTTGGTTCTTAGATCTGTCTGTCTCTCTGGTTGGATCCCTCTCCTAATGTGTTGTTAAATAGATCCAGTGCATCTCCCATTAATTCAATATTTACTAATCTGATCCTGTTAGTTCATAAGTCTCCAAAGTTTAGTAAAAGCTGCATCAATAGGTGCTTGCCACAGAGAACTGAGACACCAGCTGTAATAACCAAGCTTACTGTCAGATGGGCAGACACAGCCTTTTAATCCCTACCTGAACTGGGGCTCAGTCTCACCTCCATTTCACTGGTCTGTTTCCAGACTCTCAGAAAACCTCTCTTGGATATGTTAAAATTAAGGTTAAGTCAAACTCAATGTAAAATCTCTCATTAATGGTTTGTAAAGATGTTAATTACTGTGGTACCAACCCATCAGTCTGCATTAATTATGATCCTAACTAGTAAGGTGGTTTACCTGCGAGCATCCATCTGGACATGCTGGAGTAGGGTCACTAATGCAATTTGATATTAAGTAATTTAATTCCCAAACTGCTTCCAACTGACCTGTTCTTGGGACCTTAATTCAAACCAGTTATCAAAGAAAGAAGGAGAACAATCAAACACAGTGGCACTCCGGCACACCTCCTAAAGAGCAGTTCGATGGGAGCACGCAGTATCCGCGGGCACCCTGTTGAGTTCCGCGATCGGTGAGCCCCTCAGGGGATTGTGTGTGTTGTGGGCAGTGAAAATGTGATTCTTATCTGAAGTGTTGCGGGTGCATTTAGCGGGTGTTAGCATTATTGCTGTAGTTCTGTAGTTTGCATAGTTTTTCTTCAACTTCCTGTATTAGTTGTAGTATTTTCACACTGGATGTCCTTTTGTAGTGCTTTTAGCAAATAAACCTTTGTTTAAAAAAGAGCAGTTCCATATCGCAGCAGTGCAAAGGCTAGCAGAGTGCACTGCCACTTGGTTGGTGAATGGTGTGTGCAGTCAAAAGTCACCACAGTCTCTAGCTCACAAAAACAGAGGCAAAACACTCTGGTTGATTCAGAATTAAAGCAGGAACTTTTGGCTACCTACTGACTAAATAGTTGGTTCAATTAGTCCTGACAATCACTTCAGAGCTGTATACCGTACCATGGAATTCACCCCTGATCAGTAGAGTGAAAATGCCACATAGTACCAGCAATGTATTCCACTGTTTCTGAAATTTGGTTCCTTTTGAAGAGCTTAATAAAGCTACAGTCTTCATTCTACACAATATAACTATACTTCTAAAAGTCCCCACAAGCTTCATCACAATCATTTACAAATCAGTTCAACAAAGAATATCTCATTTGAATAACTATTCACAAACAAACCTGTAACTTACTACTGTAAATATCTTGGGTTCTTTTCTACGCTTGTCTGTCAAATCATAATTTGTCTGTCAAATTAGATTGTATTACAAAGATTTGATTATTATAACTCAAATTCAATATGGGCATTGTTCTAAAGGTACAAAGCAACTTTTAAAAAACTTACCTGTGCACTGTTGTACCCAGAACATAACTGCGTTTTGGGACTCAATGACATGAGGCACCAGTCCTTCAGCATTCCCCATTTATCGCATAAAGCACATTAGGCAGACCATTCACTGTTCCAGCTGACTCTCCAAATGCCATTTACATAATACAACAGTAACGATGCCAAAATCAGCCCTGTGGACTGACTTCCTGCACGAATGTTGCTCTGAATGCCAGTCCCTGAATGCTTATTGGAAGTTGATTCAGACAATGGAGACCTGCTCTCCTGTGCTTGTGGCAGCAAAGAGGGGTGAATTTTTCTCAGTAAAATATTCCAGAACGTGTACTTGCAGGTCGAGGAATGGTGTGTGAGATCAAAAGCCACCACAGTCTCTAATTCACAAAGCAGAGGCAAAGCGTTCTGTTCTGGCTCTGAGTCTGCCGCATTGTGTTTGAGTGTGTTGTCAGATAATTGTCAAAGGCCCTCAAAGTTCATCCAAGAAGATCGTGCCAAATGCCTCCTCCAATGTAGCATGTAAGGGCACACAGAACTTTTGTCTTTTCTCTGGATGATTAGTTTACTTGTTGTTCAGTTTTAACTTGAGAAAGAACTTTCTTATATTCTATCTCAAAATAACCAAGTGTGAACCTGTCTCTACTTGTTCTTCACCTACAATTCAGTTTAAGGTAATATTCCAGGATACATTCTTTCTATCTGTGATGTGCAGCATATGCTAGTCTTGAATCATCATCAGATCAGTTTGGTGATTATTCTGGTGTTCCCCTCTCTCTCCTCTGGGTGTGATACTGTGAAGCAGCACATTCCCGCAGCTTCTGAACTGTCAGATCTTATTTTTAAATGCATTAATAAAATGTTGATAAAGTCTTCAACAGTTCACGCCTGGGCCCACTATTTAAAGAGGTATCAATGCATGACAGCAGAGATGGTCATGATTGATTAATGTGGACATCTTGGTGCTGCCAGGCATGATTTTTAAACATGTACAAAGATCAAGGGGCGTTCACAACGATGGGCAACCAAATTTGAGGAGAGTGTTAAAGGCTGTAGTATATCAGGGAAACCAGCCTCCCCTCCATGGACTCTGTCTACACTTCTTGCTGCCTCGGTAAAGCAGCCAGCATAATCAAAGACCCCACCCACCCTGGACACTCTCTCTTCCCCTCCCCCCACCTCCCCATCAGGCAGGAGATGTAAAAGCCTGAAAGCATGTACCATCAGGCTCAAGGACAGCTTCTATCCCATTGTTATAAGAGTACTGAACGGTTCCCTAGTACAATAACATGGATTCTTGACCTCACAATCTAGCTCTTTATGGCCTTGTACGTTATTGTCTGCCTGCACGGCATTGTTATTGTTTTCCTTTGTACTACCTCAATGTACTGATGTGGATGAAATGATTTGTATGATGGCATGCAAAACAAAGTTTTTCGCTGTGCCTTGGTACATGTGACAATAATAAACTAATTTACCAGTGTAATGAGGTCGAGGGGTGTGTATAGTGATTGCTGCCCTGCATTTCTCTTCGAGTTATCACCTGGTGAGGATCATTTCCACTGTGCCTTGAGATAGATGGAATCCACACTCCAGTTTTGGGAAAACCTTTAGGCCACTGTGAGGAGTGGTTGAAGACGACTCTGGCGATGACTTTCTCTGTGGCAGACAGCAGGAAAACTCCACTCTAGTTACTGCGCTCATATTTTATCTCCTTCCTTGAAGATGTCACGGTTACAGCATCTCTGAGGTTCCTCAGAATATCCTCCTCTTCCCTGATGCAAACGATTAGATTGTGGATTCGTAAGTGAATCTCTTCAACATTAAGTTTCAGGATTTCAGTCAGGATATCATCTGCTCCTGAGGCTTTGCAGATTTTATTTGGAATATGGCCTTATAGAGTTCTTGTTTGGTCAGGAATGGCGGCAGGAATGGAGTCAAGGGTGCTCACGTTAGGGACAGCATCATGTATGAGAAGGTCTTCAAAATCCTTCTCCAGTGAATGCTGTCTCTTTGTTCTTGGCAAACTCACCTTTGTTCTTGGATCTCAGTGTAGTGGAGCCTTGGGATGTTTGGACAGTAGATGGCTTGGGCAGTGCTTAAATACCAGTTTATCTCATGGCTGTCTGCATGGTGCTGAGCTTCCTGTGCTGTTTTCTGCCCCACCATATGTTTTTAAGTCACGGATCTTCTGTTGGACCTTGGCCTTTAGGTGCTTGTAAAGCTGTGTCCTTTCCCTTGAGCCTTGTGGAGCCTCTGTTGCAAGTTCACCGTGCTGGTTCCATAGAAGAACGAGCTGGAGAGTCATGAGACATTCACTTATCCCGGAGTGGAGTTGCTGATACAGCACACTCCACCTCTTAAAACACCAGTCCCCAGACCAGACAGTGGAGTGATGTTCTATGTGAATAAAATTAAACTTCATGTGCCAGAAGTTCTTTTATTGACCATATTGCTGCAGAAAAAAAGGAACTTGTGTTGAACCAGAGGTTTTGGAGCCTTAAGTTGTGATGTTTGGCTCACACTCACCCTCAGGCCCACTCACAACCTCTTCTACTGCAGATCTATGACCATGCTGCAGCCCCTGGTGAGCACTGTGTGGGAGTGGGGGGGGGGGGGGGGGGGGCGGGGGGTGGTTACTGGCAGGCTCCAGGAGTGTTCACCAGAGCGATTCGTTGATATTTGCTTTTATTTTCCCATTCTGATTGGATATGTAAATATGGTTTGGAAAACTGATTTGGTTTTGTCTCGAGCTTAGTCTGAGGTCAAACAAAAAGCAGAGCAACAGAGGACGAGAATGACTATATTTTTTTCTTATAGTCATTCCTGGAAGCCCAGCGCTGTGTGGTGATCCCTGCTTGACCTTGAGGCAGTGGTGGGAGATGCTTTCTTGTACCACTGAAATGCTTGTGGCGAAGGCCGTCCCAGGCTGCTGAAGACAGATGCTGACCCAGTGAGAATGTAGCATCACTCATGCACTTGCAGGTCAGGATGGTATACAACTTGGAGGCTCACGCAACATCCTGACTCTATAAACTACTGCTGGTCTAAAGCCCAGGTGATCGTTGTCTGGGAAGAGGTCCTGAAGAAGCCTCGGTTTGTTGCAATCATGCATTTTGTAAAAACACTGTGTCGAGGGTGTGCTGGTAGAACGGGGGGAGGGAATGTTCTGGGTGGTGGATGGAGTGTGAATCAAAGAGCTCCTTTGCCCTGAATGGTCCCCAACTGCTTGTGGGCTGCTGGAGAGGCACTCATTCAGGCTGGTGGAGAATGTTCCATCAAACTACACACGAGTCTCATGAAAGGCCTTGGAGAGTCAGGAATTGAGTCCCTTGCAACAGGATACCCAGCCTCTGATTTGCTTGTAGTATTTATGTGACTGGAACTGTTAAGTCCCTGGTCAACTGTGAAACCCAGGGTTGTTAATAGTGGAGAGCTCAGAGGTTTTCCCTTGCAGATGGTCACTGCACTTGTGGAGCATGGGTGTCAATTTTAACCCATCCGCTGATGCCTGAATGTTTATTGCAAGGGGACATCGGCTGATTCATTCACTGAGCAGTGATGATTCAGCATTGGCTTCTCCTCACTCTAATCAAAAGGCCATCAGTCTCTTCTGCATGGCTCATCTAAAAAAGGGTCTCACAACTTCACCTCTGAGCCCTAGACCATGGAGGATGCAGCAAGGCATTACACAACAAGGGAGCCTCCCTCGTACACCTCCAGAAGGGTCCAGCAGGACAGCCATTGTTCCAGCACACAGTGGTGAAAATATGGACTGCAACATGCCTTCATTGTAAAAAGCATGTAGAACATACATGGAGTCTTTGCTGTAACCAGTAGCCAGTTGCAAAGAGCACAGGCCTTAACCCCCAGCAGCCCTGTGTTGTTCGGCGTGGCAGCTAAAAGAACCACACACTGGCAGAAGATAAATGTGACCTGCAAGCTCACTGGATTTCTGGCACAGACCACTGAGTCCTCTGCAGATAGCTGGATACCAGTGCAACATTGGCAGGGAGGGGGAGAGGGAGGGGGGAGAGGGAGAGCCCTTGTGGCCACATGGGAATTTTGCCATGTGAGGTGGAGCAGTGGAGCATCGAAGCAATCTCTCCATCTTGCCCCATTGGGAACCCCAGCATCCTGACGACCATCTACTACTTCCTTTCCCAAGGATTAGGAGATGAATTCACTCATCCTCAAGCATGGGCTTCTGTCGTCTTCTTAAGGCAGTGGTGGACTGTATACATAGATATATTGCTGACATTGTCTTCACCTCAGGCCCAATAAGTCACCAGCACTACCACAGGCAAAACAGACCCTGCACAACCGGTGGCCTCAGTCAGATCTCAGTCACTGACTCCTTGCTGTAGCACAGTGTTTGCAGTCTCCTGCTCCTCAATCTTAGCCTCTACTTCCTTAGGAGGCTAAAGAAATTTGGTATGTCGCCTTTGACACTCACCAATTTTTATCAACGCACCACAGAAAGCATACTATCCGGATGCATCATGGCTTGGAATGGCACTGCTCTGCCTGAGACCGCAAGAAACTGCAGAGAGTTGTGGACACAGTTCAGCACATCACGGAAACCAGCCTCCCCTCTATGGACTCTGTCTACATTTCTCACTGCCCTGGTAAAGCAGCAGCATAATCAAAGAGCTCACCCACCCAGGCATTCTCTCTTCTCCCCTCTCCAATCGGGCAGAAGATACAAAAGCCTGAAAGCACGTACCACAAGACTCAAGGACAGCTTCTATTCTGCTGTTATAAGACTATTGAACGGTTCCCTAGTATTATAAGATGGGACCTCTTGAACTCACGATCTACCTCGTTATGACCTTGCGCCTTTTTGTCTACTTTCTCTGTAAGCTGTTACACTTTATTCTGCATTCTATATTGTCTTACCTTGTATTACCTTGATGCACTGTTGTAGGGAATTGATCTGCGTGAATGGTATGCAAGACAAGTTTTCACTGTGACAATAATAAACCAATTCCAATCAGGCACACATTTACTTCCTGAAGCTGCGTGGAAGTTTGTTTGGGGTCTTTCGCCCATTCCTCCTTCTCCCCATCCTCCTGGCAGGCAGCCTTGCCCTGCAGCCCCCTCCACCACCCCAACCGGCTCCCTATCGTACTGAAGATCCAGAGGAACAACCATCAGTGCACAAATTTATGCCAAAGACGGCTGAAGGTACAACGATGATCGGATCTAAACCCCAGCCACAATGGGAGTGTTTCCTTTCTCGCATGAATCAATTACTGCAGTTCTCTCCAGCACACTCACTCAAAATCAATCACCAACAAAACAATGTCATTTAAATAGCGGCAGGTTGGAAGGGGAGGTGGTGAGTACTTCCTGCTTCTGTGCCAGTTATCTGAATAGTACAATGCATTGGCTGGCACCAGATCAGTGTTGGCCAAGTTCCTACCCTGGCTGCCTGTATTTATACCTCAGGTGTTACTACAATCCCCAACATCTTGACTTAATGCTAAAGATGTTCAGTTGTAATCCACAGATAAAATTAGAAGAATTACATCCACGTTGCTGAAAAACAAACAGCATTACGCAGCCCAATTTTGTGGTTTGAAGTCTTACGTTTTCCCTCCTTAGTTCAGGGGCAGTTGGCCTCTCTTTTCCTCTTGGCACTGCCCTGGTGCTATAATGTCACAACACATTGCAGCCAGACTGGTGCTAACATATTTAACAGGAAACCACAGGGTTGTTTACTCTGAGAAGATTTTTGAAAGCCATTGGTTTGCACGAATTTGTACTATAAATGATTTTGCACCTTTTGTGTTCCATCAACTCTGGGAAGACCTGCATGCCCACCAGCAATTCTTCACATAGTGTACCAGCCTCTCAAACATTGTGACCACCTTTTGTAACACAAGGCCCCAGCTGTGCTTATGATGGGCATCAGCCTAAATTGAGAAATTGCCACTTGCTATTAGCATGGGTCAAAGGTGCTATTTCAATGGCGACTATTTCAATGGATTCTCCAATCAATTTGCTCCTCACTAATCCCTTTTATTCCTGAATCAGCCCTGTTAAACCCTTGTGTTCCTCAAATCAGCCTTGATTACATCGTTGGATTTATCAAAAGCATGAAGATAGATCCTCAAAAGGAATAGAGGAGAAGAGAGAAGCACACAATCTAATCTGACAGGGCATTATAGGCTTCCACTTCAATCATTTGTATCTGAATGCTGTTTTATTTCTTTCCATTGAGACTATCTTAGTTATATTAGAACAGTAGACTGAGGATGCTGAACTCAGATCATAATGAGACTTAACATATTAAGATATCTTTATTACTCACATGTACATCGAAACACAGTAAAATGCATCTCTTGTGTAGAGTGTTCTGGGGGGCAGCCCGCAAGTGTCACCACGCTTCCGGTGCCAACATTTCATGCCCACAATTTCCTAACCCATACGTCTTTGGAATGTGGGAGGAAACCGGAGCACCCAGAGGAAACCCACGCAGACACGGGGAGAAGGTACAAACTCCTTACAGACAGTGGCCTGAATTGAACCAGGTCGCTGGCACTGTAATAGCGTTACGCTAACCGCTACACTACCGTGCCTGCCCCATAAGCTGGCCAATTGCTTTTGGTGGAGATATCTCGTTGCAAGCCCACTATAGGAGATGGGTCTACACCGTATTCTTTCTCCTTCAATGAACTCACAATGCTGCTCTACTTCCACATGGTACAGAACAGCCAGGATGGAGGGAAAAAAACAGCAAGAAATATCTATGCCCAGCAAAACCCTAAAGAGATTGGGCAGAAGTAAGTCATAGTCCCATCTCCAATCTGAGAGCCTCCCCACAAAATGCTGGAAGCCTAAGAAAGTTTACAATCAGTTGCCTGTTGAATAAACAAATTTTCTCCACAGCCACAATGTTAAAGAGGCAAGAAATATGACCAAGGGAAGTTCTTGTCCTTCACACCTACTAAATTTGTAAAGGGTACGAAATTCCTAGTTTGAATGTAAAGTTCATGTTTCTGATTAATACAAGTTTTAATTTGAAATGTTATGTTTGAAGGTAACTTATCTTATGTTTAATAAGGAAAGAAAAACACAGCCTTCATCCTTAAAGGGAATTCAGCTACTCCCTAGCATGTCTAAATCTTGCTCACCTGTTGACCACCTGTTGGGCTAGAGAGTCTGGCTAGGAAACAAGCCTGCTGTCTAGGATCTCTCACAGGAAGGAAGGTCCAAGCTCCACACAAGAAGGTGCTTGGAAGTACAGGCACGAAAGGACTAGGCATCCAGACCTACCGTTAAAGAAAATACAGTGACCCAGTGATCTCTCATTCATTCCACCGCACATACACAATGTGAAAGCTGAGTGGAGAGAACAAAGAGGGACAAATTCACAAATAAGCAAGACTTTTATTCACATAACTGCAAAATAGCTTGTGATAACAGGAATGCAAAAAACTCTTACAATAAAATAATAAATACTAAAAATTATGAATGGGCATGCTTGAAGTAGTGCAAAAATATCAATACTAACACTTCATGGGCACAGCTGAGGAAGGAGGAGGAGAAACTGTCCTTTTGGTGGGGTAGGAGAGGGATTGAGGTTCATCACTTGGAGGACAGAATTTTAAACTTGGAAGATCTCCCAGTGTTATAGAGCACTGCTGTAAACCGAGAAATCTAATCTGAATCTTGTTCCTGAAGGGTTCTGTGCTCTGTCCTTGGGTATATTGTTCTTCCACAATCTGCATACATAGGGCAGAACATTTGGTTAATGACCAGGGTCACCTCAGGCTGACCTACAGCTCTGTACAGCAACAGATTTCAGAGCAGTTGGCATATTCCAATTCAGCCTCCTGATAAATGGATTGAAGAAGCATGCAAGGTTTTGAACGGTTACAGTCAGCAATACTACTGGTAAGACATTGCTACGATTGAGAAACTTTTAAGACTAAGCTTGACTTTGAAGTTACATTGAGTAGGGTTAAGTTGGTCAGGGAGTACAGTAGAATTACAGTGAGTCTTAAATGACCCAGAGCTTTGTTAAAACCCATCTGATCCAACATATCCTTCAGGGAAGGGAATGGGCTGTCCATACCTGGTCTGGCTGTGTGTGAATCCAGACCCACAATAATGTGGCTGACTTTTAACTGCTCTCTGAAAACAGCCTTGCATAGAAGAAAATACACCACTTCAGCCTCCCTCAACCTTTCCACCATTCAAGGGAGTCGTGGCTAACTTGTAACTCCAATCTGTTTGTACTTCATCCCAGATCTACTGAACTTTAGAGACAGGAGACACCACAGATGCTCTAATCTGGAGCAAAACACAAATTGCTGGAGGAGCTCAGCAGATCGAGCAGCATCTGTGGAGGCAAAGGGTCCTGGTACAGGGTCTCGACCCAAAGCAACAAACTATCCCTCTTCCTTCACAGATGCTGCTCGACCTGCTGATTTCCTCCAGCAGCTTGTTCTTTGCTACAAAACTTTCATTGCATTTTCAGTTGTTTTTCATTGCAGAAGAAAGCCATCGTCCTTTGAACCCTTGGACAGCTCTTGACTATCACATGGGTAGAGGAATGTCTTCCACATGCTGAAAATGTGCACTCAAGTATAATCAGATTCATTAGAGGGAAGCTATTGCTCTGGCTGGAAGGGCTGTAACAGACTGGGAAAGGAATCACGGAGTCCTAGCGAGATACAGCATGGAAACGGGCCCTTCGGCCCAGCAAGTCCATGCCAACCATCAACCATTTACACTAATCCTACATTAATCCCATTTGTTTTATTCTCCCCACTTTCTTATTAACTTCCCTCATATTCTAGCATTCATCTACACATTAGGGGGAATTTACAGTGGCCAATTAACCTACTAACTTGCACGGCTTGGGGACGTGGAAGGAAATCCCAGCACCTGGAGTAAACCCAGGTGATCACAGAGAGAAATGTGAAAACTCCACACAGACAGCACTCCAGGTTAGGATTGAACCTGGGTCTTTGGCACTGTGAGGCAGCAGCTCTGCCAGCTGTGCACTGTACTGCCCTCCCCTCAGTATAAATGCTGTGGGTTTGTAGCGATCTGGAATGCACTCCCTGAAAGGGTGGTGAAGCAGATTCAATAGTTGTTTTCAAAGGGGAATTGGTTACATTCAAACAATAAAATGGCGTGGAATGGGACTGATCGGATAGGTCTCTTTAAAAAAAAACTAGTACAGACACAATGGCTGAATGGCCACTTAAGGCAGTTTAATTTTTTCTCTGTCTCTTATCAAGGTGGCTAGTATTGTGTGCTGTTTATTTCATTGTGGTGAAAACTGCCCGAGCTATCCCTGTGACAGCTGATGTCTCTGGAATATTGCCTGCAATCTTTTAAATATTCACTGGTGCCCTGAACTTGACAGCCTGTCAAGACTGAAGATGGTTTGATTGCTAAAATAGAATTATGAGCAATCCAGAGTATCCCATGTCCAGATGTTCATGAAACACTCCACACCGGAAAATCTTGCAAACAAAAATAGCAGCCCTTTTTTTTCTGTAATGTCATAAATTCATTGACAGCTACTAGATTAGGCTACCCTAAAGGTTAAATGCAAAGCGCAATGTAGTAGAATCAAGCAGGGCTCAGTTGGATCAGACTCACCCTCTCACCTCTGGTCAGGAGGTTACAGTTCAAGTCCCACTACAGGCACTTGAGCACAGGGCTCTGAGATACCACATCAGTGCAGTACTGAGGGTACATTGCACCGCGGAGGTTTTGGCCTGGAATGTCTGCAGCATCTGCAAAGCAGAGTGCACGGTGGAAATTAGATAAGGCTGGGGTTGGCATGGGAGGGGGAGTTGTCAGTGTGAGGGTCAATTAGTGGTGTGGGGTGGGTGGGGAGAGGGTGGCCTGCGATCACCATTCAGAGCTGGAATTGGGTTCCCAGATGCAGTTGGGAGATCCAGTGGGTGCAGTGGGAGCCTGTTCCCAATGCACGGTAGCGTAGTGGTTAGCATAACGCTATTTACAGCGCCAGCGATGGGGGTTCAATTCCCGTTGCTGTCTGTAAGGAGTTTGTATGTTCTCCCCGTGACTGCGTGGGTTTCCTCCGGGTGCTCCGGTTTCCTCCCACCTTCGAAAAGACGTACGGGTTAGTAGGTTAACATGAGTGTAATTGGGCAGCGCAGGCTCGTTGGGCCGGAAGGGGCCTGTTACCGTGCTGTTTAAAACAAAAAGTATGATCTGCAGCCCACACAAACAGGAACAGACACGCTGTAAGTGGTGTCCAGTCCATGGTTGGACACCACTGCACGCTGGAATGAGTATGCTGTGTCAGATACAGAGGAACCCAAAGAAAAGGACCTGAAAGTCCCTGATTTGCATTTTACTTTTCATTGAAATTGGACCCTTACACATAAAAACATGTGTATACAATCTAATTTATAGGCATTTGGCCTTATAGAGAAAATGTTAAATGAAGGATCCATGTTACCCCCTTAGTTGGATGTGGATGACCCCACTGTGTGATACTTAACCCTCAGTGAAAACCCAGCAAGCATTGGTCTGGTCACATTGTCACTGGGGAAATCATGCTGCTTCTCCTCCATTGCATCACTGACTATATCTCATTGGCTGCAAGTTGCTTTCAAACAGCCAAAAGGTGTGAAAGTTGCAATAAAAATGCAAGTCTCTTTTGAGTGAATCTGAGTTGTTCTGGCTGGGATAGTTCAAGGTTCAATCTACTGCCTGTGCTGAACGGGTTGATCTCACCTAGAGAATTCTCAAGAGTATTTTTAGACGAGCCTTATATAGATCAAAGGTAGGTATATAGTGTCAGTTTACGGGTAGCAGTACCACTTCCCTTCTTATATTTGTTATTCTCATCACCCAAGATTACTAACCTCACGGGTAACTGTGACCTTTATTTGGCCCACGTCTTTGTTTCCTCAAGGGTCAGCCTCAATCTGACTGAATGGTGGAATAGACCCAAGTGGCTAAATGTTCCTGTTCCTATGAATGTTTCAGGGCAATGACGAGCAGTACAGAGGGTGAGGGGTAATTTCACCCCATGTGATGTCTCGGGATTGGGATCCAGTAACCTTGGATGGACTGTGATTGTATTGAATAATGGAACAGGTATGAGGGATCAGGTGGTCTGTTCCTGCTTCTGTTTCTTAAATTCCTGTGTGCATATGTGGGGCAAAGGTAAAGGTAGGCTCAGGTACGTTCTGATAACTTCAAATAGCTTGAGACCTGCCTTCACTCATTAACACACACACGTACACAGGTAAGGTAAGAGGAAATGCCAGTAGCCATAGCGGAAGCCATGTTTTCAGAGAATAAGAATAATTAGGAGAAGAATACAAAATGATTCATTAAAATCTTGACTGCCATCATGGTGAACAGAAATAGTAGATACAAGGGAATATTACAGAAGTAGTTTTAACTCAATGACAACTCAAATTCCAGCTATGGGTAGAATATTGAGATTCAGTAGAGATGGGATCATAACTTGCATTCCAAGATCACAATGTCGTGTTTAATCAAATGGAACAATGGAACTCTCAAGGCTATGGCACCCACTGGTGCTGGCGTAACTTTATAAACACAAGTTTTGGTTCTGGCACTTACCGAATGACTTCAACAGAGGAGCACTGCTGGAGGCTGGCTGCCAGTTTCTCCGCTCCAGCCAGTGTGATTTTGTTCCCTTCCAGGCTGCAGAAAAAGATGAAAATGTTATTGAGAATACCATCGATGTCTGCACAGCAACTGAGGCCACGTACATGCCAATAATAAGAAAAGTTTTGGTTAAAGCAGCTGAGAGGGACCCTTCATTTGCCAAAGTTCAGAGGGAATGTAACCGGATGACAAATGGTCTACACACTATTCATACTGATCAATGCGTTGGGCTGTTTTAGATGAACAGCAGCAAGCAAGCAGATAACTAACTGGAAGTTTGCTCTAACATATAACATAGGCTAGGGCATCAACATATGCAGTATCAACACCATAATCAAAAGATTATGGTATTGAAGATGGGATGTGCATTCCAGTAAATCACACCGATATTTTTTCAGGATATACTGAAGGGCCTTAATTCACATATAATTTGCTTATATGTAATGTCTGCAGGAGTACTCAATATATTGTGGTTCCTTATAGTACTCGCTCAAGTTCAAGAACGTGTTACATTTTGATCGAAAGGTTCAACTGGATCAGGAAATAGAAGAACTGAGTTCTTAGTGATCCTCCTGGCCGCAGTCACTATCTTTGCTTCCTTTGGGCATGCTCCTATACTGATTTATTCCTCTCATTTTCATGCACTGGTGTTCCTTCTCATATCCCAGCAATCCCTTTTATCAATTGGACCTATAGCTTCTTCGTGGACCCACAGAGAAGGTAAGAGAGTCCATGATACATTGCAGTGCCGTTTGAACCCACTATATGTAGAGAGAAGAAAGACCTTGCCAAAAGTCTCTATGGATTGGTCCCAGTCCCTCTAGTCACGTGCAACAGAAGGACAAACCTCATGTGGATTCAGAGTCTGGCAGGAGGAATGTATCACCAGACTGGGCCAACTCCTCTTTCAGGTCCTGAGCACATCCTTCTAACAGGTCACCTTTACTTAAGTCTGTATGGTCAATGCAGCTATCTCCAGAAGGCAGCCTTTAGTCCAATTCGGTCCAACTCTCCTGGAAATATCCCAGCTTCTAATCCCCCCAAATGCACATCTCCAGCGAGTGACAGAACTCGTACTGAAACCTGATAGGCTTCCAGGAACATCTATCGAGCTGAACACAAAGAGCGACAGATAGAAATCTCAGCAACCCCTCCTGTGTCCCCAACATCAAAAATCCATCATCGAGCATTCAGTTTAAAATGCATATGGCATTTTAAGATTTTCCATTTTCTTAGCTTCCTGAAAAGATGGAAGTAGATTTGGATGGTAGAAATCTCTGCAGAGTGTGGGTGAATAGTTTGACTACACTGGGAATCAGAATTGGAAAGCAGGTGGGGTGTTCCATCCGCATGAGATGGGACCTACTGATACAATAGTTGTTCCCAAACTGGGGACTCCCTTATGGTGAGGCAGAGGGGGCACCAAAGATTACAGTGAGTCCATGAGGATTTAATAATGTTGAGGCAATCTAGTTAGGATGCTCACAAAAATACTTGGCTCGCTCGCTACCTCACCTGAAGGGCTGTTAGGAATCCCCAAGAATCCTTGGACAGCTCCAACTATTTAAAAGGAATGGCCCATGAGGTACTTATGGAGATGGAAGAGAGAGAGCATGTTTTATTGCATGTGTATTGTCAAACATCATACAATTACAGGTACACCTCAACATTCTAACATGCAGGCTGGTGTGTAGCTTGGAAGGGAACCAGCAGGCTGTGTTGTTCCTATGCACCTGTTCCCCTTGTCCTTAGTGGTGGTGGTGGGGAGGGGGAGGGGTGGGGGGGGTGGTGTCAGAGGTTTGGGAAGAGCTGATGGAATCATCTGGGTGAGTAACTGCCGTGCACTTTGTAGCTGGTGTGTCAGGTCAGTGGTGGAGGGGATGAATGTTCAGGATGGTGGGTGAGGTGCTAATTAAGCGGGGCGGCTTTGTTCCTGGATGGCGTTAAGCTTCCTTGAGAGATGTTGAAGCGCACTCACCAAGGCAAGTGGCGAGTATTTCTTCACCCTCCTAATTTGTGCCACATAGATGGTGAAAAGGCCTTGGGATATCAGGAGGTGAGACACATGCCACAGGATACCCTGCCTCTGACCTGATCCTATACTTATGTGGCTGGTCCGTTAAGATTCTAATCAATGATGACCCCTAGGGTATTGCTGCTGGAGTCAGCAGTAGTAAAACTGTTGAATGTTGAGGGTAGGTGGTTAAGCTCTCTCTGGCTGGAGATGGTCATTGCCTCACACTTGTGGCATGAAAGCTACTTGCCACTTATCAGCCCATGCCTGAATTTTGTTCGGGTCTCACTTCATGCCGGCAGGAGCTGCTCCATTTGCTGTGGCAAATGGAGTTGAAGGTGACGTAACCATCGATGAACATCTACACTTTTGACCTTATGATGGATGGAAAGTTATTGATGAAGCAGCTGAAGATGGTTGGGCCTAGGACACTGCCTTGAGGAACTTCCGTAGACGAGGCTGATTTGTTTCTCTGTGTGAATCAGTGGTGCAATTTCCTCTCGATTCTCATTGACTTCAGTCTCACCGGAGCTTCTTGATGCCGCTCTTGGTCAAATGTTGTCTTGAAGGCAAGGGCAATCACTCTCACCTCACCTCTGGAGTTCAGCTCTTCAGTCCACGTCTGGACTTGGGTTGTGATTAGGTCTGGAGTCAAGTGGTCCAAGTGGAACCCAAACCAAAGTTAGGGGCTCAGATCTCAATAACAGCAATTGTTCTAACTACAACATGTTTATCTACTGAAAAAATAGAAACAATTCCTTGCCTGTTAAGTTCACAGTGGTTATTTGAATCTCCCATTTAAAATGATCAGTGGTGACCTTTTAAAAGATGTAAAGTGAGGGGCAGGGAAAGAGCGACAGAAAAAACTAAGAGATTGACAATAAATGTCACATTAATATAATAAAGTAAGAAAAATAGTTGGGATGAATGCAGGGAATTGTTCGGATGATTGGTTGTGGTAACTGGACTCAGGATTTTGTATTCCAAATAACCTCAAAGTAAATGTTTTTTGAGAATGTTTTGATGTTGAAATATTTCCATATTTTAAATATACAGTGTACATGAAATAGTAATGTCCCAGTTTTTCCCTGAGGCGATGTTTCCTCAACATTCACTTCTATCCCTGCATCTGGCAGTAGGAGATTGATTGCTGATGGGTCAATATTCACAGAAGCGGAGTGATACAGGGATATGGTTGAACAGCAATCAATGGAGTTTCTGGGGCCGTAGGAATTTGTTATAGGGTTGACGGGATCCACTTTGATCTCTGTTGGCATATTAGAGAATTAATGTACACACAGGGGAGAGAAGAATCCTGCAGTGAACAAAACACAGCTGTCAATGCAAGAAGCAAGACCATGCCATCATGGTGCCCAACACGTGGAATTACCACCCAGGGACCCCACACCCCTGCACCGACACTTACCTTGCTGGATGCAGAGGACCTGTATCACTGGGCTTGCCCATTCTGCACTGATGGGGCAGCACAATGACTTGGCTCTGTCCCCAAAATGTCCCCGACAGCCTGTACCCACCATCGAAGTTAGGAGGGGGACTTAGCAGGCTGTAAACACTGTAATTGATTTTATAGCTTTTCAATGTATTTAACATTGAGAGGCATTTAAAAATATTGAAGTTTAAATAAATAATATAAACAATAAAAGATTTTAAAACTCATAAATGTTAATGTTAAGTGAAATAGTTTAAATAAAGCAATTTTGCCTTTTAAATTTTTAGCCTACAATCCCAATTGAAGCTAATAGATGCTGGCCCGGACAGGTGATTCCCCAACATAATGCAGCAAAATTGGGCTCTGCCACTGGGCTCCAAATTCAATAGCTTATGAATGGATGTCTGGGACAAACTACTGCCAGTTCCCATCAGAACTCTCAGCAATAGCCAGCAAGATCTGGCTCAAATTAACCAAGTCTCAGCTCACTGCCTAAACACTGCCACCCACAGGACCATGTGGAAATGGTAGCTGACTGGTTTCTCTGACTTTGGGATGTACTGGAGTT
The DNA here is from genome assembly GCF_009764475.1 of Pristis pectinata. Lineage (NCBI taxonomy): Eukaryota > Metazoa > Chordata > Chondrichthyes > Rhinopristiformes > Pristidae > Pristis > Pristis pectinata. The sequence goes on from NC_067417.1 coordinate 40,304,739, forward strand.
AATGCTCCAGAAAAAGCTTACAAATTCAGTCATAAGCATCTAGTTGACAGAACATGCATGGTATTTATGTTCATCTCTACATACGTTTCCAGCTGCTAATATAATATTTTAAAACGGAACATGGATTTATATAGCATCAACCACAAAAACGGTACCATGCAGGTGGGGTCGAGGAACCAATGAGATCTCAGAGCACAATTACGCCAATAACTAAATGTTGCAACACAGAATGAGCAAGGCCAGAGGGGAAGCAAAACAAGTTCCAGGTTTATTTCTAGAGGAATGGAATTGAAAAGTAGGGAAGTTACGCAAAACCTGAACCTTGGTTAGCCTATACTTGAAGTACTGTGTCTCGTTTAATCATCATATTGCGAAAAGGATACATAAAGGCATTGAAATGCGTACAGAGAAGATTTACAAGGGTAATACCAGAAAACATGGGATACGTTATCAGGAAAGGATGAGAAAACTGGTTCTCTTTTCTCTTAAAGGTGGCTGGGGGATGGCCTAACAGAGGTTCATAGAGTGGATGGTGGGGACCTTTTCCACTTGTGGGGAAAAGCGTAACTGGATAGTAACCATGAAATCCAATAACAAATTCAGAAGAAACTTCTCCAGCCAGTGAGGGGGTGAGAATGTGGAAATCGCTCCCCCAGGGAATGTTTGAAGCCAAAGGAATTTAAAGGAAGGTTGGACAAGCACATTAGGGTGAAGGGTAATGAAGGTGACAGAGATAGATTTAGATGAGTAAAAGTCAAAAGGAGGCTCAAGTGGAGCATTAATGCCAGCATGGACTGGTTGTGCCACGTGGCCTGTTTCTGCACTAGGTATCTTATGTAATCCTATACAACCATGATATTTTGACTACCTGAAAGGAAAGCTCTCCTATTTTTAGTATAGTGCTGTGCATTTGGAACCCTCAGTAGCCTCATATATTTATCAGGCAAACTGGCTGGGCCCTACTTCTGCCAGAGGAATTGCTTAGCTTCTAAAACACACAAACAGTCGCTACCTAACTAATGCATGATGATGTCTGAATCCTGTGTTGTTATTTGTTCTTACCATGTGATTATACCTGTTGAATGTTAAGAGCCTTGTTGTTGACCCTCAGGAGCCAATCTAGAGCCCCACAAACATTATCTGTCACGAAGCCTCAGTGTTGTACTCACTCAAGTTTCTTTAAACACCGCATTCTGGGTAGTACTTCAGCCAGCCACGCTGTCCCCTCGTCGCTGATATTATTCCAGGACAAGCTGCAAGGAAGAGCAGGAAAAAAAGGTATATTTAGAATTTTCATGAGCATCTTTCTTCAGGATTTCCCAAAAGTTGCAGGCCAGTGGCCTTCCACCTGCAATGGAAATGATCTGGAACTCCTAACTCTGCTCCAAGTAGAAGGCAGCTCTGGATTCAACACTTGGCCTTAGTATAGCAGAAAGCTTTCAAGTAGCAATGTTCCTGCATTTAGTGGGGATGCCATCTGCACAGAACAGTTGCTGAATCAACACCACAGCCCTGGTCTTCTTGAGATTTTGTAGATCTATTTGAGATCCCAAGACTTGGCTTGCAAGGACTGAAGTCACGTCATCAGCTCTGGTACACTAAATCCATGCCTTCATGCTTTGATTTCAACTTTTCTGGATGGAACACAACTTAAATTGGGTGATGATAGTCATAGTGCCATATAGTGCCAACCACCAAGCACCCAGTTATACTGGTTCCACTTTCCTGGAACTCTTTGTTTGAATCCTTTCAGTCAGGTTTCTGTCACTACCCGAGGCTGATACATCTCTCGGCAAGATCACTATTGACATCCTGTGAACTTTAACAAGGCTAATCCGTCCCACCTCACAATTCTTGACCTGCCTGCAACTTTTGAAAAGGTTAACCATACCCTCCTCCTCCAACACTTCTCCACGTGAAGGGAGGCACAGCTGGTCGAGCTGCTACCTCACATCTCCAGCGACACGGGTTCAGTCATGACCTCCGGTGTTGTTTGTGTGGAGTTTGCACATTCTTCCTGTGACTGTCCGTGTTTCCTCTGGCGCTCCAGTCTCCTCCCACATCCCAAAAACATGCGGATTGTGGGTTAATAGGCCACTGCAAATTGCCCTTTGTGTGTAGGTGAGTGGCAGAGTCTGGGAGAGTTGATGGGAATGAGGGAAGAATAAATGGGACTATTGTAGGGTTAGTATAAATGGGTGATGGTCAGTGCAGACTCGGTGGGCTAAACGGCCTGTTTCAATGCTGTATGATTCTATGATACATACATCCCTTATATAAATAATGCTTAACAATAAATTGTGGAGAAGTGTATTATGCCCATTGCTAAGGTGGTCCAGAATTATAAACCAAACATCAGTCTGCAATGGGAGGCATACATCTGGATGAACCACTCCTATAATGCAAAGAAAGATAAAAGCTTCTACTATTGTGCATGGCAGCCTGACTGGCGCTGAAGAAATGTAGCAGGACAGGATGAGCTGTACATATGAATATATTGGATGTCACTGACTTTGGCAACGAAAGCCGGATGTTCACTGCTGCTCTCCAATTTCCGGCAGCAATGAGGTGAACACCTTAAACGGATATGTTGGCTGCTCCACTATGTTCAAATTCAGAGAACAGAGAAAGCTCGTCAGCATTCTAAACAAAATAAAAAATTGTGAATTTACATAGTTTCTGAGGAGATGGAGTAGCAGGATGGATTCTGCTACACTGACCTTTATGCAACTAACTCTAAAAGTGCCTGCCAGCTCGATATTGTTGATTAAAACCATGACAACCACATTAGCCAAAGCTTCACTTTAAGTATGCAGCTGCCAGCAGGCACACAGACACTTTGCATTTGAAAAATTTAACACTTACATGACCTCTTCAACAGTGGGACAGCATACAAGTCCAGCTGCAAGCTCTTCAGCCATGCTGTTATCTATCCTGTTCAACTGAAGGCTGGAAGAGAGAATGCCGATGTTAGTAGATCCCAGTACCCTGAACAATGGATACTGGTTTCTCTTCTGGGGAAAGAGCATGTTCCATAGATTCCAGTGTCCCTACCCACCCCTTCACCTCCCACACCACCCCAACCACCTTGGTTCATTTCCTAGGCAAGTGTTCCTCAGGTGTGACCCTAAACAATCAAAATCAGCAGGCTGTGCAGCAATGGCCAAGTTAGATCTTGCCTCCCTCAGTGAGCATACCACTGTATATTTTCAACTTAGCCTCCAAGAGCAGGGAGCCCTGGCTGATAATTTTTACATTCTCTACAGTGTGTTGGTAAGTGGCCTCTATGATCACCTGAGCTAACAGCCAGCTAAACACAGACCAGAAGTGGAACACAGGCCCTACTTGCACTAAAGCAGAAAGGGCACTTACCATCTGCCACACAGGGAGTTGGGAGCACTCAAAAGATCTGATTCCCAGTGCTACAAATGCATATTGGTGAAACTTTAAAAATAATGTACTGCTAATAGCTTTTACTATTTCTAATGATGCATAAATTAGCATATGCTTTACACTGCAGTGTGTTTTCATAATCCCGAGACTTGTTTTCTTTGAGGAGAATATTAGAGGATAAAATTGAAAGAGAAATCATTTGGGTTTCTTTCCTTATTCTACGTCCCTCAGCAGGGTTGCTATCTGAAACTGCTGCACCTTCCTGAGTCTGTAGGTGAGGTCATTTGTCCTGCAAATAATTTCTTGTTCACAGATTCGCCAGTTGGTACAGAGAGGGAATGAATCCTGATGTGGTCAATTTTCCATCTACACTCTCCATCTCAAGGGGCCAAGCTAACAACAACAACAACAAAAACTACTACTTGCAATTATATAGGGCCGTTAATGTTATCAGGTACGTGAGATAAGGTCCAAGCCGCATTATTAGACATTGTACCCTCCAATTACCCAATGACAGTTCACTTTCTGTAACATTCACTGAGGACTCATTTGCTGCCTCCAAGTAACTGGTGCACTGAGGTGCAAAGTAAATGCTCACACTCCGGAAACTGCCTCTTTTCACACTTTGTTTTAGTTTTTGACCCTCCTGGTGAAATGCCCCTAATCAGCTAACTGGTTAGAGAATCACCACTGCAGATCTACTGGGAAATAGGTGATGCTCCCGTTTACTGTATCCCCTGTCTCAAAACAGAGGAAAAACAGAGCCTCACAGCATGTTAGCTCAAAACAAAGGGCTGTGTGAAAAGTGACAGGGGATCTGGGGCTCACCACGTCTTGCCCCGAGAATAAACTCTTCTAACCTCAGTCTGTCAGCTTAAAAGACCTGGTTTCTGAAGAACTCATCAGGAACGTGATGCTTTAACACCAGGGGTTAGGTGCAAGTGGGGAAGTGGTTAGCCATCCAAGATCATCACACCAGCAGGCAAAGCACTCATTCCGTGATCTACACAGACGTTAGTGATTCCTGACATGGCCTGCTCTGTCATTGTTACTGCAAGACCATGTTGAAGTGGATTAGTGAATAAAGCAGTCGGCCATTCAGCCTTTTGAGCCTGTATGGCCTTTAAATCAGATCACAACTGAGCCAATTGACTCCGATGAAAGAGCGAATGCATTTCTGTGGCACCCTTCACTATTTTAGCACATTCCAAAGTGCTTAATGACCAACAAAGTACTTATAAAATGTAGTCATTATCCTTCTGGAGGAAACTTGGCAGCTCATCACTGCACAGCAAGCCCCCACAGATGACCAATAATTTATTTGGTGATGATGTTGAGGGATAGTTCCTTGCTGTTCACTGAATTAATGCCATAGCAATTCTCTTGTCCAGATGTGAGAGGGCAGACAAGGACTTGGTCTTAATGTTTCTTTGAAGAATGATACGGTCAATAGTGGCCGCAGTCTCTCGGTACACTGCTAAGTAGGGTCAGCCTGGAATTTTGCCTTCAAGTCTCTGGATAAAATCTTGAGCCACAAGCTTCTGACTCAGCCAACTCTGTCAGTCACTGAAGCATGACAGACGATTGCATGTCTGGGCATCTTAATCTTATATCTACTAATACCTTAATTACTGCTAACTGTTAACTTCTAACTACTGTTAAAAATCTGTGTTGAAATTTTCAACTGACCTAGTCCCAGTAAAGAACTGGAGATTTCCATAATTTGCTGTGTGAAGATATTACATGCAGTGCACTACATGTGGGTACTGTCACCCAATGGTTTTATAACTGGAATAATGATCCTGAGTCACAAGTTCAAATCCCACCATAGCAACTGGGGAATTAAGCTAATAAAATAAAAATCTGGAATAGTGACAGTAAAAGCACTATAAAGCCTAGCTGCTTCACTTCTCCTTTAAGGAAGGGAATCTGTGTTTCTAACAGTCTGACCTGCACAAAAATGACAATGGGAACTCGATGTTGGGTTTGAACACAGAAAGAAAATATTTTCTTATTTAACAACAATTTCAAAACTTTTGAAAGCTTAAAATCTGGAGTGCAGATTTAAAGTGAAGCCATGATAAACTGCAGATACACTGATCATTATGAGGCATGGAGTCTCCAATCAATCTCATGTGCATTGGGTCGGAACACTTGCCTCAACTTCTTTAGAGACTTCAGGCTTCGTAGCGCCAGAGCAAGCTCCATTGCTCCTTCAGTCCCAATGTTATTTTCAGCCAAGCTGCAGGGAGAAAAGGAAATAGACATGAAAGTAAAACAGCATTTAGTACCAACAGGGCAGAACCAGACATGCATTAACATTCAAGCCAATATGGACCCCTTCCCTATATAGTCCTAACCTCTCTTTATGTCTGCAATCTCAACCCACCAAGATATCTGTGCTCCTCTAATTCTGGCCTTTTTAATCAGTTCACCGTCGGCAGCCATACTTGCAGCTATCCTGGTTTGACTTTCCTCCCTCCTTTAAGATGCTTCGTAAAGCCCATCTCTTTAACAAAGCCTTTGGTCACCTACCCTAACACTTCCACCCGTCGCTCAGCAACAACTTTGTGTTCAATGAAACTCCTATGAAGTGTTAACCAAGGCTGATGATGTCATGATGACTGAAATGGCGGGTTTATAAAGATTGGCTCTAAGGCAGGAGGGGGTGAGCAGGGGAAAAGGAAGTTCTGGCACATAATGATCTGCCAGCCAAAGGACTGGGAGAATACCAATTTATTGTGTTTACTGACACATTTCTAATTGCAGCTAATTGTAGAGTACTTCTTAAGATTACAGATTACCACCATATTGCTTGTCTTGATGAACTGGTCAGATTTTCTCAACAGAAACGTACTTCTTTCACCAGAGAAATTGTATACCTTTCTCTTTTATCCTTTAAAGAATGCTATTTTTGCCTCATGGTGACGAGTCAATAACAACACTTAGCATTCAAGACCTCGGTATAGGAAATATCATGTTTCTAACAGGTTGTTCTTCATTTTTAACATCAAAGTGGCACCAATCAGTTTAGACTCTGTTAACAAGAGAGTGAATTCCTCACCTTATCTCTCTGAGGTTTGGGCACAACACCAGGCCCTGTGCCAGGCTTAATCCACCATCAGCGCCAATGTCACAGGAATGAAGGCTGAACAGGAAGGCAGACAGATTAGATAATATACAATGCAAAGTTATTGGCCAGAAACATTAACTTTGATTCTCTCAACACAGCAGCTGCCTGGCCTGTGAAGCATTTCCAGCATTCAGTGTTTTTATTTCAAGTTTCCAATATCTGCAGGTGTTTAGCTATTCGATTGTTATTTATTCAGTTTAAACTGTCAACTTCAGCCAAGCCCAACTGTGGGTGGGAACCATACAGGTTTGGGTAGAATCCTGGATTAAGATACAGCACGTGGCTGGTCTGTAATTTCAATGCATAAAATTAGTTTTACACCAGGATTCAGATGTTGGGTTGCATTACAGTCTCCCCTTCACTCACACCGACTCCATTCCACTCTAATGCACTATTGGACTTCTCCTGGCTATAAAACCCAGGCTACAGATTGTGGTGAATCAGTGTAACTTGCAGAGTGAAAAATACCAACACACCTTGCTCACGCCAACTGATTATAGTCCCTTAACTAGAAACAGTCTGAATCTTAATAACCTGCACCAAGAACACTGATATTCTTAGTCACAGCAAACAGGCATACAGTGAATGCAATGCAACACTTACTTCAGAATCTTTAAACAAGGCATCTCTGGAAGGGCTTTGGCTAACTTCTTTGCAGTTTGATCACCGATCCTGTTCCTCGACAAGCTATATGTTTGTTTTTAAAAAAAATTGCAATCAATATTCAATAGCTATATAAAGGAAAAGTGTTATATCAGTATGGCAATGACAAGCAAGAGCACCTTGGCCAATATTTAAGCTAAATGCATTTAGCTTAGCTTCAAACCTAGGACAGTACTTTCCATTTCTTACATGATTTGATTTCAATAGGAGCAAAAAAGTTTTAAAATTTGAAGGATAAACATTAGGATTTGACTAATTTGCAGGGATAAGAGGCAATAACTTTCATTTTGACACCGTGTGAGAAACTTGATGGAAATGGTGCCTCTGAACTGGCACTGATTACAGTTCCTCTCAAACCAATGATCCAAGGTGGTGAGGAGGAATTAATGGATTTGTTTATCCAAAGCCTGGTTTGTAAAATCATGGGTACAATTCTCTGCCTTGTGCTCAGAAGGATCAGAGCCAGAATCTAGAATTTGAACTGCAAGAGCAGAAAGATCTTGGATTTCACTTTGTGTTCCCTCCCTGCCGCTGATTTAATGGCCAGGTGGGGTTTTGTATTGAGAGAACTGTCAAGGTCATTGAGCTTGTTCACCTTAGGACTTTTCTTGATTTCTCCCTTCTGCTGAGCTGGGGCTTTGATTTTCCTGAGCTTTTGTGCCGATTATTAATTATCCCTGGTGCCTTCAGTTGTCTATACTGGCATCAGGTAGATTCCCAATTGGAATTCTCTGGGCTGAAGTGTCTGGAGGAGGTTGCTCAGCCTGCCAGTGAGGGGATACAAGTCCTCACACCCACAACAAAGGAGAGGGAGATGGAAAATACCTCTGGTCCAGTGCAGGTGGGGCTTCTCTTTCCGAGGTAAGGTACACCAGTGGATTCCTTTCCCTGCTCCCCGAAACTCCCCACTCCCTCATTTGTCCTGCTGACCAGACATAGCACTGGACAACTCTGCAGATTCCTCTAACTACATTGTGCCGTGCCTTAGATTGAACATACATTGAAGAAAAGTACAGAATTGCCAAACTGATGCTCTCAATGCCCTTGGCAGCCTGGTGGCACAGCAATTAGTGCTGCTGCTCACAGCTTGGGGACCTGGATGCGATCCTGAGCTGTCCGTGTGGAGTTTGCACGTTCTCCCTTTGACCACATGGGTTTCCCCTGGGTGCTCTGAATTCATCCCACATCCCAATGACATGCAAGTTCATTAATTGCCGGCCAGTAAATTAATCCTCCCCTAGGTAAATGGCAAAAGAACCAAAGGAGAGATGAAGTTTGAGGCTAAAGGGGAACAAGGATTGATGGCACTGCTCCTGCTGGGGCCAACATGGGCTGAATGGCCTCTGACTACTCACCAGGGTGGCACCAACTCCTCTCTACAGGCTCTGATACACCCACTTGGAGAGGAGGCTGCCTCCTGGCCTAGATGTTGAGTCATGGCTCCTGCTCTTTGGATATCAGGAGCTGAAGGTTGGGGGTGTCTGTAGACAGCTGTGGCCCGAATTGTGGGTGCACCTTCTCACTCTGAGGATGCAGTGGGCTGGGCATAACCCGAGGATGCAGTGGGCTGGGCAGCCTCCTTTCAAAAACATCGCGGACCAATAGCTACTGTTAGCAACCGTCAGACAAACGGACTGGACCCACAGCCACTCTGTCCCAGTCCTCTGCGCTCATGCTATACACAAGGTCCTCTGCCCTCTGGATGGCACTTTTTAATGCTTTAGACTGCTTCATGGGTGGAGATGGCTTTCTGAAGTAGCCCTCCTTCTCAGAATTGTTCAGTCTATTTAAATTTAATATCAACCCAATTTCACTGTCTCTTCATTAACATCCTTCCTACATCTGCCCGAGTCTGCACCTGGTGCAAGGAATATTTAGGCAGAGGAGAACCGAATGCCTCCTGCAACTGACCCCTCAGCTGAGACCGGCAGCCATTTGGAATGTCGCAGATGACAACCCAAACCCTTTCCAAAAGTAAAGCTCAGGAGAAGGCAACGTGATACCGACACTCACTCTTCAAGGCAAGCGGAGTGTATTGGTTCATACCGTGACCAATCAATGTGACAATGCACTGCACTTACTGAACCCCTTCCATTGATGGGCACAGCCTGAGGGCTTCTGCCAGTCTCTCTCCACCGATCGCTGTGATGTTGTTTTGCGTCAGGCTATTGGGAGAGACACAAAAGGTTACAATCATTGCACCATACCGAATGTAAAGCTCCCTTGATTAATACGCTTAATATACCTAGATGAGGCTTGCACTGCTTTCAGCGCAGAATATTAAAGGGTGATCTAATTGAGGCATTTGAGATGATTAAAGGATTTGATAGAAACTACTTCCTGTGATGAAGAATTCCATAGTACTGGAAAATTAGTGAAACTCACTGAGGACGATGTTGGGGGTGATGTCTGGAAAACTTAATTGAAGGTCAGAACGGGGCCCAGGGACCAATGACCTACTCCTGTCCCTAGGTTGCAAAACTAGTTGGACTGGGCTGCCCTACTTTGTACATGTGATTTAATGGTTAATGCACACATGGTTTGAACTGAACTGGTTTTAGCTGTGTCAGGGGTTTGTAAAGATATTATCCAGCTATCTCCAGGCTAAGCAAGAGTTTATTATGCAAATAAATAATTGTCACAACATTCAGATGTGCTTACAGTATACATCCTCTGTTGAGCTCTTCAAGTATAAGGCTGCAATCTAAACACTGAGCTAGGAGGCATAGGAGACTGCAGATGCTGGAACCTGGAGCAACAAACAATTTGGTGCAGGGTTTCAACCTGAAATGTCAACAATTCCTTTTTTCCCCACAGAAGCTGCTCGACACACTGAGCTCTTCCAGCAGATTGTGTGTTGCTAAACACTGAGCTATTTGTTTCAAACGGGATGATAAATAAAGCCTTTCTTTCTGGTGGCTTGAATGATATCTCTCGAAGTTCCTAACTCTTTGATTCAGGCAGCTGCAATTCCATGAATATCCTTGGAAAAGAACTCCTGGGAATAAATAACTGGATGTCCGACATTGAGAGGAACTAATCATCCAGTCTGATTTGATGGAATGCAGCTTGAGTCCTCATCTTAACCTTTACTTCCTCATCTTAACCTTTACTGAACACTTGGAACATTTATATCAGGTTAAGTCTGGACAAGATTTTGACACAGGCTGCAGTTGTTTAGATTCCTCATGAAAAAATGATGAAGTTAAATAATTTGATGTAAAAGATATCAAATTAATTTATGCATGTTTCAGATTGTACCAGGAAAACTTTCTAAAAAAAAGAATTCGTGCATCAAGGAGACAAATCCCATTTTTCTATTCTCCACAGTTCCATTTTCTCTCTCTTAAGGACACATTAACTAGTTGAAGAATTAAAGCTCTCCCCTCAAATATCTCTCCCCCATTCTGCAAACAACTGCAACACCAATACATCTTCCCTCTCCCCACACCTGTTAACATATACTGATGTGAATGATCAGGCGGGCAATGTGAATCCATGACCGTTGTGCAGACAGACACCTTCCATACAGCAGCAACAAACAATCTGCTGGAGAAACTCAGCAGGTCGAGCAGCATCTGTGGGGGAGCAGAGGGGTGGGGGTGGTGGGTGGGGAAGGAATTGTCAATGCTTTGTGTGGAAAACCCTGCATCAGGACTGTGACATGCTGCTAGACCCACTGAGTTCCTCCAGCAGACCGTCTGTTGCTCCAGATTCCAGCATCTGCATCTCCTGTGTCTCCAGCCCCTGAACTGTTCTGCTTTGAATAGAGTGCAGCTATTTACTGAACGTAAAAGGAGCTGGAGTGAGGACACAAGTCACTTATATGGAGATTGACAATGATCAGTCAAGATCCCTCGGCTGTTCAAGAGGGCTTCTGCCACAACGACTGCAAACTGCGCTGGTATCCAGACATCCAGTGTTGGGGCAGGCACCTTTCAATCCATCACAAGGCCACATTCTCTGGCTGAATCTCTGTACATAAGAATACAAGTGAAAAGGAGCAGGTGTAGACCACTCGGTCCCTCGGATTTGCCCCAGCACTCAAAATGATCATGGCTGGTCTGCCCCAGGCCTCATTTCCGCCAAAGGCGTCTTTATCCAGTTTCCCATTCAACTGGCTATTCAATTCTAACAGCGTCCTGGTGAGAATCTGTCCAGTTGCATGTTCCAGTCAGCTATCAGATGGATAGTTGGAGGTATTAAGGGATATAGAGTTAGGTTACTGATCTCTCACAGAGTGGTAGTACAGGCTCGAGGGGGTAAAGATTCTGCCTCTGTTTAACCCCATAAGGCTCCCCAAAATACACCTACTGTATTATAGCCATGAAAACAAGGCTGAAGGACTTGGAAGTGTAAACTGGCCTGGACTTTCCTGTATATAAGTGCTGTCTTCTGATGGGGAGCCCAGGTCGCAGAAGCCAGTAGCCCTCCCTCAAGAGGCCAAGTGGACTCCACTCTTCATCTGAGCTTGGACAGTGCACGTGGAGAACATCACAGCTCACTGCAATTCTGCCCGACTTAACACCCACACAAAATAACAGAAGCAGAGGCACTGCTGGCTTTCCCCTCCTGAGGACACGATGGGGTGCAGAGGCTAATCATGGAGTGACAAGGGAGGCTATTAAACTCAACACTGACTAATAATGAAACTAGGATCATCCTTCTCTCAGAGGCTTGTCCCCACACACTGTGTGCTGCCTGGACCAACTGAGCGATGAGGCAAGAGCTGGTAGAAATAAATGAAGGATCAGAACACAGCCACTTACTTCAGTATCGTCAAACTCTTCATAAGGGGCAGTACGTCAGCAATCTTCATTGCTCCCACATCCTCCATATAGTTGTCACTCAAACTGGATGGGAACAGACAATGCATTTACAGACAGCTCACCACTTTCACAAACCAAGGCTCAGCCCAGTCACAGTGCAAAATCGAGATGATAAAGTGTGTGGTTCACTTCTGCTATGACTTGGTTTTTGATGACATGGTATGCATTTGATGCTAGTGAGATTATATTCATACCAGACTGGCTGGATTCACTTCATTACGTTGACAGTGCGCACTGCGATATTAGTAACAAACCATTAATCCAATTATGTGGAAAGTCTTTGTTTATTGACACTTTGGGAGAACCAGTGTTTATGAAAGAACTGGTACGTGCTCGTCAACTACACATCAAAGTCGCTGGATTTCAAACTGAACAGACTTATTGCAATGCCCTAGACAGCATGCTTTATAACTAATGATGTACAACTGAAATGTAGACATTGTTGTAATGTAGGATAGGTGGCAACCAATTGGAGCAAAGTAAGATCCCACAGGCTGAGTGATAAATATTGACCAGGACCCTGGGAGGTGGGGGGGTGTGGGAATTCCCTTGCCCTTCTTCAACACAATGCAGTGAAATCTTTCACATTCACCCACTGCAGTGAAATCTTTCACATTCACCCATAGCAGTGCATCATACCTGCAGCACTGTACTGGAGTTTCCGCCTGGATTTTACCCTTACTCTGTGGCACAAGATACAGTTATAGGCAAATATATGCTCAAAGCTAATTAAATAAGACTGTGCATCATTGGCTAGGCACAAGGTAGTTTTGTACTCACTTGATTTCTACCATCATAGTGCTGTATTTCAGTCCATTTGCCAGCTCCACTGCCCCTTTGCAACCAATGAAGTTAGACTTCAGACTAAGAGAAGGAAAGTGGAAGATTTTAATGCTTACAAAATACTTGAAGATACAAACAAGACATTGAAAAGGTTTGAATTTCTCAATAGTAGCTCTCCTTTAACTTTCCTTTATAATCTCAATGCAGAAGTACATAAACTGCCGTCAGTTGGCCTAACTGTAGAGAGGGACAATTTTCTAAAACAAAATTAGGGACGGCAACCTGTGTTTGTTTTTGCATTATCTGTATATGGTGGCTCCTCCCCTTTGCTTTGTAATTTCTCTTCCTTCATTATCTTTCGATCTCGCTGACTCAAACTGATGTTGGCGAATAGCTTGCTTCAGGACCCCTGGGCATACTGCCTCTCATGGATATAATGGGACACCAGAGATCACAAACAGCAGGAAGATAACTGTCCTGTTGGTTGGATCCTTTCATCTATATTTTCTTTTCACCACCTCAAGGTAATTATGTGTGGTATGATCTGTCTGGATGGCATGCAAACAAAAGCTTTTCACGGTATCCCGGTACATGTTACAATAATAAACCAATATGCTATTGGTATGCAACGAGGCCATACCATGTACTGCATTCCATCAATGCCTAAATAAGCTCACCCAGCTTATAATAATGCCACGTGTATCATTACTGAAAGTGTCAGTGGGCGACGACGCAGGGGCCTCTGGTTTTGCAAAACCAGGACTGCCTCTACCAGAGAGCTGTTGAAGCTACTGACCATCCCTATCCACAGCCAATGTGTCACTTCTGTCACCTGCTGGACTTTCCCACTGCAATAAATCAAAGAAGCCTTTCAGATCCCTTTCTAATACCCTGAAAATGGGGCGATTTGTCTTTTGCCTCAGACCACATCCCCATGCAATAAATACCTGAGGCCTTCCTCCGGTACACCTGCTGACTGCGGAGGTGTTCAGCATCGCTGCTTCTGTGAGGATCACAGTACTGGAGACTCACAAAAGTAAAGGATATATGACCAGGGAACGGTTTTGGTGGTGCTACCTGACATTGGGCCACCAGAAACTCCCTGCTCTTGAGTGGATAGCACGGTGGGATCTCCTACAGCTACCTGAGAGGGCAGGTTAGGCCTTGGTTGAACATCTCTCTGAAGACAGCACCTCTGAGAGCACAACACTTCCTCAGCACTAATGTACCCTGACCACTTAAGTTCCAGCCTGGATTGAGGGTGTTGCCTGGGATGGAGTGTTTCACTTAGGAGGAGAGACAGGCTAGATTAGGTTTGTTTTCCCTGGAGCGGGGAAGGCTGAAGCGGACCTGACAGAGAGAAGGGGGAAGAGGCTTAGAGGGGATCTGAGGGAGAATTTTCTTGCCCAGCCAGAAGATGGTTGTAACCTGGGACGCACTGCCTGAGGGAGTGGCAGAATCAGGTACTTCCACAACATTTAAAAAACATCCAAATGAACACTTGAATCACCAGGGTATGGAAGGCTACCGATCAAGTGCTGGTTAATGGGATTAGTCTCAATGGATTCCTAATGGTCAGCAGAGATATGGTAGGACAAAGGACCTGTTTTTGTGTTGTATGATTTTATGCCTCTATTACATGCTCAAGGCATGGAGTGGGACTTGAACCCATGATCTTCTGATTCAGCACTGTGTGCGTTACTAGAGTAGAAATGGAACACCAGCTGTCAGGGACACTGCGCAGTCAGTCTCTTGTGCTTAGCTGACACTAATATTGCAACTCACCAAAACGGGGGAGAGACTTAATCCCTATTTTAAGGGGAAAAATGTGCTGCAGATGGAATTTCACCAGACATCCATGAACCCTGGAAGTTAGAGGCTCAGCACACAAATTTGGAGTAGGAGGAGGAGTAGGCCATTCGGCCCCTCAAACTGCTACGCCATTCAATATGATCATGGTTGACCTCAACACATTCCATCTATCCTTGGTAACCTTTCATCCTTTGCTAAAAAAAATCTACTTGCACTGTGTGGGAATGCATTGGTAATAAGAGATCATAAAGTTAAGAATAAAGAGACAGATTAGGAACACACCTCTGTAGGCAAAAGGACATTACATTCCCCCTCAGAGACTGTGGTGGGCACATTTTCCAACATAACTTTAAAACCAAATGGATAAATTGTTCAAAGGTTACATTTAACAGGGCTTAGGGGAGGGACTGAGTGATCACCTCCTGTAAAACTCTTTATGAGATGGTTCTCCACACTGCCCATTTATAACTTGAGCTTCATGGTTTGCCCACCTGTCATTAAACCAACAACATTGGCAATTTCTGAAACGATCAGTTCACCAGCAGTGCATTGCGTGTGTTACGGAGGCACAGCTGCAATGAATGGAGATGGGTCACCATGGAACCAGTCAAAAGTTTGTCTCTTTGTTCAGTATGTCGGGAATTTAGCTACCAGTCAGTTTGGGCACGTGTGTGTTTCCTGTCCAGTTACTTGCATCGTGTGAAGTCTGTCCCGTAATTTTCTCCCCAGCTGGCCTTTGTTCAGATTTGAACACAATCCTGAGGGAACTCACTTTAATCTTTTCAAATATGTCATTCTTGGTATCCCTTCGGCCAACAGCTGTGTTCCGCTGTCTTTGAGCGGTAAGGAGTCCAAACTGCACAGAAATAAAGAGAATAGGTATGCATTAAGATTTCTTTTGCTTTTTTATTACATTTTAATTCAGTTGCCCCATTTTAATTAAGGATCAGACAGCATTGATCAATCAACGGATCAAAGAGGTTTTATTGAAGCGTTGTTTTGGTGTTTTCAACATCACAGACAAATCTGTCTAATCATCCAAGTGGATTTTGCAAATGTTATCCAGCATTACATACATTTCTCTGCAGTGTCAAATGCACAGGTGAATGTCATATCATTAAGTTCAACAGGGAGTTTGTAATTTAAAAGAAAAGATAAGAGATGAAAAATAACACACACAAAATGCTGGAGGAGCTCAGCAGGTCAGGCAGCATCTGTGCAGAGAGAGAAACAGGGCTAATGTTTCAAGCCAATGCTCTTTCACCAGGATTGTTTGATGCATTTCCGACACGTTCAGGATTAAGGAGATTTGCCTGCTCTGCTGTGACATCCTGCCAGCCCCTGTCAACAAAGGAGTGGTCACATCCTGCTCTCTTATAATCACTGTGGTGATTAAGGCAAGAGCACGAAACTGGAATGAGGTGGATGGAAGTGGAGCTCGGAGGAGGACAATCAGAGATGAAGCAATGAGGAGGTAGTGAGAAAACTACAGGCTGATACGTGAAAAATAATGGAGTCATGAGAGACTGTAGATGCTGTAAACTGGAGCCAAGAAACAAACTGCTGGAGGAACTGAGCAGGTCCAGCAGCTTCTGAAGCAGGGGGTGGGGGGAGGAACCGTCGACATTTCAGATGGAGACCCTGCATCAGGACTGGAAGTGAAAGACAATGCTGGACAAATGAAACATGGGAGTGACACACAGTCGCCTCACCCACACTTGGGCAAGAGAGAGTGGATTCCGTAGGTAAGTTCAGTTCAAAATAATGATTACAGTGTAATTGTGGAAAGACTAATGTCAACAGAGATCAGTGCAACCAGCCTATAGCCTTCAGGCACATTCATCCATTGCTCCTTGACCACCTATATTACACACTGTACATGGAGATGATCATCACTGCTCCTGTTTCTCTGATCACAGCTGCTTCTGCTGATTCTGCAGTTACCATTTTCACCTTCACTTTCACAACGCTTCTTTACTGGGACCATTGCCACTCCTCTCTCACCTTATCCTCTTTGCAGTAAAAAAAAACATAAAGCATGCGAGGTAGGAGTAGGACTTGGCCACAAAGCCACTCTAGTCATTCATTAAGATTGTGGTTTTTCTGACTGAGGCCTCAGTTTCGTTCTTCTGCCTCGATCATTGACCCCACTCTGGACCAGACACCCTCGCTGCCACGCGGAGACACCTGCAGGCTCCGTCTCCGCCACAGCTCCGGGCCTCACTTTCCATGACCTGCCAGTCCTGATGAAGGGTCTCGACCCCAAACATCGACTGTTTATTTCCCTCCATAGATGCTGCCTGACCTGCTGAGCATTTTATGTATGTTGCTCCAGACTTCAGCATCTGCAGAGCCTTGTGCCACCTGTCCTTCACTGCCTCCTTCCACCCTATCTCTCACCTTCAAACAATGCTGGTGAAAGAACATTGGCTTGAAACATTAAGCCTGTTTCTCTGCCTGCACAGATGCTGCCTGACCTGCTGAGTATTCCCAGCACTGATGAAGGGTCTCTGACCTGAAACATCGATTCTATTTCTCTTCCCACAGATGCTGCCTGACCTGCTGAGCATTTCATACAATTTCTGTTTTTGTTTTATATTCCCACCGTTTGATTTTAGATCTGATTTTTGTTTTCAGGTTTCTGGAGTTCTTTGTTTTTGCAGAAGTTGAGATGTTAGCTTTCATCTCTTTCTTGAATTCCTAACTTTCCATTGAACTTGATGACATCCAATTTGCATTTGATAAAGCATAAAAATATACTATAGACCAGACATCTGTCCATTACGCGTTCCATCCATTCTATCACTCACCTTCCCTTTTGGCCATAACATTTTCCCCCACCCTTGCCCTGCACCTCCCCTTCCATCCTGTTACATTTGTCTTTCCGATCTTGAAGTACTCTTCTGATCTGATCTGTTGAAAAATTTCAGCTTTTCTTTCAGACTTCCATACCTGCAATGAACCTGATATCATTCAACAAGTGCAACGTGGTGACATTCTGAAATGTTATTTTCATTACACTCTGCAAACCAATTCTCATCTGCACATTGGCAAAATTTCCCCAAATACATTTTGGGTTGCATGCCAAAGGCTGGTATCAGGAATAAACAAGGCGATGTTTCACTCACTTTATCTCTTCCAGGCTGGTGCAGTTACTGAGTCCTCTTGCCAACGCATTTGTCTCCATCAAGCCGGCAGCTGCAGTCATTCTGGGCAAACTGAAAGAGCAAAAGTAGTCAGCTGATACCTCACGGCAACACTTAACACGATTGACGAAGCCTGCATACTAATTGGGTGGTTCCAAGACTGATAGGCTGTGGGTTTCATTGAGGTTAGGTTCACTAATCAAC
The DNA here is from genome assembly GCF_009764475.1 of Pristis pectinata. Lineage (NCBI taxonomy): Eukaryota > Metazoa > Chordata > Chondrichthyes > Rhinopristiformes > Pristidae > Pristis > Pristis pectinata. The sequence continues at coordinate 40,322,702 of NC_067417.1, forward strand.
ATCACTTGTTACAGACTGGCCTCTGTTTCATGGAACATGATGTGGACTTGGGGAAAGTGGTGCCAGAGTCTGGTCACTAACACCCACACTAGTGCAGAGGGAAAAGTGGTGTGTTAAAGGTAGCACAGACACCGAGGTCCCGGGGTGTCGAGGGGAGTGCGGGAACGCCGGGACCGGGCTGTCGAGGGGAGTGCAGGCATAAATGTCAGTGAGCGAGATGCTGAATGATTGGACATCAGATTATTGTCGTTTTTCTGTATAAGGACAACTAGGGAGGGCAATGAATTCCCCATCCCACTAGGAACTCGTAATGGAGAACAAAATAAGTTCATGACAGTTTACATGTTTATTTTTCCATTTATGGGTGCAAAAATGAGAAGATCAGGTTAAACCATCGCCTGGAGTGAAGCGTCATCCTGACTCCCATTTTATCCAGATTATTGCCTCAAGCAAGTGAACCCAGTACCAAAAGCTGGTCAATCAATCCACCAGGAATGATTGTATGAAAATGCAGTAATAGTGTTGCGTAGTTTACAAGGGCTAAGCAGAGTATGTGGCAAATGGGAAACAGGATTTGCTTCATTTTATAACGAGGCTGTGGTATACAGTATAATGGGTAAATATGCTGCAAAGAAATTTGATCTTGGAGCATACTTGATTATCCTCAGCTGTTCCAGGCCCAGAAGGACTTTTCCCAGTTCACTGGCACTCTCCTCTCCCAGTTCGTTGTGTGACAAGCTGCAATGAGAGGAAACAGAGAACCTGTGAGCAGCAGCGCACCAGCCAAACACGCGTGCTACTCGCTGAAGCACCTCCTTCATTTGTGTGGGGCGGATTGTATGTAACCACAGTGGCGACAGAAGTGGGGAGTGGCATCACCCTACCCAAAGGATGCACCCCACTGGAATGGAATCACAGAGGGTGTGAGGAGCAGTGGGGCTGAAAGCACTGAAGGCGACCACGCCCTCAATCCCCATTCTTCTCACCTCAGCCGCGTCTTGCAAGCTGCAAACAGTCCGCCAGCTTGGCTGGGTCAGTGGAACGACGTGGACAGTACAGGGAGGGAATCAATAACACTTGGGTAGATGTACAGCAAATAATCCAATGAGACAAGAGCAGTAAATAAGAAAGTGAGGAAGGCAGCATTGGAGTCCAGCAGGGGAGGGATCTGGGTGCACACATTAAAAAGTAAATGTGCATCGTTGAAGTGAGCCAAACTTGCATGCAAATATCACGAGCAAAATCCAGAGAGAGAGAGAGAGAGAGAGAGAGAGAGAGAGAGAGAGAGAGAGAGAGAGAGAGAGATCCACTCTGTGCAATGCTGGGATAGAATGCCCACAAGGTGGCACTAAAACAGCACACTTTGAATTCAATTATACCCTTCAGAGATAACGTTTAAAATATCCCTGGCTTCTCTTACTTGAAAGCAGTAAACTTAAAGTAGAAGTAATACCTTATATGTTGTTCCTGGTGACCAGAAATGGTGAAGTAAATGCTGCCTAGACAATGTTATCCGGAGTTTCAGAACCAAGGCAAGTAGATAAGAGTTGAGGTACACACGAGTCATAATCCAACTGAACAATGGAACAGGCTCAAGAGGGACTGAACGTTGCTGTGTGCTCAGTACTAATAGACTGGTCCAAATTGAGATGAAACACAGCTGTTACAGACCATTCAGCCATCTGGCGCACGGCAGCTACTTCCACACCACACAAGTGTCCTCCGAGCTACTTCATCTCACTCCATCAACATACCCTTGGATTCCTTTCTACTTTGTGCACTAATCCAGCTTCCCCTTAAATGCAGCTTGGTGGTCACCTCAACTGCTCCATATGGTGGAAGCTTCATGTTCTAATTGTGTTACCTGGTCAATGGTGGTAAGTTTTGATCGATTCTTGGGAGACAGGCTTAAGAGGGCTGAATAGCCCTTTGCTGTTTCGTGCGTGTTGAATGAGGGATAATTGACAGCCAGGGTACTGGGGCTGACTATCCTGTGCAGAGGTGTGCGAAGTTTCACTTCAGCGCTGCACCATAGAAAGCATCCTCTCTGGAAGCATCACAGTTTGGTACGGCAACTGCTCTGCCCAGGACCGTAAGAAACGTGGACACAGCCCAGCGCATCACGGACACCAGCCTCGCCTCTGTGGATACTGTCTATACCTCTCGCTGCCTTGGTGAAGCAGCCAGCATAATCAAAGACCCACCCACCCGGGTCATTCTCTCTTCTCTCCTCTCCCATCAGGCAGAAGATACAGGAGTCTGAGGGCACGTACCACCAGGCTTAAGGACAGCTTCTATCCCATTGTGATAAGACTATTGAATGGGTACCTTATACGATGAGATAGACTCTGACCCCACAATCTACCTTGTTGTGACCTTGCACCTTATTGTCTACCTACACTGCACTTCCTCTGTAGCTGTGACACTTTACTCTGTACTGTTATTGTTTTTACCTCAATGCACTCTGTACTAACTCAATGTAACTGTACTGTGTAATGAATTGATCTGTACGATCGGTATGCAAGACAAGTTTTTCACTGTACCTCGGCACAAGTGACAATAATAAACTGATACCAATACCAGTAACTGGGCAGGGGCTGCCACTTCTCCCAGCAAGGAGCAGCAATGTCGACGAGAACTGCTGCATCCATGGACCATTTGGAACCAGGATTCTGGGAATGTGGGTAGTGGCAAGCCACCGTACGTCAAGCCAGGTGGATCAAGAGTATCTTCTAAAAGGAAAAACCAAACCAATCATCCAGACAACAGACAAAGTGAACAAATCAAAAATTAATCTTACTTTATCTCCTCAAGGCTGCGGCATTTACAAAGTCCTGCCGTTAGTGACACCATCCCAGTGCTGCTCATGTTGGTAGATTCCAGACTGAGAGAGAAGAGACAAAATATAACTAATCACAGCAGCGAGATTTCAAATGAAGCATTTGTTATTAGGTAGATTTTGTGCCAAAGTATTGCGGAGAACGGTTCGTTTTTCCCCAGTGGCATTAGTACGTGCTTAAAGCCAAATCAAAAGAAGGGCTTTTCCAGAATGAGCAAGGAATTCAATTTTTAATGTCACGGTGAACAAGCAGATACTTTGAACCCAGGCTACTGCAGCCGCTCGGAGGTGACACCTGGAGCACCTCCCCTCTTGCTGTCTGCATTGAGGGAGATTTGTATCTCAGTACGGATAAAGGAGGAAGGTCTAACTGATCATATTCTGAAATATGAAGTATGTGCACAGAGAAGCTCCAGAAACTGTACCCTTGAATCTTTGAACCCTTGTAAAAATCTCACCTGATTTGAATCCCACCCATTCTACATCACAACCACCTTAAATCAGACCCGCTCTCAATCCCACCACTTTAATTCACAACCACTTGAAATAATACCCACCTTAAATCACATATGTTCTAACACTCACCTTAAATCACAACTCCCTCCAAATCATACCATCTTAAATCATACCTGCTTAAGTCACACCTGCTTTGAAATACTCATGTTTTAAATTACAGCCGTTGTAAATCCTACCCAGAATCAGAATCAAGTTTATTATCACTGCCATACGTCATGAAATTTGTTGTTTTGCAGCAGCAGTACAGTGCAAGACATAAAGACATAAAAATTAATCTAAGTTACAAAAATAAATAAATGGTGCAAAAGAGGACCCACTTTAAACTACACTCTGCCACCTGCCTCTCTCCTTAAAAACATCCCATTATTTGACAGGACCCAACCCCACAGGCACCAACTGCTCTCTAAGATTGAGGCCCTTGTCCTTTGTGAGGACGTGGACCAAGATTATCAGGGATTGTCCCAGCTAAGCCTCATTTACTGTCACCCATTGGTCCCTTTATGTGGGACTAAGGCAGTGCCGAGGATCTGCAGTGCACCTTGCTAGGGACATTAGTAGTCGCTGATGACTAGGATGGAGGGGTGGGGGGCAGGGACAGGTTGACTATCACTGTGGGCAGAGGGTGGATCAACCATGAGAGGTTGAGGACTGTGGAAGGCGCAGGGGGGAGATGAGTAACTGGAGTACATGATTGGATTTCTGGGCCAACACCTCCCCCAAAGAGGATTAAAACCAGGCCCTTTCCAGTGTACTGGACAGGCAACATCTGTCCAATGAAATAGAATGACAATTGAGAATGAACAGACATCAAGTTCCTGTTCCAAAACCTACCTGAGTTTCCTCAGTCCCCGGACAACCTGAAGGATTTCAGCCAGTATTTCTGCCCCCTTGTCACCAAAGTTATTTTGGCACAAACTGTAAGAGAATGAGAAAATCTTTAACATTAGAATCCAGTGCAGAACAACAGCACTGACTAGGCACAGACTCCAGTGCCCAACCATCACTCACACCTCGGGATGGTGAGTCCATCAGATCCACAGACTGCAGACCTGCCAGTGGGTACTATCATGCAGGGAATTCATTTGAAGGGCAGTGAATGTAGCTACTTTTGTGCTCCACCATAGTGCAATGTGGATGAGCAGCCAACCTGTTGAAGAGGAATAATGCCAAGGCCAAATCCAGGTCCTAAAAGCAGGCTTCCCTCCTCTTCTTCAGTTAGAACCGAGGGATCTTTAGCAACCAACTGAACAAGACCAAGAGACAGTGTTGGCTTTGTGTCCCATCAAGAACATGGGACCTCCGACAGGGCAGCTTGGAAGCACTTTGGACTGTCAAGTTAGATTCGAGTCCTGGAGTGGAGCTTAATGGCAAAAACTTTGGGCACAGAAAATAATTATTAAAACCCAACTACTCTGACCCAGTGAAATACCAATGGAGTGACAGGTAGGCCAGTACCGGAGTGGATTCCTGTTTTCAGTAGTATCATGAACACTTCTGACAAAGGGCCTTTGACCCAAAACTTTAACTCTGTTTCTCTTCCCACAGTTGCTGTCTGACCAGATGATCCTTTCCAGCATTTTCTGTATTTCCAGCCACTGTAGCGTTTTTTTGTTTTTCACATACCTGATGAGATCTTTATGTTACTCAAAGCAAGACAGCACTGGCATTAGCACTCAGCGGGAAGTAATAAGGCTCTCTAAACTGGGTGCAATGCACAGCAACAATACTTTCACCTAGCAAAGACTGGTAATGAATTATGATAACACACAAACACAACAGACAGGTAAAAATAAGTGGAAGACTTACTGGAGCTCCATTAGACTGGGACATTGTTTAATGATGGACGAAAGGTGTAGAAGGTGGGGCACTTCGATTCCACACTGTTGCAAACTGTAAGGTAGCAAAATTTGTTTTTATACTCAGAACTGTTAACAAGAAATAATTTGTCCCATGTAATTATTTACATTAATCCTTCACAGATAAACTATCCGTATATTTAGATTATAAAAATAATTGCAAACGACAATTCTCAAAGTGTAAGTTTGATTCAGGTAATCAAAGTAATTGATAGCAAATTAAACAGAATAGTTACCTGATTAACCTCAGGGAAGGGTAGGACACTGCACTGTCCATTCTGGTACTGGAAGGAATCAGAAAGACCTCAGATCAGCTTTGGTTACTAGACCCTAGGGGAAGGTAAGGTGGTGCAGCCTCACAGGTCCACACATCTGGGTGTGAATCTCGCCTTGGGTGCAGTCTGCATAGAGTTTGTTTGTTCTGCCTGTGACTACAGGGGTTTCCCAAACTGGTCCGTTAGTCAGCCATGCAAATTACCCCTCAGTGTAGGTAAGTGGCAAAAGAACCAGAGGGGAAGTTGATGGGTGTGCATGAGAAAAAATAAGTTGCAAAGCTACAGGGAAATAAGGAAGGCCAATGGAATTAATGGGACTCCTCTATCAGGAACTGGCATGGACCTACAGGGCCGAATGGTCTCTTTCTGTGTTGTAATAGGTAAGTGAATTGCGGATGCTCACCATTGTATTGGGGCTGGTGGCCCATGCCACTGCACCAGTAACGACGTAATCGGACACAGACTGTCCGCCTGCACTGCCTTTCCTTGGCGTTTATATAAAAGGTTATAGAAAGGAGATTCTCGCACTCTGCTCATTCCAAGGAGGCACAGCCCAGAGACAGAGCAAGGCAACACACTGCGGTGAGATAGAAACTGAGGAAGGCTTTTCTGTGTGGAGGCACTTGGAGCAAGTGTGAAGTACAAAGTGTCCCAGGTGACCAGAGCTGGGCTCCATTCCGAGTGCTGCTGTAAGGACTGCTGCCTAAAACACTCGAAAGGTCACAGTAATTTAAAACAGCAACAGCCAGTATGCCAGCATTAACAAAGTGAGATGTCCCCTGACCCTGCTTTGTAGCAGCCAATTCTGATATCAGCTTCAGTGGAAGAATTAAAATTAGCCATAGAAACCAGACAGATGAATGTAAGAAGTAGGAGCAGGAGAAGGTCACTGAGCTCCTTGAGCCTTTTCTGCCATTCAATAAAAACATGGCTGGACTGATTCTGGCCTCAACTCCACCATCCCATTTGTTCCCCATAGCCCTTGTCCACCTCTCCACGACATCAGTGATCTACATACCCATCAGAGGTTCGCCAGCCATTGTCCGTTAGCCTTATTGAGGCTTGGTTCTTCTTTATCCTGTAAAGTACATTTTATTGGTCAATCTCATCAGTCAACAAACTGCAGATTCTCAAACAGGACAGCAAGCAAAGATTCTTATCAATAAATGAGAGTGAACCCCTAGAAAAGGCTCTTCCAATGATCTGACCTTCAGTCCTCTCTGCAGCCTACTCATGCAGCACTGCTGCTGTATCTGACTTCCCCACCACTGGCAGAGCAAGATGTTACCAGAAGGTGTCAGCTGGGAACATTCTGCCTCCAGTCTGGCTGAGTGTCCGGGAGCAGATAGGTACCAAGTGTAAAGGGGATAAATTATGAGAACATCCAGGTTGCATAATGTTGGCATTTATTGTGGTGGGTCCAGAGAACATCGAAAATAGGACACTACAGCACAGTACAGGCCCTTTGGCCCACAATGTTGTACTGACATTTTATCCTGCTCTAAGATCTATCTAACCCTTCCCTCCCACATAGCCCCCTATTTTTCTATCATTCATGTGTCTACCTAAGAGTCTCTTAAATGTCCCTAATGAGAGCATTTAATCAAGGTAGATCAAGTGTTAGAAGAACTTAGCAGTGTAGACAGAGAGAAGATAGTTCCTTTGGTGGCAAGTTGGACAAAGGAATGAGGGAGTTAGGGCTTTCAGGAGCTGGTTTGCAATTAAGTGTCACAGAGTGATGGCAGCAAAGGTTTACTAGACCGATTCCTGGGATGGGGATTTGTCTATGAGAAGAGATTAGGCATCCTGGACCTTTATTGTTTTTGAGTTTAGAAGGATGAGAGGTGATCTCTTTGAACATCCAAAATTCAAATGGGGCTTGACTGGGTAAGGAGTTGATGTTTCCCGTGCCTAGGTGTCTAAAACTGGGGGATGACATTGAGATGAGAAGAAATGTCTTCATCGGAATGGTAGTGAAGGTCCACTCGATGGGCTGTTGAGGCTTAGTCACTGAGTATATTCAAGATAGCAATTGATAGATTTCTAGATGAAGGGAGATGGGATTAGTGCAGGAAAGTGGTGCTGAGATAAAAGGTCGGTTGTGATGTTATTAACTAGTGGAGCAGACACAGAGGGCCAAATGGCCTACTCCTGCCTCTGATTCTTATGTCCTGAAGTTAGGAAACACTTCAGAGTAGCAGAAAACTGGAATTCTCTCTCCCAGTTCTTTGGACTGGAGGACAATAGTTATGGGGAGAGATTGGAAAGGCTGGGCTTGTTTCCCCTGGAGCAAAGGAGGCTGAGGGGTGACCTGATAGAGATATATATTATGAGAGGCATAGATAGGATAGATAGTCAAAATCTTTTTCCCATGGTATGGGATCTAAACAAAGAGGGCATAGGTTAAAGGTGAGAGGAATGAGTTTTAAAGGGGATCTGAGGGGTAAGTTTTTTTTTATGCAGAGAGTGGTTAATATCTGGAACTCGCTGCCAGACGAGCTGGTGGAATCAGATGCAATTCTTACATTTAAGTGGCATTTAGACAGACACTTAAATAGGCAAGGCATAGAAGCATATAGTCCTAATGTAGGCAAATGGGATTAGTGTAGATAGACAAAAAGGTTGGCATGACCCCCATGAAGGGCCCGTTTCTGTGCTGTATCACTCTGTGACTATAAAAGGCTGGATTCTGGGACAGCCATGGATTTCACGAGGGAGGTCGATACATTGTTGTTAGTGAGGGGTAATAAGGGATAAGGAGCTCGGCCAGGGAAAGGGAACCGAGGTACAGATAACCTGCAACCAAACCTAGTGACGGAGCAGGTCCTGTGAATGGCCAAGTCCTGATCCAAAGATCCTGCTGATGGGTTTCTGATTGGTCAGCTCGGCACACCTCCAGGAAAGGTGTGCAAGCCGAAAGGAGGATCCAACGTCAAGATTCGCAAAGTTCTGATTATTGAGCACGTTAAATACTGCACACAGGCAGCTGCTTGTGGTGCATTGCTGCACACAGACCACATCAAGGCACTCTCAGCGTTTAACAGGGATTATGCCTGCCATACAGGTGACATCAGGCGAAGGAGAGTTGACGTGGTTTCACTTCCCTTTGAGCACACGCTTTCAGAGATCACCAGAGAAACCTCAAATGCCCCAGACACGAGGCAAAGCTTAGGTACTGCATTTCGCCTGCCTGTGTACGTAAATATGTTCTACCATTATCCAACAGCAGCTTGAAGAGGATGCCCTTCTCACAGGCTAGGTGTCCCAACCAGCTCACATCTCCTTTATGTGTAGTGTGTACGCTTTAGATCTCTTGGAAATAAATGAATACCAATATAAGAAACCTCAAGAAAAGGTAATCTTACTGAACTACAAGGTCTGTGCTTTTACCAAGTGTGTTCACTTTACTCAAATGTGCCTTCATGAGTGTTCTGCTAACCCATCTTTCCTGTGTCAGTGAATCCCTGGGAAAATACATCTGATTTTTATATTACTGATACAAGGCTGTTTTGACACACCAACATTTTCAAATTCTAGGCATTGAATAGTTTATTGCTTCCCTTTTCAGAAAACATACACCCCACATTTATATTTAATAGGGTACCAAGAGAAACCAAGGATTATTCTGGTCCTTGGGAGAGGAATAGTGTAAAATAGACAATACTAGAGTGAGCAGCTTTCAGTCCCATTGACTTCATTCAGGAGAGATGCATAAAAGGCTGCTGATTCGATATCACCCATTTTCTACCATTACCCAAAGTCAAAATTGACCCTATTGAGTTTTTGCAACAAGGCAAGATTCTGATTCCACACTTCCAGGAATTATCAGGGAATCTAGCTTTCTTCCTCTTCTCCTGAGAGTGCACAGCATGCAATGCTAACAAAAGCAGGATGCTGCAGTCTCCATTAAACGATAAGGTTTATTAAATTTGGTGAAATATTGAACCAGTTTACTGAGACAAAATTCCACAATCTTCTATAGCTAAACAACTTCTAGGAAGTCGGTGGGTGAGGAAGTGTAAAGGAGATCAGCGTAAAAGCAACAAATGCTTGAAGACTGAAATGTCAACAGAGAATGCTGGAAATACTGAGCAGACCATCCAGCACGTCTGGACACAAAAACAGAGTTAATGTTTCAAGTTAACAACATTTCATCAGAACAGTCCAGTGGAAGGTCAACAAGAGGCTCCCAACCTGCTGAATATTTTGAGCATTTTCTGTTTTTATACTGGGTGAGTGTCTTCCTTGGAATTTATTCAAATTTTCAGGTTAAAAGTCTCCTTTCTCTATTGGTCACTGCGAGGCTCCGAAGTGAAATTAATTTAGGTCTGGTTTTAATGGGTACAGATCTACAGAAAGTACATGGTTTGAACCCAGTCCCAAATGAGACCTTCACTCAGTGAAGCCACAAAGAAAACTGGTGTTGCTGCGAAGAAAAGTCATGCTGCAGTGTCTGAGAGACACTCTCTGAACTGGGACACCTTGGAAGAGAGCTTTGGAAGCTCCTGTCTCTGTGTTGTACCTGAATTGTAGTTAAATTGGATTGCTTGATGCTGATGGTGAGACAGAGGTGGGTTTGTGCCAGATTATCCAGGTTCCCATATTGCTCTTTTATCCTGTTTTGAGGTAGTGGGTGGATTCAAACAAGACACTCCAATCACCAACAGCCTGTCCTGGTCCAACTACATCACCAATAGCCTGTCCTGGTCCAACCACATGGACGCCACAGTCAAGAAAGCTCACCAGCACCTCTACTTCCTCAGGAGGCTAAAGAAATTTGGCATGTCCCCTTTGACACTCACCAACTTTTATCAATGCACCATAGAAAGCATCCTATCTGGATGCATCACGACTTGGTACGGCAACTGCTCTGCCCAGAACTGCAAGAAACGGCAGAAAGTTGTGGACACAGCCCAGTTATCACGGAAACCAGCCTCCCCTCCATGGACTTTGTCTATACCTCTCGCTGCCTTGGTGAAGCAGCCAGCATAATCAAAGACCCCACCCACTTGAGTCATTCTCTCCTGCCCTCTCCCATCAGGCAGAAGATACAGGAGCCTGAGGGCACATACCACCAGGCTCAAGGACAGCTTCTATCCCACTGTGATAAGACTATTGAACAGTTCCCTTATATGTTGAGATGGACTCTTGACCTCACCACCTACCTTATTGTGACCTTGCACCTTATTGTCTACCTGCAATGCACTTCTCTGTAACTGTGACACTGTACTCGGTACTCTCTTATTGTTTTTTTTTACCTGTACTACCTCAATGTACTCTGTACTAACTCAATATATCTACACTGTGTAATGAATTGAACTGTATGCAATGTATTGAACGATATGCAAGACAAGTTTTGCACTGTATCTCGGTACAAGTGACAACAATAAACCAATACTCCAAGGAACTTGAGTATGAAGAAGTGTCATGGAGCAACTCATCAGTCCTGCTTGCCATTTCCGTCTGTGCACAGGGATGGTCAAGTTAAATCCAACCTACCTTCGCACTCGTTGATTTTACTAGAACAAGCTGAAATTACATGGGGAGCAAACCAAGCACCTGATCCTAGTTCAATCCATTTCAGTTAGATTAAAATAGTTTTCCAGCATTGCTTACATCAACCTTGAACAACCAAGAATAGCAAAACATATAGCTTATTAATGATGATATAAAACATCAGTCAGGTAAAGAGTAAAGCATTCTGTTCTGACCTAATTTCTGCAATGTTCAGATGGGTTTGGACACACTTCACCACAAGGTTAGCAGCATCTGCACCATGTATCCACTGCTCTTCAAACCTGAAACAGAAACCAGAGTCAACACTGCCAACATCTGCATTTCAGCTTAAACGCTCGAGATTCTGACGTGAACAAAACTTTGTCGGGATTGAGAATTGGGGTCCTTCAATCCTCCAGTATTGAAATGTGCCGGTGTATAAAAGAGGAAAAAGGGTCAAAAAGGGTCAAAAAGGATTCCCTGGATAATTCCCATGCTGGAGTTTGGGATATCTGATCACAAAAAGTCAAGAGATAGAAGCCAGGATATTGTTGTGCGAGGGTATAGGTAGACTAGTATGGAACTTGGAGTGTCTACCAATGTAGACAAAGAAAAGGTGAAAGTAAGGATCATTGGTAACACTCTTCCTTCCCCCCAAGCCAGTGACAAACATACCTTACTGTTAATGTTTTAGGACAATAATTCAGTGCCACAAAAAGGTTTTCAACAGCAGTGAGAGAAATCCCATTCTTCTGCAGACTGGAAAATAAAATGATAAAGTTCTAAATTCTGCATTCGACATGACTGAGAGAATAATGACCTGTCCCACAGTGCATTTCTGCATCCCACACCAAACTATTACCAGGCTGAAACCCTGGCACGTTCCTTTAAGACATCTTTTAAGACGTCTTTATTAGTCACATGTACATCGAAACACACAGTGAAATGCATCTTTTTGCGTAGAGTGTTCTGGGGGCAGCCCGCAAGTGTCACCACACTTCCGGGGCCAACACAGCATGCCCACAACTTCCTAACCCGTACATCTTTGGAATGTGGGAGGAAACCCACGCAGACACAGGGAAAACGTACAAACTCCTTACAGACAGCGGCCGGAATTGAACCCGGGTCGCTGGCGCTGTAATAGTGTTACACTAACCGCTACACTAACGTGCCTGCCCCGTTCAACCATGTCTTATGATCTTTTATTCAGATGGCTGTAACATACCTTGAAATCTATGACAGAGTGTACCAGCTTGGACATTCTGTCAGGTTCCCTTCAGTAACTCCTATCAAAACCAGCAGAAAGCATAGCATAAATAGCTGAGGATAGTTGAATATCTTGTGTCCCCATAATTTCTGCTGGTTTCTGAATGGAGTCGCAGTAGGAGTTGAAAAGCAAAAAAAAAGCAGATAATGTAAATCTGAAATAAATACAAAAAGTGCTGGAAATAGCAGGCTAACCTGGATCTGTGGAGATAGAAAGAAAGTTAATGTTTCAGATCAATGACTTTTCATCAGAAGAGTTAGGATCTGATGCAGTCATCAGTCTAAAATATTATCTCTGTTTCTTTCTCCACAGGTGCTGCCTGACCTGCCGACTATTTCCAGCGCTTTCAGTTTTTATTGCAGTAGGAACTTACACTGATAAGTTACCAGAATCATATGGCCTACCTTTTTTGCACTTTGCAACTTAAATCAATCTCTAAGGAATAATAAGATTCAGCACTGACAAACTGTAATCTCAGTGTTTATCACACTGACACTGGCAGCATCAAGATTTAACTGTTGCATTATATACACTGATTTTGCAGAGAAATGGCAGGGAAACTGTCAGAAATTTGGACAAGTGCAGAAACCCAGAATTTGTTGTCAGGGACCCACTGCTGGGCAGCAGCATGCAACACAACACTGGATCCCATTTGCAGTTCAAGAGCTAAGCATGAATCTGGGCTAATTGTCCAACACTTACGCACAGTCTTTTTCCCCAGGTTGGGGAATCAAGAACTAGAGGACATGGGTTTAAGGTGGGGGGGGGGGGGGGGTGGGGGTGGGGGTGGGTGGGTAAGATTTAATAGGAACCTGATGGTCAACCTTTTCACCCAGAGGGTGGTCAGTATATGGAATGAGCTGCCAGAGGAAGTGGTTGAGGCAGGTATATTAACAACATTTAAAAAGGTACTTGGACAAGTACATGGATAGGAAAGGTTTAGAGAGATATGGGCTAAACGCAGGCAAATTGGACTGGCTTAGATGGGAACCTTGGTTGGCATGGACCAGTTGGGCAGAAGGGCCTGTTTCTGTGCTGTATGACATTACAAATTTGCAGGAAAAACCTCCACAAGGGAGTTATTAGTTTAAAATATTCTTTTAAATTTTCCAAGGATTTTTAAACACGAATGGCTGGTTAATATAGATTTAAGAGTTTAGAGGGGTTTTGAAGTGTTTCCTTTTGTTTTAGCTTTTTAACTCATACTGATGTGATTGGGTCAAGTTTTAAGTTGTCCTTGCAGGGGTTGTACTGTGCTGACCGGGACACCACTCACTTGAGTTCCTCTAGGTATTTGAGGTTGCCCACGACATCCACCAGGTTTCTCAGATCCTCATCCCCCATTATGTTGCTGGTGAGCCTGTGATTAAAAAGTAAGAGTTCAGCTTCCCTCTTTAAACATTTTTTTGTGAGTAAGACACAACTTTCATCATTCTCTCCACCAGCGACAAAGCTAACTTGCAGGGGAAGCAACAATACCTTTGCTTCAACTATGCAAACTCCAGAAATAACAACAATATAATATGGTACAGGCCACAGGAAATCACACTTCTTGCACAGAACACAGGTTACATTGCATCGGGAATATTCAAATGTAGAGAAACGTATTCAGTTCTAAGAATCGGTGCACAGAGAAAGTCCATGGTCTAACTTTTAAATTCCATACAGGATAACTTGGGATTTTCATCTTGGAAGGGAATGATACAAACTTACTGAACTTATCAACTCTTAGAAGGGTTGGTAAGTTAACTGGCCAATGTAAATTGCCCCTAACCTAGAGATGAATGGGAGAACCTGGGGGGAAATAGATGGGAGGATGTAATTTAGGATTAGTGAACTCAGTGGGCCTGTTTCGAAGGGCCTGTTTCTGTGCTGTATAGCTCTATCTCTCCTCCACACCTCACCACCCCACCTCTTTGGGAAATTGTACAAATTCTGCCCCTGCAAAATCAGATAGTGGGCCTGAAATCAGAACCTCATTCATGGAAATCACAGCCTTGGGTTGAAAGAGCTCTGCAGTGGGATCCTGTCTATGCGATGAACACACATGGATCTGGATTAAGAAGCAGTGTCTAGTGGGATTGGCTAGAAGAAACTAATTATTTTAAAAAATTCCTATTTCAAATTTGAAAGAGAGGTAACTTCCATTAGATAGTGATGTAGTCAATGTATGGGCTACCAGCTTTTTACTCTTAGTTCCTATTCTCTTGGGCTACTCTCATCTCTTCAGAGAGTAACAATATGAAATAAAATTACCAGGACTATACCAGTATAAAGTTTATGAAAAAGACCTGCAGCACTTATTATTCCACAACAAGTAATGGGAGGTGGGCTTATTTCCCAAGCATTGGGTTCTAAATCCCTGCTGTGCTATGATCTAGCACTGAAGACAACAGGTCAAACTAGAACAGTTCTTCACTGAGTGGCGCAAAGAGGCATTGAGAAAATGTTCCAGCAAGTCCCCATCTGACCCTCCACCCCAGCTGATGATGAACAGTACTAATATTACCTGAGGGAAAGTGTCCAATTGCCCATGAAACATAGGGAGCCTACGGAGCAGGCAGCAAAAGCGGTATATCATTTCTGAGGGCCAGGGGCAGAAACGGGCATAGTTCCCTATCTAATGGGTAATTACCACTTACAAAAACCCTTGGTCATCAGTTGCAGCATGGCATGGTGGAGCACTACGTCTCCAACATAGAGGATGCAAACTTCCCCTTTGGACTGGGGTTGGTGTAGATCGGAGCAGTCATCCGATGCCACTCCAGCGCACCTTCTAGCAGCTGGTGATTAATTCAGACGTAAAGGAGTGTGCTTTACTCCTGCATAAATTTGTACATGGTACAGTGACTGAGCAGCCCACCAAAGTTCTCTACCCCGGAGAGGCAGATAACATTCACCTTTAAATGGTAAAACAAAACAGATGCTCCAGCACAGATATCTCAATGGAGATGAAGAACGAGCAAAGACCACCAGGTCTTATTTAAACCTGTGCTGGTTAAAGAATTGATTTTTAGTTTTGAGTACTGAAGTGAAGCCAACAGGGTGTAAGGACGCTAGTGTTCAGACACATGTCATAGTCCAAAGTCAGCAATAAACAATAACTCTTAACACAATGAAGAGTCTGATAAAATGAGTTAGTTGGCCGAGGCAATGCAGGGAAGGTGCGACTGATGAGTAACATTGGCAAAGGAGGGCATTCTCAAAAGGTCACAGGACGTTACTCATTACAACACAGGAGGCCATGCTTGCTCCCAGCAAAGCAATTCCATCAGACCCCGTCTCCCTAATTCTCTGTACTCCTGCAACTCCCTTGCATGCCCAGCACCCTAACAGTATGTGGGTATTCCCACATGATAACTAACCATGAATCAATATTCTATTCACATATATGAGCAAGAAGAGAAGTTGGAGGAAGAAAAAGTGATGTTCCAGTAATAAGGAATTAACCAGCTTTGCTACAGAGCTCCAAGATAATTCTTCATCATTTCACATTGGGGGTAGATCAGTGGACAATTAAAGTTAACATAATCTGTCAATGGAAGGAATACATTTGGGGTTGTGTGGGTGAGCTAAACATTACTGAGGTATGCAGAAACAGCGGGCAGCTTGTACTCCTTGGGTCAATGGCAGCTGTAAATTTTGCTGACATTTGTGTTCACACTAAAGGAGCCTTAGTGCTGGGAAATGGGTCTAGTGTGAGGCCATGGGAGGATGAAGCTCCCCTGCATTGCCCAGGAACCCCATTTGTTCCAGAACTCGCACTATTGCTGCAAAGCTGTCAGCCACAGAGGGGCCTGCACTCAACCACACAGGTTCCTTGTGTTTGAGTCAGACAATAACCACGGATGATAAAGGCCACTCAGCCCATCTTAGACTACCCATCTGGAGCTACCCAGAGTTCCTCCCATTGGTTCAAAGTAACTTCTTAAATGTTTCCAAGGTTCTCACCTCCCCTGGTTCAACTGGGTGTCCATTCCAGGACGACATGTGGGAACTGAGGGTTGGTCCGAGGTTTGGGTGTTACAGCAGGGAGGGGACTGAGCAGGGGATCAAGCTTGGATTGATGGGGGAGGACTGGATCAGGCTGGGGAAATGGGGAGATCAGTCTCAGCTGCCCAGGGTTACTGGGGCTGGCCAGTGGTCAGGGAGGCAATCGGAAGGCCTCGGGACATCCGCTGCTAGTGGGTGGATAGTGGGGATCGAGATAAAGGAGCAGCTATCTGGAAGAAAGTGGACACTTTGAAGTCCCCATCAGCTCAGGTGGAACCCCCTATAACCAGAATTGGCTACACCCTCAAGTTAAGGACCGTTTCAGTGTGCGAGACCCACACTAATCACATGTCTGAGCAGATCAGTTTTGTTCTGACATTAGTGACATCAAAACATATGTTCACGATGGTTGACGTCGCCACTCACATCCACCAGCCTTTGTGGGACAGCTCAGAACTGAAATCCAAAAGGTACATGTAATTTGGATTTAGGTAAAATTCCTTAACACAGCACACAAAATCACAGCAAAGGTCTCCGGCTTTCTTGCTTCTTTAAGCCACTCCTGCAAACCTTCCTCTCTGGCGCAGTTTTTCTGATAATGCTCCTGTGGGCTGCCTGAGGAGGGTTTTTTTAAAAACCACATTACAGGAACAATATAAATGACAGCTGTTGTTGTTTAACAAGACCATTGAGAAAAATGGTTCAGTGATGATCGTGAAACTACCAGCAGGAAGCAAAGATCTTTCTCCACTCATTCATTTTCTGCATCATTGACCCAGCAGCACCACAGCACGAGGCCACATACAGGTGGGAGCCCGTGAGGGACGTTACAGTACTATTTTTAATTCTTTGTGGCACCAATGAGAAAAAAAGCACATGTGGCGACTCACCGTCTAGTCGGGCGAACCGGCTCGGCAGTCGGGTCGCGCGGCGTCGGAGCGACGAGGCCCAAGATGGCGGCGGGCCTTGTCTTTCCGAGCGACGGGGAGAACCCGCGCGCGGGAAAGTCCTGATGACGTAGGACTTACGTCATTGCCGGTTTTTTTTGGGCGGGAGTTTTTCTCCCTTAAAGGGCCCGCACAAGGCGGGAAAATAAACCAGTTCTGTTTGGCAATCCTCCGAGTAGAGTCTTGTTTTATTCCGCGGTAGCAACCGCCACATTGGTGACCCCGACGGTCCAAACGGCTTTTGGACCCGCGAAATGGACGACAGCGCAGCAGCCAACGCAGTAGCCCTCAAGCTGCCCACCTTTTGGACACTTCGGCCCAGCGTCTGGTTTGACCAGGCTGAAGCGCAATTCCACCTTCGGCAGATCACCTCCGACTCCACGAAGTACTACCATGTGGTTAGCTCTCTGGACCAGGAGACAGCCGCCCAGGTTGGAGACTTCATCCAGTCGCCTCCGGAGGAAGATAAGTACCCGGCTTTCAAAGATCTTTTGATCCGGACCTTCGGCCTCTCCCGTCGTGAGCGCGCCGCCCGCCTGCTTCATCTGGATGGCCTGGGGGACAGATCCCCATCCGCCCTAATGAATGAGATGCTGGCATTGGCCGAGGGACACAAGCCATGCCTGATGTTCGAACAGGCCTTCCTCGAACAGCTCCCCGATGACATCCACTTGTTGTTAGCTGATGCCGACTTCAGCAACCCCCGTGAGGTGGCCGCCCGGGCAGATGTCCTGTGGAGGGCCAAGCGCGAGAGCGGTTCGTCCGTCAGTCAAATCACCAGGCCGCGAGCCCAACGCCCGCCTCGCCCGGCCCCAGCAACCGAGCAGCCACGCCCCAGGAACGCAGACGACGACACGGGTGACCAGCTGTGCTTCTACCATCAGAGGTGGGGTGCGGAGGCCCGTCGATGCCGCCCACCCTGCAAGTTTCAGGGAAACGCCAGGTCCAGCCGCCGCTGATGGCTACGGCGGCTGGCCGCCGACAGAGCCTCCTCTTCGTTCAGGACAAGAAATCTGGACGGCATTTCCTCGTTGATACTGGAGCGGAGGTCAGTATTTTGCCCCCGACAGGCCGCGACACTCGTGACAGGCCACCAGGTCCTCTACTCAATGCCGCCAACGGTACAACGATACGGCCTTTCGGCACCCGTACGCTTCAATTACACTTTGGCGGCAGCCGTTTTACCTGGACCTTTACCCTTGCCACCGTCGCCGATTTCCTTCGGGCCCACAACCTGTTAGTCGACCTGCGAAGGAAGCGGTTAGTCCACTCTAGCACTCTCCGGACCTATCCCCTGGGAGAAATCAGCCCACCAGCCCCGCGCCTGGACTCCATTACCCTTTCTGGCGACGATTTCGCCAAGCTCCTAGCCGAATTCCCATCGATTTTGGCACCTTCGTTTACAAATTCTCGGCCCACACACGGGGTACGACACCACATCATTACCACAGGGCCACCCCTTCATGCCCGAGCACGACGATTACCTCCAGACAAGCTCCGCCTGGCAAAGGAAGAGTTCCATCACATGGAGGAGCTGGGGATTGTTCGCAGGTCAGACAGCCCCTGGGCCTCCCCCCTGCACATGGTCCCCAAAGCCACCGGAGGGTGGAGGCCCTGCGGCGACTACCGCAGGCTGAATGACGCCACCACCCCGGACCGCTATCCCATCCCTCACATCCAGGACTTCGCAGCGAACTTACACGGGGCCCGCATCTTTTCCAAAGTGGACCTCGTTAGGGGATACCACCAAATCCCGGTCCATCTGGATGACGTCCCCAAAACTGCGATTATCACCCCATTCGGCCTGTTCGAATTCCTTCGGATGCCGTTCGGCCTTAAGAACGCCGCGCAGACCTTCCAGCGGCTGATGGACGCGGTAGGCCGAGACCTGGACTTCGTGTTCATTTACTTGGACGACATACTGATCGCCAGCCGTAACCGCCAGGAACACCTTTCCCACCTCCGCCAGCTGTATTCCCGCCTCCGCGATTTCGGCCTCACGATTAACCCGTCCAAGTGCCAATTCGGACTTGACTCTATCGATTTCCTCGGCCACAAAATCACCAGCGACGGGGCAACACCCCTACCCGCCAAGGTGGATGCTATCCGCCATTTTGCCCGCCCCGACACAGTCAAAGGCCTACAGGAATTCCTTGGGATGGTCAACTTTTACCATCGTTTCATCCCTGCAGCAGCCCGTATCATGCGCCCTCTGTTCTCGCTGCTGGCTGGTAAGGGCAAGGACATCACCTGGACTGACGAGGCTGCGGCTGCTTTCGTTAAGGCCAAAGACGCCCTGGCAGACGCCACGATGCTGGTCCACCCTAGGACTGACGTCCCGACTGCCCTCACGGTAGACGCGTCCAACACCGCGGTGGGTGGGGTACTGGAACAGCTACTCGAAGGCCGCTGGCAACCCTTGGCATTTTTCAGCAAACACCTTAGACCGCCCGAACTGAAGTACAGCGCTTTTGATCGGGAACTTCTAGCGCTGTATCTGGCGGTCTGGCATTTCCGATACTTTCTAGAAGGCAGGCCTTTCACCGCTTTCACCGATCATAAGCCTCTGTCCTTTGCCTTCTCCAAAGTCTCCGATCCCTGGTCAGCTCGTCAGCAGAGACATTTATCCTACATTTCCGAGTTCACAACTGACATCCAACATGTCTCCGGAAAGGATAATGTCGTTGCTGATGCACTTTCCAGACCAACCATCCACAACCTATCCTTGGGTGTCGACTACATGGCCCTGGCTGACGCACAGCAAGCCGACGACGAACTGCCCAGCTACAGAACCGCAGTCTCGGGTCTGCAGCTCCGAGATTTCTTGGTTGGTCCAGGTCAGCGGACCCTACTTTGCGACGTTGCGACTGGTCAGCCCCGCCCTATTGTCCCTGCAGCCTGGCGGAGACGCGTTTTTGACTCGGTACATGGGTTGGCGCACCCGTCCATCAGATCTACTGTCCGACTGGTCGCCAGCAAGTTTGTCTGGCATGGCCTGCGCAAACAGGTCAGTGAGTGGGCCAGGACTTGTCTGCACTGCCAGACGTCAAAAATCCAGCGACACACCAAGGTCCCACCACAGCAGTTCGAGCCTACCCGTAGGAGGTTCGACCACATACACGTCGACCTCGTGGGCCCTCTGCCGGTTTCAAGAGGAGCCCGGTACCTCCTTACCATCGTGGACCGGTTCACGAGGTGGCCTGAGGCAACCCCCCTGACTGACATCACAACTGATTCCTGCGCCCGAGCGCTGCTCACAACTTGGGTCTCACGTTTTGGCGTTCCGGCCCACATCACTTCAGACAGAGGCACACAATTCACTTCCAGTCTCTGGGCTGCATGAGCGAACCTGCTAGGGACGCAGCTGCACACCACCACGGCCTACCATCCTCAATCAAACGGGTTGGTGGAACGTTTTCACCACCATCTAAAATCGGCCTTGATGGCCCGCCTGAAGGGTCCTAACTGGGTTGACGAGCTGCCTTGGGTCCTGCTCGGCATACGCACTGCCCCCAAAGAAGACCTCCGCACTTCGTCAGCTGAGCTTGTATACGGGGCGCCACTAGTTGTCCCCGGGGATTTCATACCTGCCCTTCAGGACCAAGGGGAACAACCCCCAGCAGTTCTACAAAGACTGCGCGAGAAGCTCGGCGCCTTGGCCCCGATTCCCACCTCATGGCACGGTCAAACCCCATCCTGCCAGCCCAAGGAACTACGGGACTGTAAGTTTGTTTTCGTTCGCAGGGGCACACCTCGGGCGCCATTGCAACGACCATATGAGGGACCGTTCCGAGTCATACGGAATAACGGATCCACTTTTATTTTGGACATTGGAGGCAGGGAACAGGTTTTCACGGCGGACCGCCTCAAACCGGCCCATTTGGATCTGCAACAGCCTGTCGAGGTTGCCACGCCACGACGCAGAGGCCGCCCCCCTAAGCGGCAGCTGGCACAGCCCACGGACCTTGGGGACTGTCTCGCCGGTTCTGGGGGGGGTTGTGTGGCGACTCACCGTCTAGTCGGGCGAACCGGCTCGGCAGTCGGGTCGCGCGGCGTCGGAGCGACGAGGCCCAAGATGGCGGCGGGCCTCGTCTTTCCGAGCGACGGGGAGAACCCGCGCGTGGGAAAGTCCTGATGACGTAGGACTTACGTCATTGCCGGTTTTTTTGGGCGGGAGTTTTTCTCCCTTAAAGGGCCCGCACAAGGCGGGAAAATAAACCAGTTCTGTTTGGCAATCCTCCGAGTAGAGTCTTGTTTTATTCTGCGGTAGCAACCGCTACACACACAATAATATTAAGAAAATAACCTTTGGAATTCTCCACTTCCAAGGACTGATGCTGTTTATCCAAGGCTGTGGCCTTGGCCTTATCCAAGGATGGGATGGGATGGGATGGGATGGGATGGGATGGGATGGGATGGGATGGGATAGGATGGGAAATTGATGGGAAGGACATGGTGTTATTGCTCAATGATCCTACTCCTGCTTTCTCTTACTTATGTTCTTAAGTTCAGTGGCATTGCGCAAAACCTAGAATCAGGATGTGAAGCTTGCACAGTCATCAAAATGTTCATCTGCCTTGAAGCCTTGCTCTCGATCTTGTGGGGACTATCCTCTTCATGTATGAGGGAGAATTGAGTTCACATACGAGGACATATTTCAGAACAATAAGATCTCGGGGGGAGGAGTACTCACTTTAACTCTGTCAAATGGGTGCACCGTTCAACAATGGAGAAGAAATTCAACAGGTCTTTCTCTTTCAAGTTACATTCCTTCACGCTGTACACACCAACAAAGAAAAATAATTGAAAGTCAACAAACTGCAGATGCTGTAAACCTGAAATAAGAACAGAAGGTACTGTAAACACACAGCAGGCCAGGCAGCATCTGCGGAAAGAACAACAAAAATAACATTTCAGGCCAATAACCTTTCTTCAACCTGCGATACTGATTTTGTTTCTCTTTACACAGATGCTGCCTGAACCTGCTGAGCAGTTCCAACATCTTCTGTGCTAAGGACAAAGAAAAATAATTCACATTAAGATTATCAGCAAGAGTTTGACATCCATTGCTCCCCCAGTGAGTGTAAAACTTTACCAACTGTTGAAATGTGACTCACACTACAGAATATTAACTAAGGATCAGGCTACAAAGGGAATTAAGCAGAAGAAAGAAATGGAATAAAGAACCAATAGCAATGGAAAGCAGGCAAGAAAAGTGTAAGAAGCTAACCAGAGAAATGAGAATTCAGGTGCTGTAGACAAAATTAATAAGTAAGTATAGATGGATGTAGTGAAAATGATCAAAGCTAATATTTTCATTACCTTAAAGACACATTGCTCTCAGTTATGAAGTTGTGTTAAATAAGGGGAACTATTCCTATCTTAATACATAAAATTCAGTAGATGAATTGGAATGAAATGAATTGAATTGAATGTAACTTTCTGGATCTAAAGTAACATGTGAAATATTTTACAGCATTTACAAGTTTCTGTGGGTGTATTTTTCATAGTGGAAGAGACGCAGCTGGAAAGTTCAGCCACAAGTTTTGGAGGACTGAAACCACCTTATGACCTTTAGCCGTGTCATTCTGTGATTGAAACCTGCCCAGTTTCAAATCATTAAATATTATACATCTCATCTCTTGTACAAATATGTAACTCAGCCTGCACATTGGGTATGAGACAATGAAAATCAAATTGAGGGCTGCTCTGCCTGGTTAAGTGGAAATTTCCAGCTTTGTCATACAACAGCAAGCAGATGTTAACACTGTCGGTCATGTGCTAAAAGTAACAATCAACTGGCTCACTCACCTGCACACCTTTTTTTCACATCTCTTTGCAAATTTTAGAAGTGATATTCCATTTGATGCCAAACTATACAAACAAATGAAGACACACAACAAATGTCATTCGCATCAGTAATCTTTATCACATTATTTGAGAAAAGCTAAGTTCAAGCAGGTGCAGCGAAGATCCCAACAGAATTTGATCCAGCTAAGTATCTGATTATTGCCTGTTCAGTCTTTTTTACAGAGTTATAAAAGACCAAACCGCAGATGGTGGATGGACTTTTAATGGATTAAAACACCTTCCTCCCTGTCTGCTCCTTCACAAATCTTTTTTATTTACTGCTGCATATTATCTACCCTTGTGACTTGTAAAGCCTGGATATGATCAATTCACTGCCACATTTCATTGCAATCAGTACAACGATTTTACCTGATAAAAGATCTCCAATATTTGCTGCATTTTATCAACATTTATAAGAATTTCAAAACCAACTACCTTTGTAATTCCAGTGCAATATTTCATGGCAAACTAACCATAATTAACAAATCTCAGGATTCACTGACATTAGTACATACAGAAGTAAAAAAAAATCAGTAGATTTTGATTACTTGGCTTTTTAAGATTTGCCAAGGGATAGAATGGAAAACCATAATAAAGTGCAGCACATGATAAGAGACGTTCCTAGGGAGGCCCTCCCTCAGGATTCAGTTGCGCCAGAGCTTCTCAAAAACATATATAATCTGCCTCGTTCCCTAAGTTCCATCTGCTACTGCTCTGCCCACTGACTACCTTCCTCACTATCATACCTCCAACTTTTGTGTCATCTACAAACTTGCTCATCATACCTCCTACATTCTAATCCAAATTGTTGATGTATATAACAGTAAAGGTCCCAGCACTGATCCCTGCTGTGTATCACAGGTCACAAGCTCCCAATCGCAACACGACCCTCCACCCTCACCCACTGCCTCCTATCAGCAAACTAATTTTGGATCCAATTTCCCAACCCATAGGGGTTTAACCTTGTGGATCAGTCCCATGTGGGACCTTGTCAAAGGTGTTACTGAAGTCTGTGTAGACAATGTCAACTGTACTTCCCTCATCACAATTTGTTTGCTCTTCAATAATAACTGACCCGCTGTGTATTTATAGGACTTTCAATTTTAATCTGTGATTTCCAAAGTTCCCACCATAGGATCGAGGATGACTTTCTTCCACTCTAGCTTTGAGGGTTCTGAGGTGGCGACTGAGGCCAATATGGGAAGCGCGCTCTTTGCAGATGGGAAGGAGGTTGTCATTGGAGTGGGGGGGGGGGGGGGGTAGGTAGTTTGTGTGGTGGTGCACTCCTTCAACTGCTTACAAAGGGTCTCCGTGTGCTCCTGATGCACGACTTGAGGTTCTCCACTTTGAGCCATCATGGACCAGAGATTCCCATCAGTGAGTGAGAATGCTGCACTTTTTCCAAAGATGCTTTGAGCACATCCCCTATCTTTTCCTCTGTCCATCTGCTAATATCTGCCTATGATGGAGCTCGGAACAGAAGTGGGTGTGGCCACAACTGGGGTAGGGAATGAGGCTATTTTTCTTTACATATCCAAAAGGTCCTCAGGACCATGTGGATAAGTCACTATAATCAACTTAATTCTATCTACAAGGAATATAGGTTAAGATAATCTAAAGATTAACATTAAATGGAACTTGTATTTCAATTTTTTGTGAAAAGGAACGTGTATTTTAAAGATCAAATTAATTACTTACTTAACGATAACATAAGGTCCATACAGAAAACAAACTGCTTCTTAGGTTTAACCCAGCAAAGCCAACATCAGCAGGGAAATTTAATGTGTAAGGATATAAAATACAGACAGTTCTTCACCAAGAAAAGCGATTGACCCTATCCACCCCCACAAACCAACCGGATTTCCAAATATTTAAGAAATAAGAAATCTGTTGAAGACATTTAGGCCTGTCCTACAAGAGTAAGGGTCTGAACTTCTCCTCCATGCTAGAGGGTGGGAGGTGGGGAAGGGACTTGCTTTTGAATTTCCTTTATGCATACGAGGTCACTGAGGTTGTTGTTGCAAAAGTCAAATATTATTTAAAGGGATCAAACTTTCTAAAACTGGATAGTTACACAAATCCATTGGAGAATCAGAGCACAAAAAGTCTTTGCAAACTCTAAATCTGTTGTCAACCTTTGTTTATTTCATACTAGACTTTTCCCTGATGTGATCCCTCACTTTGGGGAATACCAAATTGATTCCCCGCGCCTCTTCTCTCCGAGAAAGATGGGCATGCTATTAATTTCCCTATAACTTGTAATCCCTTTCAATACGTAATTAATCCACTTCTTTAACACCTGCTAACTACATTTGAATCAGCATCATTCCCTGGAAATCTGTTCCACAAAGTCACTCTTCTGTTCTGAGAGAAATGAATTCCAATCTTGCTCAAGACCTGCAAATTGTGTCTCATGATCTTATGTTCATTATTCAAGTTAAACAGGCTTTTTTCCCTTCCCCTCGTTCTGTCCTATTCATCACTTTGAGGACCTACTTTGTGTCTCTCCCCGATCCATTTCTCTCTGGTGAAATGGTTTGGTTACTTGAAAGTAATTACAACTTAATCTCTTCAACCCAGGTTACCGTCCTCTGGACCTTTCCTGATGCAGAACATTTCCTTTCCCAGATGCATCAAAGTACTTTGCCTGCTTTAAACCAGCATGATGTTGTCAGGAGATTAACGATCACTCCCAACTCTTCCTCCTTCTTGCCAGTGGAGTATTGAGATTTGGGAATGATCATGTTTGACTATACCCCTGAGGGAGCACGTTTCTCTGAATAATGTAGGACCATTTTAGGTGTTTAGGATGCACATGCTGTGGCTCCAGTAATTTAGCTCTAGCCCCCACATTTTAATATGTATCGATATCATTTACAAGTCATTCAACCTACCCCACTGTGCATCACCTGACATTCCTCCCCCCCCCCCTTCCCACAGTAATCTGCCTGTTACAACTCTGCCTGTCTCCAGTTTTACATTTGGCCATTTCTAGATGTTTGGTATTTACCAAACCAGAAAAGGTCAGTTGGTCTATTGAGTCCCACTCTCATGATCACATTTTCTTACATCCCAGAAGTCATGTTCTGTACAACTGCATAGTCATCCCAAATAAATGGCGTGTGTGGTATGTCTGAATTGTGCAATCAGGTTACCAAATCCAAAAACAGGCATCATAGGCTTCAGAGCGAATTAAAAGGACACACCTGCTTACCTCACTTCAACCTCCACCACATTCCTGCATATATTGAGAGATTCCACCAGGTACAGAACACCAGTTGGGGAGATTCTGTTGTTGCTAACACTGGAGCAGGATCAGAATGAAACAGTGATTTTATTAAGTTGTGCCATACGAGTAGAACGACAAATGACAGGGAAGATTTCCAAAGCTTGGGAATTAGCACTTTTGAACAGTGATATTGGGTAATGTGGAAATGAGAGGCATTTTAGTAAAGAATTTGAGAAGATCCAGGAGAATCACACCCAAACTTGGAAAGAATGATCGGTGTTCATCAAGGTTTTGCTTATTTTGCTCAGGACTCTCCTCCATACAGCACCAGGCAGAAACAGAAAGGGCTGTCTCCATGATCATTGTTCTAACACTTTTTATTCATAGAGTTACACAGCACAGAAACAGGCCCTTCAGCCCAACTTGTCCACGCCGACCAAGATGCCTATCCAAGTTAATCCCATTGCCTGCATTTGGCCCATGTCCCTCTCAACCTTTCCTATCCATGTACCTGTCCAAATGTTTTTTTTTAAATGTCATAATTGTACCTGTGTCTACCACCTCCTCTGGCAGCTCTTTCCATATACCCATTACTCTCTGCATGACAAACTTACCCTTTAGGTCCCCTTTAAATCTTTCCCCTCTCACCTTAAACTTTTGCTATCTAGTTTTAGACTTCCCTACCCTGGAAAAAAGACCGTGGCTATCTACCCTATCTATGTCCCTCATAATTTTGAATACTTCCTTAAGGTCACCCTTCAGCCTCCTTCGCTCCAGGGCAAACAGTCCCAACCTATCCAATCTCTCCTTATAACTCAAGTCCTCTATTCAAAGCAACACACTTGTGAATCTTTTCTGCACTCTCTCTAGAGTAATCACATCCTTCCTAGAGCATGGCGACCAGAACTGCACACTGTACTCCAACTGCAGTCTAACCAAGATGTCCCAACTCTTGTACTGAATGCCACAGTGATGAAGACAAGCATATCATAATGCCTCCTTCACCACCTTGAGTGCCTGTGTTGCCACTGTCAGGGAACAATGTACTTAAAGCCCCAGGTGTCTCTGTTCAACAACACCCCCTAGGGCCCTGCCATTCACTGTGTATATCCCGGCCTGATTTAACTTCCCAAAATGCATCGCTTTGCACTTGTCCAAGTTAAATTTTGTGATGTAATTGTGAGAGTCGTTTTAACTGCAATTAAAATTGAAAATGAAACTTGAAAATGAATGTGGTGAGAGAAGCTTTTGTGTAACCGTTCTTTACATTTGAAGTTCTGCAGTCTTCAGCAGAATGGCAATTGATACTTACTTCAATAGTTTCAAAAAAGGCAGCTTTGGTAAGAAGTCTCGCAGACTCTGCAATCCTTCATCTTTAAGTAAGTTGCAGGACAAGCTGAAGAATGATCAATAAAACTGACTTTATTACACATAAATGGTTCATATCAGAATTTAGTTATGCTATTTATCACACTTCTTTGAAGTTTGACTTCCAGAGGGAGGCTGAAATCATTCTTTTGTATTCAATACAGGCAATGTGCCTTTGCACACAGGGATTTCAAACAAATAGCTTATACTGCCCATTAAACTGGGCTCACAACCTTTAGAATCTGCAAGGATTGGTCACAGCTGTATTTTGTACACCTGACCTAGAAGATGCCTCTTCCCTGTAACGAATCCCATAGATGGGCATTAACTTGCATACACCGGTCAATTAATAAACCAGATGCTCACTTGGGGTTAGTCAGAGAGACGTACAACATGGAAACAGGCCCTTGAACCCAACAAGTCTGCACCAACCACCAAGTGCCCATTGTTACACTAATCCTACTCAAACCCATTTTATTCTCCCCACATTTCCACCTAACCTCACCCACAACACAGATTCCACCACTAGGGGCAATTTACAGTGGCCAAATAATCTACCAATCTGCATGCCTTTAGGAAGTGAGAGGAAACCGGAGCACCCAGAGGAAATCCACGCAGTCACAGGGAGAATGTGGAAAGTCCACACACACAGCACTATCGGTCTGAATTGAACCCAGGTTTTTGGCACTGTGAGGCAATGGCTCTATGAGCCATGCTGCTTGTTCTGGCCTACAATGTACTTACTCCACTTCTGCCAGGTTCTTGCAGTGTTCAAGAATCTTGAAGAGTTGTTCCACACTCATTTTATGCAGGTTACACTCCCTCAGGCTTTGAAAAACAAGACAGAATGTTAACTTTCCAGGAACAAGACTCAAGAATCTGCTTCTCACTGCAACAGGCAAAAGATTACCTGAGAATCCTTGAGCACAGAGGTTCTGCTTTCTTCCTGTTTCCTTCAAGTCTGTGAAAAAGGGAGAGCATTAAAACAAGGACAAAGGAGTTTACACAAACAGGATTTTTTTTCGACACTGCAATAATATGATTTCACCCAACAAAATACCAACAAAACGTGACTTGGGACAGGTTCTCCTCTAATAGCATTATTCTTTAAAGACAGTACCAACTCCAATGTTACTGTGGCCAAAAAATTAGCAGGTTATT
This sequence comes from Pristis pectinata, assembly GCF_009764475.1. Lineage (NCBI taxonomy): Eukaryota > Metazoa > Chordata > Chondrichthyes > Rhinopristiformes > Pristidae > Pristis > Pristis pectinata. The sequence goes on from NC_067417.1 coordinate 40,351,499, forward strand.
TGCAGTGAACACAATGATTAGCCTGCACTGTATCATATTCATAAGATGATTTGGATAAGGGAACCAAATGTAATATTTCAAAGTTTGCTGATAATAATAAACTGGGTGGGCTTGTGAATTGTGAGAAAGTTGAAAAGAGGCTTGGAGGCGATTTGGACAGATTGAGAGAAGGGGTAAAATCATGGCAGATGGTGGGGAAAGTAAAGTGGCAGATGGTGTCAGATGATGTTTGGGAACTAGTGGTATACAAAGTGACTTGCGTGCCCTTGTTCATCACTCACTGAACGCAAACATGGAGGTACAGCAAACAGCTGAGAAGACAAAAGGCGTGTTGGCTTTCATTGCAGGAGGTGTTGAGTACTGGAGCAAGGATTTCCTGCTTCAATTATGTGAGGGCTTGGTAAGACCACACTTGGATTATTGTGTGCAGTTTCGCTTTCCTCAACTAAAAAAGATATCATTGCCGTGGAGGAGTATAGCGAATGGTCACCAGCTTGATTACTGGAATGGTGGGATTGTTGTATGAAGTGTGATTAAATTGATCAGGTTTGTATTCGCTGGAGCTTGTAAGAATGAGAAGGGATATAATTGAAGCTCCAAGTTCTGACAGATCGAAGCAAACTGGATATGGGGAGGATGTTTCCCCTGGCTGGGGTGTCTACAGTGAGAGATCACCGTCTCAGGCTACGGACCAAGACATTTTGTACTGATTGAGAAGAAATTTCTTCACACAGATGTTGATGAACATGTGGAATTCACTCCCACATGGCAGTGGAGGCCAAGACACTTAACATTTTAAAAGTTTTAGATGTAAAAGGCATCTGGGGGTGTGGGTGACAGAGTGAAATTTATGACATTGACTTAGATGATCGGGCATTATCGTACTAAACAGGGGAGCAGCCGTGAAGGTTGAAGGGCTCCTCTTTTCTGTTTCCATGTACCTTAACTGAAGGTGCAGCACAGTAGTGTAGCTGGTGGAGCTTCTGCCTCATAACTCCAGCGACCTGGGTTCAATCCTGACCTCTGCCTCTGTCTTTTTTGTGAAGTTTACACTTTGTCCCTGTGATTGTGTGGGTTTCCTCTGGGTGCCCCCGTTTCCTCCCACATTCCAAAGACGTGCTGGTACGTTAGTTTGGTAAATTGCCCCTAGTGTGGGTGGGTGGCAGTACTGATGGAAATAGTGGGTGAATACATTCCAGGGAGAATTAATGAGGGAATTAGATTGCTCTGTGAGCCGTCCAAGCCTTGAAGGGCCAAATGGCCTCTTTCTATGTCATAGGGAGATATAGAATATCCTTATACCAGGTACAACGTAAAGATCTGCAAAAGCGGAAGAGTTAATGGGAAATGCTACTTTTATCATTATTGGTGAATAGCAATGCAAAAAACATGAAGCCTTGGAAAACCCTCGATGTCACAGAACCAGAACCGCAGCCTAGTTGAAGACGTGGAATGGCATCTTACAAACTGGACCAAAATTTAGAGAAATATTGAAACCATTACCTGCAGCACTTCTTCATGAAGTTTATTGAAGCTCTCCCACTTGATCTATAACAGAAACCAAGCTAACATGTTAGGATTTTCGTTCTCTGTTGCAAATTTCTATAAATGTACGGTGGAGAGCATTCTGACTGGTTGCATCACAGCATGGTGTGGAGGCTCCAATGCACAGGATCGCAAGCGGCTTTAGATTCAGCCAGCTCCATCGGAAATCCATAGGCCTGAAGACCTACACTCAACGATTTTAGGAACAGCTTCTTCCACTCTGCCATCAGATTCCTGAACAGTCCGTGAACCCATGAACTTTTTTTTGCACCATTTATTTATTTTGCAATTTATAGTAATTTTTATGTCTTTGCACTGTACTGTGCTGAAAAACAACTAATTTCACGTCATATAGGTCAGCGATAATAAACCTGATTCTGAACAATGGAACAGAGGTGTCTTGTCATAAACTTGACGTAGCTGAAAATTCATCATTTTCTCAGAGTTCAGAGCTACTTCCGTGAGGGTAGTGAAATTAATTAAATAAATTAATCTCTCCACCTCCCCTTCCTCTTTTAAGACTCTGCTTAACCTCTTGTTTTGCTCTACACACCTATTCTACAGCTCCTAGTGTGGTTTGGTATCAAATTCACGGTCTTACCACCTTTTCACCAACACTGGTTGGTTGAGACTAGAACTAGGAGGTCATAGGTTTAGGGTGAAAGATGAAATATAGAAGGGGATTCGAGGGGAAACTTCTTCACTCAGAGGGTGGTGCGAGTGTGGAACGAGCTGCCAGCGGAAGTGGTGGATGCGGGTTCAATTGTAACATGTAAGAGAACTTTGGATAGGTCCCTGGATGAGAGAGGTATGGAGAGCTATGGTCTGGGTGCAGGTAGAGGGGACTAAGCAAAAATCCAGGCTGGCATAGTCTAGATGGGCCGAAGGGCCTGTTTCTGTGCTATAGTGTTCTATGACTGTCACAAACCATCAGGAATCCTGTTACCACTTAATGTTGAAAATAAAACAATCTTTGTTCCGCCAACGTCTTAAAATTTCAGCCCATCGATTCATGCATGCCCACTGCTGTTACTTTCAACAGAAAGCCCCAGGAGTGAGGGTTGGTATCAGGCAGCTAGTGAAATGAATCTGTGAATCAGCTGTCGCATGACTGATCAGAAGCTCCACAAAACTGGTGCAAGTGTGATGAAGTCTATTAAGAAGTAATGGCCAGTGGCTGAGAGGACCAGGAGTTGGTCAGCTGCCAGGTGTCTCTGCATGTGCTCTCCTGAAGCAACCAATGGGAAGTCAGGTGAGCTCTTCAGTGGATACTTGGAACTTTCTCCCCCAACCGTGCCACATCATCTGCCACTGACGAATTAACAGATGAAATGGCTGAGATTAAGATACAGATCACCCTCAATATGATTTAATGGAGGTGCAAATTCAAAAGGGTCAAACCTTCCCATTTCTATTTCATCCCCCATGAGATATCTCACTCAGCCCTTCCCATGGTGTGCTACCATGGACTTGGCCTCTGTGTGCTGCTGTTCTGCCCAGATCCATCCTAACAAAGCACATTTCTTTGTTTTCCAAACAATACATTATATTTCAATACATTTTTACAGATGCACCAGAGAAAGCATCCTGTCCAGATGCATCACAGCTTGATACGGCAACTGCTCAGCCTAAGATCACAAGAAATCACAGAGAGTTGTGGACACAGCCCAGTCCATCATAAAAACCAGCCTCCCCTCCACTGACTCTGTCTACACTTCCTGCTGCCTCGGAAAAGCAGCCAGCATAATCAAAGGCCTTTCCCACCCTGGTCATTCTCTCTTCTCCCCCGCCTTCCATCAGGCAGAAGATACAAAAGCTTGAGAATATCTACCACCAGGCTCAAGGACAGCTTCTATCCTGCTGTTATAAGGCTCTTGAATGGACCTCTTGTATGATAAAGATGAGCTCTTAATCTCTCAATCTACCTCATCATGGCCCTTGCACCTTATTGTCTACCTGCACTGCACTCTCTCTGTAACTGTAAAACTATATTCAGCATTCTGTTATTGTTTTCCTTTTGTACTATCTCAATTTATTATGTATGGATTGATCTGTCTGGATGGCATGCAGACAGATCAATGTATCTTGGTACATGTTACAAAAATAAACCAATTAATACACTTACCTCACTTCAACTTTCTGAGCATTTTCACAGATGTTCAGAGACTGGGCCAGCAGAAGAACAGTGTCTGACGGGATGCTGTTATCACTGATACTGAGATGAAGAAGAGGCAACAAAAGGGGAAAGAGCAAAATCAAGTTTGAGTGCTTCCTGTGTGAGCATGGTAGCACGAAAGATAAACTGACCTTTGACACATGACTGCCCAATCTTCATCTGACTGAGAAAACCTCTGACTTTTCAGTCTAAAAAGCTACCTGTCAGGCAAGTATTTCGCTAACATTGCTGCTCTGCGAGAAGGTGGAACTGTACTCTGCCGAGATACTATAAGAGAAAAATATCTTAAAAGCATCTGTGACAAATTACACAGACCTATACCTTACATCAGAGCAAATTCTGCAATTCTTAACTGGAACCTTTGCCACATTTTAAGATCCAAATTTAAGCAACTTCCCACAACTCAGCAAGTGAAACAATCCTAGTCATGCAAGTCCTCAAAAGGACACTTAAATGAATTCATCTGTAATAAAGTAGTTCTTTTACATATTCCAGTGCGATTAGATTTTCTCAAAGTCACAGTCAGTGAATTTATAAAATGTAAGGAGCGCAGTACACTTTAGATCTCCCAGCAATCTAATCCCACTACATGGCAATAATTCATGCCGGAAGCGTGGCGACACTTGTGGGCTGCCCCCAGAACACTCTACGCAAGAAAAGGTGCATTTCACTGTGTGCTGCGATGTACATGTGACTAATAAAGATCTTATCTTATCTAATCCTATTTCAGGTGTACTGGATTGCTTACTTCAAAGTCTCCAAGTCCTGTAGATGTGGGAGGTGATGCAACAACTCTGCAATAGCCTCGTTACTCAGTGCATTATTTGATAAGCTGCAAAAAGAAAAGATGCATAGCAAGCTATGGAAAATACTTCTTGAGGTATTGTTCAATAAATTCAAGCTTCTGTATATCGAGGAATAGAAACTCAACCAGGGGAGAAATCCTTGAGAAACGGCAGCAGAGGCTATTTTCCTTGCACTCAAGGGTTTTGGCAATATTGCAACCAAGTTCCAACTACTAGATTTGGAGAACTCTCATGAAAAGTGACTCCATGTAAATAATACAAATACAGTAAAACTCCAGTAATTTGGCACCCTCGGGACTTTGGTGGTGCCAGACTGGAACATTTTCTGGACTATTAGATATTACTCCCATTACTGCCCCAGCACACTTTTATTTCACTGTTTTTACATGTTATACAGTTGAATAAACATTTTCCAGTAAACTTGGTGAGCTTAAAGAGAATGGAAACTATACAAGCACTCCATACCTGGGCTCTGGCCACAAACCGATCCATGTTCCTGATCTCTGGTGTCCTGGACCCAGCCCTGGCTCCAGCCGCTCACCCAGCTCATAATCCAGATCTTGGCCCCCGGCTGCACTCTGGATCCCTGGCTCACACTCTGTACTCATGAGTGAGCGAGGTACTGAACCATCAGGACTTCCAAGCCATCAGGTGCCAGATTACTGGAGTTTCACTGTATTGTGCTCCTGATATTCATGGATCCTTATTTAAGCTGCTGATATACTTGTACAGATAAAACCAGAGTACAGTGGACTTTCTATAGTGTGAAGGTGTGCTGTCAGCAATCCCATTCTGTGCTCAGGTGGTACTAGATCCTTTACCTGGATATTTACTACATGCAAAGAGCTTCACACTATAACCAACAGATTTCTGAAATTTTGATGGTGCAATTCTGAGCTATGTGATCTAGGCACTTAAAAGACTCTGTAGCATGCGTACAAAGTCCCAGAGCTCTCAAAATGAACATTTTAAAGGATTCCATACACTCAGTGCAACATATTGGGTGTGGCTCTCATACATGTGAAGGTTTTGCTCCGTGAACAGTACTTCATTCCAGGAACAAGATCCCAATCTAAGGGACCTAGTGGACCCTGTGCAGATATTTTTTTCTCCTGAATTTCCCAAACTGTGCCATTTGACGTGAGTGTGTGTGTGCATGCATTGTGCGTGTGTGTGTGTCTGTGTGTATGCGTTATGCGTGTGTGTGTGCGTGCATTATATGTGTGTATGTGCATTATATGTGTGTGCGCGCGCTTGTGTGCATGCACGTGCGCGTGTGCATTGTGGAGGGCGAATGTGTGTTTGCTTATGTGTGTACAGGTGTGTGTGTGTGTGTGTGTGTGTGTGTGTGTGTGTGTGTGAGAGTGTGTGTTTGCTTATGTGTGTACAGGTGTGTGTGTGTGTGTGTGTGTGTGTGAGAGAGTGTGTGTGTGAGAGTGTGTGTTTGCTTATGTGTGTACAGGTGTGTGTGTGTGTGTGTGTGTGTGTGTGTGTGAGAGTGTGTGTGTGAGAGTGTGTGTTTGCTTATGTGTGTACAGGTGTGTGTGTGTGTGTGTGTGTGTGTGTGTGTGTGTGTGTGTGTGAGTGTGTGTGTGAGAGTGTGTGTTTGCTTATGTGTGTACAGGTGTGTGTGTGTGTGTGTGTGTGAGAGAGAGAGAGAGAGAGAGAAGGGGTAGTGGAATTTGCCAGGGTGAAGTGCAGCCTTCTGGTGCCTCATCCAAGTGTACTTTGCCCCTGTCAATTTTATGTTCTAAAGGTAAGTTTCCAAATTCCACAATGATTTCAATATTGCAGCACATCCTGCTTAACAGTTGAGTGTGTGGTCCCATGCCCACAATTTTACCAACATTACTGATGCCCTTGGTGCCTGCCAGCTTCCCCAAGTTCATGCACCTGAGCCAATCTGATAACAACTCTGCATTTTGTACCTTGCTTTTAATTCAACTTCTGATGTTCCTTTGCATTCTGCTTTAACTCAGATTACTCATCTGCTTTTCCTCAATAAAATACTCAACAAGCTGTAGCCCCTTCTGACTACTGATGCCAAGCTGATTAAAAGGCACTGAGCCTGACCTTTGGTTCCTTTACCCACTGCCTTCCTATAGCCCATTTTCTATCAGCGTCTTGTACTTACTCAAGCTCTGTAAGTGCAGAACATGTTTTAAGGATCAAGCAGAGCTTTCTCATGGCCTCACCATCCATTTCACACTCTTCAATGCTGCAACACAAAGTACAAGATGAACCCTGAAGAGCTGCAGAAGACTCCATTTACATGGGCCCCTAGAATCTCTAGAGTTTAGAAGAATGAGGGGTGATCTCATTGAATACTAAAATTCTTACTGAGCTAGACAGGTATTTCCCCTGGCAAGGAGACTACAAGCTGGGGTCAAGTCTCAAGATAAGGTGTCAGCCATTCAGGATAGAGACATGAAGTATCTTCACCCAGAGGGTGGTGAACCTTTGGAATTCTCCATCCAAGACAGCTGTGGAGATTCAGCTATTGAGTATATTCAAGACCGAGGTTGACAGCACTCTCGATGCTGAGAGAATTGAGGGATATGGAATTAGTACAGGAAAGTGGCACTATGACAAAAGATGAACTATAATCTTATTGAATGGTGGAGCAGACTCGAGGGCTGAATGGCCTACTCCTGCTTCTATTTCTTATGTTCTTAGTCGAAACATCTGGACATTGACAAGAACTTTTGTATATTCTACTTAAATCAGTAATTCCCATTTTTTTTTCGAATATCTTATTCTCACCTTATTTTCTTTGGAAGATGTAAACTTTGCTTTCCACATTTATCTTTGAACAAGATTTCTTGTAATTCTCTTTTCTTGTGAAACCTAGAGTAGTTGAAAGAAATCGGTTGACATTACTCTGTTCAGTTGTATGTGTATGTTGTACAGTGGAATAAAAATACAGACACAGTCATATCTGGGTTGTGGGTGAGAAAAGTTTAATCAGACTCATCTTTGAAGGAACTGAGTTTCAGGGACAGAACACACTGCTGCTATGATAGAGCGAACTTAGCGATACTGACTCGGAATGAATTTCTGGGCAAAAGACAGCCCATTGCATCTAACTTCTCAGAATTTATGCTCTACGTGAACCACATCTCATCCATTTTCATCTAACCCTATCAGCAAAACATTTTGTGCATTTCTCCCTCATAGAGCTATCTTGCTTTCCCTTAGGTCACAATGACATGTACACCAATCAGTACAAATTCGACATCCCAGCCATTCCTTCGGCGAGTAATTTATTTTTCTTGAATTTTAAAATGGCCTCACATGTGAAGATTGTTTAGTTATGATCTCCAGTTTTGGATTTCCACCTGTGAGGGTGGAAATCCCCTTCAAACCCATCGCAATCTGAGAAACATCTCTTATGGCAGCTCTCAGACTTTGCTTTTTTCAGAGCAAAGTCCCCCAGTCTCCCCTGATGGGCACCATCTACCTTTGCAAAATGCCAAGGATGTACTTTGGTTTGTTGGACAGAAATTAAGGTCATCCTTCTTGCTCACTCTCTCTTTATTTTCCTCTCTGCATCACCTTTGGCTCCATTTCTATCTGTTCCAATCTCTGTTCCTGTTTCTTCCTCAGTCTTTAAATTGTGTTGGCTTAAGAGGCAAGACTGATAGTCCCACCATTCACCAAGGTCTCAGATGATCCATTGCATTTCCTCTTGTGGCAAAAAGATTTTTCTGCATTTATACCCTAGATGATACATTTGAGCAAATTCTATAAAAAAGTTGTTTTGTTAGGACTTGTACAATGCAAGATTACAGTCACTTCCTGCACTTAGAAACTTACTGATGCAAAGTGTAAGAAATGCTAAAATGTGAAAGAAATATTCCTTTAAGAAACATTATCAGCTTAAAGAATAGGAGAATTACCTGCGATCCCCATGGAACCTGATTAATCCTTTTCCACTCTTCCCCAAACTAAAAAAGAAGTGAAAATGTGGGTGAAGTTCATTACACATCAAGCTAAAAAACTGTTACAAAGTGTTTAACTCCAACTCTTGCTCTTTCTAGGCACACGCCATTCCCATTTGAAAATATGAATCCAAAACCTGAACCTCCTTGTCTAACGATACTGAGCAAGGACCTTCACCACCTGGCTTCCAAGGGTTCGAGGCAGCTCGACTCTGCCTTCTCAAGAGGAATTAGGGATGGACAACAAATACTGGCTTTGCCAGTGTGGCTCACAGCCTGAGAGTAAACAAAAAATATTGAAACCTGCAACACACGCTGCTTGGGTTTGGCTTGTGATTGGGCACTCATGCATTTTAAAATGACACACGGGTTTTAAAATCGCAGTACTTTTGTGCTCCAGTGGTGCCCCGCTGTTCAGAGGCATTAAGCAGCCCACCTGCACAACGAGACAACAGGTTGTTTCCCTTTCAGTGCAAAATAACCATTGAACTTTACTAAGTTACCAGTATGTACATTGTATATGGCATGAGATCACATACGCACCACAGGTTCAAACTGCCTTAACCCCCCCCATTATGTGAAAACTGTCGCCTGAAACTGCTTTTCACTGTATAAATGTGGCAATAATCTTCATTTGCTCTGATGTCCCAATACAGACAGGTTGGTGCCTGCTAAGCAGCTGCTATTTACAGTATACAGTCTGCATGTGGGATCACCTCCAAAACAGAACAGATCTTTCAATTAATTGCTGAGAATCTCCTTGGGCTGTTGTCCTGAGCAGCCAGTTTATCAGGTACACAAGGTCTCGCAATTGTCTGCAGAATCACAGCAGCCAATCAAGACGAGCTTCCCTGACCGTCCACCTCCTCCCCCCTCTTATCCAACCCTACCACCCCATTGGCATTCCCAAAGAAATTCTTGGCCCAACACAAATGGAACACTTAATTCCAATTTCAGAGATCCAGAAGAGTTCTTTCATATCAATAAAATCAACTGAGACAATATTTTGTAAATATAATTTTGGTTTTTCATTAAGCGCTTAATGAAGTGGCATGGTGGAGTAGCAGTTAGTTCAGTGACCCAGGTTTGATCCTGACCTTGGGTGCTGTCTGTGTGGCGTTTGCAGGTTCTCCCTGTACCTACATGGGTTTCTCCTGGGTGCTCTGGTTTTCTCCCACATCCCAAGGCCATGCTGCTAGGTTAACTGGCTGCTGCATTACCCCTTCTCTAGGTTATGACAAAAAGAATCAAAAGGGAGTTGATGGGCATGTGTGAGAGAGAATGACTTGCAGGGAATACAGGGAGAAAAGGGAAAGGGAAATAGAACTAATGGAATTCCTCCCACAGGAACCGACACGGGTCCAATGGGCAAAATGGCCTCCTTTTGTGTTGTTATAAGCATAAGGTAGTATTGAATTAGAGAATGATGTAGACAATTTGCAGAAAGAGCAGAAGACGTTCTGCTGGTGTCATTCAAAATGTTGAAGAATGGACTTACAAACGGAGGAGGATTTTTGTGTGCAGTAGAAAAGAGGACCGATCTACTTAATAAACTAGTTGTGACCTTTTACTTAGCGGACAGCACTGGATTGAAGGCTCCCTCCACCACCCCACCCCACCCCCACCATCTTGAAATTGGATTAAGGTTAAATATAGATCAAATACTGTGTGAAACCAGAGATCACAAGCTGCTGAGATCTTAGAAATATCATAAGAAGAAAACAAGAAATCTTTCTCAGGAGCTAAATGGTTAAGACCAAGCCTAGCGTAGAGCAGTCTGCACACAAGGAATGAGGAATGGGACAAATGGTGTATTCCCTCAGTGTTTTCTTATGAAATGTTTTGCTGGACTTTTCATTTAAGGAGGTGTTATTCTCAAACAGAAGTTCCAATGTCAATAATTTTGCAATGGGATAAACATAACCGAAACAAGCTTTGAAACTGGAAAATCAGGATCTTTTCTTTTAGTGGAAATTATAATATGTTACAATTTTCAAACCTCTTCATATCTTCAGCTTACCTTATTGCCACCTCTGTTATGTTTTTGATCTTGTTCATGCATTTAGCCAAGCAAAGGACTCCAGTCATTGTGATGAAGTTACTACTGACACTGCAGTGAGGAAACAAAGTTATTTTAGATATCCATGTTCATGGCTTGTTGTGGCAGTTGCTATCATTATCAACCAACTATTGGTGCTGAAGCAACTTTGGCAGCATTCTTTCAAAAGCCATCTACAATTTATCCCAAGGTGTTCAATATTTTTAACCAACATCTTTAATAATTTCCAAATGACGTCTTCAGTTCTTGGCTCCTTTCCTTAATCAAAGGCCTTACTATGGTCTGTAAGCATTAGCTTGCATTGAGACTGTGTTTTGAGGCAATTATCAGGTGACAACGTTAGTTTGCATTGTGCATCAGTAGTGTCCTAGGGAAACCTCAAACAGCAGGTTAGAAGCTGAGTCAGCAAGTTTCCTTGTTAATTAAAGATTTGGGCTCCCATTGTCCAGACAATGCAGGAAGATCACTGGAGCGTCAAAAGTGACAAAGAAAGAGCCAAGCCAAAGATTCTAAGTTATTTTGTATCTAGCACAACAGTCCAATGACATGCAGGGTAAACAGAAACCACCAGGTGTCTGATGAAGGATAATCATCACTTTCCTAGTTCCAATTGAGCACTCAGTGCTCTAATCTGCTCCCAAGTTACCTGGTCCCATTCTTACCAGTCCAACCATAGGCTGAGAATCAACTGCAGTACTTCTCTTCCTGTTCCCACAACATTGCATCTGGTATCCCCCTAAGGTTCCACTCTTGGCCCCTCAGACTTCTCATTTGCACGTCCTTACTCATCAACTTCAACGGAAAACACTGTGTCACTTTCCACATGTACCTTGGCCACACCAGACCTACCTCACCAAAGCCTCTCTCAGAACTAAACTGTTTCTAAACTGTGAGGCTGCTTATCTAACTCCTAGGTCACGATGAGCAAAGATTTCCTTCAAACTAAGTATGGGGAATCCCAAAGTCACATCACAAACGTTGCTCCCTCTCCACTGGCTCCACCTCTCTCCTGTAACTGAGACTGAACCAGACTGTTCACAGCGTTTGTGTCTGATGTGACGTGATGATCAGCCTTAGACCATGAGACCAAGAATCAAGACTGCACGTTCCCACCTCTGGAACATTACCCACTCTGCCCAGCTCCGGCTCAGCTGCTGCTGATATCCTGATCTATGCCATCTGTTACCCTGCACTTGACTGTCCCAGTTGGGTCCTGGAAACCCTCCTCTGTTCTGTCCTCTGCAAATGTAGGATCACTCAAAAATGCTGCCCCCTACTCACACCCAGTGCTTTTCATCCATCACCTCTGTCCTCAACAATCTACATTAGCTTCTGGTATTGATCTTAAAATTCACATCCTTGCTTTCAATCATTTCTTGATGTCTCCCTTCTGTAGCTCTCTGTCCTCTGATACCTGCTTTCCTTGAATTCTTCCCTCCGGAGTGAGCCACAGCTTGTGCCCATAGGGAGACATTCCTTCAGCTGATGCCAAGGCCATCAACTTTGGAACTTCCCACATCCAATGACAACGTCAGTAACAGCAGCAGGACATGAGATACTAACATCATGATTGATCCAACCTTGGCCTCAGTTTCACTTTACTGTCTGTCCCTCAAAATCCTCGACTTCCCTATAGTGCAAAAATGTGTCCACTTCAGCCTTCAATATCTTCAATAACTAGGTCACCACAGGACTCTGGGGTAGAGAACTCCCAAAACTCAAAGTCCTTTAAATGGGTGACTGGCTATTCTGCAATAATGCCCCTTTGCCCTAGATTCCACCTACAAGGTAAATTGTCCTCTCAATATCAACCCAGTCAATTCCCTACAGAAGCTTATATATTTAAATATCACCTCTCATTCTTCTAAATTCCTGGAAGTATGGGCCCATTCAGCTCAAATGTTCCTCATAAGACAATGCAGTAATTCCAGGCATTAACCTGGTAAACCTTCTCTGAACTGCATCCAATGCAGGATTTTCCTTCCTTATTGAAGGAGACCAAAACTACACACTGTTCTTCAGTTCTGGTGTCACCAATGCTCTGTATATCCGTAGCAAGACTTCTATACTTTTACACTCCATTTTCCCTCACATTAAAGGCCAAGATTCCATTTGCCTTTCTAATTTCCTGCTGTATTTGAAATGCTAACTTTATGTTTCATGTATGAGAATGCCCAGATCCTCCTCTACAACAGCAGTTCCTAGTGTCCCCCTATTCTAACAATATTATGCTTTTCTATTCTTTCTTCCAAAATGGATAACCTTATATCTCTCACATCACACTCCATCTGCCACATTTTTGCCCACTTGCTTAACCTTTTGTAGTCTCTTTGTATCTCCTCACATCTTTCCAACCTACCTTTAGATCATTAGTAAATTTAGCTACAATACACTTGGTCACTTCACCCAAATCATTAATAAAGATTGCAGGGCAGTAGACTGGTTAGAGGACTTGAAGTAAACTGTGATGATAGTTTCTAGTCCTAAAGTCACACATAGTTTGTAAATAGTTGAGCCCCAGCACTGATTCTTGTGGCACCTACTAGTTAACCCTGTCAACCTGAAAATGACTCCATTTATTCCAACTCTCTATTTTCTGTTAGTTAGCAAAAAAAATCTATTCATGCAAATATATTACCCTCAATGTTACGAGATCTTACCTCATGCAGTAACCTCTCAAGTGGCACCATACCAAATGCCTTATGGAATCCCAAATATATCACATCTACTGGTTAAATCACACGGCTGATGCAAACTGGAGGAACGACACCTCATATTCTGTCTTGGGACCTTACAGCCTAATGGAATAACATCGAATTCGCCCACTTTAAGTAAACCAACCTGCCCCCATCTTGCCTCTTCTTTTCTTCCCTTTCCCAGCCTCTCTCTCATTTTTCTCCTCGCCATTTCTCTCTCTCTCTCTCCTTTTCCTCCCCTCCCCCCATGCCGCCTGCCTCCACACCTTTGGCCCATCCCCTGGTGGATCTGCTCTCCCCTCCTCCCCCGCACCTGCCTATCACTATCTCTTACCTGCATTTACCTATCACCATCTTGTGCCCACCCCGCCTCCCCTCTTTTGACCACCAATCACTGCTCTGTTCCCCCCCCCCACCATATATTGGGCTTCCCCTTTTCCTCTCTTCAGTCCTGAAGAAGGATCCTGACCCAAAACATTGGCCGTCTGCTTTTCTCCACGGATGCTGCCTGACCTGCTGAGTTCCTCCAGCATCTTGTTGTTTTTTCACATCTACTGGTTCCTCTTTATTCATCCTGATAGTTGTTATTGTTGCATTTGCATTCAGAATGAATGGAAATAAACCTTTTGAGTCTTTACTACAAAGCAAAGTGGAGATAAATGGTATTCTTGATAGACTCTTGCTAATGTGGGATCCAGGTCACAATATCTAATACTTCAGCAACAAAGCAACATACAAGCCATGCACAATACGTTAATTCATGGTATCATGTCTCTTGATATTTACTGCTCCATATCTATGCTGAGATAGGGAAAGATCTTACAATCTTCCACAGCAACTATCATTAAAAAGCATAGATTTAGCAGCACAAGTTGGCAGCCTCACACATGTACCAACAAAATTTCAGGATATCAGACCTAATTTATAATCTGCAATTCAATCCACTTATCCTGTGTAGTTCATTAGCTGAAAGCAGAATAAAACATCATTGAATAAAACTTTCCATTTTATCTGATAGAGTCTCAATTGGATTTCTGTAATTACTTACTTGATGAGCCTTCCAACACGCAGCTTCGGTAGCAACTCAACTAACTTGCTGAATCCTCTGTCTCCAAGAGCGTTATCAGATAAGCTGTAAAGATAAATGAGCTGTGTAAGTACAGAATCATTCATATGCAGAGCTCAGGCTTCTCGACCCACACAATTTGTCTGAAAAGCAATCGAGCAAGCCTACTCTGCAATGCTTTCTCCTTCAAGTGTTTATCCACTTCCTTCTTGAAAGTTTTAATTGAATCGTTTTCTCCCATCCCATCAGGTATCCAATCCAAATCCCAACCATTTGTTGCCTAGAAATATTTCCTCATGCTGCCAGTTAACATTGCCCGTCACTTTCTATCCTTGTCCTCTTGTTGTCAAACCTTACATCAATGGAAAGATTTCCTCTTCAATTATGCTAAACCCTTCTTGATCATGTGCCTTCAGTCTTCTCTGTCAATTCCAAGCAAGCATTCGCGAAGACAAGTGAAGACCAGCAACCAAAGAGCCAATATGTGATGGTCATACAAAGAAATAAACCTCATGTGGTTCTCTACAAGCAAACACCAGTTTGTACACCTTTGTTGAAGCCTAAAGCTTTACTCTTCCTTTTTCTATGTGATACAGCCTCAGCGTCATCCACAGAAGTTACAGGCAGGCTGCTATGACTGCTTTATTTCTTGTCAATGACCTCTGAATGTTGAAGTCCCTCAGGCCTGTGGCAAATACCAGTGTTCCTGTACCTAGACAGCAAGAGGGAGAGCGAGGCGCCATCTCAAGTAATAACAGTTGAAGGGCAATGGGGTGGTGCTTAGAGATTGGTTTCCACTTTTTTGTCCCCTTTCACCATCATCCCTCTTATGGACCAGCTACCCAGTCTCTGGTTCATTGATGTGAAACATTAACTCTGTTTCTCTCTCCTCAGATGCTGCCTGACCTGCTGAGTATTTCCAGCTTCTTTATCTACCCGTCTGCTGAAGACAGGGACATGCACAATGGTGGGGCCAGCAGGGATACAGGTCCCTCAACAATTATTAAACACGTCAAGGCTCTGTTAAAAATGCCAGTTCAAAGGTGTTCAGATTTAAATTCGTGTGCACATCTCTGACTGGTGAGCCACTTGGTCTGGATCACTGATGTACGATAAGGCTCAGGTTCAGCGGCCATCATTTATTTTAGGCACAAAATATGTTGGTCTCTAGAATCTGCATAACTCTGGTCAAGGCCTACATGGACTCATTCCATGACATCTCATATGTTACTCATTGCTTCCATTCAAGAAACATCCTTGCAATGCCTGCAACATCAAGGTGGGCTTCTCTAATCTCTCTGTGTGGACCAGACACAGGAAGACCTACCAAGCTGCAGCAGGTTTTTTTTTTAAATGGACCTTCAACGATTATCCTCCCTCACTGTAGGTCACCAGGGTGCCAGAAGTGTCCAGCATGGGGAGGGTCATGTTGTTGACACAGCCTCTCCACACTGACCCAATCACCATTGCCTGCTCTTGGCACCTGGTGCAATCCCAGCTCAGTGATTAACAGAGCCCACCAAAGTGAAAGTACCTGAGCTGGTGTTCAGTAAGCAATGTTTTTGTCAGTATTGAGTGGCTACTTACATTTCTATTTAATTATCCAAATATTGACAGTAAAGTTGCCCTTTGGACAAACAAATAGATCCAAGAAGCTAAATATCCTACATAGATCTAATGAGTCAAATGAAGCTAATCATAGGAATCCCATTTAATGGACCTAACTTACATTAAATAAATACTTGCTATCCATAAAAAAATAATTAACTGCTAATTAATTTCAAATAAAAGCAACCCATTAATTAATTAATATTAGAATTAAAGAGCTATATTATTAGCAGAAATAAATTCCTGTTAAATAATTAAATCGATGGAGACTGGAGATGGCAGCACAGGCAATGTGTCAGGATGAGAACTGTTGGAGGCTCATGCATTTGTCCTTAATGTTATAATGCAAAGCCATGCTCTTTAACCCATTATCTCATGTGAAACATTTTGTTTGATGGTTTATGAGGAAGATTGTCTTGAATTGCTTATGTTGCTGCTCAGAGGCATTCAAAGCAGAGTCTTTGAGCTTGAGTACAAGTTAAAGACACTCTCTCATATGAAGTTGGGGGGTTGGTGGAAGGAGGGAGAGGAAGTTGGAATTTACAGATAGTTTTCTCCAGCACACAATCATGATGTGAAAAAAGAGTCAGGTGCAGAAAAAGGAGCTTGTGAACGTCAATCAAAAGTTTAGGGAAAAGCATGAGCAGATGGATGGTAGTCTGCAATTACTGGCCCTGTCCAACAGTTACGACATATCTGCAGCCAGCAAGGAAAAGGATGAAAGCTTTAGGGAGGATGGCCAGATTGCTAACAATCGTATTGTGAACCAGTTGGCAGTCTAAGGGAGGAAGTTATAATCAGAGGCACTTATATTTAAAAACCCTGACCGCTGGTAAAGAGAGGCCCTTTGCCTCTGGGTTAAGTAAATTTGGATGAAGGTGACCATGTGTGAGACAGGTCTGTGCAATAAAATCTAGAAGATGGAATCTGAGTCATCCCCATTTTAGAAGTTCCCAACATCACAATGTTCATGCAACATGTAGAAATTGATCCACTTTATGTTGGTGATAATTAAACTGCCGAGAAATTGGAACATTTATTGTAATAATGAAATAGCTAAATAAGTAATATTATTTAATGATTTCTAAAGATAAGTACATAAAAAATTAAAAGGAAAATTGCTAACAGAAAGAGGAGGAAAATGCTAAAACAGCACATTAGAGAAAACTCTTTTGCCATCACTTACTCTAGTTCTGCCAGATCATTGCAGTGCTCAAGTGTGGAGCCCAATTCCTCCAAGTGCTCCAGTTGAAAGTGACAGCTGGTCAGACTGCAAAGGAGTTCATGAAGAGATTAAGTGAATGTCTGAACACAGGGAGCTCAGTGAACACCAACAGACTGGCTCAAACAACTCATTCATAGGATCTCACGCATGGAAGCAATGTCAGAACAGGAGGAAAGGCTAAATGATACTAACTGCAATGGTTTAGGTTTGGGATGGTGCCTCTGCATTGCTTGCTCTAATTTGTTCTCACTTGGTGTGTGCCCTGCCTCGTGTTTTCTGTGAGCCTACATCAAAGTGTCGCTATATTATTGATGCAAGATTCCCCTAACCAGTTTGGATTTTAGAATCACAGCCATCAAAAATTGAATAGGGAATCTTCAATCATAAAGACAAATTTTAATCCTTAAATTTGGTTATTCTCCTTCCTGCACTATTATTACAGGGGAAGTTAAACATTTGCCTTGGATGACAGCACATAACAACAAGTATCTGTTGTAGATAATATCTGACATGCACAACGGATCCAGGTGTTTAACAGGAGGCCAGTACAAGACCACTCATTCTATACTACCACCCAAGGCAATTCTATACTTGACTCCTGACTTGACTCCATTTGATTGGAGGTCATTCATTTTCCCTGCTAAGCTCAAAGCACAGCTATTCTTATTGATTAGCTCCATCATAGTTGACAAGTATTTTCCAACCTATTAGTCTGCTACAGTTGTTTTGAAAAAATGATAGTTTGAATCACACAGTTAGTGAGATTAATCAACTTGAAAAAAATAGTGCTGAAGACATTTATTGCTCTGAAGGAATAATTTAGAGATAATCCACAAACTTTAGGAATCAACAAAATAATCACGTTTAGTAAGGACATAAGACACTGCAAATGCTGGAATTCTGAAACAGAAGCAGGAAAGTCAGCAGGTCAGACAACAGCTGTGCTCCCAAAATAAGCAAAGTAAGTAAAATCCATGCTCCTAAACAGCCCACAAGTCTCACCCATGTTTTGCTCTCCACAACTGTTGCTAGACTTGTTAAATCCAGAATTCCAGTATTTGTAGTGTTTTATGTCTTAACTAAACGTGATTATCTTGTTGAGTATTTGCAGCATTTCATTGTTTACAGTAAATGATCATTTTTGCTGTCAAAGCATTTGGCATCCATAGCTCATGAAATCTGATGAAAATGAAGCCCCAGGTCCAATAACGCTCTTCATGCCTGTCTGTCCAGATATAGGAATGGCTTTCTATGCCCACTCTATGCCTGCTTCGAGGCATGCTTCAACTTTGTGCATATTTACGATAAACCATGAAAGATTTTACTGGAATCATCTGCTTTAGGAATAAAATGATCCTGTACTATAAGTTCCTGGATTACTACAGTCATTAACAAAATAATTCATTGGTCATGAAGCATTTTGAGGGAGTTGCAGGACATAAGGCTAGGCCTTTCATGGGTCATTTACAGTACCTAAAGATCCGCAGCTTCTTTAGACCAATTTACCTTAGTTTTCTCAACAGTGTAGACATGGTCTTTGAATCTCCAGTGCTGCTCAACCTAAAATCCATCAGCTGGGTATTCAGTTCATCTCTGTACAATGAAAACAGATTGGACAATAAAAGAAATGTCAGTCTTGAGCAATATATGCCTTTACTAGAACAGGACAGAATCAAATATGACAACCTAACGTCTTATGGGAGGACAGAGAGGTGACGGGAGGATGCAATATCAATTGAAAACCTTTCCCTAGACCTGATAAAAGAAGATACAGTTATAAGGGGCATAGACAGGGTAGGTAGTAGGAAACTTTTTTTCCCCGAGAGCAGAGGCATCTAAAACTAGAGAGCACAGTTTCAGAGTTTTAGAGGGGAGCTGAGGAGGAAGAACTATTTCACTTGGAAAGTGGCTAGAATCTGGAACACTCTGCCTGAGTGGGTGATGGAGGCAGGTACTCTTGCAACATTTGAGAAATATCTGGACAAGAATCTGAATCGCCAAGGCACAGAAAGCTACGGACTTAGTGTTGGCAAAAGGGATGAGTACAGATAGGTATTTGATGGTTGGCATGGATGCTTTTAGCAAAAGGGCCTCTTTCTGTCCTGTACAATGCTATGACTATGCCTCGGATTTCTGAAATCCTTGATAGTTTAACTCTGCTTTGCATTGAAAGATGTTTAAATGGCAAATAAGCCTTGCTTCAAAAAGATATTTATTTTTCTTATATTCAAGGCTCATATTAACTGGTTAAATGTTCAAGTAAATTCAAAAATTGTAATGGCCAAGTTCGTTCCAGTAGTTTTTTTTTTAGCAATTTGGACTGGGTTCAATTTGAAGCACTGAATTGAGACAAATGAAGTGCAGCTAAGGCTACTCAATCACTACAACCATAGATGCTTATTTGAAAAGACGGCTGACAAAAAGGTTTCAATTTGTGGTTTTCACTGAAAAATGGACTGAATCAGAGAATCTGAACCCTGGAAACATTAAAACAATTCTGCTATCCACTGTAATAAAACTTGAATTTTATCTAGTCATTCACACAAAGAAATGCTTCAGATACAAACTCATAGTTATAGAAAGCAAATTCCAAAACACTGGCAAAAGCAATGTGGTTGGAAAATCATTTACTCGATCAACATAAATCAGTGATCCTGATTTAGTCAGAGAGTGGACAATGTGAAAGAAGTTTGCAAACCACGATTCAGCACTGAAGTGTTCAAGTGATTGAAGTTTAGTTTAAGTGAATCCCTTCTCTACAACACTTCTTACCTGCAATCAGTGCCTTCACAGTGCTCTGTAAACTTAATTAATACTGTCTGGTGACATTTCAGGCTGTGGAAATGAAATCGCAAACAAAAAATTAAAATTTAATGCCTATTACTCAACCTTTCGCGATTGAGGCCTATGAAACTGATTACCTGGTCCCATCAAGCCGTTAGAGTGTGGGAGTGTAGGAATCTACCTCCCACCCCAAAACCCACTCCCCCCACTCCCCACCCCACACACCTTCAGCCCTTAATAGCACAAGCTATACACCAGAGGTATAGGCATGCAGAAATATTTTGTCATGGTCATCATTATCAAATCCAGTTAAATCTAAAAAAAAAATTAATAAATGTAAGACATCTCTTCTGCACTCGGCTTGGCAACCAGTGTAATGTGGGAACAGGAGAGTGCAGTCAGCAACGGTTCCCCGACCCAATGGCTGCAGTGATACCAGAAACCATGCACAGTTATTCATGGACGGTGGAAGGACTGACCACGGCTACAAGGGTTGTCATGAGAAAACCAGCTGCTCATGCCCAAGGGATGATGCAGAGCAGCCACATGGGTTTGCTGCTGGCTCGTCACATGCTGAGGTGAAGTCAGAGCTCTGCACACACTCCAGTCACTCTGCAAATGGAAACCACGCTGCCAGACAACTGCAATTCTCAGAGATCCTATCACATGCCTGGCTCCCAATGGCCCTGCCTTATATGGAAGTCACAGGATGATTGGCCTAACCAGGCTGAGCAGGCGTTTATTCCCACCGTGACCATACTTCAGTACAGTGTATCACCCAGCTACCCCATTCCTAGCCCTCAAGATGTGCCCATCGAACCTACGCCACATCACAGGAATGTCACAGAAATATCAAAAGAAGTTGATCTTGCTTGTGCGATGGCAGTACTGTCTCAGCTCATTATAAAGAGCAGTTTGTTGGAGAACTGCTGGTGTTTGTGGCATTCCGCATGAATAACTACAATGGCAGTTCATTGTAAAGAGCGAGCTTGTTGGTTAATAAGACAACAGCTGCTGCTGGTAGTTGTGGAGATGCAATTTGCATGAATAAACCACAATCAATGGAGGTGGGGTAGGGAAAGAAAATTAAGAAAAGGTAAGAGCATAAAATTATAAGAAAATAGGAGCAGGGGTAGGCCACTTGGTCCTACAAGCCTGCGCTGCCATTCAATGTACTCATGACTGATCTGCCTCATCTCTTCTGTGCCAGTTCCTCAAAGCTCTCAATTCCCTGATCTTTCAAAAAATTACGTACTTCCTCTTTACATATTCCCAATGATCCAGCATCCACAACTCTCCAGGGTGGTGAATTCTAGAGATTCACTGCCCTCTGTGAGAAGAAGTTCCTATGCGCCTCACTTTCAAATGACTGCCCTTGAAGATTGTAACTACCCCTTGTTTGAGATTCTCCCACCAGTGGAAACATCTCAACTTCTACCCTATCAAGCCCACTCAGGATCTTATATGTTTCAATAAGATCACCCGTCATTCCTCTAAAATCCAAAGAACATAGATCTAATGTCTTTCATTCCATGTGACAGCACAATCCTTTCATTCCAGACATTAGCCCAGTAATGTCAGGAGACCAACTACATTGTTACAGCAATAGGCTTGAAGGAGCTTTTGACTTTTTTCCATAATGAATACATGAATCAGCACCACATCCACAGGTTTACATACCTACCCACTGCACCATCAGCAAACTTTGGTTGCAAGGTTGTCTGCAGCAATAAAATTATTCTTAGGTTACAACATTGGTTATTATGGTTCATGCCCAATTCGACAGAGGAGGGGATGATAAGGTTTATCCTTGATTGCCGTATTGTAGTGGGTTGATATGAGTAAGAGGCTTACTGTGTCACTTCAGCCAGCCTCTTATTCATTGACAGAATCTAACACATCAAATAGGGTGGGAGTCATGTGTAGGTTGGATTGGGCAAAGATGATGGACTTCCTTACTTAGTGGACATGGGTGAACCAGTTAAGATTTTAAGGCAATCCAATGATTCAGGATCACCTTCACTAACTTCAGCAGCATTATTTCCAGAATGTTTAAAACTATATGCAAATTCTTCAATCAATATGTTGGGATTTGAATTCATACCTCTGGATTATTGGTCAAGAGGCAAAATACTATGAATGTCTGAAATCTGAAATAAAAACAGAGAATGCTGGAAATATTCAGCAGGTCAGGCAGCTTGCGAGGAGAGAACATTACAGGCTTATTATCTTTCCTTGAAAATGTAAAATGTGAAGTGATACATAGGTTTTAAGTAAGTATGGACACTTTAATTCTCCTCCTCATACCCAATCTGATCTCTCTTTCAATACCTCTGTTCCATTGAACCTCAAGGACAACACCTCCTCATTTTCACGAGGCACTTCACAGCTTTGCAGATTCAGCAATTTATAATCATTATCATTGCCTCTATTTTTCAGACAGCAGCTGTTGATAATGATTCTGTATTCCCACTGGTAACACCTTGTTCTTTTTTAAATATCCCCTGATGATTATTTTTTGTCCTGAACCATCACTTAATCACTCCTGCCTCCATCCTATCCTTTTGTTTATCCTCCCTTCCAACTTTCCCTGCCCCTGTAGTCTCTTAATCCCATTGCTTTTTTGATTCTGGTAAAACATCAGCCTGAAACATTTACTTTCTCCACATACACTGCCTGACCTATTTTTATGTCAGGTTTACATGTCCTGTAACATTAGCACCATGCATTCATACGCTTCCCTGTGGACACCTGTGCATGATTTCCATTCAATGTAATGTCACTTTGCCATTGCTGTTCATGACCAATTTTCTGCCTGATCCAATGGACAGGTGTTACTGAATTCTCTATATATGTTGATATCAGGGGAGTACTGTGATCACATCAGATCGGGGAAAAGTGCAAGGACGTGACCAAGATTTCATAACAAGATTCTGTACCAATTCTTTGAAAATATTCTCATATGATGGTATAATGTAACTAATATTGCATAAAAACCCACTAAATGATACATCAGTTTGAAGTTTCCTTCAAATGGAGGGTCTTCCACTGGCTCATTTCATTCCTTGGCATAATTAGGAAGAGCTGCTCTCAACAGAGGCTCCTGTAACCCTGAACCTCAATTTGTGCTTTACATCCTGCACGTTACCAAGTCTGTTGAAGAAAAAATGCTGTTGTTTACCTCACTTTTATTTCCAGCACATTCGGGTATCTCTTCAGGACTGTTACCAAGCAGAGAACACCGGATTCAGAGAAGCCATTGTTGCTGAGGCTAAGATGGAGAGGAATTTTAAAAAAGGTTGAAAAATGAGCACATTTCTCAAGATATCAATGACCAAATACCAACTGACACAGTGAATGGTGGTCACTATTTAGCTTCACTAATGCTTGTGTGGCACCTGAACCACCTTGATTTTATGGAAATAGTATCCTTGAACCCAAATTAATGCACTCTCCTCAGAATATCCCCATTCTTCTGTTGTTGGCTCTGCCTCATTTACTAGTAATGTTACTCACACATTGTCCTACTGCAGGGCCCACTTAGTGATCTCAGTGTCATGTGACATCAGTAATTTTATTTGGAAAAAAGTGAAGAAACTAGTTTATTTAATTATCCATTAATACACAGGTCTGAATTTCAAATGGGCGAGAAGCTCGTTAATATGTGTGCTGACATTCTGCCTGAAAACTGTCTCAGCCATCTCTGTAATTCAACCCATACCTGCCACGGTGTGCACCACACGAAGGCTTACTGTTACCAGCTGATACACCATGAGTTGCAATGCGCGCCTTAGTATTAAGGACAAACGATTCACAGACTTACTTAATTAATTTGGAAATGTGAAATTCTGGAAGGAACTCGACAAGTTTTCTTAAACCGTGGTCTTCCAATTCGTTGCCAGACAAACTGAAGAAAAACACAGGAAGTTGATATTTCTGACAATTACAGGTGCAGCCTCAGTAAGACTCCATATATTTCCAGGTGTGGTCTGACCAAGACCCCTATAATTACAGATGTGGTCTCACCAAGGTCCTGTATAATTGAAGTTGTCCCTTCTTCCTTCTGTCATGATCCCCCACCCTTCCATATTTCTTTTCTCTTGGCTCAGAGGGGAGCTGCAGCCCTCACTCCTTTGTGGCAGCACTGAAGGTAGACATTGAGGAGGACCTTCCAAAGCCAAGCTGCCAGCACCTACTGGTTCTGCCTGGGAGGTCAGCACTCCAGCCCTTACGCATGCCTGAACTGCAGTGCTGACCATCGCAATCACTGCCCTCCCATCCAAGAAGGCTGTGCTGTATTGTCGGAGTCTCTACAGCCCTCTGTTGTCAACGTGCCTGTTTTGCAGCAGTCAAAGCCCGGCCACATCCAAGAATCCCAGTAGCACCCGGAGAGTGGGAATAACGAGGGGCAGGCAAGGGTCACGGGCACTCGTCAGAGGGAGCTCCTTGTTCTGATAAGCTACATGGTGTAAATTACCTCAGTGGCTATTCAATTCACAAAATGTTTTGTTTTCCATATTTCCATACAATGTAGGAGGCCATTCGGTCCATCAATCCTATGGCATCACACGTTGCCCCATTAATTTTCCCTGCAACCTATCCCCATCAACTCCCCCCGGATCCTACCACGTACACATTGGAGGCAATTTACAGTGGTCAATTAAGCTACCAACCCGCATGTCTATGGGATGTGGCAGGAAACCAAAGTACGTGGGGGTAAACCCATATAATCACAGGGAGGGCATGCAAACTTCACACTGACAGCACCAGAAGCCAGGATTGAACCCAGGTCACTGGAGTTGTAAGGCAGCACCTCTACTAGCTGTGCCATTGTGCCACCCCTAATACAGACTGGAGACTTTTTTGGCTAACACTGGTCCCCCAGACCAGCTTCCTAGTCTTCAAAGATGAGGACTGGGGAGAAGTGAACACTTGACTTGCCTACAGAACTAATACTGACTTAATACTGTTAAATTCTAAATTGATTTGCAGTGCCTGTGCTTGGAAAGGGTGACTTAAAGGAATGTTGAAGGGATAAAATGATCTGAATAACTAAAGAGCGAGAGAGAAATGATTCCATCTGATGGGGAAAATCCAAAACAAAATGTTTGCATTCTTTGTGTCCAAGGAGACAGTGAATTGGCATTAGGGAACTTGGCTATTTCTTGTTTGAACTCCATGGAATCATTTTTGCAGCTTAGAATAGGAAATAGGCAACAAGAAATCACAATCATGTTCAGGGAAACTAATTGCAGTATTGGGTTGGACTCTTTATCCTAAGCTTCATATTCCAGCTCTTTGAAGGCAGCAGCAGCTGAGAAAGGGACATTGATTCCACATGTGGCCACTCTTGGTTTCTAAATCAAGGAACTTTTCCTCAATAGCTCCTTCTGTGAATTTCATTTGGGGATTCATCTGAAATCCAAAAAACTGCAGATGTTGGAAATCTGAAATAAAAACAGAAAGTGAGCCATATTCAGCAAGACGGGCAGCATCTGCGGAGAGAAGAACTGAAGTTCTGGGAAAGGATCTTCGACCTGAAACATTACCTTTGCTTCCCATTTCACAGATGCTTCCCGACCTGCTGACTGTTTTCAGCACTTTTGTTTTTTTTAATTTGGGATTCATTTACTCTGCCTGAATCCATTCCCGACCTATCTTGGTAGTGACCGATGCTGCGGGCCATTTGACAGCTTTGACAGCCCGTGAGCCTGGAGGCAGGGCTTCGCTGACTGTCCAGGTCATTTAGTGACGGAGCCAGACATTTGCTATCAGCAGGACACTTTTGGTAAGCTGAAGGTCAGGCTCCAGTCAGAAAACTGAGCCCGGGATCACACTGGAAGAACCAGCATGGTGCAAAGATGGGAGACTTACTTGCCAGTCACTGGAAGACTCTGCTTATTATGAGTTGCAGGTGCTGTGTAGAACTTGGCACCTAGTCCTAGGAGTAGGAGTTAGGTAGTGGACACTGCCCCATCACCCTCTGAACATTGTGTATAAGGCAGGCTCTAGGATGTTGTTTATACGGACTTCTAGAAGGCATTTGATAAGTGATTGTTAACAGAACTCTGGGTGGCTTTGGGGCACAACTGATAGAGCTGCTGCCTCACACTGCTAGCAACCCGCTTCAATCCTGGGTGCTGTCCGTGTCAAACTTGTCTGTTTTCCCCATGAATGCAGGGGATTCCTCCGGGTGCTCCAGTTTCCTCCCACATCCCAAAGACGTGCAGATTAGAAGTTTAATTGAATCACTGCAAATTGGTCCTAGTGTGCAGGTGAGTGGTAGAATCTAGGGAGAGTTGATAGCAGTGTGGGGAGAATAAAATTGGCTCAGTGTAGGATAAAAGGTAAATGCGAGCTTGACGGTCAGCAGAGTTCAGTCGGCTGAAAGGCATGTTTCTGTGACTCTGTGCTTTGGAAAACCCTCAAAACTTGCCTGGATCTTAATGAACGAAAGCCCAGACTGCAAATTCTCTGATCACTGCCTAAATGGGGAGAGGTCAACTGATCTGGGGCACAAAGTGTATCCTGGCCTTGATACACAGCTTTCAGAGACTGGTCGGAGCAGGGAACCAAGACTTCACAGCCAAAGCCGCCCGCTGTTGACACTGGGTGGACGTGACCAGGATGGTCAATGCCAATACTGAAGCACAGCACTTACATGAAGAGGCACAAACTTGACAAGAGCAGAGGTGAAGTTGTGGTGTCCCCTGGCTGAGATGCAGAGAACCAAGGGTCACAGTCTCAAACTATGGAGTTGGACATTCAGGTCAGTGTTGGGAAGAAGTTTCTTCCCATAGCGGGTAATGAATCTTTGGAATTCTCTACCCAAGAGGGCTGCAGAAGCAGAGACCTTTGGAATATTAAGGGAATTGCAAAACTGTTTATCACGCAAAAGATCAGCCACGATGTCAGGGCAGGCACATGGGGCTGAGAGGTCTGCTGCTGCTTCCACTCCTTTATGTTCTTATGCTCCAAGTACAATTAGTTATTGATATTAAGCAAAAACCGTTGTAATGAAATGATCAGGGTGGATGGCGTGCAAAACAAAGTTTTTCGCTGTACACGTGACAAAAATAAACCAATTTACCAAAACAAAAAAGAAACGAGACAGAAGTAAGCAATGGGGTTCACAAGAGTATTTTGTGGGGCTTCTCCCCTTTTCCATCAGTTCTCTAGGGCTTCCATGACTTTTACTCTTAAGGTGTTGAAGTTGCGTGAGAATTCCTGTGGTAAATTCAAAAACCACGGTTCTGGAAATCCCCCTAATAAAGTCACTGAATTCTTCACATTCACCCTGCTGTTATCTCCAGCGCCAAACAACTGTGGATTCCGGTCATGTTTGCCTTTTGGCAGCAGCAATTAAAGCCATTCCTTCAGATCCTCTCACAAATGACTTAGGCCTGCATAAACTATTCACGTTGTTGGGTGGGCGAATTGTATTTGGATCAATGTGCCTGGAGTGAGGCCCCATCTACTCTCTCAGGTGAATGTAAAAGATCCCAGCGCACAGTTTTGACTAAGGGCAGAGTAGTTCTCCTTAGTGTCTTGTCTGACCCTTATTCCTCATCGACCTTTCCGGAACAGATTATCATTAACACATTGCTGTTTGTGGAAGCTTGTTATGCACAAACTGGCTGCCAGATTTTCTACATTGCAACTCTGACTCCATTTCAAAATTGTGTCATTGTTTGTGAAACACTTTGTGATTTTCTAAACGGGATGCAAAAAGTACCAGATAATTACATGTTTTTCTTTCACTTTATAAGAAATATTGGCTGTTTTTGCAAATCAAAAGATGCAAATATTTCAAGAGGATGTTTGAGAGAGTACCCGTGTGCTTAAATCTATTAAGAGAAAGATGAAAGTAAACTTTGATCTGATTCTTCTCTGCACAAATCGCATGCAGTAATTGTTTTAAACCTTTGAGGGGAAGTGTGCTTTCTGTTTCAACGCATTATAACGAAGCTGTTAAGACTTACTCGATACATGCCAGCTGAGGACCATGCTGCAAGATTTTGCAGAGAGAATGCATATGCTGCTCTGTTAATTTGCACTTCACCAGACTGTAAAAGAAGAAAACACCAGCTCATGTAGATAAAACACTAACAATCCAACAAACCTTTCAATACAACTGTTTTTCCCCACCCCTTCAAAACCAGATGACACCCAAGTTCTTGACGTATCAACCATGCATCAGCAGCTAGCAGCCTTGACTTTCAATCAGAAAGTTGTCAGTTCAAGTCCCACTTCAGAGATGTAATCAATGCCTAAACATTACAGTACAGAGGGAGGGTTGGACTGTCAAATGACACATTAAGTCAAGAACCCAGCTCAGGTAGGCATAAAGTATTCCATTTAGCAAAGAAGAACAGGGGAGTCCTGGCCAACATTTATCCCTCAGTTAATGTCATGAATAAAACAGATGACCTAATTAATACAATCTACCTGTGTGACTTTGCTGCAATATTTCCTACATTTAACAGTGACTAAACTACAAATGGTATTTCACAAGCTAGAAAGTGCAAAGCAAAATCAGAAAGTTGGGAGAGGTGCTAAATGGTTAAATTATTATTTTATTTATAAGGAGGGCTAACTTCCTGCTGAGGTACTTGCTAATAATACAGCTCACAGGTCACTGTCACAAATCCACCTTCCACCATTCCTCGATGCAGTATGTTGTACAGTGAGACCTAACAACCCCAGAAATATGAAAGTCAAGAGCATGGATCAGTTATTTTATTTACATCTCAAAGCAAAAACTGCAACAAAAAAAAACAGCTGGTACAGAATGGTGTCACTGCCAACAACCAGGACAGTCACATATGTGTGCCTGAAGCCTTTCTGTTGATGTGACTTTGATCTGATGCACACACATCCAGCAATAAGTTCATCCTTATAGAACAACTGGTTTGCATCAATGAGGATGGAAATGGGGAAAACGCTAAGGAAATATTAACTGAATGGTATCAGAGTGGTTGATTGGGGGAAAATGGACTGGCAACAGCCCAAACTGATCACTGAAACAATGATGGTCTCCAACACGGGAGAGCCCAATCATTTGCCCTTGGCATTCAACAGCATTAGCATCACCAAATCCATCACCTTCAACATCTTGGAGGATCAACATTGACCAGAAATATGGCAGGGCCTGACACTCCAAGGCCTTTCCACCATTTAAAAGGTACAATTCAGGAGGGTGATGGAATAATCGTCACTGAAGATGGTTGGGCCTAGGATATTGCTCCAAGGAATTTACGTAGTGATGTCCAAGGGCTGGGATGATTCAATTCAAACAATCACAATCATCTTTTTTTTTGCAAGCTATGACTCCAACTATTGGAGAGTTTTCTCTTTGACGCTCATTGACTTGAATTTTACCAGGGTGCCTTGTGGCCACACTTGGTCAAATCATATCAGAGGCAATCACTCTCACCTTACCTCTAGAATTCAGCTTGTTGGCCATGTTTTGACCAAGGCTGTGATAAGCTCTGGAGCTGAGCGATTCTGGAGAAGTTCAAATGGGGCATTAGTGAGCAGGTTATTGGTGAGTAAGTGCTGCTTGACAGCACTGTTGATGACAGCCTCCATCACTTTACTGATGATTGACTGTAGACTGATTAGGTGGTAAACAGCCACAATGTATTTGTCCTGATTTTTGTGAACAGGGTGTACCCAAACAATTTTTCACCTTATCAGGTAGATGCCAGTGCTGTAACTACGTTGGAACAGCTTGGCCAAAGACACTGCAAGTTCTGGTGCAGAAGCACTCAGCACCACAGCTGAGAAGTTGCCTGGATGGTGTCTGGAACAATAGCCAACTGAGTGCCTTGCCACCTCCACAAAGGAAAGGATGGCCTCCGAGTCCCCAGGCAAAGCCCCGTGCAAATCTGATGCTGGGCTTTTATTTGCTTCTTGACACTGCAATTAACATCCCCAACGTAACAAGTATTTCACTGTCCAGAGCCGTCACCTTTCTTCCAGAGAAGTTGTTTGCATCTTTGCACCCTCCACCCACTCCTTGACATTGGTCAAAGGCCACTCCTGTCCAGCGATGCACAATTTACAGATCCAAGATCTAAACTAAAACAGAAAATGCTGGAAACACTCAGCAGGTCAGGCAGCATCTGTGGAAAGAGAGGCAGAATTAATGTTTCAGGTCAAGAATCCTTTGAGAGATCTGAAACATTAATTTCTGCTTCTAAGTGTTTCTAGCATTTTCTGTTTTTGTTTCAGATTTCCAGCAGTTGTTTTGATTTTCCGATGTAGCATGCATGGTATCAGAGTCACTATTAAACCGAGTCACTGTGCCTTTTCCTCTTGCTCTTACACCACTGCCTGAGGAAGCGACAGTTCTCGGCTACCCAAGAGGGGAAGGATTCAAAGACAGAGATGTTGGTATTGGTATATTATTGTCACTTGTACTGAGGTACAATGAAAAACTTGTCTTGCATACCATTCATACAGGTCAATTCATTACACGGTGCAATTACACTGAGCTAGCACAGAGTGCATTGATGTAGTACAGGTAAAAACAATAACAGTACAGAGTAAAGTGTCACAGCTACAGAGAAAGTGCAGTGCAATAAGGTGCAAGGTCACAACAAGGTAGACCATGAGGTTAGAGTCCATCTCATCGTCGTGAGGGAAAGATATGTGTGGGTGAGTAGGGGTGGGCTGGGGGTCCTAGTAAGGACCAGTGCTAGGAGGTGCACGCTCACACCAACTGCACCCTGGACATCTGAATACATGGCGGGAGGGGAGGAGGAAGACTAGATGTGGGGATCCCATCAGCTTCTGCAGTGTGAGCCTCACGACTGCATTGGCATTATGTGACGTCAGAACCATTGATTGTGTGTTCCACCAACATGGGGAGGAGGTGAGACTGACATGGCTGTTCCCCGTTTCTCCCTCTGATTATTAGCCACCTTGTTGTGAAAGAGAGGAAAGAGTGTTACTGCCTGAAACCTGCAGGATCTGGATGATGTGCCTGTCACTATGGAACAACCAGCAGCGTGTGCAAGCTCCAAGATATGGGACTGTGATCTGCTGCTGTTTCAGCTGTGGATGGCTGTGGCGGAGCATGCAATTGTCAGATACAAATGAGCGAGTGGGAGTACTGTGTAAGATCAGTGGTCAATCAGTGAGATAAGGCATCTTAAGATGCACATTGAACTTCTTGAAGCACTACATCCAGGTCCTTGGAGGTTGACTTCTGCCAGGGACCACCAGAGCGGTCTCTTCCCACTGCCATGGACACTCTTGGCCCCATGTGGTTGCTGGACTTCCCTCCTCTTCATCTCATCCACCAAGGCCTTCACTGCAGCCTTGGAAAACTGATGAAGCTGCGCCATGTAATAGTGGACGACTTCCAGGTCAAAATGTTGCCCAAAATATCTGCTAAGTTCTACTACAACCACACTGACTCCTCCTTTAAGAGCACAGGTTGGCATTAAGTGCTATGAGGCACTCAGAAAACTGGGTGTGTTTAGTGGTCTGCACACGTGCAGTACAAGGGCGGAAATAGCTGTGAACTGCACTATGCCATCACCACACCCCTTCTCTAAAGCTAATTCACCAATCTCTGGTCTTCTTATCCGACGTTTTAGTATAGATGGGTTCTTGATGGTTGGCATGGACATGGTGGGCTGAAGGGCCTGGTTCTGTGCCTTATGACTCGATGACACTATTTCACTGCCTTATCTCTTGACAGGGCCAGTGATAGGAATTTCTTCATGGAGCAGTCATTGCAATGATGAACCAATGCCTCCTGCATGGTTCTTTGTATGTTATCATGCATCTTCCACTGGCAATGTGTGCAACTCCTGACAACAAACTGTGCATTATTTTGGTCTCTTGCCTTTACTCCCCCCCCCCCCCCCCCCCCACTCACCCACCCCACTTCTGACGAGGCTGCCACATA
This sequence comes from Pristis pectinata, assembly GCF_009764475.1. NCBI lineage: Eukaryota > Metazoa > Chordata > Chondrichthyes > Rhinopristiformes > Pristidae > Pristis > Pristis pectinata. The sequence continues at coordinate 40,383,328 of NC_067417.1, forward strand.
TCTGATGGAAGCAGCTGCCGTGGACTGGTCTGTGCCACTGTTGATAACAACCATTATTTGAAAAACACAACGACGCTGGAGGAACTCAGCAGGCCAGACAGCATCCGTGGAGAAAAGCAGGCGGCCAACGTTTCGGGTCAGGACCCTTCTTCAGGACTGAAGTTAGGAAAAGGGGAAGCCCAATATATGGGAGGGAAAAGCAGAGCAGTGATAGGTGGACAAAAGAGGGGAGGCAGGGTGGGCACAAGGTGGTGATAGGTAGGTGGGGCGGGGTGGGGGGGAGAGCAGATCTACCGGGGAGTGGGTAGGAGGTAAGAAGAGAGAGGAAAATAGGCTAGGAGAGGGAAGAAGAGAAGAAGCACGGTGGGGGGAGGGTTTTATGGGGAAGGGATGGGCGGTGGGGATTACCTAAAGTGGGAGAATTCAATGTTCACGCTGTTAGGCTGCAAGGTTCCAAGATGGAAACTGAGGTGCTGTTCCTCCAGTTTGCGCTTGGAGTTCTCCTGGCAGTGGAGGAGGCCGAGGACTGACATATCAATGATAGTGTGGGAGGGGGAGTTGAAGTGACTGGCAACGGGGAGACGCAGGTCATGGTTACAGACAGAGCGCAGGTGTTCTGCGAAACGGTCACCTAGTCTGTGTGTGGTCTCACCAATGTAGAGGCGGCTACACTTGGAGCACCGAATGCAGTAGACGATATCAGGGGAGGTGCAGGTAAATCCCTGCCTTACCTGAAAGGACCGTTTGGGTCCCTGGATGGAGGTGGTGTAGGGGCAAGTGTTGCACCAATGGCGGGGGCAGTGGAAAGTTGTCGGGGTGGGAGCAGGATGAGTGGGGGGGGGGGTGGGGAGGAGTGAATGAGGGAGTCGCAGAGAGAGTGGTTCCTGCCAAAGGCAGAAAGGGGTGGGGAGGGGAAGATATGCTTGGTGGTGTGGTCCTGTTGGAGATGGAGGAAGTGGCGGAGAATGATGTGCTGGATACATAGGTTGGTGGGATGAAATGCGAGGACAAGGGGGACCCTATCCCTGTTGGGTCTGGGAGGGGTGGGGGTGAGAGCAGACATCTTGAAATCTGGTTGGGAGGGGTTCAGAGGCTGCAGCTTGGCCTTGTTTACTTTCCTGGCTCCTCTGAATAGCTGCACACACACAATTAGGAAATAACATTGCTGGAAAGTCCCAATACCATGACTGAAACCAAGACATTTTGCAACAGTTACCACATAATGAATAAAACTGAGTAACTAATTAACTGTCATTCTCTTCCGATAGATTACCAGCTTACAATCTGCTGGTGGATTGACACAGAGAAACATGTTGAAAAGCAGTTCAGCAATGTCAGTGCTCTGCTTCCATGGCATTTTTGCAAATGAATTTCAGTGCAGGTTATATCGCGACTCCGGACCATGCAAAGAATTGCACTCACACATGCAGTTACTTGAAACTCCAGCACAGAGCGTTGATTTGGACCAATATTCCACATCCCCAGCAGCAAAAGAAAGCACACTAAAGCTAAGAAGCAGGAAGAAGATGCAAAAGAAAAGGAGCTGCTGGAGGGACTCAGTGGATCAGGCAGCATCTGTGGAGGGAAATGGACAGTCCATGTTTCAGGTTGAGACTGAACTGCCAGAATGAGGTGCGCCAAGGATGCCAAACTCCCAGGCTTGCCCCAGATGTCCCAGCCATTGAAGATTACCTTCAGGAAACTGCTGAGATTAAACCCGAAGGGGCAGTTAAAGAAAAAGTGGTGCGTTTCCTTGAAGTGTCCACTTTAAAATTTTGGGCGATGGGGTCAGAGGCTGGTTGACTGGATGGCAGCAGGAGGTCAAGTGATGAAGCAGCCTCTGACAGAGCAGATGGCAGCCCATGTCTTTAATGGCAAAGCTGGTGCAGCTGCCAAAGGCAGAATCGCCACAGAAGCTCTTTCGTGGCATTGGCTGAGATATCTCTAGTGACTCCTCGTTAATCTTAAAATAATGGCAGCAGAGTAAATGCAGCACAAATAAACCATGCCACATGACAAAGTGTGCACATACATAGTCCCACCTGTGGTGCAGATTGTTTACACAGGTGCAGCGCCTGAGTGGTTGGACACAATTAATGGTAGCCTTCTTCCACAAGGCTGAGGGAACCACTCCAAGATAGCTCCCGTCTGCGGTAAACAGGCTGCTGAGTTTGACCCTTCCGGACTCTTCTAAAGAAGAGCTAACTCTCTACTGCCATGTGGTTTCATGTCAATCTGTGCACTTGAGCAAACCAGAGCAGGTACAAGATAAAGAGCATAAATGACCAGCCATCATTTGCCCAGGATGGAACACATCTGCTTTTAGTTCCCATTGAAAAGCCTGAGCCATTTCAGGACTCAGCAACAAGTGGCAGACTTGTATCACACAGATGGAAAAGAGAAAAGAACATTTCTTTAGTATTTCTCACTCAAGTTTCTTTTGTTGATACAGGACGTGATGTTCCTCTGAGCACATGAGCTCCCAAGCTTCATTTTGTGGCTTGTGATTGCAGCCAGTGCTGCAGTGGTATATATAATAGCTCAGGCTTCGTAGAATCAATGCACCTCAGAAATTCAAGGGCTTAACTGCATCGACATATAGTAAGCTTCCTTGAGTAATGTGGGTACAGCATGCAAAGGGACTATTTAATACAGAAGAGCTCTATCTGAAGCTCTTTTCAGATTAGGCGCAGCTAGAAATAGAAACAAAGATATTTATTTATTTGTCACACGTACATGGAAACACACAGTGAAATGCGTCTTTTTGCGTTACTGAGAATGTGCTGGGGGCAGCCTGCAAGTGTCGCCACTCTTCCAGCCTCAACATAACAGTCGAAGAACATAGAGTTGGAAATAGTCAGCAGGTCGAGTCGGACTTGTTTGAGTTTACGTTAGATTTTCTTGGAACACTATACAAGGCCAAACAGGGACAGGTCAAAGCGAGAGAGGAATGGAAAATTAAAGTGGCTGGAAGTTTGTGACCGCTCTTGTCAACTGAATGGAAGCGTTTTGCAAAGTGGTCACTCAATCTGAGTTTGATTTCTCCAATGCCGAGGAAACCACATCTTGAGTACCAAATGGAGTACACTAAATTAGATATGCAAGTGAATCACTGCTTCACCTGGAAAGAGTGTTTGGGTGCCTGGATCCTTTTCAAACCTGCTATAAACATTGCTATAAATCCATTAGCATCATACTCTGTGTCAAGTAAGATGCAGTGACTGTGTCAGCTCCTACTGAAAACCAGACTCATTCTCTATTGTCAGTGATTTCCATCTGGTGCCAACTGATCAACTGTCATACAACAAGTTTGAAAAGCAAGTTATTGCAATGAGAGGCCAGCATGGAGGAACACGTCGCTGTGCAGACCTGATCAGATTTGACATTTGATACAGGTGATACCTATTGTTTCCAAGACGAGCAGAATACAATCACAACTCAAAACAAGAGTTAAATACAAGTTATCAGCTCGCAGCTCTTGCACACACACAATGCTTTATGCAGCTCTTCCTGTAACATGCAAACAACCAACTGCACACATCAAAACAATAGCTGACTGTCTGTGCTGGGGAACAATGCACAAGATTGAACAGTGTGAACAATTAATTCTGTAGGTTAGAACTTCCAATTTTAACACATCTGGCAACCTTGCATCAAGGGTCTTGGACCCAAAATGTTCTGATCACAGGCAAGGGAACTGAAAGCATGAGTGCAATTGGAAAATTCCAAAAAGCACGGGCTTCGCATGGCTTCTTATCAGCATGCAAATAATTTCAAACATCAGCTGCTTTCTCCTGTCTGGCATTTGATCCAAAGTCAGAGGCACATATTGTCACCTGTCAGTACTCACCTTTCCGAGGCAGTGGAAGGGAACCAGGGCACTGGGAGGGAGGAGCACAGGTCATTCAATATCAACTGTGCCTTACCTGACCTGGAAGTGTTGGTCTAATACCAAGTGGCTGATAGGGAACGCGACTGATTGGCAACACTAATGTCTGGCAGCACAAAGTCTAAAACAACCTCCAATGTTTTACTTCAGTAATTCCAGAATGCTCCCTCTTCTCCCCCTATCTCCACCACTGTACTGTAATTATCTTAGTATGCCTTCTTTCCCCTCATGTTTAACACTCACCACTGTAGCTTATTGTAGTCAGTGGTGCAACCACTGTTGAGTAGTTGAGCTGGCACTGGGCAACATTCCTCACAGCCTGTACATGTTAAGAAAGATAGAGTACCAGAAGATAACCCTTGTTGAATGCCACCCATTACCTGAGTTTCCTCAGAACTGCCTCCTGACTGCCTTCAGATTCCATAGGAGGTGACAAGGACATGGAAGGCCTGTGAAGTCAAAGTAAAATGAAAGATGCATTGCTGAAACCCTGTAGCTAACAGAACAAATGTACTGGCACGTTAAACTTCAAATTTAAACTGAGTTACCTGTCCACTGGACTGATTGTTGAGTCTGTTAGAAATCTAATTGTTGCCACATTCCCACCATCACTGGAAGAAATTCAATTTATAAATTAGTTTCATTGCTTCATCATTTTTATTTAAGTAACTTCCTGATGATGCCATTTAGTGCCATTATTTGGACTATGAAACAGCAAAGTGCTACCAATTAAGAACAGCTGCTAAAGTTAAAGTTGTCCCACATCTGCCACAAGGAGTATGAAGCTGAAATGCTGAGGACAGAACCATTCCAGTACATTTTAGTGGTTAAGAACAGGGTGATTTTCCCCAAGACCACAAGGAAGGGGCCTCAAGCCATTTCTCAATGACCATCCAGAGCAGTCTAAGGCAGGGCATTCCAAATATTCTCAATGCTCTGAGCAAAATTTCTCTCTGTCTCATTCCTAAATTTTTGTCCCCTTATCCGGAGACTGTGCACCTGGTTCTAGACTCGTCAGTCATAGGAAATAGTGCCCCTACTCTGTCAGTGCCTCTGAGAGTCTTATAAGTCTCAATAAGACAACGTCTCATTCTTCCACACCCATTGAATACTAGCCTGACCTACACCCGAAGCAATAAAGCCCACAATCAATCCAGTGAATCCACATTGCACCATCTCAAACCAAAACTGCACACAGTATTCCAGATGCAATCTGTACAATTGTAACAGGACTTCCTTGTTCCCCCTTTGTAATAAAAGTCGAGCATTCCTCCCCAACCTGGTGGAAGCAAGCACAACTGTAACTCCCTGAACACAACTTGTTGTATGATAAGTTCATTTATCTCAAACAAGGATGAAACTTTTAAAACAAAGGCATTGGTAGACTGGGAAGTAGGTCGCAAGATGGGCGGGACTTGGAACGAATCGGGTTATGGGAAGCAGAGCATCAGATGAGCTGAAGTTTACGGAGGCTGGAAAATAGGAGGTTGGTAGCATTGGGATAGTCAAGTTTGGAGATAGAGTTTCCTGGACTCTACTCCATGATGAGTTGTGCCCTTATTAACAGTCAGGGGAGAACTATAAGAAATATGTAACTCTGCAATCACAGGTTCTTCTCCGCTGTTTTGGACTTAATGGCAGAGTAGCCAGTCCCTTGGTCCCCTTGTGGGGAGCCAACCCTGAAGCATCAGGGATGGTGCCATAACATTGAAGCACCAATTGTGTGGCTCAATCTCCTTCAAGAAAAACATGCCAGAGCCTGTCCCCTTTCTAGCAGCCCCAGTGAGCAGGGTCACTGAATTGCCCTGGAAACGTGATCTTCATCATGGTGAAAACGCCCAGTTAGGCTGAAACCAGTAATGTTTATTATTCTCATCATCTGACACATTTGTCAGCAAAACCATCTCAACACTCCAACAATAAGACTTTCAGTCATTTCAGGGGAAGCCACACAAAAACATTAAGCTTCATACAAAACAAGACTTAACTGTTGGACAGTTACTTCTAAGTTATGAAGCACCTGCCTATTCATTGGAAGCACTACATTAGTTTGCTCTTTCAAAGAACATTATTGCATTTAGTTGCAGTGTGGCTACTTAATTATTTAGTTACAGCTTTAAAAGAGTTTAATTATTCCCAACTGAGGGGAAAAAATGTACACGTTATTCTGCTTAACCTCTCCAGCAACTTAATGCTTTCCTAAACCAGCATATAAATAAAACTCCAGCACCCTATTGAGGCCTCAGCGTGACCGCCTCCTTGTCCCCTGGGATAGGGACACATTTTTCAGCAACACTTCCCCAACACAGTTATGAAGTTGCATAACTATAAGTGAACATCAAAATAAGTATCCAGAAGAACAGCATAATCTATAACAACCATATTTTCTACATTAATCAGAGAAGAAGCAGGTTATTTTTGTCAAAGACCTCTCCTACCTGACTTGGATATCCAGGATATTTGAGCAGGTCCTTAAAACATTTGCAATAGTAAGGACACCCTCAACGGTGATGTTATTGCCACCTAACCTGGAATAAAAGAAGCAGTTAAGCTACAATTATAGAACTCAGAGAAACAAAGGACTGCAGATGCTGGAATCTAGATGAAAGACACAATGATGCTGGAGGAAATCAGCAGGCCAGGCAACATCCGTGGAGAAAAATAGGAGGAGGGAAAAGCAGAGCAGTCCACCTATCACTGCTCTACTTTTCCCCTCCTATATATTGGGCTCCCCCTTTTCCTATCTTCAGTCCTGAAGGGTCCTGACCCAAAACATTGGCTGGCTGCTTTTCTCCACAGATGCTGCCTGGCCTGATGAGTTCCTCCAGCATCATCGTGTTTTTCAATTATAGAACTTACATATTCTACAAACTTAGGAAGAGTAGCTAAGGAACAACTGATCTAATAAGACTCTCCCATAAGCTGATAATTCCACACACACACACTTCCAATGCACATGCCTCAGACACACCTGTGCACACACACACATGCACTTGCACAAACGTACCTCGTGCTCACACACACACGCGGTCGTGCTCACACACACACGCTGGTCGTGCTCACACACACACATGCACAAACTCAGTTATATTTGTGCACATACACTTCTCTCTCTCTCTCCATGTGGGGAAGGAATAAAAGAAATCAAGTTGAATTTAAGAAAAGTGCAACTGCTTGAATCAAATTCTAGGGGACCATAGTATTTGGAAGACACATGTCCCGTTGCTCTCCTGGATTCTCAATGCTAGTTAAAAAAATGCAGGTATACCAAACAGTGCAAAACCACAAGGAAACAATAACCAGGAGATATCAAAAGCAAAATACTGCATCAGCTCAGAATCTGAAATAAGGTCATGAAATGCTATAAATACTCAGCACGCTGTACTTGTGGGGAGAAAGATAGAGAACTAACATTTCAAGTTGCACCTTGACCTGAAAAGTTAACTCTTTTTTTCCTCCACTGATACTACCTGACCTGCTGAACATTTCCAGCTTTCACATTAACAAAGAAACAGTGCTTTGAAATTTATGTTCATTAATTATAACTTTTCCATATCTGTTACTTATTGATTCACATTTCTGGCATCCAGGCATCACTGGCAAGGTCCGCATGATTTCTCCATCCCTAATTGCTATTCAGAAGCCGGTGGCGGTGAGTCACCTTCTTGAACTGGTGAAAGGATGTGCACAATACTGTGGGGAATTCTGTGATTTAGATCTGACAATAATGAAGGAATTAGACAGGATGGTAGAATTCTAATATCCCTGAAGCCCCTGACCTTCTTGGACATAGAAGCTGTGGGTTTGGGAGACGATATTGGAATAGCCTAGGCAACCATTGTGCATCAGTAGTGGAGGGACTGAATGCCTAGGATGACTGGTGGGGTGCTAATGAAGTGGACTGCTTTGTCTTGGATGGTGTCAACCTTCTTGAGAGTTGCTGGCGCTGCACTTATCGAAGGCAAGTGGAGAGTATTCTATCTGGCTCCTGATGAGCTGTAGATGGTGTCTGTTGCCAGAGGACACTCAGTCTTTAACTTGATCTTGTAGCCACAATATTTGTGCGACTAGTCCACTTGATTTCCTAGTCTATTATGACACCCCAGGATGTTGATGGTGAGGAACTCAACAATGACAATACCAGTGACTGCACTCTCTTGTTGGAGATAGTCATTGCCTGGCATTTTTGTGGCATAAAGTTATTTGCCATTTCTCAGCCACACCCCCCCACCCCCCCAAAAAAAATTGTCTTGGTCTTGCAACATGCAGGCATGAACTGATTCATGCTGAGGAATTGTGCATGGAATCAAGCATTGTGCAATCGTCAGCAGACAGCCTCACTTCTCACCTTTTGATGGAAGGAAGGTCATTGATAGATGGAAGGCCTCACTCACTGCACGGAGGAACTCCTGGGACTGGGAAGATTGACCTCCAACAGTTACATCCAACTTCCTTCGCACAGTTTGTGGCACCAGCCACCAGGGTGTTTTCCCCTTGATGCCAATTGATTTCATTTCTACCAGGGTCCCTTGATACCACACTCAAGTCAAATGCTGCCTTGATGTCAAGGGTGGAAGCAAGGTTCAGAGATATGAGATTTTGGGAATGGCATAAACCAATTGTGACACTGCAGAGTGCAACATGGTGCAAGTGTTGGAAGAGGATGCAATCCTGGGCCTCCAGTGTTGAGAAGATGAAAAGATACGATGCAACGGTCTAATGGCCAAAAATACATTGAAACAATAGGGCAAAATAAGAAAAGCTTCAATAAATAACAAAGAGATTACTAGTATATTAACAAAGTGAAATGTGCTGCCAATATATTTTCAATGCAAAGAAAGATAATAGTGAGTAGTTGAGCTCCAGGAATAATTTCAGCTCCAGGCCATCATTGCAGGAGTTCCTTAAGGTCCTAGAGGCAACCATGTTCAGCTGCTTCATCAGTGACCTTCCTTCTATTATGAAATCAGAAGTGGGGATGTCTGCTAATGATTATAGGATTCACTTCCATTTATAGGTAATGAAGAAGTTTGTGCCTGCACACAGCAAGACCTGGAAAATATTGACATAAATGTTAAGTGGCAAGTAACAGCAATGCCACACTAGTCCCAGGCAATGTCCATCTCCAACAAGAGAGCGAGAGAATTTACCCACCTCTCCTGGGCATTCAAAAGCATTATAATAAGTCAAATCCTCAAACTTCGTTATTAACTTCCTGGAGGTCACACTGACTTGTCTGGGCACATAAACATTACGGCTACAAAAGCAGGTCAGAGGTTAGCATCGTGCATCAGGTGAATCTACTCCTTATTCCATAAGAACTATCCCATATCTACAAATCAGGAGTGGAATGGAACCATCTCCATTTGCCTAGATAGGTGCAACTTCAACAACACTAAGATGGTCCAAAACCATCCAGGTCAAAGCAGCCTGTTTAACCAACAGGGAATCCATCTTCCTTAACCATTCACTCCCTCTTGTGCAGTGCACGACCGCCGCAGGGTATCATCAATGAGAAGCACAACAGTAACTCCCACAGTGCCTCCCAAACCTGCAACCTCTACTATGGCCAAATACTTTTGTATGAATCAAAGAAAATAATGGAGAGCCACTAACTATTAAATGGCACTGCTCTCACTGTTTGTCTCAGGTGATACATGCAAAGATTTTTCAGCAAAAGGGTACAATTCCATGGCTATAACCTAAATAACGGGTCACATCATTCACATAGCCTAAACATAAATATTTAACTTGAGACTTTAGGTTGTGTATGAGTAGAATAAAGAACACCTTGTATCAATAACATAATCTTATTCAGCTGAGCAGATGAACAAACACGAGGTTCAGATCTGCTATGTCTACAGAATCATTCTGGGTACCTACAAAAGAGGAAATGTTCCTTGTGTCTTGCCCATGAAACAAACTCCTATCAACATAACTTTATGGTAGGCATTAACCTGGTTGTTCTAAATAGATTAAACACAGGACACAATTGCTCCAAGTCTTGCACCCATCTGAAGATTTCCTCTTGGGGTTCATAGAGCACAATGTGGATTTTAGCCAGGATACTTTGCCTATCTGGCTGTGGACTGCAACATTTTCTTTGCTGTGTAAGTCAGTTCAAGAAAATGTACTCTTTATTTATGAAAAGAGTAATTGATCCAGCAAATAAAAGAAAGGAGATCTTCCTCCTCGATGCAACCTAAAATTTGTAGGATCACGACGGAGACAGTAAGGAACTGGTCAGAGGCTCACCAATCCTTTCCCACAGTTTACTTCCAGTCTCCACTATCCACTCCTCCTCCTGCCACCACAGTGCACTGGAAAATGGGATCAGTGCTCTTTTGTTTCCTCAGCCTGGCAGCTGGATGGATGAACGAAGATGGCTTCCTTCACCCACGCATACCTTGCGATCTCAAGAGTTTCACTTACTCGATTTTTCTCAGCTTGGCCATTCGAGGGAGCATGTTAACGACCATCTCTATCCCAGCATCCCCCAGCTCATTATCGTGCAAGCTGGAAGGAAATAGAAAGAGGGAAAGGTGAGCAACAATGGTGACATGCAGACTAAAGTTGAATAACTTGGCATATTTGAGATAGTTACTTTATTTCTTCCAGTTGCTGACAGATTCCCAGTGCAGAAGTCAAGGGGCTTGCTCCCTTCACACCAATACTGCAAGATGTAAGGCTGGAATCACAAGTTTAGCTTACATTAGTATCTTCAAGTTAAAGCAACAGTTTAGATAGAAAATGAGTGATACTGCACTACTGCAATGGGCAAGTATTTTACTTAAAAAAAAGATCTACGTGAAGCAGGCTCTGAACACTGGGCTCCCCGGGTTAGGCTTCTTTAAGTTACACAAAGTAAGCATCACGAGCACTGCAAGTCCTGTTTCTGAATGCATGTCCTGCAAGGTCCAGGCATGGATTGCATGCAGCTTGATGCCAATACACATGAACAGGCCCACACATGCTAGTACCTGAAATGCATCGGAGCCTGGAAAATTGTGGACTTCACAGAACTTGCAATAAGATCCCGATTTTCCTTTACATTTGATTTTTTTTTCATAGAAACTGAATGGCCAAGTGCACAAAGACATACTGTACGCCTGGAAATTGGATTGCACACGTTTTTGATGCACTAAATGTTGCAAAGGTTAGCACTAATATCAAGTGAAAGACAAAATTAGGACATCCTAGCTTTAGGAAGGTGTTATGTAGCATTTTAAGAGACAGTGAAACACAGCATTCACTTTTAATACATGTTGGTACTTATTAGATAGGCAGCCACAATGACAATCGTGTGCTGAGACTGGTATTGGTTTATTATTGTCACTTGTACCGAGGTACAGTGAAAAACTTGTCTTGTGTACAGATCGTACAGATCAGTTCATTACACAGTGTATTGAGGTAGTACGGGGTAAAAACAAAAAAAGAATACAGAGTAAAGTGTCACAGCTACAGAAGAAATGCAGTGCAGGTAGCAAGGTCATAACAAGGTAGATCGTGAGGTCAAGAGTCCATCTCATCGTATAAGGGAACCGTTCAATAGTCTTATAACAATGGGATAAAAGCTGTCCTTGAGCCTGGTGGTATGTGCCCTCAGGCTCCTGTATCTTCTGCCTGATGGGAGAGGGGAGAAGAGAGAATGACTCAAGTGGGTGGGGTCTTTGATTATGCTGGCTGCTTCACCAAGGCAGCGAGAGGTATAGACAGAGTCCATGGAGGGGAGGCTGGCTTCCGTGATGACTGGGCTGTGTCCACAACTCTTTGCAGTTTCTTGCAGTCACGGGCAGAGCAGTTGCCTTAACAAGCTGCGATGCATCCAGATAGGATGCTTTTTATGGTGCATTGATAAAAGTTGGTGAGTGTCAAAGGGGACATGTCAAATTTCTTTAGCCTCCTAAGGAAGTAGAGGCACTGGTGAGCTTTCTTGGCTGTGGCATCTACGTGGTTGGACTAGGACAGGCTATTGGTGATGTTCACTCCGAGGAACTTGAAGCTCTCAACCCTCTCAACCTCACCACCATTGATGTAGACAGGTGCATGTACATCGCCCCCTTTCCTGAAGTCAATGACCAGCTCTTTTGTTTTGCTGACATTGAGGGAAAGGTTGTTGTCATGACACCATGTCACTAAGCTCTCTACCTCCTTCCTGTACTGATTCATCGTTATTTGAGATACAGCCTACTATGGTGGTATCATCTGCAAACTTGTAGATGGAGTTAGAGCAGAATCTGGCCACACAGTCATGAGTGTATAGGGAGTAGAGTAGGGGGCCGAGGATGCAGCCTTGCGGGGTGCCAGTGTTGAGAATAATTGTACCAGAGGTGTTGCTGCCTATCCTCACTGATTGCAGTCTGTTGGTCAGAAAGTCAAGGATCCAGTTGCAGAGGGAGGTGTTGAGTCCCACGTCTCAGAGCTTCGTGATGAGTCTGCTTGGAATTATAGTACTGAAGGCAGAGCTGTAGTCAATAAACAATAGTCTAACGTTGGTATCTTTACTGTCCAAATGCTCCAGAGCTGAGTGTAGGGTCAGGGAGATGGCAACCACTGTAGACCCGTTTCGGCGGTAGGCAAATTGCAGTGGGTCGAGGTTGTCTGGGAGGCTGGAGTTGATGCGTGCCATGACCAGCCTCTCAAAGCACTTCATGATGATGGATGTCAGAGCCACCAGTCGGTAGTTATCTTGTTTTTCTTAGGAACTGGGACGATAGTGATCTTCTTAAAACAGGTGGGAACCTCACACTGAAGCAGGGAGAGGTTAAATGTGTCTGCAAATATCCCTGCCAGCTGATCAGCATAATATCTGAGGGATAGCCAGGGACACCATCTGGGCCAGATGCTTTCCTCGGGTTCACTCTCCGGAAGACTGATCTTACGTCCTCGATGGTGAACACGGGTTCAGTTGTTTTGGAGGCTGTCAGGGTAGGTGGTGACAAACCAGTCCCCTTTTGTTCAAAACATGCATAGAATACCTTAAACTCATCATGAAGGGGTGTACTGTTGTTGACTACAGATGAAGAGTGGGAAGGAAGGGGAATATGAGGCAGCAGGGAGGGGTGTAACAGCTCCAGGTTCTTCCAGAGACCTGTCCCAAGGACAGAACATGGGCTTGAGCCTCCAGAAAAACCAGCAGCATTGATTCACACACCAAAGGATCTATAAACGGCAGTTATCACATCACAGAAGCCCCAATCTGTACTGACAATTGCTGACAATGACATTTTATAGAAATAAAAATTACAAGGGATGATTTTCAACATATAAAATCAATATTTCCAGGAGGCACTTTGAAGGATGAAGTCTCCCCTACTTTTCAGCATAACATACACCTTGTTGAACTGCGGTTCAACTCCTACTGTTAAGCGAGGCATATATGCTGGTTACTTTGATGACATCATTACATGGGCAAAATGCAACAGGGAAATAACATCAGGATTGGGGTGAATCATGCAGGAACTGCCCGGTCCAATTTCCTGAAAGGCAGGATTTCCTTTGGAAATGTGTGCTAACATGTCCAAAATCATGTGATGTGTTACTTAAGTACAAAATATAGGTGCAAATGGATTTAACTACTCCCATATCCAGGTTGCAGAGCTATGCATTCCAATTTCAAGGCTTACAATTAAAATGTTAGTAAATTCTTACATAAGCTTCTTCAGGCTGTTGACTTTAGGAATGGCTTCAGATAACGTTTGAGCAAATTTGTCCTCATATTTCCTGCTTTTGAACCTATAATTGAAAAGGTATTTAATATCGATTTTTGTACAGGTCTATAAATACAACATCCTTTGTTAGACAGTATTATCCTTAGAACTCAATACGATCACAGAACTTTCTTTCCCTCACTGGAATGCAAAGGATCAGATTGTACGAAAACTTATCCCACACAGGCTCCCTCTAGTCACAGGTGGACACAACTACTGGGGAAGGCAGTGTGAGAAGATGGATCGGGGGTGTGGTCAATGATGGGGGAATGAAAGGGGAGTACTCTCTATCTATCTTCTGCTTGAAATTTCACAACACTCCCAGCTCACGCTGTTGTACCCCGAGTCTCAAATATCAACAATAATTTCCTAAAAGATAATTGTTTTGTGGCAATTGCTAAAAAAACAGACTTGTATCATATCGTAAGGAATCTAGCAAATCAAGGATCCAAACAACCTGTCAATGAGGAAGCAGTGGATGTTAGTGATAGCATTGGCTGTGAAGATTTCCTCTAGTTATATCAAGCTATGACACAAATGAAGAGAAAATAGAGTAACTTTGTCTCATTTTTTTTGAGACTTGTAAATCCCTAAAATAAAAACATGAAATCTGTGCAGCAAATTATGCTGGATACCACACTGGAGAGATAATTTGTGCTCAAATGTTGGTGTAGGCTGAAGTCATCGGAGTCGGCAGCAAGAATTGTGTCTCTCCTTCGACCAATGTCAGTGGGCGAATTGCACATCACTTTTATCAAATTTGGCCCCACGGCTTTCTCAACAATGCAATACCTCCCCTTCCTCATTTAAGAAATGGTTTAGAAAATATGGCGACCGATGTTTCAGGTTGTTTTGCCCTGCGATAAAAGCCAAGCCATTCATTCTCTCTCTCATGGATCACAACTCAACATTAAACAAGGTCAGTCCACCTCAGTTCAGTTCTAATGGCAGATCATTAGCTTGAAACATTAACTTTCTCCAAACGTGTTGCCCAAGCTGCTGAATATTTCTATCATTTTCTGTTTTCATCTCAATCTAGCTTCTGGTTAGGGCAGAACCCTCCACAGCATGGCATCATTCACCATTTACTACCAGTCTGGTTCACAGAAGTTCAAGGACAATTGTTGTGAGATATGGAAAACCAGGAGGAAGTGATGGAGGCCATTTTTCTGACCCCAAGAAACGTGCCTGGAATGGTACTAGTAAGGGAGGGGGTTCACCTGCACCTGACCATTGCACATTACCCAGAAGAGCTTGGGAAGAGCCAGCTCTCGGGACTCCATCAATCCCAGTCTTAGCAGGCCGACAGAAGAGAGTTGCCCAGAAACCATCCTTTCTTCTTCTTTTCCCTGGTACCACTCCTCCGCCTAGGGACATAGCTGTCCTTAATGCCATCAGCTGTTGTATGGCTGTAGTACTCTTACGTTGTTCTGAAGCAACTCTCTTTAACGCCATTGGTGTTAGTCAGCAGAAAGAGAAGGAAGGAAAATGGAGGGCATTCAGATACTAGCAGATGAACAGAATACCCATTGTTCTGGCCAGTGACTCTTTGCCGGTCAAATCAATCTTCATACATGCTAAGAATGAAAAGATGAAGACAGTGGGGAAAGGGAGGGAGTAAATGTCAGTTGACATTATACAACAAACATAAGCCATTGGGTTGGAGAGCAAGGTGTGGGGACTTTCCAACTAAATGCAAATTCTAGTCTGTTATGCTAATTTTATGCAAAAGATCCACCCTTAATTTTTCATAGAACAGTACAGCACAGGAACAGGCCCTTCAGCCCACTATGTTGTGCTGAACTAATTAAACGAGTAATTAAAAGCCTACTAAACTGGTCCCTTTTGCCTATAGAAGTCCGTATCCCCCCATTCTCTGTATATTCATGTGCCTATCTAAGTTTCATTTTGTTTGAGGAAAGAGTGATAAAATTTTAGTGATCCCTGACCTTCTGTACATTTCGGAGAGCTAGACTACCTACAATAGGCAACACAAAGCACTGGAGAGGCACCACTGACCAGTAGTATCTGGAAAATTCTCCACATCCATTGGCAGGGATAAGCAAACCAATCTCAAAGTCTTCTCCCAAGCAAACATCCCCAGCACTGAGGCCCCAATTACACTCAGTCAGTTCCAATGTGTGGGCTAATGTAAGAAGCTGCAGAGAGCAGTGGACTCAGTCATACATCATGGGCACATTCCTTCCCACCATTGGTAGTCTCTACATGAGGCGCTGCCTCAAGAAGGCAACATCCATCAAAGATCCCCACCATCCGGGCCATGCCATCTTCTCACGGCTACCATCAGTCAAGAGGTACAGAAGCCTGGAGTCCCACACCACCAGGTTCAAGCACAGCTACTTCCCTTCAACCATTTTGTCCTTGAACCGATTGGCACAACCCTAATCACTACAGTACAGCAACACTGTGACCACTTTGATCACTCTGCACTAAAATGGACTTTGTTTTTTTTTGTGTGCTCTAATTGTGTTCATTCTTGTAAAGATTGTGTATAATTTATGTCTGATTTATGGTTTTCTTGTGAGTCCTGCTTATATGATGCAATGTGCCTGTGATGATACTGCTGCAGGTAAGTTTTCCATTGCATCTGTGCATACATATACTTGTGCATATGACAATAGACCTGACTTTGACTAATAGACACCATACTCACAAAGCAGGCACTCCATTCCAATCTCCAGCAAGATGTTAACAGAGCTCAGAGAAAAAGCTCTAAGGATGTTCTCAAAGACTTGAGAAACTGTAACATCCCTATCACTCATCTCTGTGGCTGTGAGCGCTCAAGTTGGAGGAAATGCATTAAGAAAGGCACTAAGAACCTCACGTCTCCTCATCAGGAGGATCGGGAAGCCCAGCAGAAAGATTGAGTGGCTGCTCGGAGGGAGGGGCAACATAAGGGAGGGGTCAGGTGGAAGAAGCAGCAGTGCTGAGGGAACAGGCGGACAGAGGGAGGGGCAGGGCCAATGGAGCACAGAGAGGGCGATGTGGTAAAAGTATTCTTTATAAATAATAGCCTCTGTGTTACAATATTCCAGGCAGATTTAGGCAGGTTGAAAGAATGGGTAATGAAAGCTGTGTGAAATGGGAAGGGATCTGAATGATATTTTATGATGGTTTCGATGTGTGTATAATAGGCTAAAGGAAAGCCCCAGCCAGAAATCAAGGCTGGGGAAGTCTATTAGCTGTGAAAGTAGTTTCACAATGCAAACTGCATATCTTTGAATCTAACCTTTGGGTTGTCCAATGTCCTTTAGGTTTTGGCATGAAGATCAGAATCTGCTTAAACTTACAACTTAACTGCTTTGGCTTTGGTTCTCTCAAGGTGTTGGTCTGTCGTCTTTAACACTGGGCCTTCTGCTACACCGGTAACCCAGGATGAATGCCATGCCTTTCCCCTACTTTCAATCCAGGGTGATACTGGGCACGTAACACAGACCTGAATCTAGATTCAGGTTCAGTCTTGGAGTGAAATCCACAAGTGAAATCCATTCCAATGTTAGCATCAGACTCATGGCCGGCAAGAGACAGCAAGGAGAGATTTTACCAGCACTATTGCTGTAACCCCTTCTGGAGAAACTAGAACTGAGGGTCATTGGAGACACAAGAGAGACTGCAGATGTGGAGCAACACACACAAAATGCTGGAGGAACTCAGCAGGTCAGGCAGCATCTATGGAGGGAAGTGAACAGTCGACGTTTCGGGCCGAGACCCTTCATTAGGACACAAAAGAAAGAGGGCAGACGCCAGAATAAAAGGGTGGGGTGAGGGGGAGGAGCACGAGCTGGCTGGGGATAGGTGAATCCAGGTGAGATTGGACATTGCTGTAGGATGAGGGTTTGCCCATTTAGGCAAAGAGAAATTTCTTCTCTCAGAGGGGCTCAAATCTTTTGAATTCTCTGCCCCAGAGGCCGAGTCACTGAATCCATGTAAGAGCGAGAGATGGATTTTTAAGACTTTTGGGGAATTAAGTATTGTGGGGAACAGGCAGGAAAGAGGGACTGAGGCCAAGATCAGCCATGGTCTTATTATGTCAGAGCAGGCTCAAGGGCATTAAAGCAGACTCCTGTTCTCATTTCATATGTTCTGATAACATCAATGGTTTAAGTAATTTTGCAAAGGCTGCATTTCTGGCATAGAGCATTACTCAATGAGAGCACGAATCAGTCTCCCTCATCCAAACCACCCCAGTTCTGAATTTCCAGAGTTGCAACTGAATGATCAGCATCACTTCAACATGCAGATCTCTGTTTCTCATTCTCCAGCCTCTGCTCCCATGGACCAGGAACGAAGCCCTGTAACAGTTCATCTCTCGTGTTAACACTTCACATCTGGGCTGACACAAAGACTGTGCTGCAGGAGCTGCATTTGAAAAGCGAGACGCTAAAGTATAGTTACAAAAACAATAAAATCCTGCATTTACTTACACTAAAGTTTCTAAGTTCTTGCAGGTGCCCAAGACTGTAACACATTCTAGATCCAGGGCACAACCTCCAATATCCACAGATGCACAGCTGGTCCCGTTATTTATAACAAAAGTTAAAACCGTCGTGTCCGCTGGCGTAAGCCTGAAGTTTCGCAGCTCAAACTTGTACCTTAACTGTGCCGCAACGTCCCGGGCCAGATCACAGTTCTGCGTCTCATACACACAGTGGCACAGTTCAATGATTTTTGGCCCAGTTAGGTTGGTGGTGGCCAACTTCCGCAGGTTCAGTAAGATGGCCTTCTGCTTTTTTTGTATCCACATCTCATTCTTGTTTGCCAGGATGCTAAGGAACTGCTTACACCTTTTTGAAGCTAAGCCAGACAGAAATATGTGGACGGTATCGGTAAACTCATTCTTTGCATCGTTCCTCCACGTCCATTTTGATTTCAGGTAAAACTTGCTTTTTAACATTTGGTCTGTTGTCTGGTTGTCAATCATCTGATGAAGTGCAGCCAGGAACTCTTGCAGTGTCAGGTGGACAAAAGCATACCCATTCTCTTGGTTATGGTCAATAGTTTTCACTTCAAAAGTGGAAAGAAATCCAAATGAGGAAGCAAACATGGTGACCTTCTCAGAAAGAAGGTCTTTTAAATAAAACACAGACTTACTCTCCTGGAGCCCCTTTACTGCAAGGTTGCACAACCCATGAATCTCTTCCCTGTATTCATTTAGCAGCATGTTTTCAATCTGTCCATAGGCCTCTGTACTCTTGGCACCCTTGCTTAAAAAAACTGTAAGCATCTTGATGTAGAATTGTGTCATTGTATGAGGTAGCTTGGGTTCTAACTGGCTTTGAGATAACAAGTGCTCAAGACAAAGGAAAACAACCCAGCACAAGGCAGGGATGTAGCACATGTTTAAAATCTTCCTATTCTTCTCTAGGTGAGAGATTGCCTTACAAATGTGCTCAGTATCTTCAAAGAAGTGACTGGCATATTCTTTAATTTTACACTGGTTAAACCCTGAGACTTCCCCCACATGTCCCACAACATCCAGAGGCAAGCAGAGGATGTCTTTGGGCCTGGAAGTTATGAGAACTGTACATCCAGGGAGCATCTTCCCAATAAACAGGCTGGAAAATAACTGTCCCACAGATAGTTGTGCATTGGGGTTGCTGGAAACAACAGAGGTGCAGACAGAGGCTTTCTCAGCAAACTCATCAAAGCCATCAAAAATAATCAAAACCATCTGCGGGTTTCTGACTATAAATCTAAATACAGCATGGGCGTTCCTTTCTGGTTTAAGGAACAAATCGAATAACATAGTTTTCAGATCAATGCTCCTATTGATTAGATTCAGTTGACGAAACTCAAATAAAAATACATACTGGAATTGACTGACAACCCCTCTAGTCCACTCATAGCAAATCTTGTGCACCAACTTGGTCTTCCCAGTTCCTGCTTTTCCAAGCAGGATATTGACTTTACAATCAGATATGAGTTTTTTGTTGAGAAACTCTGCTAAGTTTGTGACTGTGTCCTCATTCTCCTCAACCCCATGGGAACTGAGCACATCATCCCGGCTAGCATCTATTCTCTCCTTGAGTTTGGTCACATTTCTGTCCTTCATGCTTAGACTCCGAAAAGTCTGGGCGAGGGTTACTTGTTTCCTTTTTTCTTCTTTTGTATTGCTGGCTTCGTATTTCTGTGAGATAGTCTTCCTCATTAACATTCTGTAATCCTCAGCAGAATCTGTCAATGGAAAGCAAATAGATATTTAGAGTTTGAAAACTGAAAAATTGTCCCATCGTTATAAAAATACTTACCCGTGGTTTGAAGCTGATTGACTCAGTAAATGTGAATGAGGAACTAACAAGCTGAAAACACTGAGCAATCAAATACCATATTCATTTTTTGAAAGCTAACAATCATTAAGGAAGCATGAATTCAAATCACTTCAAAAATGTTCTGATGTTAGTTTTAATTACTATTTCATCTTTTCCTTCTGCTAGAAGTCTACATCTAAAAGTAACTTTCATGTGTTAGAAATTGGCAATTTTCTTCCCGCTCCCTACTTGGTGGTAGAAATCCCTGGAAATTACTTCTCTGAGCAACTTACTCCTGATGAGAACGTAGAGCTCAGTTTGGAGTACTGAAATGATGTTTGAATGACTGTATGTTTGGTAAGAAACACCCGAACTGGATGGATGGGTATTTTGCCCACCACAGGTGGCAGGGGTGCAAGAAAATGGCTTTACTGGCATGTCTTACTGTCTTGGTTCATCCAGATTGGCAATAATCCAGTGTCACTCATGGAAAGCACTTGTACTTTTAGGGTTTGCTCTAAAATACAGGTTAAGCTCCTTTCTCCATCTAGTGAACACTACCACAGATTGGAGCAAGGAGATCATACACACACCAGGAATATTGGTTACGGTTAACAGCAAGAGCAGCCATTTCCCCATCTTTGCAAGACTTGATGTTGGTAAATCCTGCCATATTTCCTTGAAAAGAGGAGATGTTTGTGTGTTATCTGGTGTACATATCCTGTCATTATCATATATTGTCTGCCACATGATGCGTCCTAACTTAGATTACAATATGGTGATATGGTGCACCCTTCAGTCACTGAAATACATGGTGCCTCATGTGGTATAAGCCTGCTGTCATTTTAATGTATTATGTATCACATGATGTATCCCCGTCATTGAGGACAAAAGGTGCAGATGCTATCAAGCTGACATAAAATCAGAAAACCCGGACATACTCAGCAGGACAAGCCTTTCCCCACCACCACCACCACCACCACTTGTGTCAGTCTCTCTTGGTCCCCACCCTCTTACAGACATTCTCTTTGCTTTCTCCACCCATCCCCTTCTCTGAAACTTAATACATGCTTGATCTGTAACTTTTGTAAATCTGATCAACCTGAAACATTAACTCTGTTTCTATGCTCCACAGATGCTGCCTGACCTGCCGAGTATTTCCAGCATTTTCTGTTCATATATACCATTCCCCACACAGCCAACTCTGGCCTCACCCAAGCTCATCTTCCCCCTAAAGTCTCACCTCTCACTTTGTTTCTTCTAAATCTGACCATCTCAATGCACAGCCAGCTGGTCTTCCTCTTCCTGGCTACTGCAAATGTGGCCATCCATATCTTAACTTGCTCAGTCTCGTTTTCCATTGCTGCTGTGCTTGCCTACGTTTGGTTAATTAGCTCTTCAGTTTTAAACTCTTGATCCTTTTTTGTAAATCTCTTCCATGACCCTGCCTCTCCGTCCCACATAATCTCTACTTCCGGTATTACCAGTTCCAATATGCAATTCCAGCCTCTTTTTATCATCTCAGAATATAACTGGATTGTGCCTTCAGCTGCCAAGGTCTAAGCTCAGGAAGTCCTTCCCAAAACCTCTTTACCAAATGACTCCATGCAACATGAGGAGATGTCAGCACAGATAACCAGAAGCTTGGTCAAAGTGAAATATTTTGAGTGTCTTAGAGGAGGAAAGAGAAGCAGGAGACACAAGAGACTGCAGATGCTGGAATCTGGAGCAGCAAACAATCTGCTGGAGGAACTCAGTGGGTCGAGCAGCACCTGTGGGAGGAAAGGAATTGTTGACGTTTCGGGTCGAAACCAGCATCAGGACTGTCGGGAGGTTTTGGGAAGGAATTCCAGAGTTGGGACCTTGGCAATGAAGGCAAGGTCCGGTTAAATTCTGAAATGGTGATGTAGAAAAGATGACACAGACAATATGAGATCCTTGGCAGCCAGTGAGCTTCCTCTAGTGCATTTCATGCAAAAGTAACAGAATAGAATCATGAAGGTTAACACCACAGGAGGAGGACATGCTGCCTACATGTTAGAGTTGTCTAAGTGGTCCCATCCCCTTGACCTTCCCTGCTGGCCCTCCAAATGTTCCCTTTTCAAGTATATATGCAATTCCACTTGAACTTTGTTGAATTGACTTTCACCCAACTCAACAACTGCTGTGGCCAAGAGCCCACCTTGCATCAGAACTATAATTAGAAATAGTTAAAAGGAAAATGGCATTTTGGCCTTTATTGTGAATGGGTTGGAGTTTAAGAATAGGGAGACTTTGTACAGGGTGTTGATGCGGCCACGCCTAGAATACTGTGCAGAGTTTCGGCACACTTACCTTACAAAGGATATAGTAGCAATGGAGGCAATCCTAAAGAGATTCACCAGGCTAATCCCTGAGATGAGATGGTTGTCCTTTCAAGAAAGGCAGGACAGTGTGGGTCTGTATTCCTTGGAGTTTAGAAAAATGAGAGGTGAGCTTATGCAAACATACAAGATCCTAAGGGGGCTTGACAGGCTTGATGTTGAGATGTTTTCACCAGTGGGAGAGTCACGAGCAAGGGGACAAAATTAAAAGATAAGGGTGCAGAAATTTCTTCTCTCAGAGGGTGTTGAATCTCTGGAATTCTCTGCCCGGAGGGTGGTGGAAGCCAGATCATTAGAAATATTGAAGGTGGAGATAAATAAATACTTGAAAGATCGAGGATTTGAGGGTCATGGGGAACCGGCACAGAAGAGGGTTCGAGGCCAGCGTAGATCAGCCATGATCATATTGGATGGTGAAGCAGGCTTGAGGGGCCTGTGGCCTACTCCTGCTCCTACTTTCTTGTGTTCCTGTGTTCTTACAGTGACAACCATTCATCCATTCATTCCATGGTCCAGGTCATAACAATTCACTGCACAAAAATAAGTGTCATCTTTTCCCATTTTCTTGCTGAGTATCTTTAACCTGTATTCTCTAGTTATTGAATCGTCTGCCAATGAAAACACTTTCTTCTTATTTATTCCACTAAAGCCTCTTAAAAATTTGAACTCATCTATTAAAACTCCTCTTAACCTTCCCTGCTCTAGGCAGAACAATGACAGTTTCCCCACATATCAGGGATCAGTTTCCCCCAATACCAATCTAGTAAGAGCTTTCCAAGGTCCTGACATCCATCTTAGAGTGTGGTGCCCAGAATTACACACAATCCTCCAGCTAAGGCCTAACCAGTGTTTTGTAAATGTAAAGTGTAATTTCCTAGCTGTTAATAAAGAAAACAAACAAATTGACTTCAAAGAACAAGGTTAAAAATGACCTGAAATTGCTGGCAGGTTCAAATATTCTTCTCCTGACTGGTGTAGTGTTTGGTCCACTTCTTCGGGGTCTGCGTTTAACACAGCTTGGGTTAACTTGGTTGTGATACTTGATTTGCAGGTTACTGCTTTCCAGTAATTACCTGTAAAGGGAAAAGGAGATCAGATTTCAGACTTGCATTCAAAAATCAGTTATGAAAATGCTGATTAATGCTGATAAAGTTATGATATCAGTTCTCCTATCATTTCCGCACACACAAATAACTTCCAGAGCATCATAGCTACCTGCATCCCAACCCATGCAGTCTTGTATTCCTCTGAGAGAGAAGGAAACAAAAAAATAAGGGATGGATACTCAGAAATTCATTCTCAGTTGGTGGAGGTGAATACACCATGAGGTCACATCAGCGTGTTGTACCTGCCTCTGAAATTCATTCCATCAACTATTCACTACTTAGTGTTATCGACCAGAGATGAATTTCTTGCCAATAAACTCTGGAAAATTCCTATTTTCTCACTGTAATTAATCCAGGAGATCACACCTATAGTGAGACAAGCAGGCTGACGTTTACAGCCCAGACCATCAGTCTCATCAATGCACAGACTCTGGGCCACTGAGCACATGTGTCTATTATTCAGCCAATTACATGCTGATCACTTTCCTCGTTGTAGGGGCATAATCCTGTAACTGTCAGTCTGCCTTCAATCTGGGCGCATCATCACCTTGTGGAATGCCGTAGATTTTCAGGAATATGTGATCAAAACAAACCAGTTAGCTAAATTACATTGGCACTGTAGTTCCATGTGATACAAGGTGGACTCCCGATCATAGCGAGTCTGCAGTTAAAGCCACAAAGTCTGATGCAGCACAGGTACGTCGGCTTAGGCAAAGTAATTTCCATAGTTCCATCTATTCCCAACGCTGGATTTCAGTGGAGCTCATAGCTACTACTCTTCACATTACCTCTGACCTTTCTACTTACCGGTTTTTGCTTTTTTCACTCCAATAGGATGAGTGTTCTCTACTTGGCATGAAGATCGTTTGCTTCCTCTCCGTAAAGTAACTGAAGACATATAAAAATGTTAATCACAGTGCAGAGTTCAGAACAAGTGGGATTATTTAAATAGCTAGAAAATACCTCAAAATCTTTCACATAGCCCCATTTTGCACTTTAATTAAGTATTTGTGAAGCAATGCACAATTCACAACATGTTATTTATCAGGTACATGGTTACTTACAAATATTATCCAGAATATATTCCTAATTAGGTCTCAACCATGCTCTAGAGTTGCACTCTGATCTCTTTTTTAAAAAGCTGTGAATTTATGCAACACTGCAAAAAGCTGAGTACAAGATCCAGGCTGACACTCCAGAGCAGCACTGAGGGAGTGCTGAACTGTTGGAGGTGTCATCTTCCTTGATGGAATCAAACTGAGGCACTCTCTATCCTCTCAGTGGGATGCAAGAAGTCCCCTAGCACTGCTCTGAGGAAGAACTTGGATTTTCTCCCTAGTGTCTTCACTAATGTTTAACCCTCAGGCAATATCCATTAAAAAGGTGATGAACTGTCCACTTAGCTCTGTATTTCTATATACATGCAAGTGTTTTCTTTCTTTGTTGGGGGTCTGCTACCTGCCAGCCTGGCATTGGCTGGGAATCCTGGCGAAGACTGGGAATGTTTACCTTCTGTTGTTTAGTTTATAATGTAAGCAGCCTCCTTTGTCACATACAAAGAACACATAAAAATTGCACTTGTTATTTTACCTAACAGCACGGTTTCATACCATGTTAAAAACAACCAGAATTGAGTGTTATATTATTGCTTTAAAGCCAGATCCATTATATTCATTAATTTGTGAATCTTTGCATAGTAACGGATTCATTTGAACCAATTTATTTTAAGCATTTATGTGGCCAACAGAATGGTTCAGGTAAATCTGTGGATGACAACACCCCACCACACTATCCAATCTTCATTCTTTCTTGTATGGGTTGAAGCAGTTCAAGGAGATGAAACAGATACAAACTGTTTCAAGATCACTGCAATATAGAATTAGCAAAATCATTCTCAAAGCATAACCCAATCCTGTTACCACTCATTGGGGGACAGGAAAAAATAACATTCTAGCCATTATCTTCATCATAATTCTAATTCAAATCACAGAATGGAATGGCTAACAGGGTTCATTTCCCCATCAATCACCCATTCTTTCGGTTTTTTTTACAAACCTTTCCTTTGATTTCCCTCACTGTCATTTGCACTTGATTTGACTTGTGTTTGCGTCGCAGATTCAGCAATGCCTTCTGTGGATGCAACGTTCTGTTGCAGATGTAACAAATCTGATGAAACAAAGACAGAGACATGCTGTCAGTTACACATTTCGTGAGCTGAAAGAATCACAGGAATGCTCCTAACTGCCTGACACAACCAGTTAGAGCACAACCTCTGGTAACAGCTGCACAGAAATGGTAAGTGTGCACTTCAAGGTTTACCCAAGGTAGATGCTCCTGAACGTATACTTTTGTCCCAGGACAATTCAAGATGGCACATGAGAAAAAATGGCACCCGACATCTTCAATATATTTGGGTCAGGCCAGGGATCAAACCAAACAGTTGCTGTAAATGCACATAACAATTTTTGGAGGATATTAAATAAGCACCCCTTAGGGTGCCTTTGATTTCATTTAATAAATGATAGTCTCCTTCAATAGCTTTTTGTTAAGTTTTCCTGAGACATTGATCACTGCACTTTTTGTGCAAAACTTCAGTGATCTGAATTTCAGTCAAACCGAGATACCGGGATCCACGTCTCAACTCTCTTGACTGTTCAGGAAAATGTGGGTTGGGGCATTTAATCTGCATCAAAAGCTGGCTTTGCTGAGTACTGGGCAACGAATTGTTCTGGTCCTCAGCAGGAAATAGAAAGGACACAAACTGCTGAATTGGAGATGGGGTTCTAAAGCCATGCTGTTCCAAATTTACTCTCTGGCTCTGAGTGATGTTGGGAAAGCCACACTTTGCTAATTGAAGCAGAGCAAACAGAACAAGAACAGAACAGCAAAGGTTCAGGAGTTAACATTTTGGGGGCACAGTTTTTAATGAGTATTTTAAGACCCAATGCATGTTAAATATCACATATGAGAAACAGATGACTATGGTTACTAAAGCTCCCCAGCACTGTGCTCTCCTCAGTTTTTATTGACTAATTGTAAGAAACTAAGATAATTTGTCATTATGAGAGTCATGCTACGATGAGTCATTAACTATTATCATTGCAATTACCACTATGACAGAAAGCATTGAGATGGACCTTGTTTTATTCTCATTTGGGAATCGTCATGTTGGACAAAGAGGCTCAATCTCAGTAATATTAGGTCATAGAATCATAGAATAGAATCATAGAACAGTACAACACAATACAGGTCCTTCGGCCCACAACGTTGTGCCGACCTTTAAACCTTGCCTAACACTACCTAACCTCTACCCCCCACATATCCCTCTATTTTAAATTCCTCCATATGCTTACCCAGCAATTTCTTGAATTTGACCAATGTCCCTGCCTCCACCACCACCCCAGGCAGTGCATTCCATGCTCCAACCACTCTCTGGGTAAAAAACCTCCTTCTGATATCTCCCTTGAACTTCCCACCCATTACTTTAAAGCCATGCCCTCTTGTATTGAGCATTGGTGCCCTGGGAAAGAGGCACTGGCTGTCTACTCTATCTATTCCTCTTAATATTTTGTACACCTCTATCATGTCTCCTCTCATCCTCCTTCTCTCCAAAGAGTAAAGCCTAGGTCAAAACTGAACAATTCCAAATTCATCATAATTCATAGTTCTCCTTCTCCAGATGCTATAGATTCTTGTGGACTACAGCTTGCGATCTATTTCAGAGTACCAAAAATTACCTTGGGTGTTGTCTTCTCCAGCTGCCATTAGTGAGCTCTCCAGACACATGGGGAATGAATCACAGGGCATAGTGATGATCAGCCATTGAATGAAACCCTTGCAGGTGTCATTATCTTTAGTAAACAGTCTCTTTAACAACTTTGAGATTTTCTCCTCATTGGTCCCTTGGCTGTCGACAAGCTCCTGCTCCTCCCTGTTGAGGATGGTCCTGGCCTTTTCAATGACACTGTTGGCATGTTGACTGAGAGATTCCACCAACTGCCCATGGTTAATCTCCAGCAATTCCTTTATTCCACTGTTGCTCATCCTGCCAAAGCTAGATTGACAAGTGGGTTAAATATACCACGAAGTAACTAAATAACTCATTTACCATTTGCACTTAAAATGAGAAAAATTTAACAAGGCTTGCCCCACTGCAAGCTAATAGCATTTATAAAGCACCTGTAAGACAACAAAACATCCCAAAGTATAATATTACAAACTTTACTGCAGACTGAATTTGGTGGGGGTTTTCACAAGCTGTACAATCATACCAGCACAGCAAGTCCTTTAGCTTGTTCCTGCAAAGGAACTCAGTTTGATCCCATTCACTACCAATTTTAACCACCTCATGACCAAAAAGTACCTGATAAACCACCTCTCATGTGTTGGATTTCTAATCAAGGACACTGTTTTACTATCTATTACTACTTTTTATTTGTGAGCTGAGAACAGTTGAAGTTCTAACGCTCCAGGTGTGTGCCATTTTGTTTAGCACTGGCCAGATGTCAACTCCAGAAACAAAATAGACCCTAATCTTGGAGCAAAACACAGTGAGACCCTTTCCTCTAGAGAGCAAATTTAGTGCTTACAGAACACTCATGAAATACATAAAAGGTATAATATACAACTTCTAATTTATAACAATGTTCAAAAATATGAAGCAGAAAACTAGCTACTATATACGTTAGGATTGGCTTTGCTTCTTGCTATCACTCGCTTCTCATCACTTATCCCAGAGAACAGCTAAAACCTGATCCTCCTGAGGTGACCAATTCTAACCTTGTTTCCAATTTCAGGTCAATGGGATCATATTCCCATGCACGACCACTGCCTGAAGGAGTCTATCGACCAAGAACTGGTAAAGGGAATTAATATAGACAGGTTCTTGATGGAAGTGGGTGAAGGGGGCTGTTTCTGCACTTTAGCCCTCTATAACTTGTGGGT
This sequence comes from Pristis pectinata, assembly GCF_009764475.1. Taxonomy (NCBI): domain Eukaryota; kingdom Metazoa; phylum Chordata; class Chondrichthyes; order Rhinopristiformes; family Pristidae; genus Pristis; species Pristis pectinata. Next base: position 40,411,609 of record NC_067417.1, read on the forward strand.
GAACCACAACCACTGCAATGAAGCCTATGGCGGCAGCAATGGCTGTCCAAAGAGCAGCAGCAGAAGCGTTTCAGCTGCAATGAAAATCTGGAGCATCTGAAAAAATATAACCTACCACAGGCAGTCCCTGGGCTTATGACAGGGCTCAGTTCCTGGAACCATTTGTAAGTTGGAAATGAACAGAAACAATGTGTGGAAGAGGGTCACAGAGACAGCAGTGAGGGGAGAGCGAGCAGGTGCAGGGAAGAGCAGCTGTCTGCTGGCCTCACTGACTCAGCGAGTGAGCGAGTCTGCTCAGCGCCCCCCAACCCCCCCAGGCTGCTCGGCTCCACCCAGCCACTGATTGTTGCGACTGGGGGAGGGGAGGGGAGGGGAACGTGGAGAGATGGCACACGGAAATGCCCCATCCCCAGACGGCAGAAGATGCCTGCAGCCCCGCAGCAGCCGGCAATTCCATCCCCATCCATCCCGAATACTCAGTTGTATGTACAGCGGTGTCCTCAAGTCAGGCACTTGTAACCCAAGGAGGACGTGTAAACTTTGTGCTGACTACCACTTCCTCCGATCCACTGATATCTGTCGAACTGAGCATCATTACGTTACTCGCACTTCACCAGCACAGAATTGGAATGCCTACACCTGCTCTAAACTGCAGAATAGAAGGACACAACTAAGGTAATATTGGAAACTAAATCAAATGGTGAAATAAAATATGCAATGGGATCATTTGCTCTAACCTACATAAAACCTAACAGGGAAGGGAAATGGAAAAAACGAGAAGGCAAATCTCTGAAATGAGTAAAGGACACAGAAGAATAAACATGAGGGCTTTTACCTGCTCTCAAATAAAATTGGCAAGAAGTGGTAGAGGGAGGTAAAACGATGGCGATTTTACAATGTGTTCCTAACAACGAGCAACGAGGATGGGTCATCTCCTTTCCTGCTATGGATTGGCATTAGCAGGAAAAGTTGTTAATTTTTTTGTTCCACAGGAACAGTCCTCATCCATGGTCACCTCGGCTCCCCGAATAACTCTGCATTTGGGTGGCTGAAAAGTGCCCGAACCCCGACTGGATCCCGAATCACAGACCTTGTACGGGCATTGTCAAGTTGGCTTAGTGCAGGCAACAGCAGATGCTCTTAAAGCAGCAGCAACCAACTTTATAGTGAATTTAAAGCAAGTCAGGAACACTGGATGTAATGAGCAAATAGAGAGATGGGCGAGCCATCTTTTAATGGAAAGAAAAATGATGGTGGCTCAGTGCAGCAAACTTCATGGGTAGTCTGTGGTGTACCACAAGGCTTGTGAATCATCCAGTCATCTCCCCTGAGCAAGCTGCACAGATTCAAAATTGATTCGGAAAATGTTTGGAGGGTGTTGATATATGGCATGCTAGAATGGCTAGCATTTTGCCCGACCAATAATTGGATCTGACTATAGTGACCATCTTACTATTATTAAGAATTAGCTCATAAGATTGAAGACTCAGCTGGAAGCATGTATTCTGTGTCCATGCAGATACATCAACGTCACACTTTTTGCACCAATCAATGACATCTTCAAAGATGTCTACACAGGAGTCGTCAGATACAAGGGATGAAAATGGTTTATAACTGGTGTTAAACTAGCTCACTGCATGTCTAGACTTTCATCTTGCTCCTAGAAGAGCCAAATGTAGAAGATGTTGTGAAGCTAGAAAGAAATGAATTCTTAGTCAAAAAAACCTCACAGCAAGTGGGCAACGCAGATGGTAGTTGGACTCAAGATGGACAAGACAGTCTGATTTTGCAGTGATTACAAGGTAACTTTAAAACAGACAAACGACGATAAACAATGTAGTCACATTCTGAGACTGGGTATAAGTCAACGGTATGTGTAGAAAGAGCAGTGCAATAATTCTGGGAGCCTTTGATTTTTATGTACATTCTGTTAATCAAGTTGGAAAAACTGGCTTGAGAATAAATTCATTACATGCATTTGGGATAGTTTCCTAGAGCAGTATGTTATTGATCCAACCAGGGGCCAGGCGATTCTGGATCTGGTAATGGGTAAAGAAGAAGGTTTAATAAATGATCTTGGTGTAAATGATCCACCGGGAAACTGCAATCATAACATGATAGAATTTAGTGTTCAGTTTGAGAGGGAGGCTCAAATTGTGTTTACCTTAAATAAAGAGAATTACAATGGAATTAGGATAGGGTTGGCTAAAGTGGGCTGTAGCACAAAAGATATTGGCAAGCAGTGGCAGACATTCAAGGAGATAATTTATGACACTCAACAGAAAAATATATCACAGTGAGGAGGAAAGATTCTGAGGGAGAGATGGGCCAATATGGGCAAACAAGGAGGTTAAGTAGGGTGTTAAGTTCAACGAGAAAACGTATAAGGAGGTAGCAGTGAGCAGTAGAACCAAAGACTGGGATATAATCAGAACCCAGCGAAAGAGGACAAAGGAAAGTAATAAAGAGAGAAAAGAGAAACTATGAAGGCAAACTAGCAAGGGATATAGAAAACAGCAAGTGTTAATCTTTACGTATATAAAAAGGAAGAAACTTGAGGAAACAGTTGTGGGGAACATCATGGGAAATGAGGAAATGGCAGAGGAGTTAAGTGGGTATTTTGTGTCATTCTTTATGATAAAAGATACGGCAAACATCCCCTTAATACTGAATAATTCTGGGGTGGAAGTAAATAATCAGAAAATTAGTATTAGCCAGTGCCCTCGCCCAGACAGCTTGTCTCCAAGGATCTTAAAAGAAGTGGCTACCGATATAGTGGATACATTAGTTGTAATCTTCCAAAAATCCTTAGATTCTGGAGAAGTGTCAGAGGATTAGAAAACTGCCAATGGTCATTCTTAGTGAAAAAGTAAGGAAGGCCAGAGGCAGATAACTAGAGGTGGAATAGCCTAACATCTATTCTTGGAAAAATGTTTAATAAACGATCAGTGTAAATAATCTCCCTGGAAACGGCAATCAGAGCAAGATTGAACTTGTATTCAGTTTGAGAGGGAGCTATTTGGGTCCGAAACGACTGTCGTTAACTTAAGTAAAGAGAATTATAACGGAACAAGGATAGGGTTGGCTAAAGTGGGCTGTTTCAGAATCAATTATTAAGGAAGTAACGGCAAGCAAAGTCAGGAGAAATCATGTCTGACAAATTTATTGGAGTTTTTTGAAGAAGTTTCAGCCTGAGTGAATAGAGGGGACCCAGTAAACATATTGTGATTGGACTTCCAAAAGGCTTCGACAAAGTGCCTCACAAGAGGTTCAGTCACAAGATGAGAGCCCATGGCGTTGGAGTAACATTTGACATAGACAGAGGATTGGCTCCAAGGCAGGAATCAAATCACAGTGCACTTGATTTAGCCTTTCCTAGTTTGGAGGAGGGAGGGGGGGGGGGACAGAGCGGAGGAGGGGGTGGGGGGGGAGAGAGAGAGGAGGGGGGGATAATTCACTCTCCTTTCATCTAATTTAATCATCATTCCAAAGTAAGCTGGTGTAATGTTTTCACTAACCATCACACCAGCTGTTCAGCTGCAGTACTTTCACTACAGTGCCTGCAACAGGTATGAAATGGTGGACATACAAATTCACACACCATAAGAGAAAGTTTGGGAGACTGTCTCAAATTTATGGCCGTGCCTCAATGAAATCAGATCGTTCACCAGTCTGGTTCATTGACATTTCAGCGCGAGGCTATTCAATGCCTCCTGTAGTATTAGCATGAAACCAGGATTGCCACTCCAGTTCTATGCAATTAAAAAGAAATGTACCTGCTGGTTTCTTTTAAGGACCAATGGTTAAGATGCTGTCGAGCCTGAAAGCACAGATAGCACAGTACTTGTATCTGTGCTAACTCCTAATAACTTACTGTCTCTGAATGACAGGAGCCTGATTTCAATGTGGCAGCCTGCACTCATTTCCAGTGAGTAGGACAGCTGCCCAAATCTAGGACCCTGACCAAATGCACATCACTACAAAGAGAGCTTCTCCTGTCACTATAATCACTGCCCATTTCACACATGAAAATAAAGTGCACTTATGTTGAACCTTCACTCCATGCTTTCATTCAACTTTCAGGAAAAAAACATCCACAGGAAGCATGGCTAAGAAAACATTGTTAATGAAGCGAAAGGATTTCTCAATAAATAAAGTTCATCTATTTAGTTATGAGCAACTGAAAGTTCAAATTCCAGCTCCAATCAAATCGAACAAAAAATACTAAAGAGCAATAATCTGCACCAACATCTTTGGCCAAGTCTTCCCTTGCTGAGCCAGCAGGAAGTAATTTAACAATCTCTTCTCATCACAGAAATCCAGGAAAGGATCAGCATGGACGTGGTGGGCTTAAGGTCCAGTTTCTGTGGTGGATAACTCTGTGAGTCCATGACTCTATGGCACAATATCTTTATAGGTGAGATGTGGTATCGGAAACTGAGACCACATACTTCTGATGGATGAAAGGTAACAGTCCTGCTAAAATAACTGGCAGGGGAAGATCTTAACAACATTTTAAACATGCGTGATGTCAAAATAATCAAAATAATGGAGTCACAGTGAAAAAAAAAATTGCTGAAAACCCAAATGGGAAACAAGATGTGTTGGAAACTTTCTGCAGAAAAGGAAGCATCTCTTTCATGAAACAGACATTTCCTTTCATTGCAGAAAATTTCCAACATTTTTCTCTCTTCACAAACACCACTGAGGATACTAACCAGGAAAAGTTAAACGGCAAACATGTTTTAAGTCAACCCGTCTGCAACTTAAATGTGTTTGATTTCTAACGTTTCTTATGTTCGATGGTGGGTCATCGACCTGAAAGGTGAACTGTTTCCCTCTCCACAGACGTTGCCTGACCAGCTGACTATTTCCAGCAATCTACATTTCACGTTTCCAGCATCTGCAGTTTTTTTGCATTTCCTTTCTAAAAATGATTAGTACTTAAGTCTTCTCTGTAAACAGGGTGCAATGGTGGAAGGAGTGAGGTGAAATCACAGCCACGCAGTTTAAAGTATTAGTAATACAAAGGTAAATAATGAACCTGATTTATACTTCTGCTTTTCGGTGGTGGTCTACGTATTTTAATGAATAAGCTTCCATCGTCATGGTCCTCTATGGAAAATAACCTTGTCTAAGAAAATAACACATCCCCTTAACATTGAAGGGAAGGGTCTGGCCCCTTGTCTTAGCCTCCTGTCGGTGCCTGGGCCACACTCTTCATGTCATTCTAACACTAGACGTGAAGGTCACACCTTCACCGATCTAAACAGAACACTGTACAGAGGTTCTAGAAGCAAATTAATGCTGGCTGTAAAACCTATGTACACAGCTGTGCCATAAAACAAGAATATACAGAGGTTGACGAGCATATAGGTGCTAACTGAGAACAAAAACATACTTTGACTTGCAGTTAGATGAATGAGGATACAAGCTGATTCCAGCTTCCATTTAAAGCATCATTGCAAGGTAAAGAATGGTATTATTTCTTGTCTCGAATTCCCACACCACAGAATTCTGCACATTTCTTTAAATCTTTGCCAAGGTAAATGCTTAAAGCTGAACTTAAAAGTTACGTCAACCCAAACCAAATTTGTCTTTATCGACTTGCTACTAGAATGGTCATGAAAACAAAAAAGAAATTGCAAATGCTGAAAACCTGCAATAAAGACAGAAAATGCTGGAAAAACTCAACAGGTCAGGCCTGAAAAGTTAATTACATAATGGTTACGTTTGTGGAATAAAAATTCACAATCTGATAAAATAACTCCAGTTTAAATGTCAGCTTCAGATTTCTTTTCAAAACCTAGAAATAAAAGGGGATTCCAGTGACCGTGAAGCTCTGACAGTGCAGAATTCTTTCAGCATTGGACCAAAGTGCCAGCCTAGATTTGTGCTGGGGAAACCACTTTAATAGGGGTGCAGAAACACAGAGACCTGGGGACACACACACAAGCGGCATTGACGGAGTGTGGACTCTGCTGAGAAAATCAAATAAAAAACCTAAGACATGTGTGGTCAGGCAGGTGAGGTGGGAGTTAATGAAAACCATTGGCATACACCGTGACAACATCTGTAGTCTCTGTCTGCAACTTGAGGAAATTGAAAGGAATGAAATAACAAGAAGGTAGATAAGGCACTAAAATAATGGAGAGGCAGATGATGGTGAGGGGAAATCCAGAAAGTTAAAGGGAAAAGACAATGCAACGGTTTAATATAGTGAAATGGGTAATGGATGGACAACGTGCACAAATGTACAGGTATACATTCAGACTCTCTGTAGCCACGCTGCACCAGCGGTGTAAGGCATAAATATTTAGGGTGGTGCAGGCTGCATTGTTCTTGCTGGCATTGACCTTCATGAGCACTGTTGGCACTGCACTCATCCAGGCAAGAGGAGAGTGTTCCATCACATCTGGCTTGTGCCTTGTAGATGGCAAAAAAGTATTTTGCCATCAAGGGGAGAGTTTCATTTCACAAGATACCATGCCTCTGACCTGCTCTTGCAGCCACTATTTTTATGCGTCTGTGCAACTACGTTTCTCCTCAATGGTGTCCCTCATAATATTGATGGCGGGGGACTTGACATTTAATACCCAAGGTAGGAGGTTAGACTCTCCTATGGGAAATCGTCATTGCCTGGCACTTTTATGATAAATTGCACCTGCCTTTTATCAGCCCTTGTGTAAATGTTGTCTAGTTCTCGCTGCATGCAAGCACGGGCTGCTTTGTTTGTTGAGGAGCTGTGAGTGGAATTGAACACGATGCAACCAATCATCAGAGTTAGATTTCAGAAGAATGAGGAGTGACTTTATTCAAACATACAAGATATCACAAGTGCTTGAATGGATAGATGTTGAGATGTTTCCACTGGTGGGTGAGTCACAAACAAGGGGATATAAATAGAAGATAAGAGCGCAGAACTTCCTTCTCTCAGAGGGTGGTGAACCTCTGGAATTCTCTGCCTCCAAAGGTGGTGTAGGCCACATCATTAGATACAGTTAAGGTGAAGATAGGTAAATATTTGAAAGATCCAGGAGTTGATAGTTCTGGGGAACTGGCACAGAAAAGAAGTTAAGCCCAACGTGGATCAGCTATGATCATAGTGAGTGGCAGGGCAGGCTTGAGGGGTCTGGCGGCCTACTCCTTCTCCTATTTCTCATATTCTTGTGTAAACCTCCCCTCTCCTGACCTCACAGGTTCAGGCGTTAACTGGACCTACACTGGGACCAGCAACGAGCGCAGTGTGTTTTTAAGTACAGAGACCTCTGAGTGCAGCGTCCTTGGATTGTGGACCTGGTGAGCACGGGAGGGATTGTACCTTCACCTTTACAACTTTAATTTAGCACGAGTCAAGTAGGGAAGGGTGAGTGGGGGGCCGTGGATACGGAGGACGGAGGGGTGGGAGGAAGGGTGAGTGGGGGGGGCAGGGATACGGAGGATGGAGGGGGTGAGAGGAAGGGTGAGTGGGGGGTGGGGATGTGGAGGATGGAGAGGTGGGTGAGTGGGGGAGGGGTAGGGATACAGAGGGGGTGGGAGGAAGGGTGAGGGGGCAGAGATGTGGAGGGGGTGGAAGGGTGAGTTGGGGGGGTGGGGATACAGAGTGGGTGGGAGGAAGGGTGAGTGGGGGACAGGTTAACACACTGGAGACATTCCCTGTTTTTAAAACCACTGTTTTGCTCAAGTGCCTGTTATCGGATGTGCTGCCTTTGCCCTGCATGTGCTTCAGCTCCTCTCAGATGAGACTCCATCAGCTGCCCTCTGCCTTCCTGGGATTAACTTCAGGGCAGCTGGGCAGCGGGGAGGTGGGGGGGTGGGGTGGTGGGGAGAAGGTGGGGAGAGAATGTGGAGTTGAGGTTACAACTGTGTCGGCTACAATCTTATTGAAGACTCGAGAGATCGAGTGATCGGGGCCCTAGCTTGTGTATTGGGATTGCAGAGCTTAAATCCTCTGAACCCTGTAGATTTCAGATGCAATCAGCAGCAAGTGATAAATTAACCTTTGTTTTCCAGGTAATTGGTTAACTGGTTACTGGTTAACTGAAGCCCGATGGCACAAAGGTATCAATAACTGGGGAACTACATCTGTGCAGCCAGCTACAAGCACAGCATCCTCAGAGTGCAGCATGGGCTTTGAGTGACGGACTTCAATGAGGTAAGAGTGATGGTAACAGGGTTAAAGTGGTTAAATTAAATAGATACTTCAGAATAGCATGGCAGGGAAGGTGATGTGTAGCCACGAGGTTACGTGAGAATGATGAAAACCATTGGTAAGAATATCTGCTGTTAGAAGAATCTCGGCTCAGAGTTGTTGAGGTGGAGCTTGAGATTTGATCAAGAAAGGGGAAAATTACCTGAACACTTTTTTTTTAAGCAATGATAGATAGAGTAGGTCAGTTAAGAGGAACATGATTGTGACTGAGTGAGGCATTTATGAGAATCTAACCTCAGCCCTTGCAATTGTCCATGAGTTATGAGGTTCTTGCAGCCAGTATTGATGAGAGCAGAGACTGTACAAACTGCCCACAGCACTATGGTGCAGGGAACCGTTCAACCTGGGGCACTGAACAGAGATGCAGTTGTAATAAGGGTATAGATGCTGTACTTTGCAACTGCAAGTGCAAGTCATAAAGGCTATGTTGGCTGCCTTATGCTAGGGTTAAGGAGGTTTCTTTGGGGTCGGGGAAGGTCCACTTGTGGTCTATGTGGGGAACAATGACACAGCAAGGACAAAGGTTCTGCTGGAGCAATCTGGCCACCAGGGTCCAAATTACAAAGCACAACCACAAAGGTGATGGTCTCTGAAACACAACTTAAGTCATATGCAATCTCTGGGCTGTGGGGAATTGAAACAGCCGAACAAAGAGAGGAAGACTGCAGCTTCCATCACATCCACAACAACTGCCTGTCCACAGCAATGAGCGAGTTCACCACAGTGCCAACTTGCGGCCCACACCACGGCGATGAGTAGCTGCACTGCTCACCCCAGTCTGCCCAGCACTGGGAAGTGCCGTACAACCAAGCAACAAGGGAGAGAGCAACTTCCATTTTAGTGTGGCTTGGGTATGTATTCTGAGTGCCAAGGAAGGTATCAATGTAGCTAAAAACTAGCATTGGGGAAATTAATGGGATTAAATGCTGATAAATCCCCAGACATGTATCCCAAGCTTTTGAAGGAAGTGGCTCCAGGGATAGTGGATCACTGGCTGGCATCCACCAGCCTCTGTCGATTCTGGTGTGATCTGCACAGATTAGAAGCTTGCAAATTTATGTCCACCACTTAAGAAAAGGAGCATGAAAACAGGGAACAATAGACCAGTTATCCTGACATCAATAGTAGGGACAGATGATGGAATTTATCATTAAAGTGGTCATGGGGATATTAGAGAATAATGGAGACACAAGAGATTCTGCAGGTGCTGGAATCTGGAGCAACACACACAAAATGCTGGAGGAACTCAGCAGGTCAGGCAGCATCTATGGGGAGAAATAAACAGTCGACGTTTCAGGTCGAGACCCTTCATCAGGACTGAATCAGGACCCTGATGAAGTGCCTCGACCCGAAATGTTGACTGTTTATTTCTCTCCATAGATGCTGCCTGACTTGCTGAGTTCCTCCAGCATTTTGTGTGTGAGTTATTAGAGAATAACAATAAGATTAGGCTAAGTTAACAATTCATGAAAAATCTGCTCACAGTCAAATAGACCGCAACTAGCAAAATAAATAGGGGCGAACTGGTGGATATGAACTATTTAGACTTTCAGAAAGCTTTTATATGCTGTCACATGATAATATTAAACCAAATTAGAGAGCGTGGTATCATACAAGTGTGAATTGAGGAATGGTTATTGGACAGTAAACAGAGTACAAGTGAGCAAGTCATTTGGGGATTGGGAATTTGTGACTAGTGTGATGCTGCTTACAATCTAGAACAATGATTTGAATGAGGGGATCAAGTTTAATATATCCAAGTTGGCTGATGGTCCAAAGCTTGGGGTCACAGAGGACTGTGAAGATGATGCAGAGAGGCTTCAGGGGAAAATAGGCAGGCTAAGTGGATACGTAAGGATGTAGCAGATAGGGGGAAAATAGAAATGTGGAGTATTGTTTAAAATGGTGAGACTTTGAAAGGAGTTGGTGCTCAGAGGAACCTGTGTGTCTCGAACATAAATCATTGTAAGTTAACATGCTGGAATTAAATTCATAGAGTTCTGGAAAGATACTGCACAGAAACAACCCCTTTGGCCCACTGAATCAGTGCCAGCCATCGTACCCATTTTTTTTTTACATGAATCCTACCCTAACTCATTTTATCCTCCCAAAAGTCATCACATTCAAAAAGGATCATTAGAAAAGAAGGAATAAGGAAACAGGGAACAATAGACCAGTTATCCTGACATCAATAGTAGGGACAGATGATGGAATTTATCATTAAAGTGGTCATGGGGATATTAGAAAACAAGAGATTCTGCAGCTGCTGGAATCCAGAGCAACACAGACTAACAGTTAGAGACAATGTGCAAAGGAAGGCATCTGGAGGAAATGAGTCCACCATAGGACACAGTCTAGCCACAGGGCACCAAGAAAGTGATCTTCCCAGACCAGATCTACACCATACCTGCCAGGAAGCTCTCTGACAACTGCTCATGGATACCACTGCCTACATGCGGAGCAAGGGGATGGACATACGTTTGGGCAGCTTGGACCAGAAGGCTTCACATGTACATGATGGACGTGCTCTCCAAAATGGGCTTTGGGGTGGGAATCAGGAGTGGGACACAACTGCTCTATACAGACATCAGTCGCACAGTCCAAATTAACGGATGGGAAATGGAATGCTTCCTCATCAAACCTGCAGTCAGACAGGCTGCCCAGTCTCCTCTGTCTTGCAGTATTGAGCATAATATCGAGCTTTTAGCCAAATCCATTAGGAAGGATAGAGGCAGAAGAGGGGTGGCAGGTAATGGGGCTACTCAGGTCAAAAGCCCCTGTACATGGGCAACATCACCATCCTCTGCTTGGTCAGTCTGCACATTGATCAGCATCTGCAACCAGTCTGAACTGGACTCAGGGGCCAGTGTCAATTACAGCAAGAGTGAGGCCATGTTCTTTGGCAACTAGCTGGGCCAATCCTCTGTCCCCTTCACTGACAGGTCCAAAGGTACTGGCAATCTGGTTCAGAGATGTCAGGGCTTACGGCAAGAATGGGCTGGAACGCCAACCAGGGAGAAACAGAAGTTGGGAATGTGGGAGTGGTGTCCCTCTTAATGGCAGGTAGGACATGTGCAAGGTGCTGCTGTAGGTGGTACAGGTGTGGCCCACACTCCACTCCTGTACCACGGTGGCCATCTGAGCCATCTCCATTTCATCTGGAGATCCAAAATGGATCACATCCATTGGGTCACAAGGTACAGGTCTCCAGAGAAAGGGGGGGCGGGGTCAGAGAAATGTACCCACACAGCCGTCATCCTAATGGCCAAGTTGGTGTGGCTGCTTCAGTCTGTGCATGGCGCTGGAATACGCAAACACTACAGTCTGAGGTTCCACCTGTCCCAGGTATTGCAAAGGATGGGCCTGGCCTCGTTGCTACATAATGTTCCATTCAGTTAGACCTTGCCACACTACCTATCTTTTGTAGTAAGGTTTCTGTGGTGCAACACCTGGGACCAAAAGACCATCAGGCAGTGACTGGTGCTCATGTTCTGGAGGCCCTGTGGGATAGTGGGTCCTGTGAGATGGTTCCCCAAGCAGACTCTCAAAGTCATTTGGCTGAATGACCCATCGTCAGAAATCACAAACAAGCACCAAGACCTTGCTTGGCCGGTAATGAAAGAGACCCTTCCCCGTCAGATCCCTCACGCACCGTGGACCCCTCCATTCCACTGCATGCTGCCCTCAAGATGGACAACAGACAACTGTCCGCCTTCTCGTGGATGGTGCATTTGCCAAGAAGGTCTCAAAAAGGATGCAATATTCCTTGTTAAGGTTCCCCCAGGACACTGTGTTCTACAGGCCACTCCCAGGGACACATCCTGACGCAAACATCAACTGCTGCTTCTAGATAAACTATTGAAAGACACTCTTTGAGCTGCCCAAAACTTGTTGGTCCCCCAGCGTATGGGGCAGTCCGTAAGTGACAGCTGCCAACGGGCACATCCCAAGGTGCAGGAGTGTGTGCTGATGAACAGACTGAAGCTCAGTGCAGCCACTGCATAAGGACCACAAATCTAGGGTCCTGCTGCCATTGGACACTGAGGGACCGGACTCTGTGCAACAGCCAAACACTTCAAGGGTGCAGTGTTTCAGGAAGAAACAGGTGGGCACTGTAGGGGATAAACTAGATGAGGATGGGAATAGTTTAATTTAGTCTGTGTTAATTATTGTTGTAGTTTATAGAGTTTTGTCATAGTGTTATAGCATTGTAGTAATTGTAATAAACTTGTTTTTGGGGGAAAGGAAGTAGGAGTGGCATTGATGCTTTTTAAGAAAATATATTCAATTGATGGAACAATGAATGTACAGAAAGACATGTCCTGACAGTATTTACTGTATATATTATAAATAAAGTACATTTTGGGAGGAAAAAAACATAGCCAAAGCGTGTGTGTGTGTATCGAATGGCAATACAGCGAGTTAGGCTATCTTAAGGTTAGTTGACCTTGCCCCTTATTGCACTGCACTCTCTCTGTAGCTGTGACACTTTACTCTGTAATGTTATTGTTTTTACCTGTACTACCTCAATGCACTCTGTACTGACCCAATGGTAACTGCACTGTGTAGTGAATTGACCCGTACGATCGGTGTGCAAGACAAGTTTTTCCACTGTACCTCCGTACAAGTGACAATAATAAACCGATACCAATACTTGGGGCGCTGGAAAAATCACGTTAGTTTGTGTGTGATGTATTTCTCAGCTTTAATACAAGTCCTATAGCCTCTACATACAATAACAACAGAGATATCGCCACACGCGTCGGGAGAAGGGGAATTTTCCGCTCTTTAACTCATTCAAATGTCCTTCCGACCAATGGGCAGTCCTCCCTTCCCCTCCCCTCCCCTCCGTCTCCACGCACTCCAGTTTACAAACTCCTGCATCCCCTTTCCATTTACTCTGCACAAAAATGAAAGAAACAGCCCGCACTTTGCTCGCAGCTGCCGGCCTTATTCCCCCGCCCCCCACCCAACACACACCCACCCCACTAACAGTAGTGACAGAAACAGACCTGACCATTTACCAACCGCAACCTCTCAACTTCCATTGCGCCAGATCCAAGTTAAACGGCCGCCCCTGACTACCCCTCTGGGGCAAAGGTTCCGGCTGGGCGTCCCTCAGCGGCGGGCTGCCCAGCCGATCCCTCTCTGCACACCTACCCGGCAACCGGCGGCCCGGCACCCAGCGCCACCGAGGGGAGCCCTGCGCTTCATCAGCAACGCTCTCCGATGGAAACTGAAACTAAGCGGCCGCTCCTGCCTCAGTTTCAAAGAACTCGCAGCCAGTTTACAGAAAATCACGTGGGTCCTCGGCACTCTCTGCCCCTGAACTGAGTTATCAGCCGGGACGTTCACAGCAGCTGCCTCCCACCCAAGCAACCAGGGAGGGGTCTACAGTGCAGTTTACACACCACTCCTCCCATTATTATTTTCACATTTGCATAGTCATTACTTGAATTTAAAACCTCATACCTGCCAGTTTAATAGCTGGGTGTGAGCGTTCAGCCCATCGTTTGTTACCCATCTCCAAATGCCCTTAAGAAATGCAGTGGTGACCTCCTTCCTGAACCACTGCAGTCCTTCTAGGAAATAGAGTCGATGGGGAGGAAATTTTGAGATTTAGACCAAGTGAGAGAACAGTACTTATATTTACAAGTCAGTGTGGTGTGTAACTTGAAAGGAAAGCTGCAAGCGGTGGTGTCCCCTGTCTTGCTACATTTATCTTCATTGATGGGGAACGTTACTGGTTTGGGAGGTACTATTGGACTAACCCAATTAACCATCTGCCGTGCATTTTGTAGTAGGCACACACTGCAGCCATGGTACATTGGTAGTGAGGAAATGTCTCTTTAGGATGGTGGATGGGGTGTCATTATGTGGGCTGCTTTATTATGGTGAGATTCAAATTCTTATCTCTGTTTCAGTACAACTGGCCTTTGTATACTACTCCAGTAACTTAATCTGTGCAACTGTACCCAAATGAAAGCACTTGCCGCTGACCCATCTGTCTTCTAATGTTGATTTAAAAAAACCTTTGCACCATGTGAGGATGAGCTGGGGAATTCCCCAAGTGTTTTGGAGTTGTAGAATTGTACAGCACAGAAACAGGCCCTGCTGCCCACTGCCAATCATCATTTCTGATACTAAACCCACTTCCCTGCATTAATTCCATATCCCTTTGTGCCCTGCTCATTCAATTACCTATCGAGATGCCTCTTAAAATGTTGTTACTGCTTCTACCTTCACCACCTCCTCTGGCAGCTCATTTCCAGATATCAACTACACTTTTTGTGAAAAATTTACCCCTCAGATCCCCTTTAAGCCTCCCCCCCTCTCGCCATAAACCTATGCCCTCTAGACACCCCTAGCATGAGAAACAGACACTGACTATCTACCCTATCTGCACCTCACATAATTTTATATACCTCTCTCATGTCACCTCTCAGCCTCCTTCACTGCAAGGAAAACAGACCTAGCCTATCCAATTCTAACTCTTGGTCAAGATCTTGGTCAATAATTATTCCTCAATAATTATCCATCAATAAAACAGATTATTTGGTGCTTCTTTAAAATGGCTGTAAACCACGCTTGGATAACCAGTGCTCATGAGAGGCACTATAATTTCTTTTGTTCATTTTCTAAGTTGTTGTGCATCTAGTAATGACCACAGTGAGAGCACTTAAGAGAAGTCATGATTATATCTCAATTATATCTGTTATCATCTGAGTGAAGCTGCAGATGACTGGGTATGCAGTTGTCATTTTCCTGAAACTACAGAACGCTCTCAATGTTTTCCTGTACCTTTGGGTGACATATTGTGACCCATTTATTGCATTAAAATTAAGTCTCGCTCTCTCTCCCCCTCTCCCTATATTGCAATATATATAACAGTATGAGGTTGGGATCAACACACCAAGCAAGGTTAAGGCTTGTCCATGTGAAACATTTATTTTTCTCCCGGGGGGTGAATGGGGAATTGTCTTGATCCATGTTTATCCCTCAGCCACTATCACAAAGACAGATTGCCATTTATGGGAACTTCCTGTGCTCTGAACAAGTTGGTTTCCACAGAATTGCAGGACTAATGCTGCCTGTACCCCAAAACACCTGGTATTTTAACAACTATACTTACTATCTTCTCCAGCTAGAAGATATTTCCATTTGTAACCATTTCTTTGGGAGCAACCACTGCTGGAATCCCATCATATATAATGAGCTTGTATTGAGGAAAGCTTCTCCAAAAAAAATCATCTTACCCTTCCCCAGGGTATACAACAGAATGCTGCATAAATTTTATTCTGAACAGTCATTGAGGCAGCATGAAATGGGGAAAAACATTCTCTTTTTATCATTAACCTGGTGTAATACACTAGCTACATCCTCTGACATGAATATATAACGTTAATTACCTGATCAAATCATCAAAACAATTAAACATTTAAATTGTAGAATGCAGCAGGAAATGAGGACTCAAGTCACACAACAGCTTTAAGCCCTGCACGTGTCCCTAAATTTGAGCAGTGGTGATATTGTGAAAGTGTTTTCTTGACCATAACAAATATCCTAAGGTGGAGTAATAAATGATGCTGAATTAATCCAAAATCCTCTTTCCAGCAGGTGTAGGAGGACTCTTGCACAACAGGGCCAGCAATTTGAAGCAAAAAAAAATTAAAACAGAAACTCAATACTGTAACTTTCATCAAAATCAAGGTATCCCAGCTCTGCCGAAAAAACTGTAAACCCTCCCCTGTACCCCAGTTCTGAGGAAGGGTCACTGACCCTAAATATTAGCTGGTTTCTCTTTACACTGATGCTGCTTGACTGGCTGAGTTCTTCCTGCATTTCTGTTTTTGTTTCACTTACCATATATTCTAACGTGACTAGCTGCAATAGTATGACCACATATTTAAATAAAAACAGAAAACGTTGCAAAGGTTCTGTAGATTAGGCAACATTCACTGAGAAGGAATTGATGTTTACAGGTTGATGACCATTATCAGAACTAAGAAAAGTGAGAAAGCAAGTTGCAGAATGACTGAAGGAGTGGGGGGAATAAAGGGAAAGTCTGTGATACTGCGCAGACCCAAAGAAACTAAATGTTGGTGCCAGCTGAGAATGGGTGCTGAAAGTGCGTTTGGGGGAGATTAAACAGGAAGAGACAAATAAAGCCAGAAATACTGGAAGAGGAAAGGCGAGAAAACAGAATACCAGAAGTGGGAGTTACAAGACTGGCTGATTTATCTGTAATTGTTGAATTCACTGTTGGGTCCTGAAGGTGATGATGTGCTGGATCAGAAAATCAGGCAACGTTCCTCGAGCTTACACTTAACTTCATTGGATGTGTGTAGGTGGGCGAATACAAAAGTCTGAGTGGGATACCAAACACTGACTGGGCCAATTGCATTGCCAAACATGCCACTGAGTCTGCAAGGAAGACCCCCCCCCCCCAACACCTTACCTTCTGACCTGGCGCATAACAGCCTTCAGGACTCAACAGTGAAGTCAGCAGCTTCGGATAATCAACCATTCCAGTCTTGTTTCACAGGCAATGTGCCTGGAAATACCCCACCATTTTTCCAGCATTCTGTTCCTTTTCTCTCTCTGCTTCTGGAATTTCAGATCTCTATTTTCTCCTATTCACACCTTCTCCTAACCTCCTCCTTTCAGCCCACACCATCACTTCTCCCCTTCGATCTTTCCTTGTCTTCACCCCATCACAGAGCTTCCTTCTTCCCCTCTCAATTTTCCTCCAACAAATTTGTTCTATTTCTAACTTTTCCCAGTTCTGATGAAAGGCCATAGACATACAAAGTACAAGGGAAGAGGTGCTGGCGGCATTAAGGTGGATAAGTCCCCAGGGCCTGACTGAGTGCGTCCTTAGACCTTGTGGGAAACCAGGGAAGAAATTGTGGAGGACCTTGTAGAGATATTTGCTTCATCTTTATCCACAGGTCAAGAGAGGGTGTATTAAATCATGAGGGGCATAGATAGGGTGAATGCACATAGTCTTTTTCCCAGGGAAGGGGAACTGAAAACTAGAGAATATAGTTTTAAGGTGAGAAGTGAAAATTTTAAAAAGGATTTGAGGGACAACTTCTTCATGCGGAGGGTGGTGCACTTATGGAACGAGCTGCCAGAGAAAGTGGTTGAGACAGGTACGATAACAACATTCAAAATACATGGGTAGGAGGTGTATGGAGGGATATGGGCCAGACGTGGGCAAATGGTGGGCAACTAGCTTGGTGGGCACCACGGTCGGCATGGACGAGTTGGGCCGAAGGGCCTGTTTCCATGTTGTATTACTCTGAGACTCTCTGACCTGATACGTTAGCTTCTCCACAGATATTGCCTGAGCTGCTGTGTGTTTCCAGCATTTTCTGTTCTTATTTCAGATTCCCAGCATCCGAAACGTTTTGCTTTTGAGTTTCCCCACTTATTTCATTTGGTGAGATTCCCTCCCTATGTTTAAGTGGCCACATCTTTGTTTCATTATTACAGAAACGTGACAACGAGCCGTCAGTTTAAGCGCAAAAATAGCCATTGCTGTTTCTGAATGCTGACGGTAAAAAAAAACCGAGTCCAGCAATAACTCTAACAGCCCCGTTCAATGACCCAACAGCGACACAGCACACAATCTTTAACCAGAAATCAAACACATCACCGACGTCGTCATCCCCCAAACTTTCATTACGAAAACTGAGCATTGCGTCTGGACTTAAGAATACCAACAATAGAGCACCACTCTAAATACAGTTCAAAATGCTCCATAGATGTGAGAATTATTTTAATGAGCCAATAACATCGCCACTGAGCAAAAGAGGATTCCGGTTCGAAGCAATCACCAACTTAAACACAAATATTGCCCAACAATAGGAATCTCACATACTAATCCTCTAACCGTTTTTAATATAGCTTCCTGTTAGAATACTTCGCATTAACAACAATCCATCCGAATGCGCTTTGTAAAAATTGAAATTAAACGAATAAAACGGAGAGGGGGATGATGCCAGGACAAATGTGGAGAGAGATGTGGTGTACTTATGATAAGTTTAAAATTGAGAAGTGTAAGACAACGTATGTAATAGTGGACATAGTTTACAGACTTGAAAGGGCAACGGATAGAAATTTAATGCAACAATGAATAGATCGGATCATTTAAAATTCCAAAATGGTGTAATAAATATACAACAAATATAGAGTAAATGTAAATTCAACTTTAAAAGGAGATCTTTTCGAGGTGGAATGAGAAGGGATTAAGAGTTTTATTACAGAAAAAAACCATCCTTATGAAAAACAGTACTAACTCAGGCACGTGCACTAGTCACATTAAACCTGGACCATTATCCTATCTCTAATTTAACCCCAACTTCAACCCATCAAGGACAAGTGAGCTTCGACATTTGCCGTTCACCATATTCCTCAACAAAAACCGTTGTGTGTAGAGAGCGAGTGACTCTTCACAAGATCAAAGGCTCAGTGTGACCAATAATACTCTGAAAATCCAAGAGGCAATTCATTTTCTTCTAGATAAACATCTAGAATCTTGTGAAAGAAGTCTGACTTGAAAACTTGTCAGAGGTTCCCATTCCCAGCAGGGTGCAGGAGACTAATGAGGGCATGGGGTTGACGGCCAGAGGGACCTGGGTCGGAGCCTTGAATGGACTTGAGTGTTGAAGACTATAATGTGCCGGGTCAGAAGGTGAGGTGTTGAGGGCCTTCCTTGAGGATTTAATAGAATGTTCTGCAAAATAATCGCCCAATCTGTATTTGGTGTCCCACTCAGACTTCTGCGCCCGCTCACCTGCAGGCCAGAGCAGCCATTCTTTACGTCTGGTTTCTACTTCGATATTTAGTTGTCTAAATTCTGATTATGACAGCTGAAGCATATCGTTGAGGCGGGATGAGGCAGATGGATCGATTGATGTACACCTCTCAAAGCCCGAGAAAAAAAAACACATGGAAAAAAGATTAACTGGAACTATAAATGAACAAGTGTCATTCGAGGGAGCAAAGCGGTTTTTCATTGATTCTGAACTCCGAGTTTCCAGTTAATCTGAATAGACCCCCCCCAAAAAAAAACAAGAAAGTCTTATCTATATTGTTTCACTGTTCGCTAATGTTCTCCTGCTTTTGTGTTCGTGCCTATATTCCCTTCATATCAGTCAGGGGAGGATGTCTCATCCACTCTGAGTGCGGAGAACTGTTGCGAGGAGAATAGAAAGCGGGAAGGACAAAAAGGGAGCGAGAGTCAATGATAATTGAAGTAAAGTGACAAATCCCGCGAGCGGGCCAACATGCTGAGTGCATCGTTTTCTGTTTCTCTTTTCTCTGGAGAGTGTATCTGGCCGTCGGTGTGAAGTAGCGTGGACACAGGGTCTGGAGGTGTCCTGTATGTGGGTGCTTGATGGTCGGTGGGGACTTAGGGTACCAAAGCGCCTGCTGCCGTGTTGTATGACTCTATGAACTTCAGGCATGCAAACAGTTAGCTTATTCTCAACTGGCCAAAGATGCTTAAATTGCTACAGATAAAAACAGAACATACTGGAAACATTCAGTAGATCAGACATGATCTGTGGAAAGGCAAACAGTTAAATCTGTTTCCAGCATTTCCTGTTTTATTTTCGTTTTCTCGTCTGCACTTCTTTTGATTTTCATTCAAATTGCTGCACTTGGCTGTGGATTCAAGATTTCGGCAAAAGGCTGGCATTGAGATGCTTTTTCCTGAAATATAATCACAGCGAGTGAACTCAGTGCATTTGGCAACCACTCTATCAGGAGCATTTCTTCTTTGTTACTGGCTTCTTCACATGGACATGACACCTCCTGATGCCATGGACGAAGTAAAAACTTGGAGGTAAGTTTAACTGTCCTAAACATAAATTTGGAAGGGTGGCTTCCAATCATGGACTTTTAGTGGTAAGACCACGTGTCCGTGTGTGTGCATGTATAAAACGCAGCACATCACAAAAGAACATATAGAAAAACACTTTATACTAGGAAATCCTACAAATATAAATTAGTTCTATAAATCTCTGTATTTATTTTCAAGAGGACAACTCATCATCAGTTCATCCATCTGACTCTCAGACTTAACACTTTTGTCTTCAGCTCCACATCCTAGTGTCGGGTTCAAATCAATGTTGGAGTTGTGTTAAAGGACTGTCCTTAATACCCAATAAAACAGTTATCCTGCGAATCTCTGATTGTTTGATTACAGCTATTCCTTGTGCATTTATCGGATGTTGTAAGATCTGAAACTATGGAGGTAATATGAGGAATATTTTAATAATTTGACTAAATCACTGCTTCAATTTAGAGCCACGGTTCAGGTTTCACCTTTCTTGCTAAATGCTGCTTCAATGGGATAGATGCCCTCACTGAACTTAACACGTTATCACCTTTACCACTGAACCTCCACATTGAGCATTTTTATAATGGGTGAGCGGGGTTGGGAGGGTTATCAGCTGGTGGTGAGAGTTAAGGAACCAATTCCATTGGCAGAAAATTCGTCTAAGCAGCAGGAAACAGGGTAGAAGAGAAAGTTTGTTTTAAAACTGCAGGGAAGTTTACAGTTGAGGGATCAGTACTGGGATCACTGCTTTTCTTAATTACATGTTAATAATTTGGAATTGGGTATACAGTTAACTGTGTAGATAATGCAAAATTTGGAAATGTGGTAAACTCTGAAAAGAAAAGCAATAGACTTCTGGAAAACAGACCAGCGGGTGGGATGTGCGACTAGGTGACAAATGAAAGTTAATGCTAAGAACTGGGGAGTGTTGCATTTTGCTCTGAAAAATAAAGGCAATATAAACTAGAGGACACCATTATAAAATGGACACAAGAACAGAGATCCGGAGTTTATCTGCAAAGTTCATTGAGTATAACGGGGCAGGTTAAGAAAATGGTTAAAATGCGTGCAGGACCCTGGGGATAAAACAAGGGGCAGAGACAAGAGGGAGGAAAACATGATGGCTTTTACATTATTACTGGTTCTGCCAGAACTGGGGTGGTGTATCCAGTTCTGGGCGCCACACGCCTTAGGAAAAATGTAAGAGTCCGGAGAGGGTGCAGATGAGTTATCGCCGAAATGATACGGGGGATGAGGGACTCCAGTGGTGGCAGTCTCATGTCTGGGACAGAGAGGCCGAGGGGAGCTGACAGAAGTGTTTGAAAGCTCTGAGCATCCAGAAGGTAGAGAGCGACATCTTGCCGGCAGCAGGATCGGGAAATGGAGCGCATGCATGCGTTCGGCATAAGGGAACACGAGGGAATATGTTTTATGCTGCATGTTGGATCTGTAATGCATTGCCCGGGGAAAATCTCAATTTGCGAACCTTCAGGAGAGGATGGGAGAGGGCGAGCAGCTGGGTGGCTCTGACGGAGCCGAATGGCTCCCATTCCCTGCTGTAACTTGTCTGCGAGCTTTACTGTGGGCCGAGCGACCGCCAGGTCTGTCGGCCCCGGCACCAAGACGGATGTCTGAGCGACCTGCAGGAGAGAGCGGCAGTCCTTCCTGGCCGGCTCTCCCCTCAGCCGCTGGCGCACAGACATTGGAACTCCAGTGGGGAGAAAATAACATTATTCTTACTGCTCGCATACTGTCTATTCCTTCCCCTTATGGTCGGCACACACCCACGGAGTTAAATCTTTACGTTTAAAGCGTCTGACCGTCACATGTCTCAATGTCCAAGGATACTGCAGCACCCTCCCGCCCTTTTCCATGGAGTTCAACTGTTCATACTCAGCTTCCACACCCCTGTTACTGCCTTGGCAAAAAGTTGTTCGCTTCTCAACGTAATGGTAACTCTTACCTGGGAACGCATGATAGTGCTAGATCCCGTACATCGGGAGTGGAACAAAGAACACAAGTGAAAATGAAACTTAGTGGCAGGGTGTGGTAACACTTGAACAAAAATAAAACTACGCGGTGGCTGGTGGTGCTCCCTCCAGGGTACTGCGCTTCAAGTTGGGCAGAACCCACACTCTGATTCTCTGCAGTTTAGGGTCATGACTTTCCCCTTGGCAGTTACCAGGGTGGGAGCTGGCTCCTTTGTTTTCCCAACTGGCCATGACTGCGGCATCCCCGGGGTCTTCTGGCATTTCCTCCCTTCCCAGAGGTGGGAGAAAGACGTTGTGAACTTGTGACTGAATTTCCTTGCTGCCAAACTTTGGAACCTCAGCAAGGAATCCTTCAGTTGCCCTGCTGTTGATCGTGAAGACTGAACCCTTTGGTTTGCTGCAGAATGGAGTCTAGAGTGCTCACATCAAGGAGAGAGTTATGGTGGAAGAGGTCTCCTAAGTGTTGCTTCCAGCAGCTACTGGCTGCCTCTCTGTCCTTATTTTTGGGCATGGACTATCTATGGCAAACACTCCAAAGGGAGGGACACTGCCTGCCCATCTCTGCAAGACCCTCCAAGTGCACTGGCAGCAGAAGCAAACTCCATCAGTGCCTTCTCCCAGACCAACAATCCCAGCATCCAGGCAGTAATTACACTCAGTTTGCTCCTATGGGCAGACCCAACACCAAACTCCTGCAACGGACGCTCCACTCCGAGCAAGGATACCACTTGGACAGAGAAAAGGATTCAAGGATGTTCTCAAAACCTCCTTGCAAAAAAGTTACTCCCACTAATTCCGATGAATACCTGGACCATAAGTGTTCAAAGGGGAGAAGGAGCATTCAAGCTGGCACTGAGCACCAGCATCGGGAGCACACACAAAAGCCAGGCATAAATGGTGGAAGGATCACACCACCTTCTGCACTCTGAGATTATCAGAAGTCATTTCATTAACCTGCACTATCACCTTGTCCATTCTTTTTTACTTACTAAACCTCTCCTCACCCGAATTCTCCACCCTGCTCGTCCTCCTGCCACAATAATCCACAGTCCTAGTCATTCAATTCACCAGATCGCTCATTAAGGATTGATTCAGGTGAAACCCATGCCAAGAAAGCAATGCCTTCCTTTCCCAGTACTGGTGCCAGTGTCCAATGAATTGGTGCCAATTATTCCCATACCACACATTCAACTCCCTAATCTTCTTGAATTTATGCCAATTTGCATGTGGCTCAGATAGTATCCCAGAGATTACCACCTTTGTGGACCCTAGCTTATTCTCCCCCTACAGAGCCTCTTTCTTAGCCCTACTTATGTAGACAGTTATTACATGACCATGACAACTGAGTCTTTCCCCTCCCACAGCAAAGTCCATTTTCAGTTCTGAGGAGATGTCCTTAAGCTTGGCCACAAGCAGGCAATACAGCCTTCTGGACTCATGCTCTTGGCTGCAGAGGGTAGCATATTCCCTCCTAGTTGTACTTATTCAATTAAAGAGCCCTTAATTCTGTCTTTCTTACTATATTTTCCCTAATCTAGTTCTGTTTGCAACTTGGATGGTCCCTGGTAGCACAGTCCTGCAGTCAGCTTGTGCAACCACCCATGGTCTCAACCATGGTCCACACAGGCTGCAAGAACGTCGTACCCATTGAACAAGTGAAAGAGCAGAGGCTCCTCCAATGCTACTTCCCAGGTCCCCATACGCACCTCACTCAGATTCACGCTCTCTTGTCCCTGTCCATTGACTAAACCTCCTGTACTTAAACTAACAGATGTGACTGCCTCCTGGAAATGGTCCAGGTAATTTTCTTACTCCCTGGAACTTTGCAGTGTCTGAACCTTCTATTCCAGCTCATTGACTCTGAGACAACATCACCCAAGTTGCAAGCACACACTAGTCTCCACCAGCTCCCACATGTTTTAGCCACAACATCATATGCCCTGCATGAGTGCCATAATTTAGTTTACTTAACTAATAATCAAGTTTTCCAACTATTTATAATCTTCATTTATAATTTAGTCTAGTTAATGATCTAGTTTTAGGTACCAATTTTACACGTTGTGTCCAATTCTAGTTCTGCTTGAATACTTTTAAGATCAAGAGAAAAGGAAGCTGCAATATCACTGTCATTTATTAACTTTCCTCACCAGTAAGTCATACTATCATATTTGCTTCTCATTACTTCAACTCTAATATTTCTTTAAAACACAAAACCTCTTCCCCCATTTCACCTAATTCTCCCACTCAAAATCCTGAGTTTGCACAAAGGAAGTTGTACTGGGTGGGAGATATTCTGTGGTAATTGCTCAGTGCAATAGGGAAGCCACCAGTTTTCAAAAGTTAAAGGCTACAGGGACCCCCCCCCCCACCCAACCCCCCCTCCCCCCCCAATCCCACCCCCCCCCCCCTCTCCCCACCACATTTTATTCCAGGCTCAGTTTAGTGAAAGAGTTGGGAGAATAAGCAGTCCTGGTCATCAAGTGACTGGGGAGTCTGACGGCCCTGCTATGCGACTCAGGAGACAACACCTGCTCACTATCCCTATCATGGGGGGCAGGCTCAGCAAGTACAGTTTTACCACTGGTTTCAGATACCCTCACAAACTAAGAATGGCATGAATCAGATGTGCTGAAATTTGTCCCCTTCTTTCGCACCGATGTGGCTTGGCATTTCAGCTGTTCAGGAGGTTTGCCTTTCTATTTCCTAACACCATGATCTTTAACCTCACTGCATCATCTCTTTCTCATTTACCTTCTCCTGTCCTCCACTGTCAGACCTTCTCTCCTGTTCTCTCCTCCTCATCTTCCCTTTTTATTTACAAACTGCTTGATTTCTGCCACTCCTGGTAAAAAGTTGTGAACCTGCAATGTTAACTTACATTTCCCTCCCCTTACATGCAGCCTGGCATCCTGGACAATTCCAGCAGTTTCTCCTCATCTTTAAGATAGTTTGTCTGCCACCTTGGATAAGCACATCCATTTGGCATTTCCAATACTGGTCCCTTGAGCTTTAAAGCAAATTTCAACTTTTTGTTAACCTGCTGGGCATTGCTTCCACAGAATGACCGGAAACTGGCCAAAGTTGTTCATTTGTATTTAGAGAGTCAGCTCACATCACAGAGGAGATGCTTCTGGCTTAGAGTTGGAATCAAACACATAGGCTCAGTGTTAACAGTTCAGATACCATGTTTGTACATATCCAGATTGTAGGAATACACCTTCGCTGATGAAGGATATGACTATTAGATGACCAATCTATCTGAACCCTATTCCAAGAATTTCTCCAGGAAGCATTCTCAAATCAGCACATTGGGAAGCTGGTTAAATACAGGAGTAACTGATGTACCACACACAAAATGCTGGAGGAACTTAGCAGGTCAGGCAGCATCTATGGAGGGAAATAAACAGTCAACCTTTTGAATGAAGGGTCTTGACCCGAAACGTCAACTGTTTATTTCCCTCCATAGATGCTGCCTGACCTGCTGAGTCCCTCTGGCATTTTATGTATGTTGCTCCAGGTTCCAGCATCTGCAGAATCTCTTGTATCAGGAGTAAATTGGATCCTGGTTGATTTGAATGAAGAAATCTTAAGGGATAAGATCTGAACCTTTTCCCGAGGGTGAAGGATTGACTCAT
The DNA here is from genome assembly GCF_009764475.1 of Pristis pectinata. Classification (NCBI taxonomy): domain Eukaryota; kingdom Metazoa; phylum Chordata; class Chondrichthyes; order Rhinopristiformes; family Pristidae; genus Pristis; species Pristis pectinata. The sequence continues at coordinate 40,437,298 of NC_067417.1, forward strand.
TGCCACAAGTTCTTTTTTGTACTGTACAGGAGAGTGCTTATAACCTTTGTAGATTCCCATGTATGAATTACATGAATAAAAACAATTCAAAATTTTACTGGAAGCTGGGTTCATCTCCAATTCCTCAGCAAGGCAAAGTCTTATTGGTAAATGCCAGGAAATGCCAAGGGAAAATACCCAGATAGAGTAGTAAGACCGAGAATATTCAGAAGAAACTGCAATAATCAGTGAGAGAAATAATTAATGAACTAAACAAATCTTTAACAGATCTAATATGGGAGGGGAGTTCTCAGAAAAGAACCAGAGAGCTGGTCCTGGGTAAAAGATAGCCATCCCTTGAAGGCTAATATTTTAAAGATAGTCAATTTTTCACCAAGTTAACTCCACAGGGTGCACATATTGTAAAATAGAGTACAGAAAAGATACAATAATTAGGAGCAGCAATAATACAGGTTTTTCAACTTGGAACAGAGGTTTTAAACTGGGAGAAGCTGAGACAAAGGGACAAGAACCTATTCTGAAAGTTGTTTAAGTCACAGGCTTTAGTTACTTAATACAACACTGAAGGAGACCATTTGGCCCATCAGATCCATGCCAGCTCCGACAAGAACCTATTCTGAAAGTTGTTTAAATCACAGGGTTTAGTTACTTAATACAACACTGAAGGAGACCATTTGGCCCATCAGATCCATGTCAGCTCCCATCAGAGCAATCGCATTATAGGGGTTTGGGCTGAGCTTGCAGCCAGAGCTGGGGTTGGGATCTAGAGCACCAGAGGTCGGGAACGTAGGTAGGCCAAGTGTGCAGCTGGAGCAGGAACTGGAGTACTTGAACATTACCTGCTCGCTTCAAACTCACCATGTTCACTGGAAGATTTATTATACGACTGTGTAACAGATTTTAAAAAAAAAGGGAATTAAAAGTGTATTTCAGTATTAATGGCAGTTATATCCATTTGTCTGGAAAAACTACTAGTCCCGACTGCCAAAGTCTGAAGGGTGCCAGATTATTGGACTCTTACTGTATCCCATTGCCTCTTTTCTGTCCCTGAAACTTAGTTTTTTTTATCCCCACATGCTTATCAACCCTTTTCCACCAACTACCAATTCATCTACCAGCACATCTTTTGGGATGTGGGAGGAAAAAGCAATATCTTTTTCCCATTATTGAGTGATCCAATTACCAGAGGGCATGCATTTACGGTGAGGGGGGTAGGTTCAGAACAGACGTGAGGGGTACATTTTTTACTCAGACTGGTGGATGCCTGGAATGCATTGCCTGATAGGGTGGTGGACGCAAATTCATTGGGGGCTTTTAAGAGGGGCTTGGATGGGCACATGAATGAGAGGAAAATAGAGGGATACGGGCGTTCTGTAGGTAGGAGGAATTAGCTATGTCGGCACAACATTGTGGGCCAAAGGCCTGTTCTGTGCTGTACTGTTCTATGTCTAGGGGAAACCCATACAGTCACAAGGAGAACAAACAAACTCCATATGGATATTATCCAAAGTCAGGATTGAACCCCAGCTCCCTGGAACCGTGAGGAATAAATGCTAATTGTTGCATCATCTTGCCAATTTTTGTCTAATCAGTAACTTCAGCCAGCCAACAGCTTTGGTTGTGTAACTCAATCTCCGTGCCAAACACCAGGCCATTAGAATGTAGAACATAGAACAGTACAGCACAGGAACAGGCCCTTTGGCCCACGATGTCTGTGCCAAACACAATACCAAATTAAACTAAACCTACCCGCCTGTACTTGAGCCATATCCCTCTACTCCCTGCATGTTCATGTGCCTGTCTAAATGCCCCTTAAACACCACTATCATGTCTGCTTCCACCACTACCCTTGGCAGCGTGATCCAGGCACCTACCACTCACTGTGAAAAACAACTTACCCTGCACACCTCCATTAAACTTTCCCCCTCTCAGATCAAGGCCATGTCCTCTGGTATTTGACATTTCTACCCTGGCAAAAGGACTCTGACTATCTACCCTATCTATGCCTCTCATAATTTTATAAACCTCTATCAGGTCTCCCCTCAGCCTCCAATGGTCCAGAGAAAACAATTCAAATTTGTCCAACCTCTCCTTATAGTTAATGCTTTCTCTTCCAGGCAGCATCCTGGTGAACCTCTTCTGCACCCTCTTGAAAGCCTCCACATCATCATAATCTTAGTTTTGGAGTTTTCAGCTGAACAACACTTGCAGGATAAAAGTGCCACGTTCTACTTCAATTTATGTGAAGAACCATTTTTTTGACCTTGCTTTTGAATGGACAGTCCAATTTTAACATTACATTTTCTTGTTCTGGAATCTCCCACTTGAGGAAGTACTTCCCTTCTGTCCATTTCAGCAAATTGTTTAATTGTCAAACACCTCAGTTACATCATCCCCTAATCATCAATATGCAAGGGAATAGAAGCTTAACTATGCAACTCAGGCTGATATGAGGAGAAGTGTTTTCATGCCGTGAGTAACTGATTCAGAAATTCACTGAGTCTACGCCGATCATCGACCACCTACTTCCACTAATCCTACAATAATTCTATTCTCTTTGCATTCCCATCAATTTCCTTCAGACTCCACCACTCACCTACACACCAGGGGTAACGTACAGTGGACGGACTGGTGGAAGCAGATTCAATTGTCACTTTCAAAAGAGAATTCAATACACAGTTGAGGAAAAAAATCTATTGGGCTGCAGGGAAAGAATGGGAATGGGGGCACTTGGATCGCTCTGGTAAAGAGCCAAGCAAGGGCCCGATAAGCACACAGACCCTCTTCCCCCCCCCCCCACCCCCTTTCTGTGCCATAGTATTTCTCTAATGTAATCCTTTTAGCCCTGCTAAATCTGCTCTGCACTGCAGGCCAGTAAACCCAGCCCTAGTTTTGGTGCCTAGAAATGAAGGCAGAACTCCAGGGGTCGACACTACTGTTACATTTCATCCATTAATTTGTATTCCAGCTCCCTCAAAATAAGGGAAAACTATCCATCAACAAACCTTTTAAATTTTCCTTTGTACCTGTCCACTTGACTTCATTCATAGTTGCACTTGGACCCTGAACTCTCCCTGCTCACCATTGTCCCTAGGTTTTCCTTCCATAAAATACCATGATATATCTGCCTTTGGTCTCATACGATCCACAAACGACTGCCACACTTTGGCTCACTCACTTCATCCATCAATGACCAGGGAGTCAGAGAGTCACACAGTACAGAAGCAAGCCCTTTGTCTCACTGAGTCTGCACCCGCCATCAACCACCCACCTGCACTAATCCTGCATTATTCCTATTTTATTCTCTCTGCATTCCCATCAATTTTCCCCAGATCCCCTCGGCATAATTTATAGTGGTCAATTAACCTGCCAATCTGCAAGTCTTTGAGATGTGGGAGGAAAATGTGGGAAGTTGAGAAGGGCCACATCATTGCAGGGGGCAGACTGGAACAGTCAAGCCCAGTGGGAGGCAGCTGCTGATTTGGGGCAATAGAAGATCTGTTCCCTTGTTGCATGACTTCTGAGTGTCCACAATGGTTGTATCACATATTATCTCATATTTTCTTAGGCCATAGGAGTCAGCCATTTAGCCCATCAATTCCGGGTAAACCTATCCTCCTTCACGTGCCCATCCTCCACCCACCCACATGCATTAAGGGTCATTTTCAGCAACCAGTTAATCTGCCAACACCTCTTTGAGATGCAGGAGGAAACCAGAGCACCCAGAGAAGACCCTTGCAATCACAGGGAGAATTACAAGCTTCACATGTACCGGACCCGAGATCAGGATTGAACTGGGCTGCTGGAGCTGTGTGGCAGCAGCACTACCTGCTGCCCCAATGTTCAGAGGTACTCTTTTCACCAATACAGTAATTACCTCCTCAAAATTTCAACCTTTTACAAATCTGTTGCTAGCATTATCCATTTAGTTGACTCAACTGCTCGGACCCTGCGAACAGTAAACCATGTGGTTTAAGGAAAATGGTGGTCTGTTTTTACATTGCACCTTTTCCATCAACTTCAGTGAGAAAGAAACCAGATACATGATGGGTTGTGGATGCATTATCACCTACATTGCATTTTACCAAAGACTGTATCTATTCCACAATGAAGTTGGGTCAACCATGAACAGAAATCATTTCATTGCACTGACTGGTGCTGGGTCAGGGCTAACAGTCATTCAAATCATTTTGGTGGAGTATGGAGATCCATTTTTGGCCTTCCAACTCCCACAAAACACCAACTTTATTGGCCCTCTTCTGCTCTATTTCCATGGAAATGGGAAGACTATAAATAGAAAGGCACATTCCCGCCACCATCCCCACCAGACCCTTTGTCCTCACTTTGAATCCTGCAAGCCTCCACATTCAACTGATCACCCTCCATAATTTCCTCCATCATCAACTAGATGGCACCACCTGGAATATCGCTCCTTCCCATTCTGCATTCCTGCTTCCCTCCACACTCCCATCTCCACTAACAACCACATCACTTCTCGCAGCACCTTGCCATGAAACCACAAGAGATGCAACCCCTGCCCTCTTGCCATCACCCAAGGACCCAAACACTCCTTCTAGGTGAAGCAGCGATTCACTTACACCTTTCAGCTTGGTGCCCTGCTCACAATATGATCTCCTCTACATTGAAGAAACCAAACACAAACTGGGTGACTGTTTTGCAAAATGCCTCTGTTCAGTCTCCAACGGTGACCTTGAACTTCCAGTTGCCTGTTACTTAGGTTCTTCATCCACTCCTGCTCTGACCTCTCTTTCTTTACCTTCCTATGCATTTCAGTGAACCCAACATAAGCTTGAGGACCAACACCTCATCTTCCATTTGGCACATTGCAGCCTTCAGGACTCAATGTTGAATTCAATTTCAGATAACCAGCCTTTCCTGCGCATGATACACAAGAAGTGCTGGGGGAACTCAGCAGGTCAGGCAGCATTCATGGAGGGAGATAAACAGTCGATGTTTCGGGCAGAGACCCTTCATCAGCACTGGAAAGGAAGAGGGTAGAAGCCAGAATAAGGTGGGGGGAGGCGGAGGAGCACACACAGGCAGGGGATAGGTGAGTCCAGGTGAGAGGGGGAAGGTAGGTGGGGGGGGGGGAAGGTAGGAGATCTAATAAACTGAGAGGTGATAGATAGAAGAGGCTGAGGGCTGAAGAAGGAATCTGGAAGGAGAGGGCAGTGGACCATAGAATAAAGGATGGGGGAGGAGAGGCAATGGGCAGGTCATCAAGGTGGGGGAAGGGAGTCATAGGAATAAGGGAAGACAAAGGAGTGGCAGAAGAAGAAGAAGAGGTGGAGTTACCAGAAGTTAGAGATATTGATGTCAAGGTCATCAGGTTGGAGACTCCCAAGGCGGAATACGAGGTCTTGTTCCTCCAACCTGCGCCTGGCCTCAGAGGCCAGACGTAGGTTGAGGCCATCAGGTTGGAGGTTAGAGAAATCGATGTTCTGGTAACTCCACTCCTTTGTCTTCCCTTATTCCTGTGGCTTCCTTCCCCCACCTTGATGACCTGCCCATCTCCTCTCCTCCCTTCCCCCATCCTTTATTCCATGGTCCACTGCCCTCTCCTACCGGATTCCTCCTTCTTCAGCCCTTTGTCTCTTCTACCTACCGCCTCTCAGCTTATTACATCTTCTCCCCCTCCCCCACCCACCTACCTTCCCCCTCTCACCTGGACTTGCCTATCACCTGAACTCTCCTATCCCCTGCCTGTGTGTGCTCCTCCCCCTCCACCCCTGCGCCCCCCCCCCACTTTCTTATTCTGGCTTCTGCCCTCTTCTTTTCCAGTTCTGATGAAGGATCTCGGCCCAAAACATCGACTGTTTATTTCCCTCCATGGATGCTGCCTGACCTGCTGAATTCCTTCAGCACTTTTTGTGTATTGCTGCAGATACATCCAGCATCTGCAGAATCTGTCTCTCTCCCCTGCACGTGTCAGAATCAGGCAGTTGTGATGAAAAGTCATTGACCAGAAACCTTAACTCTGTTTCTCTCTCCACTGATGCTGCCTGACCTGGTGAATATCCCTGGCGCTTTCTGTTACTATTTTTAACTAGGCAGAGGTGTGTCTGGTTGTAACTGTAATTCATACACGTTGGTTTCCTCAGCAACTAACATTCACACAAATTAAGGAAGCCTTGGAAAACAAATTATGTATGGTGTCCAGGGATTGTTGGAACAGGGGCCTGGAAGTATACTGGCAATGAATATTCTGTAACAAAACTGCTCTCGTCCTGTGTCATTGCCCCTACAATGTAGTTAAATAATGAATAGTTATCACTTATCTTTACAAATTTACATATATCATTTGCTATTAGCCTTCTTTCCCCAAGAGGATATTCACTGTCGTCTTTTTTATCCTTAATTATTTTCTCTATGTTGCTTTCTACAGATTACTTTACATGTTAATCACTCCTTGAAATTTGTTTTTATTCTATTTTTGACTCAAGTTTATGTCCTGTCCTGGTATTCTGCTTAACATTGTTTATATGAACAGACATACAAACATATTAATGAGGAGACAGGTAAAGCCTCTGGGCCTCTCACACTTGCTCCGATGTTTAATGATCAGTAACCTCTGCCCCAAATTCTCATCCTTTTATCCCTTTTTATCTATTATTTGTTTACCTCTGCATTAATATCCAAAGACTCTGCTTCCACTGCCCTGTGACGAAGAGAGTACTAAAGACCCATAGGCAACAAAAATATCCTCCTTCTCTGTCTTAAATGGTTGTAGCCCTATTTTTAAAACAGTGACACTAAGGGGATACATCCTGTCCACATCCACCCACTCAGGGTCATGTATTTTCCAATCAAGTGATCTTATAAGTAATTTTAAATATTGTTCATTATCTCCATGCTACAATACTCCTCCCTTCCACCCACTCGCCAATATTTATCTGGGAAACATGTTACTCAATTGTTTTTGCACATAGCTTAACCTTGCTATGCTCGATGCAAGTACCACGGACCTCCTGTTAACTCTTATTTATGCTTTTTGTATGATTGTCAGACTGGAGTAGAGTAACACAAAGCACTTGGAGTTCTCAATTAATAAGTCTGAAGGTGGCCACCACAGAAAGAAATAACGCCCAATGAAGCAGCAAGGAGTTAAATGCTTTCTCGTCGCCTGCACCAATTATGAATGGATGGAATATTCTGGCCAAGCTTTCAGAACAATTTGTTTTTGGAAGTTCAACTTACCGAAGGAGGAAATCTCGCAGCAGTTGGACCAAGTGCCGGCTATGAACTTTGTGAAAGTGAAACCTAAAGCTCTAGCACGTTGGCACTGGATCAAACCTTTCAACTTGATCAAACCTTTCAACTTGATCATTCGCTCTGTTGATTTGAATCTATGTACAATAAAGAAGATATTGTTCTAATTCCTGTTGATGCATTTCTAGTATTAATGCAAAGTTATTTTCTTTAGAGACATGGGCACCAAATGAACTTTGAAAAACATTATCTGATTAAATAACTTGAACTGGGTTTCACTTGTGAGTGACATTGTCCTCACCTGGTGGCAGCTCTGTATGAACAGAGACAAATTTTACATTGTATCATGCATCAGGGTTGGAAAGGTCAATTCCACTTTCATTTGAAATAATTGAAAGCAAAGTCAGATGGAATCTCTCTGCTCTGGCAGGTAAACACGTGAGGTATAGCAACAAAGATCAACCCTGGGAAGATATGAATCATCGCATTGCACAAGACAAATATTGATATTTTGGTATTGATTTATTATTGTCACTTGTACTGAGGCACAGTGAAAATCTTGTCTTGCATACCGATCGTACAGGTCAATTCATTACACAATGCTGTTACATTGAGGTAGGACAGAGTGCATTGAAGTAGTACAAGTAAAAACAATAACAGTACAGAGTAAAGTGTCACAGCTACAGAGAAAGTGCAGTGCATTAAATTATAATAAATGTAGAAGTACGAGAGGAATAAAAATGTAAGGAAAGTTGGGCAGGTATTCAAAACAAAGATAAAGGGCGATGCAGAGTGAATTTGCTTTGCTTTAGTAAGCCAATTTTATAGAATGTATAGGACATTTTCTGTGTTGCTCCTTGGTTCAAATGTCTTGCCTGAGTATGGTAATGTGGTAGTTATTATTATTAGATCAGTAATTCTAAGGCCTGGATTTGTAATCCAGAAATTGAGGCCTTAAATTTCATCATGCAATTTGAATTCTGTTAAAACTTAACGGAAACAAAATGATGGTATCAGTAAAAGTGACTGAGAAGCAAATGATTTATCATTTTAAAAAATTCTAAATAATTAATTATCTTTCAGGAGGAAATTCTGTTTGCCTCAAACTTCATCCCCAATAACGAATGCTAAATGTATATAATGGTGCCAGTGCATTGTACTACATTTTTGAAATTAAACAGACTGACCCTATACCTGCCGGAGTTCAGCACAATGTTTTCTTGAAACATACAGAATTCCTACAGGGATGACAGAGTAGATGCAGGGATGATGTTTCCCTTGGTTGGATTGTTCAGAACCAGGAATCAGAGTCTCAAAATAAAGGGTCAGCAGATCAGGACAAAGATGAGAAGAAATTTCTTCACCCAAAGTGAAACTTTGGAATTCTTCACCTGAGGAGGACTGTGGAGTCTCATTCCTGACAAGGCAGAGGTTGATAGATTTTTAAATATTAAGGGAATCAATGGATATGGGGATTCATGCAGAAAAGAGGCACTGAGGTAAATGGGAGCAGGTATGAAGGACCAGATAACTATTTCCGTTTCTTATGTCCTTATTCCAATGAATGAAATTTCTGAGTGCAGTACAATTCACTGCCACTAATATATACCACATCCAGTCTCACAGCAACTGACTGCTTGTTACCTACTCTCTGCAGTGACGTTTGAAGCTATCGGGAGTGGCCAAAATGTTTGACCTATTGCCATGTTCTCAAGGTTCTATGAATAGCCAATAAACCCCATTCCTTTCAATGATGCCTGCTTCCAGAATAAATATTTTTAAATGATCAAATGTCTCTGCTATGTTAACACTCTTAAACCTTCTTAAACCATGCATCTTCTGACCTTTCAAATACATGGTTTCTAAGGGTAGCTTATATTTCATCATTTCATATACTTATTTTCTGATTATCCATCCTTTGCCTGTTGCTGCCGCAGAGCAACTGAAGATATGGAAACAGCAGATACGTGGGTCGTGGGTTCTGAGCTATATCCTGAATATAAGTAGCAATTTAGTCTGAAGGAAACTTACTTAATTAGCCAGTCCTCTGATGATCAGGTCACTGAGCTTTATTTCAAAGAAATTTACAGAACACAGAAATCAGAGTCATATAGTACAGAACCAGGCCATTCAGCCCATCAAGTCCGCACCAACAATCAAGTGCCCATTTGACACTAATCCTGCACTCATCCTATTTTGTTCTCCCCATATTCCCATCAACTCTCCCAGGTTTTACCACTCATCTACAGACTTGGGACATGCACTCTACCAACCAACACACCTTTGGGCTGCGAGATCACCCAGAGAAAACCCATGCAGTCACAGGGAGAACATGCAAACTCCACACAGGCAGCTCCAGAGGTCAAGATTGAACTTTGGTTGCTGGAGCTGTGAGGCAACGGGTCTGTTTGCTGTGCCACTGTACCTTCCAGAAGGAGGAGTCTCGCCTTCATCCCAGGGGAGAAGGTAGTTTGGGGGAACAATCCATTAGCTCTTTATGGAACAGAAGTCAATTGCATGAAAACATAGTGCACAGTACACTCCAGCAGTTTACTCCAACTGATGCAGGTGTAAACTTCTTCCACAGAAGCCAAACATGACCAATTAATCATAAAATATGAAAGTAGCACACTTTCTTAACCAGTCTCTCTATTGTCTTCAAAGACTTATACATAAGCACTCACAGGTCCTACTGTCTTTGCACTCATTCAAAATAATACCATTTACATTAAACTGTATTGTTTCTCCCAGAATACGTCAGTGTCTTTATTATCCTCCTGAATCTGGAAGAAGGTGGAAAAGAAGGGAAAACAGAACATTTTTAAGAAGTTCAAAACTTTGGTTTCAAAGTCAAATCTCTTAGCCAATTAAAAAATCCAGTGACTCTGCAATGTGATAACTCTCTCAATCCGTCAAGAATTAGAAATAGAATTCCCATTAATATATAAGGAATTAAAATAAAACCTCCAATTCCAAATCATTAAGCCAAATGGAGCAGTTGCAGTGTCATTCTGGGAATGTGAGGCATAATCATTCTTTTCCTTGATTTTCATGGATCATTGGAGGATTTAATATGAAGCTACCATTAGCCTACACAAGCAGCATAAGGAACAAATGAAAAATTACATCAAATGAAAATGAAACGCCAAAAAAAAACATCAGATTACAACCACCAGAAATTACATTACCAGAAAAGTGGAAATTTTCAGCTAAGGGCAAATAGCACGTTCCACAAGAAGATATTATGGTTTGTTAAAGTACCAGGCTCATCCAACACATGAAATTCTCTTAATTTGGACCAGGTTTATATTCAGAGTCAGAAGCAAAATCATTCTGCACTTATGAAGCCTAATCAGTCCATGCCAGCTCTTTGAAACATCTCTAATTTGTTCCCACAGCCGAAATATTCCCACCCTGCTCCGCAAATTAGTCCTTGCCAAGGTGCATAGCCAGCTGTCTGTCAAAAGTTTCTGCTTTCCTGAACTCTCAGATCCATGATGTTACCCCCAATAAGTCTCTTCTATCTCCTCTCCAGGGACTTGAAGTCAGTCATGCCATACAGCATCCAGAACTGGACACAATTCTCCAGCTGAAGTTGAATGAGAGATGTGTAAAGTAGTCCCATTTACAAAGCTAAGTAGCCCACAAACTTTATTAACCAACCTCTCTGTTGTCTTCAAAGATTTTTAAATATACACACATATACATATACTCATGTTCCTCTGCCTTTGGAAGTTGTTCAAAATACAACTTACATCGAATTGTCCCTCTGCATTGTTTCTCGCAGAATACATCTCTTTCTATTTAACTTGCATGTCCCATGAGTTTAGCCATTTCCTCAGTTTGTGGTCTACAGAGCTCTATTGCTACACTGCTGTTGTTTACTGTATTGCCAAATTCTACATAATCCTAAACTGTGTCCCTTCCCTATTTATGTCCAATTCATTTATGTAAAATAAGAAATGTGATGGTCCTAACAATTATCTTGGGGTACCCCACTTCATAAATGTCTTTAGTCAGAAATACATATATTTATCATTGAAACATTACTCCCTGATTCCTATACCTTCACTTCAAACACAGTTTTCAACTGTCCTTCTCCCATTAATATGTTGCAGGTGAATTTTGTAATGATATACTTTAGTCTTTTGAATGTCCATTTAGGAGACCTGTCTGTCACCATAGCTTTGAGTGTTGCTAACCTTATATTGCAAACCTTGCTATCCATTTTTATCATGGTTTATCATGACTACATCTAATGTCCTCCCACATCAGAGATCAGCCTCACCTCAACTGTTGGAATGCTTTATTCAGCTCTGCTCTCTGCCTCCACTGAAAAATAACAATGCTTTTATTTTTCATGTTTATGAAAGATTTGAGCTCTCTTGTTACCTGATTTTTTTCCTCATCTTCTTTGTCCTTCTTGCATTTTTTTCAATTTCCTGTTGTCATTCGTATATCAATGGAAGATGCTGCAATGTACAATTGTCTAATTGTGTCATAAAGCCAGTGATGATCTGGAAACAATAGTTAATGCGACACCTATTCTCATTTCTGCTACACTCATCTCATCCTGCCAACTCACTTGCTCAGTAAAATTCGTTACAGTACTATAACAAAAAGCACTGTTTTAGTCCTTTACTCCATGTAACAGGGAAAACAACAGCAATTCTAAAACTGTCAGATGCCAGGTATTACATCTCATTATCTCTAAAGTGCTGATGATAATCTTCAGTATCCGAAAGAGTCTTGTTCCTTATTGTCAGACTGCAGGAGAAAAGCCTCCCTGGTGGTTGGGTAGATGGAAAATATTCAGGTGCTGCTGCTACCAGAACTCTTTCATTTCCTTATCCCCAGTCACACATTTACATTGGCCCAGGAGGGATAATGCTGAGTCATAATATTCTCACAGTTATTTCCCAGCAACTTCACCACCATATTATGGTTAAAATCAGGAAAGCTGCCACGTGGTTTGCTCTATTCCCTCACAGGTTTAATATACTACAATCTTGCTGGTAGATCCAACATTAGATCACATGGAGCTTGAAGTTGCTGCTCCACTTGATACCAATTAAACTTGCCAGTAAAAAAATTAGAGTTTATTCATTTAAGTGTTAATAAATTTCATTAATTATTAGACACCTACATTAGACCATTATTTATTGACTACAGCTCTGCCTTCAATACCAGAATTCCAAGCAAACTCATCCCCAAACTCCGAGACCTGGGACTCAACACCTCCCCCTGCAACTGGATCCTTGACTTTCTGACCAACAGACCACAATCAGTGAAGGTACCTCTAGTGCAATTATTCTCAACACTGGTGCCCCACAAGGCTGTGTCTTCAGCCCCCTACTCTACTCTACTCTCGATATACTTATGACAGCATGGCCAGATTCTGCTGTGATTACATCTACAAGTTTGCAGATGATACCACCATAGTGGGCCGTATCTCAAATAATGATCCGGAGTACAGGTAGGAGATAGAGAGCTTAGTGACATGGTGTCATGAAAACAACCTCTCCCTCAATGTCAACAAAACAAAAGAACTGGTCATTGACTTCAGGAAAAGGGGTGATGTACATGCACCTGTCTACATCAATGGTGCTGAGGTCGAGAGGGTTGAGAGTTTCAAGTTCCTTGGAGTGAACATCACCAATAGCCTGTCCTGGTCCAACTATGTAGACACCACGGCCAAGAAAGCTCACCAGTGCCTCTACTTCCTCAGGAGGCTAAAAAAATTTGGCATGTCCCCTTTGACACTCACCAACTTTTAGCGATGCACCACAGAAAGCATCCTATCCGGATGCATCACAGGTTGGTACGGCAACTGCTCTGCCCACGACTGCAAGAAACTGCAGAGAGTTGTGGACACAGCCCAGCGCATCACGGAAACCAGCCTCCCCTCCACGGACTCTGTTTTTACCTCTCACTGCCTAGGTGAAGCAGCCAGCACAATCAAAGACCCCACCCGGGTCATTCTCTCTTCTCTCCTCTTCCATCAGGCAGAAGATACAGGAGCCCGAGGGCACATACCACCAGGCTCAAGGACAGCTTCTATCCCATGATGATAAGACTATTGAACGGTTCCCTTATACGATGAGATGGACTCTTGACCTCATAATCTTCTTTGTTTGACCTTGCACCTTATTGTCTACCTGCAATGCACTTCCCTGTAGTTGTGACACTTTACTCCATATTCTGTTATTGTTTTTACCCTGTACTACCTCAATGCACTGTGTAATGAATTGATCTGTATGAACGGTATGCAAGACAAGTTTTTCACTGTATCTCAGTACAAGTGACAATAATAAACCAATACCAATATTACTGAAAACAATTTCACTGGCACTGAAAAGTTATTCAGACACGTATAGGGGCCTATTAACCAATTTTAATTATTATTGTTGATATAACAATTAAAATAATTTTGACCCCTTTGCCTTGGGTGGCATGGAAGTGTAGCGGTACGTGTAGTGCTATTACAGCGCCAGCGACCTGGGTTCAATTCCCGCTGCTGTCTGTAAAGAGTTTGTACGTTCTCTCCATGTGTCTGCGTGGGTTTCCTCCAGGTGCTCTAGTTTCATCCCACATTCCAAAGACGTACAGATTACAAGCTGCAGGTGTGCTATGTTGGCGCCGGAAGAGTGGCGACACTTGCAAGCTGCCCCCAGCACATTCTCAGTAATGCAAAAAGATGCATTTCACTGTGTTTCGACATACACGTGACAAATAAATAAATATCTTATCTTAGTCTACTTTATTTCTTGTGTTCTTAATTGCATCTTTCTTTCTATTTTGTCTTCTCTACATGCTTTAACTTGAATTAAATATATTAACATAGAAATTCAGTGAGCTGGGAGGGGTTTGTAGCACAAAGGGGTCAAGCATGGCACATTCATGATGCTTTGGCTATGGCCCTGTTGCCCTAAAACTCAGCAGAACCCGAGGGTCAGGCATCACATACCAGTGAATGGCCCTTACACACTTTCCTATGGGCAGCATAAAATTGAGGATATATTACACATGTCTAGGAGCAGAACAGGTCCAGGGATTAGCAGAGGAAAGGGAGCCAGCAGCTGTCAGGGCCTGGGTTAGAGACTAGGGTTCAGATTAAGTAGCCCAGACTTGGGCCTACCTGTGAGTTGGGATCTGGAGTCAGGGGCAATCAATGATGAAATCAGTAAGTGGGAGGGATCTATATCATCATGGCGTAGGGAAGGGAGAGGGCAAGTATGTGACGGGGTCCCAGCCCTGGATTTGGACCTGGGAGCAATACTATTAAAAAGTGGTTGTTCTGAGCATGCCTGATGACAGCACACATCAAAGTAACACAGCCTAGTTTCCCAGGCAACACTCCAAAGAAAGACAAGGCCATTCACGTAGGTCTGATGTGGAAATCACAATACTGGTGCAAGCACAATTCACAGAGGAAGTGCCTGGTGGAAGAAAAAAGGAACCTCTGAGTACAAATAAGCCAAATTACTGAAAGTTGCACCACTATTTAACAAGGTCAGAAACAAAAATAGAAAATGAGCATGAGAATTTATCTCTGGGGAGATGGAAATGGAGATAAGGGAAACTGTGCTAATCCAGTTTCAAAATTTGGTGAGAAACAAAGGACTGCAGATGCTGCAATCTAGATGAAAAACACTACGATGCTGGAGGAACTCAGCAGGTTGGGCAGCATCTGTGGAGAAAAGCAGGCGGTCAATGTTTCGGGTCGGGACCCTTCTTCATGACTGAAGATAGGAAAAGGGGAAGCCCAATATATAGAAGGGAAAAGCAGAGCAGTGTTAGGTGGACAAAAGAGGGGAGGCGGGGTGGGCACAAGGTGGTGATAGTAGATGGAGGTAAGAGATAGTGATGGGCAGGTGCGGGGGAGGCAGGGAGAGCAGATCCACCAGGGGATGGGTCAAAGGTAAGGAGGAAAAAAAGGGAAGTAGAAAAAAAAGAGATGGGCTAGGAAAGAGAAGAGGCATGGTTGGGGGGTGGTGTGGGGATTACTTAAAGTGGGAGAATTCAATGTTCAGGCCATTAGGCTGCAAGGTTCCAAGACTGCAAATGTAGGTGCTGTTCCTCCAGTTTTTAAAATTTAGTGTGCAGTTCCACTCACCACATTATGAAAAGACAATGGAAAAGATGCAGGGAAGATTTACACAGAATATAGAGGTATATGTGTCAGGAAGTGAAGAACAGCTTGGGTCTTCATTTTCTTGAGAAAAGTAGGCTGAGATGTGCTCTATTAAAAGGTATTTAAGATACTGGAAGGTTTTGATAAGAATAGATGCATAGAGAACGTTTCCACTTGTGAGGACTAGTTAAGTCATTACATGAAGAAATCCAGTGGTGTTTCAGTAGAAATCTCTTTATCCAAGGGGAAGTGTGTATGTGGAACCCTTAACACAGGGAGTGGTTGGAACAAATGGTGTAGGTGGATTAAAGGGAAAACTAGACATGCATGTGTGGGAGATGGGAAGAGAAGGTTATAGCTACAGATCTGGATGAAGGAAGGATTGTGTGGAGCACAGACATTGGTAGAATGATCTGTTACTGTGCTGTGTATCCTGTGTAATTCCAGGCCAATGTCTGTAGACAGCTGGAAGTATAATAACCGCAGGTATTCGCTTCTTGCTGATCACAAAATCTGCACAAATAACATTGTCTAAAATGTCAGATGTTGTGTAACATTAATCCAGTTTGTGGTACATTCTTAAATTTGTGATTCCCCCAAAGGCAGTCTTTGCAGTTACTCCACCGACAATCCTTTGTGGTTGGATGAGTCACACAATAGTTTTGCATCAACCAAATGATCACTGTTTCCAAATTGGCTCACTCCCATTTTCAAATAGTTTTATCACCTTCGCCCCACCATTACCAATGATGATAAAACAGAAAGTCTCAAAAATACATGGCAGGTCAACCTGGGTATTTCCAGCACGGTTTTTTGTTCAGGTTTCCAGCATCCGCAGGGTTTGTTTCCTCTTTCCAGTGGAGCCAATTGAGCAAGTATCAGCATCCTGGCTTCACTCAGGAAGAGCTTGTGCTTCGTAAAGGATTGTTGCCCTCATGCAAAGAATATTTGGTTTTATTTGATTATGAAATCCCACAATATGTGACAAAGGCAACATGTGCGCATAAGATAAAGATTTTGCATCCAGTTCACATTGTTCCACACTGTTTCCCTGCACCTTACTTTCAGTGCCATTGATTCCTCCTCAAACCACTCAAAGTGGGATTAGTAAATAGGCAGAATACATTGAAATAAACACAGTGGGCATGCTCCATATCATAAGTGGCAATCATGTTGTAGGAATATACATTAGTGCTTTGCATGTATAAGACGCCTTTAACACAATAAAAGGCCCAATAATGTCTAAAGAGGAGCACAGAAAACAGATGGAATAAATGGATCCTTCTCAGATGAGAGTGCCAGAAAGCTCAGTTCTTGGTCCACAATTGTTCACTATTTACATTAATTGCCTGGAGGAAGTATGTAAAGTTTCCAAATTGTAGATGATGTGAAAATGGGTGGAAAGGCATGTTGCGATAAAGATACCGTGATTCTGCAACAAGGTATGGATAGATTGAGTGAGCGGGCAAAAACCAGCAAATGCAGTTTAATGTAAGGTATATATTTTGTTAAGAGGAATCAAAAGGCAGATTATTATCTAAATGGAGAGAGACTGCAAGTGAGTGAAGTAGAGAGGGATCTAGGTGTTCTAGTGCATGAATCATAAAATGCTAGCAGGCAGGTCCAATAAGTAGTTAAGGCAAAGGGCATTTTGGCCTTCATTGCAAAGGGGATGGAGTTTAAAAATAAGGTAGTGTTGTTGCACTTGTACAGGGTGTTGGTGACTCACCTGGAACACTGTGCTCTGTTTTAGTCCCCTTGCTTAAAAGTATAGTAACATTGGAGGCAGTACAAAGGAGATTCATCAGAGTAATCCTGGAATGAAAGCATTGTCCTACTAAGAGAGACTAAATAGTCTGGGTCTGTAGAAATTTCTTCTCACAGAGGATGGTGAATCTCTGGAATTCTCTGCCCCAGTGGGTGGTGGAAGCTGGACCATTAGAAGTGTTTAACATGGAGGTGGATAAATATTTGATAGACTGAGGAATTGAGGGATATGAAGAAATGATGCAGGAGAGGAGTTGAAGTCAGCATCGAACAGCCATGTTCATATTGAATGGTGGGGCAGGCTTAAAGGGCCTGATCTCCTGCTCCTACTTTCTTTTGTAGTCAAGCAAAAATTGACACTAGTTCAGCATAAATAATAGAACACTTGTCTAAAAGCTTAGACAAAGAGGGAGATAAAGGAGTGTTGAAATGTCTTGATAACCAAAGGATCCAAAAGTGAAGGCCCGGAGAGAGTGAAAGATGAAGAAAGAAAGAATTGGAACCAATGAGCTCAGGTGGAGAGTAGCAGAGAAAATGCAAGTGTGATTGTATACAGTAAAGCCCAGGTAACGTAGGAAGGGAAAAACAGAACGTTCATTCTGCTGTAGAAGGTTCCACAGTTATACTGTGGCCTCCATGGTCTCTACACATCCTGAAGTGTTTGATAGCTGCGCATCTCTATCCTGTAGAATTCTATTCCTGGCATTCCGAGTCCAGATCCAACCTCGAAATCAAAGGAATAAAATCATCTGGGTTCTATAAAGAGCTGATAATTCAGTGTATCTGATTACTGGTCAGGCAGTGATGTGATCATTTATCCTTTGGGCCTAAGAAGGCAATGACAAGGTTTGCAGGTGGAAACAGATCACAAAGATTACTCTCCTGAAAGGGGTTAATGTAAAAAGTAAAAGCTGATCCAACACCTTGATTCAAACCAGTTTTGATCAAATACAGAAACGGCAGGGAGATCGTCTTCCTATCAGGATTATAATCAGACAAAATAAAACGACAGGGAGCCAAAGAAATGCATTGCATTCACAATACAGTACAAATAGTGTGTTGCCAGTGTTTCAGCTGTGCCAGAGCTTCCTCCCATGCTCCTTTGCAAAGAACTGACAATATCCCCTCCTAAAGACTATCTGCTTTCAGTGATATTGGTTAAAGAAATAAAATCAGACAGGACGCCTGAGTAAATCCCTGGTCTTAGCAGTACAGGAGATTTTAATGCCCATCTGAACTGTCTGATGGGGCCTTGTTTTAGCATCTCAACCGAAGCAGATATACTCCAACAATTCACCTCAACAGCCTCCAAGCCTGAAAATTTGACTACAGGTCAAGCAGTGGTTCAACAAACCATAAGCAAGTGACCTATCCAATAAGGTTGATGCTTGTAACCATCCATCTAACGCAATGGCAGATGGACTTCTTGCAGGACATGTAACTGCACAAATTCGCTCCTCGACAGCACAAGTTCACAATTGATAGAATTAGGACCAACTCCTAAAATACAGATAGATCTGAAGCTATGGAGCCTTCTCCTTGATATCAAACATGACACAATTTTCTATCCATCACTATTAACAGGAGGACAAGGTACTTCAAGGGCTTGGTTAATTCTGTAAAGTAAAAAGCATTTATTATTATCTAAAGACCTTCAGAGGTTTCTGCATCATATTTTCTAAAGACGATTACATTTGTATGTCAAATAATTGTCGCCAATGCCACAAAATGCCATGTTCATGCTCTTGCTGACAAGTCAGAAGGTCAGGGGTTCAAGCCCCAGACAACTGCCTGTAATCCAGCAGAACATTTCGTTGCAGGACAGTACTCATGATGTGACCTGACTAGAGCATCATAACGTTTAATTATAACATCGCCTGAGTTGTAGATGTAATAGTTTCCCATCCTGTAGTTTACAGTCTTCTATTGCTTGGTCATCTGTAGGTTAGTGAGTCTTCTGCAGTTTTACCGTTAACCTTCCCTTCATGGGAGTCCATCTGAGACTCAGGATCCCCCTCCCCCGTGCAATCCTTGCCACTTCTTTGTATTGTTTCAGCTAGCATTGCTCAGATGCACAGAATGTGCTGGGCTCCATCCCCAATGTTATCCCAAATGCAACAGTGTGGAAAGGGGCAGGGGTGGGGGAATTGCAATGTAATTCGACTGAGTGCTTGGGAAAGAGAAAGGAAAGGAGGATAGAGTAGGATATTGCCTGAAGCATTCCCTTTACAAATTATTGTTCTGAACTGGAAAGTCCAGGATTGACTTCTGTTGAACCTGCTGCAACTCACTGAAATGGCTGGTTGGCTGAGACTTCTGGCAGCAAAGGTCAACTCCAACTATACAACACTACAGACCAAGTGCTGGTTAATGGGATCAGCATAGATGGGTATTTGATGGCCAGCATGGACCTGGCGGGCCAAAGGGTCTGGTTCTGTGCTGTGGAACTCCATGACAAGATGGGAACTGAAGCTTTGTGGGAGTGAGGTTGGGAAAGGAAATCCAGCAGAGTCACTATTAAAAGGAGTTTGCTGAAGGTATTTTAATACTTCCATATACTTGGAGAAGGCCGTCCAAGGTTACAACAGGATCTGCATCAACGGGGAAAGTGGGCAGAGGAATGGCAGATGGTATTTAACTCAGACAAATGCAAAGTAATGCATTTTGGGAAGTTAAATCACGGCAGGACTTAGACAGTAAATAACAGGTCCCTGGGGAGTGTTACGGAACAGTGAGACTGAGGGGTACAAGCACATAGTTCACTGAAAGTGGTGACATAGGTAGACAGGGTGGTGAAGTAAGTGTTTGGTATGCTTGCCTGGGTGGGGCACTGAGTACAAGAATTGGGACGTCGTGTGTGGGACATCAGTGAGACTGCACCTGGAGTATTGTGTGCTGTTTGGGGCATCATCCTGTGGGAAGGATGTGATTAAGCGAGCGAGGGGGTAGGAAAGATTCACAAGGATGTTGCCGGGGAGGGCTTGAGTCATAAGGCTGGGACGGCTTTCTCTGGAGTGAAGGAGGCTGAGAGGCAACCTTATAAAGGTTTATAAAATCATGAGGGGCATAGATAAGGTGAACGAACACAGTCTTTTCCCAGGGTAGGGAAGTCTAAAACTAGAGGGCATAGGTTTAAGGTGAGAGGGGAAAGATTTAAAGGGGACCTGAGGGGCAAGTTTTCCCCCCCACACAGAGGGTGGTGGGTATGTGGAATGAGCTGCCAGAGGAAGGTACAATAACATTGTTTAAAAGACATTTGCACTGGTTTATGGATAGGAAAAATTTAGAGGGATATGGGCCAAATGCAGGCAAATGGGGCTTTCTCAGGAAGGTACCTTGGTCGGCATGGACAAGTTGGGCTGAGGGCCCGTTTCCATGATGTACATCTCTCTGACACTATTTCCCAGAAACCTTGCCACCCATTCATTCTCTGCTTCATTATTTCTCAAGTAAAATTCAAAATATTCTTCAGACATAAAAAAATATTCCAATGGATGATGTTATTGACGAGGAAGAATCCAAGAGAGCATCGAATAACAGGAAGCATTTGTCATAGAATGGAAAATACCATGGATTAAAACTGAAGTGATCAAAACAACATGCAAGATTGAACACATTGTATTCTCATTTGAAACGGTTCACCATCTTTGGTGTTACATTTGATTAAATGCCATTCATATATACAAGTCAACACAACAATTTAAAGTAATCACTGTAAATCTCCAGTTCGAGAAACCCAGTTAAACTTATCAGTGTAAAGACATCTGCTTTTCAAGCTATTGCGAATTCTGCTCAACTCCACATCCCACCAAGCCCTCACCGTATTTTTCTGAAATTAGGATCTTCTGGTTGAGGTGACGTTTCGAAGGAAATTTTCCAGTAGCTGACGTGGAAAACGAAAATCTGTGGCAACAATCACATAACCCTGTGAAAGAAGAGGAAGAGGTCTAGAAATTCATGTGAGGCAAGAAAAGAAGCATACAAGGGAATTGCAACATGTGGGATGCTTGGTGCAGGTGATGCAGTGATGGCCCTCACCTGAAATTCATCATAATGATTGCAATGTTCGCTTAGCATTAATCACACTCTCCATTGCTCATTGTTCTGGGGAAGATCAGCATCAGCTGGACCCAACCAGTATTGATTGAAGTCGTGGTTGCATCTGGTGACAGAGAGGTGCACTCTGATCGCTGACAAAAGCTGTTACCCTGAAACCAGGGCAGACCAAGCATAGGGGAGTGAGAGAGACGGAGAGGGAGAGAGACGGAGAGGGAGAGAGACGGAGAGGGAGAGAGACGGAGAGGGAGAGAGACGGAGAGGGAGAGGTGGATAGAGAGAGGTGGATAGAGAGAGGTGGATAGAGAGAGGTGGATAGAGAGAGGTGGATAGAGAGAGAGATGGAGAGAGAGATGGAGAGATGTCCTTTGTAAACAGGAACTATTCGGGCCTGTAATGAAAGCAGCTGTACAGAGAAGGGGCCAAGATATTAAATGCCAGGCAGGAGATCCCAATTACATGGCTGCAGGACTGGGAACTCACTCTGAGCTATTGAACTATGGTAGGCAGATCACAAGGGCATTCACAGCAGTTACACTGGCCTTGCACAGCCAAAAGGCCTTTGCTGGTGGTGTGTGGAAAGGGGAGTTCTAGGTCCAGTGTCGAGGAGAGGAGGGCGTTGACGGGTGCGGGGAGAGAGGCCCAGGCTGCGTGGGAAATACGGAGATCAGAATGGGGACAGTGGGAGATAGGAAGGTTGTGTGCTGGATCAGCGCAGTTCAAGGTGGGAAACCGACAGAGGGCCCAGGTCAAAGGTTGTAAGGCCTGCTTCAGATTTAGTTTAACGGGATTGATGTGAACAGCACCCTATGCAGCACTGAGAACCCACCAGCTCTTCCTTGCACTCCAGTCCTTCGTGTAGCAAATACCCCCATCTCTCTCAGCTCGCAATTCACGTCCAACCTCCTTGCCGCCCACACAATGAATTGCGAACCTCACCCACGTGCCCCTATCAATCTACTGACCCATGCATCCCATGAACAGCAGCCAGCAAATCCACACCCCCTCATTGATCACTCACCTGATTTCTAACACTCTGCCCCCAAATGTTCTCCTCCCCTGCGCTGACTGCCGCTCCATACCTGAGTGACCTCCCACCCCTCCCCAGATTACCAATCCTCTCCCGTCTGTCGGTCCCTCCACTCGCAACTGACCTTCCAGTTCCTGGCAGCCAGTACTCATAGTCACCCCACCGACACCTGCGACAACCCTTGCCCCACCCCCAGCCCCTCTGCCTACCAATCCTCATCTAGCAGCACCCTTCCTGCTCCCCAACTGTTTTCCTGTATGTGGTTTACAACATGCTTCAGGTTATAGAGAGATAAAAAACAGAAACAGGCCATTCTGGCCACTGAGACCGTGCCGACCTTTAACCACCCAATTGCACTAATTTTTAACCATAGACCCATTTTTTGTTCTCCCCACATTCCCCTCAACTACCCCACAGA
The DNA here is from genome assembly GCF_009764475.1 of Pristis pectinata. Taxonomy (NCBI): domain Eukaryota; kingdom Metazoa; phylum Chordata; class Chondrichthyes; order Rhinopristiformes; family Pristidae; genus Pristis; species Pristis pectinata. Next base: position 40,459,933 of record NC_067417.1, read on the forward strand.
TTCTTCCACTCACTTACACACTAGGGACAATTTACAGTGGCCAATCAGCCTACCAGCTCGCCTGACTTTGAGATGCGCGAGGAAGACTGGAGCTCCCAGAGAAACTCACGCGGCCACAGGGACAGCGTGCAAACTCCACGCAGACAGCGCCCGTGGTCAGTATTGAACCAGGGTCACTGGCGCCATGAGGCAGCGGCTCTGCTAGCTGTGTCACTGCATAAGCTCAAGTTGCCTGGATTGATATCACAGTAGAATTGGACAAGCAGTGACTACTTCCAGCACATACGATCAAAGCATACAGAAAGGGGTGGTAACGGAGGCAAATATGATAGAGGCATTTAAAAGGCTCTTAGATAGGCACATGAATGTGCAGAGAATGGAGGGATATGGACGTTGTGTAGGCAGAAGGGATTAGTTTCATTAGGTTCTTATTTACTGGTATAATTAGCTTGGCGCCAAATCGTGGGCTGTACTGTTCTATGTCCTAACCAAGAAACTCAATTTGATAAGGAACTGAAGACATGCTGTACAGTTGCAATTTGTGATTCACAAGACTCTGAAATAAACACCATCATACAACTCAATTCACGGATAGTTCCATCATCAGCCGGTCACCTGCCATCAACGTGATTTACTGAAGAAGTTTCGTAATCTTTTTATACCTTGTCTGGTTTCAGCACTGTGTTGGTGACATTAAAGTAGTGCAGTCCTTTCTTGTCAAGCAGTGCCGTTATGTAAAACTCCACATCTAGGTCAAAGAAGAAAAAAATGATGGGAGTGACATCAATTCTCCTCTGTCTTTCCCCCCAGGGCATGACAGATAATTGACACAAGGGGTGTTCTTTTGCTTAATACCCAAAATGCAGATCAGAGCTGAAGTCAAAGGTAAGTTCCCTGCAACATAGAAGGAGGCCAGTTTGGCCCATCAAGTACCTGCCGGCTCACAGAGCAATCCCATTCCCCACTAATTTTCTCTATAAACTATTCTCCCCCCAAGATTCTACCACCCATTTATACTAGGAGCACCTTACAGTGACCCATTAACCTATCAACTCGCACATCTTTTGGGATGTGGGAGGAAACCGGAGTCCCTGGAGGAAAGCCACAGCATCACAGGGAGAGGCTGCAAACTCCACACTGACAGCTTCGAAGGTCAAGATCGAACACGGGACGCTGGAGCTGAGAGGCAGCAGCTCTGCTGGCTGCGCCACCTCGAAGGCTCTTTTCTGTGCCCCACGAGCAAAAGCAGCAGTGTCCGTTCCACCACCACTGAGTAACAAGAGGCAGGCAGCAAATGGCATCAGTGTGGAAAAAGTCAACCCGCTGCCACAGTCCCACAAGCTGCCAGGCAGCACAAGGAAAGATAAAACAACTGATGGCAGGAGAGGCTGACTAAATACAAATGTCAGGAGACGTCCTGCCATAAAGCACAGCAGAGGCTTCACACCAGACCATGTTTATAGCTTGGTTCCATGCTTCAATCTTGGGTGCCTGGAATGCACTTACCAGGGGTGGTAGTGGAGCTAAATACGCAGAGAATGGAGGGATATGGACATTGGGTAGGCGGAAGGAATTAGTTTAGTTAGGTGTTTAATTCCTAGTTTAATTAATTCAGCACAACATTGGCTGGCTGTAGGACCTGTTCCTGTGCTGTACTGTTCTATGTTCTATATACAGAGCTTATGAACTAGTAATAAAATAACATTGGCAGACTTATCAGGTTGCCGGTTTTATTGGCTCAGGGGATTTAAAAATCAAAGTACTGGGGGATTGGTGGGAGAGAGGGGAGGATTCACTGGATGACACTTCTCTGCCCAACAAAATCAGCAAGGTCCTACTGTAGGACATCCACTTGTAATACCGGCTCAGATTTTCTCTATCCACCAGTTTTTCCATTTCCTACGGCTCTGCATTTCATAGCTTTTATGTTCCTTTATTGTTTTTCTCTCCCGCTAACTATCCCCATTTCAGAAAGGTTGCATTCTTTCTTGTTCTGTCTAACATCCCTCACTAACCTATCAATTAGACAACTTCTGCATCTTATCCCTGCAGCAACCCTGGTTTCACCCTATCAGGGATATTCCCTTTGTCCTATCCACTCCCCACCCTTTCTGCAACTAAAACAATCCTGTTTTCTCTCTTTCCCAATTCTGTCAGAAGGATCTTCCACCTGAAACGTTAATTGTTTCTCTCTCCACAGATGCTGCCTGACCTGCTGAGTGTTGCTCGCATTGTGTTTCAGATTTCCAGCATCGGCGGTGTTTTGGTTTACTCTATAAGACATCCGAGTCTCACCCACACAGGGGCCTGGACCAGATCAGGCAAACCACAAAGGCTATTACCTCCTTTATTTTGTATTAGCCTATAATGGACAAAAGTCTGCTCACTCCTGTTTATTATCTCAAATCCACTCTTCCCCACAGGCATACTTACAAGAGATGATCTTTTGTAATCCACCCCTTGAGAAAAATTTCTCCAAATAACGCTTGGCTTTACTCTCATCCTGAAATAACAAATTGTTCACAGTCTGAAATATTCCTGAGTACTTCTTAACACAAGGGAGTCACATAAACGAGCCGCATTTACGTCCTCACTCACTTCTGGTGCACTGACGGCGCCCTAACCCCAAGTAGATGTCACCAAATAAGAAAATGGTGCACTAGGACAGCCTTGCTTTTAAAAATTGCTTGTGTGATTCTCTTCCATTTCAAAGCATCAGACGCTGACCTGGGTGCTCAGCTGCTGCCTTCTTTGCGTGATGCCTGCTGGGAAGTGGGTCAGGCCTGTTAGAGAGTTCTCTCCACTGAGGACACCCAGTCTGCCATAGAGGTGGGGGAAATTCAGAGAGTGGGAAGCAAACAAAGAGGGATGGGAGACATTGAAAGGGTAGGAAGGATCAGGGAAGAAGACTGGGGTAAATTGAAGAGGTTAAATGGCACTGTTGGGTAAAGAGACCCTCATACAATGGAGCATGCCACAGCACACTTCCTAACATCGCTTGCACAGATGTTGTGATCTTTATCAGTGTCTGTAAAATGGCAGCACTCATAAATCTGTGCAGGGGTGTGAGTGAACATAAACACAATGTTCCGGTGAAACCAATTTAATTCACATATGGTTCCCCCTTTCTGTTTTCTACAGGTTTTACTGTGAGTTTAACAACAAAGGTCCTTGGTTGTGGTCTTCCGATCCAGCTTCACCTGATGACGTCACCACGTGCCCAAAATACAAGGATGGAATGATATTCGTAAAGTGGAAACATGAGCTGGAATCCCATCAGCTGGGGAGTTCACATACAAGAAATTAATGACATTTGGAATAACATGCCAGTGTCAGTAATGGTAAACAAGAAACGACTGGATTAGGAAATAAGAATACAAGAAAATAGGAGCAGGAGTAGGCCATTTGGCCCCTCAAGCCTGCCCTACAGTTCAATATGATCGTGGTTGATCTATGCTGGCCTTTTCTGTGCTGGTTCCCCATAACCCTTGATTCCTCAATCTTTCAAATATTTATCTACCTCCACCTTAAATATATCTAACGATCTGGCCCCCACCACCCTCAGGGACAGACAATTCCAGAGATGCACCACCCTCAAATGACTGAATATTGATTTTGGACCTGGGGTCTTTCTAAAGCCACTTTCAATTCATGAAGCATCTTGAATCAGTTTCCCAAGATATTCTGTGTATACTCACCAGGGTGATGGCTGGATTATTCTTTATAACTTTGATGCTCCAGCTGTGGAGATGCATAGATTGAAAGATTAGTAGTTCTCTGAAATCACACCGACTTTAATCCAAGTAACTGTCAGCAGAGGCACTTACCGATTTGAAGAGGGCTGCAGGTGGATTTTCCTGTTTGCATAAGATGACTGGACAGTAGTTTCAATATCCTATAGATATGAAGTGGAAGCTTCATTCTTACAGTCATAAAGTCATAAACATGGAAGAAGTCCCTTCGGCCCGGTGAGCCTACCATTTACACCATTCCCATTTTATTCTCCCCACATTACCATCAATTCCTCCTGGGTTCTACCACTTCCCTACACACGGTGGCAAATTTACCAACTGACCTGCACACCTTGGGATTGTGGGAGGAAAGTGGATCACCCAGAGGAAGGCCATGGAGTCACAGGGAGAACTCCACACAGACAGCAACCGAGGTCAGGATTGAACCAGGGTCGCTGGATTTGTAGGACAGCAGCTCTACCAGCTGTGCCACTGTGCTGCCTGTCCATCAATGAAGCATACTTATCACCATTATGACATTGGAACAATACAAGATTAATTTTAATCACTGTTGAACTAAAAATCTAAATTTCATCTTCTCCACTCACAGCAGACTGTATCACAGTGCTGGGTCTGGCGTCTGTGCCAAGTTCTCCAAGGCTGACACTAGATGGAGTGTCAGCCTTCCCAACACCACAGTTACTTCTCAAGGGTTACAGATTTGTACTCTGCTACTGCGGGCAGCTGTTAGCTTGCTGACAGATTTGCACACAGCACTGGATGCTAAAATAAAAACAGAAAATGTTGTAAACAGCCAGAAGGTCAAGCAGCATCTGTGGAAAAGTCATTGAGTTGCAACATTTACTCTGTTCCTCTTTGCTGCCTGACTTACTTTGCGTTTCCAGTACTTTCTAGTTTTATTTTGTCATTCAGCCTGAAGAGAAGGTGTCAGCCTGCACTACAGGCAGTTCAGTTTGCCTTTGGTAAAGGGTTAGATGGAAAATACAGAAGCTGGATGACTTTTATAATCACTTTGGTGAAACAGAGATAGATTTGTGGACCGTGCCCTACAAAGAATATTATTAGCGACTGAAGGACTGTTTTACAGATCTTGTTCAGCACTGCAGAACTATTGTCCCTGAAATTCAACTGTGGAGCATCCAAAATCAAAACAGCCCTGCACAAACAAAAATCACATTGTGGCGGTGTGGACAAATGAGAGTTAAAAACAGAAAATGCTGGAAACCACCCAGCAGGTCAAATAGCATCTATGGAGAGAGAAGCAGTGAGAAAACCAGATAGAAGGTCTTTCCTCAGAACTGAGACAGATAGAAAACAAGTTAGTTTAAAGTTGGGGGGGTGGGGTTGGGAGATGGACAGGAGAAAGGGGCTATCTATGATAGGGTGGGGCCAGGGTTGCCATGTAGAAGTTGTAAAAGTCACCTTGTTAATGAGGGAAGTTAGAGTGAGAAAAAATGAACAAGAAGGTATGAGCTGAGGGCAGTTAGAGAGAGAGAGTGAGAGAGAGAGAGTGAGAGAGAATACATTCTAAGGAACATAGAAGCTATGAAATACAGAGCTGTTGAAAATGTTCAAGTTTAAGTTTATTGTCATGGGCATACATACCCAGGGTATAAATGACATGAAAATTAGCTTTCTGCAGGTCAAACTATGCTAATGGAGGGAGAAAAACTGAGTCAGTATCACAAATAGATGACTTACAGCAGAAATGGCCAGTTCTGATACAGACAGAGAAAGCGAGTTACCTGGTGTCGTCGAATTCATTGAGTCCGCAAGGTTGTAAAATGCCCAGATAGAAGATGAGATGCTCTTCTTCAGCTTACATTGGGGTGCCTTGTAACAGTGCAGGAGGTCAGAGACAGATGGGTCGGAGTGGGAGTGGGATGGAGAATTAAAGTGGCAGGCAACAAAGAAGTTCTGAGTCACTCTTGTGGACTGAGCACAGGTGGTCCTCAAAGAGTTACCCAACCTGCCTTTGGTTTCTCCGTTGTAGAGGATACCCCATTGTTCAAACTGAATGCACTAGATTGGAAGAAGTTCAGGTGATTCGCTGCTTCACTTGGAAGGACTATTTGAGTCCCCATTTGGTGGGAAGGGAAGAGGTAAGAATGCAGGTGTTGCATCTCCTGTGATTGCAATGGGAAAGAGCTGTAAGCAAGGGAGTGATTGGTTGGGCTGGAACAGCTGAACAGGGAGTCAAGAAGGAACGTGATGCCCCAATGTCTTGAAAGCCTTTTTTTGCATCATCATTTCTCCAACTTTTTCCACTCTATTTGCTTATTTCTTACTTCAATTGGGTAAATAAAAATGAAAAATATTGCTTACTTCAAGGTATATCTCCTGTTCAAACTCGTGTTTCCAAAATTCATGTATTTCTGCACTAAACCGCTACTGCCACTTGTCTGACCTACTGATCCAGCTGTGATTCCCTGTGGCCTTCCATATCAACCGTTCCGATTTGCAGCAATAATGGTGGTGGGACATCACAAAGGCAACTCACCATCTCCAGATACAGTGCTGTGTAGGATTCTTTACTATCAGGCAGAACGTCAACCTCGACAGATAGGGATCCCTCCAAAATGGTGCCTATGCGTTTGAACAGAATGCTGGGTGGCTTGAGAGGCGTGAGTTTGAGCATCAGGTCATTCATAGGAACAGCAGGAAGCATCTGTAAAATAATAGAATCACAGAGTCTTAGAGTTGTTGAGGTGTACAGCACTGAAATGGGCCCTTCAGCCCACCCCATCCATATCAACCAATGTGCCCATGAACAGAGTCACATTTGCCCAAGTTAGGACTATATTTCCTGTGCCTTACCTCTCTCTCAAAATGCTTCTTAAATGTATCTGATTTCACCACCTCCTCTGGCAGCACATTCCAGATAACAATCACTCTGTAAAAATATTTACCCTTGAGATCCCCTTTAAGACACCTTCCTCTCACCTTAAACCTATGCCCTCTTGTTTTAATACCCCTCTCATGGGATATAGAATTTGATTATATCCTAACTATGCCTTTCATAATTTTATATACTTCTATCAGGTTATCTTTTGACCTCCTTCGCTCCAGGGAAAACTAGCCCAGCCTGTCCAAATCCTTCCCCATGACTAAAGTCCTCCAATCCAGGCAACATCCTGGTGAATCTCCTCTGCACTCACTCCACTGCAAACACATCCTTCCGATGGTGTGGTGACCAGAACTGCACACAATATTCCAAGTGTGGTTTATAAGGTTGCAATATAATGTCCCAATTCTTATATTCTATGCCCTGATCCACGAAGACAAGCATGCCATATGCCTTCTTCACTACCCTACTGATCTGCGTTGCCACTTTAAGGGAACTGTGGACCTGGACCCCTAGGTCTGTCTGTTCTTCAACATTTTTAGTGCTCTACCATTTACAGTATATGTCATACCACCGTTTGACTTCCCAAAATGCTTCATCTTGCACTCGTTGGGATTAAATTCCATCTGACAAGGCTCCGCCCAACTTTTCAACTGATCTATATCCTGTTGTAGCCTTAGACAACCTTCCTCACTATCCACAACATCACGTTTTTGTGTCATCCGCAAACTCACTAATCATACTTCCTACATTTATGCCCAAGTTGTTAATATGCATCACAAACAACAGAGGTTCCAGGACCGATCCTGCACTACACTGCTGGTCAGACTTCCAATCAGAAAAGCAACCCTCCACCACTACCCTCTGCCTTTTGTCACCAAGCCAACTTTGGATCAAATTAGTCAGGTCACCTCAGATAATATAGAAACATTTTGACACTGGAGGTGGAAATGACACCTGAATAAACTAGTTTGAATAGATAACAAAACTCCACACACATAAGCATGTACAGGCATTGACATGAACACATGATCAAAAACTTGGGTGCAAATTTCAACATTGTTATTAATCTGGTTGAATGGATTGCCTGTCCGTTATAGCACAGCCTGGTTCTCATTCTAGTCATTAAAATAGGACGAAGATTGGGTTGCGATCCTCACTGCCCATTCTCTGTGCAGATGGTGACATGACAGAGGAGACACAAGGGACTGCACATGCTGGGATCTGCGGTAAAGACTAACTGCTGGAGGAACTCGGTGGGTCAGGCAGCATCTGTGGAGACAAAGGGATAGTCGACATTTCGGGTCGAGGCCCTGCATCAGGACTGGTGAGACGACTGTTGTCCCTGAAGAACTCACCTGCACTGTAAACATCTACTCCAGTAGATGTTCTTACACAAGTTCTAGCTCAAGAAGATTAACGAGTGAAAGGGAATTTAGTAATAAATTAAAATTTACCAAGGGATTATTGTCCTCAAAGTTGTGAGCAAATGTTCTAGAGTTTTCTTCATGATTGTGTAATATGATAGTATTAACTATACGGAGAGACATCACTGTGTTAGTGACACCTTGGGTCAGCATGGACCAGAGCTCATCCTCTCCCTCCTGAATGTTTCCTTCATTGAGGCTCCCTCGCTATTACACACAGAGAGAAGACATACCTGCTGTAAAACATTTGGCTCATTTTCAAATTCTCCATCTTCAAATACTTTCTGAAAGAGCAAGTAAAACATGTTATTTGATGTCCTGCCTCAATCATGAGGCAGTGATGTGGTTGTATCAATTTCACGAGCTCCAGAGATCCCTATCCCCATCCACAAATTCTCACCCAGGCAACCACTCATTGCAACACACAGAGTGCTGGAGGAACTCAGCAGGTCAGGCAGCATCTATGGAGGGAAATGGACAGTTGACGTTTCAGGTCGAGACCCTTCGTCAGGACTAGAAAGTAAGGGGGAGAGATAGCGAGTATAAAAGGGTAGGGGGGGAAGGGTCGGAGCAAGAGCTGGCAGGTGATAGGTGGATCCAGGTGACGGGGGTTGATAGGCAGATGGGGGGGAGAGTGGGAACGATGTAGGAAGCTGGGAGGTGATTGGTGGAAGCAACAAAGGGCTGAAGAAGATGGAACCTGATAGGAGAGGTCAGTGGACCATGGAACAAAGGGAAGGAGGTGAGGAGGGGAACCAGAGGGAGGGATGTGTGGGTGATGGGCAGATCGAGAGGGCAGGGGAGGGGAAGAGAAGGGGTGATGGGGCAAGTGGGATAACGGAAAACAAAGGGACAGAGGAGAGTGGTTACCGGAAGTTAGAGAAATCGATGATCGTGCCATCAGGTTGGAGACTACCATGGAAAAAAATGAGGTGCTGTTCCTCTAATCTGCGTGCAGCCTCAACTTGGCAGTAGAGGAGGCCGTGGAGAGACATGTCAGCGTGGGAATGGGAAGTGGAATTAAAATGGCTCGCCACCGGGAGATCCTGGCTGTTACGGCGGACGGGGCGAAGGTGCTCAACAAAGCAATCCCCCAATCTGCACTGGGGCTCACCGATGCAAAGGAGGTCGCACTGGGAGCACCGGATGCAATAAATGCACCCATTGCCTTCACACTGAAAGGCAGCAAGATACTTGACCATGGGAGTCATCGTAGTGGAGCCCTCACCCAGACTTTTCAGGTTGGGAGCCCTGGCTGATTTCCAACACCCTCTCTCCACAGCACACTCTCATCGCACTGCTACTATTGTTTAGCCTTCTCTCACACATCTGGTGGTACCTGTGCAAAGGCATCCTTCACCCAACAGCTAATGGAATTATGGAATTCTCTTACCCGTAAGAAGCTCCTGATGCTGCAACGATTGAACAGTTGGTGTGAAAATGATAGATTTTTAGGTGTGGGTATTACAGGATTATGGAACCAAAGTGAGGGGAGTTAAGATACAGAGCAATTGTGATCCATCTGAATGTCGGGATAGGCTGGCAAAGTGGGTGGGGAAAGGCTGAAGACCCATACCCATTCCTCTGTTCCCATGAGGTCACCCACAGACAGTTCAGATAGCATGCCACAGTACTGTTCAAATGGGTATGCTCACATCAAGGCCACAGACATGCAGTGCTCTTGGAGAGAGATCTATTCAATTTGATTCTGAACTGATCTGGAACTCACCAGCAAGTCATTGTCCACAAGCTTTAGAGTTAGGCGATCCTCATGATATGCTGCAAACAGGAGAGAATTGATCACTGGTTCCGAGACCCACAGATTAAACATTCTGGTCTCCACCCTTTCAACTGGGATGGCGCTGGGCGTCTGGGGAACTGAAAAGTTCTTGTAGAACACATTACCCTGTGCAACACAATGAGAGGTTACAGTAAGCGGCAGAGACAGATGAGAATCAACAAGAAGAGGAGATAGCGAGTGAAACACCTTTGAACAGCAGATACAAATAATTTGCTTCTGCTTTTGTTATTGCAGCTTGCTTTGGAGGCACAGGTGATTTCTGACATATAGAGGACTAGAATATGGATTTCAATTGCTCCTGAAAAGTGCTGCTGCGTTTCACGATGGCACCACTTCCGACTCTGTGCAGCCGCTGACACTTTCCTGTGCACCAATCACAGAACAGTGTGTTCAGCTTCTTCTTAATGGTCTTTGGTCATCAATCAAAAGGGGTTGAGCTCCAATACTTGCAGGATCACATCCCAGTCCCTTATACGTGCCATTGTCCTGCTTGGATTCCTGAAACAAGTGTTCCACTTGTGCTACAGTGATGCCCGGGTCTCGGACCAAATCCTGACATGGCTTTCTCAGCAAAAGAGAGACACAAGGAATTCTGCAGATACTGGAATTGAGCAATACACAAACAATGCTGGAGGAACTCAGCAGGTCAGGCAGCGTCCACGGAGGGAAATAAACAGTCAACGTTTCAGGCGAGACTCTTCATCAGGACTGGAAAGGAAGAGGGCAGAAGCCAGAATAAGAAGGTGGGGGGAGGGGGAGGAACACACGCAGGCAGGGGACAGGTGAGGTCAGGTGATAGGTGAGTCCAGGTGAGGGGGGAAGGTGGGAGACGGGGTGAAGATGTAATAAGCTGCGAGGTGATAGGTAGAAGAGACCGGGGGCCGAAGGAGGAGGAAGCTGGTAGGAGAGGGCAGTGGACCATGGAATAAAAGATGGGGGAGGGGAGGAGAGGAGATGGGCTGGTCATCAAGGCGGGGGAAGGGGTAGGTTACCGGAAGTTAGAGAAATCGATGTTAAGGCCAACAGGTTGGAGACTCCCAAGGCAGAACGTGAGGTGTTGTTCCTCCAACCTTTGTCTGGCCTCAAATGTAATAGATGAGGCCACGGATAAACACGTTAGTAAGGGAGTGGGATGTGGAATTGAAATGGTTGGCCACCGGGAGGTCCTGGCTGTTGTGGTGGACGGAGCAAAGGTGCTCGACGAAGCAGTCACCCAATCTGCAACGGGTCTCACTGATGTACAGGAAGCTGCACCGGGAGCACCAGATGTAATAAATGACTCCCTCGGATTCACAGGTGAAGCGCTACCTCACCTGGAAGGATTGTTTGGGGCCCTGAATGGAAAACAAAGACACAGTCACAGAGCACATGGCACTAGCTTTACTACCAGGAGATGAGCCGAGACAAAGGAGCTATAATGGGGGAGGGGGAGCAAGATAAGCAAGAAAGCTTTTTAACATAAAACATCTCTTTTTACCTGAGACAACAGACTTTCCTTAGATAACAATGGTCCAATCAGAAAATAGCCATTGAATATTATGGCAAAAGTCAACCAATGAAAAAACACTCATTCACCTGGTGAAAGAACACACCAGCTGAGAAGCGGTTATACCTTGTACAGCCACTAGAGGTATATCAAACACTGTACATGTAAAAGTTACCTAAAAGAAAAGATATACAGGAAGTCCCCGACTTACAAATGCCCGACTTACGAACGCCCGTACTTACGAACAGACCTTTGTGGTTGGTTCGTAAGCGGGCCCGGCCCCCGATCCTACCACGGCAGTGGTACACCTTCTTTGGCCCAACTCCGGGCCAAGTGCGTAACTGCGGCCGGGGAACCCTGGCCCAAGTGCACATGCGCGGCCGCGATCCCCGGCCCAAGTGCGCATGCACGGACACTGTTCCGAGTTACATACAGAATCTGGTTACGAACAGTCTCAAAAACGGAACTCGTTCGTAACCCGGGGACTTCCTGTATATTAAACAGTTGAATCCAACAGTATCTTACCCTTGAATTGCCCTTCCCTCTTGATGGGCTCCACTCACCTCCTGCCTTTGATGTGACTTTTAACTCCCCCTCATACTGGGATAAGCCAAATGATGTTACTTTACCACACACCTGAGATATCGTATCCCTATCAATTTCTTGTGTGTGTGTCGTTAATTACAGAGCAAGACTTCAAAATAAAATCCAGGATAGGGGATACTAAACCTAGAAGGCACAGGTTTAAGGTGAGAGGGGAGAGATTTAAAGGGGACCTAAAGGGCAAGCTTTTGATAGGTGGTGGGTGTATAGAATGAGCTATCTGAGGAAATGGTAGAGGCGGGTACAATTACAATGTTTAAGGAAAGATGTGGACAGGTATATGGACAGGAAAGGTTTAGAGGGATATGCCAAACACAGGCAAATGGGATTAGCCTAGATAGGCATCTTGGTCAGCACGGATGAATTGGGCTGAAGGGCCTGCTTCCATGCTGTATAACTATGAATAAACTTCTGAATAAGAAAATTTAAACCCAGAGACAGATTTCAGTACTTTGATTACATATGGCAACACATGTGCTGTTAGTGTAAAGCAGTTACCTTGTGCCGGGATTCAACGTATCTGGAGGTAATCACTGGATCACTAGTTAATTCTGTACTTGTGGCAATCTTCCCATCTTGTATGAATGCTCCTGTTTGGAAAGCAAAGTTCCTTGTTCAAAAGAAGCCCCACTGCTGAAAGTGATTTCATAACCACGTGAGAATTAGTGTGAGCCTCTCAAGCCTTATCTTCTATTCCATAAGGTCAATGACGTATCATCTATCTTACATCCACCTTCCCACCTGATTCCCCCAACACCTTAAAGTTAACAGTCTGAAGCTTCAATATACTCAATAACTGAGGATTAGTTCTCAGACATAGAGAATTCCAAAGACCCATAATCATCTGAATTAAGGCACTTGTGTGCAACTCATTCTTAAGGGATTGGTAAATTACTCTGAGATTGTAGTCCCTATTCCAGGCTTTCCACCCAGAGTCAACTATTCAGCATTTACCCTGTCAGTCACTCCCTGAATCTTGAAAGCCTCAATGAGATTGCCTCTCATTCTTCTCAATTCCCAAAGTATACATCCATGTTACTCTGTTTCCCCTCCTAGGATAACCCCCTCACCTTTGGACCTAATCCAGTGACTCTAGACTGCATGGCTCCAAGGCAAATATACCCTTCCCTAGGCATGGTCCACCACAAGCCCAGTATACCTGCAACAGGACTTCCTTGCCTTCATACTCCAGCCCCTATAAATAAAAGGCCTTCTCAATTGCTTGTTGAATCTGCCTGTAAATTTTCTGCACCTCGTGTACCAGTGTACTCAGATTTCTCTGAACACCAATGTTTAACAGGTCATCAACATTTAAAAAAAATTCTGTTCTCTATTCTTTCTACCAAAGCAAATAACTTCACAATCCCACATTATAATCCATGTGCCACCTTATTGTTCACTCACCTAACTTGACCATCATCAGTGGAGACTCTCCATATTGTCATCGCAACTCACTTGTGTACCCAGCAAACTTGGATATATTACACTCTGTGCTTGATTGTAAATAACCAAGGGTCAAAGTGACACCCCCATTTTGCAAACATAGAGGAATTTATTCTTGCTGTTTGTTTCCTGTCCATTAATACAGCCAATTTAAAAATAGATGGCCATCTAATTTGAAAAATCCAATTTCAAGACCCAAATTCACCTCAACTTTGATTGACATTTCTGCTTGGAGTTCCTCTAAATGGATATTCTTCCATCATGGAGAAAGTGATACCTTCATAGGACCCTAGCCTCGAGATTAGATGGGTTTTCATTCAACTTCTCAATGAAATTGAGCAAACAGTACAGACCCATGCCCAAGGGACTGCTGCGTCTCAGGGGTAGTTTTTTGGACAGGATGTTAAAACAGCTCCGTCAGCCTCCTCAGAATCTAAAGAGCTGCTCCCTGGTGACCTGGTCAATGCTTCCCCCAACCAACACTGCCAGACATTGATCCTCTGGTCCTTCATTCATTTGTTGGTTGTAGAACAAGCTGTGCGTTTCCATGACAACAATAACTGGCCTTCAGAAGTAATCCTTTGAGAGGTCCTGAGGAGCATTTCTCTGGTAGAAAGAAATAAACATGGTCCTGGGTTTTCTGTCCTTTGCTACTCTAAGAACTAATTATTATTCATTCAAGTCTACACAATGTCTCTATTCTGCTGAGCTGGGAAAAGATTGGGAGTGATGGCATCATTAAAAAGTCAGAAAGCCAGCTGATGATGGGCAATGCTACAGTAACTGCAAGGAGGGCCAAATATCTACAGATAATAATCTACAGAGAGTGTATCAATTGTACATCATCATTTAAAAAAAATCACAGTCCAAGGGAATTCTTACCGGCTTGATCCAGAGTGAAGTCTGCCAGTAGATTTGACATCTTATGAATTTCTGCACAGATCTTAAAATAGATAAGTTTAGAAAAAGATGATGTGAACTTCCTGTTGCTAACTGAACTTTCATTAATCATTCACTCCCTGCAGATAATGAATGTTATTATTGGTTTTATCTTGGTTTTATTTTGTATGTGAGAGTGGAGAAGGTATGTGAATAATCAAACTAAGAGAGGGATGATTAGAGAAACCTATAATTCATTCTGAGAAGGATGTGTCATTTTTCTGAGGAGTAAAAATCCTATCACAGTTGATGTACAGCCTGAAAAAGAGCTTTGTTGCACCTTGTATAAAAATATGCTCCACCTACTTAAGTATCTCAATGTGTTTGACTTTCTTTCAAATTAAAATTACAAGAAGAACTCGTTCTATATTCCTATTGATGCAACTCGTTAGCCCAAGCATGATAATAGAAATGATGCGTCACACTAATGGTGAGTCTCATGCCCAGTCAATGGCCTGGGTCAGAGTTCAGTGTCTGAAGATCAAACATCCAACGTGAACATAATCTCGGGGATGCACCAAAGCTCAACACGAATAAGATAAGATAAAATAAGATGAGATAAGATAAGAGGAGATATGAGAACAGAAAATGCTGGAGGCACTCAGCAGGTCGAACAGCATCCGTGGGGGGGATGAGAAAGCGCCAATGTTTCAGGTCAAGGACCCTCCTTCAGTGCAGAACATTCTTGTTTTCTCACATTTCCAGTTCTGATGAAGGGTACTTGACCTGAAACATTGACTTTGTTTCTCTCCCCATTGATGCTGAGTGACCTGATTAGAGCTTCCAGCATTTTCTGTTTTTTATTCGGGTTTCCAGCATTGGCGGTATTTGGCTCCAAGCAAAGAAAAGCACCAGCGTGATCTTTATCATAACAATCAGCAAAAAGTGAACTTATAAGTATGTAAAGCTGTCCTGACATTCTGTAAGGCAGAATGCAGAACACATAAATATTTAATCTTAACCGTATCAAAGGATAGAGCAAGACAGGGCTTTTGTCCAGGGATCCAGAGTCGAGGGTGTTGATGAGGCTGTGGAGGTAACAATGTGTCTTAATGACCCAAATGGCAACTGGCAGAGGGCAGCCATTTCATTGCAACCATCCATTGGTCAATGAGTGTAATTTAGATCCAGGACAAGGCACGGGTCCAACAGGATTTATATGAATGAAAATGATCCTTTATACTGTAGAAACAGTTCAACATTTTTAAAAGGGAATAGTAGCCACTTATACTGGCAGGTTTTCAGGTTCATATTAAGTTTAGTTGCTGTTGTACAGTACTGTTCAGTGTGCTTTTGGTGATCATGTCCATACAAAGAGTTTTGTGTGTTTAATTGGGAGCCAGCTTGACATTATAAGTCAGTGTGTGAAAACTTTCATGGGCAAGGAATTCTATAAAGTGAGTATGAGGTGATTCAATCCAGGTATGAAGAATACATTGAAGAGCTGACTATTTCCTCAGAACTGGAATGCAGAGTGAAGAGTGACTCCCTTCCCTCGGAGCTGGTGACTAAAGGAGAGAGTGACTTGCTTCTGTAAGCGCTAGTTTTTAGTGAGGAACTGGTATTTGGAGCAAAGTGACTCTCTCCATCAGACCTGATATATAGAGAAGGGAGGATCCTTCATCAGGCCTGGTATCTACAGCAGAGAGTGAATTCCTTCATTAGGCTTGATATCTGAATCAAAATGGCTCACAAGAAAATGTAAAAGAAAGAACAATGTTCACTCATTTACACTGAAGAATAAAACAGTACCACTTTTCCATATTTTTAACCCAAGTTTCTCTGCTCAATCTTCCACAAAATACATTATCCCAACCTTCAATGTGGAATTTTTGAAAAGCATTCAGAAAGTTTTATTTAGATAAAATGGAAATAACACACATTTACCTGTCCTTTAAGAACATGTCTCAAAGTGAAGGAAACAAAATCTGTCAATAGTTGCTTAATCCAGGTGACCCTGTTTGCAGAAAACATTAAGAGCATAATGAGAGAATAGCTTAATTGCTTAACTAGTTTCAATTTATGATGTCAAAAAACAGTCCACGATTGTGGATAGCGAAATGGCAAAGTGAGGTCTATAGTGCAAAACAGAAAGATTAAAATAGGGAATGCTGGAAATACTTGGCAAGTCAGGCAGTATCTATGGAGAGGGAAGTAGAGTTAATATTACAAATCAATGATCTTTCATCAGAAATGGTTGACTCTGAAATGTTAACTCTGCTTTTCCTTTCTCCACAGATGCTGCCTGACCTGTTGAGTATTTCCAGCATTTTCTGGTTTTATTTCACATTTCCACAGTCTGTTTTTCATTTTGCCTTTGGATTGAAACTCAACATTTCTTTTTAATTAATTTTTGTGATGTTCATGTCACTGGATTGGTTGGCATTTATTGCCCATCTTTGTTTTATGCCAGGCACTTCAGGAAGCAGTTAAAGTTAACTGCATTGGCGTGAAACTGGAGTTTAAAAGCCACTATTAAGCAGCTTCAAAGAAAATCTTAGCTTTTTGATTTGATTTTTTTCTAAATTGAATTCAATCTCACAATGCACCAGTGAGATTTGAATAACTTCTCTGGATTACTGGTCCAGTAATCCAAACACACACTGCCATTTCCTTCCCACACCTGTGGAAACAAGAAGGATCTGGGTGGAACAGTTACAGGCAGACGCCTTGTATCAAAAAGACTGTTCTGTTGTTCAATCCCCACTTGCATCTGAAATTGCCCAGTGACCAGGAGGCAAAAATCAGCAGTAAAAGCAGCTCTAATTGGATTCAGAGTGCAGGGAAAATATAACTGGCAATGTCACAAGTGTGAACTCTCCAGAACTGTGTATATCCTCCGCACCCTCCCAATTAGACCCCATCACTTGTTTCAGTAACCCCTACTTTCTGCCACAATTCTCCCCTTCCATCAAATGTTACCCAGCCCAGGACTAGGCATGATCATCCAATCAAATAACAGGGGCCTGCATAATGTGTGGGAGTGAGCAGTGACTTGTAATAACCATCCAAAAAAGACATGCAAAATATGGGATTATGGATGAGTGTGGATACTTTCACTCCATAACCTTAAGAATGCACTTGTGTCCCTTTCCAAAAGGTGGAAATTTTCATTTCTGTATGTTCCTGTCTGCCCATAGGTTCCGCTGACAGCATGCAAGTGATATACATTAACACAGGAAAGCGTTCCTAGGCCTTCAATATTGCTGAATCCATAGACAGCTGTCTTGTTCTATTCCACTCTGAAATCCCAGATGCCAGAATTTCAGTCACGGCTTATAACTCAAGCTGCTCTTCTTGATAGTAAAAATTCAGGCAATCTGGAGCGTGTTGAAATGCAAGCAGAATGACTTCAGGCAGGTAACCCAGACTTCAGCTCATAGATAACAGTAATGAAGTGAGGAAAATACTTATTTTAATGCAGTATGTTATAAATTGTAGTGCACTGACTCAAAGGGTGGAAGAGATTATTTGACTCCTCACACCTGTACCAATTTGAAAAAAAGAATTGGATTAATTTTCAAAAGGGATACGGAAGAAAAAAAATCACACTTTCAGGAAATGTCCACAGACACACTGGGCTGGAAGTCATCCTGTGCTGTGCCGTTCTGTGCCCTGAAGGCTTTAAGGCAAAAGCTTTAGGGAGTAGTATTTCTGCCTTGGGTGTAGAATGTAAATTGTAGCCAGTGTGCATTTGATGTTGCATATATTAAGTTACATTTACTGCTCCCACTAAAATTGTTTTGCATGATCACAAATATTATGCTTTCCTTGAGATAGCACAATTGGGCAATGCAGTACAATATCACCCATTCCTTTTCTTTCCATTGTAAGATATTTCTTAATTTATTCAAGAATGTTAGTCCGACGTACTAAGTGGTATAGCTAAAGATGAGTTCATCAGGAAAGCAAATCATTTAAAGAATGGATTCAGAGTAGCTTAAGGTCACTGAAAAATGTTAGAACAAATTATACTGAGTCAGTCAATAGATTTATTGGTTAGACCAGTGGGTTTCTTAGTAAACTAATATATCACATCTTAAATAATGAGCAAAATTGGAAGATTTTCTGAAGTGGGGCAATCAGCAAAATCTCTGAATTTTGACCAGGAGTGTGGCCAGGTTTGAAAGCAGGACCTATTTCAGACAAAGTTAACTTTGAACCAACATTTAGTTTAAAAACTGCAGAAAGCACGAGCACAAGTTATTTCAAACTCTTGTGATCTTTTTAGGTTCAGTTGACTGATATGTTCAGTTATACCTAACAGGAACAAGTAAAAACATGACTCCTAAATATCAAATGAGCAGTGCTATAATTCATTCTCAAAGGCAAAATGACCGTTGAAATTATTCTCTGTCCTTGGCTAGTAGCTTCATTTCGCAATATAGTCACTGCAATTAGGGGGACACAAAAGCAAAGACTGGATAAAATGTTACACAGCAGCATTGTAAAGAAAAGTTCTCAGTACTTTGCACCTTAATGTCAATGTCAGGGATTCTGTGTTCTTTTCAGAAACTGAAAAAAATTCACAGAACTTTTCTTTAGGATAGAATCGTCAACTTACTCGCTCTGTTTTTGCAGTTGCAGAGTTAGCTTATCAAAATTGAGCAGGCAATCTGAGATGGTCACTGCTATTCTCCCGTTGTCACATGCTGTAAAGAAGGAGAAGAACAAATGTGGTGATGGGAACCAAATGGAGCACAGTTAATCATTTACCATCGGCAGTAAATCCAGTTTGTTGTGGTTCCTGACACGACCTCAAGAAATAGGACCTGACACAGCTGCTTTAAAATTTAATGCAAAATTCTTTCCCAATAAAATTTCACAATGGGCAGACAGTGGGAGCATGTGTTCACAGACGAAGGCATCTTTAGGTTACCCAGAATCACTAGCCCTTGGCTTGCTTCCAAGATGGAGGGGAGGTGAGATTGGTAACAGGAAACCTCCAAGTACAGATTTACAGAATGTCCTGCAGTTTTTATAATGGAAGATCATTGGGCATGGGATTTGAATGTGGGCGGGGATGCACATAGTAATGGGATTGGGGGAACTAGATCACAGGATGGTGGGTGGTGGGTCAATGGGGGATGCAGTTGCACTGACTGGGTTGCCTTATCACGGGAGAAAATACATCTGATGATTGGTGAGGTTGTTATTGGTCAGTGTGGGTTGTTGATGATCAGGATAATGGAGTACCTTGCACATGTGGTTGGGTCGACGTCAATTTGCAGGGGAGATGAGGAAGCAGACTAAACCCCAGGACTGGTTTCAGGAGGATGAATACTGGAGCTGGAGGACTCCTCCAGCTGGAAGGCATCTCTTCACCTGCTGACAAGGCCATGGAAACCTGGTCAGCTGTGGTTAACAACAAATCAGTGTTCAAATGAAGATAGATGGCTTTATTGTAATACTTAAATCGCCATCCTGGATTCTGGGACTTGATTGGTGGCGGTCTCTCATTCCGCCCTCTACAACTGAAAAAGAGCTGATTGGGTTCCTAGTTCAGACTTATAGCTTTTTGGCAAAATTCTCTACAATGCTTACATGCAAACAGTCCAACATAACACAAGGAGTAGAAGCAGAATGCTATCACGTGGCCTTTCAAACAATTGCTTATCATTGTTATTTATTAATTACTTGTACCCATGAGTTAATAGTGTCAAGATAAACAATCACATTCCCTGATGATATCACACACAAAGTAAGAAGCCTTTGCATAAGATAGATAGAGTACTTTATCAGCTCCACAACTCTCCTCCCAGCAAGAAAATAGTTGCTGGATCATTGCTTGACCACTGAACATTTCTCCTCTCTAAGGGAACAGCTTTTAAAAGGATTGGCCACAATTGTGATTTTTGTTCAGGTTATTTTAAAAGAGTGATTTCATGCCCTCTTCAAGGCTCCCACACCATGTTCATCATAATCCTCAGTCAATCCACAATTCACATGCTCCAAAGTATCCTGAGCTCCAGCTAACTTTCCCATCTCCATCCTACCCTCAGACCCCAGACCCAGCTCTGTTTTGGTACTTCAGGTGAAGCTTGTGCCCCACACTGCACCCTGCTACCTTCCAAACTATGGTGGGTCATTCTACCTTTAAACTTCTGTCTCTAACTGTCCCTCAGAGCCTTCAAACCTATTTCTTCAATTAGGTCTTCAATTCCCCTTATCCAGGTTCCTTCTCTTCCTTGCTGGGATGTGGAGCTGTAGTATATGCTATCTTAAGCAAAGGATTCTAACTTTGTGTATGGCACTATCAGAGGCAGAGAGGGCTGTGTTCCAGCACACAGGGTGCCAGCCCCCCACTCTCCTCTCCAAATCTCCACCCCCACCCAAGCATTTTGACTGCCTCCCCACCTCAGCATCTCTATTGCCACGGGTCTTTCCACAAATTGCCCCTGGCTTCACCCCTCAAGAGCCAGGAGAAGCCCTAACAGTCCTGACCTAATTCCAGGCTCACTCCAGTGGGTGGGTGTCATATAGACTCAGGAGAATGCAAGTACATCAACATAGGGTTGAGAGCTTAGTTCCTAGGAGTGAACATCACCAATAGCCTGTCCTAGTTCCAACTACAGTCGACACTATGGCCAAGAAAACTCACCAAAACCTCTACTTCCTCAGGAGGCTAAAGAAATTTGGCATGTCCCTTTTGACCCTCACCAATTTTTATCAATGTACCATAGAAAGCATCCTATCCGGATGCATCACAGCTTGGTATGACATCTGCTCTGCCCGAGACCGCAAGAAACTGCAGAGAGTTGTGGACATATCTCAGCACATCACAGAAACCAGCCTCCCCTCCATGGACTCTGTCTACACCTCTCGCTGTCTTGGTAAACAACCAACAAAATCAAAGTATCCCACCCACCCCAGACATTCTCTCTTCTCACCCTTCCCATCAGGCAGAAGATACAAAGCCTGAAAGCACGTATGACCAGGATCGAGGACAGCTTCTATCCCACTGTTATAAGACTATTGAACAGTCCCCTAGTACGATAATATGGACTTTTGACCTCACAATCTATCTCTATATGGCCTTGCATTTTACTGTCTGCCTACACTGCACTTTCTCTGTAACTATAACACTTTATTCTGTATTCTGTTATTGTTTGCCCTTGTACTACCTCATGCGCTAATGTAATGAACTGATCTGTATGAATGATATGCAAGACAATTTTTTCACTGTACCTCAGTAATGTGACAATAATAAACTGATTAATTTAATTAACTAAAATCAATGAATAAGAAGTGCACCCTATGAAGAAATAATTAGGATTAAATTTGTAAACAGACCTGGAAAAGAGAAGGTAAAACACATTTGTTTCACAATTATAAGGAATTGGCATTTGCCAATGAATCGTACAACAATGTGAGTTTAACCCAATATCTTAAAGGATGTTAAACATCATACCTACCTAAAGTTAGAGCAAGATCAACATCAGTCTGGGACTCAATTTCAAAATCCAGTGAGTGATTTAGCTTTAACCTAAGGAAGGAAATAATTGAAGTTGATTTGTTTAAACACTGTCCTATAGAGTCACATTGCTTTGGTGAACAAAATGCCCAGTTATAGTGACATAGAGCACAGAAACAGGTGCATCGGCGAACTCAGTACACATCGACCATTGAGTACCTAGTGTACTGCATTTAGACATCCATTGGGATAGGGAGGATTCAATTGCATCAATGGATCTTCAAAAATGTGTAATGGCTCCCTTACCTCCAAACACCCAATCAATGAGTGCAAGATTTTTATGGTCTAGCTGTTACTTCCTTGCATTATTTTTTCCTTTGCTTTCAGGATTTCTTAATGTAAAAACAAGCTTACACGCTCAAATCAACAAATTAGATATATACTCATTGATAAAATACTTACTAAAGCTAAGTGCTTAAAGACAGAGGAGCAAAAATTGATCATGTGTTGTTCCTCAGAACCACATCTGACAAGGAACCCGCTCATTAAAAATAAACGTTTTTATGCCTGTCTTGTGCAGAAGTCTCCACACCAGCTCTCATGAATTTGGCAGTGACCTTAATCCATCGGCACATAAAATCTGAGCTACCCACTGCTAAAATTGGCTGCACATTGGGAAATGGGAGTTAATAACAGCACGTGGCTTAAGTTTTACAATGAGAACATGACTAATAAAATTGGAAAAATAGTTCCATGTTCATATATTTTCATCTCAGAAGCATAAGTCTCACATTTGGGCCATCACTGAGGCATTGATGCCTGCAAAGTGCTTCATTTCTACAGACTCGCTGAGTGGTAATTTTGCATTTCTGCTTCCTACATTTTACACACAAGCATTTGATAACACTCTTTCATTGATCTATATGCACAGAACAAAAGAATTTAATCACAAAACCATATTGCTGTCACTATTATAGAAGTAATACTCATTTCTTCCACATCCAATAGAATAATTATGCACATTAACAAAATCCAATTATTCTGCAAATATTAGCTATTCAAACACAAAGACAGTTTAATTAAAAGTGAATACTTGCAGCCAGTTGGAGTATGCATAGTTCATGGTTCCCTTGAAGGAAGCAGCTACATTTTGGATAGAGATTAGGATTCCTTTTTCTTTACTAAGGTCTACATCACTACTTTCCACAGACATGTTGTTTATCTGCAAACTTAAACGGGAGAGAAATATTTTATAAACTGTTGTGGTTTCACTGACAACATTAAATACAAACTGTGGTGATGTTTTTAGGGAACAATTAGAGGCTTGTATCAAGTTACATTAAAGTCATTTGCACAATTTATGGCTTAGTAACATGTGCCCAATTGAAATGCCAGCTGATTATCCCTTGTGGCACAAGTGGTTCCCAAGCTACAGTGAGGTACGGGCTCATTAAGGAGCCACTGATCACAGCATCTTGCAGTGAGGGGCACAACAGAATGACTGTGTCACCTTTGTCGGAGATATTTGTGGACAGAAGTAGAGCATCAAAAAACAAGTCTGACAGAGGCTGTGGGCAAAATATTAGTGGCCAAATGGGGACCCTTTAATTCATGTCCCTTTGCTGACTCACTAAGGGCTTTGCTCCTTGTATTATTATGAGTAAAAAATGCAGGTTGTAGGTCACACCTTTATCAGCAATTTCTGTTGGTAAACATGGAAACTGTCACTACACACCAGATAATGTCATTAACTGTGTGCCTGATGCTGGGAAGAGGTAAGACTAGCTGAAGGAAATTGTGTCCATGAGCACCCAGGCCAATTTCTGGATGATTGAGTGTTAAATTGCTCTTGATGACAATTTTTCAACAGGTTATAAATGAAATTGGAAAATGGTTAGTACTTTTTTGATCAGTTTAAAGATGGGCCATCTAAACCACACTTAGTTTTGGGAAACTGCTCATTGCTGTCAACTCGAGGGTGTGGTTGTGAAGCAGAGAGAAAGGTCAAATTACAAAATGAAACCATGCCAGTCCCATGCACATAGCAATGGAGCAGGTCCTAGGAAAGGTAAGAGATCTGAAATCAACTGCTAAGTTTATTTAAAAAATGCTGAATCACATGTTTAAAGAGGGTGACATTCAGAGCACTGCAAGATTCCTCTCCTAGCCCCTTCTGGCCCAGTTCCCACACCCCCAGGTTAAGACAGGGATGAGCAGATTGTATGATGATAATTGTAGCTGGACTTTGCACCAATTGGGCCCAATTCTCATCGCAGTAGCAGTGAGCCACTGATGAAATGAGATTCCAACACTGCTGTAGAAATTCACGTTTTGTATTATGGGAGGTCTTAATTTTGGTATAACATGACACGGCTGCTCAGAAATGTGCAGCTCACTACATTCTCACCACACGCGGGCAGACGCACGAAAAGATTTTAAGAACGTAAGGACATCGGAGCAGGAGTAGGCCATTCGGCCCCTCAAACCTGCCCTGCCATTCAACCTGATCCCGCCCCCTCTTCTGTGCCAGTTCCCCACAGCCCTCAATTCCCCGATCTCTCAAAAAAATCCCCTCCCTTGTTAAACGAGAACTTTGGGATGTTTACTTTTTAAAAATATATGAAACGGAGCCCAGAATCAGAATCGATTTCCCTCCAACGATATTGGGGAATGAAGCGTGCCGGAACGTTGCCTGGATGACATCGCTCGTCTCTTGGTTAACTAGAAAACATAAAATAAATCCGCTGCGGTAAATTGCTCGGACTACGCGCACGGTCCATTCGTTCCACGTCTGTCGACCTATCCTCGGCAGGGGGGTAAACTAAACGGATTCGGTTCGAAGGCGGCAGGAAACTGGTGCAACGATTATCCCAGAGAGTTAGTGTGCTGTGTGATATTCGGCCTCATTACTTGCAGCCAATAAACTAGCCCGTTTAACACTACTAATGCAGCATGAAGGGAGATTCAGTAAGGTAGCAATTCTTAAAATATGAACAGCCACAGAGGTGAAGTAAGTATTCTGGGGATATCATATATTTTAAATCGTTTCCAAGCGGTTTTACAAATGCATTCAGCATTTAGTGCACATTCCAAAGAGAATAAAATTAAACCAGTACTTCCAAGTCTCTAAATGGGTTACAATCCTCTAGCATAAATGAGATAAACTTGCGGAAACTCATCCATTCCACAACACACAGCCCTAAACCAGGCGGCACCTTCACACGTTTCTCCTTGACAGCTCTGTTTTGATCCTTGCGATGTCCTGAAAACGGATCAGCGAACATTCAGACCGCGCCACACCGGGGGACACGTTTGGTGGGCGGGAAGTCGCCGGCTTTAATTCCTTTCCCAGAACTTACATACTAAGGCAGCTTCCTTGGTGAACCGGCACACAATGCCGGTGGTGTTCACGGGTGAGGCCGGGGGTCCCGGATCGCAGGAGAGCGAGGCACCGGCCAGGAGGAATAACACCGGGCTCAACTGTCCCAGTGGGAACATGCTTGCGGCCAGCAGTAGCCGGCGCCGGGCGGAACAGAACTGAGAGCTGCCCGGAATGTTACCCCCCGTGTTATATATGGTGCAGAACTCGGGCGCACGCAACACACCCAGTCAGACCGCAACCGTCCTCCCAATGCAAGGACATGATGTATCTGCTGCATGCTTTTACACTACAAATATCCCCACTTGTACACAGCTTCACAACACTCCGCCGCCCAACTAAAACGGAGTTGGAAATAACGGGTAAACGCGAAACATTTTACCGTTTCTCTTTCCACAGATGCTGCCTGACCTGCTGATTTTCCCCCAGAATTCTCAGTGTTTTTAAAATTTTAAACCGAGTTGGCCCGGATTTGTAAATTTAAACCAGCATTGTAAGATCTTGTTACTCATTCCATACATTTTTTTGGCGAGATCTGTGTATTTGTGGGTGCCCCTGGAAAAAATCATTTGTTTGGGGCAATGACCAGGGTTTTCTTGCCCTGTTCACGGTGTCCAGCACTGAGAATCAAGTCGGTCTCACCTGCCCCACTGCGGGAGCCGGTGAGCTGAAATTGCCATTGCCTGGAGTCTTGGATTAACCTCACTCAGGACTGCGGGCGGGAGGCCCGGGGCTGTGAACGGCCACAATGGATCGAGATACCCATCAGTTTACTTACACATTTCAGAAATAACTTATCAGCTTCTCTCGGTCTGATTGGTGGACAGGTTACACAACAGGTCAAACAGTGCAAGGACATCGTTATTCATAGATTGGCAGCAGGACAAAGTTCATCAAAGCAAGGCCGGCCATGGTAATTTCTGCAGAATATTTGTCCTCTGTTTACTACCCCTCTGGATAAGGAAGGCTTATAACATCCCCCACTGAAAGGGGGTGTGAAAGTGGGATTTACATCTGACCTGTGGCAGAATAACACCATTATGTTTTTATGTTACTCTGTTTTTTTGGCCCCTTGAGTTTGATCTTCTACCTCAGCTCCATTTTCCTGCATTGTCCCTGTACTCCTTGATTCCCTTAATATCCAGAAATCTGTCGATCTCTATTTGGAATGAACTCAGTGACCCAGCCTCTGCAGATCTCCAGGGTAGAGAATTCTAAAGATTTATCTCCTTCTGCATGAAGAAATTTCCCCTCATCTCAGTCCTAAGTGGCCTACCCCTGATTCTGAGACCATAAACTGGTTCTACACACTCCCTGCACACACATCCCCCCCATAAAAATTTTGTAGGTTTCAATGACATCACCTCTCACTCTTCTGGACACTACAGGCCTATCTACTCAACATCTCCTCAAATGGCAGACCCGATATCTCTAGAATCTGTCTGCTAAGTCTTTGCTGTACTCCTTCTGTGAGAATCATAACCTTTCTTAGGTAAGGAGACCAAAACTGTGCAATAATATTCCAGGTCTCACAAAGGCCTCGGGACGAAGGGCCTGAATTGTGCTGTAATTGTGCTGTGTTCTATGTTCTAAAGGCCCTGTACAATTGTAGATGATCCCTGACGGAGGCAAGGCAGTACCAGGGCAAAATGTCACTTTAGGAATGTGGCATCATGGACATGTGAATTTGTCAAAAGCAAGGTCTACCATAATTTATTGTGATGAATAGAATGAATTGGAAGTCACACCACAGATCGAGAAACATCAGAACTGGTTTCATAAGGACTTTGCTTTTCTGGGTTCTGAAACAGAAGTAAAGGTCAATGCTCAATCACTACGTCCACACAGCTCCCCCCCCCCCCCCAAAAAAACAAGTAGTCTATAATTGTCACTGTGATAATAAGACAGGGATTATGACATGCACTAAATCCAAGGCAAAAAATATTAAATGCATTTGACCACCTTAACTGCATAATGGAGCTTGGTCAAAAGCTTAGCAGTCTGCATGCAAGTGACCAGAGTATCTCTATTGCTTCTGTAGCTGGCTGTAAGAAGTCCCATTATTCTATCCCGCAATTCACCCCCCACCCCCTTCCTTGTGCTGACGTTGTTCTATCATTCTCCTGTTAAGATATGAACTGAAACTTTTTTCCTAAGGACGATTTTTGAATCACTTTAAAAGTTAATTCAAAGCAAGGAAACTTCTATTGTTTATTTATGGGACATGGGCTTCGCTGTTGTGGCCAATTCCTACCTACTCTTGAGAAGATGGTGATGAGCCACTTTGTTGAAGGTGGGAAGGGAGTTCAAGGATTTAGACCAATGAAGGAATGGTGATATATTCCAGATCAGGATGGTGTGTGATTGGGAGGGAAGACACAGGTGGTGGTTTTCCATGCTCCTGCTGCTCTTGTCCTTGTATATGGTAAAGATCAGGAATGTGGAGGTGTTGGTGAAGAAAGATTGGCAAGTTGCTGCAATTTGTAGATGGTACACACTGCAGCTATTATGGTGGAGGGGGTGAATGCTTAGAGTGGTGATGGCTGCCAGCCTGGGCTGTTTGTCCTGGATGGTGTTGAGCTTCTTAAAGGTTGTTGGAGCTGTTCTCATCCAGGCAAGTGGAGAGCATTTCACCATATTGGTGGAAGGTCTTGGTGAGCCGGGAGGTGAGTCACACATGGCAGGATACCTTGCCATGGATCTGCTATTGTAACCATAGTGGTAGCTTTCCTTGAACTGGAACAGTAGTGAATGAAGTTAACTGACAGTCACACAATGTATCTGTAAACATTTTCCTTTGAAGCATTCCATTGCAAGTTTCTAGGTCACATAGCTGCCTGGTTAGCTGCCTTGTTGCTACAGCCAATGTTAGCAAGCAACTCATTGCACAGAGTTGGTCCAACTCCTTCATGGGGAGTTAATGTATCAAAAGATGAATTTTAAGGATCTTTTACTGCCTTTGCCTTACATTCTAAAGCCTTGGAAAAACTGAATAATTAATATAAAGGAGCAAAACAAATGGAAGCAGGAATACAACATATACAACATACAACCTGTCACACTTCTCCATTCACTATGAACACAGCCAAATCTTGATCTCTACACGCCTGCCAATCTCCACTAATCCCCTTAACATCTATCAGTGCAACCCTTGAATATAATGAACAGCTGAGCATCCATATCCCTCTTGAGTAGAGAATACTGAACTCAAAAACCACCAGCCAAAGAGATTTCTGCTCATCGAGAACCTGAATAGTCTATCCCTAATCCAATACAGTGCCCCCTACATCTCATTCTTCAGCCATGTGAAAGTGTGTGTCACTATCTCCCCTATCATGCCCCTTTATAATTTTATCTTTCAATAAGATTGCCTCTTATTCTTCTAGTCTCCAAAATTATAAACCCACTTTACAAAATCTTGTGCTGTCTGTAAGGAGGTTGTACATTCTCCCCGTGTCTGCGTGAGTTTCCTCCGGGTGCTCCGGTTTCGTCCCACATTCCAAAGACGTACGGGTTAGGAAGTTGGGGGCGCGCTATGTTGACGCCGGAAGCCTGGCGACACTTGCGGGCTGCCCCCCCAGAACACTCTACACAAAAGATGCATTTCACGGTGTGTTTCGATGTACATGTGACTAATAACGATATCTTATCCAGTGAATCTTTGTTTGTCAGCTTTAAGATAAGTTTAACCCTCATTAGACATTGTGATCTAGATGGCACACAGTACTCTGCAGGAGATCTCCCCAAAACCCTGTACAACAACAGCAAGCCTTCTGTGTATTTGTCCGTCAGCTCTCTTGTAATCAGATATTTTGTCTTCCTCAACTGCTTTTTTTTAATTCATTTATTTGGATCGGGACATCTCTGGTCAAGCCAGCATTTACTGCCCATCCCTAACTGGAAGAAGACCCTCCGGCCCATCGAATCCGCAGTGACCATCAAGCACCACTTTTACACTAATCCTATCCTAACCCATTTTGTCCATTTTATTCTCCCCACATTTCCATCAACTGTCCCCAGATTCTACTGTTCAGCTGCACAATTTACGGTGGCCAATTAACCTACCAAACCACACATTGTTGGGGTGGGGGAGGAAACAGAAGCACTTGGAGAAAATCCATGTGGTCACAGGGACAGCTCTACATAGACGGCACTGGAGATTAGGATTGAACCTGGGACGCTGGAGCTGTGAGGCAGCAGCTCCAGAAGCCACACCATGTGTCACCCTTTCAGATGGTTGTGGTGATCCACCTTCTTGAACAGCCAAAGGCATTTTGATGAAGACACCCTCACAGTGCAGATGGGCAGGGAATTGGCGATGAAGGGTGGGCTTTCTTCTTCCACGTCAGTACAGTGTGTGACTTGGAGGAGAATCTGAGGGCTATGCTGTTCACCTGCTGCCATTGTCCTTGGTGCTAATAGGCAGTTCTTCGGCTGGGGAGGGAGTTCCAAGATTTAGGCCCTGTGATGGTGAAGAAACAGTGGCGTTTTCTCTGTCAGGATGACTTGTGACTTGGAGGAGAACCTGCAGACAGGTACGTTCCCATACACCTACTGCCTCACAAGAGGTGGAAGTCACTGGCTTGGAAGCTTCCAATCTCTTAGGGCATAGAAGCACCTACTTTGTGTCAATGTTATCAAGTTCTCTCACAATCAAAGATTTTTACAGGCCATCCCCAGGTAACAACGATTTTTTAATAGATTTTGTCAAGTTGATTTTGTCCGTACGTCAGAAAATACACAAAAATCACTCAATATGGTAACCGTACTTCCACAGTATAGTAATGAATGGCATCGAAAGCACACAAGACTGATAAGAAAGAACAATTACTAAAAGTGGAGAGAGAGAAGAAACTAATTCTGCCTTTTGTAGGAATGAACGTATGTATGTATTTAATAATATTATGGGAGCTGGATTGTATCTCAGGGTGTCTGTAAGTTAGGGGTTCATAACCTGGGTACGGCCTGTATCACATCACTCTCCTGCCTTTTTATTTGACAAAATAAGAGCTTTCCAAACAAATGTGTTCTCTCAAGTCTGAAATGAATTCAGAGATGAAAAAGTAGTAGAAGGGCCTATTTTAATATTTATTCTTCCAATTATATTTTAAGAAATCCCTGGAGCCTGAGTCCCTGTGGAATTTCCAAGTAATTCAGAGTAGCACTGAGTTTGATCCAAGCTGGGAAATACATTGTCATCGCATCTAAACCCTTTACCAGAAAACAACAAATCCATAGCAACTATTAT
Organism: Pristis pectinata; assembly: GCF_009764475.1. Lineage (NCBI taxonomy): Eukaryota > Metazoa > Chordata > Chondrichthyes > Rhinopristiformes > Pristidae > Pristis > Pristis pectinata. The sequence goes on from NC_067417.1 coordinate 40,490,270, forward strand.
CACTATGACAACAAGACCAGGATTTGGTGAATGTACTATTTTGTGTAAAAACTAATTAGTTGCTTTGTACTAGCTTAACTGGGAGAGATTACTCATTATTGGGACCAGGTAGCTGGGGGCTTGCAGGTTATCGGTTATGTTTTTGAAGCAGGCTAACAAGATGTCCATGAGGGTGAGGTACATTTATTTGCCCTGGAGTTCATCTGCAGTGACATGATTCAGGTTGACCAATCTCCATCCTACCATTCCAATACAATCACACCCCCCCATCCCCTACACCCCTCCCCACACTGAAACATGTTTCCTAAGGCCAATGTTTGAATTGGTTCAAAAGTTCAGTCATCAAAATTAACTGCTGTGAAATGTGGGAGCTGTCCTTGAATGGAATATAGTGACAATATTTCCTGAATAATGCACTGTAGCTATGCTTGCACATTGTGTGCTACTGAAGTTTGATTAGAAATGTTTCCAACTTAATCCAGAAGCCACCAGTGCATGGTAGGCCAAAAGTAATACAGCCAAAACATTTCTGTCAGTACTTGCATGTATTAGCTATAATCGTACTTGAGGTCACCAAACATGAACAGATTAGAGATTAAGGAAAAAAACTGTTCTGTGTTAAATAACAACTAATATGTTATGCTGCTCACACAATAACAGGAAATGATTTCCATTTAAACACCACTTCCCACAATCTCTAAAAAAAAGCTTTGAGGTCATTTAAAGGCTTTAGTCATCTTTTGTTATCTTGGGCAACATTGGCGAACTGTAAATCTCCCCCAAACACTATTGTGTAAATGACAGGACCTTAAGTGACGTTGGTTGCTCGGAATACCTCTGTTCATCCCTAAGTTTTGTGATGTGAAATTGAGCTTTGGCTTTAAGGCTTTATCAGAATGACTGAACCTCTGGGAGTGCAGCCCTTCCTCAATACTGCACTGGAGTGTCAGCTCATATTATGTGCTCAAATCACTGGAGTGAGATTTGAACCCACAACCTTTAGATGCTGATGCAACAACATTAGTCAGTGATCCATGTCTGTCACATGATGAGTTCTGTAACCGAAAAGCAAAAGAAAATGTAGATGGTGGAAATCTGGAATTAAACCAAGAAACATTAGAAATAATCAATGGGTCAGGCAGCATCTGTGGAGGGAGAAAGTGAGTTAAAGTTTTGGATGAATGACCTTTCATCTGAACCCTTTCATGTTGTATATAAAAGGGAAGAAGGACTGAAACAAGGCCTGTTCCATGTACAGGTGTAGCTTGGACCTGTGCACATTCCCACCACACTGTTCAAAGTGAGAAGGAGTTCCAGCCAGGTGCAGGGTGGTGGAAGGGGACAGGTTGGGCACTGAATGGTCCTCAGGCCACCCTGGTGTGGAACGGCGGTGCAGAGGGATTGTACATCCATGGTGAAGGTTGGCCAATTGGGCCCAGGGTACTGGAAATGGTGAAAGTGAAAGACAAAATCAAAGGGGTCCCATTTGTAAGTGGGAAGAGACTCGGCAAGGGGTGTGGGGGGAGAAGCGAGAGAAAAATAGAGTCATGGTAGGAGTAAAATAAATTCTGTGTGACAAGAACCAGCTAAAATGATGGATCTACCAGGAAAGTACTGCTGTGGACCTTGGATGAGAAGGTAAAAATGGGCTGTGGGTGAACGGGGAACTAGGAGACCAGAGAATGGAGTGATAAAATCAGAGGTGTGAGTGAATCCAGGACTGTAGGAGCACAGAGGTCTCAGAGACGGGATGGTACAGAGGAAAGGAGGGGTGAGGATTTAGATGGATGAAAACATTGTTTGTTGGTGAGCAAGCGTAGGTCAGAACCAGAGCTAATGGTGTTCAGCATAAACACAGGTACCGGCAGCAGATTTTCCAGAGGGTTCAACTTGTGGAAGGTGCAGACTGACCAGACTCTAGCAACCTTTGAATCTGGAGCAACCAGGGACGGAGGCAGGTGGTAACAATGAGGTGGGAGGGGTGGTATCTGTAGGAAGAAGGAGGGAGACGTTCAGCTCTGGTTCAAGTGAACCCTGAGCTTTGTGAGTTGTCTAATTTAGCTCTGGGAAAGGTGGTTTCAGCAACAAGGGAACAGTTTAAGGCTGAGACCCAGGGCAATGGCTTCAGTCTCAGCTTGTGGCAGTGAGCAAGGGCAATGGCTTCATTCTACTCAGTACCTAGTCGGAGAAGATGTCCGAATGATGGGTAAGCAGCACGACAAACCGGAGGCCATGTAGCTGGGTGTTGCCAGCCTGCATAGGAATTACAACCTGCTTACAGATGATGTCGACAAGAAGCAACATGTAGAAATAGGAGGGCAGGATCAGATTTGACTGTAATGCTCTAACCCAGTTGGTGGGGGGGGGAGGAGGGTTTGTTAGGGGGGGAGTTGTTGGCTGACATCCCTTACAATCAGCTGGATCAACCAATTAAAATTGTCAGAACTCCAAGAAGCCATCCCATAGGTCACCATCCTGGAGCAGGGGCAGTTTCAATTGCCATTGAGCCCGCCACGATGTGTTCAAGAGGTAAAGTACTCTGTGTGCCTGATGTGATCAACCAATGATAATCAAGCTACATCTACTGCTGACCTCTAAGGCAACATCACTCTCCATGGCAACTGTCTGAAATAATTTAGACTGTTCATGACTATATTTGACCCCAAGGTGAGTTTTGGACCTCATTTTTGGATCATCAATAGGACCTGTTATTTCCACCCCTAGCCCAACTCGTCAACTGCTGAAGCCCTCATTCATAGCCTTGCTACCAACAGACATGGCCATTCCAATACACCTCCGGCCTCTCTGTAGACGTGAGTACATTACCTCACACCAAGCCACATGCGCCCATTTCCCTGAACTTGCTCGCCTGGGTAAAGAATGTTCAGGTTTAGAATCCTCACCCTTGCTTTCAAGTCACTCCCATGTCCTTACTCTCCTCGGCTCTGATCTCTGAGGAGTCAGTGCTTCTCCAATTCTGGCTTCAGGATCATTTTCAAATGTAATCACTCTGTCATCGGTTGCCATGCCTACAGTAGCCATGGTCCTGAGGTTCGAATTCCGGGCCAGAACCTCTCTCCTCTTCTTTCCTCCTTTAAACTGGTTGGGTGTCAACTTATGCCTAATAATGCCCCTATCTGTGAAACACTCTTGGGGATACATTGGAGAAATTATGGAATGGCAGATTTAATTTTCATTATAAGGCTTAATAATTAATAAATGATTAATAAAATTGAAATGATTAATATCTGTATGCTCGACATAAGTCCATTTTAACTTTGCTGTTCATTTATTTCAATCTTTATGTATTTGAATTTGGAACGTACACAGGTATGGTTGTGTGGGGGCAAACAATTTGTCAATGAATGTATACATTTAAAACTACACAATCACCTATCTAAATATTATCAGTAAATATGTACAAATCAATAAATCAATAAACAGTAATGTTGCATAGGGTGCAGAAATGATTCACTAGAATGTTGCTGGGATTGGAGGTCTTGAGTTATAGGGAGAGAGTGAATAGTTTGGGATTGTTTCCCCTGGAGCGAAGGAGACTGAGGGGTGACCTTATAGAGGTTTATAAAATTATGATGGGCTCAGATAAGGTGGATGGTCACTGTTTTTTTCCCTCAGGGTGGGGGAGTCTGAAGGTAGAGGGCACAGGCTTAAGGTGAGAGGGGAAGTATTTAAAGGGAACCTGAGGGGCAAGTTTTTCCACACAGAGGGTGGTGGGTATAAGGGGAACGAGCTGCCAGAGGAAGTGGTAGAGACGGGTAAAATTGCAACGTTTAAAAGACATTTGGACGGGTTCATGGATGGGAACATTTTCGAGGGATATGGACCAAGTACAGGCAAATGGGATAAGCTCAGGCAGGGACCTTTGTGGTCGAGGAGGAGTCGGGCTGAAAGGCCTGTTCCGTGCTGTATAACTCTGTGATGTGCTGCTGATGAAGTGTCTCTGACCGGACCATGGTGTGATCCTTTGCACTGGTTTCATCAGTGCTCATATATGTTTCACTTTGGATATGTGCAACCTTCATGGGATTTAAGGCATACATACCAAACCTTGACTTAGATCCATGGCTATAAACCAATTAGTTTCAGCTGTCAGTAAACACAGACCATAACCATCCTAAAACTGATCTGAACTCGAAGCCGTTTGACTGGCTTCTGTTCCTGGGTTAAGAAAGCGCGGCCCCTGTCTCCGCCTGTCCTGCCACAAACCCCCTAGAAGCGTGAGTGGAAAGACTGAATGAATTCAGCCCTACCACCCTCCTCGGTTGACTAACTTGCCAAGAAACACGGTTCAGGGCTCACACGCGAATAGTGGCCAATTACTCCAGAGGCTGTCCCTCTTGTGAGGTCAAATTCCAGGAACATATCCATTCAATTGGAGAGAAGAGCTTGAGGTGAATGCATTGAACGTGCATTCAGGGCTTCAGAGCAGTCGGCTCCTGGTTTCATGTGTGCTTCAGCACGCTGACCAGCAGGTGGTGAACTGTTACTGCAGCATCCACCGTCCCGGTCTGGCACCCAGCTGAAATACCTCATCCCTGTGGCCCCCTCACCCCGCCTCCTTCCCCTCCCCCCTCCCGCATGTGCTGCCCATCACCTCCCTCCTATTCCCCACCTCCTTCCCTTTATTCCATGGCCTACTGTTCTCTCCTACCGGATTCCTTCTTTTTCAGCCCTTTGCCTCTTCCACCTCTCACCTCTCAGCTTCTTACATCACTCCCTTGTATCCCCCCTCACCTTGACTCACCTATCACCTGCCAGCTTGTGCTCTTCCCCCCACCCAACCTGCCAGCTTGTGCTCTTCCCCCCCACCCAACCTTTTTATTGCCCCCCCCCCTCCACACACACACACACACACACACACACACACACCTTTTTATTCTGGCTTCTGCCCTCCCCTCCTTGGACTCTTTACCTCTCGTTATCTTGGTGAAGCAGCCCCATCGGGTAGAAGATACAGGTGCCTGAGGGCACGTACCACCAGGCTTAAGGACAGCTTCTACCCCACTGTGATAAGACTATTGAACGGTTCCCTTATACAATGAGATGGACTATGACCTCACGATCTACCTTGTTGTGACCTTGCACCTTATTGCACTGCACTTTCTCTGTAGCTGTGACACTTTACTCTGTACTGTTATTGTTTTTACCTGTACTACATCAATGCACTCTGTACTAACTCAATGTGACTGCACTGTGTAATGAATTGACCTGTATGATCGGTTTGTAAGACAAGTTTTTCACTGTACCTCGGTACAAGTGACAATAATAAACCAATACCAATACTAAAAATACCTTCTTCCTTTCCAGTCCTGATGAAGGGTCTCGACCCGAAACATCCACTGTTTATTTCCCTCCATAGATGCTGCCTGACCGGCTGAGTTCCTCCAGCGTTGACCCAGCATTGTGTGTGTTGACCCAGCCAAAGTTTTCCCTCTTTGCTATCAGCGTTTTGCAGATGAGAGTTTTGCAAACTGCAGCGGAGTGGGGAGATTCCAGACAGCAGAAATTGAAATGTGTGGAGAAACAGCCCTGCCCACATCGATAGGACTCACAACGAATGCCACCACATCTTCACTTTCTGTGTGCTGATGGATTGCATCGTGACCAGATCCAGGTAAAGGGTCTGGACCTGAAAAGTCGACTGACCGTTTCCCTCCACAGATGCTGCCTGACCCGCTGAGTTCCTCCAGCAGTGTGTGTGTAGCATCATGACTGGTTGTTGCCTCTCAGAACGCTCTCAAAGCAACATACAAAGGCTAAATCAGCCATGATTGAATGGCGGAACAGACTCAATGGGCTGAATAGCCTAAATTCTGCTCCTTTGACTTATGGTCTCACAAATTCCACCCAGTGCACCGGCCAGTTTCCAAAATCTTTATTATTTTTTACTCACTGTGATCAGGGTGTCACGGGCAAGGCAAGTAATTATCACCCATCCCTAACAGCTGTTTAGGAGGTGGTGGTGAGCAGCTTTGTCAAACCGCTGTGGTCCTTCTGGTGAAGGTGCTCCCAGTTGAGGAGGGTTGCAGGATGTAGACCTAGCACTGATGAAGGAATGATGATATATTTCCAAATCAATATGGTGTGTGACATAGCAGAGAATATGCAGCGGGTGACATTTCCTTATGTTTGGTGCCTTTGTCCGTGCTTGGTCCCTCATGGGTTTGGGAGATGCTGTTGAAGAAGCTTTGGTGCAGTTTGTGGGTGTACAGAATGTAGTCACAGTTGGCAGTGACAGAGAGTAAATGTTAGGATGTTGGAGAGGGAATTCTAGGATTTAGATGCAGCAATGATGTGTGGAAAATAAAAAAATAGGACAAATGTAGGATTGAATGTAAATAGGTAGTTGATGGTTGATATGGACTCAGTGGGCTGAAGGACCTGTTTCTGTGCGGTATCTTTCTATGACTCCACTTCTGAACATTCCTGGCTAATTCCTTACTCTGGGTGGCTCCTTCTTCTGTCTGTGCACATCCACAACAGGCCACACAGAAGCTGCTAATGATAATGGCATTACTCAGGCTGAGTTCAAGGGATCCCTGGAAACTTTAGTGTGAGGATGATACCCATTGGGCTGTGGGCCACAGGCTCCAGTTGGAAGCATGTACAGCTCTTGCTGGGGCAGCTCTGGCGGTCTTGGACAACACATGGGCTCCCCAGATGTGCTGATGTGAAGAAAAATCAAAGATCAAACCATTAGTGACACATTACAAACGAATACAACGATGATTCATTGAATGTGGTCCTGTGGCAATTGTTGAAGTGGTGTTCTGCTGCACCAACTGTTGCATGGGCAGGAATCAGAAGCCAAGAAAGGAGGCGATGCCATTTATCCCCCAAGACGTGGCCCTTCACGCTGTGCGAATTATCGTGCTTAATATGTGCCTAAGAACTAAGTAATTTGAACCCTCTGATTACAGAGTACCAACCACAAGAACTTCTCATTGTGTACCACAAACGAGGTGTTCAGGTTCTTGCAGAGCCTTGGGTTCTTGAGGGGACACTAAAGGGCCACAAATGGAGTCTATCGCTCCCTAAACCCTTGGGAACCTGCAATCCTGAGAAAATCTTTATCCCTGCCCTCCCTGATGATCTGTGCTCATGGAAGAGGAAGCAAATTGACTTCCTTTATGTTGCAGTGTGCAAAACAAAACACAATGAAGCAATACACAAAAAGTCAGGAGAAGGTTTCTAAAGCAGGAAAACATTATCAGTTTAGGTCCCACACAATTCCAGCAGGTGTGACACGGTAGATGGTATCAGTGAGTCTGTATCCTGCCAGGCAAACATTTAAAGTATGCTTGTTCATATGTAAATGACACTGCTGGGTCAACTTTCACAGGCAAAGCAATTCTCACAATTCACTCTCAAAGACACTGAAATTTAAATTTATGGTCTTTAAGAAGCATTTCCAGGCATTTGTGTTTCTTTATTGAGTGAGGACTTCCTTCCAAGGCCCACATAGGAATGTTTTTTTAACACCATCATCTTCAAGCTGAATGTTTAACCACAGGTCAGCAGTAGTCAATAAAATCAGTTTGGCTGGTTGTTTGCCTCAGAGGAGATGGGTTCTACAATTCCATAAACAGCCCTGCTCAGTGGAAGAATTCAAAAACACTACAGCCATTGGACAGTCTCTATAAAGAATCTTAAAACAGAACCAGAAACCAATAGTTCCAGTTTTATGGGGTACATCTCTACTGATTCCTACATACACTGTGTCTTTCACTTCTTCAGTCCATTCTGCCATTTAGATAGGTCATGGCTGGATTTTAATGAAAGAGACAAATTATCCCCTGAAAGTCTAAGAGTGCACAAAATCCTAAGTATATTCAAGACTAGATCAATAGATTTCAGGGCGTTATGGGAATTAATGTCTTTAGGGATAGGGCAGGAAATTTAAGTATAAAGCATATTGAGATCAGAGCAGGCCTAGCAACTGCGTGGTCTACCATTTTCAATAACAGGAAAACCCATCAGTTTCTTTTGTATTTAGAATCCACAGGAGTAGTGTGGCTGTGGGGCAGTAATGGTAATGCGACAACTCTCCAGGAATAAATCTAGCTATAAGCAACACATTCCTATAGCTTCTTCGCGCTTGCACGGAAGCCGTGGAATCACTAAGAAAATTATTTTGTTCTAGAATGACTCTTCAATCCAACCACATGAAGGGAAATTTATCAACAGCACCTCCCAAAATAATAACAACAGAAGGCTCACAGGAACTCTATTGCCTCCAAGTTGCATACTGCTGTGCTGCATTGTTACTGGGTCAAAATCCTGAACACCTTACCCAGCATTGGTGCCGGAGTGTGGCGACTCATTGCAAGCTGCTCCCTGCAGATCTGCTCATTACTTTCACTATAATCATTCTATACTTTTAAATTTCCTTGTAGCTGTGACACTTTACTCTGTATTCTGTTCTTGTTTTTACCCTGTCCTACCTCAATGCTCTCTATACTATCTCAATGCACTGTTGATCTGTACGAACAGTATGCAAGACAAGTTTTCCACTGTACCTCGGTACAAATGACAATAATAAACCAATTCACCCCATGGACTACAATGATCCAAGAAAGCACCTCAATACAGCCCTGCCTGGAAGACCAATCCAGTTATTCATTGCACTGCTGCACAACATCCATTCTTTGTTCACAGTTTAATTTTAAACCATGCCTAGCTTAGTTTCTTAAAATATTTCGATAGGATCACCTCTCATTTACCTCTTTTCAATGTCAAAAGACCCAGATTTTCTATCCTGCCTGCATAACTCTGTCCACACACTGCAGGAGTTATTCTCTGCACTCCTCTTTAGGGCTTGTTAGTTCCCCTCAAGCCTCAAGGACTACCCTTGAGAGCACGTCAATGGTACGAGCCAGCTTCATCTTGATCACGTTGTGTAGCACAGACCAATTGCTGAAGTGCAAACAATGTGTCTGGCAGTTAGTTTGTGTAGTGTGAATGAGCACGATTAACTTCAGCCCAATGTAGACATAATATTACTTGGCCTGGTGATAAGACATAATTATGATATATTTAGCAAATATTTTATTGCAAGCACTGTGTTTTTGAGTTGGGCAGAAAAATCAAGACTTAAATCCTGACCACATCCTTCTGAACGAGCAAACTGAAGTATACATTGTAGATCAGAGATTCCTCAGTTATCTATTTGAAGACCAATACTTCTGCCTGCGGTTTCAGTATTCATACCAACTCCACATCTGCACAAGGATTTGGGAAAGCTACCATTAGGCACCACTGGAATGGGATCTAGTAATCTCTTGACTGGGATTCTCACTGTCTCACTGCAGCGGCACAGTGACGCAGCCAGAAGAGCTGCTGCATCGTAGCACCAGACACCCAGGTTCAACCCTGAGTGTGTGGGTTTCCTCCCACACCCCAAGGACATGTGGGTTTGTAGATTAATAGATCACTGTACATTGCCTCTAGTGTGAAGATGAATGGTAGAATTGGGGGGCGGGGGGGGGGGGTGCGAGAGAAAAAAAAGGGGAACGATGTTGATGGGAATATGAGAACAGAATCTGGGATTAATGCAGGATTAGTGTAAATGGATGGTTAACATAGACTCAATATGGGCCAAAAGTGTCTCCATAGTGTCTGTTTCTGTAGTAGAGCAGGGAAAGAGATCCCTGGCATAATGGAGTGGGTGGGCTGAAGGTTAAAATCAAATAAAAAAAAGAATGCTCTTCTTTTAACTCCAATTGAGTGGAGTAAACTGTGAGAAAGCAGTAAGAGTTAAGCAAAATAAGAGGATCAGAAACTCTGGTTTTATAATCTGACTCGTGATTCTCAATATCCACAGTCAGCTTTAATGAAAGCTGAAAGCCCCAGAAGAACAATGCAAGCACGCTGCCTGTCACAGACAGCGGCAACTAAAAGTAGGTCAGAGAAAGCAATCCGAGAACAGCAGGTCTCATATATCCCAACCTCTTTTATTGTGCTTTTTTTTGTTGTATTGCAAGGCAAAAATTATTTACCCTTTTACATAAGTATCAGAAAGTTTCCAGTAAATATTTTAAAAACTTGCCCAAAAGCAAAAATTGCACTTTTAACAGCGTGAAGCCACATTTGGCAAGGTTAAAACTGCTCCTGCTCACAGCTGTTAATGAAATGAAAGTCACTATAAACTGTCAAGACACTACAGAATTATTTCATGATTCGATTTACAGCTTCAGATAGGCAAGAGTCTAAATTGCACTTCTTATAATAATTCTACATCTCTTCTCTAATAATTTACAGAATTTACACCTGTATATCAAACAATTCTGAACTCCATTTGGACTCACATTCATAACTCCAGTCAACAGTCTGGCCTCATTTGCACACTGCCCGAAAGCGTTGGAACAAAAGATTGCACTGGTTTTATTTTTAGAAGGGAACACAGCAGTTCTGCATGTAGTTGAACTTAGTTTGCTGCAACCTGGGGACCTTCTGGAATCAAAGAAGCGAAGAAGGTTTTGAAGAATACCCACGCTTTATTCACAAATGTCGTCCTATTCACTTCAGCTTCAGGGGCCAGGGTAGTGTCCCTGACATCATCACTTCCAGAATATTTCACTCTTTCACGATCTTGCTCCGGTGTCTCACTCTGAAATTCACACACCAAGCAAATCAGCAAGTCATTCCATTTGATTTTTAACTTCACAAACATTAATCATAAATCCAAACATATGACTTTAAGTCTAGAATTACTCTCTCCCAACCTTAAAACACTTTTTAAAAAAAAATTAATTGTTCATAGAATGTGGATGTTGCTGGCACACCATCTGTAGTTGCTCCTGAACCAAGAACAAACCACATTTACTGGAACCTGCATTTATATGATACCTTTCGAAGTCCCAGGGCACTTCACTGGAACATTACTGGACAGAATTTAAACACTCAGCCACATATTAGGAAATGTGATACGACATTTGAGAGTGAGGAAATTTCAGAAGTTAGGGAGATGCAGGGATTCAATGAAGGTTGTAGGGCTGGAGGACATTACAGACAAAGGGTGAGAAGAAGCAAGAAAAAAAGTGACCTATATGAGAGAGGTTTTGAACATATTTGAAGCACTGGGCATCTTTGCCATTAGGGACTGGGCATTGAAGTTATTTGCTTATACAAGCTCTGCACCACCAAAAAGGAACTATAATAGTCAATTTGTACTATAGACGGCACAACAAGGAAACTGACAGGCAGACAGTACAATAACCTTTGGTGGCTTTCACAAAGGGATACTTCAAATAAGCTTTGTGGCTTGTTTGTAAAGGCATAGTGTTGTGTGTCCAGTTGAGCTTTTTGTACATTGTCAGTTACAAAACCATTTTAGGTTTACAGTGACAACATCCCCAGAAGGTTACAAGACAACGCAACTGAAATGGAAAAGAAACCAATGCAGCATAATCCATAATTCAGTACACACTACGGTTCTTCAATCAAACTGCATGGCAGCTTTACAACTACAAGGATGACAGTTTGCACTTTGGTGGTCAACTGTGTTAATCATCATCTAGTGTGGCTCAGAAGCACAACTCTGGAATGCCACCTCTACTGTACTTGCTGCAGATGAAGTCAGTGGGTTGAGGAGGAGGAACACTTCCTGCTAACTTTGCTCTGGACCAGACAGGAATTGGGTAATGTTACTTATGAGGTCGATGGTGGATCTATGTTGGCAAATGTAAAACGAGTGCATGGATGAACTGTAATGTTTGTTCATTCATGTCTGAGACAAAAATAAAACAGGAAGTGTGGCTCAAGCATACTGATAAAGGAATTTAGGATAATATTAGATCCATAGGTTCTATAGATATGTGAAGAGAATCTCTTACAGTCAGAAAGAGGGGAATTTATAATGGGGAACAAAGGAATGGCACACAATTTGAACAAATACTTTGGTTGTCTTCACAGAAGAGGATACAAATAACCTCACAGGAATGTTAGGGACACATAGGGTCTAGTGAGAGGGAGGAACTGAAGGAAATCGTTATTAGAGAGTGTTAGGGGAAACTGATGGGATTGAAGGCTGAGGAGTCCCTGGGGCCAATAGTCTGCACTTCAGGGTACTTATGGAAGTGGTGCGAGAAACAGTGCACGTATTGATGGTCATTTTCCAACATTCTTTAGACTCTGGAACAGTTTCTATGAATTGGAGGGTGACTAATGTAACCCACTATTTAGAAGAGGAGAGCGAGAGAAAGAAAAAAAAAGAAACAGGGGATTATAAACCAGTTAGCCTGACATCAGTAGTGGGTAAAATACTGAAAACATTAAACACGTAACAGCAGGGCACGTAAGAAACAGTTTCAGTCTGGTCAAGTTCAGCATGAATTTACAAAAGTGAGATCATGTTTGACAAGTTGACTGGAATTTTTTTTTGAGGATGTAACTGGTAGGACGGAGAACCAGTGGATGTTTTGCATTTGGACCTTCAGATGTTGACACAAGAAGTCACTGTGTAAAGTTAAAACCTATGGGATGCAGGGTGATGTACTGCAACGCAATGGATAGAGAACTGGTGGGCAGACAGGAAACAAAGTAATAATAAACAAGGCCTCTCCTGAGTGATATGCAATGGCTAGTGGGGCACTATAGGGTTCGGTGCTCAGAACCCAATTATTCACAATATATTGTACAGTCATTTAGATGAGGGAATTAAATGTAATGTCTCTATGTTTGTGTACAAGACAAAGCTGGGTGGAGTGTGAGCTTCGAGGAGGATTCAGAGAGGCTCCAGAATGACTTGGAATAAGTTGATTAAATGGGAAAATGCATGGCAGATATCATGTGGATAAATGTCAGATTATCCACTTCAGTGGCAAAAACAGGAAGGCAAATTATATGAATGGCAAGCAATTAGGAAGGAGAGGTGTAGTGACTCCTGAGGGTTCCTGTGCATCAGCAAAGGAAAGCAAGCGTGTAGGTGCAGCAAGTGATTAAAGGTTGCAATTGGTACATTGGCCTTCATAGCAAGAGGGACTTAGAACACAAGCAGGGATGTTTACCAGAAATGTACAGGGCCATGGAGAGTCCACACCGAGTATTGTATGTAGTTTAAGTCTCACAAAAGGCTCACCAGATTGATTCCTGGGAAGGCAGGATTGATGCATGGAGGAAGATTGGGATGATCAGGCTTATAAATCACTGGAGTTTGGAAGAACAAGATGGAATCTCATTGAAACTTTTAAAATCCTGACAGGATTGGACAGATTAGATGCAGGAAAGATATTCCTGATGGAGGTCCCCCTGGTATCACAACCCAAGGATGCAGGGTAGATCATTTAGGACTGAGACGAGGAGACATTTTTTCCTCCCAAAGAGTGTTGGGCCCATGGAATCCTCTACCACAGACCAAGTCGTAAAATTTATTCAAGGAGGAGTTAGATATGGTTCTAAAGGCCAAAGACATCAAGGAAATGGGGAGAAAGAAACTTAATATGGATGATCAGCTATGATTATATTGAATGGCAGAGCAGGCTCAAAGTCTGAATGGTCTGCTCCTACACTTTGTTTCTACAAGTTCCAGTGAACACAGTCTAAAAGGTCCCTGTGTCACCATTTGGAGGCACAATAGGAGACTAGCTGATGTTCAGACCAACTATTGAAAGGAAGAGACGCAATCACTGGCTCTTCCTGTTGCACTGCTGTTAGCAATGGTGTAGAATGAAAGTGAGAAGTGCACCAGCACACAAAGTTAACAGCGAGTGGTACACTAACCCTCTTAACTATACCCATTTCTTAAAGTAGCAATGTCACAGTGTTAAAAAGAGTAATTTGTAGTAAACCTTATCAGATGCAATGATATACATGACCTCCTCAACGTGAATGGTACCAGAACAGTGTTACATCACTGTTGACTTCACTTCACCCCATGCAATTCTTACTGCATTGAAGAACAGGCCAAGTACCTGGTAGTTTATTGTTTTAATGAACTCACAATTTCTCTGGTGAGTTTGTGGTTCAAAGTAGTTTCTGCTACCCACAAGGGGTCAATCCCAAGGACTAACTTCTGGGCAGGTTGAGCAATTTCCATTTGTTGTTGGAGTGGACACTCCATTGTAAATCCTCAATCCAATACTTCAGTCACACAATGACATTGCTTGGTTCATTGTCCACAAACAACGGGATCTTTCACTGTGATTCTTCCCCAGATATTGAACAAGGCAAAGCCTTAAGTCACACAACCAATGGGAAGTTTATTATTCGCTGGTATAAACCATACACTTGAAACCCCATAAAGCTTGGCCTTTACCAATGTACACCACCAAGCAAGTTGCATCTCTGAACTGGGAGAATCTGAACAACATATAGGACAAAATAAAACTATGCATTTCACAATATGCTGGAGAATGCACACCAGGCATCTGACTGAAAAGGCAATTACATTTAATAAAATCCAAAATGAGAATTTTAATTTTAATCATAGATTTGGTTTGAAGTCCTGAGTAACATCTACCTACTCCTTCTGTATGGACGACCTGAAGATTTGCTCCATGACCTTAAAAAAAAATTACTCTGCACTCAGCATCTCCCTACAAGAAAACAACCATAAACTTCAACACCCATGTAATCTTCGGAATCACAGGTACAGTACTGACACCAACACCATTGGCTTCATGGGGAGTTTTCAAACAGCAATTCAACCAAGCAAATTTCAGAGGTCTTGGTCAATTATGTTTACAAACTTTAGATTAAGCAGGGGTATCCTCAATAAAATCAGTACAAGGATTTTTATTTCCTTTGACCAATAACAGCTGTCATTTTACTTGCACTGTGTCCTTCCTCAAAATAAATTGTACAAATTCTACCAACCTCTTCTTGCACATCATCCTGGTTGTCTTGATTCTGTTGACGTTCCCCATTTCCATGATTTGGATTAGCTTCCTGCAAAGGCACATTGTCATTTGGCATTGGCTGCACTGGTGCTGGATGTCTGAATGGAAACCAACCAGCATGATGTCTGCAGGGAAACAGCAGGACACAAACTTCATCATCAGATCGCATCATGTAGCTGACAGGAAGATTATTCAAACTTGGAAGGTGTGCAACATTTAATTTTCAATTAGCTCCAATGGGAGATTTTGCTTTTGGAATACACTAGATTAACAAACATTCAATCAAAACTAGCTCAACATGGAGGATTCTTCACTGGATCCAGTAAAAGAATGAGCAGAAAGAGCCAAGTAGAAAAATTAGAACACAATCAATGATGACCATAGAATATGACTTTGAGATAGGGATTGACAAAACTGCAAACAAGGACCATAGTGTAAGACTTGAGAAAAGCAAACTTGAGGGCCTGGGAAAATTAGATATATTAAGAAAAAGGACATTTAAGCAACAAAGTGAAACTGCAAGTGCTGAAAGCATACACCACCAGGCTCAAGGACAGCTTCTATGCAGTTGTAATAAGAATATTGAATGGTCCCCTAGTACAATAAGATGGACTCTTGACCTCACAATCTACCTCGTTATGGACTTGCACTTTATTGTCTGTCTACACTGCACTTTCCATGTAACTGTAACACTTTATTCCACATTCTGTTATTGTTTTCCCTTGTACAACCTCATTGCACTGATGTGATGGAATGATCTGTATGGATGGCATGCAAAAGTTTTTCACTGTACCTCGATACATGTGACGATAATAAACCAATTTACATTATTGCAGTTGAAAGACATTCTGGTAAACAAAACCTTAGTAGTGCTTCAATTAAAAGGCACAAGAGGAAAAGTTGAGGCTAAGAGCAAACACTATGATTGTGAGCAACAGGACACAGCACCAAGGAAAATAGGAAGAAATTCTTTGAAAAGTCAAAACAAAACTAGGAAGGAAGAAAGGAACCATGAAATTATCAAGGAACCAAAATAAAAACAAGGACAGGGAGGGAAAATGCAGGATAAAACCATAGATAGTAATAATAGCCGAAATCTTAAGTACTTTGCTTCAATATTCATCAGGAAGACCACGGGTGGCATTGGAAGGTGAGATTAGAAATGATATATCCACATTTAGATTAGAAGCATAATTATTGAACGAATCCAACTCAAAGAGGAAGAAACCTTGCTCCAGATGGATTACACTGATACACCAAAAATAATTGAGATGAGAGAAGGCAGAGACATTACATACATTTCATAATTTGTTAGAGAAACCTTTGAATGTCAGAGGAACATTTAAGGTAATGTTATATCTACATTAATGAAGGGGGACTACATCTAGGGAACTATATAGCTGGTAGGGAAAATAATGGAATTACAAAACACAGCAGTGAGGTATTATATTTTAGTAGGAAAATCAAGGCACAAACTGCTGAGAAAGTGGGGCTGAGGAGCAAACGCTGGCCATAATGGAATCGGCAGACTGCTTGTAACTTTCTGAATTTTCTATTCAATTAAAAAGGATTAGCGGAGCCTTTGAAAGAGGCTCCAAATTCACCACTGCCTTTAAGTACACATAAAAATAATTTCCATATTGGTTGTGTGGATTTATTTTTTTAGTTCATTCACATAAGATGGTGGTAATTTTGTCCTCTGATAGTTCTTTAAACGTGCTACTGCTGACCACTTCCTGCTACGTGCTCAGCCAGGATCATCCTATCTACTGGGGCATCAGCTTGCAGTAATATTATGAGCAGAGTGAATGGGATGGATTGAGTGGAAGAGGATTGGTTGAACTTAATTACTACCCAGGTAATTTTAAGATGACAAGTTAAGAGTCAACCACATTGAATTATATTTAGGCCAAATCAGACTGTGGAGTTTTTTCTCCCTCCACCCCCCCCCTCTTCCCCACCCCCCCCCCCCCAGAAGGATATGTTCAAATCAAATAGTTCCTGATCATTATGGTTATTATTCCAGATTTATTTGAAAGCAAATTCCCGGATACCTTGGTGGGATTAGCTCAGGGTTTGGAATTATTCATCCAAACAAATTCTGAATGTACATTAAGGTGGAAAGAGCTCCTTCCTCAGTAGAGTAGCCTGCCCATACAGTAAGAAAATACTTGCACCACTGTGGGAAGCTTCTGATCATGGTCCAATATACAATAGCCCAGACTTACCAGAGAAAAGTCATTGGTTCCATGTGCGACTGCTGCTGTTACCTCACATAATTGACCAAGTGTGTTTGGGACTTGTGTCCAAGCAGTAGAGTGCCAATTTCCTGAAGTTCCCAGCAGTAACACTGGGAGATCTGTCCACTGAACCTGTGCCAGGTTAGACCAGGTTCAGTGACTCCATTCATTTTGTTTGAGAGGAACAGTGGCAATTTATATGCATTTGAATTGAATGAGTTATATTTCACTGTTTTAGTTCTATTAACTTTTAATTTTAAAAGCTTTAAGAGTATGATTTTTTTTTAATAGTTTTTTTTAATGTTTTTATTATTATGAATATCAGGACATTCACACTGTCATTTCAACAGTAAGTTTGGGGTTTACAATTGCACGGTTCTGTGGTCAGAAGGTTCTCATCAATTGGGTCAGAGGTGGCTTCATTCAGGAAGCTGCTGCTGGGAAATCTACTGCAGACCAAGTGGAGAGGGGACTGCCAAATGCTCCTAGGAATGTCTGGAAATTCTGTGTCATATCAGATATACAGGAAATGCTCCACAAAATGGTTCATTTATTTCTATGATTTGTCCCCACTGGTTTTCAGTAGATGAAAAGTGGAGATGGAAGATGTGACTGGGAGTGATTAAACTACCACAGTCTCTATCCATTCAACCCATTATTAACAGAATCAAAGAATCCAAAATCAGTGTTAAGACAACAAAGCCTCAAATAAAAAAGGTTAAGCAAGACCAAAGTGAGGTTAGAGTGTAGAAGGAATCTCAGCAGCAAAGATCTCATTAATTGAACCCACCCTTGCTCGCTGTATTTATTGGAGCTTGGGTGCTTAGTTTACAGGCCCTGATCCTTCCACAGCAAAGGCAGCATCAGAAAAAAAAAATGCATAAACTCAAAATCACAAACCAACTCAAGTAAAACACGTCATGAAGTGCAGCACACTGTTGTTGCTGACCTCACTCCCAACTCGTCAGCTGCAAATCCTCTGCAGGGATTCCTCCCTTCCCACACACCTCAGAACACACGCCAACAGTCACTACGAAGGCTTCGTCTCCCGGCAGTTTGCTAGAGAACAGCATTGACTCGATGATGTCAGTCTTTGACTCAACTTTGGTTGCCTGGTGATTCACAGGCAGAATGATGGTAATGGCCAGGAGAGGGGCAACAATCATGAGATCTTGTGGTTATTAATGGAAGAAAAAGTTACTGCAATATAATAGCTAAACAAATCCAAACAATGATTTCCAAACATGGTCAAAACAAAAAGCTGCAGGGAGCTTTGAAAGTGATTTCATCTGCGGATTTTAAGCAATTGTTTTGTGTATCATTACTTAAGAAGTATGTCATCTAGTTCATTCTCTTCAATTGGTCAGATTGATTGGTAGGTGAAGCACTGACGTCACTAAAAACCATAATCGAATCCAGCATCAGTTTCCCTCCCAGAAATTTTCCCAGTGATTTTGTGCCATTTTTCCTCCTCCAAACTGTTCTGCTCCCACTCTTTCACCACCTTGAGAACAATAAACACATTCAAAGAAAGTGCCACAGGTGCCACCATAACAATGTAGTCTCCACAAGATTAAATAAATTAATGGAAAAATCCAACATGCCTCATTATATTGGCAACCCCACCACATGTAGAACTAGTGCGCAAATGAGAACTATGTGGGGCTCCATGGTTAGTAAAGGTCTGGCCAGATACAGAATTTGATGCCGTCAGAGAACTACAGGATACTTACAGATACATCAGGAGCATGGCGCTCGCCACCAACACCACACGACTCAGCGATGAATAGAAGTAAACAATGCTCAGGAAAAAGCAGGCACGGGCAGCCAGGTAGAGCCAATCCAACCAATCTCTGTTCAATTCATCATCATCATCCATCACGGGGCCTCCCTGTGCATTCATCCGCAGGTTCTGGTTTGCTGGAGGGTTGTTGAGTTGAGGTAGTGGAACATTCTGATCAGCAGGTAGGTTGACTAGAGGTGGTTGGTTGGGTAGTGCTGCTGGAGTCCCTGGTGTAACCACTGGTTGATGTTGGGAGTTGGTGGCGGCAGCAGCAGCAGCGACTGCAGCCTGGCTATAAAGAGAACAAATCCATTCAGAAATAAACTGATAACAACAGAGATGCTCCATTACTGGATGAGCTTTGACTGGATAATCAGACAATTGGCCCCAGACAGCATAAAGTGATTAATATTAGTACACTTCAAGTTACTAAACACTATTACTACTTACTTGAAAAGAATCCAATGGATCGCCCTTAGTGACACAAGAGACTGAAGGAGCTGGAATCTAGAGTTTAAAAAAAAACAGACTGCTGGAGGAACTCAGAAAGGTTGTGCAGCATCTGTGAAGGGAACGGGATTGTCGAGGTTTCAGGTCAAGACCCTGCATCAGGACTGGATCATCCTCGGTGTTTGTCACTGGAATCTGGAGTTGTTAACCGAGATATTTCCCAATGCGTGGAAGAGGATCTCAGACAAATCCAAATGAAATGATGTTTCCACCCAGCTTTCTGAGATCATCTCATACTTTAGGATCAAATTTAAACCAAGGGACAGCAGTTCCTCGAGCACGATCCAACATTATGTCAACACTATTTGCCCACATTTGATCCATGTCTCTCAATGCTCTGAATTTGTAAACAAAAAACTATCAATCCAATTGTTGAAGATGTCAATTGACCCAGCTTCACAACCTTTTAAGGAAGGGAATTCCATATTTCAATATCAAGAGATGACTTGATTCAGGGCTGGTGTACATTTTCTGCCCAATAGTCCATTCAGTCCTAAAAAGGGATCTCTTCACATCCTGGAGATAAGCCAACAATTGTTTGTTTGTCTACGTGCTGGTGCAAGTTCTTCAACTGCGCTGCCACATGACCAAGTTCAACAGTTTAATGCCAAGGTCTTGTTCTGGATGGGTTCAGAGAAACAGTTGTGGCGGACATAAAAATTTATTTAAATGGTTTGAGCACAAGTAGTTCAAAAAAAAAGGGGAAATAAAGAACAGAAGGCCAATAATTCATGGAGCTTAGGGAAAGATTCACATAACTCATTAACAGTCTTTTAATAGAACAGGACCACAGGTAAATATTCAGCCAATGACTACCTCAGGTGTTGGCACCAGTCAGCAGGAAGCCTCTCTTTAAATCTACAACAACGTGCAGGTTGGAGCTGCAGCTGGCAGTGACCACACCAGCCCTTTGCTACGTGGTAGTTGGCTGTAGAAGTAAACGGCAGAGTCCAGCCCAGAATCAGTGAATACAGTGCTCACAACTCTCCTCAGGGAGGTGCATGAATACCTACCAATATAACCGATAACACTAATGGGCAAGATTACTCAGGTTTTGCTGACAGCCAATACCCAAATCTGCCTCCCCCACCCCATAAAGCTACTGAAATCTGTATACAACATCACTGGCACAGGTAGGCTCAGTGGGTGGTGTTATCCATTCAGAAATCTCAGTGAACTCAATGAGCCTTTCACCTCCTTCAGCACAAACTGATCAGCCAGTGTGGGCGTGGGCACTGGCGGAAGGAGCATTCCATGTACCCTGCTACATCTGCATTTCCTTGCACTCCAAGATGGAAGTTATTCTGGGAGCAAGACATTTCAATAGCACCGTAATTGGTACAGTGAAATGCAAGTTTTATGGATGAAGAGAATACTAAAAATCCTTCACTTGCATTCAAACTTCAAGTTAGAGATATTTAAAAATACAAATAATTGCACCACAATGAGTATAGTTTGGGCATCTTGTGTAACTACGTACACAATCTGCAATATTTCCTTTGGTACATGACCAGGAGAGCACGTGTTCTGATGAAGACCACGAGCAATCTATGGTCACAATACTGTACCAGAATTTGCAAAAAGGATGAGGGGTAGGAAGCAGTAATTATCCTAGGAAACTCTTCACTTTCAGTTAAAAAGATAAATCCACAGGTACTTACTATTGCATGTAGTATTGCCTTGCGTACATCTGCTGGAACCACAGGATTTGCTGAGAGCTGTACAGATTGTATGCGGCCAGACCAGACATTCCCACTGGACTCTGGAGCTCTTCCCTTGCAGGCCTTTCAATGGCAAAGAGAAATCCACAATAAATCCACCGCAATATAAACAAAGGTCAAGTCAATGATCAAGGATACTCTGCTCCCACTTACCAGGCACCGTAGGCCCAAGGGAACGTGTTGGGTGCTCTGTGCCGAAGACCATCTGCTGCTCCTGATGTAGGGACAGTGAGGCTATCCTGGCCAGAAGCTGTGGGGGCAGCTGGTTGCTGCTTGCAATAAAAGAGAAAAAAATGCCAACTAGTTAAACAAATGAGGAAGAGTGTGACCTGAAGACAAACTAAACAAGATGTCATTGAAACTTCTAATCTGCCTTTTTCTCCCCCCCCCCTCCCCCACCTTCCTTTCAAAAGTCCCATTTCTACTTTCCAAAAGTTAATCTTGGGCTCAGAAATAACTCTCAGCTGCAGCTCCACTCAAGTCTTTCTGCTTTGTTCACTTCTGGTTTTGTTTCTCTACTCTGCGATCCACAACACGTGATTTCCCATTACAAGAGCAGACTTGCTAGAAGACTGGTGTACACTTTCTGCCTGATACATACTTGTTGGATAGGCATATGGAGGAACGTGAGATAGAGGGATATGCGGGAGGGAGGGGTTAGGTAGTGTGAGGGTGGTCTGATGGACGGCACGACACGGTGGGCCGAAGGGCCTGTTTTGTGCTGTATGGTTCTATGGTTCCAAAAAGGCATCACTTCACCCTTTGGGGCCAATAATTGTCTTAAGGCTCGACTTGCAATAGAACCATCTTTTGTTCTGTCCCTTCAATTATAATTTTTAGTGGGATCAAAATTAACCCTAACTAGTAATAGGAAACAGCTAGCAGCAAATAGACACTGTCTCACATTCCACCTGATGTTCTTTGTCACTGAAGTCAATATCCAGGCGACCAATATACCATCACTTATACTTCTACTGCAATGACACTGACTAAATCCATTCACAAATCAATCAAGTCCCAATGCACAGTGCATAAACTAAAATTTAAATATTAGGAGCAAGAACAGAAACAACCTCCAATTAGATTCCCTCCCCTCCCCCTCCATAGAATTCTTGCAGAAAACAAATCAATTATGGTACAAATAACTTGTTCTGAGCTCACAGCTGAGCAACTTGCATTACCACAAACCATGCAAATTTACAAAGCAAGGGGAACATACTGGTGAAAATAGGTTTCCGTCTGCTCAACACGCACCTGTTTTCATTCTGTGGACAGCTATAATGATAGTTCAAAGCAGGAACTGGCAAACTTCACTCCTCCTCTTAATACATTTCTCTGCACTGACTCAAAGCTGAACCAATTTTTCCCCTCCCTCCACAATGTAGTAAATTGCTACTGAATTCATCATCTCTTTACAAATATCCTTTGTATCTGATGCTATCCTGCATGGCTACTATATTGCTCCAGTTATAATTTCAGAATTTTACTGCTGGTATCTTTTAAGAAATCCATAAGCACAGAATCACCATCCTTAATCCAGCATACAGAGGGACAATACTTGACAATTACATCATGTCTTGAATGCAGGAAAGATCTCAAACACTTCAAAAAGGGAAGAAAGTAACCACTAATTTTTATGAAAGTTACAAGGACAGAGGTTTGTTTAAAGATCCGGGTATTCAATGGCTTTGAAAGGTGGGGAGAAGTGAACAGGCAGAACGGGTGACAGATGCAGTTCAGAACTCAAGACTCCAGCTCCTGACAAGCACCTCCCTCATGGCTCGCAGGAGTTATACAGAAGGAAGCAACTTGTGTCTTTTAATTCATCAGGACATCCTGAATCACTTTATAGTTTACTGCTTCTGAAGTTTGGTCACTACCTGCTTATTAATAAATGAGACAGTTGATATGAATACAGTTTGGGATGAAACACACAATTGAGATTAATTCTAAATGTTGGTTTAAGGATAATTGTTGGACTGATCACAGGGAGAAACTGCAGCCCCACCCGTTCTTTGAATATTGCCAGGAGATACTTTGGCCTTAGCCAAAAATCTCAGCCACAAAACATCTCCTCCACCAGCACAGCTGCCCTCACAGGACTGTACTGTAGCATCAGCCTAGGTTATAGCTTCAGATCTTTTGAGGTTGGAGTTTGAACTCATGAGTAGAGGCAGTGCTCAGAATCAGTTCGTCGAAAAGTGAAGGAGAGAATAGGAATCACAGACTCTCAAGCTCACCAGTGGAAGTACTGTGGCTAAGTCACAATATCTGACTCAGAATGGAGGGGCTCAGCATCAAAACAAGGAATTCAACGTAATAGAGAGTCTTGGAGGGCATGAAATGGCCACAAAACCTTCACTGATGGCAAGCGTCCTATACAAATGGGATGGATCCACAATCTTTGCATAGATAAATGATTCTAGTGTGGTAGTCGCATTCAATTGCACAGAAAAGTACAACTTACAGGTGTTTTCATTTTAGACAAGTACTGAACTGAGCAACAGTCATGATTTTTAGTCTTCATATCAGAGAAAATTGGCAATGTCATCGCTTGCATAATGACACAGACTTTTAAAGCATCTATTGCATACAGACGCATGCACACTTTATTCCCGATCCCCAACCTTATACTTTTACCTTCACACTTGCTGCTTGCGTAGATTTGGTTCCACTTTTAACATTACAGACCAAGTGAATGGTGTGGTACTGGTCAGACTGCAGGAAACAAATGAGAGGGGTAAGACAATTAGCACAAGGTCCACCCCTGGTACTTCAAGTCAATCAAGCAGCATTTGGTCTACGAGATCTCAAAAAGGGACTGCACGCTAAAGTTTGTATTCTGACTGGTATTTTCTCAATTCCATGAAAGTGAACATTCTTTCTATCTCTATTCAATCAACATCCTTTACATTATAAATAAAACTAAAAGCTAAAAGTAGTAGTGAACAATGAAATATGTGCAAGTTACCATCATAATGGAAAACATTAGTTTGGTCAATGTCTTCATTTTACTTCCCTTAATAATAACCCATCCTAGTCCCATGATATGTCATGAATCCAAACAAATAACATTAACCAGCACTTGTATGGTTCTTAAATGTGTACATAAACAAGGCAAGCTTATGACTAATGCGGCCAAGAATGCAGCAGCTTCTAACATCCAGCATTTCACTTTATGCTTTTCACCCTGGGATCAAATCCTGCCCAGAGATAAAAATCCATTGGGAATAGTGGCTCGGAGTAGGCCAGTTAATTCTTCATCCTCGGAAATCATGATAGATGTGTAACTGAACTCTGTATATTCACATTTCCCCATATCTCTTAATACTTTGGGTTAAGGAAAGTCAATCCACGAGCAACTTAAAGCTAACAGCTGATCCAGCATCAGTTGTCATTTGCAAGGTTCTCAATTTCTAACAGCCTTCGGATGGTTTTCAGTCTCAAACTAATGCGGGATGTGAATTTTTTTGCTAAAACAATCAGGGGCTGTATGGAGAGCACTAGGAATTCCTAGGCAAGGCACAGGAGCACCATTTACCCCGAAGACCTGTGCCACATGGTGAGCAGAGGAACACTGTGGAGGCTGCATCAACACTGGGCCATCAACTGGACCTTTATTCAGAACCATGTCTAGACTAGGCACCATATAAGTGGGCAGGCACAAGTCTGCCATTGTATAGCACTGATTTGATACCGGTGGGTACAGATCTCTTTCTGAAACTAAATGCAGAGAGTTCTTTGAAAGAGCTGGCACGGGGTCAATGGGTGCAAGATCCTTTGAAATGCCACCCTTGACACAGCCTCCCTCTCAAATTTCACTCTTGATGGAGACGAGCATGTTAACGAGGGATTCCCAGATAAAAATTGATGCTACAGCTGGCACTGATTTCTGAGAGTAGACGGGTGGGGGGTGGAAAAAGAGCAAGAATTGGGAAATATGCATCTTCCAGAAGATAGACATGAACAATTAAATTTTAAAAAGAACTTAGCTTTAATGTAGTTTTTTCCTAAATAGCCTGGTGAGCCACAATTTGAGTCTGCCTCCAAATGCAACAGAAAACATTTTGAGGGCTGTGCATTCAGATTTCAGAGATAGTATCAGGTAGATATTATATTATACTATATTTTGTTTTCCCCTTTCACTTATTTCAGATCATCTTATCCTATGTTCGGGGTTACAAGTTTGGCTCATGCTGCTCCTGGGATCTTCTGACATTCAATGGGGCTTGCTGTGGATCTGCCTACAACCTGTTCCTTATAGTTGGAATACAACATTGGCGATCCTAACCAACCTCTGGCTGTAAAAGTGTTTCCTGAACACACTGCCCAAGTTCTCTCTCCCCAGAGTAGCTAACCAACAGTTCCCATCTCTTCTATCAGTTCACCTCAATATCTTGAAACTCTTCCAATTAGATACAAATCTGTAACAATTCAAACTGCATTCTTAGCAATTATGTGATGTTGCACATGACTGTCAATAATTCAATGTGGATTGGTATTGCCAATTAGATATGTCACAGGTCTGTATTGTGGAGTTAGTAGAAGGAAGATTGACTGCAAGGACTGAAGCCAGTGTAAAAGCATTCAGCCAAGGAACTTCAGTCTGCCTAAATCTTTGCTCTTCAAGAGGTGTAAACTAGCACCAAATGTGTAAATTGCTTAATGTGTTGCATTCATGCAATGACATCAGCATTTCAAGCAGTAACAGATACACAGCCAAAACACATTTGCTTATTGACAGCATTTTGAAATGCCATGCTCACTATTTTATTCAATGCACACCCAATACTTGGATAGAAAGTACAAACTTGAATCTTGACAGAACTTTTCACAACTCAGTTCCTGGTGCCAGGTTAGGATTTTAGTGACTCTTTCAACAAGGTCCCATGTGGCAGATTGGTCAATAAAGTTAAAGGCAATGGGATCAAAGGAAGAGTGGCAAACTGACACAACATTAGCTCCTTGGCAGAATGCAAAAAGTAATGAGTGATGGGAGCTTTTGTGACTGTAGACTGAGGTCCCACAGGACTCAATACTCAGTTCCTCACTTTGTAATGTACATTGATGGTTTAGATACAAATGTATAGGGTACAATAAAGATGCAGAAATACAAAAATTCTCTGTGTGGTTGGAGGTGGGGGGGGGGGGGGAGGGGGAAAGAAGCCTGGTCAGTTAGCAAAGTGGCAAGTTAAACTTAATCCAGCATTTATGGAACTGAAGCAAGATAAAGGAATACCTTGATAACCTTCCGCTTATTGTGTAAGTGGAGGAACAGAGGGACCTTGGGGAGTGTGCCCACAGATACTTAAAAGGCAGGGATTTAGGTCAATAAGATGGCTATAAAAAGGCACATTGGATGCTTTCCTGTATTAGTTTTGGCATAGAATTCAAGAGCAGGGGTGTATACTATTAATGTACACAGCACTAGTTTAGCCCTTAGCTTGAGCACAGCATAATTCTGGCGATCACATTACAAGCAACACACGACTACGTTGGAAAGGGTGCAGAAAAGTTTGACGTGGGTGTTCCCCAGATTGAAGAACTGTAGCTACGAGGAATGATCAGATAAACCAAGGCGGTTTTCTTCTGTAATTGACCTATTATTGTCACATGTCCCAAGATACAGCAAAAGACTGTTTTGAATGTCATCCATACAGATCATTCTAAAACACAAGTACATCAGGGTAGTACAAAGGGTAAAGCAATAACAGAATACAGGATATAGCATTACAGTTATAGAGAAAGTACAGTGCAGGTAGAGAACAAGGTGCAAAGGCCACGATGAGGTAAATTGTGAGGGCAAGAGTTCATTTTTATTGTACAAGAAGTCCAGTCAAGAGTTTTACAACAGCGGGATAGAAGCTGTCCTTGAGCCTAGTGGTGTAGTGGTGCGTTTTTTCTAACTTTTGCCTGATTTTGTTGGGGGGGGGGGGTGGTGTGAAGAAGAGATAAAAGAGCATGGCTAGGGTGGGAGGGGTCTTTGATTATATTGGATTCTACTGGGGGGCAAGTATTAGTCAGGAAACCTGGAAACCTCCCTCTCTTCAAAATAGTGCAAAGGAATCAGTTATGCCCATTCAAAAGGACAGGCACAACGTGAATTTAACCATGTAAACAATGGCACCTCTGACAATGCAGCACTCCCTTAATACTGCATTTAAGTGTGAAACTAAATTATGTGCTTGGATTCCTGTAATGCAGTTTTGAATTTGTGACATTATTCTGAGATAGGAGTGCTAACATAGAACTAGAATGGCCTCCTTAAGGAAGAGAAAGAATTCTTCTCTCTTCCCCCATTCCCCAATGGATCCTTTCACTAAACTAATATAGGAACAACTGCCTCCCAATAGAGTGAGCACAACACCAACAAGCTGAACAGTTTTATCAAATACTGACAGCAAATACATTTGATCAAGCAATCTATTGACAATAAAAATGTTTTTTTTTGTTGCCTCTTCCCCCCACACCCCCCCCCCCCCCTACAGAGGGTTCAGAATACTGACCTTTCTCAGGACATCTCTTAGCAAAAGGTGGTTGGGCAGCAACTTCCCTGAATAAATCAACTTTTGGTCCGATGGTGTCTGGAGAAGCAAACACATAGGAGATTGTGATAATTCAGAGTCATAGATGGCACTGAATGTCTGGGGCTGATTTCAATCCTGCCAACGTTTCAGTGGAGCTTGGTCTATTTGAACCATAAAAAGTGGTCCTGGATTTGCATAGTTTTTTGATCTTAAATTATGGAATTTCCATAAGACACCACATATCAAATTATAATAAAGAACACGGATACCTTCTTGCATGTCACAGTAAAATAAATATTTACCCACACAAACTTCAGTGGACTTCAGTTACTTACTTTTAATGAAGCACTTTTGAGACACTAAAAATGATCTCAGATGGTATATAAAAGCAAATTGTATTATTAAGGTCATGCAGAAAGCTGCAATTTGATCGAGATGATTGAGGAAGTTAATCCAGGAACACAAATACTAATATAGTCACTGTTACATTGCACCAGTTTCATTCCATGCTCTAATGGGAGATTGGTGTACATTTGCAATAGTACACGTTTCAGAGGAAGTGCTTTGCACAAGTTACTTCAAGTTCCAGTGACTTTAGATAAATAAGTTCTCAGAATTTATTATCAAATGCACCGTTTATGTTTGGTTATTCTTTCACCTGCAGTTAGTGGGAACAAAGGGCACATAAATGTCCTTCATCAGAGTCCAAGAGCACAGCACTTGCACAACGTGCACACCAGGAAGGGCAATGAAACTGCTGCGAGCTTCCTTCAGGATTCAAAGTGTTGCTGGGACTAAACTGTAAGCTTCATCAAATGGATCAAATTCAATGGTAAGGTGCAACAAAACAAATATCTGCCCTTTTCAATTAGACATGAATCCTGCTCGTCATGTTCTTGACATTAGCACCACCCACCCATGATTCAAGCTGCTCCCCAATCACTTCCACACAACAAATACTGTCATCTTATACCAACAAGAGGAAAGGCAGACTGAATATCTGCTTCAGCACAAGCTTGTGTAATACCACCCTGTGATTTGCCTACAGTACAGTAAAACACTGATAATCCAGTACTCTCCAGACTTTGGTGATGTTGGACTGGCAGATTTTCCAGACTATTAGATGTTATCCTAATAGTCTGGAAAATCTATCAGTCCAACACCACATACTCAATTGACTTTTTATTGTAAGGTGTTGCACAGTTGGCACAACAAGTTATCTAATGAACCAGGTGGGTTTCACTGGAGTGCGAGAAGCAGAGCCTGATCATGCTCCACTGGAGCAAGGGAAACATCATCCTGTGAGCCAGCCCGAATTCCAAACAACTGGATAATGGATCACTGAATCTTTACTTCATTCAGAAGTGCCAGTAGACATTGCCATTTTTCATCAAAACTTCTTTTTAAAAAAGGCACCAACTCCAAAGAGCCCTCCTGTCCTTACTGCCGTTTCAGCAGACTGCCAAATGCAAGGGTGTGACGGTTATTCCATCCCCACCTGAAGTCCAGATGTACCCACTTCCAGAAAGAGCCACTGAACTGATTAGAATGCAAGTTAGACCTTTACTGCCCTCTGTGAACTGAAAATCCATCAGACAGCCATTACCACCACTTGCCTTAGCTCAAAATGCAGTCAAGCCCAGGACTTTGAATCCCAGTGCTTCTTTTGCTCACTGCCTAAAGTAGCACACCTTTCATGGGAATTCCAAAATACAAATCTAAAAATAGGAAGTGTACGCTGACAGTAACAATTCGAACGTCTAAAGTGGTGAATGGCAAATTAGGTAAGTGGACTTGTCCGCATTAGAATTTCTGTAAAATCTGGAGCTGGATATTGGGAGACATTAAATTTCTTGCCACAGCAACAATGTGACATATACTTAAAGTGTGTACTGACTGCAGGATGAACAAAGATTGCAAAACATATTCCCCTGTAATTTAGAGCAAAGTTCAAACCTCCAGACCAATAACTACTTCCCCACCCCTTACCAGTCACAGAGCAAGTAAGACTGCATGATCTAAACTGATGCTAAACCAGCAGTGACTCATACCTCCTATCCTTCCACATCCTCATTCAGGACAGTATTTGGGAGTAGTTAGGGGTGGTGTTAAGCACAGGTTTAAAAATTCAGTGGTTTCATCATTACACTTAAAACCCATCAAAATTCAATTAAGGGATAATTTTCACTTCAACTAGAAAAAGCAAATAAGTATCTTACCTACAAACTCCTCGAACTACACACCACTGCAAATTGGGTATACTATTCAGTGCAAAATTACTGTGAGGTTCCAGCTCAAGGACACA
Organism: Pristis pectinata; assembly: GCF_009764475.1. Lineage (NCBI taxonomy): Eukaryota > Metazoa > Chordata > Chondrichthyes > Rhinopristiformes > Pristidae > Pristis > Pristis pectinata. The sequence continues at coordinate 40,520,214 of NC_067417.1, forward strand.
GAAACAAAATCTTCCCATTCCACTGAATTTAATCCAATAATCTGTTTACAATGTAGTCCCTGCAATATTTTAATCCTGAGGCAAACCCACAACAGTTTCACTTCCCTATTTGAACATGCACATTGCCCAGTTCCCAGACTCCTTCTCACTGGAGGCCATCAACCCTTCAGTAGCCCACTGGATCCTCCAGAAATTAAAAATTAATCTCCAAGGTACCGTACGAGGGGCCCAGGGAGGAGAAAAGAGACAATGGAAGAATTAAAATGCTTGAAGAGACTGCAGATGATAGAATCTGGAGCAAAAAAAAAGATGCTGGAGGAACTCAGCGGGTCAGGTAGCATCTGCAGGGGGAAATGGATAGTCAACATTTTGGGTCGAGACCTTCCATCTGGACTAGAAGCTCCACCGAGTTCCTCCAGCATTTTTTTTTCCCCTCGGATTCCAGCATCCGCAGTCTCGTGTCTCCATATTGAGAGAATTGTTTATCCTTTTTCTTTATTTGTTCTTAGAATATTAGCAATGGTTCCAAAGAAGAGGTTTGACTGCATGGGGGGAATCTGAGGCCCAATGTTACTTCCAGGAATGCGTCAAACCAAGAGCCGGCAATCCGAATGGAGGTACAGATCTGTGTATAACTGGTGCTAAGTCTGTTCCTTTACCAGCCCACCCTCCCACCTTAAAAATCATACTGACAAAGGAGGAGACCATTCAGCCCATCAAGTCAGGTCCTTATAGAACAATCCTCTCATTTTCACCAACTGTTCTGTGTAATAATTCAACCCACCTTTGTATCAGGTCATATGGTTAAAATAGTTAAACATACAAGACGCAACATATCTCCCCAAGGGCAGCTCTAACCGAATTCTGTACTTTGTAAACACTGGTGTAACATGCAGTGCACAAGCCCCTCCTCAACCCCCACCAACCAATCCCCCCCCCGCCAACCAATCCCCCTACACCAACCAACCCGACCCCCGCCAACCAATGCCCCTACACCAACCAACCCGACCCCCGCCAACCAATGCCCCTACACCAACCAACCCGACCCCCGCCAGCCAATGCCCCTACACCAACCAACCCGACCCCCGCCAGCCAATGCCCCTACACCAACCAACCCGACCCCCGCCAGCCAATGCCCCTACACCAACCAACCCGACCCCCGCCAGCCAATGCCCCTACACCAACCAACCCGACCCCCGCCAACCAATGCCCCTACACCAACCAACCCGACCCCCGGCAACCAATGCCCCTACACCAACCAACCCGACCCCCGGCAACCAATGCCCCTACACCAACCAACCCGACCCCCGGCAACCAATCCCCCTACACCAACCAACCCGACCCCCGGCAACCAATCCCCCTACACCAACCAACCCGACCCCCGGCAACCAATCCCCCTACACCAACCAACGCCAACCAATCCCCCTACACCAACCAACCCGACCCCCGGCAACCAATCCCCCTACACCAACCAACCTCAACCAACGCCAACCAATCCCCCTACACCAACCAACCCCCCCCCCCCCAACGCACAAGGACAACCACCCCAGCGAGAGCTCAGGCTGACTCCACCACAGTCCCCCGCACTGACTGTTAGAGCGATGGTCTTAAGGCTTGGAAAGGGGCGCCTGTACAGTTTGCGACCCTGCCGTCAGCTCGACGGTAAACAGGTGCGGAGGAGCCAAGGCCAGAACTTGACAGAAACTTTGATCCGAAGTTTTTCCACCCCGCCCAAGCCTCGCCATAAGTTTGTTTCCACCGGGTTTTAACCCCCGGCACCCAGCCCGTACCCACCGGGTGGCTCGGGTACTGCTCGCTCAGGAAGGTTTTCAGCCTCTGCACCGTCCAGCCCAGCTCCACCAGCAGCCTCTGGTCGCCCTGCGTTTGGTCGGGGGCTTTCACGACCAAGGTCACCGTCTCCTCGCTACTCCCCATCACGCTGAAGCTCACACGCTGCGCCCTGGGCTCTCCCACACCAGCGACTGGCTCCTGGGGGGTCCGGGCTGCGCTGCCAGAGCCGAGTGTGGCTGCCGGCGATTGGTCGCGGCGAGCGGAGACGTGGAGCTCACAGGAGTCCCGGCTGATGCAACCGGAGCGACGACACCACCCCTCGCCGGCCAAACACTGCTGGTTGCTTCACTTGGGACTTTCCTCTTTCGAGCTCCTCTTCCAGAGTCCCGCCCCCGCCTCGCCCCAAAACAGTCCCTTCCACTGAGGGACTCAGTGGGTCAGGCAGTGTCTGTGGAGGGAAACGGGCAGTCGACGTTTCGGGTCGGGGCCGTTCATCAGGACTGGAAGTGCAGAGGTGGGGAAAGTACTTTGTTGCTATTTAAATAATTTCCATCTCAAAGCCACTGTTGAATCTGCTTCCACCCTCCCCCCGCCGATCATAACACACTCCCCTGTGCTTTTAGAACATATTTTAGCTTCCACTTTTCACAGGAAGGATCCAGTTCTCATTGTAAAGTCAAAAAAAAACTGCAGATGATGGGAAATCCGAAATAAAATCAGAAAACGGTGGGGATACTTAGCAGGTCAGGCAGCATCAATGGAGGGAGCAACAGAGTTGAGGCTTCAGATTGATGACCCTTCATCTGATCAATGAAAGGTCATTGACCTGAAATGTTAACTATTTTCTCTCCACGGATTAATATTTAACAGTTTTTCCCCCCTAGTTTTCATTGGCTTCCTCATGCTAAGCAATTTGTTCATGGGATTGAAAGTAGGTTTGAAGAACATGAAAGCCTCCTTTCCTCCCTCCTCCATTCAGAAATTTCTGGAACCATTTCTGGGTTTAACCTTTACAGCCCTGTGTTCCATATCCAGAGAAACAGCAACAACTTACATCTGAATGCCTCAAAGTGAGGAGAAGGAGAAGACCTGAGGCAGAGAGAGTGCAGTTCTGAGGAAGTGGACAGAGTTAGTTGGTGACAGGTCGTTAATGACAACAATCAGTGACATCACAGTACTGGTAAACTTGCTGTTTTTTGCATTCCTGGTTATGCCCTACTACTATGTCTTAATTTACAATCTTGTACAGGATTTATCTTGTAAGAACAGAGAAGGAGGCCATTCAGCCCATCATGTCCATACTTCCTCCAGGGGAGCAATCCCATTAGTCCCATTCCCCCTCCTTATTTCCCTGTACCCTTGGAACTTTGATACATACCCATCAACTCCTCTCTGGTTCTTTATGCCAGGACTCTATACTAAGGGATAATTTACACTGGCCAATTACCTACCAGCACATAGAATATAGAACAGTACAGCCCAGGAACAGGCCTTTTGGCCCGTGATGTCTGTGCCAAATACAATGCCAAATTAAACCAAATCCCTTCTGCCTGTACAGGATCCATATCCCTCCAGTCCCTCCATACTCTTGTGCTTATCTAACATCCTCCAAATGTCACTATTGTGGCGACTCACCGTCTAGTCGGGCGAACCGGCTCGGCAGTCGGGTCGCGCGGCGTCGGAGCGATGAGGCCCAAGATGGCAGCGGGCCTCGTCTTTCCGAGCGACGGGGAGAACCCGCGTGCGGGAAAGTCCTGATGACGTAGGACTTACGTCATTGCCGGTTGTTTTGGGCGGGAACATTCTCCCTTAAAGGGCCCGCGCAAGGCGGGAAAATAAACCAGTTCTGTTTGGCAATCCTCCGAGTAGAGTCTTGTTTTATTCCGCGGTAGCAACCGCTACATTGGTGACCCCGACGGTCCTCCGCCTCCACGAAGTACTACCATGTGGTTAGCTCTCTGGACCAGGAGACAGCCGCCCAGGTTGGAGACTTCATCCAGTCGCCTCCGGAGGAAGATAAGTACCCAGCTTTCAAAGACCTTTTGATCCGGACCTTCGGCCTCTCCCGTCGTGAGCGCGCCGCCCGCCTGCTTCATCTGGATGGCCTGGGGGACAGATCCCCATCCGCCCTAATGAATGAGATGCTGGCATTGGCCGAGGGACACAAGCCATGCCTGATGTTCGAACAGGCCTTCCTCGAACAGCTCCCCAATGACATCCACTTGTTGTTAGCTGACGCCGACTTCAGCAACCCCCGTGAGGTGGCCGCCCGGGCAGATGTCCTGTGGAGGGCCAAGCGCGAGAGCGGTTCGTCTGTCAGTCAAATCACCAGGCCGCGAGCCCAACACCCGCCTCGCCTGGCCCCAGCAACCGAGCAGCCACGCCCCAGGAACGCAGACGACGACACGGGTGACCAGCTGTGCTTCTACCATCAGAGGTGGGGTGCGGAGGCCCGTCGATGCCGCCCACCCTGCAAGTTTCAGGGAAACGCCAGGGCCAGCCGCCGCTGATGGCTACGGCGGCTGGCCGCCGACAGAGCCTCTTCTTCGTTCAGGACAAGAAATCTGGACGGCGTTTCCTCGTTGATACTGGAGCGGAGGTCAGTATTTTGCCCCCGACAGGCCGCGACACTCGTGACAGGCCACCAGGTCCTCTACTCAATGCCGCCAACGGTACAACGATACGGTCTTTCGGCACCCGTACGCTTCAATTACACTTTGGCGGCAGCCGTTTTACCTGGACCTTTACCCTTGCCACCGTCGCCCGACCACTCCTAGGAGCCGATTTCCTTCGGGCCCACAACCTTTTAGTCGACCTGCGAAGGAAGCGGTTAGTCCACTCTAGCACTCTCCGGACCTATCCCCTGGGAGAAATCAGCCCACCAGCCCTGCGCCTGGACTCCATTTCCCTTCCTGGCGACGACTTCGCCAAGCTCCTAGCCGAATTCCCATCGATTTTGGCACCTTCGTTTACAAATTCTAGGCCCACACACGGGGTACGACACCACATCATTACCACAGGGCCACCCCTTCATGCCCGAGCACGACGATTACCTCCAGACAAGCTCCACCTGGCAAAGGAAGAGTTCCGTCACATGGAGGAGCTGGGGATTGTTCGCAGGTCAGACAGCCCCTGGGCCTCCCCCCTGCACATGGTCCCCAAAGCCACTGGAGGGTGGAGGCCCTGCTGAATGACGCCACCACCCGGACCGCTATCCCATCCCTCACATCCAGGACTTCGCAGCGAACTTACACGGGGCCCGCATCTTTTCCAAAGTGGACCTCGTTAGGGGATACCACCAAATCCCGGTCCATCCGGATGACGTCCCCAAAACTGCGATTATCACCCCATTCGGCCTGTTCGAATTCCTTCGGATGCCGTTCGGCCTTAAGAACGCCGCGCAGACCTTCCAGCGGCTGATGGACGCGGTAGGCCGAGACCTGGACTTTGTGTTCATTTACTTGGACGACATACTGATCGCCAGCCGTAACCGCCAGGAACACCTTTCCCACCTCCGCCAGCTGTATTCCCGCCTCCACGATTTCGGCCTCACGATCAACCCGTCCAAGTGCCAATTCGGACTTGACTCTATCGATTTCCTCGGCCACAAAATCACCAGCGACGGGGCAACACCCCTACCCGCCAAGGTGGATGCTATCCGCCATTTTGCCCGCCCCGACACAGTCAAAGGCCTACAGGAATTCCTTGGGATGGTCAACTTTTACCATCGTTTCATCCCTGCAGCAGCCCGTATCATGCGCCCTCTGTTCTCGCTGCTGGCCGGTAAGGGCAAGGACATCACCTGGACTGACGAGGCTGCGGCTGCTTTCGTTAAGGCCAAAGACGCCCTGGCAGACGCCACGATGCTGGTACACCCCAGGACTGACGTCCCGACTGCCCTCATGGTAGACGCGTCCAACACCGCGGTGGGTGGGGTACTGGAACAGCTACTCGAAGGCCGCTGGTGACCCTTGGCATTTTTCAGCAAGCACCTTAGACCGCCCGAACTGAAGTACAGCGCTTTTGATCGGGAACTTCTAGCGCTGTATCTGGCGGTCCGGCATTTCCGATACTTTCTAGAAGGCGGGCCTTTCACCGCTTTCACCGATCATAAGCCTCTGTCCTTTGCCTTCTCCAAAGTCTCCGATCCCTGGTCAGCTCGTCAGCAGAGACATTTATCCTACATTTCCGAGTTCACAACTGACATCCAACATGTCTCCGGAAAGGATAATGTCGTTGCTGATGCACTTTCCAGACCAACCATCCACAACCTATCCTTGGGTGTCGACTACACGGCCCTAGCTGACGCACAGCAAGCCGACGACGAACTGCCCAGCTACAGAACCGCAGTCTCGGGTCTGCAGCTCCGAGATTTCTTGGTTGGTCCAGGTCAGCGGACCCTACTTTGCGACGTTGCGACTGGTCAGCCCCGCCCTATAGTCCCTGCAGCCTGGCGGAGACGCGTTTTTGACTCGGTACATGGATTGGCGCACCCGTCCATCAGATCTACTGTCCGACTGGTCGCCAGCAAGTTTGTCTGGCATGGCCTGCGCAAACAGGTCAGTGAGTGGCCCAGGACTTGTCCGCACTGCCAGACGTCAAAAATCCAGCGACACACCAAGGTCCCACCACAGCAGTTCGAGCCTACCCGTAGGAGGTTCGACCACATACACATCGACCTTGTGGGCCCTCTGCCGGTTTCAAGAGGAGCCCGGTACCTCCTTACCATCGTGGACCGGTTCACGAGGTGGCCTGAGGCAACCCCCCTGACTGACATCACAACTGATTCCTGCGCCCGGGCGCTGCTCACAACTTGGGTCTCACGTTTTGGCGTTCCGGCCCACATCACTTCAGACAGAGGCACCCAATTCACTTCCAGTCTCTGGGCTGCATTAGCGAACCTGCTAGGGACGCAGCTGCACACCACCACGGCCTACCATCCTCAATCAAACGGGTTGGTGGAACGTCTTCACCGCCATCTGAAATCGGCCTTGATGGCCCGCCTGAAGGGTCCTAACTGGGTTGACGAGCTGCCTTGGGTCCTGCTCGGCATACGCACTGCCCCCAAAGAAGACCTCCGCACTTCGTCAGCTGAGCTTGTATACGGGGCGCCACTAGTTGTCCCTGGGGATTTCATACCTGCCCTTCGGGACCAAGGGGAACAACCCCCAGCAGTCCTACAGAGACTGCGCGAGAAGCTTGGCGCCTTGGCCCCGATTCCCACCTCACGGCACGGTCAAGCCCCATCCTGCCAGCCCAAGGAACTACGGGACTGTAAGTTTGTTTTCGTTCGCAGGGGCACACCTCGGGCGCCATTGCAACGACCATATGAGGGACCGTTCCGAGTCATACGGAATAACGGATCCACTTTTATTTTGGACATTGGAGGCAGGGAACAGGTTTTCACGGCGGACCGCCTCAAACCGGCCCATTTGGATCTGCAACAGCCTGTCGAGGTTGCCACGCCGCGACGCAGAGGCCGCCCCCCTAAGCGGCAGCTGGCACAGCCCACGGACCTTGGGGACTGTATTGCCGGTTCTGGGGAGGGTTGTGTGGCGACTCACCGTCTAGTTGGGCGAACCGGCTCGGCAGTCGGGTCGCGCGGCGTCGGAGCGACGAGGCCCAAGATGGCGGCGGGCCTCGTCTTTCCGAGCGACGGGGAGAACCCGCGCGCGGGAAAGTCCTGATGACGTAGGACTTACGTCATTGCCGGTTGTTTTGGGCGGGAACATTCTCCCTTAAAGGGCCCGCGCAAGGCGGGAAAATAAACCAGTTCTGTGTGGCAATCCTCCGAGTAGAGTCTTGTTTTATTCCGCGGTAGCAACCGCTACACTATCGTATTTGCTTCCATCACCACCCCTGGCAGCATGTTCCAGGCACCTACCACTCTCTACGTAGAAAAACTTTCTTCCCTCTCAACTTAAACACATGTCCTCTAGTACTTGACATTTCTACCCTGGGAAAAAGGCTCTGACCATCTACCCTAGCTATACCTCTCATAGTTTTATAAACTTCTATCAGGTCTTCCGTCAGCCTCTGAAGCTCCAGGGAAAACAACCCAAGTTCGTCCAAACTTTATAACTCTTACCTGCTAATCCAGGCAGCACCTTTGTAAACCTTTTCCAAAGCCTTCACAGTGGGGCGACCAGAAATGCACACCATACTCCATGTGCAGCCTAACCAAAGTTTTATATAGCTGCAGCATGACTTCCTTACTCTTATACTCAGTGCCCTGACCAATGAAAGCAAGAACGCCGTATGCATTCTTTACCATCCTATCTACTTGGGTGGCCACTTTCAGTGAGCTAGGGACTTGGACCCCAAGATCCCTCTGTACATCTTCGGGATTGGGAAGAAACCAGAGCACCTGGGGGAAAACACGTGATCACAGACAGAATGTGCAGACTCCACACAGACAGCACTTGAGTTCAGGATTAAACCTCAGAGCTGAGAGGCAACAGTACTAACTGCTGCTCTGCCATATGGGTTTCCTCTGGGAGTTCCATTTCCTCCACGTCCCCAAGGAGTGTGTGTTAGTGGGTTAATTGCCCCTAGTGTGTGGGTAAGTGGTAAAATCTAAGAGGAGTTGATGGAAATGTGGGGAAAATAAAATGAGATTCATTTAGGGTTTGTATGAATGGGTGTCGATGGTGCGGACTCGGGGCTAGAGTGCTTAATTCTGTGCTCTGTGACTCTATGCTGTCTATTTTTCTGTAAGTACTTTATATGGAGGCAAGGGCTTTAAGAAGCCGGAGAGGCATGGGATTCAGGTTGGAACTTCCAAAAGGTGGATCCAGGAAGTTGAAAACAGGGATGTTAATGGTGAGACAAAGTGAAGACTGGCAGGAAGCAAGTGTTGTAGTGCTGAGATAGGGTAAGGAGAGGTCTTGAAACAAATTTAAAAACTAGGATAAGAATCGTTAGTCTGTAGTACTCCAGAATATCTGAATGGAATGCCTATAATAGTTATTCATTTGCTTAAATTAATAGTTCTGTTGGGTTCTTTTGAGATCATTGCTATCTGATTTTCCTCTATGTACCCTGCTCCATTGAAAAAGAAAAATTCTTCCCTTATACTGTAAGTCTGGTTTGTAAGCTTTCTGGTTAATTTTCCTGTAAAATGATTATTAGAGTTATTATGTGTTCAACTAAATTTTATCAGCAGAAAAGATGGTACTGAACAGCTGCTGTCCAGAATTTAATGTGACTGAGACCAATGATTATGAGAACCTTATTCATTCTATGTTCAGACCTGTTGTGGCAAGTTCTTTAAGTAGGGCAAAAGTGGCATCTCAAAATATAGAAAAGCCCTGCATTATAGCACCTTTTGTGATCTCAAGGTGTTTCAAAGAGTTAAATAAGTATTTTCTGAAATGTTTTGAAGAATATCTAATGAATATTTTTCAGGTGTCATTATCAACACTGCAACGACAGTCTGCGTTTACATACTGCCTTTCACAGTCATTTCACAGAAATATAATGGAAAGTGTGACATGGTGTGTATTTAGTTTATGTGATGATTGTGAATGGCTACATGGTGTCTCATGTGGGTAGCTCTGATGTGCAACTCCACTCTCGTGCATTGAGTGAACCTATGAGGGATAAAATTTAGCAACTGTTGCATAATATAGAATGGATGAGTCAACCTAGAGATATTTTTCCATTCAATTGAATGGGCATCCTGCTCCTTTCACACAGAAATTTGAAAAGGATTGGGCTGCTAAAGATTGCAGAGCAGTGTGACTGAACACTCCCTGACTATAATTAAGGATTCAACATTCAAACCTAAAAACACCTTAATCCTCAGCAATTTGCTGTGTTTTCAGGTTCAGATAATTCAATGATTTCATGTTTATAACATAACAGAGCATAAGAAAGGCAGCCTCACTAGTAAACTACAGTTTAAAAGCTTCTCCATTTTTCTTCCAAGACAATATAAGCTGCAATAATATAATTTAAGCTGTTCTGCCACAAAAAACGATGGTAATTTTGCATGCTGGTGCATGATACCATTTTCCAATTGTTTTTCACATCTGATAAATCCATCTTCCCTCCAGAATGTTGTGAACATTCCCTTTCAAAGACCAGCCTGCATTGCCAAGTGAAATGTAAGAAAAGTCAAATGTTCTGATACAGGAATAGATTCAGTGTTTTTAATTGATTACGAATAACTTAATTAATTGAAAATTATAATGGCTAACGCTGCTACAACAAAAATAGTCATCGGTGCCACCCACTGAAATGAAACAATGCTTACAGAGGGAGTTACTGAAATTTTCCTAAACTACCTTCTACATTACCTCAGAGGAACTAAAAAACAGTGATGCAGTGGAACTGTGTGTGTGTGTGTGTGTGTGTGTGCGCGCGTGCACGCGCGCGCATGTATGTATGTATCTATGGCTGGGTGTGTGTGTATTTTTGTATGTATCTGTCTCTGTATATGTATCATTCTATGTCTATGTGTGTGCATGTATGTGTGTGTACACACAAAACAAAACCTGGAAAAAAAAACTTGGAAACAAATGTAAATTTTTTCAAAAGCCACACTTTTGAAGGAAGGTTTTACCTTTGGATTTAAGGAGTAAAGAATTGTCAAGTGCTGGAGCACAAGACATGAAGTGGCTTAATACTACCCACTCAAAGGTTCTCTCAGTGTACTTCCCACTCTTTTTGTTTATGGACAGACAAAAGAGGAACAGCTGCCTCATAGTATCTGATTTAAATAAAAAGAACCTCTGCCCTAAAACCTCGCTGCAGAGAGTAATGATTTCTCCGGCCTAATTGATGCATCACCCTCCAGATTAGGAGACTGGCAGGCATGTGCTTGGGAATGTGCACCAAGAGGAACTTAGCTGCTAGCTGCCATTCATTTTCCATTTATCAATGGCACTAAAAATAAATGTCTTATTTTTTGAATCAATATAGAAACTCGCAGTTTATTGATGTTTACCTCAAGGGCCACGTCATTGGCAAAGGCCTGGGTGGAGCAATAAAAACCACTCGTCCCCAAATAAAAACCATAACCATCCCTTGAGACATTAATCGCGTGACCTGCATACACAGACACGTATAGACCAAAGACATATTTAGATGCACACACACAGATATACACACACACATAAACACACAAGCACACCCACATATAGACAGAGAGGCACATACACATATAGGCACACACATGTATAGACACCACACGCACATTAAACACAGACGCACACGCACACGTAGACACACACATGCAGTTCCACTGCATCTCTGCTTATCAGTTCCTCTGAGGTTATTTTGGAGGTAGTTTGGGAAAGTTTCAGTTAATCCCTCAGCAAGCATTGCTTTATTTCAGTGGGTGGCACTGATGAAAGCAATAGCAACAGATCAATGATAAAGGAAATATATTTAGCATACAGGATCATCTATAATCTCAAATGAACCGATTTAGACAGTCCCACTGCATTCCCAGCATTGACTGCCACGTTGCATTGGCTAAGCAAATGGTTTGATGCTGTGCCAGAAGCCAGGACACTGTTTCATTATGTATAGAACAGTACGGCACAAGAATAGGCCCTTCAGCCCACCAGGTCTCTGCTCACCAAGATGCCGATCTAATGAATCTCATCTGCCTGCACATGATCTGTATCCCTCCATTCTCTGCATCCCTCTGTTCTCTACCTGTTTCTGTGTCTGTCTAAATGTCTCTTAAAAGTTGCTATTATATCTGCTTCTACCACATCCTCTGGCAGTGTGTTCCAGGCACCTGCTGCTCTCTGTGTAAAACAACTTGCCTCACACATCTCCTTTCAACTTTCCCCCTCTCACCTTAAACCTATGTCCTCTAGTATTTGACATTTCCACTCTGGGAAAAAGACAGACTTTCAACCCTATCTATGCCTATCAGGTGTAAACCTATCAGGTCACCCCTCAGCCTCCAACACTCCAGAGAAAACAATCCAAGTTTGTCTAACCTGTCCTTACAGTAAAACACCCCAATCCAGGCAATATCCTAGTGAAGCTCTTATGCATCCTCTCCAAAGCCTCCACATCCTTCCTATTTAAGAGCTAGTTGACTAGGTAGTTGAGACCAAGTTGCACCTTTGGCTATAAGCATACACGTTGTTCTCTTGCCAAATAAATCACAGATTTGGTTGCCTTGATGGAAAGCACCTGATAGGATAGTACCTTTATCATTTCTGTGGAAACCCTAAATAAACTTGTGAAACTAATTTCAAAAGCTCTAAGCTCCAGCATCTGATGATTCTGTCCTCAACTGTGCAGATCTGACGTTGCCTGTGAGAGGCAAGATGTCCCCTGCCTACACAATGAGTGGTGCGTTCCAGTCTGACGCTGTGGACAGACATGAAACCGTGTTGATTCATACACACTCACTGCTTCAATTGCTCTATGGTTATGAAAGACAACACAGGTAGAGAAGGTGATAAAGAAGGCTTATGGCCCAGGCCATTCAGTGCAAGAGTTGGGATGTCATCTTACAGCTGTACAAGACATTGGTGAGACTGCCCCGGGATACTATGTGTAGTTTTAGTTGCCATACCATCGGAAGGATGTGATTAAACTAGGGATGGTGCAGAGAAGGTTCACAAGGTTGTTGCTGGGACTGGAGGGCTTGAGTTATAAGGAGAGACTGGATAGACTGTTTTCCCTGGAGCGAAGCAGGCTGAGGGGTGATCTTACAGAGGTTTATAATATCATGAGGGGCATAGATTGTCACAGTCCTTTTTCAAGGGTAGGGGAGTCTAAAACTAGACGTCACAGGTTCAAGGTGTGAGGGGAAAGATTTAAAGGGGAGCTGAAGGCAAGTTTTTCACTAGGAGGGTGGTGGGTGTGTGGAACAAGCTGCCAGAGGAAATGGTAGAGGCAGGTACAATTACATCGTTTAAAAGACATTTGGACAGGTACATGGGTAGGAAAGGTTATGGGCCAAACGCATGCAAATGGAACTAGCTTAGGTGGGCATCTTGGTCAGCATAGATGAGTTGGGCCAAAGGGCCTGTTTCTGTGCTGTGTGACTCTACGGGTCTGAGACTCAGGAAGTATAACCCTGTGAATATTTTCCTTGGAGGTGAACTGGACATGTAGGATACAAGGCAGAATTTCTAATGATGCTCTTGAGTAAGGAGTTTTACTGAAACATATTGGAATCCACACAGACAGCACCTGAGGTCAGGTCTGTCCTGAAGAAGGGTCCTGACCCGAAACATTGACCGTCTGCTTTTCTCCACAGATGCTGCCTGGCCTGCTGAGTTCCTCCAGCATCATTGTGTTTTTCACCTGAGATCAGGACTGAACCCAGGTCGCTGTGAGGCTGCAGCTCTCTTAGCTGCACTGCAACAATGCCAGACAGAGCTACTGAGGATAACAGGGAATAATACAGAGAACTATCAGAGTACCACAGAATGAAAATCAGCACAGCAAATCCAACCCCAGATGGAGCAGACTGTGAGCAATATCACATATAACAGCTCTGGCATACAAACAAGCTGAATCCATGTGTGAGTGATATTAGATCCCAGTGATTTCGTTATTATTCAAATTATGCATAAAAAGGCTTAGAAATTGGATCATTTGCAAAGTGATGTGCATTCTCAATGGTGCATGAAATGTAAAGGTGGATTGTAATACCTCCTGCAAGAATGTGAAAATAAGAATAGCAAAGGCAAAATGTCAGTTGGAAAAAGGATTTATAATGGGGAACAAAGAACGGGCAGAGCTATGAAAGAAATAGAGCAAAACTCCGATAGTCCGGTGTCCCGTTGTTTGGAAATTCGGATGATTCGGTGTCTGGCTCATTCATTAGTCCAGAGCATGAGCCGGGGATCCGATCTGTGAATGGGGTCAAAGCTGAGGTCCAGATTGCAGCTAGTTCTGGTGTCAGATCTGTGGGCCGGATATATGGCTGGAGCCGGGATTGGGCTCAGGGACACTGGGAGGTCCATTTACAAGCTGAAACTTGCGAGCTGAAATTTACTGAGTTCTATACCTCTTTCCCTTTAAAGTCATCTGGTTCACTGGAAAAAATATACTACTGTGTAACATGTTAAAAAAGAATTGAAATAAAAATAAAATAATAGAAGTCACATCCTGGAAAATCTGCTGGTCTGGCACCAAAGTCCTGGGACTCACTGAGTTTTACTGCACTTGGATCTAGGGAACCAAGAGTCTGATGAAAAAGAGGAGTTAAAGAAAATTAGTGTCAGAAAAAAGTAGTGCTGGAGACATTAACAACACTGAAAACTAATAAATCACTAAGGATCTGATAATGTGCATCGCAGAGAAATAAAGAGGTAGCCATGGAAATAGTCAATACATTGGCTGACATCTTCGCAATTTCAGCGATAATGGAACAGTTTCTACAGTTTCCACATTACTTAAAAAAAGGAGGAAAAAAACAGGTAACTATAGATCGGGAGCCTGGAAGCAGCAGAAGGGTAATTGCTGGCATCTGTTATAAAGGATGTGATAACAGGACACTTAGAAAGTACCAATGGGATCAGACAAAATAAACATGGATTTCTGAAAGGGAAATTGTGTTTGATAATCCTACTGGTATTTTTTGAGGATGTAATTTGTTGAATAGGTACCGGAGAACCAGTAGATGTGGGGAATATGGAATTTCAGAAGGTCTTTGATAAAGTCCCACAAAGAGGTCAGTGTGCAAAATTAAGATTTACTGGACTGGGGATTATTCACTTGCCTGGATTGAAAACTGGTTGACAGACAGGAAACAGAGTTTAAACAGAGGAATAAATGGGACTTTCTCAGGGGTGGCAGGTAGTGACTTGAGGAGAACCACAGGGGTCAGTGCTTGGGTTCCAACTATTCACAATGTATATCAATGATTTTGATCAGGGAACTGAATGTAACATTTCTGAGTTTTCTGACAGCACCGAACTGGTGGGTTTGTGGATTGCAAGGCAGATGCAAAAAGCTTCAAGGTGATTTCGACGAGTTGAGTGAATGGACAAGTATATGGCAGATGCAGTGTAATGTGGATAAATGTGAAGTTACCCACTTTAGTAGGAAGAGAGGAAAGCAGAGGATTATTTAAATAATGACAGGTTGTAAAATGTTGATATAGAAAGGGATCTGGGTGTTTTTTTACACCAATCACTGAAAACAAACATGCAAGTAGAGCAATTAGTTAAGTTGGCCTTCATTGCAAGAAATTTTGAGTACAGGAGCAAGAATGACTTGATACAATAGTGCAGGGCCTTAGTGAGACTACACCTGGAGTACTTGTGTGTTCTCCGTACCTAGGAAGGGATATATTTGCCATTGAGAAAGTATAACCAGTGTTCACCAGACTGATTCCTGAGATGCCAGGATTGTCATATCATGAAAGATTGGATCAACTATGCTTGTGTTCACTGTCACTGGTGTGTAGGAGAATGAGACGGGATTTCACTGAAACATATAAAATTCGGGCAGGGTGAAACAGACTGGATGCAGGAAGGATGTTTCTCTAGTGCACAACCTAGAATGAGGGGTTACAGTCTCAGGATGCAGGATAAGATACCTAGGATGGAGATGAGGAGAAATTTCATCACTTAGAAGGCAGTGAACCTATGGAATTCCTTACCACAGAAGGCTATGGAGCCCAAGCTATTAAATACATTTAAGAAGGAGATAGATGCATTTCTGGGCACAAAAGACACCACGGGCATGGGAAGAGTGTGGGAATATGGTATGGAGGTAAAGAATTAACCATGATTGTATTGAATAGTGTTCTAGGCTCAAAGGTGCGAATGGCCTACTCCTGCCCCTACTTTCTATGTTTCTAGGTGACCATGATGCTAGCACCCAATGAGACCCCTGGAATGACGATAACAACCTGGTCCACAGCCTCCAAAGAATAGCACTACGGGTTATTGGTACTGACTGCAATACCGGAGGACACTCAGTGGTGGTGAATTGGGAGTGAATTGATCTCAGCTGGGTCTGGGGATAGTTAAGCTGGGGCGTAGAGTGTCTCAGGCTGAGTAGTAGCCAACAGCAGCCTTTGCATTTAACAGTGGGCCCAGCGAGAACACCCGAGTTCCGTATGAATATGAGTAAAATCATTAAACCTACCTTCTGGTTGGCATTCTCCAGGGGTTCCTTAAGGGATCATTGGTTTAGACATAATGTACTGGAAGAAACTGGTTTCTGCAGGACTGGTGTCTGTGGCAGTCAGTCCCAAACTGCTTTGTCAAAGATGCCAGGGGCAGGGTATAAATCAAACAATGAAGTTGGACATGGGTCCAAACTGAGGGAGTCTGATGGCAAACAGTCACTGTGTTCCCTGGAATGTTAGTGGCGATGATGCAGATTTTATCCCAAGACTTTAAACCTGCTCTCTCACCAAGAAAGGAAGAGGACAAGCAACTCACACAGCCTGAGAGTGGGATAATATGCCATGTAGCTAACAGTCGTGTCCCTTAATTGCAGAATATTACACAATATGAACTCTTCTATCAACTTTGGAAGGGTGACACATTTTGCAGTAGTGAGTTCTACTGCCTCACAGCTCCAGCAGCCTAGGTTCAATCCTGACCTCTGGTGCTCTCTGTGTGGAGTTTGCATATTCTCTCTGTGATCATGTGGGTGGCCCTTAGTGTAGGTACATGTCATAACAATAGAATCAAAGGGGAATGGATGGGCATGGATGGACATGTGAGGGAAAATAAAGTGCAGGAGAAAGGGGAAGAAGAATGGTTTGATAGGATTGGTCTGCCGGGCCGAATAGCCTCCTTTAGTGTCAAAATAAGTTAGTAAGTACGGCTAAGTCAGTGTAATTTATTTACAAGCAAGTTATTACACTAGAAGCGAGATCAAGCAATATAGCTAGGAAATTACTAGTTCAAAAACAATGGGACCCATATGTCTAAGGATAAGTTAGCTCGTTTTTATAACCATATAAATCCTATCTGTGACAGATGTAATTCTGAGGTGGCTTCCCTGACACATATGTTCTGGTCCTGCCCTCTTTTGGAAAAATATTGGAAAGACATTTTTGATATTATTTCAGTGGTATTGAGTATTGATTTACAACCTCATCTTATTACTGCAATTTTTGGGTTACCAATGATGGATTCTGGCCATTTATCTGCTTCAGCTTGTCGTATGATTGCATTTGTTACATGAATAGCCAGGAGATCCATTCTATTTAAATGGAAAGATCCTAAACCCCCTACTACATTCCAATGGTTTTCCCAAACTATAACATGCTTAAATTAGGAGCAGTACTATTGATCCTTTGGTTAAATTTGAAGAAACTTGGAGCCCATTTATCCAGCATTTTCATATGATGTAAGTTGACCTTTTCTGAATCCTTTTCAATAATTTTCTATTCCAATATAGAGGAGCGGAGTTAATGACATGATAATGCTTTTAACTGAAGAAATATGACAGCCCAGCTTTTGTTTAGTTCTTGGTTAGTTCTTGTTTATTATTACTTTTTTTTTGTTGTTTTGTTTTTTTTTATTTTTGTTTTTTTCATATAATCAAATTTCTTTTTAAATCTTTCTCATGTTTAATTATCAAGAGATTGGGAGGTTCAGATTATATATCTTACTCTTAGTGTCTGTTGTTAACTGTTATTGCAATCCCAATCACTTTGTATCATGTGTATAATTACCATTGTTATGTTTATTAATTCAAAAATTAATAAAAAGATTGAAAAAGAACGAAAGAAAAACAACGGACCACAAACACTGACAATGCGAAGAGAGTTTTACTCTTTCACAGACGGCAGACTCCCATATTCTCTTCAACATCACTTGCTAATTTCTTCAGGTGGAAGCAGAAAGAGCAGGTGTTAGATAAGGTGAACCTTGCAGGATTCTTGCACAGCTGCTCACACAGGCAGTTGTCTGCTTTCCAGGAAACATTGAGTTTCACTTCAATTATTCGTTGGAATTTCAACACATTAATATGTAGAGATGGCAAGGCTAAATACAAAAAAAAGGTAAATTATTTAACTTTCTTTTAATGTTACCTCTTACTGGGAAAGTTAAATCAACTGTTTATGAACTGCTGAAAGGAGACCATCAGCATTTTCCGGGTTACAAGCCAGAATGTCCTGGTTGAAACAGAACTCCCACTTGGAAATAATTAAATTGCGATAACTAAATCCAGGATGTAATGATCTTATTTGCTTGTGGAGTGATTTAACTCTTTGACTACTATGTAGAAGCTTCCAATGAAAAGGCAACACATTCAAATCCTCGAAACACAGATTATTGGCACTCCTCCACCATTGCTATTGGTAACAGCTTCAGAGCTGACGTTTTTTTCAAAAGGCATTTGAGGATGTACTACACAAAAGGTTGTTATGTGAACTAAGGGCTCACAGCATGGGGGTTAATGAATCAGCAAGGAGAGAGGATTGGCTAAAGGACAGAAATCAAGGAGTGGGAATAAAAGAGCCCCTGTCTGGTTGGGGTGCCACGAGCTAGTTATACACCAGTACCTCGCACCGCTCCGCAGGGTGTTGATTCATTACAGCTTTCTTGGCCTTCCAGTCCAAATGCTCACAGGTACTTTAAAAAAGACATTCATTCAGGCTGCACTCTGTTGTGCCAGGATCCTGGCGTGAACCCCTGCCCTGTGTTGGCACTCCTGCTGGATAGAGTCATAGAGGGAAACAGTGCTGAAGGAGACCTTTCAACCCACTCAGTCCCTGCTGACAATCAACTACCTGTTTACACTAATCCTACATTAAACTTTTATTTTATTCTCCCACATTCTCATCATCTCCCTCCAGATTCTCCCACTCATTCGGGGCAGCTTACAATGGCGGATCAAGCTGCCAACCCGCACGTCTTCGGGAGGCGAGAGGAAACCGCAGCACCTGGGGAAAACCCACACGGTCACAGAGAGAACGTGCAAACTCCACGCAGGCAGCATCCGAGGTCACGGCTGAGCACAAGTCTGTGGCACTGTGTGGGGGCAGCTGTCTCAGCTGTGCCGCTGATGTGGAGAGGCTGTCTGTGAGGGCAGGTCAGGGTGAGAGGTGCAGCCGCTTAGCACTGACGTGGGGCTCAGATCGGCACAGTGAGCGCAGGCCATTGGCAGGGACCGGTAACGTCTGTTCCTATGGTCTCTCTCATCGGCTCCTGGTGGATGTGATGGAAGCTGCCCACCACTGACCTTGTTGCCGCGGAGAAACCTCAGAGCTGGGGAGGGCTGTGCAGCCAAACAATGAGCATCTTCCGTCAGCTCCAAGACCAGGTGATGGGAGACACTGTTGGATCTGGGTGCTCTGTCAACACATGGAGCAGGTGCTGCCGGACCCCAGCAATGGCCACACTCATTCAGCCTGAGGCCCTGAGCCTCACGCCTCACACCGAGTGGCCACACCCCCACCCAACACCGGGTCTCCTGGCCAGTCTCTCCACAACGGGCCGCGGGGCAATTCATGGCTGTGAGAATGCAAGAGGAGGCAGGGTCCTGGCACAGCAGCACTGTCAGTAACACATCTCCCTGTCTACAGTGCTGGGATGTCCCCTCATCCCTGGGAGCACATCCTGAGAGCCGTGCAAGTTACTAGTGTAATCCATCTCATGCTGGTGACTGAATTGAAAAGACAGAGTGAAACGTTTGCTGATGATACAAAACTAGTGGGAAAGGCAGCAATGAGGAACATGCAAAGATTTTCAAAGGGGTTTAGACAGGTTAAGTGGGTAGGCAAGAAGTCAGCAGAGGAGATATAATTCGGACAATGTGATGTTTGGTGGGGAGAATAGAGAGACAATATTTTCTAACGGGTGTGACAAATTATTGAATGTTGGGGGCCAGTGGATTTAGGTTCATGAAACACAATGAGTTAACATTCAGGAAGCAGTGAAAGAGATCACATGCCAATTCAGTTCTGAAAGACTCAGTTGGGGACTGGCCTGGACAGAGTGGACGTGGAGAGGATGTTTCCAGTAGTGGGAGAGTCTAGGATCAGAGGGCACAGCCTCAGAATAGAAGGACGTCCCTTTAGAACAGAGATGAGGAGGAATTTCTTTAGCCAGAGGGTGGTGAATTTGTGGAATTCATTGCCACAGACGGCTGTGGAGGCCAAGTCATTGGGTATATTTAAAGTGGAGATTGATAGGTTCTCGATTAGTAAGGGTGTCAAAGGTTACGGGGAGAAGGCAGGAGAATGGGGTTGAGAAGGAAAAATAAATCAACCATGATCGAATAGCAGAGCAGACTCGATGGGCTGAATGGCCTAATTCAGCTCCTATGTCTTATGGACTTTGATGGGCAATTTGTAGATGAAGGCTAGCGAGCTTGCACATCAAGGTGCTTTGAGGCTTTGTCGAACTGATTGGAAAGTTTAGGTGGGATGCCTTGGAGAGTGAGGGAACCCCACTGCAACCACGCACATAGTTTTACACAGAGCCTGGAGCCCATCCTCTCCAGCGCAGAACTGGAAGCCAGCTCCACATCAGCACTTGCAGACCCGACCATGAGAGAGATGGGAGAGGTCACGGCACACACCATGGCTCTGGTTTCCACTGCTGGAAGACGTTTTTGGGATGTTATGGCTCCAGCATTCTGTCCTCCACCAGGTCCCAGCATTGCTGACAACAGGAGTGGCAGCACCCCTGGGAGTATAACGGCTATCCTTTCCCAATGATGACGGCTTTCATACTCCGACACTGCTGATACAAGAGTCCTCTTGCTGTTGCCTGTCATCCAGCTAATCCAGCCAGTTTGAAGTCAGGCCATCAAGGATCTGCATCCCATCAACAATTTCTTCCAGTGAAAATGAGCATCAACCACCTGAAAGGCTGCAGCCACTGCGTAGGCGTTGCTTGGGAATAGTAGATTAACAAAAGCATGTGGATGAGCAGCACTTCCGGTGATTGGTCAACAGTTGCATGGTCTTGCTTTTGATTGGATGTAAAAAAAAGTAGTCAACATATCGTAAAGTACTGGAAGGTATTGCCAGAAAGGGATGACCTGCTTAAGTCAGGGGTTCCATTTCACGCTCACACCCAAATGGACTGAGGTCCCAGACCATTCAATCTTTCACTTTATAGAATTGCACATGAACTCCACTCAACAGTAAATGAAAGTCAATGAACTGCAGGTGTTGGATCTTTGAAATGTGGACAGGAAATGCTGTAAACTCTCAGCTGGTCATGTGGCATCTGTGGAGAGAAAAACAAAGTTAACATTTTGGGTCAGAGACTCTTCTGTTCTTAACACCAGCCAACAACCCCTTTCCCACTTTTCTCTCCTCTTGAAATGTTAAAGTAACAGGGTAGGAGAAATATCATCTGGACAGAGACAGCAAAGTATGTGCACAGGAGACTAAATGCAGGGAAGTTTAATCCTTTTTATCTTCTTTTACTAGCTAATCACACACACATACTCACGGGAGTTAATTCTGTTTGTTTAAATTTCACAATGTACTTACCACAATCCAAGGTTAGTTTCCACAACAACACAGATTGCTGATTTAGTTTAGCATTACAAGGTCGACTGTGGTCAGTGCATTCCGAGTCTTAGCTTTTAACCAAACTCTGCTCTGCTCTGTGGAGGTGTAGTGCTGGTACACATGATGCCAGGTCTCAGACTGAGAACTCCCACAGGCTGAATGAAACCCAGCCACCCACCTAGATAGAACAATGGGTAAAAGCTTGGGTTTTTCATTGCAGCACAGATCAGCTGGAAATATGAGTGAATGAACACTGTTTAGCCTGACAGTAATCAAAAATTTAAAAACTGATGTTTGAAACCTGCAATTTAAAATGTTTGATTTCCAACTTTGCCTAATTTTGATGAAACGTTAACCCCCGCTTCTCTCTCCATGGATGCTGCTTGACCTGGTGAGTGGTTTCAGTATCCCTACTTTGGCAATGATTGGGCTACAGAACAAAAAAACAGAGTAGACTGCCAAAACCTTTGTGAATTACTTGGAACTAAAATGTCAAAGGGTGTGTGTCTGCATATGTGTGCATGTGTATGTGTGTGACCACAGACTCAAGGTAATGAGTTCTTAAAATGTTCTTGGTAGTTCTTAACTAAAGGCAAGAAAACAAGCTTTTATACATGGTATCAATAGAAGTAAACTCAGCAGGGAGGAGTACTGGGACCTCTGCTGTTTGTGATATATACAAATAACATGGCTGGATGGGTTAGTAAGTTTGTAGATGACACAAAAACTGGTGGCTGTTGTGGATAGTTGTAGAAGGTTGCCAAAGGATACAGCAGGATATAGATCAGTAGCAGATCAGGGCAGAGAAATGGCAGATGGAGTTTAATCTGGGCAAGTGTGAGGAGTTGCACTGTGGGAGATCAAATGTAAAGGGAAAATACACAGTTAATGGCAGGACCCTTAATAGCATTGATGTACGGAGGGATCTTGGGGTCCGAGTCCAGTTCTCCTGAAAGTGGCTTCATTAGTTGATAGGTGGTAAAGAAGGTGTATGGCATGCTTGCCTTATTAGTGAGGCTCGAGTTCAAGAGTCAGGAAATAATGTTGCATCTTCATAAAAACTCTGGTTTAGGCCACATCTGGAGTATTGCATTCAGTTCTGGTCGCCCCTTTATAGGAAGGATGTGGAGGAAATGGAGAGGGTGCAGAATGGGTTTACCAGGATGTTGCCTGGATTAGTGAGCATGTGCTACAAGGAGAGGTTGACAAACTAGGGTTGTTTTCACTAGAGCAGAGGAGGCTGAGGGGAAATCTGTTAGAAGTTTATAAAATTATGACAGGCAAAGATGGAGTAGAGAGTCGGTATCTTTTTCCCAGGGTTGAAATGTCTTATACTAAAGGGCATGCATTTAAAGTGAGAGGGGGAATGTTCACAGGAGATGTGTGTGACAGGCTTTTTTTTACACAGAGAGTGTTGGGTGCCTGGAATGCACTGCCAGGGATGGAGGTAGAGACAGATATGATAGATGCATTTAAGAGGCTCTTAGATAGGGACATGAATATGTAGAGAATGGAGGGGTGTGGACCACGTGCAGGCAGAAGGAATTAGGTGTCATTAGCTTAACTAGTTCTGCACAACATTGTGGGCTGAAGGGCCTGTTCCTGTGCTGAACTGTTCTATGTTCTAAGTATCTGTGAAACTATACCAGTGAACTGAGTACCACCCTGAAGAAATGCGAACGAATACACTGACTTACCAAGAATTGGTTGGGCATGCGGAGGTCAGTCGTTGAGAAGGCAATGTGTATTGTCTTGCATCATTGGATAAGAACAACAAATTTGCTAGCAGGAAATTTGAAAATTATTTTCTGCTGCAAGAAAATCTATATTCAGGCAAGTTTAGTCTAACCAACAGATGCAAGGGAAAGTCAAATTCATTGATTTGCATTTTCCCTCAGAGCACAGTGGTTGTGGCGAAAGGCAGAGTTAGCAGGGAGGTACAGCAAGTGGTTAGGAAGGCAAATAGCATATTGGCCTTTATTGTAAAAGGGTTGGAGTTTGGAAAGAAAGAAGCATCTTTACATTTGTGCAGGATGTTGATGGGGCTACACTTGGAATACTGTGTACAGTTTGTGTTCCTTTACTTAAAGAAAGAACATATCAGCAATGGAGGCAGTCCAAAAGAGATTCACTAGGCTAACTACTGTGATAAGAAGGTTGTCCTTTCAAGAAGGGCTAAAATGGTGAGATCTATCTCCATGGAGCCTAGAAGGATGAGGGGGGATTTTATTGAAACATGTCAGATCCTAAGGGAGCAGGACGTAGTAGGTGGCAAGATGTTTCCAGTAGTGGGAGAATCTTGAACGAAGGGAGTTAGCTACAAAATAAAAGTGCCATCATTCGAAACTGAGTTGCACAGAGATTTCTTCTCGCAGAGGGTGGTAAATCCCTGGAATTCTCTGCCCTGCAGGGCTCTAGATCACTAAAGGTATTTATATAGATAAATTCTTGAAAGATCAGGGAATTGAGAGAACTGACACAGAAGAGGGGTTGAGGTCTGGCCCAGATTAGCCCTTATTTTATTAGGATTGAAGGGCTGAGAGGCCTAATCCCCCTCCTGTTTTCTTGTGTTATTTATAACAACAAATTAGATTCATATTGCAGATCCATATGAGACACAACTTTGTGAGAGTGCAAGTGGATCAAGCGTTGTCTCTTGAAAAACTATTAATCAGATGTGATGAAACGGAATAATGGCATTCCAATGCATTTCATATTCATGCATTTTCATAATAATGGACACCTCGACAGCATTTATACTGCAGCAGGAGGAACAGATCTAATTAAAATAGAAGATGAAAATTTATCTTTAATAAAATCAATCCTCAGTCTTCTATCCCACTGAAACCCCCAAGTCATTCTCTGTAGATCACTCAGAATCAGAAACTTCCACTGTTTTATTTCAGTCAAGCAGTTTTAATTGGTGGAGTTCCTTCATTAAATGTTTGAAGATGTAAGAATTCCTTTATTGTTCTGTCCTTCTTACTACACTCCACAAACATCTGTCTTCAGATTTTCTTGTATTACATTGGTGTTCTAGCTGTGGCTCGGTGGTATTCTCCCCTCTCAGCCAGACGTTGTGGATTTACAATAGTGAGAGGGCTGTACTACCAGAGATGCTTTCTTTTGGATTAGGTGTTCAAATAGGATCCTCTGGTGAATGTGAAAGATCCCACGGACCTACTTGAAAGAACAGCAATGAGCTCTCTCCAGTCAGTATTTATCCTTCAATCAACATTATTAAAATTATTCATCGCAGTGCTTTTTTGGAAGCATGCTGTGCGCAAATTGGCTGCCACATTTCCTATATCACGGCACCACTGCACTTCAGAAGTATTTTGGGAAACCCTGAAAAATATTCTGTTCATGTCTTTATTTTACTCTCTTCCAAATACACTAGATTTTCAGAGATTGGTTGAGTAAGTTTTATGATGTTCAGCCCACTGACACTTGAAATTATATTGGCCAGCCATGACCAAACCAGATGACAGAAACAGCTCTGTGTTATATGTAATCTTGATTCAGCAGCTAGTTGGAATAATAAAACTTATAGCACTGGTAATTGCATACAGCACGGGCTGAAAACATGGTGTTGTATAATGTATACAATAAACACTAAGACTTCAGTCAGTCAGCAATGACTGTAGACCGTCAATAGTTTAAGCTGTTCTTGTACTTTTTCCATGGGAGTAGGAGTTGACCATTCATCCTATACAAACCTTAGGTTATGGCTGGTCAGTACCTTAGTCCCATTTTCTTGGCCCCCCCCCCCCCCATGTCCTTTGATATTTCCTTTGGACTCTGCAACAGGATATAGATAGGTTGAGTGACCAGGTGAAAATTTGGCAAATGGAGCTTAATGTGGGGAAGCGTGAGGCCATGCACTTCAGTAAGAGGAATCTGAAGGCAGACTGTTATCTAAATGGAGAAAAGTGGCAGATGAGCAAAGTTCAGAGGGATCTAGGTGTTCTTATGCATCAATTGCAAAAATTTAGGTGGATGCAGCAATTCATTAGGACCATAAATGACATATTGGCCTCCATTGCAAGACAGTTGGAGTTTAGGAATAGGGAAGTATTGTTACAATTATACAGGATACAAGTGAGGCTACACCTGGAGTACCAAGCATAGTTTTGGTCCCCTTATTTAAGAGAGAATACGCTGGCATGGAGACAGTCTAAGAGAGATTCACTTGGCTAATTCCTGGATGAGAGGCTTCTCTCATCATGAGCAGCTTAAGCAAATTAGATCTATATTCTTTGGAGTTCAGAAGAATGAGGGGTGATTTGATTTGTACAGATAAGATCTCAAGGGGGCTTGAGAGGGTAGATATTGAGATCTTTTCAGTATAGGTTGAAAATCTCTAAGTTCAGCACCCTTTGGCTCTGACCAGTGCTGGACCACAGAAATTCTAGACCAGAGAAATTCTGGACCAGAACTTGCCCCAGATTATCTTCCTCTGAGCTGGAGAACTGTTCACACTCCCCAGGTTATGTAAGGGTTCTGAGAACTGTCCAACCCAAAGTTTCCATAAGTTAGAAACACTGTCGGCCAAGATTACAAAATTTGCACTGGTAGGTTAATTAGCTACAGATTAGTACAGACCTTAGTTAATTTTAGATCTTATTTTGATGTTAGTTAGAATTAGTTAACCAGTACTGACCTATACAACAGATTCAAAACATTCCAGACCACAGAATGCTGGACACGGTTTCACTCTGTAATGGAAGAATCTGGAATGCGACTACATCGCTGGGAATATTTACTTAAAGAGGAAGTAGCTAACTTTTTTGAAAGATCGGGAAATTGAGGGCTGTGGAGAACTGACACAGAGAATAGTGGGGCAGGCTTGATGGGCTGACTCTGGCTGCTACTTTCTTATGTTATTAAAGATATTATCAGTCTTGAAAGCTCCAGTGGGACCAGCACGCACAACCTTTTACAAGGGAGTTTCTTATTTTCAACCCTTTGTGTGAATCAGTGTTTCTGGATTTCGCTCCTGGGTGGCCTGGTGTAGCAGTTATTTTCCCATCCAGTTAACCAGTTAGTAAAGGCAAGGGACTGGGTATCTGCCAGTAGAGGGTGCTACTGGCCCTCTGCTTTTTAAAAGATGGGCTGGGTCAGAGCAGGGAATCAACTCCAGGAGGAGTGTACCTCAGACTTTTCCAAGTCAAACACATTGTTACATTTGTTTAAACACCGATGCTGATTATTAAATAATTAATTAAAGCACCAGTGCTTGCTATTCAGTAACTGGGCACAACATATGCTGCATGATCCATTTGCATTAACCCAAGCAGCAGTTATATTACTATTTTCCTGATGCTATGCAACAGTTAGTGTGCAATGTGGAGGCAGCATAGTACGTATGTTGATCTGATAAGTGAACATATTGAAGCAAAGGCCACCTCTGGATGTTCTCACTCCCAGCCCAGGACAGAGCCACATTCTGGATGTGTGCAGGGCCTCTCAGAGATATTGGGAACCTTTGGTTATTTGTCTGGTCCATTAGCAAGGAAAACAATTCCATTGAAAGCAGAGGCAGGGAGGTCATCACCAATCAGGATGAACAGATGGAGGATTAGTGGGGCATTATTTCGTAGGGAAATTACCATCACTGAGGAGACTTTAGACGCTATGGAGAGCCTGCCTGCACAGAAGAGCTAGACACCGAACATGTAACGGAGATGCTTAGGTATCAGTCAACTTGCTTATCACGGGCAAGGTTCCAGGCAATGATGCTCTGGTGTCCGAAGTCATCAAGTGTGGCAAGCTGAGACTCCTGAAGCAGCTGCTTCAACTTCAGTCTCTGATGGAGTGACTGGGCTCTGGAATAAGTGGGATACACAGATTATGACCCTTTGAAGGTGACTGCTGCCCAAATATATGTGGGAGGGGTATTTGCATGTCCTGATTACACTGCAGACATTGACTGAACAGATTTTCCCCAAATCCCAGAAAGCCTTTAGAACCAGGAGATCCAGCATCAACGTGACCTCAGTTCAGTAACTGCAAGGAAAATGCTGTGGGCAGAGAAGTCCATTATATAACACCTTTGTCGACCTCACCAAAGCATTAGATTGTGCGAGGAGGGGCAGATGATTCAAGCTGCTGAGGACAATTGGCTGCCGACCGAAGCTGCTCAGTATGATCTGCTCCTTTCATGGCAATGCAAGAGGCATGATGAGCAGTGACCTGTATCTTTAGTACAAATATATGTGAGGGAAGGATTAACCCCCCAGAACCCTCGAGATCCACAGAGGTTGCAATCTGGTGGTGACATTATTTGGCATCATCTTCTTGGTGCTGCTGTCCTGTGCCTTTGGGCTGATCCACTGAGGGGGTCTGTTTGCACACCAGAGCCGGCGGAAAGTTGTTTAACCTTGCTCACCTGAGAGCCCTGATAAAAGTGCACCAGGTCCTCATCAGAGAGTTGGTGCATGTAGTCAATGCCATACCGGCATCTACAGAGAGTCATAGAAACGTACAGCACATGCCGACCGTGATGCCATGAGACACAGGAGCAGGATTAGACCATTCGGCCCATCAAGTCTGCTCCACCATTCGATCATGATTTTTCCCTGTCAACCCCATTCTCCTGCCTTCTCCCCGTAACCTTTGACGCCCTTACTAATCCAGAATCTATCAAGCTCCACTTTAAATATACCCAATGACTTGGCTTCCATAGCCATCTGTGGCAATGAATTCCACAGATTCACCACCCTCTGGCTAAAGAAATTCCTCATCTCTGTTCTAAAGGGATGTCCTTCTATCCTGAGGCTGTGCCCTCTGGTCCTAGACTCTCCCACTACTGGAAACATCCTCTCCACGTCCACTCTATCCAGGCCTTTCAATATTTGGTAGGTGTCAATGAGATCCCCCCTCATCCTTTTAAACTCCAGTGAGTACAGGCCCAGAGTCATCAATCCTTCCTCATACGTTAACCCTTCCATTCCTGGGATAATTCTTGCAAACCTCCTCTGGACCCTCTCCATTGCCAGCACATCCTTCCTTAGATATGGGGCCCAAAACTGCTCACAATACTTCAGATGTGGTCTGACCAATGCCTTATCAAGGCTCAGCATTACATCTTTGCTTTTATCTTCTCGTCCTCTTGAAATGAATGCTAACATTACATTTGCCTTCCTTACTACATATTCAACCTGCAAGTTAACCTTTTGGGAATCCTGCACTAGGATTCCCAAGTCCCTTTGTACCTCTGATTTCTGAATTTGCTCCCCGTATAGAAAATAGTCTACGCCTTTTTTCCTTGTCTCAAAGTGCATGACCGTTCACTTAGCTATATTCCATCTGCCACTTCTTTGCCCATTCTCCCAAGTCCTTCTGTAGATTCCCTGCTTCCTCAACATTACCTGCCCCTCCACCTTTGTATCATCTGCAAACTTGGCCACAAAGCCATCAATTCCGCCATCCAGATCATTAACATATAGCGTGAAAAGTAGCAGACCCAACACCGTGTACCCCTGCGGAACACCACTAGTCACCGGCAACCAACCAGAAAAGGCCCCCTTTATTCTCACTCTTTGCTTTCTGCCAGTCAGCCAATCTTCTATCCATGCTGGTACCTTTCCTGTAATACCATGGGCTCCTATCTTGTTTAGCAGCCTCATGTGCGGCACCTTGTCAAAGGCCTTCTGAAAATCCAAGTAAACAACATCCACTGACTGTCCTTGGTCTATTCTGCCTGTTACTTCCTCAAAGAATTCCAACAGATTTGTCAGACAAGGTTTCCCCTTAAGGAAACCATGCTGACTTTGGCCTATTTTATCATGTGCTTCCAAGTACCCTGAAACCTCATCCTTAATAATGGAATCTAACATCTTACCGACCACTGAAGTCAGGCTAACTGGCCTATAATTTCCTGTCTTTTGCCTCCCTCCCTTCTGAAAGAGTGGAGTGACATTTGCAATTTTCCAGTCCTCTGGAACCATTACTAAATCTAGAGATTCTTGAAAGATCACGAGTAATGCCTCCACAATCTCTTCAGCTACCTCTTCCAGAACCCTGGGGTGTAGTCCATCCGGTCCAGGTGACTTACCCACCTTCAGACCTTTCAGCTTCCCAAGCACCTTCTCCTTAATAATAGCGACTACACTCACTTCTGCCCCGTGACTCCTCAAATTTCTGGCACGTTGCTGGTGTCTTCCACAGTGAAGACTGACACAAAATACTTATTCAGTTCGTCCACCATTTCTTTGTTCCCCATTACTACCTCTCCAGCGTCATTTTCCAGCGGTCCGATGTCCACTCTTGCTTCTCCTTTACTCTTTATATATCTGAAAAAACTCTTTTATATTATTGGCTAGCTTACCTTCATATTTCATCTTTTCTCCCCTTATTGCTTTTTTAGTTGCCTTCTTTTGGTTTTTAAAAGCTTCCCAATCCTCTAGCTTCCCACTAATTTTTGCAACGTTGTGCACCCCCTCTTTTGCTTTCATGCTGTCTTTGACTTCCCTTGTCAGCCACAGTTGCCTCATCCTCCCTCTAGAATGCTTCTTCTTCTTTGGGATGAACTGATCCTGCGTCTTCTGATATAGTCCCAGAAACTCCTGCCATTGCTGCTCTGCATCCCTGCTGGGGTCCCCTTCCACTCAACTTTGGCCAGCTCCTCTCTCATGCCTCTGTAGTTACCTTTACTCAACTGTAATACCAATCACATCTGATTTTTAGCTCCTCCCTCTCAAACTGCAGGGTGAATTCAATCATATTATGATCACTGCCTCCTAAGGGTTCCTTTACCTTGAACTCACTAATCAAATTTGGTTCATTGCACAACACCTAATCCAGAATTGCCTTTTCCCTAGTGGGCTCGACCACAAGCTGTTCTAAAAAGCCATCTTGTAGGCATTCTACAAACTCTTTATCTTGGAATCCAGTACCAATCTGATTTTCCCCAATCTACCTGCATATTAAAATCCCCTATGACCACTGTAACGTTGCCCTTTTTACATACCTTTTCTATTTCCTGTTGTAATGTGTACCCCACATCCTAGCTACTAGATCAGAGATCTGTATGTAAATCCCATCAGGGTCTTTTTACCCTTGTGATTTCTTAACTCTACCCACAAGGATTCTACATCTTCTGATCCAATGTCACTTCTTTCTCAGGATTTAATTTCATTTTTTACCAACAGAGCCACCCCACCCCCTCTGCCCACCTACCTGTCTTTTGGATAGGATATGTATCCTTGGATGTTTAGCTCCCAGCTGTGATCTGCCTATCTATGTTAATCTCATTTGCCCACATTAGGCCTGTATCCCTCTAGGCCTTTCCTACCCAAGTATATATTCAAATGCCCTTTAAACCTCGTTATTGCATCTATGCTGAGGAACATCTCTAGCAGCCACTGGACAGACATCAATAAGAGTTTGGATTGACCAACAGCATTGGGAGGATGAATGACATCACCCAGGATGCAGCCAATCCACCAGCACCAGTGGTGCTGTTAATGTGATGCATCTTCACGTATCTAGGCTGCACAGTTACTGGCAATCTGTCACTTGATGCTGAAATCATATAAACATTGGCAAAAGCTGCAGTTACGTCAAAGCTGAGCAAGAGGGTGTGAACTAACATCATGTAGATGTGGAACACCAAACTGTGAGCCTATCCTTGGATATACGCTGCAGTAGTGAAGTTTGGAGAATGTAGGCAAAGCACGAGAAAAGGCTGAACAGTTTCTACTGTTACTGTCTCAGATGCATTCTCAGCATCTCCTGGCAGGACCAGGTCATGGAGCAAGCCACGTCTGTCAGCAAGCATTCATTACCGAGCAACATTTGCAGTGAATTAGTTGCATGCTTTGGATAGATAACAACCATGTTCCTGAGGACATTCTCTGCAGTAAACTGGCTAGTGGGTCACAACCTGAGGGAAGTCCTTGCCTCCACTCCAAGGACAAGTGTAAGCAGGCGTGAAAGTAACTTTAACTTCAATTTCTTACCAGTACGTTCACGTCACTAACATTGCCAAGTTAATCCTCAGCCACTGCCTGACCAGTTCGCCGCACCGGCCTATTTTCACCTCTGACTGTCAGCAAAGTATAAAGATTTCTGGCATTAACCCGGAAATAGTTGCCAGTGATTGGGACCTCAGGAGAGTGACTGTTCAGGAGGTGCAAGGAGGGAAAAAAAGCCCAGCTGGCTAAGGGAGCCCAGAGAAACATCAGGATACCTCTCATCTTCTCAGTGCACCCTCTCCATAACTTTGGCAGAAATGGGCATCCCAGGGTGGGGCTCGTGAGCCACAGCAGACAATGTCCAACATGGAGTTGACCACAAATCATTATCCGCCACTGACTTTTGACTATTGATGGTGCTAAGAAAGACGGGACACTCTTCGCCTGATCTGACATATTACAAGTAATCCACTAGAGTAGAGCAGGTAGGGTTTAGTACACTTCCAACAAGGCACTGTCAGTGTTCCATGTTTACTGTTGTGCACAACACTATAGGGATGTAGTCTGAGACCAATGCTGGTAATGAAGGGTCCTGACCTGAAATGTTGACCGCCTGCTTTCCTCCACGGATGCTGCCTGGCCTGCTGAGTTCCTCCAGCATCATCGTGTTTTTCATCTAGATTCCAGCATCTACAGCCCTTTATTCCTCTAAAGATAGAAGTTGTCAGAAACACTCTGCAAGTCAAGCAGCCTCTTTGGAGAGAGAAATAAAGTCAAGATTTCAAGTGGAATACCCACCTGTAATACAACAGTGACCCTGGAGCCTCATTTCAGAGTTCAGCCCTCAGGCCTCCCATTGGTATTGGAATTCAGATTAACATTCAGTGTAAACTCAGCCAAAGCACTGCATTCCCCCTTAAAACAAGAAAAGCTACATTAGTCATCAGCATTAAATAGTTTGAACCTTTTTGGAGTAAAACACTGGAACATCAAATTGAGAGGCACGTTGCCTGGGAACCATGCAAATTGAGTT
Source organism: Pristis pectinata (assembly GCF_009764475.1). Taxonomy (NCBI): domain Eukaryota; kingdom Metazoa; phylum Chordata; class Chondrichthyes; order Rhinopristiformes; family Pristidae; genus Pristis; species Pristis pectinata. The sequence continues at coordinate 40,552,387 of NC_067417.1, forward strand.
GTGTTATATAAAGCTTTCTGAAATATGGTGAACTACTTTGATTATATTATGTATGGGGTGTGCTGCTTCTGGAGGTGCCTGTCTCATCTCTCCTGAATTAAACCTGTTGTGTGGTTTCACATTACTGCACCAGATCCCAGCATATCCTATGGGTAACGTTGTGTCCTCCTGTTCAAAATTTGTTCCTTTCTACTTTCAAATTCTTTTTAGGGAGGTGTCATGTGATGAAGAACTGGGGTTGAGTTAAGGCACATCTCCACATGTACCAGCTGATACATTTAGTGGTGTTAGAGCATTCAAACCTTGGTAAAAGTGGTGGGGAAGGTCACCTAGCTTCCTCATACAGACACTTCTCAGTTGCTGAAACTAGAAACTGAAACATCACGTTACATACGTTCACCCCAAATCACACAGAGGATGATGGCTAAGTGGAACAAGTGGTAGAGACAGGTACGATCACAACATTTAAAAGGCATTTAGACAGGTACATGGATTGCAAAGGTTTAGAGGGATATGGGCCAAGCGAAGGCAAATGGGAGTAACTCACACAGGCAAATTGGTCAGTGTTGATGAGTTGGGCTGAAGGACCCGTTTCCGTGCTGTTTAATTCTGTGACTTCTGTTGTCAGTAAACCGGAGTAGCTTTATAGTCGCGCTTAACTGAGGCTTGTTCTAATTCAGCACAGTAGTGCCTGGGCTTAAATGGGTGAAGGAGTAAAATCATTTCACAAACCTGCACCATACCCTTTAAGCATTTTAGTTACTGTAATTCTTAAATGAGTATGAAATTTTCAACTTACATTTTATAACCTTGCATATTTTTATTTAGAATGTGTGAAGGACAGAGCACTCTGGCCTAGGTTTAAACAAAGCAGTCCTGCTATCATTAAAGCTCTCAGGTGTGCTGTTCACCAGAGGATAAAAGGAGTATGTTGCACTCTGATAAATAATTCAGTGGAGAAGGTTAATGCACAGCTATTCCCACCAGTGAAAGAAGGTGGAGGGGGTGTTGGACACCTGCAGCAAAAACATAAGACATGTAGTGCTTCAGTGCTTCTGCATTTGTCTTCAGTAATGTTGTTATTACAACACCGCCTCTAGAGTGAACACGTAGGCTTGTTATCTGACAGAACTCCATAGGTGGGAAAGCTGCCTGGAACAAATATTAAAAGATATTTTCTGCAATGTTAGTGACACTAGCTGGCAGATTTTCATAGACATTAGTACTTTGTCTGGTTATTCCAATGGCGATATTGGTTTTATATTAACTGCTCTGTGGAGACATGGCTGCAGAACCTTAGCAGTGTCCAAGGTCCAGTAACTTCTTCATGAGATGAGGTTGGACATAGGGGCTTTCACTTATGATTGCACAGTCTTTACTTCCATTTGCAATTGTTTAGTACTGCAGCAGTCCATGTCCAGACTAAGATGACACTCCCCACCTAACTTCCAGAACCTGTCCACTACTTGCAAGGGCCAAGTCTGGAGCGTAATGGAATGCTCCTCACGCGCCTGGACGGGTGGAATTCCAACTTTGAAGAACTCGACGTTATCCAGGGCTGTGCAGCCTACTTGCATCCTATCCCCCACACTAAACACACGCGTTCTTCACCAACAGTGCACTGCAGTTGCAGTGCGCACCATCTGTAAAATCCTGTGCAGCAATTTACCGAGGCTACTCTGAGTGAATCTCACAAACCAATGACCTCGACCCTGGAGGGACAAGAACAGCTGGTGTATGGGAACACCGACACCTCTGCATGTTGCTCTCCAGATCACACACCCTTCTAACCCGGAAATATATCCTTTCATCATTCATTCTCCATCGTTGGTTCAAAATCCTGGGACAGGCACAGACATGATGGGCCAAATAGCCTCCCTCTGTACCAAAGTTTCTGACCTAATGGCACTACATGGATTGCAATGCTTCAAGAAGATGGCTTGACACAATCTTCTCAATGGTAAGTAAGGATACAAAATTAATGTTGGCCTTGCCTACATTGCCCAACATCCGTGTCAGAGTAAAAACACCCCCATTCTGCTCCCTCCTTCCTGCAAAGAAATTTTGAGACCAACTTCTGGAAACAGGAGGGACATAGTTTTCACCACAATTATAACCAGGACCCCATCATCCAGCTTTCAACATGTCCTTAGGCATCACTTCCTCTAAACCCTCTGTCACACAAGGTCAACATCACCTTTGTTCAATCATTGTTTTCTCAGAGAAAACATTTAGATAAGGAGAAATGAAACAATGACTATCCAGTTAAGCAGATATGTTGACTATCCACAAAACTGAAGGCAGAGCTTTTAAGAACATGTCCAATCCACTGAAAACATCTTAAAACTATTACAGGGCAATTAAATTAATTTATGGAATGTGGAATATCTAATTCTCGGTAATGGATGAGTAATGGAGAAGACTGAGTTTGGAACAGGATGTTTCAGCTGAGTGCTCATCACAAGGTTCAGCAATAGGCTTTATTTGCCTGGACTGCCTGCCTCTCTCCCCTTGTACTTTCAGCACTGGATTGAAATACTTCCATATTCTTTCCATTGACTACCCAATTTATTGGAATCCCCCAGCATTCTGACCCATCCCTCTAAATTTCATTTAAGTGACAACCTTTTGGCGACAAAGTTAAGGCTTGTTTCCAACATTGTGATTCCAACATAATCAGCTGATCTGGGGAAATTGGGTGAGGGTTGTGCTTCCCTTTGGTCACTTCCACCCCAGTGTTTCAAAACCCAGCTGCAAGCCTCAGTGCAAAGTGAACCAATTACAGTCTTGCACAGAGAAACCCTTCATTTTAAGTAACCTGGAACCCACGAAGAGGCACCAGAACATAGGACAAGTAGTACTGACCATTCAGCCCCTCAAGTCCACTCTACCATCCAATAGGATCACAGCTAACCCGCTTAACATCAAAAATCCTTGGAGTTCTCTCCCTTGCAAAGATCCACTGGAACAGGAATAGCCACCGCATTATGAAACCAGGGCCTTAAAGCAATTATTGGCTTACATTCAATCTGACCTTAAAGGAAATACAAACTTTGCACAAGTCTATACAAACTCTCGGTGGAACCTCATCCAATTACTGTTCTGTTGATATCATTGCTCACCTTCTTCTCTGGAATTAGAGATGTTTGAATCTTTCAATTGTTTTACAATTTTCAAAAAAGTACATTTCAAGTATTATGTGGCTGTTAATTTTCATTATGTGAAATTCCAAACAAACCTCAATAAAACGGTTGAGGTATTGAATGGATTATAAATGAAACAAGGATTGCTCCGGGGCATGTTCTCCTTGATCATAAATCACAAATCGTCATGCAGGAGTTTTTATTGCATGGCTCACGGGCAAGGTTTTCCCCAAGCCAAGGGTGCTGATCATATCGGCTGGTTTTATGGAAAACTCCGGATCTTGCTTAACTGCCTCTCGACTTATCCCGCAGTTTATCTGGTCTCCGATCTCAATGAAACTACTTGCCTGGATGTTTAAACCTGCTATAAAGTGGAGCCGAGCTAATAGCAAACCCCGTGCTCACGCAAATCTGGAAAATGATTAGTTAAGAGGCATTTATCGCAAGGGATGATCGGATGTAAAGTTGTAAAACATATACAAACTTGTCCCAACTAGACTGAAGCAAAGAGCTCAGTGCTGTTGAAGCCAGTTAAAACAAGGAAGCCGGGGACGTTCTTGCTTTGCCCCAGACATTGGGTAATCTCACCCGAGCCGTGAGGAGAGATGTGCTTGCAGATTTCAAAAGAATAACTGAGTAAATACAGGGAACAGTGGTCAGAAAAAAAACTTGCCGGAGTTTCAAAAGCACATGGAAAGTCCCGCTTAGACTCTTTGTCTATCCATATATTGCGTTGTATTTGTTATCACCATTCAGTTATTGTAACCTTTGTAAATCATGGTTATATCGAACACTGCGTAGTGCATTTGGGAAGTTCAAGTATAAAAACACTAATGGGTATTTTTGTGTCTTTCTGTGCCTAACAATAAGCTGTTTGCTATTATGAATTTTGGTATTTCCCATCAAGTATTTCTTATTCTTTGACTGCTAACTCTCCTTTCACTTGTTCCTATTTCTGATTCTGTCACTTTCTTGCTCTTTTTCTGCGTTGACTTTGCACTGCAAACCTTGGTGCTCCCATGAAGGAAAAGCCTACCAGTCTATCTGCTCAGTTTCCAAGGAAGTATGCGGTGACTTACCATTTTCAGTGTCTTTCATCTTTAAATAACAGTTATGAAAATAATCTATGTATCATACACTTAAATAATAGTTGATATTTGGATTACCAATGTTCTAGAATGTTCTATGGAAAATTATAATCATCAGTTGACATCTATGATTTACATTCTATTTTACTGGTGAATTAACAGCAAAATCATTATAGCATAATTCTGAAGGAACTTGCTGGTATCATATGAGAGTGAGATCACTAGTTATTAGTTAACAATCAGCAATATTGAAGCTTCTGAAACATCTCCTTCCTCCTCAAGATTATTGAGTGTGTCTATACATCCCAAATCTGAACTTGCAGGCCTCACTAAAGTCAAAGTACAACTGGAGCATATTGGCTATTTTGCTGCATCGGTTATCTAAAGGAACACCTTGCTGATGTCGACAGACTTGACTGGGCAGTTTCAGAGCTCACGGCAAGCTGTTGAAGTGCCCTCCAGACTCTCAGTATGTGCTAATACTATCAGGGAATGCTCTCTCCACACTTAGCTGCTGACATATTCTTTCAAATGGTTCCCAAGGTGTGGGATTGTTGGCAACAATCTCCCATTGACACATTTGGTATGGCAATGACTGGTCATGCAGGGTTGGTCAGGATTATCAGGGCAAGTGGCAAAGCCTTGGTCATCCACAAAGGCCTCACTCCCACAGTCTTCTGAGACCCCACATCCTACCTGGACTTCTGATGAGGCTGTTTTCCAAGGCTGTTCTCACAGAGATCTGCCAAATACCACGGTTATCTTTCAGCCACGTTCTTGTGCTTGGGCTGCTTTCTCCATAGAGCTCAAAATCACCTTGACTATCAACTTTCACACCACAGGATCTTTCCAAGTAGCTGCAGCAGATCTCTTCCATGCCTCCCAATCTGCTGCTCACCCTTCCATCAGAGAGGTCACCCAGGCCCAAAGGGACGATTTCACCTCATCACCTGAACAACTCTGGTCTCCAACTGTCACAGACACTTCCCTTCTTCTCTCCCCCCCCCCCCCCCCTTCTGCTTAAAAGATCATTGATTTCTAACTTTTCCCTGAAAGGTCATCAACCTGAAGCATTAACTGTTTCTCTCACCACAGATGCTGCCTGACCTGCTGTGTATTCCCAGCACTTTCTGTTTTTATTGCAGATTTCCAGCATCCGCAGATTTTTGCTTTTTGATGATTCCAACATGGATCAGCCGGCACCTCAGGCACTTGGATGTGCCAGCATTGCTCTCGGTGTGTTAACTGGATTCCAGTTCAGTTATACTTGTCCTCCTTTCTATTTATTCAGCCTTTAGTAAACCATCATCTAATTATTTTTGTTTCAATATCCCCCACCCACTCCCAGGGTCAGTAATTTGCATTTTATATTTCTATGACTGTTAATATATATTTCCACTCATAATATAGGTGAACTGAACCAGCTCTTGTTACTCCACTTCCTTCCATTATCTGCCCTACAGCCTCCTTCTGACCTATGGCCATTGTATTTTCTACTACTTTCTGGTGATTCCTGAATAAAGAGTCAGTATTTTAATAAAGAGCCTTGTCATATGTCCCTTCTGCTGGTTCAAGGAAACTTTCCTTAGTCAAACTTCCTGCATAACTAATTACCAGCAATACCCTATGCCTATCAGTGTGGGGCATATACCATTCACCAAAAAAAAAGTCCTGGCCAGTATTGCTTTTTATTTTAATCTTAATATATACCCTGGCACCAAATTTGACTCAGAGAATAAGTGATTACATGCAACAATCAATACATTCAGATGGCAAATACTGACAATAATAAATGCATGGTAATGATTACAGGCTAAAAATGCAGTCATGGCTTTAAGATGCTGTACACAGGAAGTGATAAATACTAAGTGATTATTAAATATCAATCTTATCATGGGATTCACATGTTCAAAAATTGAGGCCTTATCTTCTCTGGGTGTACACAACAATTAACATCATAAACTGCTCCTATTGTGCCCCAGAGTTTGGGTTGAGTTCTGGGCCAATATGAGATACTCCATAAGCTGCATGTCCCTGATAACTGAGGACATCACAGCAGGCTCATCTCGAAGTATTCTTCAGTTCATTACCAGGAAACTTAATGATGCACTTGCAACTGAATTGATAGACTTTCCATACCGTAAGTCCACCTTGGACAAGCATGAAGGCTGGGATTTTCCTCAAGGCTCATTACTGTTGTGACTTTACTTGTGTTTCAGTTGAGCTTCCAGTGAAGAACAGGAGAAGTGCTGAGGAAGATCCCAGCCTTAATATCAGTGAGTTTATCAGTTCATTCTGTGGATTCAGTTGCCAACTCATGAACCCAGCTACACATGCTGCACCGCACTCAGTGGGGCAAACCTTGCTGATCACAGTTAGCAGCTCCTTTCAGCCAAGTTTCAGTAAATCTCAAAAGAGCACACACACATTTTCCATCACAGAACTCTGAGACTTACTGAGTGATAGATGGAACACCACTTGGAATCCAATGATGGATCCCTGCCTTGCTGGAATTCCCAGCATCACACTGGGAATCACTAGTATCCCATGCCAGGTTGCATCTAGCATTGGACTTGTGACCCATCGGCTACAATAATGATTCTCGGCCTGCGGATTAGGAGGTAAAAGGGAAGGTAAACAGTATTTTTAATTATGTTTTAATTATTTTTTAAAATATTTTACTTTTTTTAAAAAAGTCTTTCCAATCATTTACTTCAAGTTGAATAGTTTTGAAATACCTGTGAGCAGGTGGCATTTAAGAATTAAAAATGCTTGACAGGATGAAGCTCAGCCTCCAACTCTGCTTATTGTCAAAGCCTGTTAGGGGCAGGGCCTCTGTACTTTGTTGCCTGAGGCCCAGTCACTGTACAGGCCTCCCTACTTGATTTAAGGCCAGTGAGATCAGCCCTTCACATCCAGCTCAGTTGAGTGCAACTGTGCAGAGACTGTAGGACGTGACTGCAGCTGGAGGGCCCGACCCATCGAACAGATGATGAACAATCATTGTGGTTTTATTTCAAGTATCCATGGAATAACCACAGGTTTTATTTTAATTTCCTCCAAGACTTAGCATTACTATTGATTTAGTAGGTTATGTTTCATATAGCATGAGCATTGATTAGTTGACTGCATTAGAATTACTACTACTTTAATTAGGTTTACTATATTACATGTTAATAGCTTTATAAAGGGTGTTCCCTTTTCACAGTGTCTGCTCTTTCATGCTGATCTTATACTCTCAGTCACATTTCTTTTCAAGTCCTTAAAATCACATATCCAAAACATGCATAGTTTTACCAGTTCATTTTCAACATACATTCAAATTTGTTGTGTCAATTATTTGAGAAAGTATTTAGTTCAAGAGTGTTTTAAAGTGAATAAGTGTTATTGACAGTAGAACGTCAAGACATTTTGCTGGTTTCCTCTGACTAACACGACAGGAGGACGCAGATCCTGTGAAAGGGTCTCCAACCATGCCAGGTACAGTGCGCTTGGGCTTTTTTCCTTTCTTGCGATAGGCATAGTACTGAAAAAACAATAAACAACCACACAACATCACATTGGGTCCAACTGAAATTCAATAATACAAAATAAAAAATGCACTCTTTTTGAGGATTCCAAGGCTAATAATTTAAGATATCTTTATTGGTCGCATGTACATTGAAACACACAGTGAAATGCATCTTTTACGTAGAGTGCTCTGGGGGCAGCCCGCAAGTGTCGCCACGCTTCCGGCGCCAACATAGCACGCCCACAGCTTCCTAGCCCGTACATCTGTGGAATGTGGGAGGAAACCGGAGCACCCGGAGGAAACCCACGCAGTCACGGGGAGAACATATAAACTCCTCACAGACAGTGGCCGGAATCGAACCTGGGTCGTTGGTGCTGTAATAGCATTACGCTAACCGCTACACTACCGTGCCAGAACCAGAGGCAATACAGTTAAAGCACTTAAACAGTCTCACCAGGGTCATTACATTTCTTTGTGTATCTGAAATTTCCCTTCAGATGTCTAAGAAGAACTTTAAGTTCTACAAGCAACTACATACAATGGGACGAGGTGGTGAAAAGTAGCAGGAAAGATGTGCCTCTATCAATGATATTTTAGTGGTCAATGCTGAGTCCAAGTGGGAGACATCAAAAGTGTGCCTCGGTCTGACACTGCCAGGGAAGGTAGCTCAACAGCTCAATTTGATGGTGTGCGCAAAAACAATGATCAAATCTCAGCTCAGGGAACAGGCAAGAGGAGCAAGTGTAAGTAAAAGACAATGTCACTTCATCACTAAAATCTGGCACTGAGTAAACAGACTTATATTTTCCTGTCACTTTAATTCTGTTTTTCAGATAAAAGGTTGAAAAACACCATCAAAGAAATTTTAAAAAATACATGGGCTTCTTTATATAACCTCATATTTATGTGAACTTAAATGTTTGTGCTTCAGTTTTTATGAATTTATGTTTGTGTATCACAGCTTCAGAAAATATGAATATACTTTTATGAGAATACATTTTTATTAAAAAAATGGTTAAATGGGATAATATCAGATAGAACTGGCTCAGTGCAACGGCTGAGTGAATAATGGAACTGAAGTGACATAATTTTAATAATTAACGTAGTGCTCCAATAATCAGGTCAGATCAACCTTGTGTTATAATTCTACTTCCTACCACAGTGGGTATTTCCTAACTGATGTGAAAAGAAAGTTGGTGTCACAATTGATCAGAATTCTTTTCCCTGAAAGGAACAATATTTTCATTAATCCAGAAAGCTTAATTCAAATCTCCTACACTCGATCCACAAGATATACTGATCTGAAATGTGGATAGGGTGGCTTTAAAAACCACGACGGCATCTCATCAACCCCCTGGTTGAGTAGTGGCTGCAGCTGCCAAGAAGACAAGACAACCAGAAATGGCAGATGTCTGTCGTGATAGTTAAATAGGTACATTATTTTTGATAAAAAAACTAATATGTATTGTAAATTGAAATTGGGAAAAAGTTTGAAATAATTTTTTCAACCCTTTTCCCCGTGCATCTAGCCACACTTGTAAAATAAATACTACACAACCTGGGTTTTGTACAAAATCGTTCTTGGTGAATATGCTGCAACATGTAGGGGAAGGGACTGATGATGGTCAAAGCTGGAGGTCAGACGGACTAGGCTTCATACTTACATAATGATGAGTGCAGCATCACGGGAGTAATCCAGTAAGATCTCATTCAGTTTCACTTGTCGGAGTGACTGCACCAGGAAACAATCACATCATCAAAACTCACTTCATTTGCACGCTCCCTACACGTGCCTCAGACGTTTTAATTCCAGGACTGCTGCTTAGCTGATTGATAAAGTTGACTGACTAGTACAATGAATACATTAAAAACTGCTAGCTGTTGCTGGTAGTGCACAAAAGTCCTACCACTAATTTGATTTGCTAGACTTTGTTGTTGAAAGCGAATGATATCATTAACGACACAGCACAGTGGGGACACACATTCACTAAATAAAAACATTCGGTTCTTTACCCAAGTATCTAGCCATATTTGCAATATAAGCATCACTGTAATCTGGTACAAGATCCAAACACCAGAACATTTCAGTGGAAAATGACATTCCAAATGCTTGGAAACGGGTTTCGAGTTCTCATACCAATGGCAGTCTAACTAGAGTAGAACTTTGATAATTCAGTGTCCAATTATTCGGAAATCCCTATGGTTTGGCATCTGTCTTACTCATTAGTCCAGAGTACGAGCTGGGAATCAGGCATGCGAGTGGGATGTGCAGCTGGGGTCATGGTCGGGAACACCGGAACGAAGGTAGGTGCAGCTGGAGGCAGGTTCTGGAGTGCTTGTATTACGACTTACCTTGTTTTGACAAACTGGAATGTACAAACTGAAACCCACCAGGTTCTATTTCCTGTTCTCTTTAAACTCACCAGGGCTCAGTTTCTTGCTCTCTTTAAACTCACGTTTTAAAAAAATGAAATAGAAGTGTACTGGGGAATTAATATGATTAACATCTAATAGTCTGGAAGATCTCCTAGTCCAGCACCAAAGTCCGGAGGGTACCAGATTACCGGAGTTATACTGCACTGTCAGATTTCCAAGGCATTCCACTCCACAATCAGACCAGCAGGAACACATTCCTAGTGTGTCACATCATTCATAACTGAGAATCTGTTCAGTTGTGAACTGATTCTTTCACCTGATCTTTACGTACCTTTGTGTTGTTTTTCTTAATCTCCTCATCTGAGATCTTCCACGGACAGTCCTTCCTCAACTCATTAACAATGGCTTCATCCTTGAATCCATCATTCAGTCTATAAGGAGCAATCAGATCCTCAAACCTCTTCACTCTACAATAAAAGGAAAAAAAAGTTATGAATGTTCAATTAAAACCAGTGACCGTAACCAGAGACAATCCATGCAGGAGAGAGTGACAGTAGTCCAAGAGCCATGTTCAAGTATTCCTTACTGTTCAGGACGAGGCTTCTGGTTGATGTCTGGCAGGACATGGACCTCATGGAAACCAAGACGGAATTTGTTTAGGAGATTAATCATCCTAAACCCAAAGAGAGAATTGTTAGCCTTGGTTCTTTAAGTGCTAATGTGAAATCTTCAACTTGACCTGGGAGAGTATTTCACTGGCATCAAGGAGCCTGAAATAGGAGCTGATTCACTTTTCAGCACTGATGGCCTGCCATAAAATGGAGTATAAATTGGAAGATGGGAATTATGGTCCGGAAGGTGCATTGCTGGTGAACTAACTGTGTTGATGACCTCCAAATAAAGTTTGCACTCTGCATGGTTCCATGGGAACGTTTGGAAGAAGCCTGCTCCATCACTCACGGTAAGGTCTGCTTTCCATGAGCAAATGGGAAAGTGAGTGAGGCCAGAACTCGCTGCACCCACTAAAGAGCTGAACAAGATTTTGACAGCTAGATAGTCATGCTCCCTTGGCGTGGACAATTGTCAAAGATATTTTGAGTACTTCTTAACGTCTGTAACTTACTATGACAGAGGAGGGCATTTGACCCACTGGTCCAAGCTGAGCAATCCCATCAATCCCATTCTGCAATCCTCAACCCCCCTTTGATCATATTGCAACTGGGTAAGGGGCATTTTATAGGAGCCAGTTAAACCACCAGCATATCTTTGGAATATGGTAGAAAGCCAAAGCACCTGATGGGAAACCCACACAGTCACAGGGAGAATATACAAACTCCACACAGACAGCACCCAGGGTCAGGATTGAACCCAGGTCTCTAGTGGTCTGAAGCAAGAGTGCCAACTGCACTGCCGTAACATTCAGAAACAATCAAACTGTTAAAAGGAAATTTCCAAATTTAAAAAGATGTTATTAAAATTACAAAACTGAATCAGTTACAATCAATAAAATCTGAAATACACAGGCAGTCTCTTTATGATTTTTAAGTGACTATGGAAAACTGTTGCAGTGCACATATTTCCCACACCAGAGGGGAAGTACCCCAATGTATAAAAGTTCATGGCCACAGTGAACTTCAGTCACTGGTCTGCCCCGAGGCGCAATGTCTCACACACTTCTCCGAGGTTCAGACATCCTCGACCAAATCTGCTACCAGCTACCTCAGCAACTACAGGACAGGGCAGTGGGCAGGAATGCCAACTAATGATCCATACCTGGCAGCAGAGTTCGTACTGAAATCAGGATGGCATCATTCAGAACTGGCCACACCACTCCCTGTTGCTTTAGCAAACCTCTTAAAAAGTTCCAAGGACTTGGAGAATTATGATTGTAGCTAGTATAAATTAATCAACAAATAGTTAATAAACAACACTGCTGGTGGACTGTGCTTCCAGCAGCTCAAGAGTGGAGCTTCCTCAAATAGCGCTGGCCTCAAATCACCACGGCATACTCACTGATCACATGATCTAGTTCTGTGGATACTTCTGGTGGTTGTTAAAGGAGCAGAGGCTAGCTCCCTCACCCACATGGTGCCTGCTGTGACTTATGCCACAAGCATGCATTAGTTGTTCCACAACCATAATGCCTCAACAACACAGAGCCCAAGGCCAAATATGGCTGCCTTTGTCTTCACTAGGATTTGCAGTGGTTATTCCTACCAGTACTTTCAGCAGCAGAGTCTGTCAAAGGCACTCTCAGAGCCAGGTACACTTACGCCTTTCTTTCCTCATCCATACGATTGATCTGACCGCCCACAAACACACGAACCTTGCACTGGCGCCACCTCTTCTTGCGAGTGAGCAGATATGGAATTAAGAGGGTGAGGCCTATAGGAAGGAAAACGTCGGTCAGAGCAGCAGCAGGGCACGGCACTGTCTGATGGGCTCAGGGGTACTCACACACAGCTTCACTTTCTCCCCCCCACCCCAACCCCTCCCCCTCCTTCCACTTCTCTTCCTTTCCATCCCCTTTCTCATCTACATGTTGTTCGGAAGCTCAGAGAGTCACACAGTGCAGAACAGGCCCCTTCGCTCACTGTGCCCATGCCCTCCATTCATTACTCATTACGCTAATCCCACTTAGCGGCACTTGGTCCGTAGCCTTCTATGCCCTGGCAATTTAAGTGTTTCCAGAATCTTCTTAAATGTTGCAGACCACCCACTTTCACCACCTGTTTTGGGTGAAAACATTTTCTTCCACAGATCTCCATGAAACCTGCACCACCCCCCCCCCCCCCCACCCCCCCAAACCCAACTCCTCTAGTTTTTGATATTTATGTTACGGGGAAATGTTTCCCCCATCTACCCTCTCTATGCCCCTCATAATTTTGTATACCTCAATCAGGTCTCCCACTTAGCTTCCTCCACTTCAAGGAAAACACCCAGCTTATACAGTCTCCATCCCAGGCAATATCCTCCATATGGTTTTGCTGTACTTCCCATGGCAGTGAGGAAATATCACATGAATTGGTAAAAAACTGATAAATTTATTAATACCACATGTACTGAGGTACAGTGAAAAACTTGTTTTGCATGCCATCCACACAGATCTTTTCATTGTAACAGTGCACTGGGAGAGTACAAGGGAAAGCAATAACAGAATGCAGAATAAAGTGTTACAGTTATAGACAAGGTGCAGTGCAGGCAGACAGTAAGGTGCAAGGCCACAACGAGGTAGATTGTGAGGTCAAGAGTCCATCTTATTGTACTAGGGGACCGTTCAATAGTCTATATAACAGCGGACATTTATAACAGCATGGACATATCTCATATACTTCTGAGGGACTGGTTCTGAATACCATTTGCAGAGACCTTGAAACAAGTTACCTGTCTAAATGGGAAACCGTTCAACCTACACTCCCGATCTACGGTCACCCCAACTTCTGTCATTGAGCTGCAGTGCATCGATGATGCTTGCTTACTCACACATTCAGAGACTGAGCCCCAAGCCATTGTCATTGTTCACTGAGGCATACAAGAGAATGGGTCTTATACTTAACATCCACAAAACACAGGACCTCTAACAAACTGTCCACCTTAGGAATCAATCATTCATATCATCTCAGTTGACGACATGTGTATGGCTTTAGAGGTCAAGGAAGACAGAGGAAGCCACTGTTCAAAACCTTACAAAAAGTTAGCAGGCAGGTGCAGCATGTAGTTAAGAGGGCCTTTATTACAGAGGTTGGAGTTTAGAAATGAGTAAGTTTTGTATCAATTGGACCTGGCGTTGGCAAGGTCACACTGAGAGTACTGTGTATGATTTGGGCCCACTTACCTATGAAAGGATACAGAAGCATTGGAGGCAATCCATAGAAGATTCACCAGGCTAGTTCCAGAGATGAGTGGATTATTCTACCAAGGGACCAACATTATTCTACCAACATCTACAAATTGCGTCTGTATTCTTAGGAGTTTAGAAGAACGAGGGGTGATCTTATTGAAACATATAAAGATCCTAAGGGCAGACATGACAAGGAAGATGTTGAGATGTTTCAACATCGAGACTAGTGGGAGAGTCTCAAATGAGGAGACATAGTTTCAAGATAAGGGGCTGGTCATTTAAAACCAAAGTATGTAGAAATTTGCAGAGGGTGGTGAATTCTCTGCCCAGAGAGTTGTGGATGCTGACTCATGACAAGTATTTAAGGTTGTGGTAGATAAATTTTTGAAAGATTGGGGGATTGAGGGCTATGGGGAGCTGGCACAGAGGAGGTAAGGCCTGGGGTAGATCAGCCATGATCATATTGAATGGCAGAGCGGACTTGAGGTGTCAGCTGGCCTAATCCTGATCCCATTTCCTTGTGTCCTTGTGTCTGTTGATTATGAATAATTCAACAAACCAAATGAATACAACATGTAATGAGAGGACTGGAAAAGATTATATAATCCTCGCCCTTGTGTTTTTTTCTGTGATCCTCTGCCTTCTCATGTCTTTGAATCTGTATGCTGCCCTACGTCTATCTTAGCCGATGTATCTGTCACCTTGTCTGTATGAGCCTCCCTCGTCATCATGTCTGAACCTAGCTCTGCCAGGCTGGCTATACTGTGAAAGTGCACCCAGTGGTAGTGGTCGGGCTGGGCCGAGGGGGATGGATAATTCCATGGAGGAGCCACCTGTAGGCTTGGCAGGGAATGGTGAAACTAAGTGTTGAATTTGGAAAATTCTACAGGGCGGGTTTACCCTTCTCTATTCTCATCCAGGTGTAACACAACTGGTGCGCCTGGTGGTGCTGCTGCCACACAGCTCCAGCGTTGACCTCCAGTACTGTCTGTGTGGAGTTTGTATGTTCACCCTGTGACCACATCGGTTTCCCTTGGGTGCTCCGCTTTTCTCCCTCATCCCAGAGACATGCGGATTGGCCACTGTAAAATGCTCTGGGGTGGGTGGGGATCAGATGGACGAGGGGAGGGGAGGGAGTGAAGGGTAGGTGTTGACGGGATGAATATAGTGGGATTAGTGTAGGATTAGTAAATGTGTGCTTTGATAGTCTGTGTAACTGAAGGGCCTATTGCCAAGTTTTATGACTCTATGACCTCTCTTTCTGTGTAATGTAACAGAACTGATCTTGTCATATTCTAAGCTGCAACTGTATAGCACCATTGAACATGAGATTAGAATTTCATCTACCATGCAGATCTTAAGAAGAACAGTGCCAAGTGTTACCTCCGTCATCAAAGAGCCAGTAGATGTCAATGTTTTTTTTGCCTTGTTCCAACTGGAAAATGGTACTGGCCTGCTGTTCAACAAACACAGCACTGGAGTCTACTGAAAAAAAAACAGTAAGGTTTGTTTTATCTAATAGAATAAGTGACAGAGGCACCACTCAGTTCAAAGCAATACAATCCCAGTAAGCTAAAGGCACGTGGTTACGAACTCCCACTAAAGGCGCTTTTAATTATCAAAGATAATTATCCTTTTCCTTCAATTTTCTCTCTGCCTTTGAGATTGAGATTCATTGTTGGATATGATTTACCAAGTTGTCATTCTTTTGAGCACAAGTAAAATGTTTGACCCATCAGGTCTAGTGGAGAAAATGAAGGATCCATCTACAAATTACTTCATCTTATTCAAGTTATATACTGTAAGTCACTACATCAGATTCATAGAGCAAAGAAAGACGATTCTTATTAATTTTAATGGCCCACATAGTTATTCGAGCAAACAACCTCTTTCTTACTTATCTTGAATACTGTTCTTAAATAATAAAACAGCACAAGAAAAGATTGGACAATGATTCCGTCCAGAAAGTAGCAGGATGGAAACAGGATGATGTCAGCAGTACAGTTCAGCAATGCAGGGATTTTCAACAATCAGCTTAGATAACTAAAAAATACTTCACGAGAAGTTAGAGCATTTATCATGTTTAAGTCATTACAAAATAAAACAAATAATTTACAGTTTGTAAGTCAAACAGAAAATGCTGGAAACACTCAGCAAGTCAGGTAGCATCTGTGGAAAGAGTTAACATTTCAAGTCCGGGATCTTTCATCAGAATTTTATATTTTGTTTTGTAATAGCCATGAAGTGTTATATTATTCAGTTTAACAATATATTGATATGTCTATTTAGCCATTGTTTTCTCATCCTCATTTTTTTCAAATATAGGGGTATCCAAAGATGTTAAAGACAAAAAAGATTCACTCCCTGTCAGAGGGACAAATTAATACAAAGGATGAAGATCTATAAACTATTTTGATTCAGAAATCTAGGCAAAGGCCAAGCACCTTCATTAAAGGGCTTCAATGATGCCAAACAAAGATGGAACAGAGAAGTAAAAGCAAGCTCATGTTAGTAGAATGATGAGAATGATGATAATATAAAGGCAGCATTGATTTCTATGAAAGAGTGGCTTTGAGCATGGGGCTAAAATAACAAATCTCGATTTCAACACAAGGGAGAGACAAAAAGCAGACAAGTTGAACTTGGATTGCAAACTGCACCATGTGACTCAATTCTAATTGACAAAAGTATCATTCATACAAGATAACTGGGGACTCGCTGAAAGTTTGGAGAACCTGTGATTTTCCTCCAGGGTCACTGTGCATCCAAGCAAATTAAAATGCAGAGGAAGCTGGACTTGCACAATGGAGTCCAACAGTACGCAGTGCAGTCTGGATGTCACATCAGTGACTTTGGTCCACGCCCGCGTGGTCTGTGTACGGTGCAGGCTTTTACAACACTTGCTTCCTAAAATGGGCCTGCTCAAACAGGATCCAAGCCACGGAGTCTGGCATAAGGAACCTACTTCAAGTAAGGCCCTCGAAGAATAGGTAATTTTCTCTCTTTCAGTTACATATTGTAATGCACCCCTCCCTCCCCATTCCACTCATAAATCACAACTCTTATGATTTCTAGCTGAACCCTCTACAACCCCTCTCCCAGTTTCCAGTCCAATTCTGTCCATCCAATCTCTACCCCCTCCCCTATTCTCCAAGCTCCTCCAGCCTTGGCCCTGACCCCAGTCCTATCCAACCACCACCGCACCCACTCAATCTGGAGGCCTGCACATTCCAGTCACCTCAAGTCCTGCTCCCCAACTCCCATTGCTAGCCCAATCAACCCCTCCCCAACTGCTATGCCACCCACTGCCTATGACAACCAGGCTAAACTCCCCCACTAGCAAACCACACCCCCAACTGCCAATCACAACTTCAACCACGTCCCCCCCCCCCACGATTCAATCTGATACCCCCAGATTCCTACACTTCCCCACCCCATTGAAGTAACTGTGCTCTGATCCTCCCTCTCTCTGCACCCCTGCCCTCTCTTCCCTGCAAGTGCTGCCACCGGTGCTCCCTCCCAAAAAAAACAGCTTTATAAAAAGCCACGAGCCCAGCACTGTACAGCTTTGAAGAAATAAGCCCTTGAACAAAACTAATCATTGGCCTCACTCAGCAAAATCCAGACCAATAATTTTTTAAAATCAGAACAGGAACTGTGAAATATTAACCGTTTCTATCTCCACAGATCTTGCCTAACCTGCCAAGTGTTTCCAGCACTCTCAGATTTTATTTCAGATGTCCATCATCTGCTGTATTTTGATTTTGCCTACTCACCACAAGTATGTGTCATTCTTGTGATGTCCAGGCCTTGCTTCATTCTCATCACGCACACGCCATAATTCAAGTCGAACGAGTCACTGCAAATTCAAACACAGGCTGCAAACTTAGCCAAATGTTATATTAGTCAGTTCAAGCAATTGTCTGGACTACATTTGGTCACCTAGAGGTCAGAGCAGAATTTCCAGATTATTTGTAGCAATTGGCCTGGGGCTTTTACCTGTTGTTTGAACTCTCCAGCACAGTGGTTGTTGAGATGGGGAATGGAGTAAATGGAGTGTGTAACATAGTACACAGGTCAACGTGGGACAAGTTGGATGGATCAGAGGGTCTTGACCATTCATTATGATGTTTGGGTCATGCTTGTTGGGTTAGGCTTGTAGATTTCAAAAATGTCAGATTTGAAATACTTAACTTTCTTTCTGTCTCTTTGCAATTTTAAATCAAGGGACGTAAAAGATCCCTCGGCACGACTTTCCAGAAGAGCGGGAGAGTTATATCTGGTGTGCTGGACAATATTTATAACTCACTCACTGTTACTGAATGAGACTATTACTTAGTCATGACCACATTGGTGTTTGTGGATGTGTGATGTGCACAAACTGACTACTGTGTGTCCTACAATAATGACGGCACCTCTAAAGGACATAATTGCTTTATTGCTTTGGAATATTTTGAAAGGGGTGTGAAAGGGCAATATAATCTTTCTCTTATTCTAATTATTCTTTATCTCTTGTTTTCACAAGTTTGACATTGAATTTATTGACACTATTTAATAACTCCATTTTATATTTTGCCATTATTTCAATCAGATGAATTAAGCAACATGCTTGCACTGTTAACTCAGATTTTGAACATCCAGTTCCCTCACTTCACCACCGTCAGCTCACACTTCCAGAAAATTTTCTTGCAAAACAATGTTAAATACCCAAATGAGCAAGGTTAAACAATTAAGGAGAGAGGTTATTTGGTTCACTGAAGCAGCAAATTATAGCCTATTCTGCATGTGCAGTGTGGTTTTTGCATTGTTTTAACATCTTCCTTCTATCTTTATTCCTGTGCACAGATATATTTGTGTACAGTTATAACTGTATAGATCCAAACATTAGATATAAACATCCTATGTGACCTCCAGCACTCATTTCCCACAATTCAAAATGAGCTGTCAGTCCTGCAATAGCCCAGGACTACTGGAGAGTAAAGATGTGAGTTTCATTTCATGCTGTTGTCTGTAGACTAACCTTGACAATTAGGACAAGTGTAGGGGAAAGTTCAAGATAAAACATTCTGCTAAAAATTGTGAAAATTAATATCTAGAATCAATCTTGGAATAAATTCTCATCAAAGTATTTACATTTAAAATCATCTATCTTTTTAAAAAGATTTGCAGAGTGAAATACTCACTAGATAATGCCAGTGTAGTTTTCCAAGTTCTGTGGATGATCAGATTGCCAATTCCTTTTAAATCCCATCACAAGAACATTGGGCTTCATCCTCCCCAGACCAACAGCCTAGTCAACATGAAATGCGATTTATTTTAAACCATGCACACATCCTTGAATAGCAGGCAAAAAAGTTCAGATAAACAAAAGGCATTTGTAAATCATAATGCATTCATTCATACTGCAGCTTTCTCTTTCTATCATAAACAGTCAGCATTGGAATGATGGAAAAATATCTCCATAGTTAGCAAAGTGGCTGAGGCCATTCACAATTGAAAGCACAAGGAAGAAGCTTAATACAATGGCACAGTTGAGGCATGTGTGGGATGTACAAAAATGCTCCTTCTCTCCTTTGCTTGGTCCTTCCTCACCATTCACTATACCTCAAACCAATGATACGTAAAAGGCCCTTCTCTTGGTCCTATACAGCTAGAATTTAAGTGAAGCGCAGCATTAGTTATTCCCATCTAATGAACAAAATATCTGATTAGCACCTATTTTTATCTTCTTCATTTCCTTATTTTTTTAAATATACTGTATGTCATGTTTATTAAGAACTGGTCACGCTTGAGGAAAAAGTGATTGAGAAGTGATTGGATCATGATCTTGGGAAGGTCCATGATATCTTGTTTGGACTTTGAGAAGACATTTGATAAAGTCCCTCATAGGAGACAGGTAGGTGAGGGCAGAGCTCATAGGATAGAATGCAAGTTATTAGCTTCATTTAGGAACTGGCTGAATGGCAAGAGATGAAGTTTGCAATGAGCTGCAACTGCAGGAACATCACCAATAGCCTGTCCTGGTCCAACCTCGTAGATGCCATGGCCAAGTAAGCTCACCAGCACCTCTATTTCCTCAGGAGGTTAAAGAAATTTGGCATGTTGCCGTCAACCCTCACCAATTTTTATCGATGCACTATAGAAAGCATCCTATCTGGATGCATCACGGCTTGGTACGGCAGCTGCTCTGCCGTGACCACAAGGAACTGCAGAGAGTTGTGGACACAGCTTAGCACATCACAGAAACCAGCCTCCCCTCTATGGACTCCGTCTACACTTCTCGCTGTCTTGGTAAAGCAGCCAGTGTGATCAAAGACACCACCCCCCAGGCATTCTCTCACTTGCCCTCTCCCATCGGGCAGAAGATACAAAAGCCTGAAAAGCATGTTCTACCAGGCTCAAGGAAAGCTTCTATCCCGTTGTTATAAGATTATTGAACGGTTCCCTAGTACGATAAGATATCTGTATTAGTCACATGTACATCAAAACACAGTGAAATACATCTTTTGCGTAGAGTGTTCTGGGGGCAGCCCGCAAGTGTCGCCACGCTTCCGGCGCCAACATAGCATGCCCACAACTTCCTAACCTGTACATCTTTGGAATGTGGGAGGAAGCTTAAGCACCCGGAGGAAACCCATGCAGACACTTATAGACAGCGGCCAGAAATGAACCCAGGTCGCTGGTGCTCTAATAGCATTACGCTAACCGCTACACTACTGTGAGAAGGCATGCAGAAGTGCCCCGTTCCCACCTGGAAGAAGGCGCCTGCAGCAGCTGACAAATCCTTCCCCATCCATCCTGCTGGTCTACCCACATTCATTCATATGTACGGGCTGGGCTGTCCACAAGTCGAGCATTTGTAACCCAGAGAGGACCTATATCCATTATAAATTACTTAGACAATGGGACAAAAAGCCACATGGACAAGTTTGCTGATGGCACAGAGATTATGTCACTGGAAACAGTGTAGACAGAAACATTAAATTACAAAATTATATCAAAAGATCAAAACTGTGGCAAATGGATTTCAAGGAAGATAACTAATGAGGTCATCTACTTTGTCATCTTCCCTGTCCTCCCAAAAAAAAATCGAACAGTCAAAAGGTGGACATGGACATCGACAAGAGGCAGTGTCTCAGGAAGGCGACATCCATGATCAGAGACCCGCACCATCTGGGCCATGCCTTCTTCTCGGTGCTGCCATCAGGCAGGAGGTACAGGAGCCTGAAGACCCACACCTCAATGTTCAACACCAGCTTCTTCCCCACTGCCGTCAGGTTCTCGAACCAACCTGAAAAACCCTAACACTACCTTGCATTATATTTCTATTTCTCTCTCTCAATTTGTACTAGTGTTGTTATGTTTGTTATGTAAGTTATGTATAAATTATGTTAATTTAAGTTTATGTTAATTTATTGTTTGTCGTGTTTGTAATGTACTGTTGCTGCAAAAAGCTAATTTTCATGGCATTTATACCCTGGGTGTGTATGGCTATGACAATAAACTTGAACTTGGTAGAAATCAAAAGAGACTTAGGGGACCTAAGACCTAAAATCAAAAGACCTTAGGGGACTTAGGAACAACGCTTATCAAATTGCCAAGGACCAGAACAGGAAATAACCAAAAGGACAAATGGGATGCTGGACTTTGCCGGGAGGAATGGAATACAAGGAGATAGAAGCAATGCCACAGCTGTACAAAGCCCTGCATCTGGTGCAATGTGAGCTCAGGAAATTAGAAAATTTACACTCATGAACAGGAAGGTAGAAACCTGGAAAACTCTTCTGCAAACAGCAATCAATGCAGATCAGTCATAAACCTTAAATCTGAAATGTAAAGATTTCTGTTAACCAATTGGTTAGACACACCAATACTACCCTATCGACTCTTAGATAGACACATGGATGATAGAGAAATGGACGGCTATGTGGGAGGGAAGGGTTAGATAGATCTTCGAGCAGGATAAAATGTCGGCACAACATTGTGGGCCGAAGGGCCTGTACTGTGCTGTAATGTTCTATGTACCCAGCAAAAGTGAGGAAAATACAATTAACTTCCCACTTCATGTTTACTGATGCAGGATTCAGCCTTGGACAAGGTGAATATAATTGCAATGAGTTGTGGACAGATTCATTCTGGCTGAGAGTGTGCAGGTGTGATTTTCCATTATAATGTATCTAAAACCTTTGCAGGAACCATATGATGATTAAAGGTCCGATGTTATAAATGAGACACATATAAGGCACTGATGATTTTGTGACCTTTCAGCCGTAACTACCCTAGATGTTTTGGGTTTCTATTGTGATTTGTGCAAAATCACCTTGCCTCTACACCATGACCACCAACCCTCTGTCCCCTTGCCTCTGCTCCACCCTCCATCCCACCTCACCTCCTCTTTGCCCTCCATTGCACCTTGCTTCTGCCCTGCCCTGTGTTGCACCAGAACTCTGCTCCTGTGTTTTATGCATTTACCTGCATTAACATT
The DNA here is from genome assembly GCF_009764475.1 of Pristis pectinata. Lineage (NCBI taxonomy): Eukaryota > Metazoa > Chordata > Chondrichthyes > Rhinopristiformes > Pristidae > Pristis > Pristis pectinata. The sequence goes on from NC_067417.1 coordinate 40,574,831, forward strand.
TGCGATCCAGTTCGTAAGTCACCTGCAGCCACTGCTGTATAAAATGACCTGATCTTTCTCTTGGTCATCCACTTGAAGTGTCCATCAGAGGTGACCTCAGGCACCTTTTCTTTTTGATGACCCTTGGATCAAGGACAGGGTGTAATTAAGTATAAAAACTATTGCACTCAATGGACAATCATTAACAATGACCATGGCGACTGAGTGGGGAAGATGGTTTCTGAAAGACTGTAATAATCAGAGGCACAAGTCCTGGAAGCAATGCCAAGGATGTGGCAGACTTAGGACGGGAGGGTTATACAATGTATTTTATCACCCTAGGTTAGGGAAAATCAGTCAACTCCCCAATAAACATTTGTCACAAAGGTCTCAAAATCGAATGGCGGCAGCAAATAATGTGGTGGTGTGGGCAGATGTAAATGGGATGTAACAAGTAAGTGTGGGTCACAGGAGAGTGGACAGTGGAGGGTGGTCACAGGGGAGATGCCTGGCAGTCAGTTGGACCTGCAGGACTGGGTATGGTCACTGGAGTGGGGGAGGGATTACAATCATTTGCTGGAGGGTGTGGGGAGCTGGAGGCTGGGGCAAAGGTCAGGCTGGACGTTAACAAGGGGAGGGACAATAGTTGGCTCAGGTAGTAGATGTGGGGTGGGGGGCGTTTGGCACAATGTTTGGGTTGGCCCATCACGTCATTCAGGTGTCGGGACAAGGTTTGACCCGAGGTTAGCAGTGGGTGGGTTTGGGGATTGTGACCAGGGTTGTGGGGAACCCAAGAACGATCGTGGCAGGCAAGTACATGAAAGAGGAATCATCAGAGGCAGATACCTAGCACCAGATTACATGTCCAGTGACCTGCTTTAATACATCCCCTTTAAGTAAGATGAAAGCAAGTCTCACAAATGCTTTGAACACCTGCTTCTGCAGCCCTCACACAGGGAAAAAACCCTGGAAATAGACTCCAGGCACGTGCTGCACTCCACCAAACACTAGTCTCTTTGTCTGGGCTTCTCTGCATTAGCCCTTCAGATATAGAAGGATGCAGAAGGAAAATCACAGACCCTGAGGAACTCACAATTAGCCCCTGATTTTCCGAAGCAAGTGACTTCTCATTGAAATTGAATGGCCTGCAGCACAAAAAGGTAGTGAGATGCAATCCAGTTTCTGGATGTGTGTTCCCTTTTCTTAGTTAAATGGGTGTGGATTCAAATGACGAGAGGATCGAGACCCTCGCTGCGCATCCTGCCTACTTTGACCAGCAGGGTTCACGTGTAACAGTAGGAAGTGCAACAAGTTAACCCTTTCACGAGTTGGGGAATGGGAAAAAAACTGAGGAAACAAAAGAATGTTAAGTTGTCCCTGGACATACAAGCATACTGAAACAACAAAAATGCATCAAGTATAGATTTCCTTCCAAGAGAACTTTATAAAGGTACATCTTTATAATTAAGGGAATCTGCCACAAGGTAAGGGAATAAATGGGAGATATTGAATGGTGTGGAAGAATAGAAAGACCTTAGGGGGTATGTAAACAGATCCTTAAGGATAGCAGGTCAATAATGAGTTCAAATGGCACATAGAATGCTGTTCTTTATTAGCTACAGGATTGAATATAAGAGCAAGGAGGTTATTTTTGAACTGTATACAACACTAGTTCGTCAATAGTGTGAGTACTGCCTACAGTTCTGGTCACTACATTATAGGGAAGATGTGATTGCAAGGGAGAGGGTGCAGGGGAGATTACAAGGATGTTACTAGGACTGGGACTAGTAGCAATGAGAAAAGATTGGACAAGCCTGGGTTGTTTTCTGTGAAACAGAGGAAGCCGAAGGGAGACTTAACTGAGGTGTATAAAATTATAAGGGTTCTAGATAAATAGGAAGATGCTGTTTCCCTTAACAGATGGAAAAAAAACCAGAGGGTATAAATTTAAAGTAATGGGTGGAAGAAGGGAGATAAGGAAAGTTTTTCACCTTGAAGGCGATAGGTGTCTGGAACACAATGGCTGAAAGGGTGAGAGAGGCAACAATCCTTACTGAAGAAGTATTGGGACGTGTATTTGAAGAGTGGTCACCTGTGGGGCTACAGACCCAGTGCTGGGAGGTTCAGTAACACTTTTTTGACTTACACCAACACGATGGGTCAAATGGCCTGCAATATTGTAAATTTTCTACCATTCTATGTATACTTAGGTTAAACCCATGGATTGCTCGTAATATATTCCAGAAAGCTAATTTTACTGTACAGTATTCCAGAAAATAGAGATCAGGCTTCAAAGGTTCAATCACACTCACGATTAGCACATTACCGCACACCATCAGACTATGGTTTTTGGTAACAGTTCCAACAAAATCTACCAGTGCTGGACGGAAGTTAGGAGGACCAGTAAGAACCAAACACTGAGGCCTGGAAACACATAAAAGCTGTGAGTTAATTAAAGCAACATCATACAGTTGGGGCATTATAAAAACTGGATGAAGACAGAAAAGAAAGCACTATATCTATATGTCCTTTTCTTCCAGGTACCTCCAATGTTTTTATACTTAAGACGTAAAAAAAAATCATTTTTGATGTCCTTGTTTCTCCCAGCAGTATCTGGAAGATTCATTGTTAATTCTTGGTGACTCCGAGATAATCCTGGAAGCTTGGTACCCGTAGTAATTGCCAAATGCCTTGGGGACCTCTATTCTCAATTGGCTCTCACTAGTGAATCAAGCAAATTATTTTGTCTGGTGAAGGAACACCAAAGAAGTACTGGTATTAATGTCTGACTCAGTGACTCACTGAAAAATATACAAGGCTGAAAAACATTATGAATTTGGGAGCCAGTTCCTCCTTAATCCAACCTCCCACAGTCAGCAGCCTTTCACAATTATTCAAAATTGTGCTATAAAAATTGACTGGCTAGTCATTTTTAGTTTAATGTGGAGTCATCCTTCCATCTGCTGTGAAATGAGTTGTGGGGAGTTGTTGATGATCCTTAGGTGGAGTCAACAAGTCACACTCTCAAGCTACTGATGACCACCTTCGTGTAAGCTGCATCAGGTTGTGCGTGGAACCAAAGTACGTGGGCACCAAGTGTCACTACGTGCTGAGGTTCTGTCTGTCCCTGGCGTTGCGGACGATGGGTCTGGCCCCGTTGCCACAGAAAGTCCCAGTCAGCTGAATGTGGCTGCACTACCTGTCCTTGGCAGAAGAGTTCCTACAAGCAAACCCCTTTGACCACAAGTCCATCAGGCAGTGATCAGCATGGAACATCCTGCAGACGCTGCGGGACAGGGACTCTATGGATGGTGTGGAGTGGTTCCCTGAGCAAACTGTCCAAGTCATCTGGCAAAACGTCTCATCGCCAGATCTCACCAACAAGCACCAAGGCTTCGCTTGGCTGGTGGTGAGAGGAGCCCTTACAGTCAGATCGTTCCTGTACAGATGACATATCCCAAATGTACGCTGCCCTCGGGACGGCTGCAGTGGGGAAGAAGCAGTCACCCACCTCTTTGCTAAGAGGGTGTGGAGAAGAATGCCAAGGTCCTTGTCTTGGTTCATCTCCAGCAGCTGCGTAACAGAGGACTCTCTGATCTACAGGCTGTTCCCAGGGGCACACGCCGAGACAGACATCAAATGCTGCTGCAAGGTCATCAACTCGGTGAAAGATGCTCTTCTGTCTGCCCGAAACATGTTGGTCTTCCAGCACTGAGAGATGTCTGTAAGGGAATGCTGCAGACTGGCACAGTCCAGGCTGCAGGGGTACATGCTGAGGGACGCACTGAAACTCGGTGCAGCCAACACAAAGGCTCTGTGGGGAAGGACCACAGTCTAGGCTCCTTCCGCTACTGCACACGGAGGGGCAGAGTCAGGTGGGGAAGCCCCTCGAACACTGATATGGTGTATCACCCCAGGAGGCCACACAAGTGGCAATGGTGCCACGTTTTATTAAAAAAAAATGTTAACACCACTGAATGTATTGACCATGAATGTAAAATGTTTTGCACTGCGTTTATTCTTTTGGATTTTTTTTATTAGGAATAAAGTTTATTTTTGAAATAAAAAAACTCCAGCTAGCTGGTGATTTACCTGTAATTTTTAACATGATCGTCCACTTCATTCAAACCCACAGAGTAGGACAGGGCCATGTTATAGGAGCCAGCTTGAACGGATGACCCCCAATTTACAGCTTAAAATGGAAAACAAGGATTATATAGAAAACATTAAATTATCTATCCAAACATTTCTACATTCACCCTAATTGCTGGATTTTACTTTAGCTTTAAAGCCAAAGTACTATTTGCCATTTGGAGCCACTGCAAATATAATGTGATGGGGCTCAACATCAACTGTGAACCCAGCACCAAGACTTCTGCGGTGGTTCTCCGGCTTAATCAACCATTCAACTGGTAAAAAAGATAAAGACTTACACTTACATTGCAAATAATACAAATACATGCTTTAACTGTCTGACATGCAAGGCTCGCTGAGAGATATTGTTTGAAATGTAGGCAATGGCAGCAAACTTTTAGTGCATAGCATATTCCCTTATATTCCGAGTCATTCAAATTAAGAAGGTCCTGGATTCATTCTCAGTCTACACCAGACTAGCTGATGTCAATCTTGCCAACCGTGTGCAGTTATAACTGGCCTTGGCACCTCTGAGACAAGGAGAAGTGGTGGTTAATAGAGGAAAGGATTTCTACTCTAGAAATGTCTCCCGTAAGTTGTGAATATCAATGATATAAGAATTCCATTCTGCTCCAATACTCTCTATTGATGAAGGATCTGCTGCCTTCACTAACAAGGCTCATAGGTCCCAAGTGACCATTTAGGCTGACGACTATGGATAACATTCCTTCAGAAAAATCATGAAGTACTTTTATTGTTACATAACTACAAAGAATACCATTAGTTCAGTAAATGAAAAGCTGGAAGCTTCAGCAGTGTACCCAAATAAATTAACATTTGAACATTTTAGTCCTGAGTGCAATACAGTAAGAAGTAAAACTATTTAGATTGGTGGTTTTAACAATTACCTACCAGGCTTTTTGTACAACGCATACGCCAGAAGGAAACCTACAATTCCAATGGCAATGAGGGCTGCCCACCACGTCAATAAGAACATGATGGCCACTGAAACAACTGCACCAAACAGGGAGGTCCATTTGTTATAATATGTGAATGAAGGTCTCCAACCTTTAGACAAAAAAGCAAAAGCCATTTAAGAGGCAGGCAGATAATATGGTACTTAATATCACCTCATTGTTTAAGCACTTTGCCAGATTTTTACTGACCATGCACATTATCCTCATTTTTGCTTCACTTGCAATCTACTGAAACATGTCCAAATGATAAGATATCTTTATTAGTCACATGTACATCGAAACACACAGTTGAAAAGCATCTTTTGCATAGAGTGTTCTGGGGGCAGCCGGCAAGTGTTGCCACGCTTCTGGCGCCAACATAACAAATGATGCATAGCAAATTTACACAAACAGGAACAATACGAATTCATGAATTTGGAACACGAGCAGCTCAGCTGGCCCTGCGGTTTCTGGAAATTCTGGCTCAACCGACTGTAACCTCAACTCCCCATTCCTATCTATTTGCAGTAATCTTTCACCCCCTAACATCATTTATCTATCTCTTGCTTAGAAATATCAAAAGACTCTACTTCAATTGTCCTTTAAGGAATAGAGTTTCAAAGGCTCACAAACCTCTGATAGAAAACATTTCACATTATTTGTCTTAAATGGATGACCTTTTAATTTTAAATGGTGATCTCTTGTTACTCGATTCTCTCACAAATGGAAATATCTTCTCCACATCTACCTGTCAAGAGCTAATATGCTTCAATCAAGTCACCTCTCACTCCAATGGATACAAGCCTAGCCTGTCCAACCTTTCCTCATAACACAACCTATAAAAAGACATTATGGTAAAAACACAGAAAATAATGAGGTGAAGGGAAAAATATTGGGCATAAAATGCAGCATAAGTCTACTTACACAAGAACATAGGAATGTAAGACGACAATTCAGCTTCTCATACCTGCTGCACCATTCTATAAGATCTTGGTTGACTTTTTACATTAGCACAAAAACACAAGCAAACAGGAGCAGGAGAAGGCCCCCTCCCCAACTCTTCACACCTGCCCTGCCATTCAGTATGATCATGGCTGATCTACCACATGCCAGATCCCCACGGCCCTCAATTCCCAAATCTTTCAAACATGTATCTACCTCTGCTTTAGATACTTCTTCCCTTCCTTGCACCACTTCCTTGCATTTACAGAACCTATTGGAGGTTTGTTAACCAAAAATGTCCCAAAATTTTAAGAGGACTGTGGTTCTTAATCTCTCCCTCTATTTTAATTGCTACTTTCTGAAACTTTACCTTTTAAAAATGGTACTTACACGTGTCAACTATATTGTCTCCTCATATCCCAATTATAATCATAGCTTCCGAACCACTGATGCTTTGGCTTTTGGCTGGATCACACAGTCAGTTGACAATCACACGAAGAAAGGGGACTTCTACAGTGGTCCACATGCATGTAAACCAAAGTGGAATGTACGCAACTTTAAGACTATGAGACTATAACGAATAGGAGCAGGAGCAGGCCATTTGATCCTACAAGCCTGCTCCAACAGTCATCAGATCATGGCAGATCTTCCACCTCAGCCATTTTCCTGTTCTACTCCAATATCCCTTTATTCCCCTACTATCTGGAATCACATCAATCTCTGTTTTGAGAATTCCAAAATCTCACCACCCACTGCACGGAGAAATGTTGCCTTATATCAGTCGTACATAGTCTACCCCTTATTCTGAGACTGCTGCCCCTGCTTGCTGAAGAAATTGATGGCTATTTGACTCTAATTTTCTCTAATTGTTTACTTATTTGCCTTTACATGTCATCAGAAATCAATACTAAAAATTTACAAAACATTTAGTGAAATAGGAAATGAGGGCTTGCCTGGGGAGTTGGTAATCGAAGCATGGAAGCAGCTAAAATTGATGAGAGCATAGGAGCACAGAAAAAAGTTGGAGATGATTGGAGCTATTGTGTTCAGTTCCGCTGTATGCAAGAAAACATGTCAAGGTTACAAATACTTTGAATACTTGGTAGGTGATCTTTACAATACATTTTCTTATTATTCTTCAATGTATAGATACATTGCACAACTTCCTAGAGTTAGACATGGTGGGCCTAAGGGCCTGTTTCTGTACTGTATGACTCTATGGTCTTGCATTTTGCCCAACACAACTAGGGACTATGATCGGAAATGCAGTCTGCCCCTTTAGGCATGGACGAATTTCCTCTCCAAATTACCATTCTGTTAGAAATTTACAGCATTGTTATGTCTGTGGAACACCATAACATCCAGCAATTAACTTACTAACCTGTAACTTCTGGCTATTACATACAATAACTTTTCTTTTGAAATAGGGCTTACTTTATTCACAGATTCCTATAGATTAAAGCACAAACACTGCTTCCTGGTGATGCATGTGAATGAAATTAAAGGCACATGATTCTTCATAAAGTATGTTACATTACAATTTTTGGATTCCTGGTTTATTTTTTACTTTTTGAACTGACTGCCTCTTACCACAATGCTCTACATTACCCAACACAGAAATAACTACGATTGATAGAGTTTTAGGCCTCCCTAGATTAAGGTTAGAAGAAACATTCTGATTGACACTGTGTCTTACCAATAAGAATGAAACCAATAGCAATGAAGTAGGTGAGAAGGTAACTGTAGATGGGCTCGTTATTCTTCCCATAGCCTTTTCCAAAGAAACCAATGCCAGGGTAAAGGTTGTCCTTGCAGAGACACTGTTAGGAAACACAGGTAAAAACATCAGTTTAATCAAACCACCCACTTTACACAATAAATAAGCTTGAATAGTTAAACTTGATAAATATTGGAGAACAAGAACCTTCTCACGTTCATCAATATATAGAAAAATAGAATGAATTACCAGGTTGAAATCTCAAAGGATCAGTAAGTATGAAAATTATCGGCTTACTAACATCAGCTCAACCCTCATAGAGCACTACAGCACAGTACAGGCCCTTTGGCCCACAATGTTGTGCCGACATTTCATCCTGCTCTAAGATCTATCTAACCCTTCCCTCCCACATAACCCTCTATTTTTCTATCATTCATGTGTCTACCTAAGAGTTTCTTAAATGTCCCTATGTATCTCAAAATTGTTTACAGTCTAAAATTGTATATTATCTATAAAAGTAAAAAAATGCTATTTTAAGATAGCGCTATTTTTTTGTAAATATTCCAGAGTTTGTGAAATTGTGTGGGAGGATAGAATTAACACTTTATTGTAGGATATTATATTCCAGTGTCCACCAGAAGTTAACACACTATGGCCTGCTGTATACTACTGTATCTGTTATTAATGGTTTTGCATCAATATCCCTTCTAATTTGTGGATATTTGCTATTTTAAAAAAACATATAAAATGGCTGCTCATGGTGTTATAATATGGACATGATTCTGAAAGGGGTACAAGAACAGAGCGATTTGGGGGCATATGTGCCTGTCCTTTGAAAGTGACAGGACAGATAAAGAAAGTGGTTAAAAATGCACGTCGGTTTCATAAATAGAGGCATAGGGCAAGGAAGTCATGATGAACTTTCATAAAACATTCATTGGCCGGTAATGGATGATTGGGTCCATTTCTGGGCAGCACACTTTAGCGAAGTTGTGAAGACAGACCCATGAATATAAAGGAAATATACAGTCCTCATGGTGGGTGCTGCAGAGAGCAATTGGTTTCAGGTGCTCTCTCAGAACAGCTGATTGTGAACTGCCCATTTTACCGTCTGCCCAATTTTATTTACTGGGTGGCAAGTTAAATTGGGCCGAGAGTAAATCAGGTTTTGATTCTCCATCATCATGCACCTGTCCAAGAGGAATTTCAGCCTCAACGTTCCTTTATTCTGATTTCACCATTATTTGTCCACTTTGATTTACTTCTGTGAACCAGTAAGCTCAGTAGGAAGTGTTTTTTTTTAATTAAATGAAAATTATTATCCTGCACAAAATAATCAAAACTTGCATTATTTGACCCAGATTTTGCAGGGAAATGTTAGCTACAGCCAGCAACTTTGGGAATGGAAGCACAGAAGTACTTCTGATAGTGAGGACATTCATAGGCTACAGGATGATGAACAGTCAATATGATGGGCAGGTAGAATTTAATCATGATAAGTGTGAGGTGATGCATTTTGGGAGGACCAATAAGAGCAGGATACACACAATAAATGGGAGGGCCCTTGGGAGTATTGAAAAACAGAGGGACCTCAGTCTTCAAGGATCTTGGAAGGCACCAGCATAGGTAAATAAGATAATGAAGAAAGCATATGGGATTATTGCCTCCATTAGCTTCAGTTCATAGTTTAATTTGGATAAGTGCAAGGTGTTGTATTTTGGGAAGACAAATCAGGGTAGGATTTTCAGAGTCAACGCTAGGGCCCTTGGGAGTCTTGTAGAACAGACGGACCTAGGAGTACAAGTACATGGTTCCCTGAAAGTGGTGTCAGAGGTAGGCCAGAGTGGTGAAGGTGGCTTTTGGCATGCTAGCCTTCGTCAGTTAGGGTACTGGGTATACAGGTTGGGATATTATGTTACAGTTGTACATGACATTGGCGAGGCCGCATTTGGAATATTGTGTTCGGTTTTGGTCACCCTGCTATCAGAAAGATGTAATTAAGGTTGAAAGGGTGCAGAGGAGATTTACGAGGATATTGCTGGGACTTAAGGGACTGAGTTATGGAAAGAGGTTGGGCAGGTTGGGACTGTTTTCACTGGAGTGTAGGAGAATGAGGGGTGATCTTACAGAGCTGTATAAAATCATGAGGGACATAGGGTCAATGTGCAGTTTCCCCCCCCCCCCCAGGGTTAGGGAATCAAGAACTAGAGGGCAGAGGTTTAAAGTGAGAGGTGAGAGATTTAATAGGAACCTGAGGATGGCCAGTATATGGAATGAGCTGCCAGAGGCAGTGGTTGAGGCAGGTACATTAAGAACATTTAATAGGTACTTAGGACAAGTACATATATAGGAATGGTTTAAAAGGAGCATTGTGAAGGAAAAGATGTTATCCCATGTATGACTAATGAAGAAACCTCAGACATACAGAGTAACTTATGCCAGCAAATGATTGATTGAATATGTGGAATGACAAGAAATTACTGGAAAATGGACAATCGTGCATTCAGACCAAGAAAAAAAAAGATTTCAATCAAAGTTGAATTTTGAGACAGTAGTTGCTTATACTCAAAATTTAATTTTCAAAAATTAACTTTAATCAGTCACTAACTAAACATTACAATGGCAGTTACAAAATGCCTGATACCTGGAAGACTTTGGGTGCAGACACAAGACAGGCAAGAGCCGAAGACAGAGTAGCTCCAAAGATCCCAGCTGTAATCAACGGTGCAAATCCAGACACCAGACTCATAGACTTAATAAAAAGAAAAGAAGACCTTTGATATTTTATCAAGTACTGAAATAATGTTACAGTCATGCACATTGTCTTTATTTTTAGACAGGATGGGCAAATGACCAAAGCATAACATTAAGAGTGGAGAACTGTAGATGTGCTACTGCTCCACAAGAGCAGGATAATTCAATCAAGCCAGTTATTGCTCCATTAGTCTATTCTTAAAAAGTGAAGGGAGGCTTATTAATAATCTGCTTGCAGATGCTCAGTTTAAGTTCTGCCAGTACCACTCAACTCGGAACCTCAATACAATGAGTTCACTTAGTGAATTACATATTTGTATGAAGAAGGAGAAGTCAAAATAAAGAGGAGGACGCGATTCTGAAAGGGGTACAAGAACAGAGAGATTTGGGGGCATCCGTGCCTATTCTTTGGAAGTGACAGGACAGATAAAGAAAGTGGTTAAAAATGCATGTCGGCTTCATAAATAGAAGCATAGAGCAAGGAAGTCAATAAAACATTCATTGGCCGGTAATGGATGACTGGGTCCATTTCTGGGCAGCACACTTTAAGGAAGATGTGCAGACAGACCCATGAATATACAGGAAATGGAGGGATATGGATCATGTGCAGCCAGAAGAGATTTAGTTTAATTTGGCATGATTTTCAGCACAGACATTGTGGGCCGAACGGCCTGTTCCTGCGCTGTACTGTTCTGCGAATGAGGGACTTTAGTTATGTAAACAGACTGGAGAGCTGGGGAGGTTGTGAGAAGATCTGACAGAGGTACTTAAAATCACTAAGGGTACAGACAGGGAAGATACAGAGAAACCGTTCCCATTGACAGTGGACCCAAGAACTGGAAATACAGAATGAACGTGATTAGCTAAAGAACCAAAAGTGACACAAGGAGTTTTTTTTAATCCAGTGAGCAGTTAGGGTCTGGAATGCACTGTCTGGGGTAGCAGTGGAGGCAGATTGAATTATAGCATTCCAAAGAGAGTTGAAAGCAAATAATTTGCAAGGCTATGGAGAGAGGTTGGGGAAGTGGAACTAGCTAGATTGCATCTGCATAGAGCCAGGACGGACTGAATACCCTCCTTCCATTCTGTGATCTTGTTCTGATTGTGGACAAAAGTACTGCATTTTTTTTTGGATATAAAGGCCAAATTTGACTGAATGTGGCAGCAAACAGCCCAGGTAAAGGTGCTGCACAAACTCAGCACACAGACACGCATGCTTTAAATGCACAGACATACTTTGGCCACCCACTTATCATACAGGCAGATCCAGAATTTTGCACACACACTTTCCTCAGCTCCCCTCCCTCCACCCCCACTGTGATTCGCCTCCCTCAGTCTCCTTACCTTTGACTTCTCAGTCTCCCCACACCATTAGTCCCCTTCCCTCACCTCCTTCCTGGTTTACCCATTCCCTCGATTCCCACACATCTACGGTGCCCCCAGTTACCGGCACTTCACTCGCTCTAGCAGTAAACTGCTGTGGCTCATCCTCTTCACTCTACAATTGGTAATTGTCTCCCTTACCCCAGCCCACACCCAGTGCCAACAGCCAATAGAAGTACAGGACTAGGCCATTTGGCTCCTCGCACCTGTGTGACGATTCAATGAGATCATGGAGTGACTGTTTATCTCAATACCACTTTTTTACACTAATCCCATTTTCCTAGGTTCCGCCCAACATTCAAAAACTTATCACTCTCTGACTTGAAAAGACTATGACTGAACCTTCTTGAGTAGAAAATCTCAAAGATTCACTACCTGCTGGTAGAAGAAATTTCATCTCTATCTTGAGTGGCTGATCCCTTATTTTGAGACTGTGACACTGCAGATAGAGGAAACTTCATTCCACCAGCTAAAGGCCCAATGTGGCGACGAGAGAGGCTCGATATTGTGCACCTCCTGATTCCCCAAAGCCTTTTCACCATTTCCCATAGCCTACCCCTCTCCCAATTCATAGGTTCACATAGCTCAGGAACACCTCTCAATGAAGACAGACATTAAGTGATGGAATTTACTATTGCCTTCCAATGCACTGGTTTTGGAGATGGTTTTGTACGTTCTTCCCGTGACTGCGTGGGTTTCCTCTGGGTGCTCCGGTTTCCTCCCACATTCCAAAGATGTACAGGTTAGTAGGTTAACATGGGTGTAATTCGAAACTCCAACTACAGTCAAGAAGCGTGATACTACGAGAAGAAAGGAGGCTGTTTGGTTGGCATGCTATCCATCACAAACAGAATTTCCCTCCACTCCAGCTATATTGTGGCTGCAATGGTATCATCAATAAGACCTCTTTGACAACACTTCCCGAATCCAAGTCCTCTAGCATCCTGAAGAATAAAGGCAGTGAATGCATTGAAAGTTCCCCTCCAAGTCATATATCAGCCGTGTTAGAAAGTACTGCAGTTTCTTCATCATTAGGTTAAAACTCTGGAACTCCCTACCTAACTGCTCTGAGGAAGTACATTCAACACATGGACTGCAACAGTTTAAAAAGGTTGATTATCCATCATCTTAGGGAGGGCATTAAGGGTCTTTGGCAATGATAGTCACATGCATGTGGAACTGGAGTTTCCAATGCACACCTTCCTAAATTTCTGTGGAATTTAAACAGAATGTCACACATTGTGTTCTTCACATTTTAAAGCAAAGCCCGTCATTTTAAAAAACAAATGCCGATGGAAATAATAATGTAAACTCATTGCCGCATTGTTTTTACCTGGTAGTTGTTAATGAGTCCATATTTACAAGTCCCAGTCTGTGTACATTCAGTGAAGTTCCATCCATAGCCACAGGCAATGCCTTCACAATCCGTTGATCCAATAGGAATGGTGTCATTCACACTACCAGATGCATCAAGTATCATACAAGATCCTAAAACAAAAGGTAAATGGAGTTGTTAAATGATACATACAGTATACCTATTTGGTAAGCAATGTTACATCCTGAACAAAAGATCAAAGTTCAAGGGCTGCATGGTAGCGTAGCAGTTAGCGTAACGCTATTACAGTGCCAGCAAATCGGGGTTCAATTCCCGCCACTGTCTGTAAGGAATTTGTATGTTCTCCCCAAGTCTGCATGGGTTTCCTCCAGGTGCTCCGGTTTCCTCCCCCATTCCAAAGACGTACGGGTTAGTAGGTTAACGTGGGTGTAATTGGGTGGCGCGAGAAAGTTGGGCCAGAAGGGCCTGTTACCGTGCTGTGTAAATAAAGTTTTAAAAAGTTTTAAGACTCCAGTTTTAAGAAAGGCCCATGGGAAATCTCATGTGATGGGATGCAGGGCTGAGAGAGATGGAGGATATTCCCTAGAAACCACAATTTTTACTTTGTCGAGGGACTCATATGCAGAATCAAGATTACAACACAAGCTTAGAAAACATCAAAAGCTATCTATGGCCCAAACACCTATGAGCCCACTCTGCCAAGAGCCAAGAACTGAGGTGAACTCAGCAATGACAGTGTGGCAGCCAGCCATCATTGCAAGAAACAGAATTGTCCAGGATTTCATCCTACAACAAACTTTCCTGTCCAGCTGCAAAAGACCATATGCCAACTGAAAAAACAATAAGGCCTCAGGATCCCACTATATTCCTAAAGTTTGGCAGCAAGGAACTTCAGTCATAAATACACAACCTAATTCCCCTTATCTGGGAAGAGGAGGACATGCTGTGGAACTTCAAAGACATCATAACTGTGACAATCTCCAATTGCAGTGGGGATTCTGTCCATCTTGAGGAATAGTCTACAATTAATTAATAATTCAAAATTCTTATGTTATAAAGTTGAGTTATTAATAATTAAATCAAACAATGCAAGCAATTTAGAAAAATGGTACTGGATCATTTGTAATAAGCAACTTTGAATTAAGGGGAGTAAGTTTCATACATTTTTTTAATATCAAAAGAGAGCTTTAGGTCCTGCATAGCAAGGTGGCAATTATAAGTAAAAACTGGCCTGTAAAACTTACCAATGGTGACAGAAATTATGAGGTAGGAAAGTGCTGTCCAAAAAATGGCAGACAGGGTTCCCTTGGGAATGGCAACAGCAGGATCCTACAAGTGAAATGCAATGGGAATAAGGATAAATGTTGCACTGGGAGACAAGTGACTACAGGCACAATAGGGGATTCACTTATGAGTAATGATCATACAGGAATATAATTCTCCATTAACTCATTATTTATCTTTCCTAATCAATATTAGTCCACATTTAAAGATAGCTCAATAACAATATATATAATACATTCTTTAAGTATTCACTTTGAATTGTCAATCATAACTCTACTGCAACTTTTCGTAACAGTTTAATACCATCTAAAGACAGCAATAATAATTGTAGAGGATGAGTGTTCCATTATAAATTGTGGTTACTAATCCCTGATTTAGGCATATGGTATTCAAAATGGGTTTGTGGAGCTTCTACAAAAGACAAATTTAATAAACAACTAGAACACGTTCTGCAGAATGAAGGAGTGTTGTATTAAAAGGTAAGAACATAAGACAGTATTAACCAGCAATCATGGTTGTTTAACCAAGTGGTCAAAACTGCTGTGAAATATTTTCTATCTTTAAGAATTAAGCTTATACACCCTGGTTGTATTTGATTGACCGTGTACAAATGTGTGTCAGGAACTTTAATTCAGCTTCTTGGATTTCAAAGGTGACCGGACTATATTTGAACTGCTGGTTGGTCTAAGGTCAGTGCAAAACTCACAGACATCAATTCACTATTATGATAAATTAGATTTCGACCTGGCTTCAAGTTTGGTAAGTGCAGTCAAATGAGATAATGTGGCCTGAAAAATCAATTAAAAGTTGGTTCTATCACACCTACAATGAATACCTTCTCTACAAGCAGTTCCAGTTTTGTCTTGCTAAATTCATCCTGTCTTGTGCTGCTTTCTCAATTGATCATGTTCATTCTACACAGGCAAATTTTTCTCTTCCAATTTTAACTATGATTCCTTCCAAAGCAGAACAGTCTGAAAAATGCTTCATTCAAGACTCGTTTATCAGCTTTAGCCTGTAACTGATGTATTTCCTTCTAGCTGAGAGAACAATTAGGGACTAGGTTGATTGACTTTTGTATTTGGCTCAGTTCAGGGCTGTTTTTCTATTATTATCATTGCTCGACCAAACCGGGAATTGTTTTGGTTAATTTAAGAAAAAACTTTGGGCTAAACATTAAATTCCTGTTCCTATAATAAATTGCAACTAAATTGGTAATGACAATTAGAATACCTGCATATTCATAGCTATTCAGTGCTGCCCATATCTTTTATTATATTTTTTATTCCCAGCCACATCACTCACTGGTGTACTCTACTACATTTACACAAACAAATATGAGTGGTCGAAAGTCAATGCACAATACCTTAAAGCAAATTGCATAGTTGTTATTATAAAATGTTACCAATATAGCATGAAGAACATAAAAACCGAATTTCCATTTAGGCCTCAGGCGTATCTTACAGATAAAACCCCCAAAAAGACCCGTAGAGAAATTATTACCAGTACAAAAGAGAGCTTTATATTTGCACCAACTTCATGACATTGAGACCTGAAGAAACCATTCCCCTGTATTCAGTCAGAACACTTTGAATTACCTTCAGGTCACCGGAGATGTTTGCACCTGCCAGGATCCCAGTTGCAGAGGGGAAGAAAATGGAAAACATGCCAAAGAACGACGCATCCTCACCTCGCCAGTTGGGCAGAAAGTTTTGGGCAAATATATCACCTGCAAAGCAAAATCAGCACCAGTTCATTCACCACACATCTTGACCGAATAATAAATATTCACGTTATCATCTGATGACTGTCATATCCCCATCAGATGGGTTCTGCTACCAATTCTAAAACATCTTAAGCAACTGCCAAATTGTTTGCAATAACTTAAAGTTACCAATATGAGTGCAAATAATAGGCTATTCAATGAGTAGATTTTAGCAGCAAAACCATCCAACTGAAGAACAAGCTTACTTATTACAATACAGAAGGCCATGTGTGCCCACTCTCAGCAGAGTGATCTACCAGTCCCACCCACCCCTTCTCTTATTTCCCCTACAACTTCTCTCTCATGTGTCCATCATCTACTCTTGATTCTTTTGCCACTTACCTACAACACCAGGGGTAATTTACAGTAGCCAATTAACCCCTCAGCACATATTTAGCATGTGAGAGGAAATCAGAGCACCCCAGCAGAAACCCACATGGTCATGGGGAGAACGTGCAAACTCTGCACATACAGCACCAAGGTCAGGATCGAACCTAGGTCCCTGAAGCTGTGAGGGAGCACCCTCCTTATGTTTGTCAAGACTGCTTCAAACTGCAATCACTCGTTTTATCCACCACACACAGAGTGAACAGAGAAGAATGCATTTAAACCTGTACAGACTTGAAAGTCAAATTCATCAAAGCCTTCTGGTGTCACATTGGAAAACTGAATTCAAAACTCTTAAAAAAAAATCTATATGGCACACCCCACCACCTCTGCCCCACGCACCCCCAGTCACATTTCTCTCCTGGTCTCCCAAGGGCATTAACTCAGCTGAAGTAATGGTTCATTTAATTTTGCTGTTATTGAGTACATTACCCAAATGCCATTTTATTATTTACAAGCTTAAACAGTGAACATCGTCAAAATATTAATATGAATTTGTCCCTTACCCAATACCTGCACTTGTCCATTTACCGACAGTGGTCATGGTGGGGAAAATGATCTGATTTTCCCATTCCCTAAAACAGGGGACCAAGGTCACCTGCAGCCCTTCACAATGACCACCGCACGTATTGAAAGACAATGAGCAGGAGAGAGATGTCATGCTGCAGTATACATCGTGCTAATATACTGTGCTATAAGGCTGCTCAATAAGTTGGCCATACTTAATATTTAGAGGAAATAATTTACTGCAATTTGGCAATCATAAAAAGTAGGTTAAAAATAAGCCACCTCCCCAAATGGGAACCATATTACAAACCTCGGTAACTGAAGAAGCCTTTGGCCTGTTTCTCCTTTGATGGTGGGATAATTGTTCCCACAATGTAATTTGCAAGGGACACAAGGATCACAAAGAAGAAGCCAATTTGTGCCTATCAGAAAGATAAACAGAGGAGGGTTTCATTGTAGCAGAAAACAAGCCATGATTTCATTTTGCCCCTATTCACTTTTTGCTGCAAACTGCTCACACTTGTGGGTACACAGTACTTTCGGTTTTGACAAAATAAGTACGCATTTCAATTTGGTCATGGCTATAAAGTGGCCAATCCTCATTCTACTGCTTAACAGCTAACAAGAGACTGTGGAGCAATCCCTTGCTTTCCCTCTCTGGATGAGATTTATTGCTTCAGCGTGGCGCTCTATCCAGCAATTTGAATAAGAACAAAAAAAATAGGGCTTGAGTTATAAGGAGAGACTGGATAGGCTGGGACCATTTCCCTGAAGCCAAGAAGGCTGAGGGGTGACCTTACAGAGTTTAGACCATCACAATGAGCATAGATGAGATGGATTGTCAGTCTTTTTCCCAGGGTAGAGGAGTCAAAAACTTCTGTTCCCAGAATCTTCTCTGAACCACTTCCAATTTTTTTTCCTTAAATAAGGGCACCAAAGTTGTTTGCAGTACACTAATGTGTCTCACTCATATCTTGTACAGTTATAGTTGGAGACTTCCCTACTTTTATACTCCAATCCTCTTGAAATAAAGGCCAACTCTCCCTCCTGCTTGCTGCACTTGTGTGTTAGCTTTCTGTGTACTGTGCACAAGGACCCTCAAACCTTTGTGCTGCAGCTTTCTGCAGTTCTTCACCATTTAAATACTGTTCTTTTGTTCTCCCTTCCAAAATTAATAACATCGCATTTTCCCACATGATACTCCATTTGCCAACTTCTTGCCCACTCATGTCACCTATCAATATCTCTATGTAAACTGTTTGTATTCTCCTTGCAATTCCCCTTTGCACTTATTTGTGTCATTTGCAAATTTGGCTACATTCGCTTCCTTCCTGCCTGTTATTAATATATATTCTAAACAGTTGCGGTCCCACCACTGGTCCCCGTTTCCACACTAGTTAGTGTTTGCCATCCTGAAAGTGACCCCTTTTCCCCGTTTGCTACTTCCTGCCTGTTTGCCAAACCTCCATCCATACTAAAAAATTACCTCCAATACCAGGGGCTCCACCTTGTAACTTAACCTTTTGTGAGATATCTTGTTGAACATCTTCCGGAAGTCCAAATACATCTACTGGTTCGTTTTGTCAACTCCGGTCAAGACTTCTCAAAAAACTGTAATAAATTTGCCAGACACAATTTCTCCTTCAGGAAGCCAAGACAACTCTGCTTAATCCGATGACATTTTCCCAGTTGTGTTGATATTACTTGCTTAATAATTGATTCTAACATTTTCCAACAGTAGATATTAGGCTCAACAAGTAACCTCTGGAAGAACTCAGTGGGTTGAGCAGCATCTGTGGGAGAAAAGGAATTGTTGATGCTTCAGGTCAAAACCCTGCATCAGAACCCTGTATCTTGATGCAGGGTTTCGACCTGAAACATCGACAATTCCTTTTCTCCCACAGATGCTGCTTGACCCACTGTGTTCCTCCAGCAGATTGTTTGCTGCTCCAGATTTCAGCATCTGCAGTTTCTTGCAGATATTATGCAAATAGATATTAAGCTAACTGGCCCAGAGGTACCTTTTTTTGGCCTCCTTTTGTGAATAAGGGTATTATGCTGGCAGTTTTCCAACTCTGCAGTACTTGACCAGAATCTAAGGATCTTTGGAATATTAAAAAATAGCATCTTGGTAGCCAGATTCATACAGCATCTAGGAATTATGTGTGTTTAGTTAGTTTCTGTGACTTTACCTTTGCTTCCCATTCCATTCCAGCCAGTGAAATCCCAAGCAGCACTGTAACTGTTATGACTCCAATAATCCGGATATCATTTGTGGGATCCACAATTGTTGCACTGTGCTCCTATAGAAATGTTAAAAATGAACCTAAATTAATGGGAGTTCTGCATGAAGTAACAATATATCACAGCAAATTAAGAATGCAATTTTAGATACTGTTGAATAATTTTCTTACCCAATTATAACAAAGGCATGGTATTAATTCAGTATATATGACTTCAGTTTAGAACTACTGGGGCTGCTGGCAGCAAAATTACCTATATTCAACTGTACAAGAATACCATACATAATTCTTATAGATTCTTCTGGCAGCAAATGAAATTCTGTAGGCTGAGAATTGCCAGCAGTTTCACAGCGAGCTGTGACGATTTACCCATGCAAATACCAGGAGACACATGTATCCAAAAGTGAAAGGCCAAAAGCTTGCTAATAGATTGCACCCAGCAAGTCCTTCAGTGCACGTTGTTACTGGACTCTGCACGGACTCCAGTGCACAAACTTGCTGCAATTTCCCAGCATTCAGACCACGGTCCTTTCATTTCAATGAGATTTTACGACTGTGAGGAAGAACACTTGGAGAAGGCAAGTTACAATTTTACCTTTTATTGCAGTATCTTTTTAAGCGCATTTTGGGTGATATTAGTCTTTTATTTTTAAAAATGGCTTTTAAAATTTCTCATCGTATATTTCATTTTTACTAGTTTTTGATTGTTTCTGAATGTAAGAGAAATTCAAACCAAAGCTGTCAAAGCTTTGACAGAAGCCTGCCATCCATCAAAAGTTTTGTGACTGGGGCTTGCTTTGGCTCATATATACGAGCTGATTACATTGAACCAGGACTGGAATCCAATGCAGGCTCTCCCTAGTTGGGTAAAGGACACTGTCAGCCAACAAGTTCAGCTTTGTGGGGCCAAATACAATGAATGCAGAACATCTGTGTATTCAGGCAGCAAGTGTGGGCCGCAGGCCCAAATCAGCAAAATCCTGGTGAAATTTAGACAGTTTCATTCTGTGACCAAAATAAGCTAATCTGTCCACCTGGTCTCACAGAAATGTGCAAACTCCACACAGACAGCACCAAAAGCCAGGATTGAACCCAGGTCACTGGATCTGTAAAGCACCAGCTGTGCCAGTGTGCCGCACACAAAATAAAACAAACGAAACAAAGTTTAGTAGTTGCAAGCAATATAAAAAATTGATCAATCAATTTAATGTTAACATATAAGGCAGCTAATTTTATCAGTTTGTTAATTAGGAATAGTATATTTCATTGCATGGACACAATTGTGAATTGCTGAAAAAGATTGGGCCCACATAATGGTGATGTGCTGCATGCAGCAAACAACAAGGAATCTTGAGACCTGCTCGGCTAAGTGCTGCAAGGCTCCTCCTAGTGGCTCAAGCAGCAAAAACATAAATGATCTGCTCTATCAAACTGTGGATGGTAGCATGGCTTACATGGTCCACACGTCGTCCTCGTGTGCATGACAGTCAAGAAACTACAAGATACAAGGATGGCGCTTTGATTTGATATGGTGCTTCAGAAATGTAAAGCATAGTGTACTGGCACAGAGTCGGAATTGACCATGGTGCACTATGTATGGTCACATACAGTACCAGCTGCGTCTTCAAGCAGTGGTATGAGCAGAACCCGGAGTGTGACACGAGCATGGAAATGACACCCTATACCACTAAACAAGTGTACTCTGGCTCTGACTACTGCTCTCCGTGAGGAGAAGTAAGTGTATGCTTAACAACTGTTCTCTGTTAGGAGAATAAGAAGAATTCTGCTGTCCTAGAATAGAAAGGATCTGTGAATTTTTTTCCCAAAGCCAGAGTGTGCTGCCAACTGGGCAATGTTGCCAATGTTTCCTGCTTCAGCCTGGAAAGAGGCCCAAGTATATGAGCTAATGCCACTGTAATCTCAACAGTCACTGCAAAAGCAGTCCTGTGCTTATCAATATTGAGAGTGGCCTTGAATGGAATCATGATTAGAACATAGAACACTACAGCGCAGTACAGGCACTTCAGCCCACAATGTTGTGCTGACATTTTATCCTTTTCTAAGATCTATCTAACCCTTCCCTCCCACATAGCCCCCTATGAATGATAGAAAAATGTGTCTATCTAAGAGTCAATAAACATGGGGTCAAATTGTCTCATTGAAGGGGGAAATCAGTTGAATTTACAGCCAAAATGAAAACAAAATAGAAAGTGGGAAGGTTACATCCCAGGGAGAAAGATCCTTGAAAGAAGCATGTGAATATGTTTAAAGCAATGCAACTTACAATGAGGAGATCTCTTACAGTCTCAGCGAAGCCTACGGTATGCATGGCAACTGCCACTGCATTCGCAAAAGCAAAAATGAGACCAATGGAGCCTCCAAGCTCTGGCCCAAGGCTCCTGGAGATGAGGAAATATGTACCACCTGAAAAATAGCAACATTGAACAGAGGAATGAAGAACAATTTGCTCTGAGTAAAGGACATTGGATCATTCAAAGCAAAAACATCAAAAATGAAGAATTGGATTAGAAGTTTCGAGACTTCAGGAATGCAAGCAGATTCCCTGCTGTGGTTTCTACCACTATTTCAGAATTCTGCTTTTAATTTAAACAGAACCTACAACATCGTCCCCGTCTTCAGTGCTTCCCATCCCTTTGGTTCAGATCTTAAGCAGTGAAGAACCTTGACTTGTAAAAACAGAAAGGCAGTTTGGACCATTTACGCTTACATGAAATTCAACCTATTCAGGGCAACCCAAAAGCAGCCCCAAGCCCCACCGCATATACTTTGCCTGAGCTCCAAAACACATTTGTCTGGCTGTGTCTCTCCATCCCTTTGCTCCAAGATTTTGTTCATGAAATCCACTTCGTTCTCCTTTTACTCAAGTCCCTTCAACTGCTAATTATACAAAGTTTAGACTGATGCAGATTATTTGCAATCTCAGCATCCTATTCAACCTCGATCCAATGCCACATCCTCCCTATCACAATGATTACCTAATTTCACCTTTTCTCCCTTTTGACAGTGATAACCTCGGACATGACACTGTCAACTTCAGAGCTGACTCCCATTATAGACCTTCCATAACTTTCAGCTCAATCAAAAATTAACTGGAGTACCCTTCCCTTCAACAAATCACTTGCCATTCAGGCTTGCACTCACCAACCTGCATTGACTTCTATATTTAAAAGAACAGTACAAATTCTGCTTGATGAAATTGCAGTAAGCAATGCAAAGAAGTGGGAACCAAAGTATACCTGATTTGACTTTGCCATTAGTAGATATTGCGGATATGGATAAACCTGTGATGCTGGTTACAACTATAGACATAATGATGATTAACCATGTCAAAGCTGTAATGGAAGCAAACAAAATCAATATTATTGGTGTTTTCATCACAATCAGAAAATATCCAGTGCTTCAAGATTATATTTATTTGCAAGGACACCTGTAGCTGGCACAGAGTCAAATAGTTTCAGCTTGTTTGAAGTATGTTGCAATATTGGCCTATGACAAGGGTATCATAGAGTGGTACAGATGACAACGCTCTTAGCAAAAACTTCATGCAAATGCAGCTCTGCTAGGTTGCTCACCTGCACTTTGATTTTCTTTATTTTTTCCTAACTCTTAGTTCGCTCTTTCTTTAGCTGTTAATGGATTGATGGTTTTGTTAATTTATCTCCTGATTGTAATACTTTCAATTGTCTCTTTAAATCCAACCAATATGCAGTGTTCCAGTCCTTCCATTACTGTGTTCCCAGAACATGAAACACAACTGAAGCCACATAACATCAACAAATTGCAATAATTAACCATTTTAGACCATAAGACATAGGAGCAGAATTAGGCCATTGAGCCCATTAAGTCTCCTCCACCATTCAATCATGGCTGATTAATTTTTCCCTCTCAACCCCATTTTCCTGCCTTCTCCTTGTAACCTTTGATGCCCTTACTAATCAAGAACCTATCAACCTTTGCTTTAAATATACCCAATAACTTGGCCTCCACAGCCATCTGTGGCAACGAATTCCAGATTCACTCCCCTCTGGCTAAAGAAATTCCTCCTCATCTCTGTTGTAAAGGGACATCTTTCTATTCTGAGGCTGTGCCCTCTGGTCCTAGACTCTCCCACTACTGGAAACATCCTCTCCACGTCCACTTTATCCAGGCCTTTCAATATTTGGTAGGCGTCAACGGGATCCCCCCTCATCCTTTTAAACTCCAGCGAGTACAGGTCCAGAGTCATCAATCCTTCCTCATACGTTAACTTTTCCATTCTGGGATCATTTTTGTAAACCTCCTCTGGACCCTCTCCAATGCCAGCACATCCTTCCTTAGATATGGGGCTCAAAACTGCTCACAATACCCCAAATGTGGTCTGACCAATACCTTATGAAGCCTCAGCATTACATCCTTGCTTTTATATTCTAGTCCTCTTGAAATAAATGCTAACATTGCATTTGCCTTCCTTACTACCGATTCAACCTGCAAGTTAACCTTTAGGGAATCCTGCACTAGGACTCCCAAGTCCCTTTGCACCTCCGACTTCTGAATTCACTCCGTTTAGAAAATAGTCTATGCCTTTATTCCTTCTATCAAAGTGCATGACCACGCACTTCCCTATGCTGTATTCCATTTGCCACTTCTTTGACCACTCTACCAACCTAAGTCTTTCTGCAGACTCCCTGCTTCCTCAACACTAGCTGCCCCTCCACCTATCTTTGTATCATCCACAAACTTGGCCACAAAACAATCAATTCCATCACCCAGATCATTAACATATAACGTGAAAAGTAGCGAAGCCAGCACTGACCCCTGCAAAACATTAGTCACCGGCAATTAACCAGAAGAGGTCCCCTTTATTCCCACTCTTTGCCTTCTGCCAGTCAGCCAATCTTTCATCCATGCTAGTACCTTTCCTGTAATACCATGGGCCCCTATCTTGTTTAGCAGCCTCATGTGCAGCACCTTGTCAAAGGCCTTCTGAATATCTAAGTAAACAACATCCACTGACTCTCCTTTGTCTATCCTGCCTGTTACTTCCTCAAAGAATTCCAACAGATTTGTCAGGCAAGATCTCCCCTTAAGGAAACCATGCCGATTTCGGCCTATTTTAATGTAGTAAAACATCCTAATGAACTTCACAGGAACATATCGAACAAAAATTGACATCACATCATATGAAGAGATATTAGGACAAGTTTGGGTATTGTAAATTATAATTATTGTATCGTATAATTATGTAAAATTATAATTATTAAAGTGAATTAATTTCAGAAAACTGGATACATACAGTATATTCTCATTAAGGCAAAACTCGTTCAATGTGCAGAGATACTCCAGCTGAATTTAATTCTGCCCGGTCCTCACTAAACACGGGCATATCCTGTATGCAGAGTTTGTTGGATGATGATCCTAACTAATTTTCTGCTTGTGTCAGGGTGTTGAGAGCCAAGGCGGCCAACTCAATGAGGAGCAGGGATCATGATGTGGACAATACCATACTACATACATGCGGACCCAACGGGGGAACCAGTTGAATTATTTTAATGTACTCTTTAAAGAAATAAAGTAGTTACAAGAATTAATCGGTACATATCATGCCAATAATGTAGCATTACTCCATAGTTATATTTTCCTTAGTACTGCGAAAAGCACTCAGAGAACTTAGTCCTCATACCATAGGACTTGCTGCAGTTGTTTAAGTATTTACATACAGAAACATTGCACCCAAAATTGAGGCATTTTAATTATCTATGAAACAAATTCAAGTAGTCATGAAAACACTTTTTTTTAAAAAGCAAACACTTCAATTGTACAAATAAGGCAGCACAGCTAGTAGAGCTGCTGCCTCAGAGCACCAGGATTCAATCCTGACCCTCAAAGACACACGAGTTGGTAGGTTAATTTGCCAGTGTAAATTGTGCCTCGTGTGTAGGTGAGTGGTAGAATCTGGGGAGAAGTTGAGAAGAACATGGGAATAAAATGGGGATTAATGTAGGAATAGTGTAAATTGGTGCTTGGTGGTCAGTGTGGATTCAGTGGGCCAAAGGGCCTATTTCCATGCCGTATCTCTCAATAAAAAATATACTTCAAAGTTTGCAAATTTTCTCTTACCTATTCCAGCCTGTGCAGTAATCCACGACAACCGTAAATACAGAATAACGCCCCAGATATTCAGCATGCATCGAACCTAAGCAGGAAAGCAACAATAATAATACATGCATTCAAAAAAACATTCAATTC
The DNA here is from genome assembly GCF_009764475.1 of Pristis pectinata. Classification (NCBI taxonomy): domain Eukaryota; kingdom Metazoa; phylum Chordata; class Chondrichthyes; order Rhinopristiformes; family Pristidae; genus Pristis; species Pristis pectinata. The sequence goes on from NC_067417.1 coordinate 40,600,464, forward strand.
CCAATCAGTCAGTGAAGTAAGATCACTATGATGCGTGCAATGTAATTCCTATGTAGTCTATTAGGAATTGGGTTTGTGTTATAACATATAGTGAATAATTTTATTTGTAACACAATGGGAGCAAAAAAAGGTGCATATTTTCCTATGCTAGTTATATGCTATCAGCTCCTGAGGCAGTTGACTTTCTTAACTTTTTATTACTTATTTTTGATTCTCACTAACGTGGATCAGTGTTCAGTGCATCTGCAGTGTAATAAACAAGGCAAGATTAGAAAGACCTTTACTCCAAAACAGTAGCATTCAGAATAGCTTTCCTTTTTTAAAAACGGAATGGATTACAGTAATAACTGGACTAGAATGAAATTGTGGATTAAAGGAGTTTACACAGATAGAAATTACTAAGTATTGTATGAAATAAAATTGTCAAACAGAGAAACATAATGCTAAGAAAGGACACATAAGCTACAAAAGGTCTAATGGTCTTATGTAACTCCAGACCGTGTATTATTTTTGCAACATTGTATATGTAATAAATGACAAATAATCTGCAACAGGCTTAAACACCAGTTTTAAACTTCGTGAATGATGTGACTTTAATTCACATTGTTTACTTTGTCATCAAATGCTATCAATTGAATTTCTGCTCCATAATGCCTTGACTGAAAAGTTTCACTCAAGATGCAAGTTCAAGCTAAAATGGATTAAGAATCATCTTACGTATGAAGGGTTGGCAAATGAACATTGGAATGGTTTTCTGGTCAATGACACACTTGCCATTGATCTCAAAGAAACTTTAACAAAATTTTACCGATCTCTGTGGCACCAATTTTCCCTTTTCTAACTTTAATTGAATCAGGTGTCTGTGAAGTGGATCTGTAATAATCAACATCAATGATGTCAAATTGGCTGAATAACTAATCATATTGGAGAATTCTTAGAGTTTTCTGATGGACAACAGTTTAGTTAAGATCCAAATAAAATATCATAATATGACTTCAGCCAACTTGTAAATTTATCAAACTTTTTTTGTATTAAATAAGTCTATTAGATGAGATAAGGGGTAGAAAGTTATTCACAAAAAAACTTCAAAAAATGTGGGATTTTTAAATAATTCCCTGAATGAACTGAACTCCACACATAAATTTAGTTCTTCACAGCTAGGAAGTCATTTTAGCATTAATTATGATATGTACAGCATGTATCCTCATTTAACAAAGTTTAACATTTTCAGTTGATCTTTTACAGCAAGAATCACGTGTACATAATTGAATTTCTTGTCAAATCAGTGATTTTTAGTTGATTTCATTTGCAGACGTTGCAACACTGCAGCTTGCAGAGCAGCTGGCAATAACTTCCAAACTTCTGCATTTAACCATGTATGTACCAACATCCGCAAGTTGCTTTCAGCTTCAGCGTAATGACAGCAACCACAGCATTTTAATCATCCTCACAAATGCAAAAGCAAAATTAAGCTCATTACTTATTAGGATAACTGTGTTAAAACAAAATGGTACTCTAATGATCCAACTGGATACAAGTTCACCCATTATACAGATAAAGATTTTATTCATGTGAATTCTGACTTCTCATGTAACAACTATTGCAAGATGATCTGATGGAACAGATTTTGGTGTAAAGCTTTTTTTCCCTTGTTTCTCACAGACTTGATATCTACATTAATTCTCACTCGAATGCTTAACTCTGTGAAAGGATGCATAAACAGACTGCAATTGAAGGTGACAGTATTTGCTCAATGAACCATTATAAATGAGCGAAGTACCAAGGACAGACAGCACCATAGTGGCATTCAAAAAGGATTGGGAGCTGCCATCTATTTTCTGAAACAACATTGCAAAAACGTATTTGTTGGGTTTCTTGTCAACACTAAGAGAAAAATTTGACACAAGGAACATAAAACGTTGGATGGGTTTGCTGAGAATACATAATGTTAGTCTGCTCACTACTATGGAGAGCCTCTATTATTCCACTACTGACACATTATAGGATGCAGTCCATGATAAAACCTGTTCCTCTCTCTAAGAACAAAAATATCCTTAAGTGCATTCATACATTCTCCACAAATATGTCTGGAACAGCACTAACCTTTGGAGCGATGCATAACAAATAAATCCTTGTACACACAGAGTTAAAAAATGATTTTAAAATTGTTCTTCTTCTTTCAGTTTGTCATGTCACTGAAGGTTATAATTGGACACTGACAACATAACCAAGCAATGACTGATCATTCCATTATAACACATGAAAATTGTATTAAACATGTGCTATATTGTCAAAGGATAGTTTTACCACCTATTGCTTGCTAATATTAGAAACTAATTGACTGTCAAGAAAAAAAATCATTATAGAAAATAGTGCCCTAACACTCTTTTGATGTCAAATAGTAGTGTGGGATAGAAAGAGGACATACCATTACACCTTTTATCCAACCAAATCGGACAGGCTCTTCTGGAACCTTATCACTGCTTAATTGTTCCTCTCTTTTGCCAAGTTCATCATTCGTCCCACTTTCATATAAGGGGGGTGAATGTTGTTCTGTTTCCTGGAAGGTAATGGAATCATTTCAATAATCTAGCAATTGGTGCACATCAGGTAGTGGAATGCATGAGCTCCAAGCACAGGATTATGGCTACACCACATTCCATCCTTAATATACATTTAAAACAGAAAGCTGCAAAAGTTCAAAATGTGAATTATCACCAGTAAACACTGATCAGGGTATTGTCTAAAATATTAGCCTGCTGATTCTCTTTTCCAATGCTTCTGAACCTACCATGTATTTAGTGCTTTTAATTTGATCTATTTTAGACAACTTCATGGTACCAAACTACATTCCATTTTTGAGGCAGTATCTTATTTAGAACAGCATATTGTTCAGTTCCAAACAAGATACTATAAGATGACCTCCAGCCAAGGTTACGCCCATGGCTGACCTCAACCTGCTCCTTCTGGGTTGGGTGATAACTAATCCATTTAATAATTTGTATGTTCACTCAGGCTTGGCTTCAGCTCCCTCTCTGTAGTTTTGTGACTATTTCTTTGCATGCTAATCAAATTTTATCAGATCCCAATATATGCATTCATGGGCTGACGACTACAAATTTACATTTATGCCAAAAGGCGATGAAAACTGTACTTCTTGTTACTTATCCTCCATTTGGAATGGTTCACCCATTGTCATTCTTCACCTACTAGCACGCCAAGTTTTAAAATCTTCTTTGTGCGTAAATGGAGTTCTCAGAACTGTACAATTGACAAAGCTATAGAGCCATCATGGAAACAGGCTCTTCACCATGCTAACCGTCAAGTACCCATCTACACCTACCCTACACTAAACTTATTTTTGTTCTTTCCAGATTCCCAACTCCCTTAAGATTTGACCGGTCATCTACAGACACAGGGGGGAATTTATAATATCCAATTAACCTACCAAGTCTCACACCTTTGGGATGTGGGAGTAAGTAAGAGCACCCACAGTAAACCCATGGGGTCCCTAGGAGAATGTGTAAACTCTGCATAGACAGAGGTCAGGATTGAGTTGATGGAACTGTGAGGCAGCAGCTCTATTAGCTTCACCACTGTGCCACACAAATTCATAAGCTGATGACAGTCCCCTCAACACCTCACCTCTCCAAAAAGCCCAATCTTATATATTGATTCCTATAGAAGGCTATTCTTGTGGCTTCTCATGCACTAATCATCCGATGGATGATCCAACCGATGGCTTCTAATCTTCTATTTCCTTCCCGCCAATTGAACATCCTAGTTAACTTCCCAAATGAAGTTTCTTTTACTCTCTTTAAGCTGCACATTTGTTCTTTATCCTATGTTCTACTATGCCAAAAGCAAAAATCTTCCGTCCTCAGTCTCAACTTTCTTTGAGGAGTTAAACGCTTTGTTTTACTCCGTTTTCTCTTCAATAACAACATTCAACATTTTAGAATAAAAACTTGGCATCGGTTAAATGCTAGTCCCTAACTGGGAGTTGTTCTGTTCCTCTTCTCAATCTTTGTCATTAATAGATTAAAAAATATTATGGTCATCAGAAAAGTCATCCTGAACTATATTTTAAGCCAGAGCCATCACTGGATGATAGCTGAAAGTTAGTGCCCATAAACCCTGAGATGGTCGGGCAAGATCGAAAATTTGACCAGCGAAACTCAGACACCTGTACCTTTAGAAATCGAACTTTTCAACAGACTATGAATGAACTTGGTGATCGTATTCTGATGGTTAGAAGACTAACATTTGATTAAAGCAGTCAGGCTTTATACAATTATATATTTTAAAAATGGATGAAATTATGGGTGTCCAAAGATTTTGAAGGGGAAAATAGTTTGAAGTAAAATTAAAGATAGAGGTGCATTATTAAAAAAATGTCTAGAGTTCATGTGAGAAGTTTTGAAAGAATATTATTTACCAAAAGATTAATTTCAAAAGCAAAGACTGCAGATGCTGAAAATCTAAAATAAAACCCAGAAAATGTCGATAACATTGAGTGGGGTGGGCAGCATCCAGGAGAAACCTTTCAACTGAACTTGATACATTTTAAAATATGGCGTAAATTCAAATAAACTTCAAGAATCAGACCTTATTGAAGATACATCATGTGGAGTGTGTTTGAATGATCTATACCTATTAGGATCAGGTCCAGACAAAATGGGATTACGAACAGGGTGCCCAGAAGGCAGAGCACAGGTCATTCTGAACTGCAGTGGAGCCTCTTACCATCATGTAGCTGCACAGGTCGGCTAGGGTCGGTCTGTTTTTCTTTCCCTCTCCTGCCATCTGAGTGTTGGCATAATACTCGTAACTGGGCACAACATCCAGTGTGTTGTAGCCGAAAGTTCTCAAGTAAAAGGTGCTGTTCTGAGTCAGGTTGTTGGAGCCAAGGCTGCCACAGGTGAGCTCGGGTTGGCAGTAGATGTTCATGCTGTCTTCTTCATTGCTGACCAGAGTACTGATGGTGAACCTGCCATGGGAGATGGCTTCGACTCCTGAGCTGGGAGACTGCACAGAGTTCTCGGGATCTGCCATTGGATAGGCTCACGGCTCTCTGTGACAGCGTGAGGAAATAATGGCTAAAGCTTAACCGCAGGGCTTATATATATATATGTGAGAGGAACCTGCAACAGACAGGAATAGGCAGGGAACAGTGCAGGTAAATTCAGCTTACTACTACCCTCAGGGCAGTAGAACTGGAAAGAAGTTTATTACAAAGGTCAGCAGAAATCTTTGTTCATTCTGATTTAAAAAGTGCACACTTTTTTACCTGGCCTGTATAACCAGTAAAGGGAGGCCAAAGTTTAAACTTTTTCAAACTACTTTGAACCAGAGTGATTTACATCAAACACGAAAGAATAGGAAACCAGCCTCAGGAAAAATTCAGAGGTGACCCAAGGAATCCCTGATTAAAGCAGGCCAGGTTAAATTTGTTTAGGGAGGCAGAGGCAAGCATAATGATTAAAAAAAAGCAACCAGGTGGAAGAGTTGATGTTGGGTTGAGAGGTGCAAGGTGGCCATGAAATTCAGCAAAATGGAAGAAGCCTTTTACATCTGCCTCCCAAAATACCACTTTAGATAGCCCCAAAGCACTTTTCAGGCAATGAAGTACCTGTTGCCATTGATAAATATACCATTTTTGGGGAGTTCTTTTTGATCTGAAGAGATCAAATTCCAAACCGAGCTTCACATTTCCCCCAACGTGAAGTGCATTTCCTTTTTCTTTAGGAACAAGCTTACCCCCGTACAGAACAACCGGCTGCAGGATGGCAGGAGCCAGGATTTCAACATTATCAAATATATGCATGCACTTGTACCCGTAACCTTCCTGCACTCATTCAGCTGGTATCAGTACAGGATAGTAGGAAGTCATCACATAATATGCTGGTGTATTGGTACCATCCTCTGAATACCACATTGAATGAAGCATTGGTCTGTCAGCTGGAGATGAAGAATCGGTAGGACTTGGTTGCCTCTCTGGAACCCCAATCATACCAGGCACTCCAATGCATTCGTTAGTAACACTTGGCCAATTTGTAATATGGGAAGGAATCAATTTAAATTTTAATGTCCAATGATTTCCAAGTATTGTTATAGACTAAATCATACAGCATGGAAATGCACTGAACTACAGCTGTATATAGCAACAAACTGAAAACATTTTTAAGCCTGAGGAAGTCATGGTTAATTGATTTTCTGCATTCAATGCCATGGGGCTTTAAATTTCACATTGAAGAGTCAGATAAGTTGAGATAACCAGTGGTAATATTTCTAATGAAATGGTTATTAGGCGAATATTGCCTTTAGGCCCTGCGTCACCATGTTGTGAAATAATAATAACAACGTCTCTCCCTCCCACTGCCAATAGACTCAATAAAACAAACTTTTCCACGTCCGAAGAATTATTCCACAAATTGACTCAATATATATCCAACTTGTTAAGTATTCACTAAAACAACAGAACTTACAGAATAATTGCTTCAAGTTGATGTGAAACCTTAGAAACTGTTACAATAGTGATGATTTCCACCTCTTATTAACTCAATTGTAGGCAGTGATACTTCATTAAACATACATTTTCATATTATTGGGATTCATATACAAAGTTTATTGATATTATTTGATTAAAATATTACAAATAGAACAAAAGTGGCTACCTCTTCATTATTATAAAGTTCAATTTTACATTTTTGGTACACAACTGTTTCATTTAGTTTTGTCTGTTGTTTTATTGAGATATTTTCAATTTTATATAAACACATTTAACATAGAAAGCACAATCGATTTTCAAAAGTTGGTGCAAAATAACTGCATTGAACAGATAAAATAGTTTGCAATGTCATTTCAAGCAGTTAACTTATTTGCTTACATCCAAGTAAGTAGAGATGAGGGTAGATTTATGGGGGAAGGTGCTGTATAAATGCAGAGAATGAAGATGATTTTTCATTGAAAGGAATTATTTATTTTAACTGGGGATGGAGGGGATGGGTTGGGAAGGGGAAAATGGAGCAGGAAGAAACAAGCAACCAACAGAATAGCAAATAAATGCCACAATTAGACACGTAATTTAATTGATCCAATGAAGATCTTCTATTCCTGAAAATCAGCCAATCTTACAGAGCCTTGCTAACAATCTCATTACCTCTGTTGCTGTTACTTTAAGAGTTTCCATGAGCTGATCAGGTACTGCTGTCCTTTTCCCATCTTGTCCACTTCCACTTGTACCTTTCCAGGAGACTGAAAGGAGGCCACAAATGATCCTTTAAAACACGCTCTTCAATTCTTCCTCTCTTCTGAAGGGAAACATCTGCCTTCTGCTCAATACTTTCTTCTTAATCGAATGGAGGTGAGCAACCACAATGTTCAAAGAGTGCCTACCTAATGCCTCCATAGAACTGGAGCACCTGATGTTGCCTTACAAATGATAAATATGATTTTCCTATTCTTAAAAAAAGTAAAATGAAAGTACAATCGATGCAAAAGGATATAGCTATTTTCACTTACCGGAGTGTCAAGTGATACAAGATTTTCAAAGCAGCAGATCTTGCGATGAAGCCAGTGGTATGATGCAACCCTGGTGTTGTGAAATAGCCGGATCGTAGCAGTTGCTTTTTGCCGGCCTGATTCACAACACCAGCTGCTGCACCAATACCAACCTCAAATCGATGGCAGCACATCAGCCTGTCCAGCATTCTCGCATACCTCCGTTGTGGTAGCTATAAAATCGAGGTAAATTCATCTGTTCATTTACAGAAAAGGGGGATAGAGCAGAGGGGATAGAAAGGGGGAAATGGAGCAGAAAGATTTTCTAAATATTTAACTTTACCATCAAAGATGTTGTGGTAAATAATCTAAAATGCATTAGCTGAGCCAGATTAAGGCAATGTTCATTTCATAATCTTTATATCAGTGTTCACTCCCCATTTGATTTAACTTGTGGAGTCACTGTTTCTTAATTTGAAACAAATAGATGGTGAATTACCTGCTGTGATTCCTCAAAGCACGCTCTCAATCGTCTGCAGGATCTCATCTGGATCATAGGTACTGAGGGAGAATGAATGGCCAAGCTTTGTTGACTACTAATGTCTAACTTGCATCAAAACAAGATAAAAGATTCAGACATTTCCTTCTCCAAAAAGAGGGGAGAGGAGAAATTATTTTATACAGTGAGTTACGAAGGTCTGGAATACATGGCTGAATAGGGTGGTGGATACAATTCAACAATAATGTACAGAAAGTGATTTGGATACATACTTAGAAAAAGGAGTATCGTATCATGCAGCAAGTGAGGCTAATTGGCCAGGTTTTACAGATAGTTTGTCAGGGACAACAGTGTTGTTGCAAGTTTCTGGGCTGGAATGATTTCCAAAAAGAACGATTCAGCTAGATTTTACATCAATCAGTCAAAGAGTAAAATGAAGTACAAGTGCAAGTATGGTGTAGGGAAATATCTACAACTTCACTTGATAGCGATGTAATTTCATGAGCAATTTATAAAGGGGGCTTAAATAAAAGTCAACTAGAACTGCAGTGACAATTTCTATCAACAAATTCTTGAAAATTGACAGATAATTGATTAAAGAACTTATACCATAAGGGAAGGAACCTTTTTGGGATACGATTTTGCGGTTGCACACAATTAAAATGAATTACAGTTTCCGCTTACGTTAGTCTGATTGAACCAGCTCCGACTTGCTGTCACAGAAAGTACCCCTTTCATTTCTCACAACTAGAAGGTCATGAAACAACCAAGAACAAACAAGGATACTGTGCAGAGTGCTATAACAATAGATTGTAAACTTACAATTTTCACTCAGGGAGAAGTATAAAACACAATTCATTTTCTCAATCGAATACATAAATACTTCAAACAAAAGACTAGCTCTTCGTGCAATGAGTGTAATAAAATCAACGTCATTTGTTATAACAGGTTTGTGATTTCCCATTTATTTTAAATCTGGAGATTCAAATTAACAAGGGCAAGAGTTTCCAAAAAGTAAAAATTAAATTTTAAACAAAGAAAATATTATTTCCAATTTGAAAAATGCAAAGTGAACTCCAAAAATAAAGATCTATTACACCATTGGTTTATTGTTCCAATGTGAAAGCTCTCCTCAATTGTGTCAGTTCATGAGGACCTCCATCTGCACCAGGCGTGCATTTGTGTCACCAGCCATCCTGTATGGTATCATTCCAGCAAACGTTATCAAGGCACGTGCCTGGCGCCTGAGTTGCTGTAAAGAAACCAAAGGAAATGCATAACAAAATCTTTTTTAAGAAACAAGACTTTTTTCAAAAAACCAAAAGCATTTCTAATTGAAAGAAGCAGCTGATATTGGAAGACTGACTTTTCAAGAGAACAATATTGTATACACCCATAATTAAGGGAATGAATCAAAAGGATGCATCACAATCTACAAATGTTAGCTGATCCAACATGGTTACCAAAATGGAGAAAGGAGCTGAACAAAAGATGTCTTTCCACAGAAAGGTGAAAATCAACACGCACCGCACTCATGAACTTTCTTCTTAAAAATAAAACCGACTCCTCTTCCTGTTACCAAAGGAGTATATCCATGGTGTTGAAAGAGTAGGAATACTAAACTTCAAAAAAAAAATTCTGCCTGGATAAATATTACTGCTAGCATCACCATCACATGAATCTTGATTAGATGAATCAGACGTCAGTCAAAATTCCATGTGTGAAATGTGAACAGTATTCGTTTAATGTGCTTTAGCATTTAAAATTTCTACAGGATACTAGACAAATTAGGCCTAATATATTATATTAAATCTTATATTCTTTTAAATCTTGCCTTACATTTCCTGTTTAGTTTTTTTTCTTGTCACTAAAACTTCGCTCTCTCCTCTCTACTTCCACAAATCATTCGGTTTAAAAAGTAAATTGTATAAACCTTATAAATCCTCGAAGTTTGAGATGCTTCCATTACAATACTTAAAAGACTTTGGAATGCTTAGTTTTCCAGATATTTGTTAATGCAGATGACACAGTTTAGATGACATAATTCACCATTTCTAAATGGTCCTCAAAGGGTAAAAGGTTATTTGATGTAATCTTACTGTGTCTCTGTCCTCCATCACGCGCTGAGGTCTCGCAGGTGTGGCTGGACTTGTACCCTTCAGTCTTTTATACTGGGTAAACAGAATATTCATAGTGGCAAGCAGTACTTCAGACAGGTTGTGTCTAATCTGTATAAGAAAGAATTGCTCATTAGGATTGCCAATAATTAGTGAATAACACTTAGTTTGTATTCAATGAGAAAGTAAATTAGGCAAATACAAGTGGCAGATAATCCAAACAATGCTGCAACCAACAATCTGCTGTTTCCATAACAGAAGCAACAATGAAAATGGTAAAAATGTGTAATGCCATCACATCTTAATGACCAATCTTAATTGGAAGCTTGTTGTAATGTCAGATTTCAGTGAGTGAGCTTGCTGTCAGATTTGGGCCACTGAGTCTATCAGTAAATCCTTGACTCTCAATGCATGTGCCAAGTCTGGGTAGATTGGCTGAACATTGAAGACTTCCATGCTGGTCTCAGCTAGCAAGATACAGACTTTTATGTATACAAAACCTTCCCTAGCACATGCTTTGAAGACATAAAATACTGCAAGTTAGAATTCTGATTTAGCTTTTGCAATCAATAGAACGAGACAGAGACAGACAGAATTTTGGGAGAGAAGGAATAGCTGATATTGTGGATTGCAACAAATTCCAAAAGAAATTGCAGAATGGCCACAGAATTGGCAAATTAATTTCAACACGGGTATTAGTTTTCGTAAAAACACATTAGGTCACCTGTCAACTTGAAATAAAAATCTAAATGGGGTAGACAAAGGATCTTGTAGTATGAACAGACAGATTCATAGACATTAATTCCTATTCCACAGATGCAGTCTCATCTGCCAAAGTATTTTCTGGTTTTGATTCTCGAAGGACTAATTAAAAAAAACAGAAAAGTTGTGCTGAATGTTTAACTGAACCTTAACTGGATCACATTTGGAGTACTGTGTACATTTCTGGTTACAAGATTATAATAAATGTAAAGAAGTACAAAAACGAGTATAAGATTTACAAAGATTATACCTGTAACATTCGGATTAGTTTATTGTTATATGCCGGATCAATAACAATGATGAGATGGAGTACAGGAAAAAGATCGTGAACCTTATGTCACGGTGTCAAAATAACAGCATGGCCCTTAACGTTAGCAAGACAAAAGAGCTGGTTGTTGACCGAACGAAGCAGGGGGAGGTGAAAACAACCTTGTCTTCATCAACGGAGCTGCTGTAGAGACATAGCCTAGTCCATCACTGGCTCATTACTCCCTGCCACCCTGGCCATTCCCTTTTCTCCCTTCTACCTTCTAGAAGATGCAGGAGCTTGAAAGTCCAGAAGGCCAGACTCAAGAACAGCTTCTTCCCCACTGCTATCAGACTTCTGAACCAATCACCTTTCACATCGCCTTCCCAGGGGTGTTGCCACATTCTCAAACTCTTAATCCTATCTCTTCCATTATTGTCACTTTAGCATTTCTTTTAGCACTACTTTACAAATATACTTTGCACCATTCTGTTGTTTTACACTGGTTGCATTGCACCCTAGTATATATGACAATAAACTAACCTGAATCTGAACAAGTTTATTTGTATAACGAATTAAAAATATTGATCACCTATCATTCTACTTTTGCAGAGAGAAGATTGGGGTACTGACCCAGAAGAGGCCTTTAAAATTTGTTGTGTATACTTGTACACTAATCCAGTCCAAATTTAATTTGCAAAAGGGCTCTTTGCATCTTTTTCAAGTGGCATTCAGACCGTTATTCAATCTCTGATTTTACTTGAATGCTACAGTACAATTACAAGCTGAAATTTCACATCATTGAAGATCATACGCAAAAGAATAAAATAACATCGATCTCTGCTAAAGCTTCTTACCTCATCACTGAAATTTTTGAAAGCTGTCACTCTCTCCTCAACACTCTCCTGACTGAGTGGCACAAGTTTCAGTTTGTCCATGATCTAACAAGGAAAATGAACCAGTGGTTAGGAAGAGCATTGTAAAAATCATATTCCATATGGTCTTGTATTTTTAACTAAAAACCTTGAGGATGGCCCACAATACTGGTTACTGAAACCAGAAATAATGAGCGAGTAGTCCTGGCAAATCAGTGATGCCACGTGAGAGTTAGGAACACAAGAAATGATAAGGCTATTTAGCCCCTCAAGTCTGTTCTGCTATTCAATCAGTTGATGAATGACCTTAATGAAATAGTGGTTACTGTACACTGAAAGAGGAAAGAAAGCTAGGGTAGTGTTCTTGCTAATTATTTAAAACAAAAATATACCTAAAATGTTATCATGATCAATATTATAATCAAATAAAATGCAAAGTTAAATTCCATAACACAGTTTGCCATCCGTGTGTGGAGGAGAAACGCAGGTTATTGTTGCCTCCTTGGGCTGTTGTTGAAACTACTTTCCAACCAATACTTCCACCACCATAAGAGGACATGGATCCGTCTTGGGCATGAACAGCCTTGAGATTGGTTTCTGAAAGCAACAACAACACAGGGGTATAAAATTTACCACCTTTTAATGAAATGAAAGCGTAAGTAACTCACGTCAATTGCTCTGTCAATATTGCCAGAATGGTACTCATCGAAGAAGGTAATTAGGTCCAGCAGAAGGTAGAAAGTGCTGTCAATTGACTTTGCAGCAGCAATTCCTTGATTGCGATATCTATCGGAAAAGACATATGTTATCCAACAAAAACAATACCCGAACACGAGTGACTGGGGTTTCTTTATATCACAGATCATAACCGTGCTGTCTATGCTTTTTTCAAATTCTTGCTTAGATCAAACCAAGTCCTTGCCCCTCCTTATTTTTGCAATTTCCAAACTGCCTCAACTTTATCACCACCTCACCAGCCCAACCTTTCGCTTCCTCAGAATTTGGCACCTGCGACAACATCTGTGCTTTGAGTCACTTTTATCCCATTCCCCTCTAAGGTTTTCCAGAGACCTGTTGTAAAGATCAAGCAGTCGATCACCTTTTCTAATATCTCATCTATTGATTTGGGAGTTCTTTTCATCTCTGAAGAACCTTGGGACATTAGGAAGATGCTTTGAAACATGATCTTATCCATCTTAAAAGAGTACACATTTTTTGCCTGCCTCTCTTCAAGGAAGCTCCTACTTCACCAAGTCTGTCACTCTTGTTCATGATGAGTTCACTCTATTTCAGTGAGTAAATTTCAGGATTCCAGTTCTTATATCTCTTTAGCAGTTTATTCCACCCACAGCAGTTTTCTCCCATCAAACTCCAACTGCACTCAGCATGAATATATCTTTACACCTCTCTCCCACAGCAGGAAGGTCTGAGGGTCACTGCTTCTTCATTGAACAGAAGCCCAACCAGTTCCCCTCACCAACTCATTCAATCATTGAACAACTTCTCCTTCAACTCCACTAGCATCCTCCAGATCAAAAGTGTTGCAGTGGAAATTTGTGAGGGCCCAATCTGTTTCAGTCCCACTTAGGCCCCCTCTCTCAACTCTTTCTCTGGTATACCAACCACTGTGCTGACACTGCTGCCTGCACTCATACAGAACTCAAAAATATCACTGCCTTTGCTGCAACTCCCATCCTAATTTCACTTTCACATGGCCCATCTGACTTTCCCTTCCCTCTCTGCCTCTATCTCAGGAGAAAGGTTAGCAACAAATATCCATTATAAGCCCAGTGACTGTCACAACTATCTTGCAAACACCTCCTTCTCCCCTGCCTCTCAAAGGAACTCCATTCTATTTCTTCCCAATCCCCCCAAAATCCTCCATCTCCTTCATATCTGCTCCAATCACAAGACTTTCCACACCTTTGAGATGTCTTCCTTTCTCGTGAATCACTGCTTCCCTTTTATCATGGTTGACAGAACCTCGTCTATTTCCTGCACCTCTGCTCTCAGACTCTCACTACCCCAGACAGACCTACGGTAGAGTTCCCCTGTCCCTCCCTTTCACCCCACCAGGCTCTGCTTCAATTGATCATCCCTCACAATTCCATAATCTTCAACAGATTCCGACCAGTACACATCTTCCTCTGCCCTCTCCTTTCAACATTCAGAAGGGACCATTCCCATCATAATTCCCAGGACCACTCTTCTATCTCCATCAATCATTTCCCTTCTCATAGCACTTTCCCAATGCAACCACAGGAGATACAATACTGGCCTTTTACTTCTCCCCTTCCCACCATCCCAGTGAAGCCATGATTCACTTGCACTTCTTCCAACTGAATATACTGTTTGATGGTCAAAATGTAGTGTCCTCTTCATTGGAAAAACCAGTGTTCAGTCTGCAAGGGGTAGTCTGAGCCTCCTGTTGCCTGCCACTAATTCTCCATTCACTTCTATTCCCACTCTCCCCTCACCTGTCTGTGACCTCCTTATCTGCTATAACATTTTGAATGCAAGCTAGAAGAACAGTGCCTCACCTTCTGTCTAAGCATGTTGCAGCCTTCAAGACTATATATCAAATTCAACAGGTAATTCACTTTCTCTGTATCAGAATTTAAGTAAAAGTGGCAATTTCTGTTGTAGGTCATCCACTTGTAATAGTGGCTGTATTTCTCTCTCCTTTTATACACTTAAGGCGACTGGGCATTTGGCAGTTTTTATGTCCTTTTGTCTGTGTCGTCTCTAACTGCCCTTATTAACTTACCCACCAACCAGATAACATCATCAACAGCTTATCCCCACGGCATCCTTGGTCTTACTCTATCAGATATTCCCTTAGTCCTATCTGTTCCCTCCCCAACCTCTCTGTAACCTAAAACTAATTTGCTTTCGCTCTTTCCCAGTTCTGACAAACAGTTTTCACAATCTGAAAGGTTAACTCGGTTCCTCTTTCCACTGATGCTATAGGTTGCTTCCAGCATTTTTGTTCTCTGTTTCAGATTTCCAGCATCAGCAGTTCAATGTGCATATGCTCTCAGTCTCTGAAGCCAGCTTTCAATTCTGTCTTGCAAACCAGTTGATATTTTTCCAATATCCAAAGAATATTGTAAAAATGCAAGTTATCTATGGAAAAGTTGTGGATAAATGTTTCCACATAAATCCTAGTGTTATTGGCATGAATGTTTGAAAAAATAATTATAAGCAGGCAATTTACTGTATTATTTTCGGAGTCAGAATCACCAGTTAAATCTGCAAGCCAATAACCAGCCAGTGTATTTTACTAATTATTTCACTTGCTCTAAATTTATTTTAATGACAGCTGTATATCTATCAAGTGTGTTGTTGCTTTTGGTCACCGTTATTTAAAAAAAATCCATTATTAGCAATTTTGATTATCAAGTTCAAGTAATACTTATAAGCTGCTCAAGATTATTAAGCCTATAGAACAACCAATGAGAACAAAGAGCAAAGAATATGTTGACAAGAGGGAGTACCTTGCAAGAGAACAAAGAATACATATAAATACATGGATAAAAAGTTAAAGAGCATTTAAAATTTAGCCTTTTCCATTATCTTAACCCTGTAGAAAGATAAAGACAAAACTATTAGCAGGACCTGCAGTTCCTACCTCTCAGCTACAGAAAGTGCCATGTTTTTCAGTCGTTCTTTGTTAGACTGGGGTGCACTGATTTGTGGTATCACAGGACTCAATAATTTGTTCATCAGTTCCAAGACCTTATCTGGTTTCTGGAAAAAGAATGCCACTCAAGTTTTAATTTTTAATTATTTCTTAATTCTTTAATTACTTTAATTTCTACATACATAAACATTGTATACACAAGTGTCCACACTTCTCCCTTAAACATTATCAACCACAGTTGACAAGTATCATGATATATGGAGATAACATTTTTTTCATTATTCAGAGTGTTGTGGAGATATGGAACGAATCTCGCAATCTTAATATTCTATACTGAGTGATTTGCAAATATACCTTAAAACTTGCATTGGAATTTCAGACAGCAAGAGTGGATTTCTAATTAGCTACAGATTTTGTTTTCTATCGAGATCAACAAAAATTGGATGTGCCATCAACAAGTTCTTTGCTGGTGTTCAATTCAGTGTTGTAAAAGTTCTCCCCATCAGACGTGGCTTAATGGCATGGACAATATACACAAATGCATATCTCTTACAACAGCAGAGTTTGGATATAAATTGCTGGCACTGATGGCTAATGTGACTCGATGAATCAAGTGGCTGAGTGGGAATGTTGCAGAATGCTAATTTTAGACTCCCCCCTACCCACCCCCCTGCCCACTTTTCCACTTTCTTGGTCTCCTCAGTGAATCCATGGGAGGAAAGAGAAGGGAGGGGAAGGGTCAGTGAACAAGTTCACTCCAATATCACCGATATCAGCCAGGAGGCGCAGCAAAAGTGATTTATGATGATTCTGTTGATTAGAGGGAGGACTTTGTCCCCATTACATCACCACAATAGCAGGTGCAAGATTGGTAACTAGATATGTGGTGAAGCACAAAGTAGAATTCCACCATGAATTGATACCATGTACTGAACCTCCAGAGGACGTGTTGTAAGAATGACACCGCTGTACCAAGCATAAAAAATTGTTACACTTTATGTCAGGTCACAAAGGAATTCTGCAGACACATAGAGCCAACTGAAAGCCTTTACTTCGGTAACCCAAGCTGAAGTAATTGGTTCAGTGATTTCATCTTTTGTTAAAATATTAGCATCCTTCTTGGCAAAAGATACTCAAGCATCCTAATACGTGTATATCTATACTAATTCAAGTCAGTGAAAAGTTCTTTTATCATTATTTGTGCTGCTCTGAAGTTCAGGCTGATACAATAATACATCCAAGTCAGTTCTTGTGGAGGCCTAGACTTGGACTGGTAAAGTTGGGCTGTTACACACATTGAAATTAAAGACTGAAAATCAGTAGCAGCAAAGTTTAAAAAATTTGCTGCAGAAATGAATAGAATTGGAAGTCGCAAGAAATCAGGCATGTTTCCAGTTAACTAATTGTAAAAGTCAATAATGATTATGCTAATAAGGCCAAGCATCTGAATAAATGCCACGGTAAATACATGAGAATGACTAGGAATCATTTTCTACATAAAAACAAAGGCTAAGTTTCAGATAAGCATGGCATGTTTGATTGATGACAATTATGATCAGTTATAATTTAGCACATGTTCCACCCACTTTCAGTTTTCTCAGCTGACAGTCATCCTGTGCATTATATCGGATTGATGTTATCAGTGAATGGATTATAAAATAGTCACATACAACTCACAGTTCTGAGACTTCAAGGAGTAGAACAATTAAATTATTTACAGAATATCTGTATAAATATTAACACAGGACGCAATACACTGTCTCACTTACCGAAAAGAAAATAAATGAAATATAATACAGCCACCGTGAACAAAAACTTCACAAAACCTACTTCAGAATGAGAGGATGACGGAAAACTAACCGACCTCTGTTCCCAGTTGACTTGCTATCTCACATGAACTTGCTACTTTTGCCTTTTCAACCACAGATGGGGCTACCTTGGATTGTTACCTTGCATTACATTCCATCCACAACTCCCTTCTTCTCATTATATAATGCCTGGATAAAGCTCCCTCCTATTTCATTCACATCTCCACTTTCAAAAGGCCCTTCTTTGTTGAAGCTACTGATCTGATCCACCAAACCCTTGGCTTCACCTTGATGCTCTGGTCCCCACTGAAACCACCACTGCCTCTCCTGGTCATCGTTCTAACTCTGGACTCTCCACATCCTCTTCATTCTCTTAAGGTGCCGTTATGGGCAAGTTCAGCCTTTCACCATCAGATGTGCTGAACTACAAAAAGCACCATCTGCTGTTACTATTATCTGCTAAAGCTGCTCAGCATTCTAGTATCGTCCTGGAAAGCAAACATAAGCCCCAGCCTCCCTTCTCTATGCCATCTGTAGTACAGTCTATTTCTACTGCTAGAACTTCCCACAGCTCTGGTCTTGCTTCAGCTCATCTGCTGCTGAAGCCCTCGCTGAGGCCTACGTTAACTCCAAACTTGACCATTTCAATAGAATCCTATTCTCTGTTAATTTGAGGTCTTCCAAATCTACGCTTCCCAGATCCCAATTTGCATCAGGTTTCACTCATCCATTACCCACATGCTTGGTGACCCATAATTGTTCCTGATTAATCTGCACCTTTGTCTTCAAATCTTCCCTATAAAAATCTCTGCCTCTCTTTTCTCCTGTGAGAGGCTTAAAACATAGCTTATTGGCCATCAGCTTCAATTCTCTCCATGTGTTATTATTTTTTAAAAAAAGTTTAGTAACTACATTTGT
The DNA here is from genome assembly GCF_009764475.1 of Pristis pectinata. Taxonomy (NCBI): domain Eukaryota; kingdom Metazoa; phylum Chordata; class Chondrichthyes; order Rhinopristiformes; family Pristidae; genus Pristis; species Pristis pectinata. The sequence continues at coordinate 40,618,836 of NC_067417.1, forward strand.
AAATTTTATACAGAGTATTCAGTTCAAAATTTATCACAATAATTTTAGTGAAGTTAATAAAGTCTAAAACTATACCATAAATCCATAATCTAAATGTAGTTTGGAAGAAATTATTAATGCACATCTACAGTTTGATATTTAATAGTTAGCTGCTTACCTTGGCCAGATCATAAAGCTTCACCGCCTCTTCAAACAAGCCCTTATTTTCAGCTACTGATGCTACCTTATTAATTACAGCTCTCGTGTTTCCTGAAAACTTGTCAATTATGCCAGGCTGCTCAGAATAAGAGAATGATTTCATTAAAATAAATGGAATACTATAATTTGCATCAGATACTTACAAAACTTCACTGAAATTTTCTATGGCATTCTAAGTAACAAAGCTTATTACAAAACCGATATGAATGGCAACTGGATAGCTAATATGGGAAATGAAATTATCGTGAGAAGTGCACCACGATAATTTCATTTCCCATATTAGAGTGCCCTTCTGAGAGTGGGGTTAATGTATATATCCTACTGACAATAGTGTGAGCTCTAATCTTGGATAAACCTGAGCAGATTGTGCATGGCATGGCATGATCACTTGGTGCTACCCACAATACAATTATCCCCAGATCAAACATTCTCAAGGAATGAAAGTATTAATTTACCTTTTGTAAACTTTATTAATTATATATAATAAATCTACAGTTGGTTAAAAACATCAGCTTAGCTCCACAAATTGGAGGTAAATTCCCCTCTGTGGAGGTAGAGCTTTGTCTATTCAATTAGCTTTACAGTTACTTGTTTGGATTAAAGCGTTACCTAACTTTCATTTCTACTGAAAATGCCGATTCTGCAATGTTATGCCTCTCCTGCATTAGTGCAGTAGGCAGCCCACTCGCTCTCTGCTAAGCCAGTTTACTCTCTCTCTTTCTCATGCCCACTGACTGTGTTTCAGATCGTGGAGAGACAGCAACAGCAGTGTGAGGGGAAGAGCAAGCAGAGTGATCAGCAAGTGCTGGCCTGGGTCAACAACTGAGAAAAGTATTGAGTGGGGTGAACTGCCTGCATTGGTTGTGATGAGTTAGCCTGCCCTGCCAGTGAGAGACAGTTGACAAGCTGGCATGACCTGCTCCTGAGGCTGGATCATGCCAGATGTTGGGCTTGTGCCTTCCCCAGCCCAGATGTGAGAGAGCCATTAATCCTTTTCAATAACTTTCTATTCGAATATAGAGGAGCGGAGTTAATGACATAATAATGCTTTTAACCGATGGAATATGATAGCCCAGCTTTTGGTTAGTTTTTTGTTTATTATTATTATTTGTTTTGTTATTGTTCTTTTTTGTAGTTTGGGTTTTTTTCATATAATCAAATTTCTTTTTAAATCTTTTTCATGCTCAATTTTCAAGAGATTGGGAGGTTCAGATTACATATTTTACTCTGTGTCTGTATACATTAACTGTTATTACTGTAATCCCAATCTCTTTGTATCATGTGTATAATTACTACTGTTATGTTTATAAATTTGAAAATTAATAAAAAGATTGGAAAAGAAAAAGAGAGCTGTGCAGCCTCCAAACTTTGTCTGCTAGTGCCAAGTGCTTCCCATCTCATTCCCTTGCCCTCACTGTAAAATGAGAGCTGATGAAGGACAGCAACTGGTTCTCAACAGGAGCTACAAGACAACACCATTATCAACAGGTATAAACTGATTAAAAAAGAGAGTACAAAATATGGTCTTTGTAGTTTAAAATGATTCGGTCTTGTAAGCAACCATGCCTATTGACATCTGCAAATTACTACTAGTAATACAAAGTAAAAAGTTAGTTTTCCACAAGTTTGTATACCATATCCACAATTCAGCTGCAACTTCCTTGAAGTTCATCCTGTAGAGCTTTAGATTGGATTCTGAAGTTGTGCAGTTTACCAATAAAGTGTATTAGGGAACTTTAAGAATCTCACGGTGTACATTTAAAGCAAGAAACTACTAAATATTAGTTGTGATCAAGGTAAAAATTATTTTTTGAAAACTATATTGACTCTACTTTGGATTCTTGTTGTAATATGAAATACATAAAAAAATTGTTTCCTACTGAAGAGATTGATTGCACCATCAATAACCATTCAAAAAATAAAAGAATTTCAACTTCAATTGGCCATCAGTGCATAACTGATATTATTTTCTGCAAAGCTGATCAATTCTTCCATGTATTCTCAGTCAGAACATGTTTTCTTCAGTGCTATTGTTACTTTTAAACAGCAAGGCTCAAAGTGTACCCTTTGTAAAAATGAACCAATGCACCAAAAGATATGCCACTTAGCCATACAGGCCAATGGAGTTCCAGGATTTTGTCTCTGGTCGGTGCTGAATTAGCTGATCTCAATATGCTCTAAGTATTGCTACTCGTTTTCTTTTTGGAAGGGAGGGATGGGGTGGGATTATAGAAAGGCAGCCAGGAAAACCACAACTATATTGGAGATTATGGAGACCAGAGAAGGACAACAGATAGACTTGGTAGGAATGTCTACTGTGGCCAGACAACCCACCGTTTCTCATTGATCAGGCTTGCCCAATTGGCTGTACATGTAATCCTATGGATGCCAACATATTGGAATTGTACCTCAACGTCTGCCTTTAGAAAAGCAGTAAAGGGACAAAATAGTCACAATCAAAGAAAAACAGCACAATGAAGGGAATCTCGACTGAAGCCTTGGTTTTGGAAGTAGCATTCACATCTGCCAAGTTACACAATTGGTTACAGCAAAATAGTTTACTCGAACTCCAGCTTCATTGAAAAGGTAGCAGGGAATCACACTTCAAATTAAACCTCTCCAAAAGGGAGAAAATATCTTCAGTGAAAGCAAAATTCATCTCACCTTTCGGCTGCCATCTTTCTCTAATCGACCAAGCAGCATGTCAAACTAGAAATGGAAAGATTTCAAAATTATAAAAATGGTACGTAGCACGTGACATAGTCCAGCAGTATGTCAGTTGATGTAATGCTTACCTCTCGGCTTTCAATGACAAGCTCACTGACACATCGCATGAACATGTTTTCTCCTTGACTGTCAGTCTCATTTCTGTAAGAAGGGACATGCGAATTGCAATAAATCTCAATCAAAATGTGACAGCTGAGTTACAGAAAATCTTGTGCAGATTGCTTGCTCCTTTTGTCTTCGAAAGCTCTGAAATTGTTTTGTCTGAAATAGTTTCAGTGATATTGGAATGCAGCTGGTTGAACTGTGCCACCCTGCTTCTGCAACTGAATGCACATCATTCATTTACATGGCTCTGGAGATGCTGCATTATATTTCAGCTACAGGATAAAAATATCTACGTGAACCAGAACATGCCTGAAATTTGCATACAGGAAAAATTGGCTGGAAGTTACTACATTAATTTAAAATATTTATTTGACAGGAATTTTACAATGAGCAGCATGTCATTTATCGTAATCATCATGTAAAGGCAACAATAATAATTTTTCTGTGATCGTCACCTCACATCAAGAACATGAAGCTCAAAAAGCATCAGGATCTACAGCAAGAGATGCTTCTGGCACTAAAATGGCCTTTTGAAAATGAATATATGATGCGCATAATTGATACATGCAAAATAATGCTTTCAAACTGATTGTCATCTTAACAATGATGGTTTGCAATTCCGAAAGTCTTTCTCTCAATTTACCCCTCCGATTACATTAGCATGTATATACACTTGGATTTCCATTAATTCCTGAATTCACCTTTATTATCCAGATTTGCAATGAGCTGTCAGAACAAATTTTGCACAATGGATTGGCTTGTTTTATACTTGAAAATGCTACATAATTGTAAAAAAATTGTTTTGCTATTTGTGCATTTCATAATTTGCTAAAAATGGAGTAAAATATTCTGAATGTCTAACAGTCCCTGCACTTACTCAGATTAGAGAAGATATTCAGAATGTTACCTGAGGAAATAGAAATATTGGAGAGCTTCTCTGGGATCAGTGGGCTCAAACTTTCTGGTGTATAACATGAGCAGACGGATGAAATTAAGGCGTCGTATTGGACGGGGATCAGCACTGTCTTGACTCACTGTCAGGGATCATAAAACTGAATTATTACAGCTTGTAAAGAAACAGTCCTCAAATTGAAATTAGATTCGCCCTCACAAAAAAGATAGCACGCTAGCTCAGGAAACCTTGTGAAGAGAATATTCAAATTAGCCATAAAGCACCATTTACTTCTGTGTCTTGTGAAATCAAATACTTGATTTGTCAGTGTAGCCATATTGAGAGATTAAATGTGATATTCTGTGACTCACATTGTATACATCTAAATGAACCAGGTAATAATATAAAGGATCAAGATCATGTCCCAATAACCTGTTACAAAACATTACACTCTGAAATTGGAGTCATAGGCAGACTATTCAATAGATTACAGTAACGAGGATTGCTTATTTTTGGAAGCACCTGGAGAATGGAAAAAATGAGATGACAAGCAACAAATCCAGTATTAGCATTGATAATCTTGGAAAAGCTAGCAAACAAGGCAGATATATCTATAACTTTTTAGCAGGAGAAGAAAATGTCTTGAGTAAAGTAGCAATCACGTGAACAATATTCTAAATGACTCTGGAAGAAACAAGGTTAATTTTACAAAGATTAAAACTGGTTCACTCTTCTTTAGTAAGTCACTTTCAACCCCAAAACAGACATTTCTCAAGACTGCACAATAAAGCCTGACAAATTTCATATGTCATCATGAAGTTGTTTCAAATCATTTTCATATAGAACCTTAAGCTGGAACATTGTATTGCCGCCATGTACGCTTTGCTTCCCATAGGTAGCAAAGCAAGAGCATACCATAAATTCTTTCAATGATTACAGTAGTTAGCAGCTGAGCTACACAAACCAAGCTACTTAGTTTTAACCAAGCTGGGATGAGACACATGGACAAGGGAGCTCCAAGAACATCCACATCCTCAGTACTGGCAGTGCACAGCGTCAATGCCAGAGATGAGGCCAAACCATTTTCAGCCAGTAATGACAGACAGATGTTTCATTTTGGTTTCCTCCCAAGGTATTTCCCAACACAGAAACCAGCCATCAGCTAATTTGATTCCTTCTACAGGATATCGAGAATGGCTGAGAGCACGAGACACTACAAATGGCGATGCTATCACATAACATTCCTGCTGCAATTTTGAAGATTTGGGCTGCAAAACTAACTGAACCTCTAACCAAGCTCTTCCAATACCATTGCAACATTGGCATCTATCAATAATATGGAAAACTGCTTGTCCTGTCCAAAAACTGTACACCCTGTCCAAAAAAGCAGAACAAGTCCAATTTGGCCAGTTACCACTCTATCACTTAAGTCTCAATGATCAACAGAATAATCACTACCATTGTTATGAAATGGCACTAACTCACAATTGCTTAGTTTGGATTTAGTCAGGAAGTAATCTCCAGGCCTCATTACAGACTTGGTCCAAAAGTAGACAAAAGAACTGAATTCCAGGTGAGGTGACAGTGATGGCCCTTAATATCATGCAAGTATTTAATGAGTATCGTATCAAGGAGTCCTGGTTATACAGAAACCAAAATGAATCAAGGGGAAAACTCTCGAATGGCTGCAGCGCAAGGAGGAATGGTTGCAGTCATTGGAAGTCACCTCAGCCCCTGGACATTACCGTAGGAGGCTTTTAGGGCAGAGTCGCAGGCTCATCCATCTTCAGCTGCTTCTTCAATGGCCAATCATCACCACTTCCATTCTAAGTGATGTTCACTGCTATTACACAATTTGAAGTGCAACTCCCCAGAAAATGTAGCAGCCATTGCCTGTATTATCTGATAAGTGTTAAGTAACATTCATAATCACAACTGTCAGGCAATCATCATCTTAAACCCTAATCACCTATCTTTGAATTCAATCACATTACCAGCATTGTACTGGAGGCCACCACTGATTAGAAAATTAACTGCCCACTTTGGCTGCAAGGGCAGATCCATGGCTGGGTATATTGTACCCAGTGACTCATCCTCTGACTCTCCACAACCTTTCTGCTATCTACAAGTCAGTGTACATATTGGAATAGACTCCATTCACCTGAATGAACAAGGCTCCAATAACATTCAAGCTTAGCCTCACTCAAGATATGCAAACTAGCTTGATTGAAACTCAATTCACCACCCCAAACATTAAATTCTGTGACTACTGAGCATACCCGCACAGCAATTACTCATCAGTGCCACTCCGGTAATACATCACACCCACAGAAGGATGAAGGCAGCAGAAGCATTGTTCCTCTGCAAGTCACACATTACACTGTCTTGGAAGTGCCTCACCCATTCCTTCAATATCAGTGTCAACATCCTGGATACATTCCAACTACCAGATAGCGTCGAGGTAGTGGCTTCACTGGCAGGACAATGACAGTTCAATAAGGACACACACCACCAGCTTAGAGTCATATAGCACAGAAACAGGCCCTTCGGCCCACCACGTCCATGCAGACCTTCTCAAAGGCAAGTAGGGATGGGCAATAAATGCTGGCCTTGCAAGGGTCATTCATATCCCTTAAGTATACATATAAAAAAAAGAACCAAATGTCCCTTGTTTGAGGCATTTGGCCATGCCTGGAGAATCATGACCTCAGTAATGACAAGAAAAAATTGATGTTTATTAGAACCAAGGCTCATAGCAAAACACTCTGAGGAAAAAGTTATTTGTTTTACTAAGCTATCTATGTTTTAATTAGATAGTTTTATTTGTATGTAGTTTTAGATGCCAGATCTCAGGATCATGGCGTTGGTTGTGGTATAATGCAAATTTACTATCATAAAATGCCAGCCTGGCTTAGAGTTAAATTGTGAGGTCAGATTGCATAAAGATATTCTCAAAATTTTGTGTCGATAAAAGGTGAAAGGTAAAGTAATCAACAAGTTTGAAATAGTAAAAGGGATTCATAGGACGGATGTGTCTTGAGGAATCGTTAAAATTATAACTAGACTATTTAGGAGTAAAATTTGGAAGGACTTTTACACCAAAGGGACTGTGAAATCTAGCACTCTGTCCCCAAAATGATGTGGTTGCAAGATCAATTATTGATTTCAAGTCAGAGGAAGAAAGATCCTTATTATATAAGAGCATCCAAGTATATGAAGCAAGAATATGAAATGGTGTTGATATGTAACAGTACCTATGTTTCTCTGTCACAATGAAGTTAACAAATATACAATTTCAAAGCAGTTCTACTGATAGAACTCTCTAAAGGTCACACAAGACATTGGAGAGGTGCAGATGAGATTTACTAGGACAAGGACAGGATGATGGGCTTCCATTATACGAAATATCTACAGAAACCGGGTTTCTCTTCACAGCCAGGTTAATAGAAATTGGTGAAAGCCTTCCCCACTGACAAGAGGGTGGTAGCAATCAGAAGTCATATATTTCGTACAATTAGCAAAAGAATCAGGAGATGACGGGAACTTTCCATTACATCACGTTGTTACAGTATCTAAAACATGGTTCCTGAAAAGACGGCAGGAATCGACTCAATAGCTATGATTAAAAGGGAGTGGGACGGATACATGAAAAGAATAAAATTGCAAGGCTATGAGGATAAGGGAGAGAATGGAACTAATTAAAGCAGTTTCTTAATATCTCTAAAAATAAATTTAGAAGCACCATTAATTGCAAAAGAAAAGCAGTCCCTGCCAGTGTAGGAGTACATTAAGATCTTTATACTTGATGTTGAACCGACAAATGATGAAGAACAATAGAAAAGCAATTCAAAACCTTTTTGTAAACTAACTAAAAGGACAGCAATAAAATATTTCTATACTTACACAGTTGTGCACTTTGGGCAGATGACTTCAGAAGAAGCTTTAGCTCATAAAGAACCAATGCCACATGCACTGCATGACAACGCAGTCGCTCCATGCGGAAGAGGAAGGCAATAGCTGCTTCAAATTGGGCTGTAAGGAAAAGCACTTGGAAGTACAGAAAAGGATGTTGATTGGCTGCAAAGTGTGATTCACCTGAGGAGGGAAAAAAAATATAATCAGATACATGGTAATGAAAGACTTGATTCATTGCAACTATATGGATCATTAATTTACAGAACACTAAATACAAAGTGGTACATGAGATGAAGGATGACATAATCAAAAAGCGAAAAACTGCAGATTCTAGAAATCTGAAATAAACATAGAAAACGTTAGGAATCCTGATCAAAGGCGTAGCTATGGGCACTCACATGGGATATATGGACCAGACTTGGTTTCCGTTCTACCCAGGCCCCACTCCCTCAACTCTTCTTCCAGTACACGAAGGACTGCATTGGTGCTGCCTCCTGCACTCATGCAGAACTCAACAGCTTCATTACTTTTCCTGCCAATTTCAACCTGGCCCTCACCTTCGCACGGTCAATCTCTGACCCTTCTTCTGGATCTCACTGTCTCCATGTCAGAAGATAAACCAGCTACCAATATCTATTACAAGCCAAAAAAACAAGCAATCTGCTGGAGAAACTCAGCAGATCAGGCAGCATCTGTGGGGAGGGTGGTGGGGTGCTCTACTCTCAGCTCCTCTCCTCCAGGATAGAACAAGGATAGAGTTCCCCTGGTCCTCACCTTCCATCCTGCCAGCCAGATCTTTCTGCACCATTTCTGCCACCTTCAGAGATTCCACAACCAGACACATCTTCCCCTCTCCTCTCAGAATTTTGCAGTGATCGTTCCCTTTATGACCCCCTAATCCACCCTTGCTTTCCCACCCACCAACACCCTTCTTACAGCATTTTCCTCGCAACCGCAGGCAATGCAACACTTGTCTTTTCACCTCTTCCCTTCCCATCATGCAGGGACCCAAACAGTCTTTCCAGGTGAAGCAGTGATTCATTTGCACTTCTTCCAATCTAGTGTACTTCACTCAGTGCTCATAAAGTGATTTCCTTGACAATGGATAAACCAAATGCAGATTGGAAGACCGCTTTTGCAGTACACCTGAATTCAGTCCGTAGGGACGACCCTGAGCTTGCCATTGCCTGCCACTTTAATTCTCCACCTCACTCCCACTCTGACCTATCGGTCCGTGTTCTCCAGTACTGTCAGGATGAGGCCCAACGCAAACTTGAGGAACAGGCCCTCATCTTCCACCTGGGCATGTTGCAGCCTTCTGGATTTAATATTGAATTCTACAACCACAGGTAACTTAATTTCTTGATCTGTACGAGTCATCCATATGTGATATTGGCTCAGCTTGTTTTTGTCCCCACTATTTTTTGCTCTCTGGGAGTGGAGGACATGTTCACCCTGGCCTGCTGGGCACGTCCTCCTGCTCTGCATTTTGCAACTCCCATGTTCTTTTGTCTATGTTCTCACTCTCTGACTGCTCCAATTCAGTCACTGACCAGATATCCTGTTCACTGCTTATCCCCATTGTCATCCGGGTTTCAATCTATCTGAGATACACACTCCCCCTCCCTGCAGTTGTACAAGTTTCCACTGTCTCCTTTTCAGTTCTGACGAAGGGTCTCCAACTTGACTGTTTCTCTTCCCACAGATGTGGCCTGATCCGATTAGTATTTCCAGTATTTTCTGTTTCAAACAACTTCCAGCATCTGCAGTATTTTAATTTTCAAATGTCAGAAGCACCCCAGTCAGACAACAGTTAGTGAAAATTAGATGAACTGTTATTTGGCCTGAACTGTGTGTAATCAATAAACATTAATTGTCTAATTATAAAACAAAAGTACTTTTGGTGTGGAAGGTGACAAATTTTCTGGACAGATTTTCAAGAATAAAGGGCTTATTTTAAAATTCATAAAAATGCACTTTGACAAATATACATGAACCCCTTGTACTCACCATCTACACAATTAACCCATGGTACAGATCTTACAGTGGTGGTTTATACGTAATTTGCAGAACCAAACCGAGAGCTTTACCTTTTTTTATTGTGACAATCCACCAAGGGGCATCCAACTGGACCCAATGACATGCACCCCCACTGAGCCAAACTGGAGCACCAAACAGAATTGAAACTGAATAAATACACACTTATGGCTGTTAAGTCCTGGCAGATGGCCAGGCCTATCAGGAAACTTACCATACTCCTCCAACAGCTGGCTCTGCAGTTGAGGAAGGGTTTGCTTATCCTGAGGTGAACTGTTGCCATCATCTTCAAAACACACTTGATTCAGCTAAAGACATAACAAGAAGGCACTTAGAACAACATGCAGTTTCAGTATAAAAGGCCATTTTATACATCAGACATATTAGATTAGGTAACGCCCTGAATGCAACGGTCCAATAACATGCATCAATGCTATATCGATAAAGGCATCCCTGTATCTAGTCTGGAATTTCTATTTCACACTTATTATTCTGTGTTAAATAGCTTACTTTATGTTAAATTACCCAGTTTCTGCTCATGAGATTGCAACTGCCCAGATTCAGAGTGCTCAAGATCCTTGTAGCCAGCATCGAAACAGCTTTCATCTCTGTCTATGCTGGAACTAAGTTTAAGGCACCATTATACTATCCAGTGTTTTCAAAGTTCTGTTTTTACTGAAAGCATTGCCTTTTAATGATTCTTTGAAATATTTTAGGTTTCCCCTCACACTATCATGAGAGGACAGACAGAGCATTTCATCCCTCATGCCTCTTCTACCACTCAACAAGAGAATCAAAAATAATTCTTTTTTTAGAATCTCTGTAGAGACAAGCCAGCAGTCCAATGCAGGTTCTTAATCCAGGTTGTTTATATTTTAAAAAATTACTTGCTTGGCGTATTAAATGATAATTGATGTAACCCTATTCTTTGTTGCTGCAAACTCTAATGGATTAATTCAACTGTCAACTGGCAAAAACAATGGACAAGCAACTTAACTAAAACGAGGGCATGCTGAAATTAGTATCCGAATTTATACTGACTGCAGTTAGTACTTTGCTACTGCATCTTTAAATATGTTGTTGGAAAGAATTTTGTGCAGTTAACAAGGGATCATGATCTGAAACCTTGAGAATGAGATAAATACTCTGGTGAAAAATGAGATTTCCAACACCACCACTCTCTTAGCCACACAAGGAAGGTGGGGAAATAATTAAATAAACACACATACTTTTAACCAGAGATAGTCGTCGGTCTTATCAGCAATTTCACTGTGATTATCAGTAACATCACATCGACCAATGAGGCAATAAACCGCTCTCTTATAAGGGTCTGTGCTGTTCCGTAATGCACGGCGGTAATGTAGGCGAAGTTTGTTCTCTGCAGTCGGAGGTAATCTAGGAAAGGGTCAAAAAGCAGAGTAATCACTTTGAGAATGTAAAAATAAAACACACTGTTTTATTTCACCCTCCTCAGTTCAACTCATAGAACATACAGCACAGGAACAGGCCCTTCGGCTCACAATGGCCTGTGCCAAACACGATACCGAATTAAACTAATTCTCTTCTGCCTGTACGTCCCATATCCCTCCATTTTCATGCCTATCTAACAGCCTCTTAAACGCCTCTATTGTATCTACTTCGACCACTCCCCCCTGGCAGCCTGATACAGGCACCTGCCAGTCTGTGTAAAAAAGAAAACTTGCGCCGCGCATCTCCTATAAACTTTCTCCCTCAAATACACAAAATCATTTTAACTGAGCTCCACTGTACTTTCACACCTTTCAAGTGATTGCAGAGAAGCAAACTATACCCCTCCAAACCAATACCGGTCTATATTGGATATTCCCAATTTTTAATCTATAGCTTGCCAAATTCCTCCTATTTAGAACAAATAATTCTTCTCTAACTTCTTTTCACTCTGAAAAATGTAGATTTGCAGTTATGCAGGACCTTATCACATCCACATAACATCTCAATCAATGGAATGGTTTCAGTTAGAGGATAAATGCACTTTACAAGTTAAATACTTAAACCATACTTTACGCGAGGGTCTTCCTTTTACTTCTTAATATTCAAGACTCAAATCCTACCTGAACAACTCTTCAAGAATTTCAAATTTAATATAACATTTACCTTCTATCACCACCTTGAACATACTCCATGAACCAATTATGAAATTCCCCCAACTGATGTTGAGCACGATTCACCACCTGCATTGCTGCCATTAAATCTCCACAACGCAAGCAATAATAGATGAGAGCCCAGACTGGCTGGCCTTCAATTTCACCATCCTGGAACGATCAAAGAGAATTAAAAAAAAACGTCTGAAACATTCTCTGTTCTTTTTAATACATATAATGGTTATTAAGTTATTCATGGCAATGCCATTCCTCAGGATTTTAGGAATAATCTGCAGGTTTGGCTAATTTATTGAAGTTAAATTGTTCAGCAAAAGGGGCATATTCCCACCACAGATTACTGTATTACCTGGTACATTCGTCACATGGTATAATGTGAAGCAGCTTGGCAGCCCTTGTGCCCAGCCACCATTGAACTTCAAATTCACTATCTTCAAAGACGAATGAGATTAAAAAATATCATCTGAAGATGTCTGCACAACTGTAATCCAATTAGAAGAAAAAAATCTAGAAATTTGAATTTATGTGCTTCCAAATTTACTATACTGTCCATAAACTGACATTTCCTGAATACTTGCATGGAAACATCAGATTAAAGCTGATTTTTGCTGCAAAAGGTGGCAGAAATCTACATGCTTTGCTCCTGCTTTCACCCAATGCCTGTGTTGCTTTAGTATGATGGATGGAACACTTGTTACTCATTAACACAGCTCTGCCTACTATGCAGAAGAGTAGAAGAACACTAGACATAGAATATGCCCTCTTGAGCTTACTCCATCATTCATTAAAATCATGACTGATCTTTTCCTGCATTTGGTTCCTTCCAAAGAATAAGTATTTTGAAACTAAAGTGGCACATATTTGGATGCATTTCCTGCATTCATACCAATTACAAAAAGGCATGAATGTACTCCTCAAAGTCATTACTTCAAAAGATGCTTCTCCCCAAAGAGCCACCGTGTATATTCTATGTCCATTGACATGAGTCACATTAAAATTGTGAACCTTTATTTTCAAGTATTTTCCTGAACATAAACAGAAAGGATGGCTTGAAGACATCAATTTTAATGTACAAAAGGCTCAAGAGATTACTCCATACAAAATCATTTATTCTGATTCCTACTCAAATTATCCCTTTTCATGATCTGAACTATGCTAAGAATTCTCAGCAAATTTCAGAATTAACTGCCAATGTAAATTTTAGCTCAATTGCTTGTTTTGCTGATTTACGATCACGCTCACGTGGCTCGCAGTGCTTCCACCAGTAGTTGGATTTTTGCCAGCATGCCATTGCAGCTTCAAAATGCTTACAATTTGGTTACTTTTTATTTTTAATTCAAAGATCATTTATCTCAGAGTCTTGTTTCTGTTTTAGACCAACCTAACAGTTAGCAGCATGGAAGTGGGAGCCTTGGTAGATTTTGAAAATTACTAAACCTTAAAAGCCAAGTTTCTTTTCATTTACTTTAATAATGAACAAAAGGTAGAGATATATTCCAATATTTTAAGTGCTAGTACCTGAAGTCCTTGCAAAGGTCCTGGCAACTTAATATTAAGAAAGCTACGGACCAGTTGATAAGTCCCAGGTACGCCACCTAGTTGAGCCTGCTGTAGGTTTCCATATACTGTCGCTGTTACATAATTCTTGTAGCTTTGAATGAGAACATAAAGCAGGAAAATAGGTTACACAATGGTTTGTACTGGAACAAGCTTCATCTCTTACATATAACGTTAAGCAAACAATAATTGAACCCCGTTTCCCTTGATTAGATAACCATTAGCTATGACAATTCTGAGGGTCATCAACATTATTTTGGACTTGATTGTACAATTCTTTGGATGCTTAATAAATAAGCATCAAAGGGATAGCAAGCATTCTTCAACAGGCCACCTCTCACCTCTGCTCTAAAAAGCACAAGGCTTGTTTCACAAATGCCATCTGCATCTCCAAACTGGTACGGCTCTTCAGTGTCTCTGTGGCAAGTACCAGCGGGACATCAGTCATCTGCTTCACCATTGCCCACAATTCAGAGACGTTCTACAAGAAATAAAACCAAATAAGTAAACAGCTTTCAATTATATCACAAATAATGCCCTTGAGGTACATGGATTCTTGGAAACTGATGGTTACTTCTCTTCCCAAAAACTTTTCATCAAAACAACAGTTCTAGGCAATGAATTACACAGACCACAAAAGAAGACTATTTTCTTACAACTCGAAGTCTGTGCAATATTGTACTATTGCACTCACAATTGAATTAATGAGCAGATAAAAGTCTCTCTTCATCATAGTCCTATTTCATAAAACCAATTTTTAAATTACTTTTTAGCTCCCTTCCACCACATTGGACATTTACCAGCCAAAAAGGAGAATAGAAATGATCTTCCAATGATCTATGAATAGCAGCTTGGGAGAGGAGAATAATCATCGCCCACTTGGCACATTTAAACAAAATGAAACAACCCAGATGACATGCAAACTGTCAGTTGGATACATTTCCAGTGACAACCAAAATACAAAATAACACCCTAATTACCAGTTCAGCAATGCAAAGACATAGTTTAACTTGAATACTATAACTGTAGACCAAATAAAAACCTGTTAATGATTCTCAATTTTAATGAATGGGATGAATTATTGGATGAATTATTGTCATGTTAGTGTTTCAGTTCTCAGGCTGGTACAGGAGGAAAGAGGGAAGCCCACCACGCAAAGAAATTTATATTAAATGCAAAGGGCAGTGCTATTAAAATATCTATTTCCATAGCTTTATAAAGAAAATTTTCTAGCATCAAAGAAACATTGATTGTTCTCTATTGAAGTCTACAGAAGGATTGTACATCATCATGAAATGGTCTTAATAAAATTATAATTATTAGCATTAAAGTGAAATAATGTTGGGTTGATTATGCAGTACAAAAAACAATTTAAAACCAATCCACCAGTTCTGTGATGAATGGAATAACTGACATTTTCCTGTCTGTGTACCTTGTCATCCAAAGACTCAGCTACAGTACTGCAAAGATCTCCTAGGTTTGGCTGAAGATGCTCATTCACAACCTTTTCATTATATATATAAATCTGTAATTGAGAGAAAAAAAATGTCAAATGTCAGAGTTAAAGTGGAAGGATTCTGCATGAATTCGCATGAAAAAAAATAGCATGCTTGCACAGTGTGTAACAGACCAATAACGTGGACAGACAGACATATTTAATTGCAGTAGGAACAGATAATGGATAGATATATCAAGATGCAAACAAGTAACATTACAAATAATGCATATTGAATGAATATACCATTTCTATTAAATCTGATGTGCTTGAATGCAAGAGTGAGAATTACACCTTCCCACTCTACGTAATTATTCAGTTAATTTTATTTTACTGCCCATCTTCCCTTCATTGTAGATTTTTGCTTAGTCCTAACCTTGGGCCACTTCCTCATCAAAAGGCAAACTTGTTAAAGGTTTTGCTCACATCTCTGCCAATATGTCTACAACTAGGAACCATTTCCAAATATTTCTAAGGGTGGTATTATACAGTAGGTGAAGATGACTGAATGAACTGCACTGCAATCTTGTCTTCCAGCAAAGTGATGGGTTTAGTGAGAATCATCACAAAACTAGACTTGACAGATGATGACTTTTTTTTTTGGGTATTTTTCTATTTTGATCAATTTAAGTGTTCAAGATACAGAAAATTAAGAATACAAGAGCACATTATTTAATAATAACAACTTTATATAATTATTTGTTGAAAAATATTAAAAGTGAATCTGCGTAGATCAATGAAATCATACCTTGTTTATTTTATGGTGATAATTTGGCAGTAACTTTACATTAAGAAAAAAATGAAAAATACAAAATATCTCAGGTCTTTTTAAGCAGCCCTTACATTAACAAATATCAATTATTAATGTTGTAAATACCTTTTCATCAATCTACAAGTGTGAAGTAAACTTCAATGAAAAAAAATCAAATCTTGCCAAGCTCACCAAAAACCTATCCAGTCTCAAAAAGCTCAGATCATCAGAAAACATAAAATCATCAGATAAGCTTTACACACCTGTCGAGCATACGCCACTTCAACATTGTCCATTGCACTGCGTCCTGGTGGTCCCATCGCACTAACAAAACTTGGCTTTTGTTTTAAAAAAGAAAGAGCATACATCAGACTTTCCTATAAAAATATTTTACATCATATGTAAATCTCTGCCAAATCAGAAGCATTTACCAATTAAAACTGAAGTTTACATGGGGGAAAAGAAACCCATTCTTTTCATTTTTAACTGTTTAATTGCTATTTTATTCCAGTTAAGGAACAATAGACACATCACTACATTATTAGAGGTAGATGCTGTCACTGCAAAAGCATAGAGTAGTAATAATGGGAAACTATCCTAACATAGATTGTGAAATTAAAGGGCAAAAGAGGGGAGAATTTTTGAAGTGTGCTTAAGGAAACTTTCCCTACCAGTACAAAGAACTACAATGCTGGACTTGGTTCTGCTGGATGAGGCTGATCAAGCAGAAAAATTGTCAGTGGGGATGTTTAGGGGACGCTGATCATAGTATCAAGATTTAGAATAAGTGTGGAAAAGGATATGCGCCGTTCTAAGATTTTTAAAAAAAGTCAATTGGGGAATGGCAAGTTTCAATGGGATTAAAAGAAATATTGCCCAGGTTAATTAAAATCAAAGATTGTTCAGCTGCAGTTTTACCTGCCAATGAGTAGCATTAAAGGAAGAATTGATGTTCCCTAGGTGTTATTAATGTGACTACTACTTTTTTTTAAACACGTGTTAATGATTTGGACTCGGGTATATAGAGCAACATTTCCAAATCTGGAGGACCTGGACTTGGAAATATGGTGAACTGTGAGGAGGATAGTAATAGACCTCAGAAGGACAGGGACAGGCTGGTGAAATAGATAGCCACATGGCAGATGAACTTTAATGCAGAGAAATTGAAGTGTTACATTTCAGTAGGAGGAACAAGAAGAAACAATGTAAAAGAAAGGGTACAATTCTAAAAGAAGTATAGGAACAGAAAGGTTTGACATTAATGTATGTGTACACAAATCATAGAGTCGTAGAGTAATACAGCATGGAAACAGGCCCTTCGGCCCAACACGTCCATGTTGACCAAGATGTCCATCTAAACCAATCCCATTTGCCTGCATTTAGCCCACATTCCTCTAAACCTTTCCTATCCACATACCTGTCCAAGTGTCTTTTAAATTTCGACATTGTACCTGCCTTAACCACTTCCTCTGACAGCTTGTTCCATATACAGATCACCATCTGTGTGAAGTTACCCCTCAGGTCCCTTTTAAATCTTTCCCCTTTCAACTTAAACCTATGTCCTCTAGTTTTTGATTCCCTTTCCCTGGGAAAATGACAGAGTGAATGGACACAGTCTATGCCCCTCATGATTTTATACACCTCTATAAGGTCACCACTCAGTCTCCTACAATCCAATGAATAAAGTCCCAGCCTGCCCAACCTCTCCCTATAACTCAGCCCTCCAGTCCTGGCAACATTCTCATAAATCTTCTCTGTACTCTTTCCAGCTTAATGACGTCTTTCCTATAGCAGGATAACCAAAACCGTACACAATACTCCAGGTGTGGCCTCTCCAATGCCTTGTGCAACTGCAACATAATGTCCCAACTTCTGTACTCAATGGAGACACAAGAGACTGCAGATGCTGGAATCTGGAGCAACAAACAACCTGCTGCAGGAACTCAGCAGGTTGAGCAGCATCTGTGGGAGGAAAGGAATTGTCAACATTTTGGGTCAAAACCCTGCATTAGTTCTAGTAGTCCCAAATGTTAACAATTCCTTTCCTCCCACAGATGCTGCGCAACCCACTGGGTTCCTCCAGCAGATTGTTTGTTGCTCTTATACTCAAAGCTTTGACTGATGATGGCCAGCGTGCCAAATGCCTTCTTCACCACCCTGTCTACCTGTGATGCCACTTTTAAGGAACTATGTACTTGTACTCCTAGGTCCTTCAGTTTTACAAAATTCCATTCCATTCCATTCACTGTGAAAGTCTGACTTGTCTCCAACCTTCACCCACCCCTCTCTCCACCTCGCTCCATCTGCCTCTCATATTTTCCCCCTCGCTTCGTCTGCCTCCTATCTATCATCCACCTGTCACCATCTCCCAACTCCAACCTCCCTTCCCTCCCTGGCACAAGCCGCCTGTCATCTTTCACCCCTCCTCAGTCCACCAATCCACTTGGGCTCCTATCTCACCACTCCCCCCTCTCCTTCTTACACAGAGCATCTCTGTTCTCCACTCTGTCCTGATGCAGGGCTTTGCCCCGAAATGTCAACAATTCCCCCCACAGATGCTGCTCAACCTGCTGAGTTCCTTCAGCAGATTGTTGCTTGCTCCAGATTCCAGCATCTGCAGTTCCGTGTCTCCATGATAGAGATTAGATGGGGCAGAATTTGTTAAGCGTGTCCAGGAAAGCTTTCTTAAGCAAGATGTAGATGAACTTATTAGAGCAGGAATACTCGACCTCCAATTGAGAAATGAGGCAGGGTAAGTGGCTCAAGTGTCAGTAGAGCACTTTGGGACCAGTGACCATAATTTTATTAGTTTTGAAATAATTATAAAAAAAGATAGGACTGGTCCACAAGTTAAAGTCCTAAATTGGGGCAAGGCTAATTTTGATGACATTAGACAGGAACTTGCAACATTGATTGGGAGAGGCTGTTAGAAGTTAAGGGGACCTCTGGTAAGTGGGGGGCTTTTAACAGTGAGATAGGGAAGAGTTCAGGGCCCACGTGTTCCTGTTGGAATGAAGGGCAAGGCTGGCAGGATTAGGAAACCCTGGCTGAAGAGGGGTACTGAGGCTCCAATCAAGAAAAGGAGGCAAATGTCGTGTATAGGAAGCCGCAATCATATGAATCCCTTGAGTATAATGGATGTAGGAGTACATTTAAGGAGGAAATCAGGAGGGCAAAAAGGGGAAATGAGATATCCTTGGCAGAGGGGATAATGGAGAACTGTAAGAGATAAATTAAGAGCAAAAGGGTAGCTAGGCAGAGAATAGGTGCTCTTGATGATCAGTATGGAGCCATGGGTGATGGGCGAGGTCTTAAATGAATACTTCCCATATGTATTTACCATGGAGAAAGTCATAGAAGCTCAGGAATTCAGGGAAAAAAAAAGAGAAGTCCTAAAACAAACTGACATTATAAAAGACGGGGTGTTGTTGGGCTTGAGGGGCATAAAGGCAGACAAATCCCCGGACCTGCTGTGGGAAGGTAGGGAAGAAAGCACTGGGGCCTGACAGAGATACTTGTATCTTTGTTAGCCACGGGCAAGTACCATAAGACTAGAGAGTGTGACTAATGTTGTGTTTTTATTTAAGAAGTTCTGCAAGGACAAGCCGGGGAACTATAGGCTGGTTAGCCTAACATCAGTGATGGGTAAGTTACTGGAGGGGATTCTGAGAGACAGGATCTACTTGCATTTGGAAAGGCAAGGACTGATTAGGGATAGTCAGCATGGCTATGTGTGTGGGAAATCATGTCTCACAAATTTGACTGAGTATTTTGTTTTGAAGAGGTGATCAAGAAGATTGATGAGGTCAGGCTGGTGGACGTTGTCCACATGGACTTTAGTAAGGCATTTGACAAGGTCCCACGTGGTAGGATAGTCCCAAAGGTTAGATCACGTGATCCAGGGTGAGCTAGCCAATTGGGTACAAAATTGGCTTGGTGGAAGGAGGAGAGGGTGGTTGTGGAAGGTTGTTTTTCAGATTGGAGGTCTGTGACCAGTGGTGTGCCACAGGGATTGGTGTTGGGTCCACCGTTGTTTGTCCTATATATTAAGGATTCAGATGAGAATGTAGGTGGCATGATTAATAAGTTTGCAGATGACACCAAAACTGGTGGAGTGGTGGACAGCTAAGAAGGTTGTCTCTGGTTACAACTGGATCTAGGTCAACTGGGAAAGTGAGCAAAAGGAACGACAGATTGGAATAATTCAGACAATTGGGAAGCGATACACTTTAGGAAGGACATACACTCAACGGCAGGGCCCTGGGGAACAGAGAGACCTAGGAGTAGAAGTACGTGGTTCCCTGAAAGTAGCGACATAAGTAGACAAGGTGGTGTAGGCAGCACATGGCATACTTGCCTTCATCAGACTGGGCATTGAGTACAAGAGTTGGGATGTCATGTTACAGATGGTCAAGATATTGGTGAGACTACGGCTGAAATATTGTGCGCCGTTCTGGTCACCATTCTATAGGAAGGATGCGATTAAGCTTGACAAGGTGCAGAAAAAATTCACAAGGATATTGCCAGGACTGGTGGGCTTGAATTATAAGGAGAAGCTGGATAAGCTAGGACTGTTTTCTCTGAAACAGAGTAGACTAAGAGTAACCTTAGAGATTTATAAAATCACAAAGGGCATTGATAAGATGGATGGTGACATTTTTTCCCCAGGGCAGGGAAGTCTACAACTAGAGGGCATAGGTTTAAGGTGAGAGGGAAAAGACTTAAAAGGGGATCTGAGGGGCAAGTTTTTCCACACAGATGGTGGTGAGTATCTGGAACGAGCTGCCAGAGGAAGTGTTAAGAGGCAGCTTGTTCCACATTTAAAAGACACTTGGACAGGTACGTGGATAGGCAACATTTAGAGGGGAATGGGCCTAATGAGGTTAGCTCAGAAAGGCACATTGTTGGCATGGACCAAAGGATCCATTTCCATGCTATATAACTCTACGACTCTAATGGAAAATCACCTGGACAGTTAGCAGATCAGTGAGAATAAGATCAAAGGAGCTGCAGGTATTTTTCCTGCACAAGATGTTAAGGACAGTGTGGAGGGAGGTGGAAAAGGATGAAGAGAATGAACAGGAATTCACAGTTTTGTTTGGGGGGGGGGGGTGGTGGACAGAAGGATAGGATGGGTAGGAGAAGAATGAGACTGAGATGGAAAATGGAACCGAGGACAAGAAGTCACTTGCCACATGCACTGAAAGAGGAATGGAGTGAAGATACAATAATAAAAAAAATTCTCAAGAAAGTATGTGATAAACAATGAAAATTTTAAATGAGAAACAGGAGCCACAGAACCAGATGGAATGCTCAAAACAGCACAAGATGCCAAAGTAAGGAAACATATGATTCAGTAAAAGGAGCCACATCACCATAGTGAACATCTAAGCAACTGGCATAGTGTGTACATAAATGACAAGGCTTTTAGTGTGACATCAATCAACATCCCGGTATCTGCCAAGCCTATGGTGGTGATGCAAACATCCACAATAAGCTAACAGATAACCAAGTGGCTTGTTTGCTCATGAATGGATATTCTGAGTGAGAAGTGGATAGGAGCTGTGATGGCAGCTTAACTGACCCAGACCACAGGGTTAGGACTGGATGGGATGAGTGAATCAGAAAGGAGACGGAGATAATTAAGCAATTTTAAAAGCAAACAGGTAAACAGCTGTGCTAAATTAATCGACAAAGGATTTCATGAGTGTAGTATTCAGAAAGTCTCCAACAATTAAAGCCAACAGAAATATGTAGAATTTTAAAAGTGTTTATAATACTTTAAAACTACACACTTCAGTAGAAAAAAATTATGACATAAACTGTACATAGTTTAATTTCTGAAGGTTTTCAAAAATTTATATGTATTACCATGATATCTAGTTCAGTTAAAAATCTAATGTGTCAAAGCCGTGGGATTAAATCTCCTTCCTAAATTTCTTGGGTCACATTGAGCATTACCTCAGTCTCCTGGGTAAAGTCAAGAGCATCTTCTCCCGATGCCAGAAGAGTATGGAGGATCTTTTGCTTCTCCTGTTCCCATTCCACCAGCATGGACTCCCAATGATACCTCTCTGCCATTGCAAATGTCTGCAAATCACAAAGGGAATTTTTCTTTATCGATTCACATAATGGAGACAAGGAACTGGAGAGATGTCATGTTAAAACGACAAGTGTAGTCATCAATTAAGTTTAAAGCATAAATCACATCAATCAGCAAGGTCAGCAAAAAGAACGTTTGCTATCCCAGATAGTTGAAGACAATCCACATTTGCTGTCATTGCACTACGAGACTGGCAGCAATTTAAGCATTCTGGTACGTGCATTGTTAAACACAGAAATGCTGAAGCTGCTGACAGTGATTCAAGCCTCCTCCACAGATTGACGAGCTTGCAGGCTTCTCTGATGAAATGAAGGAAAATCTGTTGAATCGACATGAACCTATTTGCAAATTTGCCTTGTTGTAAAGTACCCCAAGATAGGTACACTTTTTTCTTCAGTCCTATTAGACTTCTAAATCAAAATTACTGCCTAGCAATGCCTCTGGCCCTAAAGAACCATCAATATATGCATTGTTAATCTTTCACATAAGTATTTCAAATATAGTGGATCTAACGTTAAATTTATAATTTTTCAATGTTTACCTTAACCTCATTTTAGTATTCTATTCATTGATCAGCACTGTACAATGTTTAAAACCCCAATGAAAAACTGAATCTTTCCCTTGTTTTGTATCTGCAAATTGCTTAGCCTGATTGGCTGCTCAGCCCAGCTTGTTGGCATTACAGCTCCTGGACCCTTGAATTGATGCTTGACACAGACCAACTCTGGAAAAAGGGAAATTCAGCTCAGATTAATGGTTGTTTTGTGGGCAGCCTTCTTTCAGCTAAATGGCAAATTCCATTCTTTGCCACTTTTCTCAACAACCAGGTTAAATTAGGAATACACTTGTTCAATTTTTGTTCCCCTTATTATCTTCCTAATAGTTAGTCAGTGTGAAACCTATTTCCTTATTTCAAAATCACCTAACATCTCTTAAAGTTGCATTTCTGCAATGTACAGGTAACATAGAGCAATTGTTGCCCAATTCTTAAAAAGCTAACACCACCTACCATGTTATAATACTGAAGAGGTAAGCGGAAATGAAATCAGCCAGGAAACACCAAAATTCAAGGCAATAGTTTAAAACAAAACAACTGATTTCAAACTTATTTCCTTTTAGTTACTATCACAATGAAACTCACAAACCTCGGAAAAATTATTAGGATAAGTACACATCAGTCATAGGTTAATTGAATGGCAGAGCAGTCACAAGGGGCTGAATAGCCACTCCAATTCCCATGGTTCCAGGAAGCACATTATTATTATAATACAAAGACTGATCACTATCCTTAATTGCTTTCAGGGTGAGCGAAGAGGCCCAAATAATGACAGTGCTCCTGAGGCAGGTGGTTGCCATGAGGAACAAGGACAGTAAATTCCCATGGAAAGATGCGTTTGATAACCTAAATTTGATGAGCTAATTCCATAAGGCGGCCAGTTTTTTTTCAACAAGATCTCTTTATTGGTCACATGTACATCGAAACACACAGTGAAATACATCTTTTGTGTAGAATGCTCTGGGGGCAGCCCACAAGTGTCGCCACACTTCTGGCGCCAACAAAGCACGCCCACAATTTCCTAACCCGTACGTCTTTGGAATGTGGGAGGAAACCGGAGCACCCGGAGGAAACCCACGCAGACATGGGGAGAACATACAAACTCCTGGCAGACAGCAGCTGGAAGGAGTTTGCGTGTTCACACTGTGTCTGCGTGGGTTTTCCTCCAGGTGCTCCAGTTTCCTCCCACATTCCAAATGTGATCTCCTATTAACAGACATTTTGCAGAACTATTTCAATGAGTCTAACGGAACCTATTAATTTTTTTTTATTTCAAATCATTTGTTGGATTAAGGAAAGAATCATTACACCATTTAGAATATTCCAGAGATTACTTCTGTGTCTTTTCACATTTTACTATAATTGGCTCAGCATGACAAAGGCAAAAATTCAAATCAAAACTATGGGTTTGCACATGGTCTACCAATAGCTTAATTAACTTGGCAACGCCTATTGGCCTAAATTCTATCTGGTAACAAGCTTACACCCAGTATAAATAGATATTTAGTCCCATTAGTTTTTTTTTGTGTTGAGTGTTCATTCACTTCTATAGCCTCTGATTATATTGTTTCGCTAATTCTGAAAAGATCATTTTGGTAATGACATCTAAAAATGGCACAGAACATGCTAATTCTCGACCACTTGATGAAAGAAAAATTTTCCACAGGTCACAAATTGTCGATTTTTTTCCCTCAATTGGCATTTCTAACTTCCGTAGCTTGATCCCTAAAAGCACTCAATAACAATTTAAATACAATACAGATTTAGAAGCTATTATGTTCCCAGCAATGGTATGCTGAACTGAACAGTAAAAATAAATGACTCAAAAAAAACTAGCAAAGGCTTTATCAAGCAGTGTTAGGTATGAACATGCTGTGACATTTAGATTTCTTCATTGCTCATACAATCCATTCAGATTAGAAAGCTGTAGCGTCAGAATAATCTGAAGCACCTGCAAATCAGACCTCAATTCAAACCCATTGTTTCCGCTCTGACAATGTCACTTTCCATACCTATCATATCTGTTTGGATAATGCTTTTTTCCATACCAACACTACAAGTCTCTATTTTCCCTCAACCATACTCTCCCCACCACCACCATAGCTGACAGGGTTTATAATCACATCTATTCCATTCTCACACTTCTGCTCTCATCCACTTTGCTGCCATCCAGAACAAGGAAAGGGTTCCCCTTGTGCTCAGCATTTACTGCATCAGCCTCCACATTTTCTGCACTGACTAAAGGATCCATTAGTCACCATCTTCATAAATAAAATCAAGGGCATAGATAGGGTGAATGCATTCAGTCTTTTTCCCAGGGTTGGGGAATCAAGAAATAGAGAGCATAAGTTTAAGGTGCGAGGGGAAAGATTTAATAGGAACTTAAGAGTCAGCTTTTTTTTTGAAATATACAGAGGGTGGTACATATATGGAATGAGCTGCGGGAGGAAGTGGTTGAGGCAGGTACAATAAGACAATTGAACAGGAACATGGATGGCAAAGGTTTAGAGGGACAGGGGCCAAATGCAGGCAAATGGTATTAGCTTGGATGGGCATCTTGGTTACTATGGACCAGTTGGGCCAAAGGGCCTGTTTCCATGCTTGTAAGGTAAGGGTTAAAAGTGCCTCCCTCCCTCTTCTTGACTCCTTTTTAGCTTGCTTCTCACTATGTCAAGGAATGGTTAGAATTACCTTTTTCCACTGTTTATGATTAGTCTGAGGAAATTCCGTAGCCCTGTCTAAATCCATATCTGTGGAACATGTTTATTTCAAAAGTATGAGATGTGAGTGGTTAAGCAGAGACAGGATAATTAACGGAAGGGCAGCCACCTGGATTTTGCAAGGACACTTCCTGGCGTCTAGCCAAGGACACTGAGTGGACAGTTTTGAAAAACTGTATACAAGGAACCTGGGAACGTTCCCTAATCGGACTTCATTGAGGACCACGTCACAACCAGGGCGAAAGTGTGAGGCTGCCAGCTGTCCAATCAGGAGTCCCCAATGAGCAGAACAGGCGAGTTAAGACGTCTTATCTTGATACAAGTTGCTGGTTTGCTTTGTTTTCACTTTAATAAATTGTTGAGGTTAGCTACCACTTTGTCTGGTGTTCTCTTTCTCTTTCCAATAACACGCATTGAAATCTAAAAGAACCAGGACAACAGAATGAGTCATACTGTTCCGTTACAGTGTTGTATGACTCTAAATACCTGAGATGTGTGTGCTACAACTGTAGTTGAAGATTTAAGAAAGTAGAGCTCATATCAAAATTAAAATTATCCTCCGTAATTTCCAACACCTCCAATTTTGTGGCACCACCAGCCACAATTCCCCTTCTTTTGCTTGATACCCTCTTTCTGCTGAAACAACCACCATTTTTGTCTTTCATTCTCTCCTGGTCTCTACCCATCATATACTTTGCCTTATGTTCCACCTTTTCTCTAGAACATAAAACTCACCTTTAGCTTGTACCAGTTCTGAAGAAAGATCATCAACACAAAATGTTAATTTTCTTTTTCTGTCCACCAATTATTATTGTTCATTGTTTGGGATCATGGCATCAGTGACATGACCAGCAACTATTGGCCATCCTAAGCTGCCCAAGTGAAGGTGGTGTTGAACAATCTTTTAAAGTTCTTCTGGTGCTGGTACTCCCACAATACTGCTGGGTTGAGAGTTCCAGGATTTAGACCCAGCAACATTGAAGAAACATCAATATTGGTGTTGGTTTAAGTCAGTACAGTGTGTGACTCAGAGGGGAAGATGCAAATGCTGGTGAACCCATGCGCTTGCTGCCTTGGTCTTTCTTGATGCAAACTTCATGGATTTGGAAGGTGCTGTTGGAATAGCTTGGGTGCATTTGGTAGATACTACACACTGCAGCTACAGTGTACCAGCAGTGGAAGGAATATTTGAAGTGGTGGATAGGGTATTGAGCAAGTGGGCTGCTTTGTCTTGGAAGATGTTGAGCTTCTTAAATGTTGTTGGAGCTGCACACACCTGGGCAAATGGACAATATTCCATCACACTTCCAAATTACAGCTTCAAACGTGTTAGTTCTATTTCCCACATTTCTGCTGTCATTTCCTCTCCTCCCACTAGCCATGGTATTTATAATTGGTCCAACTGAGCTTCTGATCATTGGTGAATGCCACGATGTTAATCGTGGTGAGGTTAGTGAAGGTAATGTCATTAAGTATCAAGGGTAAATGATTGGAGATCACTCGTCGTAGATGGTCATTGCTTGACACATTTGTGCTGTGAATGTTAACTGTCAGCCCATGCCCAAATGTTGCCTGGATCTTGCTACAATTTGATGCAATTGGCTTCATTTGCAAAGGGATTCCAATGAAATTGAACACTCTGCAATCATCAGAAAACATCTCCACTTTTAATCTTTTGATGGAAGGAAGCTCATTGATGAAGTTGAAGATGATCGGGCCTTGGACAGAAAACTGAGGAAATCCTGCCAGGATAGGCTCAGACAGGGGTAATTGGCCTCCAACAACCATAATTTATCTATGTGCAAGATTATCTCACATATAAAGCAATCAGATGTGAGAGTGGAGATAATCAATGATTACCTCCATTGATTGATGTGTTTTCCTCCTGATGCTCACTGACTTCAGTTTCACCAGGGTTCCTTGATGCCACACTAAATCAAATGCCACCTTGATGTTGAAGGCTGATACTCTCACCTCACCCCTGGATTTCAGCTCTTTAGTTCATGCTCTGACCATGGCTGTGATAAGCTGATCCTGGTGAAAAGCCAGACAGGGTTATCAGCAAACAGGTTATTGGAGAATTAGTGCTGCTTGACAACACTGTCAATCACACCTTCCATCACTTCACTGCTAATTGAAAGTAGACTGAATGAGCAATAATGAGCCAGATTGAATGTGTCCTGCTCTTGTGGACAGGACATGCCTGGGCAACTTTCCATATTGTTGGATTGATGCCAGTGTTGTAACTATACCAGAACACTTGGCTAGAGAAACATCTGGTTCTGAAGTGCAAACTTTTAAAGGAATAATAGTGTTATCTGGTCCCATTGCCTTTGCTGTACCCAATGGACTCAGCTACATCTTGATTTCATGTGGAGTCAATCAAGACTAGTTTCTGTGAAGCTGAGCTGGATAATATATATCTGGTTGAACATGGTTGAGAATGCTTCAGACTTGGCTTTAAGTCTTACTTGTTGGACCCTGCCATTGTTGAAGTGAGAATGACCTTGAAGCCTCCCTTTCCCATTTGCTGCTTATCTGTTGACCACCATTCATGACTAGGTGTGGCAGAGCTTTGGTCTGATCCAATGGTTGTGAGATTGTTCAGCTTTGTGTACTTCATGTTATTTTTCCTGCTCAGATGGCACCTTATTATTAGGTATGACTGGTACTGGCAGATCGATCTGCACTCCTCATTGATCCAGGGTCAATCCCCTGGCTTGATTATAATGGTGGAATGAGGAATAAACCATGCCACATGGCTACAGGTTCTAGTGTACATTTCTGCTGCTGTTGATAGTCCACAGTATGTTATGGATGCCTAAATTTTATTTGCTACATCTGTTCTGAATCTTTCATATTTAGCTTGACTGTAGTAGCACACAACATGATGTAAGGCATCTCATGTGAAGACAGGACATCGTCTCCATAAGGACTGTATGGTAACCATTTCTACCAATGCTTTCATGGACAAATGCATTTGCTAGAGGTAGATTGGTGAGGGTATGTAGATTTATGCCCCATGTTGACTTGCTCACTACTTGCTACAGACTTAGTCTGATTGTTACATCCTTCAGGACCCAACAAGCTTGGTCAGTGGTGAAGCTACCAAGTCACTCTTGATGATCTACAGTGAGGTCCCCCACCCACAGTACATTCTGTGTCCTTGCTGTCAAAAGTTTTGTGAAGAGTCAATGTTCTATTTTCTACCACATTAGTGTACCATGTCAATCAGCACAGATTTTGGACTGTTACAAGATCCCAAACATTACTCTCCTAGCCAGTGCTGAGAAGCACCTTCTAATCAAAGGATCCATTAAAGAGTCACCATCCATCATCTTAATGACTGAAGTTATATATGTTACAACAGAAGCTAAAGCTTTAAGACACCAAAATTCATACTGAAGTTACATTTTGAGCCAAAATTTGTACACATTTTAGTGTTGTGCTGATTGGTTCTTCAACTGATGCTCATATTTCAATTTCCAACAACATGGTTTAGCTACAGGAGAAACAGACTGGAGCCTGTCATATTCTTCTGAAAATCAAATGAAAATACACAAGGTGGTTTTTAAAAATAAGTAGTGGATCTAATTTCTATTACAATAATGGAATATATTTATTGTTCGAGTTGTCAAATGAATCACAATAATTAAACCCCAAATTTTGTTTTGCATCCCACGATTAACTGCCCTCACCGTAAAATACAAAACTCATCCCCCCTCAACAATCATCCTTGACCAACAGAAGAATCTATTTTTCTCACAAGCTTAACGTAAACTACACAATTTTAACATGAAAAAAATTATGATTTGTGCAAATTGGGTTTTGCTCGATAGAATGGCACTAAGTTAGAAATCAAGAGAGGAAATTCATAGAGAAACACCACCATTCTCCTACAATCTATATTAACTATTCAATCATTGAAACCTTCATTGAAGTATTAACAATATTAAAGCTTCCTAAACATCCTGGGCTCTTTCCAGGTTGACATTCAGGGCAGGTTCTCTCAGAGCAGTGGGTGACCCTTTGTTAAAGGGTCATATCCCATGAGTACCATTCAGACTGCCAAAATCATTTTGTTTTTTGACCCTTTACACGCATTAGTGAGAGCAGACACATCCTTTGGGATACATTCAAAACAAGGCAAAAAGTTGACAACACCTGTATAAGATAAAGTTAATTATATGCTTACCCTTAGAATAAGTGATTGGCACTGCGAAAAATATAAGCGGCAAAAGCTTGCATGGGAAACACTGAATTAGTAGTAGCATAGCCTGTCCTCAGCATATCATCTTGTCCACACATTCCACTACCTCAGGGAGAAAATCACTAACCAATTAAAGAGTGGCCCAACAAAAATGTCTATTAAACTCTAGCATAGAATGGGAAACTGCTCATTTCAAATCACTTTAAAAGAATGTTTAGTCTTGAATAGATAATGTTTAGGATGGCTATTTCTGAACAAGATTAGATTTTGTGCCCATCAGGAAAAGAAATTCTTCAGAGATTACGACAGATGTATCAAAGCCCACAGTGGTCGAGTTGTTTAGCTTTAAGGCATTCACAACACTCCAATAAGCAACACTAACATACCCTGTTGGAGTCCAGATTTGATGACTTGACAGACCATTCCAGCACTTAAAGCAGTGGATTAATAGCTTTTTAGGTTTCCATCAATTTCATGAACAGGGGCAAAACTAATAAGTGCAAGCAGGAGGGCAGTGTAGCTATTCAGTTGATCAGAGGACACCTACACCCCTCTTATTTCTAGCCACGAGTATTGAATTCTCTTGGATTATCAAACATCTTCTATCCGTTTCCAATGAGGACTAGCGTCTTAGTTGCTTGGAAGACAGACAGGTGAATCTTTACTCGATTAACAGTGAAAGCTTTCATTTACATCTTTCTGGATGAAAACAAGAATCTGTCAAATATCATTGGTTTACTGGATAAATCTGACAAATTACTGCAGATTATTCATTTGTATGCATCAGAGTCATATAAATTGCCTGGGAACTGAAATATGCAAATGTCAGTTTTTTTTCCATTCTACAATCACCTTCAACCATGGTCACAGTAAAAGCTGCCAAAACCAGCTGGAATAATATTTAATAATTTATTTTCCCTTCCTCTGCAATGATGACGACTCTTGCTTGTGTATGATGCTGTGGATGACATGTTAAGATATGAGCCATGACCATCAGTGTTGGTATTTTTGAAGTAGGAGATTGAAGAGGGGAGTTAATTATACATTAAGTTTTCCGAAAATATTCTAAGTCATTGTTCAAGCACTTATGTCAGTACTTTTATTTCACACTTTCAATGCTAAAGAAGATACAATTATTTTAACTGCTGTTAATAGTTGTGAGTTATTCAAATAAAATTCTTTGTTGCAAGTCTATGTTGGGCTTTTCTGTGAAGTAAGTTTTATTTCACTATAGTTGGTTTCATTACTGCCATGTATTGGGGCAATGGCCTGGTTGGTTTGAGTTGTCATAGAAAACCATGCTAAGAAATTATTTTAGGAAGGATAATGTCAATGGGATGCCAATGTTAAACAAAATAACTGATATCCATTATGAAAACTCTCAACTCCATTGGGATAATTTCAAAAATATGCCATTAGTTGAAGGAAAAATATTTGATTTGTAAATCTACATGTGTAAATGCACTCAAAGGTTTGTTATAATTTGGATTTGAATGCAAAAAAAAAGCTCTATTCCAAAAAAAACAGAACTACCACCATACATACTCCTGTTTGGCACAAGCAACCAAAGGCAAATTTCTACCTCTTGGATTAAGGTAGATCTCAGGACATGGTACTTATTTCTGATAGCTCTCCAGTGACACCTGCTGGGAAGTACACTTGCATATTGCACTGGGTTTTGTAGGGAAAATATTGGGCTTGGCTGTGATGTCGCCCAATTCTCAAAGACTCCTCTGTACATGCACAAAGCAAAAACTTGAACAACAATTACTTGGATGAGGTGCAAAAGGCCAGCAAGCACACATTAATCAGAAACCAGCTATAGCAAAAGGAGAAAATGGAAAATATTTTGTTTTAGCATATTCAGCACCAAGTTGTAAATGAGGCCTTCCTTTAAAAGGTTTTTTTTGTGTGAATGCACTCCCTCAATCTTCTCCTTTGGAACAGGAAAATCTTTCAGAACAAAATTCAACTCTTTGAGTTTCACAGATTTATAAATGAATGCTTCCTGTATCAGCTCCTCACAGAAAGAATACATTTATTAAAAAGTGATTTTATTCAACAGCCAGATCTTTTACTTATCTGATGTGATTTTTCAGTTTTGTAAATGAAAATCAAATTTATAAATATTTAAAAAATTGGCATTGTCATCTTTCAAAACACCCTCATGCTCCATTCTTTTGTCTTTTCGAGATCCGTATCCAAGATTTAATTATTTCTTAGGCTTTGTATACTTTTTAAAAAAATTGTTCACAGGTTCAACAGAGTGTGCATGATGCCATTTTTATTAAAATTTTACTAATCAGTTACCCTTTTTGTTTCCTTTAAGTGAAGAGGCTAGGAAAATTGAGGCCTGGCTTGGATTTTTCAATGATTTTAACGTCAGTGCAGATGCGTTGAATTGACGTTAATTCTCAATGCGCCAAGGGAGCTCAATTTCCAGCTCTTCAGCGGAGAGAGATAAGTCGTCTAGGACTATGTAGAGAACTGACAAAGATGCTTCATAATTACTGTGCAATGTGCTACGCCACGAATATAACTCAATCTGCAAAATAAAAACAGCTAAGCACCTTTCTTCAAAAGTAAATCAATGCCAAGTTCTCTCTATTAATGCTATACAAAATATTTCCAAACTCTCGTCATTGTAATGGAAACAAAAAAAAAATGCCATTTTATCACTAACAGAGAAATTGGATGCCTATACATATGATTCCAACAACAGTCTTTTGCAGTCTGTAATTGTTAAGAGACAGTAATAGAATGGACAATTTCACCTACCCTCCTTCTGGACTCTTCAATGGCTGACAACAGTGCATTATCACGTTCATTCTTCAGGAATCCCTACAGGGTACACAAAACAGTGTTATAACACCACTTATAATTCTAACACACCAGGTTTCACCACAGAATAAACTTAGTGCATATCACTGCACAGTCTGCATAATTAGAAAAACTGGAAAGCAGAGCTCAATAAAATCTGTAAAATATAACCAACCTGCTGAAAGCTTTCTCCTACAGATATTTTAAAGAGTGTGTGTTGCACATATGGTTTGCATCATCTAAAATTATATCCTGTTAAATACCATTACAGGCTCATGGCGTAGGCGACAACCAGAGACTCAAAAAGATCGCAGAATTAACTTTGCTTACGCATTTAACTAATGACACTGAACTCACTCATTTGAAATTATGAATTTATTCTTTAGATGATATATTCCTCATATTCCTACCTATTTGGCACAAACCCAACAGCTGCCATTCTGACATGAACAAGAAAACTTAATGGAAAAATATGTGAAATGGAAGCTTCCCACTAGTCTCTCCCTGCAGGCATCTCCATTGCTCCCTAAGCTGTATAGGAACATCACTGAAAATGACAAGTGAAAAAGAATTGCTAATTATTTTATCGCCCTCATTGTCATTTTTCACCTCCGAACTGCGAACCTGTTTTCATTTGGTCCCATACTCTATGCAGAGTATGCTCAATGGTGCAGCAATCATTCAAATGACCGCACCCATCTCAGAAGTCTAATGGACAATGACTCCTGCCTTGACATTGCAATTTAATTCTTGCAGTTGTCAAGTTCTAAGTTTTTATGTAGTGCAGGAAGCAATGATTTAAAGAAAATCTTGCAATTCAGAATATTTTTAGGCATAATTTTAAAATAATGTGAGCCAATTGCATCTGTGCTATACCTTTCTAAATAAAATTGGAATAAGGTGACTATAAAAATCCAAATGTGGGTTAATGCTTGGGAGTGCAATTTTCCAGATATTTCTCCACTCAAGTTCTTCACATATAATAACTGATTCTTCTTAATCATCTTC
Organism: Pristis pectinata; assembly: GCF_009764475.1. Classification (NCBI taxonomy): domain Eukaryota; kingdom Metazoa; phylum Chordata; class Chondrichthyes; order Rhinopristiformes; family Pristidae; genus Pristis; species Pristis pectinata. Next base: position 40,652,068 of record NC_067417.1, read on the forward strand.
CGAATATACTAGAAGCAAAATGTAGAAATGGCTTCAGACAGCAAACAGGCTCTATATGACGCAGTTACTTGACACACCCATCCTTTCAGAGACAAACCTTTTGAAACAATGGATAATTAGAATATCTGTGAATGGACGCTTCCTCTAAAATAAAAGAGGATGACACCAAGAAATCACAGTTTAATTGTACTGAGCAAAATAAAAGTTGTTAATTGCAAGCTTTAATGAGCATTTTGCAGCTTAATATAGTAATGGTAACACAGAAATCCACATTTGTATCCAGCTAAACAAAGCGGCATTGGATTCAATTTCATTATTTCTTGCTAGTAATTAAATGGCATTTAAGTAATTGTATATTTGAATATAATAGCAGAAAAGTAAAAAAGTACTTTGCATGACATTTTTATTTAAAGCATTTAAAATCTATTTGATCCTTCAACATCGCTGCAATTTGATAACCAAAGTAAAACTATGCATTTCATGAAGGAATTTGACCTGAAATTTCACCAAAAAGACAGAACTAGAATTGTTTAGAGACACCTAAATGCCATTGTCATCCTGGTCAGGTCTGCTAATATTCTAAACCAGAAGAAAATAGTTCAGTACTAAAAATAGGAAACAAAAGACCAAGATAAAGGGGGCAAAGATAACATCAGCAGTCTGAGTCGTTTATACAATTTAGTGATTATGTAACAATCAAGGGAAGATATTAAAAGAACAAAAAGAGAAAGTACAGAGGGTTAATAATAATAATCAGTTGAATTAAATGAAAAAGCAAGAATATTGCCACTGGTCCAGCATCTGTACAGCTACCATTTCCACAGTCATAATACCTGGACAAAGAATTGCATTAAATGACTTACTATATGCAACAAAATGAATATCTCCTATAGTCAAACTACTAAAAAATTGCATATTTCAGATTAATAAAACACTGTAGTCCTTTATACTTACTGCACAGCACTCTCCTTGAAACAGAACAATCGAAAATGGCAACTGATTAGCAGACCGACATGACACGAAGCTTTCGGCTATTAGGCGCAGCATGACCCCACCCCAAATTTATTATATGTTGGGTCTTACGTGGCCACAACACGATTAAAATGAATTTCAAAATCCGTTTCCTTACCTGGAGAAAATCCCTATATTTTAAAAGAAGTGGTGTGGGTTCAACAGACGTACCTGATGGAATTTGCTCTGTCAGATATATGCCAATACTCTACTTAATAAAAGAACTGATGCATATCAAGGCCATTCTAGGGTTCATGATGCTCCTGATCAGTTTCTGATGCTGTCTAATGCCTATCTTGTTGCTGTAGCTCCCCTTTGTACAGCAAAAAGGCATCAAGATTCCTAGAACTGTTGATACAGTCAACAGTCCGGGAGCATAATTAACCAGCAGCTGAGTGTCTAGGGAGCTGACAATCAGCTGAGTCGATTTCACAAATGCGTGCACTGCAGTTCACCCTTTCCACAGTACTGCAAAACGTGAATTCCTAAACCTCAGCAGTCCAAAGCTGGTTGCTCTGATCAGTGCTATGGTTTTAGGGTTACACAGGGATTTTTTATTGTTAAAGGACTGTACCATATCAATTTGAAGAAGGGGAGGGCAGGAAAGACACAAGGGTGGGGAATCGAGGGGGGGGACAGCAAAGAAAGATGATTCAACCTTTTCTCTCCTCCCATGGCCCACTGCAATTTACGATAATGGGAATTTTTGATGACTTCCGACATCCTGCCTTGAAATCAGGCTAATAATCCTTTTAGCTGTCATGTTTTGTTAATGAGGTAAATGCGGCTGCAGAATGAAGCAACGCTGGGAGATGCACAGTTTAATCACAGATGTGAAGCTATTTTCTTAAACTAGCAGATTTTACTGCCATATGTCATGAAGCATGGAGAGATGTAACATTTTCTATCTAACCTCACCCAGCAGCAAAACTGGTCAGCATCCACCATTTATGCAGGCACCAATATTACTGTGTGCCTTTGTTGACTGCTGGCCAACTGCAGGTGAGAAATGAAGCAACATTAATAGTCACTAGCCATATGAGCACAATATGGAACATGCTATGTTGTCGTTATGAGAATTCGACTGAGCTTTCTTGCTACAGTCTGCTTTTTCCACATCTGAAAATCAGTGCTGTGTACAGCATTAAAGTAACCTTGCATTCATTCTAAAATGATATCTGTTGTGTCACTGAAAATTGCCAAAATTCAGTCTGCGGTATCGTAAAGCACTGGATGACTCTGCATTATTGCACATAACACAGTAAGTGTAAATTTAAGCATTATAAATTGAATTAAATTAGTATTTTTCCTTAATGGCGATCTACAGGTTAGTTACTGATAATGTAACTGAAGGATTTAGTATATTATGTAGTTAACAGAGATACTACTTGTGCTGTTTTCAAAGTGGAATCCAGTAATTGAAAAACTTGTAAGATTTTAAGTCAGAGGTAATAGTCGCCATAATATTTTCCCCAGCTTGCCTTTTAGATTTTTTAATATATTTATATTATAGTACTAGCAAAATGAATAAAAATTCCTTGCAGGTCAGACCAGGAGTTACATCTGGATGAATAGTTGCAACGAGACCTAAAGTGAAAGCTGATTTCAGCAACCAGAATCTGACCATTTAATCCTGTACAACCAGGCAATAGCATCTCATCAAATTGCAAAACGCCACAGAAACTTCTAGAGACAGTAGCGCTCATTTTATTCAGCTCAGAGTGGGGCATTTTTCTTTTACAAACAATGAAATCATATGGACAATAGTGCAAATCTATTTCTTCAGAACTAACATTTTAAAGGTAAAATCACCTTCATTTTAATTATTGAACTACCTGATGTGTGAATCCCATGCTCTTTCAAATTAAAATAATTGGGGAAATTTTTACATAATATCAAACTGACAAAATGGTTGAACTATAGAAACCTATCTTATGCAAAGAAGATCCGATGTAATCTAAAAGATGGTCTGTGCAGAGGTTTACATTCCTAACCAATTTACAGCACAATGGCGAAAAGAATTCTGATTTATTTAATTATTTTCCAGATCTCACTGTGCAATTACTCTGCAGCAATGTAAGCAGGTTCTCGCCCACTAAACCAACAGCTCAACTGGAATGATAGGTTTATTTTCTACAGACAGGTTCAGCAGATCCTGCAAGAAAGTTGATAGGATTGTTTTTTTTCAGGGAGCAAAAGATAATTTAATTTCAAGATCAGGTGACATCAATAAATAGCACTTGCTATGGTGACATCTGACTCCTTGATTTAAATTAGAGGCGAATTATTTAAAATTAGCCAGCAAACTATATAATTGCCATTTTATATTGATAACAATACAAAATTCCATACAATTATAATCAACATGCGAAATTAAATATCAAGTGGGAATTTTTGCCACCTCTCATAGTTTCTGGTCTACAATTGGCAATGCACTTAACAGGTAAATAGACACATGGCTTAGAGTTAATCTTGCCTTTTCATGGGAATCTTAAAGCAGATTATTTCCGGGGTAAGATTTGTGCAATTCCTGATCATTCACAAGAGTGAGTCAGTATAGCCAGCCATCTTCTTGTCCCAAATATAGGTACTTTAGTTTTGGAACTCAAACTGTGGTTAGCTTCAAAATGATGTTAAGCATTTGGTGTGGTATGTTGCCTCCCAGATGCCAGGTTCAGAGACATATCAGATTAAGTCCACAGCATTCTTAAGGGGGAGGGTGAGCAGCCAGAAGTCATGGTACACATTTGATACCAACGACATAGATAGGAAAAGGGATGAGGTCCTGAAGAGGGAATACGGGGAGTTAGGAAGGAAGCTAAAAAGCAGTACTTCAAGGGGGTAATCTCTGGATTGCTGCCTGTGCCAGTGAGGGTAAGAATAGGAAGATATGGCAGACAAATGCATGGCTGAAGAGTTGGTGCAGGAGGCAGGGTTTCAGATTTGTGGATCACTGGGATCGCTTCTGGGGGAAGGTATGACCTGTACACGAGAGGGACCAATATCCTCGCAAGGCAGGTTTGCGAGAGCTGTTGGAGAGGATTTAAACTAAGTTGGCAGGGGGATGGGAACCAGAGTGTTAGGTCAGATGATGGAGCAGTTGGTGTAAAGGTAGATGCATTATGCAGAGAGACTGTGAGGAAGGATAGACAGTGGATAGGACATAAACGCTGTCAGTTGAAGGGGTTGAAATGGCTTTACTTCAATGCGAGAAGTATTAAGAATAAGGGTGACGAACTCAGAGCATGGATCAATACGTGGAATTACGATGTTGTGGCCAATACAGAGACTTGGCTGTCACAAGGGCAGGATTGGCTGCTTGATGTTTCGGGTTTAGGTGTTTCAAAAGGGATGGAGGTAACAAGGGGGGGGGGGGGGGGGGGGAGGGGAGTGGCATTGCTAATCAGGGACAGTATTACAGCTGCAGAAAGGGAGGATGTTGTGGAGGATGTCTACTGAGTCTGTGGGACTGGAAGTTAGAAACAGGAAGGGAGCGATCACTCTATTGCAAGTATCCTTTTTCCCCCCCCCCCCCCCCCCAATAGCCACCAGGACACTGAGGAGCAGATAAGTAGGCAGATTTTGGAAAGGTGCAAGAACAACAGGATTCTTGTCATGGGAGACTTCAACTTCCCTAATATTGATTGGCACCTCCTTATTGCAAGAGATTTGGATGGGGCAGAATTTGTTAGGTGTGTCCAGGAAGAATTCCTGACACAGTATGTGGACAGGCCGACTAGAGAGGTCATACTGAATCTAGTACTAGGCAAAGAACCTGGTCAGGTGACAGACCTCTAGGTGGGTGAGCATTTCGGAGATAGTGACCACAACTCCTGACCTTTAACATAGCCATGGACAGGGATAGCAGCAGATGATATGGGAAAGTTTTTAAACTGGGGGAGGGCTAATTATGACAGTATTAAGCAGGATCTTGGGAGCGTAAATTGGGAACAGATGTTCTCAGGGAAATGCACAGAAGAAATGTGGAGGCTGTTTAAGGAACACTTGCATGGATAGGTTTGTCCCACTGAGACAGGGAGAGGATGGTAGGGTAAAGGCTGGTAGGGTAAAGGAACCATAGTTGAAAAGAGTGGTGAAATATTTAGCCAAGAGGAAGGAGGAAGCATACTTAAGGTTTAGGAAGCAAAAATCAGGCAGGGCTCTTGAGAATTATAAGGTAGCCAGGAAGGAGCTTAAAAAGGGACTTAGGAGAGCTAGAAGGGGACATGAGAAGGCCTTGGTGAGTAGAATTAAGGAAAACCCCAAGGCATTCTACATGTATGTGAGGACTAGGAGGATGACCTGAATAAGGGTAGGATCACTCAGGGAGAAAGGGGGAAACGTGCCTGGAGGCGGTGGAGGTAGGGGAGGTCCTCATTGAATACTTTGCTTCAGTGTTTACTAGGGAGAGGGACTTTGATGAATGTGAAGTCAGCGTAGAACAGGCGAGTGTGCTGGAACATCTTGAAATTAAGAAAGAGGTAGCGTTGGAGCTTCCGAAAAACATTAGGATGGATAAGTCCCCGGGACCGGACGGGATATACCCCAGGAGGTGAGGAAGAGATTGCTGGGGTGTTGACGACAATATTTGCATCCTCCCTGGCCACAGTAGTGGTACCAGAGGATTGGAGGATGCCAAATATTGTTCCCTTGTTCAAGAAAGGCAATAGGGATGATAATCCTGCAAATTATAGACTAGTGAGCCTTGCATCAGTGGTGGGCAAGCTATTGGAGAGGATTCTTAGGGACAGGATTTAGGAGCATTTGGAGAAGCATAGTCTTATTAGGGATAGTCAGCATGGCTTTGTGATCGTGCCTCACGAGCCTAATTGAATTTTTCGAGGAGATGACAAAACAAATTGATGAAGGTAGAGTGGCGGATGTGGTGTATATGGACTTTGGTAAGGCGTTTGACAAGGTTCTCCAAGGTAGGCTCATCCAGAAAGTCATGAGGCATGGGATCCATGGAGACTTGGCTGTGTGGATTTGGAATTGGCTTGCTCACAGAAGGTAGAGGGTAGTAATAGATGGAGAATATTCTGCCTGGAGGTCGGTGACTAGTGGTGTTCTGCAGGGATCTGGTCTGGGACCCCTGCTCTTTGTGATTTTTATAAATAACTTGGATGAGGAAGTGGAGGGATGGGTTAAATAAGCTTGCGATGACATGAAGGTTGGAGGGGTTGTGGGTAGTGTAGAAGGTTGTTGTAGGTTACAACAGGATATAGACAGGATGGAGTTCAATCCGGAAAAGTGTGAAGTGATACACTTTGGGAGAAGAAACATGAAGGCGGAGTACAAGGTTAATGGCAGGATTCTGAACAATGTGGAGGAACAGATGGATCTTGGGGTCCAAGTCCACAGATCCCTCAAAGTTGTCGCACAAGTTGATAGGGTGGTTAAGGTGGCGTATGGTGTGCTGCCCTTCAGTAGTTGGGGGATTGAGTTCAAGAGCTGCCAGGTAATGTTGCAGCTTTATAAAACTCTGGTTAGACCACACTTGTGTTCAGTTCTGGTCACCTCATTATAGGAAGGATGTAGAAGCTTTAGAGATGGTGCAGAGGAGATTTACCAGGATGCTGCCTGAATTGGAGAACACGTCTTATGAGGAAAGGTTGAGCGAGCTAGGGCTTTTCTCTTTGGAGCGATGCAGGATGAGAGGCGACTTGATAGAGGTGTATAAGATTATGAGGGCCATAGATATAGTGGACAGTCAGCACCTTTTCCCCAGGGCAGCAATAGCCAATACCAGAGGATATTAGTTTAAGGTCAGAGGAGGAAAGTTTAGGGGAGATGTCAGAGGTAGGGTTTTTTTAAAATCAGAGTGGTGGGTGCCTGGAATGCACTGCCGGGGGTGGTCGTAGAGGCTGATACAAGAGGGAAATTTAAAAGGCTCTTAGGTAGGCACGTGGAAGTAAGAAAAATGGAGGGATATGGGCTGTGCAGGAGGAAAGGGTTAGATTGATCATGGAGTAGGTTTTTATATAGTTCGGCACAACATCGTGGGCCGAAAGGCCTGTACTGTGCTGTACTGTTCTATGTTCTATTTCTGATTCTTATATTTTACAGAGTTCCAGGCATAAGGGCAAATATCATTTTAAAATACACAAAAGAATGGGGAAACCTAACATTTATCAGGATTATGGCAGAGTGCCGAGACAGGGGATTTAATTTAACGTGCTGATTTTTAATTTCTAAAACCTGTGGTTTGATTCCAGTCAATATTAATAAAATAACATTTTCCATCCAAGCCTATTAAGTTATAAGTGACCAGAAAACAGCCCATAATTTCTTTGTACTCCTTCAGAAGGTGATGCAGTGCAAGAAATGTCACAATGAGACAATGGATGCTTCTCTGCAGTTCTGTAATAGTACATTAAGAAAAAGTAGAGGAAGCCAGTCAGCGCTGGGTGGCTGCCAGGCAGAGTTCGGTGCCGTCACTGGGCATCCAAAAAATGATCATACTCACTTGAGAATGGCAAAGAATTTTCTTACAAGTGTCAATGAAACATTGATCAAGGTATTCAGACAGCATTAATAGGAGGAAGTGGTTTTGGAGTCAAACTCCTTAGCAGACTATCACAAGTGGATCTTGCTAGTCTGCTTCTTAGACTTATCTGTTCAGACTTGAAATTTAAGGATGTGGAGGGCCAAGTGAGCTAAGACTCCTAAGAAGTATCCTATGAGGTAACACAGGCAGTGAGTGGCATGTATTCCTCATTCAGCAAATGGCCAAGGGCCAATTGGCCTTTAACAACTTCCCATTTTTACGTCTCTATTACAGATATTTAAGAACTATTCAAATAGATTTAAATAATTAAAAATATCATTAAAAAATTTAAATACACCTTAAGATACTAGCAAATAATATAAACTATTAAAAGTATAATCAGACAAAAACAAAAACATTTACTTGTACTTAGCATTTTCCACAGGATCAGTGACCCTGTTCAAATGAATGAGGTTGTTGTTATTAAGCCAGCTCTATATGGGATAGAGTTGAGGGGCCAGGTGCGTTATGCATCAAGTACCTCTCTTCAGTTCCCCAGTGCTGTGCCACAGCACGGCAGGAAGTTAAATCCAATGGCATCCAACTCCCAGTTTGATGGGAACACAAGCAAGTCCAAGTTGAGCTATGCCAGAAATGCAATTGATGGCTATCACAGCTTACAATTAATTTTAATAAAGAGAACTACAGTTTCTGAGAGAAAGGTCTGACGTGGATATTGGACTGAATTAGGCCTCCTCAAAATGAGTAGTTCTGAAGGGTACCAGCAGCTATCAGCCTTTTGCACCTTTGGAAATCTTGGACATCTGCATGTGACCATATATGCACATGACCACATATGCACAGAAGTCCAAGACATCCTGATTAGATGTACTTTCACTGAGTTTAATGGTGCAATTGTGGCTTCCTGGAGAGAATATGGAGGCACTTTTCATTTTGCCACAACTGTATTTTAAACCTGTTAGAAAAGGCAAGCACAGGGAAATAATTTATTTACTTTATTTTGATGATTTTGATTCTGTGTTTGAATCATTTTTTAAAAGTAATAAATTACGATAGTTTTTAAAATACCTCTCTTCTCAGAGAAATTTAAATGCCTCTTTTAACCTTTGGAAGCCAGCAAGCTAGTGTTCTGGGTCTCTCAGGATAGGATGCCCGAGGCCTACTCATCACTCACAACCTGCTACACCTTGCCGAGCACCTGTCAGATACAGGGAGTCAGTTTGTTCATCTGGAAAACATGCAGGTGGGCCGTGCCTAGTGTAGCAGGTCAGAACCATTGAAGTAAAATATGCAATGACAAAAATTCAGCAGACCACTGTATGAAATTTTTACAAATTAAGATCCTGCCCTCCATTTTTACATGGAGGCACAAGAGACTGCAGATGCTGGAAATCTGGAACATCACACAAAAGTGCTGAAGGAACTTTGCGGGTCAGGCAGCATCTATGGAGGGAAATGGACAGTCGACATTTCAGGTTAAGACCCTTCATCTGGCCACTCCATTCGACTGTCCATTTACCACCATAGGTGCTGCCTGATCTGCTGAGTTCCTTGAGAGCCTTTGTGTGTTGCTCCATTTTTACATTTTGCCCTAGCATTCCTCAATTTATGGCAGGTGGTTGGAAGTGAATTTGAGGGTGATGGGAACTGGGCAACACTATCTTTTTTAATCTCTAGAATTTAGTTTGTATTGAGAAGTATGAAGAAATGACCAACACAGCCAACTTCATATTCCTGGCATATAAAGGTTTGCACAAATGGGTATGTTCAAAACAGAACTCAAAGGCACACTCAAAAGATTGGTTTTCAGAAAAATATTGTCCTAAGGACTAAAGAGATCATGTCGTTTCAATGTCTTCTTCAAAACTAAAGTATGTAAATTATGTAAATAGAAGTATTTGGTTCAGTTCAATTTTTTTTAGTGGCAAAGGTGGAGGCAAAGCATGCAATCTCTTTGAAATTAAGAAATCTTGTTCAAATTAGGAAAATATTCATAATACATTAGAGATCACATCAGATTTATTCTCTGTTCCCATCCTCCATCTCAATGACACAGCAGCTTTTATTGTCATGCTGCTGTTGAACATGTTCACATTTGTACAAAGTAAGTCTGTCTGCACATCCATGTCAGCAACTAATGAATCTGACCCGATAGTGGCTTTAGGCTACCATTAAGCCATTAGCGTGAATTTACCCCTCCCATTCTCTCACCCCTGTTCTCTTCATACACTGTGGGTTATATTATCCTTCCGGTCTCTTTCCGCCATCTCCAATGCATCATCTGCCTCAATCTCTATTAGCAACAAATTGTCCCTTGTGATTTATTAAAGGCTCGAAGGCAAGGCCGATGAAGCCACTCTGAGTGACCTGCTGATAGTGCCTTTTTCCAACTGTAAATCCCATGCAATCGTATCAAACAATCGAAGGCAGCTTATTTAGGCAACAGTAAAATGCCCAGCATCCTATTTACAACCTCCACTGAAGCAACAGCCCATAACAGATATCAGGAGATCACGCCATCTCCAGTTAAAGATTCCGATTTTCGTTTTTACACTTATGAAGAGATTGCCCCACACTGTGGTAATAACTGAAGTTATCTATAGAAAAGTCAAAACTAATGTCCAATTAGCTGTACCATAATTGTGCAATAATGTAAGGCTCTTGATTTTTCAAAGGAAAAGATGACCACCATTAGATGCTCCCACCAACTTTGAAATAGAAGTATTTTCGAAGTATTTTTGAAAGCATTACACAGAGACTTAATTCCTAAAAAGGGTTAAGGTTAAAAAATACGGTCAGACCACAATACTAAATTCCCTCTCAGTCCTCCTTATCCCCACAAATGATAGCTTTATCAAACCTGTGACGAATATATTTTAAAAATATATAACTCCATTCAAAAAGACTGCATAACAGTCTATATTCATTTTCAAAATGATAACTGGACTGCAATATTGATGAGGCTAATAAAGGGGAAAAGTTGAATTTAAACTCCACAGCAATAATTAATCCTAGAACCAGCTGAATATTGGGGCATTATTATTCATAAGAATCATTGGCACAATATTAAGAACCACTTGAAGCACTCAAAATAGATACAGTGAAAATTTCAATGGAAAGGCTTGAACAAATTCTGAAGCTGGATCAGGATCTTTGATCTAAATCAGATCTGCCCTGGTGAGTTCAGCCCAACCCACTGCTATTGTACTAATTTTCCTCCAAGATAACCTTTACACTACAAACCTAAGAATAATTGTCTTCATGTAACTCTTTACCAATTTACAACCAGTTCTTGGAATCTCTCATTGAAGATTTGTTATCAAAGCATTGGCCAGTATAATGTGGCTAGGATTTTGTTGTGCGATTCTGCAGTCACAATGGCAACAGCTACAAATCTGCTCTAATGAGCTGCAATGACAACAGTTAACATCTACTTTGCTGAATAATGCCACATTCGCAAGAATGTTAATACACTGTGTTGAACAACTCAGGCCCAACTATGATAAGAAAAAAATTCAATCTCAAAAGGAAATGAAAAATGAAGCTGTGCCAAGTCAAGACCTCAAAAAAAAAGGCTGAGAGATGGACTAGGAGCTAGAAACAGAGCAGGGCACAAAAGAGAAACAAGGCACCATTGAGTAACGACTCAGTAGTGTAAAAAGAAATAACTAATTAGAATTACACATTCAATGGCATGGAGCACAAAAGAATGTTATCTAACAGTTCCCTATAGCTACTTTGCATAAACTTGGACCAAAGTGACAGACCAGAGACATGGTCCCTCGTCAATATCATTCTGCATTTGATTACAAGTAAATTCAAGTGGTCTGGTGTGACTGGGACCCTAATTCTCCCTCACTGCATGGAAGCACAAGGCCTTTGTTCAGTGCTTTTATAAACCAGTAATCCTGCAAAGCTGAGAACAGAATAGTAATTCAAAGCCAGATGTGGATGGTGGCCAAATGATATGCCCATGTTGTAAAATTCTTTGAATTTAACATTGCTTAAAGCAAAAAATCCACAGTATTGGTATTGAAGCCCTATAGATTTTTGCTACATCAATTATTTTTTTTAATTTCAAAAGCATTAACAAGAAGGAGAAAAGGAATCTGTTATTGTTTTTTAGCCTTCTACAAAATGAATTGCTTCGATCTGGAACTTACTACAAAGGGTGCAACTCAGTAAGTAGCCTTCAGTCTTCTATTTCAGATTCAGATCCCGCTTATAGAATCCAAGAATGCAAAATTTAATGATGATTGAAATAAAAGTAGAAAATGCTACATTCACCAGCTTGGGCAGCATCTGAGGAAAAAGCAAAGTTAACGCTCAAGGTTGATGACCCTTCGTTAGACCCTTCACTTTGACTTGAAACATTAAATCGGTTTCTCTTTCCACACCTGTTGCCCGACTTGCTGAGCATTTCCATCATTTTCTTTTTTTATTTCAGATTTCCAACATCTGCATTGTTGTGATTTTCATTTAATGTTGACTGGTTTTGAGTCTACAACTGGTCAATCACTTTTTTTCCTCCGCCCTTACAAGCTTCAAGACTAAAAGAACAAAAACTGATAATTTGCAGCAGATGGAAGCATACTGCTCACTGAGAAGTATCCATGACCGATGTCACCTTAGACTTATTTTCCCAAGTATGTGCAATACAGCCATGTAAACATTCTTTTCACAACAAAAGACATTTGATATATTTTTAGGAAGGAGAGTAAAGAAAAATGGGCTGGAAATATTGGTACAATTTTTTTAAAAATCATTCCATTTACTTCATTTTAACACTACAATACGGCAAAGAATAATCAAACAATTGACTTGATTAATTTCTATTTTTGGCACTTCCAGGATGTTCAGATGGTGTAGCAACATTTATTAATGTTTTCTACTCACTGTTTTCTCAGAATAATGTGGTCACATATGTAATAGCTGCTACAGAGAGTGGGTGGCACAGTTGTGATGCTGACTTCACTTTGCAAACCAGATCTCAGCCCTGTCCAGACTGATCAAATGACAGTTTCTATCCATTGATTTTAACAACTGCATATGAAATCAATTACTGCAGGCTGAATTATTGTCCAACATTTGGCCTTATTCCTGAGCGTCAATCTCACGCAGATCATGGAAAAATGTGAACAAGACACAGAAGGTAATATTCCCTTAGAATTAAATAAGCTGAAAAACAGAATAGTCTGAAATACAAAGCTACTGTGTCAGCATCTAAACAGGAAAAAATATTTTAAACTGAGGTTTTCTCTGACAAAAAAGTTCCCTGACAACATGCACAAAACACACAGAGTCATACTGTCATGCAGCATGGAAACAGGCCTTTTGGCCCAACTCACCCATGCTTGACCAAGTTGCCTACCTGAGCTAGTCCCATTTGCCTGCATCTGGCCCACATACCTCTAAACCTTTACTATCCACGTACCTGCCCAAACGTCTCTTAAATGCTTTAATTGTACCCACCTCTACTACGACATCTGGCAGCTCGTTCCACATACCCACCACCCTCTGTGTGGAAAAACTTGACCCTCATGTCCTCTTTAAATCTTTCCCCTCTCATCTTAAATCTATAGCTTTGGACTTCCCTACCCTAGGAAGAAGACCACAACCGTTCACTTTATCTACAGCCATCGTGATATTACAGCCTCCTACGTTTCTAGGGAAAAAGTACCAGCCTATCCAGCCTCTCCTTATAACTCAAGCCCTCCAGTTCTGTTAATATCCTTGTGAATCTTTTCTACTCCCTTTCCAGCATAACAACATCCTTTCTACAGCCTGGTGACCGGAACTGCACACAATACTCCAAGCGCAGTCCAGCTTCCATGACCTTCTCCACAGTAAATACAGATGAGAAATATTCAAAGATCTCACCCATCCCTTGTGTCTCCACAAACAGACTACCACATTGATCCTTAAGGGGACCTGTTCTTGACCCAGTTACTCTTCTGCTCTTAATATACGTATAGAATCTCTTTGGATTCTCCTGTACCTTTTCTGACGGAGCCATTTCCTATCCTCTTTTTGCCCTCCTGACTTCTTGAAAAGTTGTCAGATTTCCAAGACAGAGTGCCAGCTTCCACAGTATGGGACATCTGAGTACTGAACTACACTGGTGTAGACCCAATATAGATTTAGAGACTTTAATGGAGTGGAATGGTTCTGAGGGGGAGAGGCTAATTTACAGTTCTGAATTGAATGAATTCAAATGTATTTAACTTTAAGTTCTTTTAAGTGCTTTATTATTTATACTTAAACAATTATTGTATATAAAATTTTTTAAGAAGATTGATTTTAAATAGATATTGGAACACTTTTCCAATGTTTGTCAATGTCAGAGACATTCAAAGGCTTTTGATGGTCAGTAAGCCTCGAAGGGAAAGCAAGGTAGGTGAAGCTTGGCTGACTGCCAAAGCAGTTTGAGGAGTGTGGCTTCATGTCCTTGGTAGGAGGGTCCTGCATTCCACGGGGCCTTGTTAATCAGAAGGACACTCTGGGGACTAACATGTCTATTTAGATAGATCAGAGAATTGAGAGCTAGGTTGAACTGGAGTCGAGGCCTGGGGCAGATAAGCTGTGATCACATAGGGCAGGCTTGAGGAGCCAGGTGGCACACTCCTACTTCTGTTGTGTGGGGCTTGGGAAGCAGTATGTTCAATTTCAGCATCTACTGTTTTCCTTGCAAGTCTGAAGTTCTTCAATTTTTTTTCTCCATTTATACAAAAGCAAGTTGCGATCTTTACTATAGACAAATGTGAGAAAACAGAGGCAATTTAGGATTATGAAATTATGAAATTAGAATAGGTTAGAAATGAGACTACAGTTACAATTTACAGTTATAGAACTTTGTGTTCAAAATATTAAGCTGTTTTAGCATACTAGTGTTTTAAGACACATGATAGTGATGTACTTGGCCTGGCTGTTCCATGCCAGAGGAACTGAAAATGATTCACTTCCCACCACAAATATAAGCACCAAAAGAAAAAGGCTATTTCTAGGTCATCAAATTATAAAAAGTTCCCAGAAATACAATTGGGTGTTGCTTCATGATACAGTCTAGTAAGAACACATCCCTCCTCTCATTTTCTCCTCCCCACAATCATTTGGAATCTGCAAATAATTTTCACTGTAAAATTCAAGAAATCGCACCACAGTATATGTACTTCTGGGTGAAAGCCGTAACCAACTTATGCTACGTGGTTAATTCCTACTCAAATAAATTCAATAAAGCAATTGCAAGAATTAGCGTGATAAGAGATTAAAAAGCCAATTTCTAAAGTTTGTGCAACTGTGCCAATTATTTATGGTCAGTATTGTTAATGACTCCTGAAAGACTGGAAGCATCAGAACTTCAGATCACACTCAGATTAAATTGGTATTGGTACACTGGAGTCAGCCTGAGCTCTTATTCAATAAGTGAATAATGATGTGTGATCTATTTTTTCCAGTAATTTTGCAGGCTAAATGGGATTTGCTTTGTTATTATATACACTTCTAAAGCAGCCTTGACATTGTGGTATGGCAAGCAGCCAAGGTACATCTCCTGGTTTGAAAATAAAACCAAAGCAGGCAAGAAATTTGATGAGAGAAATAGTCTTTTAGAGAACAAGTATAAAATATTAGGGGGAATTAACCATTTTCTGGTATGAGCCCAGCAGTGAACTTGTTTGTGGACAGTTTATTATAAAATACCAATTCTGAGACCAATAGCTTGATGGATTGCTGAATCTGCAATGGACAACCATCCTTCATTCTTCTTTTAGAAGTGCAGATATTAACAATGCAGCGACACATTAATAAATAATAAACAATCCAAAGCTTCTTATAACATTATATTCAGCTCAAATTCGAGACACGTATATCAAGCTAAATAGCTTGGTGGTAGGGGGATCAGAAAGTCGATGAGATATAGAGTCAGCCTGCACAGCAAAGCTACTTTGGACGAAAGGACAAAAAACCTTTACACCTTTCAAAGACAATTAAAGGGTCTGGTCCAGACATCCAAGCACCAGAATTCTGGCTCCCATTTTGGATCCTCTTCTGAAGCAACCATTCCCTTCGTTCATAAAATGAGCCACATCTTTTGAATTATATTACTGTGATCACTTTTAAGTCTGGTTGCAAGTAGTATCAATTCCTCCATTTGACCATTAATTCTTTTCTGCTGTTCTGAACAAACTCAAAGTCCATAATATGAAATATGTAGCAGTACACTTCAAGTAATGGGCAGAAAGCTATCACCTTAGGGAGAATAATGAAGAGAATAAATCCACAGATATGGGTAGGAAAAAAATGATAAAAAGGCAAATAAGATTCTGAACCTTATGCAAAAAGACACCAAATATCAAAACATGAGGTACTGAATTTGTATAAAACATTGAATAGATGACAGATACACCATTGTGAACAGCACAGGTGGTTTTCTTATAGGAAAACAATTTTAGATCCAATAAAGGATGCAACAATAATTTACTAGACTATCTTCAAGAACAAACACCTGAAGTTAAAGGAAAGCTTGAAAATGATTTATTTTCCATAGAGGTTATGATAGGATTCGACATAAAGGTTTTCACAATGATAAAAGCTCAGAGAAAGTAAACAGTGAAAAACTGATTTTAATGAATAGTAAATCATACAATATGAAGGATCACTAAGGAATGATAGGGGAGCTTTCAGAAGATTATTAGACCAACAGCATTTAAAAATATCTTTGCTGATCATGCTACGATCACTATGATTCCTAATCTCTTCCCCTTTGGCTCAGCATCCGTACCCCTTCCCTTCACAGCACCATAAGAAAGCCTTGGAATGTTTTTCTACATTAAAGTCACCAGTTAGTGCAAGTTGTCATAGGAACAATTCTCTGAAGATTGCCTGTAACAGCCAACGTTGACAAGCTTATTAATCAACGCTATTGACAAGGTGATTTAACTGTTGCAATGACACATGGCTGCAACTATTCCTTAAAGGACGAGCATCATCAGATACATTGGTTGTAAATATCATCCTTAAACTGCAAAGCTTAATATTCCAACAATGATCATCCTTCAAAGGCAGCTCATTACACCAATTCAAGTTACAGCAGTATGTGCTTTTGAAGCATGATCAGCTAGCCCGCTCAGTTTTCCTGGGAAGAAACAGGTGACTTAATTTTGGGAGGTGGAGTCTTTATAAAATAGTAAAAGCAAACTAACAAAATTACCCACATTTATGAGACTGCCAAAGTAATTACATAAGATTTTCAAAGTCATAACCTTAACAGACTACATATTAGATTCAGACCTTGTAGCATCCTAAAAAGACAAATATGGAAAACTATAAAATGCACAAAACCTACATGAAGGGTAACAAACTGTCCCTAGGTTCCCTATTTGCCCAAGAAGCGGTCAAGAATCCAGGGCCTTCCACTTGACATTCACCCAAACCAGATGCCTAAATGTTAGACTGGTATTGGAAGGGTATTCAGCATACATGCTGGAAATCTGAAATTCAAATCTCAGAACTTAAGGAACTATATACATGTAGTTACCCAAAAGTTTAATTATTTCACAGAAAATCAAACAAAGAATTGATAGCGACAGCTTTGAGAAAAATGAAACAGGGATGTTGAAAAGCTTAAACTGATAAAAAAAAATTGTTCAGAGTCAATAGAAAACCAAAATATGAATTGTTAGAATTATTTGAATTATTTCTTTAAATCAATACATTTAACTCACTGTTCGTCAGGATATAGCAAAAGCAGTCACATATTTTGCCCATTCTATCTGTCTCACGCAGCTGATTAAGATTCTTGAAGGTAACAGCACCACTAATTACCTTTGAGATAATTAAACTGTGTTTAAGTAGTAGCTATCAAAATAATCATCATACCACTGCTTGAGAGAAGTGACCCAACACAACAGTGTAACAAGTTGTGCTCAGTCACACAGAGTTTAGTTTTACTCCTGAAGCAAGAGAACCTCTACTGGTTGCAGTTGGAATTCAACTAGTAGTATAGTCAAGATGAAATTGGAAACTTCCAAAGGGTTTGATGGGCCTGAGAAACCAAATCTTTATAAATATCAATCATACCCTAGCAGGAATTTCCTAGCAGACCCATTGCTTCAGCCTGTTCTTCCCCATCTTGACTTTATCCTTTCTCCTCTCATCCAGTCCTTTCTCACCTACCTATATGACCATCAGTTTTAGTTTCCCATGCCCTCACCCCACCAGTTCATTTTCGCCAAAGATATTCAATCCATCTACACCACCCTATGTTCCAATTGCCTTATGCTTATTCCTTGAACAAAGGAAGACAAGCAGTCCCCCTCCAACTCCCCCTTCCTTTGCCTGACTGAACTTGTTCTCACATTGAACAACTCCATTTACTTCTTCCAAATAAATGTTGTAGCAATGAGAACACTTACGGGTCTCTCTGTGGGATACTTGGAGTATCTCTTGTTTAATTCCAGCTCAAGTTCCTTCTCAAGTTTTGAAGGAGGATCATTAACATGACATATCTCCACAGATGCTGCCTGACCTGAGAGATTCCAGCATTTTCTACTTTTAATTCAGATTTCCAGCATCTGCAGTATCTTGCTTTTGGTTGAAATCCAAAGTGCTTTACAAAATCTATGTCTAAATTTGGCCTGCTTCACCAAAAAACTCAATATTTCCATTGATCCAATTTAATATTATCCAGAACAGCAAGTGTTTGAAAATGCAGAAAGCACTCAATTTTAAACAACTGTTACAGTCCAAATGATTATGGTTCCAAAATAAAAGGAGAAAATGCTGGAAATATTCAGCAGGTGAGGTCATATCTGTGGGAAGAAAAACAGACTTAATGTTTCAGGTCGAAGATCCTTCAGATGCTCTGATGAAGAGACTTCTAGCATTTTCTCTCTTTTAGATTTTCAGTATCTGCAGTTTTTTTAAATTTTGATTTCTGTTTCAATAAATCCATTCCTAACTTTTGTTATTTGTAAATATGGTAGGAATGGGAGAGGCTTTCATTATATTTTCTCATCCCATTGCTTTAAGATGGAATTTTATCTCAAGGCCATTACAACTATCCAATTGAAGTTCTAAAAATATACGAACCATTTCAATGACGTGCTATAATTAACCAGGCATCAGTTTTTTTCCGATGATAATTTTCTTTGATTTAAGCAACTCTAAGAAAACCAACCACCAGGGCAAATCAACACATAACATTGAACTTATGAAAGGACACTGACCTGAAACATTAACTGTTTCCCTCTTCACAGGTGCTGCTTGACCTGCTAGGTATTTACAGCATTTTCTAATTTTATTTTAAATTTCCACCATCCACAGCATTTTGTTGTTGTAATACCAGGAACCTTACAATTCACTACCAATAGTTCTGTATTTTTTATTCTACATATTTTCAACTGTAATAACAAGTACAGCATGATTACCCATTAAAATCTTTTATTTGCATAGTTCTTCATCCTAGTCAGTCTCTTAGGATCGAGGATGACTTGCCTTCACTGCATTTCCGGGATGGTACCTGCAGACTGTGCCACAGGTGCTTGAGGGGCTGGGAGGTGGGTTGTTTCCACTAATTATGCTGGGGTCTTGATGAAAGGGCACTTGAATGCACCATTTTGCACAGTTGTGGGGCAGGGATTCCCACAAGTCTGTCGGGATGTTACACTTTTTCCAAGGAAGCTTCGGGAACATCCTTGAATTGTTTTCCTTGTCCACCTACTAATCTCTAGCCATGAGAGAATAGAGTATTTACTTTGGGAGTCTGGTGTCAGGCATGTGATTGACATGGGTGATTAAGTGCAATGAGAGCTTCAGGGCTGGGGATGTTGGCCTGGCAGGTGTTGGTTCACTTAATCTGCTAATGATTTTGGAAGATTTTGCAGGGACAGTGCTGGCCATAGTGGGGTTTACAGTGCTTTGCGATGCCTTCTGTTGACAACCTACAGGAAGGCAGGGATCACTGTTTCCAATAGACCATGAGATTTGTGCCAGTTTTAAGATCTTGAGTTCAAAATAGTTTTTTCCTTAGAGAGGCAAAGGCTGTGCTGGAGCACTGAAGGTGATGGTGAATGTCATTACTGACAGCTGCCTTGATCGAGAGGTGGCTCCCAAGATAAGTGGTTGTTGTCTTTATTGACAAACAGTGGTGTTACACAAAGGGCAGGACGGTAAAGGACATTTCTTTTGTAGATTTTAAGTGTAAGACCCACTCTTGTATGCTACAGTGAACAGGTCATTGACAACTTGGACTGCAACTTCTAAGTACGCACAAAGACAAGCATGGTGGCTTTGGTTTCAGAGTGGAAGTGGTTTCCTGCAAATTAGCTGTGCTCCTTGTTGAAAGTAAGGCGCAGTACTGTGGTAAGGAAAGTTGAGAAAAGTCATGTGGCAATCATGCAGCCTTGTTTTACACCAGCCTCCACTGAAATTGGGTCTTTTGAGAGAACCATTAGTTAGGATCACAGAAAGCACGTCATCATATAGCAGATGCAAGATGGAGATGAGTTTCTGCAGGCAGCCACATTTCAAAAGGGAGCTCCATGATCCCTCCGGAACAACAAGTGGCATGGCCAGGATCCTCCTCAACAACCTCACCCAGTGTCTGAAGAGCAGCTTGCCAAAATCACAGTTTGGACTCTAAACATTTAGAGATGCAGCGGACAGGATCTTCACCACCCATCAACTCAAAGAAAACCTGAAGAGCAGCATCACTATACATGACCTTTTCACAACAGTAATGTATTCACAAAATCCAAAACCACTTGCAGATTTCAGCAGAGAATATAAATAAATAATTAGCAAATTTCCAAGCAGCAATTTGCAATGGTAATCACATCATCACACAACTCCTCTACTATCTACATAAACAAAGAGATCAACCTTCCAGTAACATCACAGCACTCAGATGAATCACGTCCACCTCCTGGAAATGCAAATGACTCATCTGCCTGGAGTGATAAACTCAGCAAGCTACTCTGCAGGTCCAATACTAAGTAATATTTTCCAGCTTATGCAAGCTCCCTGACAAACACCACCATTCAGATCTAATGTTTGCATTTCCAAAGTACAACATAGTGCATTCCAATGGATGCTTTGGCATGATTCTGAGGGGAAACCATTACTCTGTGTAAGTGCCAAGTTCAGGATTCTAACATTCTTGTGAAAGTCCCAACTTTATTGGGCTGAAAATTGATGTGTAAGGGAACATAATGCTCCAGGGAACATTAAAAAAAACCCACTGGGAAACACCAAGGGTGCATGCCAGCTCATCACCCATGTTCCAGTGCAGGCTCCCACTTCAGTTGCCAAAAGGTTTATCTGAAATGTTAACTTAGGTCCTTTCTTCACACAAGTAGCTGCTGAATGCTCAAAGCTCATTGTACACAAAGCAATACTAAATTAAGCACTGTATTAAAAGCCACTCATTCCAGGATTTTATTCCTCCAAAAATCAGATAAATATTATGCATGAAGCTGTGTGTGCTGTAATTCAACAGCTTGCATTTATATAATATGTTATGTAATGTGCCAAGGCACATCAGTTGGATGAGGTCAAGGCAGCAAACCAATGCTGAGTCAAAAAGATGATCAAAAGTTTTAACAAAGTCTCTAATATTCTCATTTTTAGAGCTTGGAAAACCATAATCCAATCCGTATTTTCTGCCCATGTCATTACAGCTTTCTCCTCTATGTAAATTATTTTATAATCTCTGCAGGTACATTAAAATATATTTTAATAGTGTAAATTAGTAATTTGGCCCATCACTTCAAATCCAGTTTATATGAATGACATGAAAATCTCCTGCCCGCTAATACAAGAGTTCTTTGTGAAACAAGTTTTGTCATTTAGTCTAGTTCCTTGTAGACACAAAAATCTGAACAAAATTCTTCAATTCAGCACCAGCTGGCAATCCCTAATGGAAGCCACTGGATGGGTCATGTAAAAATGGAAACAGATGTAATGGGAGCTTCGAGTTCAGGGAAGGCATTGGTTAAGTACTGCATGTACATTGAACATACGCTTTCATAGAGTCTATCAGCGAAACTTGAGCCATAACACACTTACATAATGCCTTTTCATTGTACTATCAGAACCAGCACACTGCATGTATATGCAAATGTTGAAATGGTTGTCAATCCATTTGTTCCCCTCTATGTTCAATCCACTCTATGCTACAAGCTTTCTTCAATTTATTAACACATGAATTGACTTATTTCCATAATATACAATTTATGCAGTCAAAAAATTTCAACTGCAACCTCTGCAGTTACACAAGTATCCTGATGCTGCTTTTTCATTCTATTTATAACGCAGCTATTGTGACCTCCGAAGCCTCCAATAAACATAACTCAACAGCCTACCAAAAGATATAAAAGGTATTACATTAGTCATATTCATTGTGTTTAGCACAAATAACTAAGTAGTAACTGAATAAAATCAACTCTCAATTGACATAATGATAAAGTTTATACATATTTCTATATTATTCTAAATAACATTCTACTAACTCAACATAGGGTGTGTTTTGTAATAAAGACATTGAAGACTATCATACCACATTGGTAGTGACCTTAGTTTATTCTCAACTTTCAAACTCAAAAATCATCAGATCAGCCGAGTCAAGGGAACAAATTTCCTACAGATTTTCTCGGCACGTCCTCTATATTTGTTTTACATATGTGGTACGTAGCCTACCTCCTGGTTCTATGCTGATACCACTCACTGTTTGGTTTCTCACTTGCGTAATAAAATGTACTTGCTGAGTCATTTTGCAAAGAAGCCAACAATCTGTTAAGTGCATAAAATGCATTCAAAGATTTGCTTCATTTGTACATACAGAACATATTATGTAGCATCAATACACAAATAATTGCAAATATATGAAGTTCTTTTTCATTAAAGGACAAACTTAAATTTCAAATGTAATAAACCACAACTATATGCATTTTATTTGACAAGATCAACTGTCAAGTATGGAAAACACAGCAATTATATTTTTTCCCATTGGAAGAGGGATGAAGAATAAAAGATTGTGAAAGGGATTGTTAAAGTGGGAAAGTGACACACATAGTGTCATATTGAAATGCCTCGCATCACTGTAATCTTCAAACCTGAAAAAATATTAATAGAAAGTAGCAATCTAGCATTCAATTTATCCACAATGAGATTAAATGAATAGCTGAACAGAGACAAAGCTATAGGAGAATATGCAATACTTTTAATATGTCTTCAGCTGCTAATGAAGCCTCAGAGTATCAGCGTGGTCATTACCACAGGAAGTGGGTGACTATTAGAGCATAGTTTTTAAACAGCAATTAATGTAATAGCACACATGTGTGTAGTATTGACATTGCAATACCCATTAGTAACTGTTTGGATTTATTTGAATTGAACATTACGGATTTACAGCTGGATATTTTTCTTAAATTTACAATTCTCCAACTGCATTAAAATACACATTTTACGATGTTTTCCACTTAAGCTTCACTAAAATAGAGAAACTGGCAACATCAGACGATATTAAATTAGATTGTGTACATTGTTATGACAATGTCCAAGCTTTATATGATACGAGGCCACTCAGAAAAGAATCCAGGATAGTAAAGGTGGCAATTCAGATACAAGTTTGGTATTTAGCTAATTGGACACCATCAACTGATTTTGAATTTGAAAATCCCTCAATGAAATGGTGGAAGTACAGAGAAAGGGAAAAGCTTAATTAGAAGTAGAAATAAAATGACAGAAAAATAATGAGAGAGAAATAATGGGGCAGGAAAAATTAACAGAGTAGGGCTGGAGAAAGCACATGAACATAAAGAAAGCAGGGCAGGACATATAAGTGGGAAACAACAAGGAAGAAGCCTGGGAGAATGAGGGAAGGAGGGGAATGGATGGGTGAATCGAGTGCGAGTTCCTGGGTGGTCAGTGCTTAGATGAAACACATCCCACTGTTGCTTATGGGATGAGCTACAAAACTTTGACCCGGAACACTTCAATGACCTATCTATTGCTCTCAATTCCATGCTAAATTTTCCAATTTCTTCATTTAGTTCATGTTCATCCTAACATCTATTCTGAAGGAAAGCTGAAACAACAAATCTTGCAATCCCCTCATGTCCTTGAAAGTGCAATGAAAGGAAAGCTTTATAATAAGTTTCTTTGCTTCTCTCAGAAGTCCATTATACCCACCTTCATCTTGGTCCTTTGCATCCCAACAACATTCTTGCCATATTTTCCATTCTTAAACTGCAAATAGGAAGCTTTGCTTGCCTTTTCAAAGCAAAACTTATTTCTCACCTACAGTTACCTATCACGCAGTCTAAACTTTAACTCTGTTGCGACACCCGACAACTCTCCAGTTCGTGGCGCAAAGCAGCATTAGAATAAATTAAAGGGGCAATCCCCAAATCAGAAAAGTAGTAATAAAATAAGACTGTCAATTAAGACTTTGAAATGAGGTTACATAACTTTGAAGATGACATAACTGTGAAGATGACAGTCATTAACTGGAGTATGTTATAAACAGGTTGGTGGAATGGCTAGATGCATGGCAGATGAAGGTTAACACAGAGAAAAATGAGGCAATGCATTCCGGTATAGAGTCATAGAGCAACGACAATGGATACAGGCCCTTCGGCCCAACAAGTCCATGCTAACCATGGTGCCCACCCAGCACGTCCCAATTTCCTGTATTTGGTTCATATCCCTCTAAGCCCCACTCCTCCATGTACCTATCCAAGTGCTTCTTAAATGATACTACTGCACCTGCCTCAACCACTTCCTATGGCAGCTCGTTCCATACACTCACCACCCTCTGCATAAAAAAGTTGCCACTTGGGTCCCTTTTAAATCTTTCCCCTCGCACCCTAAATCTATGCTCCCTAGTTTTGGACTCCCCTACCCTGGAGAAAAGACCGTTACCATCCACTTTATCTATGCCGCTCATAATTTTAAGCATTTATAAGGTCACTCCTCATTCTCCTACGTTCCAAGGAATAAAGACCTAGCCTGGCCAGCCTCTCCCTATAACTCACGTCCTCTAGTCCTGGTACGAAGAATGAGCAGAGGCAATGAGGAATAAAGGACACCTTTCAGCAGAGGGACCGGGGCATTTGTGTGCTCAAATCATTGAAAGCAGTGGAACAGGATGGGAAAATGATGAATAAAGCTTAGATTTGTGTATGCTCTATCAATAGAGGCATAGAGTATAAAAGCAAGGAAGTTATGCTGAACCTTTATAATACACAGGTTCAGTCTCAACTACAGTATTGTATTTGGTCTTATTTTCTGGTCACCACATAAGATGCATATGAAGATATGAGAGAGAGAGCCCATAAAAAATTTACAAGATGGTTCCTGGGATGAGGAACTAAAATTATAAGGATATATTTTAGAGGCTTTGAAGAGAAGGCTCAGGGGAGATTTGATGCAAGTATCTAAAATGATGAGCAGTCGGGATGGAATGGTGAGTGAGAGGTTGTTCCTTTTGGTGGCGTGTTCGAACAGGTGAGATGGAGGGAGCTGCCCAGCAGGCTAGACTTACACAAGTTGGATAAGAAAAACTGAGACAACATGACACAAACATAAAATGGAAAATGCTAGAAAAACTAAGCAGGTCAGGCACCATCTGTGGTTTAAAAAAAACAGTTAATGTTTCAGATAAGGGACCGGAGAAAGAGAGAAACAAGGTAGTGTAAGTAGCACTGAAGTATGGATGGAACAAAGGGAATTGTTCTGTTAAAGTGAAGCCATGTGGCAGCTGGGATCAGATGTCTGTGTAATGCATTGCTGATGTGGTTCTTGCACACTGGGACATGACCAGCAGACCACTATATACACAGAGGGGTAAAGAAAAAAGGATGGGAGGCAGAAATGGTTCTTACGTAGACAAGAAGAGCAAGCGTGTCGTCAAAAATTAAGAGAATTTGATAGTCTTTAAGGCTTTAATGTGCAGAGAGAGGTGAAATTTTCTCCATCAAGCTTGCATTGGGTCTTGTAATAACAGGGCAGGAGGTCACAGGCACCAAGGTCAGAGTGGGAGTAGGCTGGTGAATTAAAGTGGCATGTAAATGGAAATTCAAGGTAATTTATGCAGACTGAATGCAGGTGCTCCAAAAAGCTACCACCCAGTCTACATCTGATGTAGCCTGATCCAACCCACCTTCAAGGGCATCCTATTTTTGATACCCAATCTGATTCAAATCTGACTCCGGGTCGGGTCCTGTTAGGGTTAGATCAAGAAGCCAATCTTTAATTTGGAGATGGATGTGTGATTCTGGGGTTCCTGAACACAAGCTGCGTTAGAGACCACCCTACACAAACATCCATTGCAGCACAGAGCTGTCATAAATTACAGACAGAAAATCACGTGGAATTTGTATATACTAAAATATTAAAAATCAAATTGATTATTAAACCAATTCAATCAGGTATGCGGAGTTTTTGAATTATGCAGAGTTTAGCCCAGAGTCCTACATTTGGTTGGGATCCCTGGGCACAGAATCACAAATGTTAATTTCCCACTCCCCTATCTGCTGATTCTGTGGTACATTTGGCTAGCATTGGTAGGCCTTGAATACCTTGCCCAAAGAATTATTAATCAGCTATGGGTGTAGAGGTTGAGTATCAGCAGACTACTGGACAGTGGATTAAAGGCAGCAGTGATCACCCGAATCAGATTCTGTCTTCACTCAAGATCCCCGTGTGCATTTTCCACTATAATAGCTGGCTGACAGACTAGATTTAAGAGCTGGCTGATTTATTTCTACATGCATATTTAAAAATTATTGTTGTGACTCCACTACTACTCCTGGTGAGATCAACTATCAAGGCAGAACCAGGCATTTTCTTGTTCTAAATAAGTGAGCACCACACTGCAAGATGACTCATCAGAAAAAAATCAGACTTCAACAATATTGCAGTAGAATTTTTTAATCATTAAATGAGAACTTTGGCCATAATGAATCAGATACAGATACAGACACAGACATATGAGAACCTATTAAATGAAAATAGTAGGATCTGTTTAATTTTAATTAAAAATATATGTTTACCAGTGAACTCCAATTGTAATTCTAAATGTAACAATCTTGATTTTGGAGTTTGTCACAATTGGTAATTGTGTAGCCATGTGATATGAAAAGCTTATTTAGTAACAAAGCATCCTAAATATTTTGCTCTGGTTACTTTCTTACTTATTTTAGATTCGGTTACTTTCTTACTTATTTTAGATTCATACAGTTGTACAGCATTGAAACAGCCCTTCAGCCAACAACGTCTCTGCCAAACATCAAGCTTATCTATACTCATGCCACTTGCCTGCATTAATCCCATCTCTCTCTACATCCTGCTCATTCAACTACCTGTCATGATGCCTCTTAAATGTTGTTACTGTTCCTATTTCCACCAGCTCCTCTGGCAGCTTGCTCCAGATACCAACTACTGTGTGTGAAAAATTTACCTCAGATCCCCTTTAAATCTCCTCCCTCTCACCTTAAACCTATGCCCTCTAGTTTTAGACACCCCTACCATGGAAAACATACACTTGCTCGCTAACATTTTCTATACATTTCATAATTTTATATATCTCTATCACACCAACTTCTTTGCTCCAGGGAAAACAGAATTAGCCTTATCCATCATCTCCCGATAATGCAAGGCCTCCAATCCAGGCGACATCCCTGTGCATATTTTCTGTACTCTCTCCAGCTTAATCACATCCTTTCTAGGGTGGTGACTCGAACTGCGTACAATACTCCAAGTGTGGCCTAACTAATGTTTTGTACAACGGCAACATGACATCCCAACTCTTAAACTCAGTGCCTTAGCTGATGAAGTCAAGCATGCCATATACCTTCCTCACCACCCCATTTTCAGGGAACTCAGTACTTGTAGCCCTAGGTCTCTCTAGTCAAAGAGAAGGATTGTCATATGCAGAAGTACATGTATGCCTGGGTGCAATGAGAAACTTACTTGCAGCAGCATCACAGGCAACAGCATCATATAAGCAGCATTCACAAGAAAAACATGTGAAACATAAATTGTACACAATTTTTACAAGAAAGAACACACTTGGAACAAAAAAATCCATGCTAGTGCCAAGTGAATAAAGTGGTCATAATGCTGTTCTACTGTAGTGATTAGGATTTTGCCAGATGGTTCAAGAACCGGATGGTTGAAGGGAAGTAGCTGTTCTTGAACCTGGTGTCAATAACACTCTCCAGGATCCTGCCACTCACTACCTCCTGCCCATGTTTAACTTCCCAAAATGCAAGACTTCATTCTTGCCCTAGTTAAATTCCATCTGCCATTCCTTTACCCACTTTCCCAGCTGATCTGGATCCTGTTGTAACCTTAGACAACCGTCTTCACTGTCCACCACACCTCGAGTTTTGGTGTCATCTGCAAACTTACTGCTCATGCCACCTACATTCTTTTCCAAATCATTAATATTTATGACAAACAGTGGACCCAAAACCAATCCCTGTGGCACACCACTGGTCACATGCCTCCTGTCTGAAAAACTACCCTCCACTACCACTCTCTGCCTCCTACTACCAAGCCAATTTTGTATCCAATTTGCTAACTCACACTGGATCCCATGGGTTCTAACCTTCCAGACCAGCCTACCATGCAGGATCTTGGCAAAGGCCTTGCTAAGGTCCATGTAGACAATGTCAAATGAGTTCAGGGGAAGGACTCACACCTCAAGAAGGTGCCATCCATCACTAAGGACCCTCATTATCCGGGACATGCCCTCTTCTCGTTACTGCCATCGGGGAGGAGCTACAGGAGCCTGAAGACCCAAACTCAACGATTCAGAAATAGCTTCTTCCCCTCCACCAGAATTCTCAACAGTCCACGAACACTACCTCGTTATTCCTTTTGTTTTGCACTATTTTTGTAACTTAGTCATTTTATGTCTTTGCGCTCTACTGCTGTCACAAAACAAATTTCATGTCATATAAGTCAGTGATAATAAATCTGATTCTGATTCACCCGTGGCTAACAAAGATACAAAAATCGCTGCCAAGGCCCCAGCAATGTCCTCTCTTACTTCCCATAACATCCTCAGTTACACCTGGTCAAGCCCTGGGGATTTACTGACCTTAATGTTTCAAGACCTCCAACACTTCCTCTTTTGCAATGTTGATATGCTCCAGGATATCACTGTTACCTCCCCTGTACTCAATAGCTTCCACAACCTTTTCCATGGTAAATGTAGACAAGTAGCATTCATTTAAGACCTTGCCTGTTTCCTGTGCTTCCACACAGATCACCACACTGATCCTTAAGGGGACCTTACCTCTCCTAGCTACCCTTTTGCTCTTAATATACTTATTGAATCTTTTAGGACTCTCCTTTATCTCGCCTGCCAGGAATATCTCATGGCCTCTTTATACCTCCTAATTTCCTTCTTGTGTATTCCTATATCCCTTATACTCAAAGAGTTTGCCTGATCCCAGTTGCCTATACCTGACATATACCTCCTTTTTCCTGATCAGATCCTTCATTTCATCAGCCAAATTTCCCTAATCTCGTTGGCCTTGATCTTCACTCTGACAGGAACATGCTGGCCCTGAACTCTTCCCTTCTCACTTTTGAAAGCCTCCCAATTGCCAGATGTCTTTTTACATACAAATGGCCTCTCATAATCAACTTTTGCAAGTTTCTGTCTGATGCCATTGAAATTAGCCTTCCCCCAATTTAGGTGCTTCCCCCACCAACACATCATCCACTTGCCCAGCCTCATTTCTCCAAGAGGAAATGGAGTGCAACCCCTTCTCCAGCGTGGCAATCTACATATCCTTTCAGAAAACTTTTTTTGGAAACACTTAAATTCTTCCCGTCTAATCCCTTTGCACTAGGGCAGTCCCAGTCAATGCTAGGGAAGCTAAAATCACCTATTACAATCCTATTATTCCTACATCTATCTGCAATACTCCTACCTATACACGTGATTAATAAAGATCTCATCTTATTCGCTTCTCCAATTCCCAGCAACGGTTGGGGATCCTACTGCAGGCTTTTCATGCAGCAATGAAGTGTGACCTCTCTTCATGCTAATACACCAAGTATTGTAATCAGACCTTGTTGAAAACTAGTACTAAGTTATTTGTGTCCTTGATGGCTAAAGGTGGTTACAACATATGCATGTGTTAAAATGTGAAACTAGACAAGTGGCAAGTCATCTGTGGGCAACACTGACAGTCTGGTTGTCTCCTAGTGAGATAACTTCCACTTCCATACTCTAAGAGTCATCTGCAGAAGCAATGTCTGTATCACCAAACGAAGAAAATACACGTATGTAATTCGTGTTTGGAATGCACGTACCCTTCAAAAGGATGATCACTTATTGAACTGCTGACCTGTGATTGATGAGTTTAAATGGTAGAGGTTAAATGTCCAATATGTGATCTGGGAAGGACAACATATATGGCCCAGTAATTATGCAAGACAGATTCTGTTATGTATACCCAAGGTCATATGCTGATAGCATTATAGCTGAAAGTGAGCGATGTCTTTTCAAGAGTTAGCAGAGGAATATGCTTTACTTACTCTGGAAACAATATAGTATCATGATTAAGTTCTAACAAAGAGTCTTTGACCTGAAATGCCAACACTTTCTCTTGCCACAAATGCTGCCTGACCTGATGAGCATATCCAACAATTTCTGTGTTTATCACATCATTACATCTGCATTGGGGTTGAACTGAAGCTCTCACTAATCCTCCTTTGTCTTGCAGTAAAAAATCTTGTGTCCAACTTGGTCAGATAATATAAAATAGAGATTATATAGATTCTTATCACATCACTGGGATATTCAGTGCTTCATAACCAACTATCTTTAGGTGCAGTCACTGTCATTACGCAGCCAAACATGGCAGTCAGTCTGTACACGGATGGTCCAACAAACAGCAGTCAATGTACAGACAATCCAGAATTGTATGGGAAGTCTGACAATGATTACCATATTCCAATTTTGAATGAAAGTGCTGTGTTTTGTAATGACAGGAAACATGGAGGATATCCTGCACAGAGCAAGCTCTCACCAACAAATCAGATTAAAAATACAGATTACTTTTGGTTGGGTTGGCTGCAGGGTAAATCTTTTACAGGACACAACTGGTGATGGGATCTTTTACATCCATTTCAACAGTTTTAATTTACAGTCGCATCCAAAACTCAGGATGTTGCATTGTTAAGGGCATAAGACTGCAATGAATGGCCAGAATATGTGTACCAAGATCTGGAGTGGGGCATGAACTTCCAGTAAACTTCCATTACCTGAATTTAATTTACAAGTGCAAATATCTCTGAAACTGGCACGCTAAAAAGTGTTGGGTATAATGCAGCCATGTTTTTTTAGAATTATTTTTCTAGACCATCTTACTTGTACATAAAAGTTAAAATTCAGATTTACAAGTTTGTTCTGGACTTTAACCAGATGAACTTTTCAAAACTTGTTTGAGCTCAGTCCAGAAGTATATTCTTAACATACTTAATTTCCTGAAGCAAGGCTTTTCCCACCTATTCAAAATTTGGCAGTCAAGCAGTCTGCATACCGCACGTACTCATTTTAGGTGTTAATTCATCACTTGGATGCCAGAGACTTGTAATGAGCAAATTGTAGTGAATCTGTGAAAACAATGCTCATTAGTTGACAAAATGTCTTTACTCTTCATCTTCCATAATGAGCAGCACAGGACTGAATAAAATTGGTTTTCCTTCTGAGTCACTTCCAAATATACTTCAATAACCAAGCATGATCCAATCATCCTGAGCTGCAGTCCTTTTAAAAGTTGACAAGTGGTTTATAACAGCCCTTTCTTCCAAGAGTATTTCTCAAAGAACATTGTATTAACATTCTGGAAATCAAAGAATTCCAGAGCAATACACAAAGTGCTGGAGGAACTCAGCAGGTCAAGCAGCATCCACAGAGGGAAATCAACAGTCAACGTTTCAGGCTGAGACCCTTCATCAGGACTGGAAAAGAAGAGGGCAGAAGCCAGGATAAGGTGGGGGGAGGGGGAGAAGTAACCCAGGCAGGGGATAGGTGAGTTCAGGTGAAAGGCAAGTCCAGGTGAGAGGGGGAAGGGGGAGAAGATGTAATAAGCTGACAGGTGATGGGTAGAAGAGGCCAAGGGCTGAAGGAAGAAAGAATCTGGTAGGAGAGGTCAGTGGACCATGGAATAAAGGATGGGGGAGGGGAGGAGATGGGCAGGTCATCAAGCCATAGGAATAAAGGGAAGACTAAGGAGTGGGGAAGTTGAGGTTCAGGAAGTGAAGCATGACTGTCCAGGACATCACGGTAGGAATTCCTCAGAAGTATCCAAAGCCAACCATCTTCATTTGCTTCAAATGACTTTCCATCCATCATAACTTCAGAAATGAGAACATTCCCTGATGATTGCACAATTTCCAATTCTATCTGTAATTCATCAGCAAGTGAGGTAGTCCATGCCTGCATGCAGAAAGACATGGGTAACATTCAGGCAAGGCCTGAGAAGTGCCAAAGAACATTTGTGCCATAAAAGTGCCAGGTAATGACCATGAACAAGAGAGTTTAAGCACCTACCCTTGATATTCAATGAATTTACTGGCACTGAGCTCTCCACCATTAACATTGTGAGGTTACTGTTGACTAGAAACTCAACTGGAGCCATCACATGATCCTGACTTGGAAATATGATGCTATTCCTTCACCACCATTAGGTTGATCTCTTGGACCTCCCTACCCAACAACAACGTGGGAATACCATTACCAAAAGGACTGCAGTGGTTCAATAAAGGTGGCTCACCATTATGTCCCAAGGCCAATTTGGGATTGGCCAAAAATGCTGGCCTTGCCAGTAGCGCCACTATCCCAAAAGTGAATAAAAATCAAAAAAGTATATTACAGGATAGGAAGGGCTGCCTACTTTAAGGCTTTGCACGCTTGTGTGTATAGGCATTGTTGCGGGTTGACTAATACAATTTAACTTCAAGGCCAAAGAGGACTTGGCAAAGGAAGTTTTTGTAAATGTCACTAAAGGCTGTTGCATCTATTTTTTTCTGCTTACAGAATCACTCAGTGGTTACAGTAGTAAAGGAGACTATTCAACATTATGTCCATGCCACTTCCCAGCAGAGTAACTTTATAGTTCCAACAGACCTGTCTTGTAACCATAGACTTGCAAACTTTTCTCCACTATATACTTATCCAATTCCCTCTTGAAGGCCACAATGGAACCTGCCACAAACACATCTGCAGGCTGTGCAGTCCAGTTTTTTTTAATCCTGTCACCCTTTCTCTTCCCCTTTAAGTTATACCTGTGATTTCTGGGAACCAAAATTTGGAGAAGTCAAAGTGGTTTGCAATCCAGTTGACTTTGCAAAGTCCTCCCACACATATTGACCTGTGCCTAAATTGGGAGAGTTGTCCTACAGGCTAGTAAAGCAGAAGTCTAATATGGTCATCCTTACAGAACAATATGCCAGGCTCCTCCCAAACAATCCCTGGGTACAGCATGTCCCATGGCCAGGACAAACACACCAAAGGTGGTGGTATATAGGAATGGCCCTTGGGGTCCACTACATTAACTTCAGAACCAATGAAGTCTCATGGCATCAAGTCAAATATCAATGAGGAAACATCCTCCTGATCACCATTCACTGTCCTTCCTCGGCTGATGAATCAGTGCTCCTCCATATCGATAAACACTTGGATAAGCATCGAAGGTAGGCAAGGTCACAAAATTAACTCTGGCTGAGGGGTTTTGATATCCATTGTAGAGGGGCTTGGTAGTAGCACAACAGATCAAACTATAGGATCAGACAACAGGCCTGCTCATCCAGGTAAGCTATTCTAGTATAGTTACTACATTGGCATCTACCCCAATGTGGAAAATGATGCACCTTTGTCCTGTTCACAAAAAGGGGGCATATCCAATCCATCTAAATTCCCAGCAAGTCTACTCTTAATAATCAGCAAAGTGATGAAAGCTGTTGTCAACAGTGTTATCAAGATTAGATTTCACCAGTACCACTCTGCTCCAGATCCAATCACAGCCTTAGTCCAAACACAGATGAATTAGTTGAATTCTAGAGGCAAAAGTGACTACCCTTGTTATCAGGCAGCACTTAATTCGGTGCGACATCAACTGAAGTCAATGGGAATCAAAAGGGAAAACATTCCCGTAGTTGGAGTTGTGCATCGCACAAAGAAAAATGATGGTTTTGGCAGTCAATCATTCCAAACATGCAGGAGTTCATTGGCAGTGTGAGCATTTTCAGCTGCTTTATCAATGACCTTCCTTCCATCACAAGGTTGGAAGTAGGGATGCTCAATAATGATTGCATAATGTTCAGCTCCATTTACAACTCCTCAGCAAACAAAGCAGCACAGCCAAGAGACAAGTAACATTTGTGCCACAAAACGTGTCAGGCAATGACCATTTCCAACAAGAGTGAATGCTCCCACCTGACATTCAATAGCTTTTATCATTGCCTGGACCCCCCACAATCAATATCCTGAGGATAATTTAAGGAGCAACTCAGCTAAACAATATGGCTACAAGATCAGGTCAGAAACTGGGAATTTTGCAGCAAGTGACTCACCTCCTGACACCCCAATGCCTTTCCATCATTTACAATATACAACTCAGCAACATGATCAGCTGATCAGTCAGAGAAATGGGCCGAGGAGTGGCAAATGGATTTCAACACAGATAAGTATGAGGTGATTCATTTTGGAAAGTCAAACCAGTGTAGGACTTATACTATGAATGATAGGGCACTAGGGAGTGTAATGGAATACAGGGACCTAGGAGTACAAGTGCATAGCTCATTGAAAGTGGTGTCACAGGTAGACAAGGTGGTGAAAAAGGCATTTAGCACACTGACCTTCAGTCAGTGTACTGAGTACAGAAGCTGGGACATTATGGTGCAGTTGTACAAGTCGTTGATGAGGCCACACTTGGAGTACTGTTTACAGTTTTGGTCACTGTTATAGGAAAGACCTGGTTAAACTGGAAAGAGTGCAGAGAAGATTTACGAGAAGGTTGCCAGGACTAGAAGGCCTGAGTTATAGGGAGAGTTTGGCCAGGCTTGGTCTTTATTGCTTGGAACATAGGAGAATGAGGGGCGACCTTGTAGAAGTGCTTAAAATTATGAGAGGCATAGATAAGGTGGATGGTTACAGTCTTTTCCCCTGGGTAGGGGAGTCCAAAACTAGGGGGCATAGGTTTTGGGTGAGAGGGGAGAGATTTAAAAGGGATCTGAAGGGCAACTTATTTTATGCAGACGGTGGTGAGTATATGGAATGAGCTGTCAAAAGAACTGGTTGAGGCAGTTACAATAGTATCATTCAAGAAGCACTTGGATAGGTACATGGAGGGGCAGGGCTTTAAAGAATATGGGCTGAACACAGGAAACTGGGACTAGCTGGGTGGGCACCATGGTCAGCATGGACTTGTTGGGCCAAAGGGCCTGTATTCGTGTTGTATTGCTCTGACTCTATGAATATATAATATAATATAATCCACTTGTCTGAATGAGTGCAACACTAACAACTCTCAAGAAATTCAATTCCATCTAGACAAAGCAGTCTGCTTGATTGGCACCCAACTATTTATTCTCTCCATCATCAGTGTAGAGTGACTGCAGTGCAATCCATCTACAAATCATAGCAGTTACTGACTGAGACAACTATAACGGTGCCTTGCAAACTCGTGACCTCTATTACCAAAAAGGACAAGGACATCAGGCACACAGGAACACCACTACTTGCAGGTTCCGCTCCAACTCGGACAGTTTCGCAGAACACCTGTGCACTGTCCATAACCGTAATCTGCATCTCCCTGTTGCCAGTCACTTCAGCTCCCCCTCCGACATTATCACAGCTATGTCAGTCCTCGGCCTCCTCCAATGCCGGGAGAATTCCAAGCGCAAACTGGAGGAACAGCACCTCATTTTCCTTCTGGGAACCTTGCAGCCTAACGGCATGAACACCGAATTCTCCCACTTTACGTAATCCCCACACCACCCCCAACAATGCTGCTTCTTTTCTTCCCTTTCCTAGCCTTTTTCCTCTCTCTCCTTACCCTTGACCCATCCCCCAGTGGATCTGCTCTCCCCACCTCCCCTGCACCTGCCTATCACCATCTCTTACCTGCATCCACCTATCACCACCTTGTGCCCACGCCATCTCACCTCTTTTGTCCACCTATCACTGCTCTGCTTTTCTCTCCTATATATTGGGCTTCCCCTTTTCCTATCTTCCGTCCTGAAGAAGGGTCCTGACCCGAAACGTTGACCGCCTGCTTTTCTCCACGGATGCTGCCTGGTCTGCTGAGTTCCTCCAGCATCTAGATTGCAGCATCTGCAGTCCTTTGTTTCTCAAGTCAAAAAGGTGGAACGTTTACATGAAAATAGGCACATGTTCAAAAGTCTTTTCACTAATTAAAATTATACAATTCTCCCATTAACTGTAAAAATGGAGATCAGTTAATTTAAATAAATGCGACGATAGAAAATAAAAGGTCACGCACCAAAGGTGCATGATGAATTGAAGGCCTCCTCCATTCTAAGCTTTTAGCACAATAACAGTTGACCACTGATTTTGATTGGTATAACCTCAATGCAACTTGCAGCTTATTAAACTTTGGCAACTTGTTTGATGAGTTTAACTTTGAGTTTCAGGCTGGAGTTGCATTAAAGAAAGCTACAAAATATAAAATGCAATAGATTATTTCAGTGTTTAGAGGGCAACAAAGAAAGACTGAAAAATTAGTGCAAAATGATTTAGGGGAAGAATTTAGCTGAACAGGAAAGTAACTTGAGTAATATTCTCCTCACCATCTCAGACGAGTTCAATTTGCCATTACAAATTAAGCAGCTACATAATCTAACAGGAGACAAAATATGACTTTTGAGATAACAGTAAATTAGTTTTAATGAAGCATTCATTTGACATAAAGGACACGGTTGAAGCCCTAACTCTTAAGATAATAATAAGCATCATGTATATTCACAAGTTAATTTTAATTCAGTATTATTTCACTTCACCACTTACATTTCTCTTTTGCTACACATCTAAAACTAACTTAGATCTTTGCTAATTTTCTACACATCTAAAACTAACTTAGATCTTTGCTAATTTTCCCAATCAGCCCAAATGGTTTTAGCACACTAGTCAGGCTCTCTAGTGTCTTAATAATATAGAGTCAATCAAGCAAATTTCATGATGCAAAGGATTAACAGGTTTACACAAGATTTGAAAGATGCAATTTCAGTCTAAGAAAGCCAAACAATATTGGAGATCGACATAATTATGCAGCTGGGCCATTTCTCTGCCCAGATAAGGTTTAAAGGCAGATGAGGTTTAATCCAGACAAGTGTGAGGTGTTGGATTTCAGGAGGTGAAATTCGAGAGGAAAGTATAAAGTGGTAGCACTCTTAGGAGCATTGCTGTACAGAGGGATCTCAGGTTCTAGTCCATAGGTCCCTGAAAATGGCAACACAAGTGGATAGGATGGGAAAGGCAGCTTATGGCATGCTTGCATTCATCAATGGAGGCACTGAGTATAAAGGTTGGGAAGTCACGTTGCAGTTGCATAAAACTTCAGTTGCTGCATTTGGAGTAATGTGTAGAGTCCTGGTTGCCACATTACAGGAAGGATGTAGACACTTTGTAGCAGGTGCAGATGAAGTTCACCAGGATGTTGTCTGGATTGGAGAGAGAGTTATATATAAAGGAGAGGTTGAACAAACTTGGGTTGTTTATCTAGAGTGTCAGAGGCTCAGGGAAGACCTGATACAAGTATATAGAATGAGAGGCATGGATAAAGTATAAATGTCAAATACTAGAAGGTATAGGTTTAAGGCGAGAGGGAGAAAATTTAGAGATTTGAGAAGAAAATTTTTTTTTATTATTATTAAAAGCACAGAGTAGTAGGTGCCTGGAACATTTTACCAGGGGAGGTGTCAGAAGCAGATGCAAAGCATAGTTAGCAGGCATTGGGACTGACATGAACAGGTATACAGAGGGATATAGACCATGTGTAGTCTGGCAAGTTAGTTAGATTGGCATCATGGCCAGCACAGACACAGTGGACCAAAAGACCTGTTCCTATGGTGTATTCAAGAAAATACATTCTGTATTTTCCCAAGCAGATGTAATTAAGCTGTGGACTTGTTTAAAACTAAAGAAAAACAGTGCTATTTCAGGATCTTGAAGATCAAAAGAAACTTTGGTTATAGGAAGGTATTTAAAGCACAAATTTCTAAATATAAATGAATTCAAAATTTGCCCCTGAACACAAAGATTTTCCACTGAGATGATTTAAAGAAATACCACAGCCCTTGAAAGTAAATACTTATGCTGGTTAATTCCTGTTCTCTTTGCAAAGTAGAGAAAGCAAAAGAAAAGCAGCAGGCCATGAAGGCCACCTGATACCGTTATTAATGACTTGCAGAGATCTTGGTAGCTGGTAATCAAGGCATTGATAATTCCCAAGTATGTCACTGGCACAGTAATTGGCAAACCAAGCTAAAATACTTTATATCTGTTTTAACAGCCATACAAGAGGCCAAAACAAGACACCTAAAAAATAACAGATAAAAGATTTAATGAAATTAAATGTCCTAAAAGTAGTCATAAAAATAGAAAATTTTAATGTAAAATTCTTGACCTAATTTAAAACTTTGATGTTGAATCATAGTAGTCAGTTACAAATGTACCAGGACACTCTACATTCAGTTACTGTACCTATGAAAGTATAAAACTGTAAATAACTTACTGCAAGAAATTGCACAAATGGAAAAAGCAAAAGGTTAAGTCAAAATAATACAAAAGTGAAGAGGTGCTGATTCAATGGCAGACTCTGAACCCGCCTGGAGCATGGTGCTCATTTTAGACACATCACCTCAGGAGTTTTGTTTTAATTCATTCTCACCATGTGAATACTGTTGGGAGTGCCAGCATTTATTGCCCATTTATGGTAGCTTCAAGAACTGAATGTCATGCTGCACCAGTTCACATGCCATTCAGGATTAAAACAGTGGCTCACACAAAAAAAAATCAGAACTTGCTCTTTTCTGATATTTTCTACTGTTGTCAAGTGAGAATTCAAGGGGATCCTTGGCACCCAGCAGCTCTAAAGATCATTCATTAACTTATTTGGTGTCAGGAACATATTAAGGTTGAAGCCGAGTCATCAAATAAAATTTCCTAAAAAAGTAGAAAATAGTTTAATGTTCTTTATATTTTGAAATATTCCAGCAAAGAAATAACAAAGCACAGACTAAGTTTTCTCTTCCCCACCTCCCCCCCCAAACCCAAGGTCAAATAATTTGCTAGACAATAGCGCACCATTTAGGCTTCATGTAATTAAGCACAAGATTTGGGTATTTAACTTCTGCAGAATTTCCACCTTAACCTTTACCCATGTGAAAATCACAGTGCTGCCAGTAGCTGCACAGGGTAATGACAGACACTGTCCTTACTACCACAAAAATCTGACCCGCTGAAGCCGCATATAGGCCAAACTACGCAACACTTGGAAGTTGCTTTCCCTTAGCAATCAGCTGGGTTTCTTCAATAATCTTACAGATTTATGGACATATTTGTTAATACCAGTTTATTCCCACATTTCCTAAACTAAGTGCAAATTTCAATGATTGAATTTCAAATTGCATCCTCTCAATTATTTGTCCCAGCCTCTAAATCACTAATCCAATCACACAGCCACATTGTTATACTCAAATTTTGCAAACTTGTTTCACACAAGGAGCATCAGCAAACAAAAAAGAATGCTACTCTCAAAGCCACCAAGAATAACTGCCCTCAGTGAATGATAACATACTTTCCAAAAAAGTGTAAATTGCTTAAAAACCCGAAGAAACAGCTCCACACTCTTTAATTAAGAGAAATCTACCCCATAAAACTAAATCAAACCATCTACTTGCCTGGCCAATTTTTTCCAGAAATGGCTATTAGCAGAGGTGGGATCCAAGCGAGCATAAAAACCCCAGCAGGAACAAACATGCAAATTGTTTTAGAACACCTCATTTCAGCATACACCGAGTATAGTTCCTTTGAATAGATAAGTGATAGTTACCAGTTTCCGGATGAAAATTAGCTGTACAGTTTTGAACCTGGAGGAAAATACCAACCTTTAGTTCAATTACAGTTCCTCTACTCCCAAAAAGGCTGAACATACAGAGCAAATGAGCTTAAATGCAAACCTTCTGCACAAGTCTCATTATCTTGATAAGCATCATTATCTTTAACAGGGATTTTACGATAACTGGAATTTCAATCTACCACTGAATCAGAAATAGTAATGTGTGGGCTCGACTGATCAATAGCTCAGTAAAATGTGGCTGTGCATTGATTCCATCCAACTGAAATTCAGCCACAAATTCCTTGAAAATCTCACGCAAAATATCCTTCAATTCTCATTTTTCCTGTTCTATTCTATTATCTTAAGGTGAAGCTCTATAGCGAATCAGGTTTCAGTAAACTTGTTTATCCATTAAAAGAGTCTTCAATTTGAACCAATTTTACAGTCATCCATCCTTCCAATAACCAACTTATATATTTTGATATCAGCCACCTCTTCTTCACATTTGGAACTTAGTCAAAAGATACAGTGAATCAAATTCATTCAATGCTTCTCTGGAATAAAAGAAAGTAAAAGGTGGTTTACCTTTGTTTATTCTTTTCTACTATTGACTTATCTTCCAATTCTGATGAATTACTGCAATAATGTACATTTTGATACATCTGATTTACTGAGAGGATATAGGTTACAGAGGCAGGGTCACACAAAGGGACTGGCAAGTAAGATTTTAGGATCTTAAGATCTTAAGATATTAATTCAAGAATTTAAAAACAGACCAGTTTGAAGGCTGAACATAAAAATGAAGGAAATACTGCACTGGTCAAGCAATATTCATGAAGAGGTAATAAGTTAACATAGCAAGTCAATGATCTTTCAGCAGATCTGACTGAAAATAGGAAAGTCAGAATTCCTAGTCTTGCAAGCTTTGACCCTCAGGTGAGTCAGGACCAATTCTGACTTATTCCTACTATGCTTCAAAGACAGAAGTAAAAAATTTCCGGAAATAGCAAGGAGAAAAAAAAAAAAAAAAAAAAAAAAAAAAATCACTGGAAGATTATGCTATTTCAGGGTTGCTTGTCACTACTTTAATTACATCAGCTGGGTGAATTCCAAACCAGAGCAAATGAAGCCAAATATACAAACTTAGACTTATTTTATTACAAGTTCACATTTACATCACCCCTTGTTAAATCCTCACAAACCCAAAGCACTTCACAGGAAATTAACGTACTTTTCAAGTGGTTAACATTGCAAGTTAAACAAAAACTGCACCCAATTTGCACATGACAAGCCTCACAACTAGCAAATTAGAATCGATGGCCAGTTAAACCAAGAACATTCAGCACACCAGAACTCCATTTGCAACGTTGAACAGAATCATGGAAAACTTTATGTCCACCTAAAAAGATCAATGGGGAAGCTGGCCTAATATCACACAGGAAAAACAATTCTGCAAACAAAAAAAATCACTGAAGCACCTACATAAATGATGTGCTCAAAGAGCACATTTTTATTAAAAAAACACCACCTATAATTTAAAAAAAATAGAACTGAAGGCAGATTGCTCACCTTTTCATAAATAACCTTTCATCAATCAGTGTGTTGCAAAACCATTCTAAAGCAGTCAGCTTCGTCTGATGAGGTCATCGATCTAAGATTTATTGTTCTTCTCCAAATATGCTGCATTACCACAGCTGAGTAATTTCAGAATTTCCATTTTTGTTCTATACAATTTCTACAGATGGTTTCTATCAGCAATCCACAGCATGAACAGAGCAGGAGTTGTCCTTATCAGCACAGGTAAAGGGATGCCCAAATGCCATGTCTGAAATATCAACATATGGCCCGTGATATCCATAACAGATTCGGGGGTGGGGGTAAACTTGAGGTTATGCAAGATCTTCATAGGAAAAATATGCAATTTTCATCCTAAATAGAAAAGACACTCAATATTTTGAAAACAACTAAATTTGAGAGCACACTAAGCATTTAGACAATGGCATCACTTTTTTTTTAAAATGAGTACTATTCCTTTAGAAGTTTTCTCTTAAATTGGGACCATACCATTGTTAAGCTTCATCCCACCTTCATAGGCCAGTTAGGAGTAAACAGGAGCCAAATGATTTTCTTCTTTTTTAAAAAAAACTGACAACATGCAAGGAGGAAGGAAATTAATGTCAGGAATGTACGTGGAGCTCCAAGAGCAAAATTAAGTCTCATATGGTGAGAATCAAAATGTTACAGCATCTAGTGGGAAAGATCATACATAAGCTATAGTTCCAGGAGCATTCAGATATGTAATTATGTGCTTAATTTAATATTCTTTATTGTATATGCACTGAAGATAGAGCACAAATAGATAGGAGCATTTGAAATTCAAAGTACTCTCTTCTTCTGTATATTTTAACATTGTAGAGACCAGCTTTTTTTCAGTTTAAGCAAATTGGTCAGTCCCACACCACTTCTTTCAGACACTAGCTTGAGATTAGAAACCCAGAAAATATTCACAAGTGGTGAACACTTGGTCCTTCTTGTCTGCACAAGAAGGAAGAGCCAACCAACCTAACCCCATCTTCCAGCACTTGGCCAGGTCTGCAGTCCTGTGGGTCATGGCTCTTCAAGCACACATCCAAGCAAGTTTTAAAAATCTGATGAGGATTTTGACCTCTGCCACCTTATCACTTTGAGTTTCAGACCCCTATTGCTTCCAGAATGAGAAAAAAAAGTCTTCATCTGCCCTCCAACCCTTCTACTAAACAGTTTTGGTCTGTCTCCTAGTTTCTGGCCCCTCTGCTAAAATTACTAAGACTCAGGCAATTTCTGCCAGGAGATTCTTCCCTTCTACTTCTCCTCACCTATTTTCTAAAATAAAAACCACTCAGCTATTATTCACTGTTAGGATAATAAACAGAAGTGGTTATTGAAAGATAATTAAATGCCAATCAACAAACTTCAAACTGTCAGCCTTCTGGTTGCAGTTGAAACAAGATTATCACCAGAATAATTGAAGAACCACATTGATACTGAATATTCAGCAGATCTGACTACAAGAAAACAATGAAATGTTGATTTAATTCAGATCACAGCTGGGCATCAACACTATTAAAACACAATGAAAGGCCATACTAAGAATAACCAGACAAACTAAAACTAGTTTAAAAACAACGGAGATGAACCCAGTAATCTAAAATGACAGTTACGTGTTAATAACTAACAGCTGCCAATTTTAATCAATAAAATTAAACTATAACTGGAAACTGCCCATTTCAGCAACAGCAAAGCGTTAATTAGAGCCATGGAATGCATTGGTCTGAAAGTTTTACCAGGAAGATTTGTGATCTTTTTTTAAATTTACTGCTGCTTATCTGCCAACTGCACAATATTTTTCCCAAATTAAAAAAAATGCTGCTTTTTTGGCAAGTCAACCAGGCAGATCAATTATGCAGAACAAAACTGTTCAGGAAAGTGCTGTAATTCAAGTTATTTTAAATCAAAATATTTATTAAAGCCATTAGAAGATGCATTTGTAAAGATTATTAGATTAAATATATTTACAATGTCATAACTTGGTATGGGTCTGGTTAAAATGCAATTTCTGTTTATCTAATGTTGTAAGATAATTCTGTTCAGTGCCAGTTTAGTAGCATAGCAGTTACAGTTCAGGACCAATGATCCAGAGACATGACTTTGAATCTTATCATCGCTGCTATGGAATTTAAATGCAAATAATTAAATAAATCTGAAATTAAAGTCAGTCTCAGTAAAAGGTAACATAAAACTACTTCTGTTAAAAAAAATCTAGTTCACCAACATCCTTCAGAGAAGGAAACTTGCCATCTTTACCAGCATAAGCAATATATACTGTGTCCCCTTCTCAGGGAAGGCAGCACAGAAAATCTCCAGGATATAGTGGAGAACAAGTAGTCTAGAATGAGGAGTTGAAAGACATTAATATTAGCAAAAAGTATTATAGTAATTAACATGACTGAAAGCCAATACATCCCAGGACTTGTAGATCTGCATCACAAAGCTTTTTAAAGAGCTGGCTACAGAAGTAGCGGATGCATGGGTTGCTATCTTTCAAAATTCCAGGACTGTTCCCACAGATTGAAATATAGCAAACGTAATCCCATTATTTAGGAAATGAAACAGATGGGGGGGAAAAAAAGGGAATACACTATCTAGCCTGATATCAGTAGTAGGGAAAATGCTGGAATGTCATTAAGAAACTAGTAACAGGACACTTAAAGTACTCATAGGATTGGGCAGAGAAAAATTACATTGGACAAATCCATTAGAGTTAATTTAATGAGGTTGTCAATAGCAGAATAAATAAGGGCAAACCAATGGATTTGGTGGTGTAGATGGATTCACAGAAAGCCTTCAATAAGATAGCACACAAGAGGTTGTTAAACAAAATCAAGCACAGAGGACTGGGGATAGTAAACTGCTATGGATTAAGGTTTGGCAAATAAATAGGGAATATGTGGCTCAGTTTCTGGTTGGGAGGTTATGACAAGTGAGTTGTTGCATGGCTCAGTACCAGGGCCCAAGCTGTTCACAATATATATCAATGAGGTGGATGAGGGGTCCAAATGTAATATATTCAGGTTTGCTGATGATACAAAGCTGGGTGCCAATGTGGGTTGATAGGAGGATGCAGAAAGGTGACATGCACAATCTAAGTAAATAGGTGATGACGTTGCAGATCAAATATGGAGGAAAAA
Source organism: Pristis pectinata (assembly GCF_009764475.1). NCBI lineage: Eukaryota > Metazoa > Chordata > Chondrichthyes > Rhinopristiformes > Pristidae > Pristis > Pristis pectinata. The sequence continues at coordinate 40,696,419 of NC_067417.1, forward strand.
GGTGAGGTCAGAGTTTAATAGATATAAAAATTGAAAATCGAGAAGTTTTAAGTGGGGAGGGATTGAAATATGTTGGCGTTCACAGGGATACTATGACCTCGCACGCAAATTGTTAAAAGTTAACATTAGGGAACAGCAAGCAATTAGGGTGGCTAACTGTATGTTGGCCTTTATTGCAAGAGTTTGAGTTCAAGAATAAAGGCACCCAACTCCAATTATACAGGGCACTGCTGAGACTACATCTGGAATGTTACGTATTGGTCTGGTCTCCCTATCCAAGAAAGGATACAATTGCCAAAGAGCGAGTGCAACAAAGATTTATCAGATGGACAGGAGGTCTGTCCCAAGAGAAGAGATGAAACAGTTGGGGCCTAGACTCTCTAGAGTTTGGAAAAATAAGAGGTGATCTCATTGAAACATAGAACTCCTGTGGGGCTTAACAGAGCAGATGCAGGAATGACATGTCCTCTCACAAGGATGTCTAGATCCAGGGATCATCTTCTTTTAAAAAAAAGTGGTTGGTCATTCTGCACTGAGATAGGTAGAAATTTCTTCAACTAAAGGTTAGTGAATATTTGAATTTTCAACCAAGGAAGCACTGGAGGCTCAGTTATTGATTATATTAAAAGGCAGGTGGCAATAGATTTTTGGTTAAGTAATCGGGGATTAAAGTTAGTGAAAGAAAGTGGTGCTGAGGTAAATAATCACTCCATAAGGAGCCAAATAGTTCACTGTTGTTTCTATTTCTTATGTTCATATGACCCATCAGTGTGGTTGACTCTTAACTGTCTTTTTAGCAGCAATTTGGGATGAGCAATAAATGATGGCATTGCCAACATACTTCACATGCCATAAGTGGGTAAATCTATAAAAAATCTGGTGGTATCAAATGTAGGCAAATTCAAATGACCCATTTTCATAATTAATCTTTATTGAAAGATCAGTGCAGATGCCTTTTCTTTGAAATACAATACCAGAAACAGTAAAATGTGGCCTTCAATTGAATTAGACTTATCATCTCTAGAGTATGGTCATGATTACTGAAGAGCACAATGTTATATTCTGTTCCTGATGCAGCAGTAGTGACAGAAAACCCAAAAGCCAGGAGCTGCATTCTATCTACTTCTGTTCCTTCAACACTGTTCTTATTAGATCATGATCTTGCTCCTCTTAACTGCAAGTGTTCTAACATATTTGATTGTGGACCTTTTATTCCATTTTTACATATTGCAACAGCCAGTGTTTAAAATTAAAATAGCATGGAAAGTAGACAATACACTTACGATATTCTGTTCAATGATACACATACAGTACCAAAGTACAAACTCTTAATTTGCTGTAACTAGGATAATAGCTTTTAAGATATCTTAATACGAAGTTTTTTTTTGAAAAGCAGTTTCAGTAGATTGCCTGTGAACTAAAGCTCACCAGAGGCACTTTGTTTTTATCTAAACAAAAGCAACATACCATACTCTGTAGAGCTCCAATTCTGGATTAGATAAATTTCAGGGAATTAAACAAAAACACATGGCAGTAAAAGTGATTCTTCAATATTTCTGCAGCAGAAAATATAATCAGAGTCAAGGCTTTAAAAAAAAATGTACAACTTTACCATTTGCTTTCATTTCCATTGCAAACCAGTCTAGTTCCTTAAATTTGTCTACTATCTAGAACATCAATCGCACCCACATAGCTGCTCCACCCACCCAAAAATCAGACTGAAATTTTTATTGGTTTTCCAGCCAACTGAATTTCTTGTAACTGTCAAAGCATCTACAAAAAACTCATAGGTAATTCTGTGTTTGATGCTGCACTGAATGGAAGGGATTGCATTTTCACAAATTATGCCTTCCTAGCATCATTTCTGAAACTGGGGACATCATTGCCAATGGCCTACAGCTAAATGCAGGGATGATCTTTTCTGCTAGCTTGGTTGTCTAGCATGGGTCACAGTCTCAAAAGTTAGCCACTGAGGACCAAGATGCCAAGAAACTTGTTCGTCCAGAGAATAGTGGCCTAGATATCATGATTGACTTTTAAAAGTTTATAAATAGTTCAACCTATAGATAGAGATTTATAGCATTGAATACATCACAGATAACATATCCCCAAGAAACTGCAACAGAATTAGTTTTCCATACATGAACATATTTTCAAATAAAACAATTTAATCAAGTAAAAACTACATGCTCCATTAAAAATATTTTTGGTATTTTCCCCAATTGAAAATGCATTCTAAATTATAACTTGAAATGCATTGTTTTCAGGGAGACAATCGTAATCTGTATCTGTAAATATCAGCCCCTTGAAGTCTGTCTGGATAAAGATCATGTACATGGAGCTCTGAACTTAATCCAATTATTTTGTAGTTTAGTTTTGATAACTCCCTTTTGACAGCAATCATAAGACCGTCAGACACAGGAACAAAATTTGGCCATACGGCCCATTGAGTCTGCTCCGCCATTTGATCATGGCTGATTTATTTTTACCTCTCAACCCCATTCTCCCCATAATCTTTGATGCCCTTACTAATCAAGAACCTATCAACCTCTGCTTTAAATATACCCAATGACTTAGCCTCCACAGCAATGAATTCCAGATTCACCACCCTCTGGCTAAAGACATTCCTCCTCATCTGTTCTAAAGGGACATACTTCTATCTTGAGGCTGTGCCCTTTGATCCTAGACTCTCCCGCTACTGGAAACATCCTCTCCACAGCCACTCTATCCTGGCCTTTCAATATTCTGTAGGTTCCAATGAGATCCCCCCTCATCCTTCCATACTCCAGTGTGCACAGGCCCAGAGCCATCAAATGCTTATGTTACTTTCATTCCCGGGATCATTCTTGTAAACCTCCTCTGGACCTTCTCCATTGCCAGCACATCCTTCCTTAGATACAGGGCCTGCAACTGCTCACAAAACTCCAAATGTGGTCTGACCAATGCCTCAAAGCCTCAGCATTACATTCTTGCTTTTATATTCTCGTCCTCTTGAAATGAATGCTCACATTGCATTTGTCTTCCTTACTACCGACTCAACCTGCAAGTTAACCTTTAGGGAATCCTACACTAGTACTCCCAAGTCCCTTTGCACCTCCGATTTCTGAATTCACTCAACATTTAGAAAATATTCTATGCCTTTATTCCTTCTACCAAAGTGCATCACCACACACTTCCCTGCATTGTACTCCATCTGCCACTTCTTTGCCCATTCTCCAACCTGTCCATGTCCTTCTGCAGACTCCCTGCTTCCACAACACTACTTGTATCTCCACTTCTCTTTGTATCATCCGCAAACTTGACCACAAAGCCCTCAATTTCATCATCCAGATCATTAACATATAACGTGAAAAGTATCAGACCCAACACCGACCCCTGCAGAACACCAATAGTCACCAGCAGCCAACCAGAAAAGGCCCCCTTTATTCCCAGAAAGTCCTTTTGAAAATCCAAGTAAACAATATCCACTGGCTCTCCTTCGTCTATCCTGCCTGTTACTTCCTCAAAGAATTCCAACAGATTTGTCAGGCAAGATCTCCCCTTTCGGCCTATTTTATCATGAGCTTTCAAGTATTCCAAAACCTCTTCTTTAATAATGGACTCCAACATCTTACCAACCACTGAAGTCAGGCTAACTGGCCTATAATTTCCTGTCTTTTGCCTCCCTCCCTTCTTTCTGATTTTGCAGTCCTCCAAAACAATTCCTAAATCTAGTGATTCTTGAAAAATCATTACTAATGCCTACACAATCTCTTCAGCTACCTCTTTCAGAACCCTGGGGTGTAGTCCATCCGGTCCAGGTGACCTAACCACCTTCAAACCTTTCAGTTTCTCAAGCACCTTCTCCTTAATAATAGCAACTACACTCACTTCTGCCCCCGACTCTCTCAAATTTCTGGCACGTTGCTGGTGTCTTCCAGAGTGAAAACTGACGCAAAATACTTATTCAGTTGTCCGTCATTTCTTTATTCCACATTACTACCTCTTCAGCGTCATTTTCCAGCAGTTCAATGCCCACTTTTCCCTCTATAACTATACATCTGGAAACACTTTTAGTATCCTCTCATTATTGGCTAGCTTACCTTCATATTTCATCTTTTCTCCCCTTAATGCTTTTTTAGTTGCCTGCTGCTGGTTTTTAAAAAGCTTCCCAATCCTTTAGCTTCCCACTAATTTTTTGCAATATTGTATGCCCACTCTTTTGCTTTTAGGTTGTCTTTGACTTAGCTTGTCAGCCACTGTTCCCTCATCCTCCCTTTAGAATGCTGCTTCTTTGGGACAAACTGATCCTGCGTCTTCTGAATTACTCCCAGAAACTCCTGCCATTGCTGCTCTACCATCATCCCTGCTCGGGGTCCCCTTCCAATCAACTCTGGCAAGCTCCTCTCTCACACCTCTGTAGTTACCTTTACTCAACTGTAATACCAATACACGTGATTTTAGCTTCTCCCTCTCAAACTGCAGGGTGAATTCTATCATATTATGATCACTGCCTCCTAAGGATTCCTTTACCTTAAGCTCCATAACCAAATCTGGTTCATTGCACAACACCAACTTCAGAATTGCCTTTTCCCTAGTGGGCTCGACCACAAGCTGCTCTAAAAAGCCATCTTGTAGGCATTCTACAAATTCCTTCTCTTGGGATCCAGTGCCAACCTGATTTTCCCCAATCTACCTGCATATTCAAATCCCCCATGACAACTGTAACATTGCCCTTGTTACATGCCTTTTCTGTCTCTTGTTGTAATTTGTACCCCACATCCTGGCCACTATTTGGAGGCCAGCATATAATTCCGATCTGTGTCTTCTTACCCTTGCAGTTTCTTAACTCTACCCACAAGGGTTCTACATCTTCTGATCTTATTCTTGCTAAGGATTTAATTTCTTCTTTTTATATAAACTAACAGAGCCACTCCACCCCCTCTGCCCACCTGCCTGTCTTTTCGATAGGATGTGTACTCTTGGAATATTTAGCTCCCAGCTGTGATCTTCTTTCAACCACGACTCTGTGATGCCCACAATGTCATACTTGCCAATTTCTAACTGTGCTATGAGCTCATCTACCTTATTTCATATACTGTGTGCATTCAAATATAACATCTTCTGTCCTGTATTCACCACCCTTCTCAAATTTGTCACCATTTGCCCAAAGTTAAATTCTTATCCTTTTCTAAACTGTGCCTTATTCTTTATTTTGGAGACTCTCCTACACTCTCCTTCCCTTTTACTTTATCCATACTTTTCCAATCTGTTGACCCACCCCCCCTACTATTTAGTTTAAAGCCCTAGTTATGTGATTCGCCAGGACCCTGGTCCCAGTGTAGTTCAGGTGGAGCCCACCCCAGCGAAACAGCTCCCTCCTTCCCCAATACTGGTGCCAATGTCCCACAAATTCAAACCCACTTCTCCCACACTAATCTTTGAGCCACGCATTTAACTTATTGACCCTTAATCATCCTTTAAAAAAACCAAAAGTTACCATGTATAACCACTGGCAACTTTTATTTACTTCATCTTAATATAGCAAAATGAGTCACAAGACACCTCCATAGAAGTATTATCAAACCAAAATGATCAAAATCTAGTATATAGAGTTAGTTTTAAGGAGTATCTTAAGGAAAGTAGAAGAGAGGAAGAGATGTTTCTGGAAAGAATTCCAGAACTTCAGACCTTGGGAGCAAAGGCATATCTGTCATTGAAAAAGGATGAATTTAGGGATACCCAAAGGGCCAGGTGGAGGAGTGCAGATCTCCTCCAGGCTCACTGAATTGTAGGAAGCTAAGGGTGACAACTTTAAAAAACAAGAACTCACACAACCTGAAGCCAGCGTAGGTCTGCAAGGACAGGGATGATGGGTAAACAAGGATTCAGATACTCAGAAAATTACACCACATAGGTACAATAGTGCTTTGGCAACATTACTTTGGGTGACCTTATCTAGAATGGGTAGAACAAGGGAAGCAAGCCAACGACATGTGGATTATTCAAATTTGGAGGAACTCAGGTATGGATGAAGGCTTTACCAGATATGCTGGGAGGCAAATGGCTTGTGTGATTTGGCAAATGCTAGGAATAGCTGGTTTTGGTTGATTCAGATTTCAAAGTCATGCAAAGTGCAGTCTGGTTCAGCGTTAAAAAGCACATATTTAAAAGATTGGTTTTGTTTTGTACTAGGCCAGCTTTGAAGCCCTTCACTTTGTTCTTTATGACTTCTCTGAAAATGGAAATCATCTGATTTTATCTTGCAGTTTCTCACTCTTCTGGCTCAAGTGCCTTTAGCTGTTATGGAAACATTCATCAAATCAAGCAGATAATAAAGGCTAACAATTTAATTTAGATTTCTGGGATAGTCTGTTGGATGCTCCTTCCTCTCAACAACAAGCTGACAAACTATCTGTAAAACTGCAAAGATATAATTGAGCAAGCAATTATCTTTGAAATGCTAAAATTACTTAGACAAGGAATGTAGTGATGATAGTATTGACAATTGTAAGTTGACTGCTTGTATCAGAAAAAAATGAACATGCATATTCTAATCAATGCTGTAAAATAGAAAAATGCCTTGTTTTACTATTTCAAACAATAATTGGTCTAAATTCCACCTAGTCATTTAATCCCAAAATATTATTCAAATTTGGTATCAACCAACGTCATCGCAGACAAAAGATATAGAAAGTCGAAATAGAAAACAGCGAGAAATCTTGGCAATGCTCCAGCTTTAACAATGACTGATATCTTCAGACCTTTAACTACAGTTTCCACATTCTTTACTCAACAGATGTTGCCAATTGCTAATTTCAGATAGGTTGTATTTTGAGTTTGAGTCTGCAACCCTTAGTTAGAACACTACAATGATAGGAGAGTCTTTATTTGTGTAACTGGTGTTTCCAGCTCCTTTTCTTTCCTGACTGCTATATTTTACTTTACTTACCAGTTTTGGTTATTTGTGGTTCAAACCTACCTCATCCAGATATCCACAAATTCTCTTCAATGTCCTTCAGTATTTTTAAATGCTCTTTAATGCTTCTCTCCGTAATCTCGTGTTATAAGCACTTCAGCCATTTAACCGTCTCCACTTTTCCTTTTAAGCACTTTACAAACCATTCCACATCTAATCTCTCTCTTGGGTATGTGCATTTTTGTCCATTTCACTTTCCCTGTTCTAAATGCTATCACTTCTTTACAATTATGATAAAGGATAATGTTTTCATTACAAAAGTAGTGCTACTTCATACATCTGATGCAGTGATTTAAAATCTATTTCTAAATAATGTGATTTAGTTCTTAATGCAATAAAGAAAATGTCTCTCAAACGTACAACCAAGAATTGAAAACGTCATTTGAAACATTAGTGTAAAGTTGCCTTGAATAACTTAGTGTATTATGCCAAAATTGTGCAGTTTTAAGTTACATAAGCTGTAAAAAAAAGTACAGGTTTAACTGATTACATTCTGCAGCTCTTCAAGGACAAATACTCCAAAAGCACCAAGATTCAGGATATATTTGATGCAAAAATAGTTTAGTAACAATTTTATATTTACACATTTGTCTCATGAAACAGTGAATTTATTTCAAGAGTGATCATGAAGTGTTTTGTTACAGAGAACATAAAGACATCATTATAAACAAGATTTGCTTCTTTCTTCACAAATGGCACCATTTGTTAGCAAAATTTACAAATACCCACGGCCAGGAAATAGATGAAAACATCTGCACACTACATACTCCACACAAACTATTAGAGCATGAGAACAAATAACCTGGAAAGGACAGATCTTTAGTCTGTCCACCTCATACTTTTAAAATGCTATTCTCAGAATCATGATACATTCCATATGCAGAATGGGATCAAATATCTGCTTTAGATTTTGCATGTGTTATGCAGATAGGCTCAACCTCTAACCAAACCTAAAACTATTTGCCTTCTCGTTATTGAGAAAACTGCCCAGCTTGCAAACAATATAATGGCAATGAACTTGGAAGTAATTTTCTTCAAGCTTTACATAATTTTCAATTACTAATCACCCTTGATTTTATACATGGAGAAAAGATCAAGCACGCTGTTCAGATCAAATGGCAATGGAGAGCAACTCTGGAGATTAAGTGAGGAGTCAATGGACACGCAAGGTGAGGAAAGGTACAACAGAAGGGGCAGAGGAAAGGAGAAAGCAGTTTCACCGGGAAGAAATTAATCAATGATGCAGAAAATTTTGTTTTGGGAATTGCAGGGGAGTGGAATGTGAAGGAGGCAGGGTGATGTGTGTGTTAATAAATATGACATCCTGTATCGTGCAACTTATCAAGTTCAGAATCAGATTTATTATCACTGACATATTATGTGAGATTTGTTGTTTTGCGGCAGCAGTACAATGCAAGACAAAAACCTATAATTTACAGAAATAAATAAATAGTGCAAAAAGAAAGGAATAATGAGCTAGTGTTCATGGCTTCATGGATCATTCAGAAATCTGATGGTGGTGGGGAGGAAGCTGTTCCTGAATCATTGAGTTTGGGTCGTCAGGCTCCTGTACCTTCTCCCTAATGGTGGTAACGAGAAAAGGGCATGTCTCAGGTGAGGGTCCTTAACGATAGATGCCGTCTTCTTGAGGCACTGCCTCTTGAAGATGTCCTCGATGGCGGGAAGGGTTGTGCCTTTGGGAGGGGATGGAGCTGGCTGAGTCTACAATTCTCTGCAGCCTCTTGTGATCCTGTGCATTGAAGGGTCTTTATCAGGCTGTGATGCAACCAGACAGGATGGTCTCCAACGTACATCTATAGAAATTTATAAGAGTCTTTGGTGACATGTCAAATCTCCTCAAACTGCTAATGAAGCAGAACCGCTGGCGTACCTTCTTCATGATTGCATCAGTGTGTTAGGCCCAGGATAGAGCCTCTGAGATTTTGATGCCCAGGAACTTGAAGCTCACCTTTTCCACTGCTGACCCCTCAATGAGGAGTGGTGTGTGTTCTCCTGACTTCCCTTTCCTGAAGTCCACAGTCAGTTCCTTGGTCTTGCTGATGTTGAGTGCGAGGTTGTTGTTGCGACACCACTCAACCAGCCAATCTATCTCACTCCTGTAAGCCTCCTCATCACCATCTGAGAGGCTAGCAACAATAGTGGTGTCATCAGCAAAATTATACATGGTGTTTGAGCTGTGCTTAGCCACACAGTCATGAGTGTAGAGAGAGTAGAGTAGTGGACTAAGCACATATCCTTGAGGTGCCCGTGTTGATCGTCAGCGAGGAGGAGATGTTCTGTATTAAGTTCTTCTGTATTAAGAGAGGAAAGGAGGGTGGGTAAACGCAAATGTCGTTCTGTGTGGGTAAATTCAAAAGCTGCAGGTTTGTGGAATGGGGATGCATTTTTGAAGATAAAGAGCAACAGCAAAGTTGGTATAAACCAAATTCTGACATTACCCACCACCCATAGTGGGTTGCTAACAAGGACAGAATTAAACCCAGTAACAACGATAGAATGCAGATTTATTTCCAAATCAGTTTGGTGTAACATTTGGAGGTGAACTTGCTATCATGCGCCTGTGGTCACAAGGTTGCAAGGTGCTGACAAAGGAGCCTTGGTGAGTTGATCCTGTGTATTTTCTAGATGGCACACACACTGCAGACAATATGCACAGGTAGTGGAGTGAATAAATGTTCAGGATGGAGGACTGAGTCAAGGTGGATAGTTTGTGCTCAATGGTGTTGTGCTTTGGGAATTGTCGGAGCTGCATTCATCCTGAAGAGTATCCATCACACTCCTGACTTGTGCTTTATAGAAAATGAAGAAACCTTGTGGATTCTGGAAGCAAGTCACTCACCACATAATATCCAGCATCTGACCTACTCTTGTGGTCACAATATTTATGTGACTGGTTCAGTTACGTTTCTAGTCAATGATGAATGTCAAGAAGAAACTGTTAGATTTCCCTATCTGAGCTAGCCGTTTCCTTGCACTTGCATAGCACAAATGACACTTGGCATTTATCAGTCTATGTCTGACTATTATTTATATCAGTCTACTTTATTTACAGAGAAGCTGTTAAAGGGATTAAACGTCACAGTGAACATCCTTCTTATTTAATGATAGAAGATATGCCAGGTAGAGAACACTCAACCGGATGAAAGGGAGAATAATCTACGATAGTTTTCAAAGGGGGAAATAGATAAATATTTGAAAAATATCTAAGGTTAAAGAAAATGGGCTAGATGAACTGCTCCAAGAGTTACCACAGATGCCATTGGCTGAATGGCTGTCTTTTCGAACATAGAACAGTACAGCACAGGAACAGGCCCTGCTGCCCACAATGTTGTGCCAAACTAATTAAACGCTTAATTAAACTAATCCCTTTTGCCTACACAATGCCAATAATCCCTCCACTCTCTGCACATTCATGTGCCTATCTAAAAGCCTTTTAAACACCTCTATCATATCTGCCTCCACTACCACCCCTGGCAGCACATTCCAGGCACCCACCACTGTGTAAAAAAAAATTTGCCTCACACATCTCCTTTGAATTTACCCCCTCTCACCTTAAATGCATGTCCTCTGGTATTAGATATTTCTACCATGGGAAGAAGATACTCTATCTTTGCCTCTCATAATATGAGGCCTCCCCCCAGCCTCCACTGCTCCAGAGAAAACAACGCAAGCCTATCCAACCTCTCCCCACAGCACATGCCCTCTAATCCAGGCAGCATCCTAGTAAACCGCTTCTGCAGACTCTCCAAAGCCTCCACATCCTTTCTATAATGGGGTAAAGAGAATTGAATTAAGATTGCAGATGCGACCCAACCAGAGTTTTACAAAGCTGCAACATAACTTCCTGACTCTTGAACTCAGTCCCTTGACTAAATAAAGGCAAGTATGCCATACACCTTCTTTATCACCTTATCAACCTGAGCAAGGAGGTTTCAGGGAAACATGGACTTGGACCCCAAGATCCCTTTGTACGTCAAACACTTAAGGGTCCTGCCACTTAATTGTGTACGGTCCCAAAGTACAACACCTCACACTAAACTTCATCTTCTCGTGTGTTGCAAAATTCCAGGGTTCTGCTGTTGTCTTCCTCAAGCACAAGATATTCTGATCACTACACACACCATTTACTTATCTACTTTGTTTTGGTGATTGTGTAGTTCTATGTGCATTGACAACACAAAAAGACAAAAATGGACTTTGACCTGAATAAAATGGCTCACAAAAAAAAATTGGAGTTTTACTGGATGAGTTTCACATCAGGACAAACACAGGCAAGCAAACCTCAGCTAACGAACAGATCATAGACCCAAACTCGCCGAGCTCATAAACATACCGTTTGGCTCACCAACTCCATGAACCACCCATTTACACTCATCTCATTTTACTCTCCCCACATCAACTCACCCTAGATTCTACCACCCATCTGCATGAGGATCAATTTAGTGGTCAATTAACTCATCAACCTGCATGTCCATGGGACATGAGGAAACCAAAGCACCCAGGAGAAACCTTTGCATTCACAGGAAGAATGTGCAAACTCCACACAGACAACATGGGAGATCAAGACTGAACCTGGGTCACAAGAACTGAGGCAGCAGCTCTACTTGCTGTGCCACTGAATTGGCCTTGCATACTATTCCAAGATGGAGCACCTGTCCAACTGTGATATCAGGAGTCTTAAAACAAATGAATTTAGTGTAAATCAAGGGATAATCCATCCATTGGTTGAGACACACTAACAACAAAGGAAGACAGATGTAATTGTTATCAATTAATCATCTCAAATCCAGACAGTAGTTCTGAGGAAATGTCCTAACCCCAACCATCTTCAGCTGCTTTCCTGCCATCGTGAGATTTGTAGTGCAGATTTTTAATGGCAGCTGAAAAAGGTCAACTCCATTTGTAATTACCCAGATAATGAAGAAATCTGTGCCTGCATAGAGAGAACCGGACAACATCCGGGCTACAGTGACAAGTAACAATAACGGTCACTAACATGAGAGAATTTAAATACTCTCTTGACGTTCAATGGCATTATCACCACAAGTTTCTCCCCAATTCAATTGTTGGGCTAATGTTGCCCAGGAACTTAACTGAATCAACCATATCAATACTGGTGGTGCAAGAGCATCAAGAAGTACTTCATCCAGTCAAGTTCAGTACCTTCCTATAACCAGCTTGATTGACACTCAATCCTCGACCCTACCAAACCGACATTTTATAGCTGTGGTCTACACCATTCCAAGCTGCAATACAGTAACTCTTCAAAATTTCTTTTGTATATATCCATTCACACAGTGGTTCAAGTTTCACCCTAAGGGCACCTTCTCTCAAGGTGCGGCACTCCCTCCCACAGGCCTCTCCTCCCACAGCACTCCCTCCCTCACGTTTGACGCTCTCTTATGGGATGGTACTGAACTGCCAAGTACCATCCCAAGGAGTGCAGCCAAAGACAGCTTGCCTCCACTTTAAGGCCAATTAAGAATTGGCAATAAATGCAAACATTGCAGGAACACTTGCATCCTGTAAATAAAAACTTTAGTTGAAATGAAAAGTATGGAAATTCCCCATACTATTAAAAAGTTCGTATTTAAATCTGTCATAAAACTGATTAAACACAAATTGCCATAAAAAGGCACCCAAAGCTCAAATTACTAAACTTGCTTCTCCACACACGTCAGGCATACAAGAGAGTCCTCAGGCTACTCAAAACCAGGGATTACTTACAAGTTAATGCGTAGCCCACTGAAATCAAAAAAACTGATATCCTTCTAATGTTGATAAGCAACGCCAAACGTTGAAGTTCAAAGGGAATTTTTAAACACATGGGCAGGAACAAAACGAGGCATATATCCTGAAAAAAAAATCTTGATTTAATTCTGCATGCAATTAAAACAATGGATTCAGAACTTAAGGCACACCAGCAGGTGTTTATTTACCTGTATATCCGTATCTTTGACTGGCTCAAGAGGTTCAAAGGTCGTAGCTGCACTCAGGCTTTCCAATCGCTGAGAGATGTGAGATATGTCCAACCCTTTAGTCCCGAGCAGAATAGACCTATTTCAAAAGTGAGGGGAAACAAAAAAGAAAAGACAATTTCATCATTCACAAGCTCTGTATCAACAACTACTTTACCTTTAAATTGGCCTAGCTGTGGAGATGGACAATTAAAAACTAACAAATTTATTCTTTAGTGAGAAAAATATCTTCAACCACTAAACGTGCGAGGAGAATGAACAGCTGACAATACACTGTCAAAATCGAATAAAAGCAGGATGACAGTTTTGGCATGACACATTCTGAAGAATGCAACATTTTCATTAATTGTATGCACAATAGAAGCTAAATGAAGGCAACTCTCATTTACTCCATGACAACAGATATGAAGGAGCACTGTCTAGATTCTAGGCAATGTTGGTCATTTCAAAATAAGAACACCTCAGAATAATCCACGTATGAAAAACAGATTACCTATAAGTTAAAAAAGACAGACAAAATAAACCCATCATTTAATACTACATATAAAATTGAAACTTGGCTTCCAGGTACTTGTTTCACAATTGGGCTGGAGTAATGAAGACAAGGTTTTTCCCATGAACCTATGTTAACTGCTAAAGTGAATGTTTTCTCCCAATTTAAAAATCACAATTCCAGAACAACGTCGTTTCTTCAAATTTATCATACTTTGTTACAGATAAAGATTGATCTGAAAGAGAAAGACTAGCCTGGAGTCTTTCTCCAGCAGTTAACAAATATCAATCTTCAACTTTCTCCTCAGCAAATTAAACACCAATCAACAATGGCATTTACTTAACATTTAAACTTTATAATCTTCAAGGCAAATGACACCACCTTAGCCAGAAAATAATGAATTATTCATGAAATGTTCGAACATGCTGTCCTCAAAAACAGATCAGCTGGCTTACAACAGTGCCACAGGAGATGTACTTGTCATATTTCATATAAATGACCATGCTAATGAAGGCAAGAGTGGAGAGCGAGAGTGTCGGTTCAATTTGTATCAAGAATAAATAGGACCAATGCATGACTTTAAAGTGGTGAAATATTATTGCAAAAATAAAGTGATATCTGTTATAGTACAATTAAGTACAATATTCCAAATGAAGTTTAGCCTTTAAACTCACGCCTTGACGTCTGCTGTCTCCTGCGATGTGCGAGTCAGCGTCCTGGAACGCAAGACCTCCCCAGCCTGCTGAATCTCCTGCAGGTTTCTTTCCACATGTGGAAGCTCGGACACACCTTCAGTTTCTGCTGCAAGCTGCTCGGCTTGCTGCAGCAGCTCTCCAAAACCCTCCACGTCCATAATAAATGTGTCACAGGGTCTGCAGAAAGAATGCAAAATTAGACGTGCCGTGATTCCTTCACTTTAATGTGCATTGAGGCAACTTGCTCAGAAAAGCCTGCATTTATATAACTAATTAAACAAAAGAAAACAGCGACTGAAAAAAAATTATACCAGGTTAGAGCACAGAGGGGAAACCAAATGGTTGCAGTAGATGGTCATTGTACGCCCATATCATTTTAGTGCTGGGCCTACGGCTGTAACTTTCAGTAGTGTGCACGTTCTAATGCCTTGGCTGCTTCTGAAAAGGGAAAGTGGAAAATATCCTGCCTAGGACCGAGGACTGATCTGGGGATTTTAGGCAAATAAGAGATCGACATCTATAGACTGAGGACTGGGACTCGCATGAAGTCAATTTTCAGTTGGAAGAAAAAGTAGCAAATGAATAGGAATATTGTGCACAATTTCTTTAACTATTAAAGAACTTTGAAACTGATTCAAGTTTATAAAAATAGCCACTGTGCACACTTTGAAAGTGATATTATGGGTTAGATTTGTTGGCCTGGCTGCCCCACACACCTACCTAGACTTGCCATCCATAGTCTTCCCACGACCTCATTTACCACATCCAGATGTGGAGAATCTATCACTCCCCCCAAAGAATCCAGTGATATGGTCTGAACATCAGCAGGGAAGTTGGCAGCACAGCAGGGAAACTCAGTCTTTGAAAGCTTTGACAGCTAGCAAAGCCCAGTTGCTGGTTTTCCAGATGTAAAAGCTGAGCAATATTTTACAGTTTTTAAATGTTGCTAATCTTCAGGGACATAAAAGAAATTTGGAAATAATTAAATTAAAATGCAAGATTTTTGTGACTAAAATAAAGTTCACTAAAATGTAAAATATTTTAAGTAATGGAGAACTTATCTTCTTACTCTATGGCCCCACAATCCCCATTGAAACTAATGAAGTCTTGGATCCTAAACTAGGAATAAATGCTGGAGAATCCCAGTATGTTTGGGCTTTGCCCCTGAATTCCATATCAAATCTAACCATAGAGCAAACAGACTGATTCTGTGCATGACCAGACATGCATGAAAATCATTTAAATTACTTTATTTAACTGGGTAAATGCCAAACTGAACTGCCAATTACCAGGCCAATATCTTTGGTGGTTGAGAACCAACATCAACGTTCATTTGTCAACATCCAGCATCAAGCAGTTAGCTGTTGTTCTTTGTATAATGAACTGCATGAAAGAAGAGATCACTGCAGCCTATATATTCTACAAGGCTACATGTAGTGACACTGTCATTCCTAGACAGAATTACCAGGTTTTTCCCCCACTATCAACAATCATGCCCATTTACCACATTGCTGTAATTGATCAAGATTGATTTTATATAAGGACTAACCAATTTCTGCAAATAACCCTGCTTTTATTGGAAGAGGCTCCTGCAGTCTGTCACAAGTTGCATTTACTCCAACAGCTCTTCTTAATGTACAGTAATGACCAAGACAAATGTCACCTTGCAAAAAGTCAAAACTGTCACTGAGGAGATTCAGTTAGCTAAACCAGTAAAAGTGATTTGATACTGCTATTTGATAAGACAACACACGAAACAAAATGCAAAACATACATTCAACAATAATCATCACTTGTATAAATTCAACATAAGTATACATTGCTAGAAGCTGGGTCATTCTGGGAAAACAGCATCAAAAACCAACTTTATGGCAATATTTGTTTAAAGTAGCTGTATTTCACACCACCTCAATGCATAGAACTGAGACATCAAAAGGAATAAACATACCTGTCTATCCCTCATCTCGGGTCTCAGAAATATCCCAAAATGCTTCATTTAATGAAATAATATGAAGTACTATTGCATTTATACAATATGATCTTATGGGTCTGGAGTATGTTACAAATATTGAGGGTAGATGACATGATCATTAAGTGATACAGCCCTCCCCAAATATGCAAAAAAACTATTCAAACCAGTGTAGTTCAAGATTCAAATTCAGTTCCATACTTAATATCATCAGGTGAAATAGTTGTCACAATTAACCCAAGGCTTGGAAAACAAAGCCAGATGGACTTCCCGACCCCAAATACCATGCATGGCCTTTACTGGAAAGATATACATGGATGGTTAGGTGGTTGAAAGTGAAACATGAATCTGGCTTGACCATGACACAGTCTTCTGCCCCACATTCATTTAGTGTCAAGTTCATGCATGAAATTACCATTTTTCCCCATTTCAATTCATCTCCCTCCTCTTACCATCTTCCCATTGTTTCACTTTGGTATGAATGGTTCTATTCAACATTATTTTTTCTTTAAATTAGAAAATTAAACAAACTTCTGAGTTCTAACACTGTCTGTAAATCTCATTCTACTCCCTACCTCTCTCCCCAAGTATCTCTCTTTCAATTTCCTTCTTCAACTTCCAGCTTGTTTCTCTCTTCCTTCAAAATTCCATCCTTCATTAACCTCTTGTCAACTCTCATCCACATCAACTCAATCCAAATTCATCTCAATTTACATAGCACAATTTTAAGCATGCATTCATTTCCTTGCAAAAGAATGCATAAATTGTTAAGAAATAAATTTATATATATGATCCTATTTATTGGGAATAAACATATGGTCTAAAGAAACCAAATGTAGACAAATGGTTGTTTAGACTATCGCCGCAAGATATTTTCAAGTCATCCAATTAATGTTTCATGGAATTCGTTTTATTTCTCGCCTTATCCCACCCTCTTGGCCATCAGTTATGACCTTGAAGGATCTAATGTGAAGCCAAGCTGCATTCACAAACAAAATAGATAACAACATTGGAATTTTCTCTCTATTATCTGCGTGTATATAAAGAGATCAACTGAAACAGAAGTCATCTAAGTAATCTTTCGATTTGCTGAATTTGGAAAAAGTGTCAGCTAGATTTGTAGATTCCCGGATACATTTTGTGCAACTAAACTGAAAGTATTTACTTTACCAAAGAACACATCAAAAATTACCCAAATTGCAGTGTCAATTATTTTTCAATACCATGAAATGAATTACTGAGTCCAATTCATACACGGAGGAATATGATAACAAAAAGTCTAAAATTGATTTGGTGCAATAAAGCATAACTTGCAATTCTTGTTAAACATTCAAAATAGTTCTGCAAGAGTCTGCAATGCAGTAGATTATTGCCAGTGCACAGTCCGATCACATGAACATGGGCCAAACCTGATATTAAATTCCATATCGATCTCTTTGTGCAACATATTCCTTATGTAGTGCATCAGTCGCATTTGCCCAGTGGAGAAAAATAAGCAGAGCAAAATGTAGATCCTGTTCCAAAGCCAACCTTTGGCAAATTGAAACAAAAATATGTAATTATCAATTAAAATTTCACATTGGCTGCTCAGTGTTCCAATTCTTTTTAAATCAGGAAATTTAATACTGGCATTCAATAACTGTCCAGAGCAATCATTTAAAGGAATCCGATTTTGTTCTGAAAAAGCCAATTTACTGTGGAAAAAAAAACAGTAAATGTCAAGGTGAAATAGGTTGCACTCAGTGTGACAGCATCACAAACTGCCAACCATCATGTGATGTAGCTCATATGCAGCATTACTAAAGCAACACTTCTCCAAAGAAATTTTGTTGTTAGTATTAATAGCTTGGGATATGTGAAAATTAATTCAGAACATTTTTTTTTTTAAATACATATATGGACTACAAGACTGCTTTTGCACCTGAACAGGACACCAAGTCAAAAAAACTGCAATACATCTGGGCTGCAGTCTTGAAAGCAGAGGAAAAAAAATTGGTCACAACATTCATTCTGAACATTCACTTATTGTTTACAAAATCTTCCATGGGACCTAGGTATTTCTGGCAAGTTCAGCATTTATTCCCTATTTAAATTGTCCTCAAGAAGATGCTAGTGTGTTGCTTGTTTGAACCACTGTATGATTAGTGATGAAGGCATTTCCATGGTATTGTTAATTTCACAATTTTGAACCAGTAGCAATAAAGGAACAACAATATACTTCCAAATCAGCATACAACTTGGAAACAAATTTGCCGGGGGTGAGGTTTCCATTAATCTGTTGAACTTGGCTGTTTATACAAAAGAGGTTCTGGGTTTGCGAGGTACGATCAGAGAAGGTTTGATGAAATGCTATGGGTATCTTATGCAGAATGATGGGAGTGAATAAATGACGTGGTGAACAAGGTGCCAGCCAAGCAAATTATTTTGCTCTGGATACACTGAACTTCTTATGACCTGTCAAGTGGTAGACAAACTTCTGGCTTGTAGCTACAGATGACAGACAGGCTTCATATAGTCAAGAGATTAATCATACTAAACTACATCTCTGACCTGATCCTGTAACTAGAAAATTCCAATGGCTGGTCCAGATAAGTTTCTCCTCAACTGTGACCTACTGGTCGTTGAAGCTTGGTGGAAGATTTCGTGATGGTTATGCTGTTAAATATCAACAGACAACTAGATTCTTCCTTATTACCACTCTTCAACATTTTTGAGATGAATGAAAATAGGTCTTCGCACACCAAAAAAAATCAGATTTTATTTAGGCAGGCCAGATGCCGAACCTCCTAATGTGCTTCGCCATTTCTGAACAGTAGAACTCAAAAGCCTAGGCTGACCATCAAGTTCAATATTGAGGGAGTTCTCTACTGTCAGAGGGGCTCTCTTTTGGACATCCTATAGCAGTATTTCAAAGAAGGGGAAGCTATTTCCAGGTCTTGGACAATATTAATAACCCCAAAACAGATTACTTGACTATTAATACATCAGTGTTCGTGAGACCTATTTTTGTGCATATTGTCTAGTGTGCTTCTTACATTAGAAGTATCACTATATACTTTGAAGGAGCTTAACTGACTACTAACCATTTTGGAAAGTTGCAAGCTCCTTACAAGTATAGGTCTTCCTTTGAGCATTGTTACCTAACAGGGCTGCACAGACTGCAGCAAACAAAACTGCAGATGTTAGAAATGCAAGAGCAAAAACAGAAGTTGCTGGAAGCATTCAGCAGATCAAGCAGCAGCAATAGGGAGAAAAGCAAATGATGGTTCTTTTCTCTTGACTATGCAGATGCTGGCTGTGGAACAAGGGGTGAAACAGAATAGTTATTGAGTTATTAAACACGGAAACAGTCCCTTTGGTTCAACTCATCCATATTGACCAAGTTGCCTATCCATATTGTAATTACATTGGTCTGGTTCCACTGCATTGTAATTGCCTGTTATTCAGCATGTATCCTGTAACAGGGTGTAAGCCCACCTCGACAATGTACATCTAAAAACATGAACTTGACAGGAAGATGACTTTGATATTCCGACTCTCCTCCTTTCTGCCTCAACATTGCTCTTCTGAAAGCAAAAAGAAAACTGAAGATGCTGGAAATCTGATAAAGGTTAGATGCTGGAAATATGCCAATGAAAAATCAACGATCCAAACATTAACACTGTTTCTCTCTCTGTAGATGCTGCCTGACCTGCTGGGTGTTTCCATCATTTTGTTTTATTTCTGTAAGTCCCCTAACTTATTAGACATTGAACCTCTGGATGAGTTCCTTTCTGAAGATAACTGTATGTCAAGCAGTTCAAGAAGATGGCACACTGCTGCCTTCTCAAGCAATTAGAGATGGGCAATAAGTGCTGACCTTGCTGTTGTTGCCCAGATCGCAAAGATGAGTACTGCAAAAATAAAAGGATTTGCACATTAAGGCATCCAGACAGGAAAGAACTTGGAAGGCCGCATAAGGGGATATGGAATAGTAAGCCAATAATTCTCTTATCCTCAGGAATATCTTGTAAATATTCAACCATGGAAAAATATGCAAGAAATTGCATTTATTATCCCTCACTGTGACACAGGAGGCCATTTCACCCATGCCCGGGGGACAATCCCATTCCACCACACTCTTCCCTAAAAGCCCTTTAACTACAATATCATTAAGTAACCTTTCCTTATTGCACAACAACAGATCTATGCAGAAACAAATGCATGTTAAAGCAAAAAACATGGGATTATGGAAGTATTCAAAAAGTATTGTGGACCAATCAAAGACAGCTCCTTGCAAATGAAGGCTTGGGAACTCCCAACCTTATATTTGGAAGCTTTGGTCACTGAACTCAGAAACCAGGAATTTTAAAACTGGTACAAACACAGGAAATTTCAATTTAGTTCTGAGCTTCTCCTTATGGAAAGCTAGTCCTAGCGTATTTAGACATTTCTATCAGCAGATAATTCTGACTTGCTAGAAAATCCTCTGTAAATTTAGCTTTTTAATGCCACGCTTTTCATTTCTGTCCCAGTTCATATATCATGTGGCAATCATGTAAAATAGGTATCAAGAAATTAAATGCTTGCACATTGCTTACATACCAGATAATGAACAGAAGATCAGCGAGAACTCAGTGCAACATTACAATGGTTCTTTTGATGTGGGGGCTCTGTACCAACACTGACTTAACACACTGTCCACATGTATAATTAGTGTGTTACTCTCCATAATACAGTATTGCCATGAATCCAATATGACAAGTGTTTAGAAAAGTTTTCTGTATTTGCAATTTCACAAATCACCTGGTATTTTGACACCAGTACTTTTCAACCTCATTACTTCTCCAAGTCTAAAGGTTATTGATGCCTCCATTCAGCACTTTACTAAGAGAAATATTGAGAAATCTAAATTAGTTGGAAATTATAACACACCAAATACTAAATTTATTCCCATTACAAGCAAGGGTTTGCATTTTTCTTATTCATTTTTTGGGATCTGATCATTGGCAAGACTGGCGTTTTTTGTCTAAGTATTAAATTTGGATACGGGCAAATTTCTGGTGACTTAATTCATAACTCAAGACCAGAAAATACGGTTACAAGTTTACAAGTATATTTCTCATGCTGCTTTTTGCAGAAGACTTACCCATTTGTCCCCCTATGGCTGGCAGGAACGTTATGAAATTGTAACCGATTGAGTGTGAAAATATAAAACCAGCTGGCTGTGAATCATTCCCATTTCTACCACAGGGCAGACTATTACTTATGAATATTATTGTATCCAACTCTGTGTACACCACTGATGATCCAGATTTTCGAAAATGAGCTTCATTAGACAGGTTCAAAATTATATGCATGAAAGCACTATACAAGTAATGATATCAAAGATATGAAGGCAGACAAAACTAATAAAAAAAAACACGTCAATTAAAAAAACAAGAGGTATGAAAAAGAGAATAGACTTTACATGACATATTCAGGGAATCTATCCTTGTTGATCTTCATTAGCTTCAGTCTACCAATACTTTGAATTCAAATTCTCGTGTTTAAACTTATGTCTGGGTTGGCGCCCCGCCACCCCCCCCGACCCCAAATAACTGAACCTCCCATCCTTCAACTCTGCCCTCACCCAGCCTTTTCTGCAGCCTCGCCTTCTTCACCCAATCTCAGGAGCCACATCTTCAAATGAACAAACTTCTAAAGCCCCGAAATGGCACATTCAACCTAACAGATCTACACCAGTATTCAAGATCCCCACAAACCCCCTCCCATTGTTCCAAAAAGCAGATGTTCTTCAAACTTGAAATGGTGCTCTAGAAATCTTAGTTGTTTTTGTTTTTTTTTGTGATAAGCAAGATACATATATTTCCACTGCAATAATGTCTTAATTCCACACTTTACTGGCTATTCATCAATTTACCCCTCCCCCATCCTGCCAGGTATATTCCCACGTAATACTCAATAAAATTGCTGAGCAGTCACCAGTCTTGACACCTTAAGTCACACAGGCAAGTTAACATCTTTAAAGCTTAACAAACAATATCACCCTTTTCTCTGAAAGGGAGCTGAAGAAATATATTAGAATAGCACTAGCAATGAGCATTACAGTAACGTGGAAAGATGGGAAAAGCACAAGTTGTTCTCCTCAGATCAAAAAGTGTTATTTGGTGATTTACGGAGTGATTCAAGATCATGATGGGTTTTGACAAGCAAATAAGGATAAACGGAGGGTGCTGAATAAATAGAACAAGCTGCCAGGGGAAGTAGTAGAAGGGTATACAATTATAATGTTTAAAAGACATTTGGACAGGTATGCAATAAGAGGAAATATGAAATAAATGGAAATATTTTAGGGGCTATGGGGAAAAACAGCAAAGGAAAGAACTAATTGGTTAGCTTTACCAATGACTTGGCAATTGGGCAAATACCTTCCTTCAGTACTACATAATTCTACGAAGATCCATACAAGCCTTAGAACACTTTAAAATTCCTTCTTTCTTCTAACTCTCACTTAAATCAAGTCGCTTATTAAACTATTAATCATTTTGATCTAGGTTAGCAGCAATTATGGGTCTCAACCAGCTTAAATATATTTTCTTCACCAGAGACCACAAATCAATCTCCAAATTGATAGATCACCTTGTACAATATTCCTCTAACATACTGCTGAAGAGTCACTTTATAGTTTTTATTTAACTCATGAAGACTAGCCCCTCAAATAAGCTTCTGGGATGTTCAATAGAAGATACTAATGGACACCTAGCTGGTACAGTCCCAAGTTCCATTGTTATCAAATACAAAGTGTGGTCCGTTTTTTTCTGTCTGTCTATCTGACCTGAGTATTTGCAGCATTTTGTTTTTTTTTAAATACATAGCCCTGCATCATTTTTATAATCAGACAAAAATACATGTAATTCTTCTAAATTACCCACACAAAAGTGATTAGAAAAGTGTTGGGCTGGCATATAGACATCAATTAATTTAAGTGTTAATGGCTTAAATGCAAACCAAGAGATAGATATCATGAGTAGTTGCAAAACTCCCCCATTCCAAAGACATACGGGTTAGGAAGTTGTGGGCATGCTATGTTGGCGCCGGAAGCGTGGCGACACTTGTGGGCTGCCCCCAGAGCACTCTACGCCAAAAGATGTATTTCACTGCGTGTCTCGATGTATGTGACTAATAAAGATATCTTATCTTAAAATATGGAACAGACAAAATGAATTGAACAAGCACTTTGCATCAGTCTTCACTATAGAGGATACAAGAAACATCCAATAAGTAGCTGCAAGTTAAGAATTGAAAGGGAGGGCAAAAACTCAGGAATATTAATCACCACAGAAATGATACTGAACAAATTATTGGAGCTGTGGGCTGACAAGGGACTTCATCCTAGTGTCTTAAAAGAACTAGCTAGTGAAGAAAGTTCCATTAGATTGGAAAACAGCAAATCTAACTTCATTTAAAAAGAGAGGTACTACGGATAATAAAAGCTCATGGCATAGAAGTTAACATTCATAAGTGGATGTGGAAAGAATGTTTTCTCTTGTGGGAGACAGTTTAAAAATTAGGGGTCACATGACAGACGCAATGATGTTTTTCCTCGAGGATCATGATTCCATGGAACGAACTCTTCCTCAAAGACATGGAAGCAGAGTTTTTGAACACTTTTTAAGACAAATAGATAGATTTTTGATAAGTAAAGGGATTAAAGGTTTACAGGGATAGGTAGGAATGCAGAATTGAGGTTACAATTTGATCAGCCATGATCTTATTAAATGGCAGAGCAGGCTGAATGGGTAACTCCTGCACCTAATTCCAATGTTCTTAACCATACCTCAATTTTTATTATTGAATTTTCTTAAATTTGAATGAATTTACATTTCCATCATTTAATTATTCACTAACATGTGATTAGAACGGATATTTCTGATACTTTCATTACAAAATAAATGATCAAAACCAGCTGCCCATTTTAATATAATGTGTACCAATTTGCACATTACTCCCGACTATTGTAATAATTTGGTGCATTGTTAATTAGCAGCTAAGGATTCACAGTAAATTACAAGAGAAAATACTGACCAAATTTTATGGAAGTAACAATGTCAAAACACAAATTTTGTCAGAGAAATTTAATAGCTGCTGTCAGTGATTTTCACAAACCTGCAGAGAATTTGGGCTAATTGCACATGACTTAGAGAAAACTCAATTTCAAACCTTGCTCCAGATTTGAGAAGGCACAAGGAGTATGTCATCGTGGATTTTAATGGGAGATACTGAATATTTTGTTTGTGGTTCAGCATTCTCTGTGCACTGTAAAACAAGTGTTGTAGCTGACAGTTTTAAGAGGCAAGTAGATTAAAGTATTTCTTAACATTGCATTTTAACAGTGGCAAGTAATTCACAGGGAAAACGCAAAGCTGCAAGTTGAGAAATAAAAATATCAGGAAAATGGAGCAGTTAAACCTCAGGGAATGTGTTGTCAGCAATATAAAATTCAGTACAAAGACTGACCTAATATGTGACAATTAATAATAGATTCTCAAATGTTTTAAGATGCAAGTAGATTAACGTATTCCTTAGCATTGCATTTTAACAGTGTATTCTCACATGCCCATCAACTGCCCTGTTCTTCTGCCACAAGTTACACCAACGGCAATTTATAGTAGCCAATTAATTTACCAGCAGGGAGCTTGGGAAACTAAAGGATCCAGAGGTCAAAGGGAGAACTTCATGGAGAAAGCAGTTCAGGACAGGATCAAACTGGGTCACTGAAGCTGTATGGCAGCAATTGTACCACCCATTTTTGGCAACACTGTACCCACACATTTTTTTTCTGTTCATACCTCACAGATATTGCATTTATGACCTTTATTGCAAGAGATATTGCACAACAGTGCATTCCTTCCCGAACGACAGAGCATCCCTTCCTGATGAACTTAATGCATTCTATGCGCATTTTGAACAGGAGGGGATTGGTTTGTCATCACCCACCCAGACAGCCTCCAATGCACCTGAGCACAGTCACCACTGCCGACACAAGGTCAGTCTTCCAGAGAGTGAACCTGTGGGAAGCATCTGGCCTGGATGATGTCCCTGGCTGTGTCCTTAGATCCTGCACAGGTCAGCTGGCGGTGAACATTCAGACATTTTTAACCTCTCCCTGCTTCAATCTCAGATTCCCACCTGCTTTAAGGTGGCCACTACCATCCTAGTACCCAAGAAAAACAAGGTAATGTGACTTAATGACTACTGCCTGATGGCTCTGACATCCATCATCATGAAGTGCTTGGAAGGGCTGGTCATGGCACGCATTAACTCCAGCCTCAGACAACCTCAACCCACTTCAATCTGCCTACTGCCAAAACAGGTCTCTGGCAGATGTTATCTTCCCGGCCCTACACTCATCTCTGGAGTATCTGGACAGTAAAGACATCTACATTAGATAATTGTTTGACTACAGCTCCGCCTTCAATACTATAATTTCAAGCAAACCCATCACCAAACTCCAAGACCTGGGACTTAACACCTCACCTTGCAACTGGATCCTTGACTTACTGACCAACAGAACGCAATTAGTGAGAATAGGCAGCAACGCCTCTGCCACGATTATTCTCAACACTGGTGCTCCACAGGCTGCATCCTCAGCCCCTACTCTACTCCCTACACATTGATGACTGCGTGGCCAGATTCTGCTCTAACTCCATCTACAAGTATGCAGATGATAGAACCATAATGGGCTGTATCTCAAATAACGATGAGTCAGACTACAGGAAGGAGATAGAGAGCTTAGTAACACGGTGTCATGACAACAACCTTTCCCTCAATGTCAGCAAAACAAAAGAGCTGGTCATTGACTTCAGGAAGAGGTGCAGTGCACACAGTCCTGTCTACATCAATGGTGCTGAGGACGAGAGGGTTGAGTTGCCTGGTCCAACCACAGGCGCCACAGCCAAGAAAGCTCACCAGTGCCTCTACTTCCTCAGGAGGTTAAAGAAATTTGGCCCCTTTGACACTCACCAATTTTTATCAATGCACCAGAGAAAGCATCATATCTGGATGCATCACAGCTTGGTATGGAAACTGTTCTGCCCATGACTGCAAGAAACTACAGAGAGTTGCGGACACAGCTCAGCACATCACCAAAACCAGCCTCCCATCCGTGGACTCTGTCTGTACTTTACGCTGCCTCAGTAAAGCATCCAGCATAATCAAAGACCCCACCTAACCCAGACATTCTCTCTTCTCCCCCCTTCCATCAGGTAGAAGATACAAAAGCCTGAAAGCACGTACTACCAGGCTCAAGGACAGCTTCCATCCTGCTATTATAAGACTATTGAACAGTTTCCTAATAGGATAAGATGGACTCTTGACCTCACAATCTACCTCATTATGACCTTGCGCCTTAGTGCAGTGCAGGTAGACAATTTCTCTGTAACTGCTACACTTTGTGCATTCTGTATTGTTTTACCTGGTACTACCTCAGTGCACTATGTAATGAATTGATCTGTATGATCAGCATGCAAGTAGACAATTTCTCTGTAACTGCTACACTTTGTGCATTCTGTATTGTTTTACCTTGTAGTACCTCAATGCACTGTGTAATGAATTGATCTGTATGATCGGTATGCTAGACAAGTTTTTCACTGTACCTCAGTACAAGTGACAATAATAAACCAATTCCAATATTGAGTATATAAAAAAAGGCAAATATTGATACAAATTTACAGAGCACTGGGGAAACCGCAACTAGAATACTATGTATGGTTTTGATATTTAAGAAAGGATGCGCTTGCATTGGTGATAATGCAGGGAAGAATCACAGGTTTGATTACTGGGGTTAAGATACGAATAGTTGAGCAAGGCCTATACTCATTGCAGTATGTAAAAAGAGGTGATCTTACTGAAACATTTAAGATACTGAAGGTGGATGCTGAGAGGATATTTCCCCTAATGGGAGTACCTAGAAATAGGGGAAATTGTTTTAGAACAAGGTGTCACCAATTTCAGCCAAAATATGGAGGAATTTCTTTCCTCTCAGTGTCACGAATCTCTGGAATTCTCAATCCCAGACGGCTGTTGAGGCAGTCATTGAATATACTTGGGCTGAGACTGGCAGACCTTTTACCTGCTGAGAAGTCAAGGGTAAGGTGAGTAAGCAGCAGAATGGTGCTGATGCCAAGGTTGAATCAACCATCATCTTTTATTCATTGGGTTGGGTGAGGGGAGCAATAGTCTACTCCTGCTCCTATTTCTTATGTTTTGTACAGATTTTGGACTAAATAGAGAGCTAATCAGAAATGGAAGAGGCAAGTATTTTTAGACCACCAGATTATAATATCCAACCTAATGAACATTGACAAAATCTATGTAAGTTTCCAGAGCAATCAAAGGAGTGCTGATCCAGCACAGATAATTTGCTAACCTTCGACAGATTTCAAGCAATTTCTCATCTGACAATAAAAAAGGAACCAATCACAATGATTTAATGTTGAAAAACTGACAAACTTCATGAAACATGGCCTGTTAACTTTCACAACTAATAGATTCTTAAAGGACAGTTTCAAAATAAAAACATTTTGAATGTACCATTGTCAACCAAGTATTGATTGGTTTGACTTCAGCAAAAAGATATGGAAAGTTTTACCATAAATTAAGTCTTAATATCAAAAAATTTCTACCATATTCCTTTAAGCTGCTAATATTACTCATGAATTTATACAATCTTGCTCCAATTCACCAACAACTTGTACTTCTTCATATCATCAATCCAATGTTTCCATATTGCCTGCAATTAAAATTCTACACAGGTCACTGAATCTAGTGATGATGTTAATGCTGTAAGGCATATTTGGAGATGAACTATGGTTTGCCTTTCCTGACATACAACAGAAGCTCTGTAATTTCATGAGAAAACTGTCCCTGCTGAATCTCACTCTCAAACTCCTCAGGCGCCATTATGTGTGCCATCTGTAATTGGAGCCAGCTACTAATACCATATTGGTGTAATTCCTAGTTGGACCCGTTCAATAGCTTTGCATCTAGTTTCTCACATTCTTTTTATCAGAGAATAGTTCTGCAGGATTCTGCATGATTCCAGTAATCCCAGCAGTCATCTGACTCATGCACAAGCCAATCATCATTCCCACTATTTTCCTTGCTGTTAGGGCACACTATGATAGACAGTAAGCACAAACAAGGAATGGGGTGAATTCTAGGCACACTTGGGATGCATCATGTCACGGCTTTCCATCTACCCAGAATATACTATCAGCTATTCCAAATATCAATCAACTATTCCAAATTGCAAGAGATCCTTCTGCACTCCGATACAGCCTTAAACGTATTCTCTCATTTCTGGTATCATCTTTACGAGTCTGTGTTTTCCCATGTGCCCAATATCATTTAAAGATAATGCCAAAACTTCACATCTACTTTGAATAAGGTCTATACATAACAGAACCATTAACACTGCTAAATATCCTATATAAATTAAAACAGTTATTTGTACATTTAGGACTTTTGTCATCCTAATCCCTCAAAACAATCTGCCCTGCTATATCGTTGAATTCTATTAAAATTTAACTATTTTTTTGCATATTTTCACACTCATTTCACTTAAAACGTGTTCATATTTGATTCATTAGACCATAATTAACACACGAGCTCAAGGCCTTATTATGTATATCCTTCTCTTGCCTCTTCAATGATTCTAAATTGTCCATAACCTTTAATTTGCCAAAAGCATACAAAGTACAGGAGTCCAACACTTCAACTACCCTAAAATAATCCTATTTATTCATCACAATTCTGACATTTCTTTTTCTTTTTTCACATCCAACTCCCATTATTACTTAGGAAATCACATTAAAGTATTTGTAAAAATAACTGTGCAAAATATTGGAGTCATACAGCAAAAGGCCCTTCGGCCCACTGTGTACGTACCGACCATCAAGCACCCATTTACACTAAGATTGGTAAATTGGTTTATTATTGTCACATATACTGAGGTACAGTGAAAAACTTGTCTTGCATACTGTTCGTACAGATCAATTCATTACAACAGTGCAGAGAATAACAACCAGAGGGCAGAATAAAATGTTACAGTTACAGAGAAAGTGCAGTGCAGGTAGACAATAAGGTGCAAGGTCATAACGAGGTAGATTGTGAGGTCAAGAGTCCATTCTTGACCTCAAGGGAACCGTTCAATAGTCTTGTAACAGCGGGATAAAGGCTGTCCTTGAGCCTGGTGATACGTGCTTTCAGGCTTTTGTATCTTCTGCCTGATGGGAGAGGGGAGAAGAGAGAATGTCCGGGCTGGGTGGCATCTTTGATTATGCTGGCTGCTTTACTGAGGTACTGAGAAGTGTAGACAGAGTCCATGGAGGGGAGGCTGGTTTCTGTGATGTGCTGAACTGTGTCCACAACTCTCTGCAGTTTCTTGTGGTCACGGACAGAGTAGTTGCCATACCAAGCCATGATCCATCTGAATAGGATGCTTTGGATGGTGCATCGATAAAAAATAGTGAGAAACAAAGGGGACGTGCCAAATTTCTTTCACTTCCAGAGGAAGTAGAGGCGCTGGTGACTTTTCTTGGCCGTGGCGTCCACATGGTTGGACCAGGACAGGCTACTGGTGATGTTCACTCCTAGGAACTTGAGGATCTCAAACCTCGACCTCAGCGCTGTTGATATAACAGGAGCACGTGCACCACCTCCCTTCCTGAAATCAATGACCAGCTCTTTTGTTTTGCGGGAAAGGTTGTTGTCACGACACCATGTTACTCAGCTCTCTATCTCCTTCCTGGACTCATCATTATTTGAGATATGGCCCACTACGGTGGTATCATCTGCAAACTGGCCACGCAGTCATGAGTGTATTGGAAGCAGAGTAGGGGGCCGAGGATACAGCCTTGTGGGACACCAGTGTTGAGGATAATCGTGGCCGAAGTGCTGCTGCCTATCCTTACTGATTGCAGTTTGTTGGTCAGGAAGTCAAGGATCCAGTTGCAAAATGAGGTGTTAAGTCCCAGGTTTCAGAGTTTGGTGAAGGGTTTGCTTGGAATTATAGTATTAAAGTCAGAGCTGTAGTCAATAAACAATTGTCTAATGTAGGTGTCTTTACTGTCCAGATGCTCCAGAGATGAGTGTGGGGCTAGGAAGATGACATCTGCCGTAGACCTATTTCAGTGGTAGGCGGATTGCAATGTGTCAAGGTTGTCTGTGAGGCCGGAGTTA
Source organism: Pristis pectinata (assembly GCF_009764475.1). NCBI lineage: Eukaryota > Metazoa > Chordata > Chondrichthyes > Rhinopristiformes > Pristidae > Pristis > Pristis pectinata. The sequence continues at coordinate 40,726,756 of NC_067417.1, forward strand.
ATGTGTGCCGTGACTAGTCTCTCGAAGCATTTCACGATGGTGGATGTCAGAGCCTCTGGGCCGTAGTTGTTAAAGCACATTACCTTGTTTTTCTCAGGTACTGGGATGATAGTCGTCGTCTTAGAGCAGGTAGGAACCTCAGATTGAAGCAGGGAGAGGTTAAAAATGTCTGCAAATACAGGTTCACTCTCCAGAAGACTGAACTTACATCTGCATCAGCGACTGTGGGTTTAGATGCATTGAAGGCTGACGGAATGGGTGGTGACATTCCAATCCCCTTCTGTTCAAAACGTGCAGAGAATGCGTTAAGCTCATTGAGAAGGGAAATGCCGTTGTTGGTGATGCTGACTGACTTTATCTTGTAGCCCATTATAGCATTTAAGCCCTGCTACAACTGACGGCTGTTCTGTGACTTGATTTTGGACTGGTATTGTCTCTTGGAATTCCTGATAGTGTCGTATCTTGATTTCCTGGCATCCCTACAGAGGTCGTATCTTGATTTCTTGTAAAGGTCTGGGTCACCCGATTTGATTGCTGCGGTCCTGGATTATAGTAGGGAGTGGATCTCCCGTTTCATCCACGGCTTCCGGTTTGGGAACATCCAGATTGTTCTCTTTGGTACACAGTCCTCGACGGTGGTGACATACTCATCTAGGCTGGCTGCTGAGTCTTTGAATATGGACCAGTCTACCAACTCAAAGCAGTTGCATAGAAGCTCGTCTAGTTCCTCAGACCAGCACTGTATGACTTCCTGTACGGGATCCTCATGTTTCAGCTTCTGTTTGTATGCAGGGAGAAGGAGAACAGCCTGGTGGTCTGATTTACCAAAGTGTAGGTGGGGGTTGGCTCAGTAGGCATCTTTGGTTGTTTTGCAATGATCAAGGGTGTTTGGAGCCCTGGAAGGACAGGAGATGTGCTGGTAGTATTTTGGTAACACACTCTTGAAGTTGGCCTGGTTAAAGTCACCAGCAATGATGAAGAGGGTCTCAGGATATCCCATTTCAAGGCTGTTGACCACAGAGTATAGTTCATTGAGTGCAGGCTTCATTTCTGCCTCGGGTGGGATGTAGACTGCCGTCAGCATAGCTGAAGTGAACTCCCATGGCAAGTAGTATGGGCAACACTTCACTGTTAAATAGTCCAAGCTTGGTGAGCAGGAACTCGCCAGGACTGTCACGTCTGAGCACCATGAGGTATTGATTAGGAAGCAGACCCCATGCCTCTAACTTTGCCCGAGGACGCCATATGGTCCATCCAGTGAATTGGGAAGCCATCAGGTTGTATGGCACAGGCAGGTGAAGCAGAGGCAAGCCACGTTTTAGCGAGACATAGCACACAGCAGTCCCTCGATTCTCTTGTTCTTTTTAATCTGATATTAATCATATTTTATTCACCCCACATTCCCATTAACTCACCCCCACATCACAGATCTGCCACCCACCTAAATTAGAGCAGTTTAATTAACTGATTAAACTAATTAACTGACCAACCATAATCTTTGATATGTGGGAGGAAACCAGAGCACCTAAGGAAACCCACGGAGTCACAGGGAGGGTGTGCAAACTCCACACAGATAGCACCAGAGGTCAGGATTGAACCTAGGTCACTGGAGCTGTGAGGCAGCAGCTCAACCAGCTGTGCCGCCCAAATACTCTTCCAACTTTCCACCAGTAAAATATATCATCTTCTAATAATATTGAGTTTAATGGCTTGTCTTAATCAGTTATGCCAAGCAGAAACAATCTTTTGTTATATACCCAAGGAAACCTCTCAATACTAAACCCCTTAATCTTCCACCTTAAGCCTCACAGTTCCAGGGGCCCAGATCTCAGGTGCTGTCTGTGTCAATTTTGTACGTTTACCCTGAGATTGTGAGGGTTTCCTGAAGATGGTACAGTTTCCTTCAACATCCCAAAGATACCCTGATAGGTTAATTAGCCACTGTGAATCACCCCTTAGCATTGATAAGTGGAAAAGGAATCAAAGAGTTGATTAACATGGGAGACAGAATAAGTTGTAAGGGTACAGGGAGTGGGGGGTATGGGGGGCTACTATGGATACCCTCTTTCTATCATAATAAGATAATAAAAGGAAGTAACATCTCTAATGAATAAAGCTTCAACTTCCACATTCCTTCTTCACAACCATCACTGAAAGTTGGTTTCATTCTATTGAGTGCTTAATATCAGAACCTGATTTATCATCACTGACTTATAGAACATTATAGCACAAGAACAGGCCCTTCAGCCCACCATGCCTGTGCCGATCACGATGCCAAGTTAAACTAAATCTCTTCTGCCCGAACAGGATACATGATGTGAAATTTGTTTTGCAGCAGCAAAACGGTGCAAAGACAAAACAAAAACTATGAATTACAAAATAAATAGTACAAAAACAGCGGAATAACAAGGTAGTGTTCATGGACGATTCAGAAATCTGATGGCAGAGGGGAAGAAGCTGTTCCTAAATTGTTGATGTAAATGTCACCAATGCATTGCTTGAATATCTCTTCTATAATCAGAATACCTGATTTGTAAAAAGAATAAAATACTTAAAATGTCTTATCACATAGACAGCAATTTTCTATTATCAGAACTCTTCCAGGAACAGCAAAAACAATGTCATTCTCCTTCTATTTGCTCCTATTCGCTACTTTGGGTGGTCTCAGCTAACTGAGCTGACAAAGGACTTCTCAGCATTTATTTAAAAACTGATTCAAAACCAATTCAACCATCAGTCTATTGAGAAACCTAAATGTTTGACTGTAATATTTCACACTGGAATCTATTACAGTTAGCTGTTATTTCCTGTCATAATCCAAACGTTTAAAAGTAACTGTACAGTGGGAATGGCACACTGGTGCTTTTTCATTTACCAGCTTCATACTTGCATTTATGACTGATCCATCTACATGATTGAATATCCAAGAACTTTGCATTGGTGGTTATGCTTCAAAAGAACGTAATGTACAAAAGGTCACAACCTGTGCAGAGCAAGATCCCCGCAATAAACTACCAAAACAACATCGGCTAAATGATAGATATTTCACACAACACAATTTTTTTTTCGAATTCGGGGTCTTGTACAATAGGTAAACAGATACTGGTTATAAATCTCATTTTGAGAGACAGGGCAACACGTTCTGGCCTGTCAGCATGCCCCAGGCTTTGAAAAAACACACACAAAGTGTTGGAGGAACTCGGGTCAGGCAACATCTATGGAGGGAAATAAACAGTCGACTTTTCGGGTCGACACCCTTCATCAGGACTGGAAAGGAAGAGGGCAGAAGCCAGAAAAAGGTGGGGGAAGAGGGAGGAGCACAAGCTGGCAGGTGATAGCTGAAGAGGGACTTGAGCCTCGAACCCTCGGACTCGGGCGGGAACAGCAGACACTGAGCCGTGGCTGGCGATCCAACAGTGACCAGCCAGCGTGAGCGCCCTCCCTGCGACCCCAGAGCCTCGCTGACCGCTATTCGTGATGTGTCGGGGGTCTGCTACTACCTGAAGCGCGGGGGGGGGGGGGGCGGAGAGTGGGGGTGGCACAACACACAGGGATGGGGGCACAGCGAGTGTGCAGGCGGCACCACGCCGACCCCGACACTGCCCGCCGACCCACACCAGCCCCGACCCCCTACACCACGCCGACCCACACCAGCCCCGACCCCCTACACCACGCCGACCGTGCCGGCCCCACACCCCCAACACCACGCCGGCCGTGCCGGCTCCGACCCTCCCGACCGTGCCCAACCCCACACACACACCGCCCCGCCGTCCGTGCCCGACCCCACACACCGCCCCCGCCCCGCCGACCGTGCCCGACCCCACACACCGCCCCCGCCCCGCCGACCGTGCCCGACCCCACACACCCCGACCGCCCCCACCTCCACAGCGGACGACTCCTCTTCTTCACCGGCGCCACCGCGCGAAGGCCCAGCAACCATTGCGCGCCGCCCTCTCATTGGACGATGAAGCCACCCGGCGGGCGCCGCGCGCCGCCTCCCATTGGGCAGCGGGCGCTCCCCGGCGGCGGCGCGCGCTCCCGCGCCCTCGTTGGACAGGGCGCGCGGGGGCGCGCTCAGCCCCTCATCGGGACCACGGGCAGTGACGGACGGAGGGTGCAGCTTTGCTCAGGGCTTCAGGTTCCACGCCGGGGGTTCCAGCCAAAGCCTGAGCTTGCACCTGCACAGCTGGGTTCGGTGCAAGAATAAAACGTCTATCCCTGTCACCAGTGAAAATTCTTGAAGCAACTGTGAACGGTGCACTAGTCGAGCAGAGGGCAGCTGCACAGCAGCAGCCTCGGGGATGGGGAGCCAGCGGCGGAGAAGGGGTCCCAGATGTTCTCGTATGAGGACCGATTCGTGGGCATTAAAGAGTACGAAACCATGCGAAGGCAGAGTTGCATGGCAGAGGCAGTTGGTGCAACCTCCATCCTCGACACTTCAAAGTGTCTCCCCGTTATACTGTCTTTCTCACGGGCATTCTAACAGCAAAACTCCTTTACGTTTCTACCCTGGTAAGGGAGTATTGTGTGCACTGAAACTACTTTTTCCAGTCCCTAATTAAGAGTTTTTTTAAAGATTAATCTGACCTCTTTCCTAATCCTTTCTCTCCTATTACCTCTGCGGGTCACATTTTATACTAGTGGAAAGCAGTGAGCCCAAGTTTTGCTCAGTGGGCATGAAGATGTTCAGTAAACAGCTGTTTCCATCGTATAGAAAAAGTATGGCATGAGTATTGAAAATGTTATATCATGTGATCATATTTTGTTGCATTGTTTGCATCACATTTGTAACCGTTGAAGACTGCCACAAATAAAGGTTATGTTTACTTGAAGTTCCATGTTTAAATGAGTGGTGTCGATATTCAGCTCTAGAAACTGGTTCAGAAGAACCCAAAAAGGTACCGCACAGGAATTGAGGAAAAATAGGTTAGATTAGATTAATTTGTCATATACACCATCGTGCAATGAAATTCCTTATTTGCATGAAAGTCACATAATAAACAGTATACATGATAATGAGAAATATAACAATAAATACAACAATGAGTGCAATACAGTGGAATGGTGTTAGGAGTATAGTGCGACCTGGGGTGGTGCAAAAAAGAGCTGAAGTGATAACGGAATAACCGAGAGAAGTAGAGTCAAGTGTGTGAGAATGTGGCAGCACCAGCAGGAAGGGAGTGTGAAAGAGGTGATTGGTTCAGGAGTTTGACAGCAGTGGGGAAGAAGCTGTTCGTAAGTCTGGATGTCCAGGCTTTCGAGCTCCTGCGTCTCCTCCCAGAAGGTAGAAGAGAGAAAAGGGAATGGCCAGGGGGGCAATAGAAAGAGTTCAGAAGAGATTCACCAAGGTATTGCCTGGAATGAAGGCTGTAGTTGTAAAGAGAGATTAGATAAACTGGGTTTATTCTCACTGGAATGTACAAAGCAAAGAGGTGACCTTGTAGAGGTTTATAAAATTAGGAAGGGCATAAACAGGATAGGTAGTAAGAACTTTTTCCTAAGACAGGCAGATCTATAACTAGAGGGAACAGTAAAGTGAGAGGGGAGAAATTTGAAGGAGATTTGAGGGGTAAGTTTTTTTACACAGAGGATGGTGAATATCTGGAACAAGCTGCCAGAGGAGGTGGTGGAGGCAGATACAATTACAACATTTAAGAGGCATTTAGGCAGATACTTGAAAAGGAAAGACATAGAGGGATACAGGCTAAATGTGGGAAAATGGGGTCAGCATAGATAGGTATTGTAGTCAGCATGAACAAGGTGAGCTGAAAGGGCCCGTTTCTGTGCTGTATGATTCCATGATTCTATGATACTTTTAGTTTCGGATTTATTTTTGATCATGTAATATGGACTTTTTACCAGCAGGTGACACTAACCACTGCCTGAAAGCTACAGCCACTCTGTTCACTGTTAGAAAATCAGAACCACTCACTCAATTAGAAATCAGAACACAGCTGCAATATCTGACAGTGCAGAACACTGCCCAATTATGTTCTGTACACAAAATGCAAGACAAATCCAATACACCCAGTTATTGGCCACATTATTCTGCATCTGATCAGGCACAAAGCAATCATTAATAGTGCTGTGAAGTGATCCTGGGCCCAGCATATAAACGCAACCATGAAGAAGGCGCGCCAGTGTCTCTACTTTCTTAGAAGTTTAAGGAGATTCAACATGTCATGGAAGACTCTGACAAACTTCTACAGATGGACAGTGGAAAGTATTCTGACTGGTTGCATCACGGCCTGGTATGGAAACTCCAATGTATTAGAACGCAAGAAGCTACAGAGAGTAGTGGACTCAGCCACTTCCATCACGGGCACAATGCTCCCCACCATCAAGGACATCTAAAAAAGGCGATGGCTCAGGAAGGCAACATCCATCATTAGGGACCCCCATCATCCGGGCCATGCCCTCTCCTCGATGCTGCCATTAGGCAGGCAGTACAGCAGCCACACCTCAAGGTTCAACAACAGCTTCTTCCCCACTGTCATCAGGTTCTTGAACTGACCTGAAGAACTTTAACACTACCTTGGACTTTTTTTTCTCTGTTCAACCTTGTCGTTGTTTATTTTGTTGTTTATTTTATACATGTGTGAGTTATGGATAATTTATGTTAATTTAAGTTTATATTAACTTATGTTTGTCCTTGTCTTGTAACGTACTGTGCTGCTGCTGAAAAAAGTGAATCTTCATGGCATTTATACCCTGGGTATGTATGCCTATGACAATAAACTTGAAGTGACAGTAACTCATCAGTACATTTCTCAATGATCTGCTTAGCTTCCAATAGGGGCAGCCTAATGGTCAGACAGTTAGTGCTGCTGCCTCATAGCTCCAGACAGCCAGCCAGGTTTCATCCTGACCTCAGGTGCTGTCTGACCGCATGGATTTCTCCTGGGTGCTCTGATTTCTTCCCTCATGTCAAAGGTGAGCTCTTAGGTAGCTTAATAGGCTGTAAAAATGTCCCTGTCATACAGGGGGCAAGAAAATCAGGGATGGGGTGGTTGATGGGATGGAGATGAGAAAGGGGATTTGTGTAGATGGGTCTTGTTGCAGACATGGTGAGCCAATGAGGCTGTATGACTAGGAGAACTACTCTGCACCAGGTCTCATTACAGCCCGGCTATAAACATGGACAAAGGAGCTGAATTACAGAGATGCGAGTGATACCCAGGTAGCTCTTGACTCAACATTGCATCAAGGGGCCCTGATAAAGTCAAAGTCAGTGGGAATAAAGGGAATCAACACTCCCACAAAGGAAGATAGCTGTGGCTTTTGGACGCCAATCATCTCAGCCCACACATTGCTGCTTGGGTTCACAGGCCCAGCCATTTCCAGCAGCTTCAGCAGCAACAGTCTGTCCAGTGGAGACATTCACTGATCTTGGTATGGACCAGCTTGGTACAGCAACTGCTCTGCCCAAGACTGCAAAAAATTGCAGAGCGTTGTGAACACAGCCCAGTCTATCACAAAAACCAGCCTTCCCTCCAATGACTCCGTCTACATTTCCCGCTGCCTCGGGAAAGCTGCCAATGTAATCAAAGGCCTCTCCCACCCCGGTCATCCTCTCTTCTCCCCCCTTCCATCGGGCAGAAGATACAGAAGTTTGAGAACATGTACCACTGGGCTCAAGGACAGCTTCTATCCTGCTGTTATAAGACTCTTGAACGGACCTCTTGTATGATAACAATGAGCTCTTGATCTCTCAATCTACCATGCACCTTATTTGTCTACCTGCACTGCACTTTCTCTGTAACTAACACTATATTCTGCATGAAAAACACTATGATGCCGGAGGAACTCAGCAGGCCAGGCAGCATCTGTGGAGAAAAGCAGATGGTCAATGTTTCGGGTCAGGACCCTTCCTCAGGACCTTCTTGAGTCCTGAAGAAGGGTCCTGACCCGAAACGTTGACCGCCTGCTTTTCTCCACGGATGCTGCCTGGCCTGCCGAGTTCCTCCAGTATCATAGTGTTTTTCATCTAGATTCCAGCATCTGCAGTTCTTTGTTGCTCTACTATATTCTGCATTCTGTTATTGTTTTCCTTTTGTACTATCTCAATGTACTTACATATGGAATGATCTGTATGGATGGCATGCAAACAAAGCTTCTCACTGTACCTCAGTACATGTGACAATAATAAACCAATTACTAATGACCATTGCAGCATGTTTCTTTTCCACTCAGAACTCAACTTCTTGGATAATTAAGCAACCTCTGCTTGCAGTAAGCATGACCATGTCCAAATGCCCATAGATCCTATCTCTAAGAATCCTTCCCAACAGCTTGCCCACCACAGACGTAGAATATTTGGGCTTGGGCAGGTAAGTATAAGTAACAGGAGATTGCTGAGCCTTTGGCTAGGATCTTTGAGTCCCCGTTGTCCACAGGAATGGTACTGGAAGATTGGACGGAGGCAAATGTTGTCCCCTTATTCAAAAAAGGTAGTAGGAATAGTCCAGGGAATTATAGACCAGTGAGCCTTACGTCTGTGGTGGGCAAGCTGTTGGAAAGGATTCTTAAAGATAGGATCTATGGACATTTAGAGAATCATGGTCTGATCAGGGGCAGCCAGCATAGCTTTGTGAAGGGCAGATCATGTCTCACAAGCCTGATAGGGTTCTTTGAAGAGGTGACCAGACAGATTGATGAGGGTAGTGCAGTAGATGTGGTCTACATGAATTTTAGTAAGGCATTTGACAAGGTTCCACATGATAGGCTTCTTCAGAAGGTCACAGGGCACGGGATCCAGGGAGGCTTGGCCGTGTGGATTCAGTATTGGCTTGCCTGTAGAAAGCAGAGGGTTGTGGTGGAGGGAGTGCATCCAGATTGGAAGGCTGTGACTAGCGGTGTCCCACAAGGATCAGTTGTGGGACCTCTGCTTTTCATGCTTTTTACTAATGACTTGGATGAGGGGGTAGAAGGGTGGGTTGGCAAGTTTGCTGACGACACAAAGGTTGGTGCTGTTGTGGATAGTGTGGAGGACTGTCGAAGGACTGCAGAGGGATATTGATAGGATGCAGAGCTGGGCTGAGAAGTGGCAGATGGAGTTCAATCCAGAGACGTGTGAGGTGGTACACTTTGGAAGGACAAACTCCAAGGCAGAGTACAAAGTTAATGGCAGGATTCTGGGTAGTGTGGAGGAGCAGAGGGATCTGGGGGTCCATATCCACAGATCCCTGAATGTTGCCTCACAGGTGGATAGGATAGTTAAGAAAGCTTATGGGATGTTAGCTTTCATAAATCGTGGGGTTGAGTTTAAGAGCCGCGAGGTAATGATGCAGCTCTACAAAACTCTGGTTCGACCACACTTGGAGTAATGTGTCCAGTTCTGGGTGCCTCATTATAGGAAGGATGTGGAAGTGTTGGAAAGGGTGCAGAGGAGATTTACCAGGATGCTGTCTGGATTAGAGAGTATGGATTATGAGGAGGGACTAAGGGAGCTAGGGCTTTACTCTTTGGAGAGAAGGAGAATGACAGGAGACATGATAGAGGTGTACAAAATATTAAGAGGAATAGATAGAGTAGACAGCCAGCGCCTCTTTCCCAGGGCACCAATGCTCAATACAAGAGGGCATGGCTTTAAAGTAACGGGTTGGAAGTTCAAGGGAGATATCAGGGGAAGGTTTTTTTACCCAGAGAGTGGTTGGGGCATGGAATGTGCTGCCTGGAGCGGTGGTGGAGGCAGGTACATTGGTCAAATTCAAGAGATTACTAGATAAGCATAAGAAATTAAAATAGAGGGATATGTGGGAGGAAGGGTGAGGTTTAAAGGTCGGCACAACATTGTGGGCCGAAAGGCCTGTCACACAAGTATCAGGCAACGATATACTTCTTCCTTCCCCTTAGGCAATCCCTTGGGGTTGAGGACGACTTGCTTCCATTCCCGTTCTGAGGTGACTGGTGGGACCAATGTGGGAATCACAGACTCTTACACAATTGGAACAGGAGGTGCTTGGCGGGACAGGCAGACGAATAGTTCAAAAGGTGGCGTCCTCCTTACACTGTTTATACCAGACTTCTGTACACTCCCAGTGAAAGTAGCAATCACATTGACGCACTGATCCTGAATAAATTCAAGTGCTGCTTATTCTTCAAATGTTCAGATTGTTAATCTGTCAACTGTGAAATAAAGGAGAGCTTTTAAATTGAGCAAAATGCAATGATTTTAATGTTTTTCTCCTCTCCAAATATCCTGGTTGGTAGATTTCTGGATCGTTGCAAAATCAGGGGATGCGGGGATAGAACAGGAGAGTGGGGTTCAAGGTGGAAAATCAGCCATGATCTTGTTGAATGGCAGAGCGTGCTCAGCGAGGGGCCGAGTGGCCATCTCCTGCTCACATGCCGGTCTGAAGAAAAAATCCACTGGGTGAGAGGAGGGGAGCGACAAGGAGAACAACATATAGGAAATACCCAAGTATGGCTGCGAACTAGGTGATTAAGTCTTCACTCAACTTTTACAAATCTGCCAGCTACCAAAAAAAGTACTGGAAATACTCAGTAAGTCTGGGGAGAGAAAAACAGTCAATGTTTGAGGTCAAAAGACAGGTCTCCGACTTGAAACGTGGACTGTTTTTCTCTCCCTCTCTCTCTGACCTTGACCTGCTGTTCCCAGCATTTTCTGTTTTTAATTCAGATTTTCAGCAAGTTTTTCAACATCAGCTTTTGCCTAGTTCCCAGTTCCACAACGGGCCGTGTGTTAAAAATTGTAAAGTCAACTGGAACCAAAAGCCCCGTCTCCGTCACCCCCGTGTTTGGCTTGTGATCTCAAACCGTTTGCACTCATTTCATTCACAATTCTGGACATTACGTTCCTTTTCAGTTGCGAAGTCGTGATGCTGCCCGACGTGCCTGCCCAACGGTCCGTGTTCAAAACAAACTAAAACATTGCTTCACCGCGGCGATAGCAGAGGGACGGATGAGTCACAAGTTGTGAAACGCCGCTGTTGTGTTGCAAGGGGGTTTCTGATTGGTATTCCTCCTACGTTAACAAAACTCCGTGTGGAAAATGTTGGCACTGCGTCCAGCCTGAAATGTCTCCGTCCAGTTGCCGTGTACACAGTATCGTGTGCAGTGTCTCCGGAGATTGGACCGCCGTGCGACAAATCCGCCCCCTAAATCTTGGCCCCGCTGCTACTCCAGAGACAGTTTTTAATTTTAAAAACTAAACCTTATTCATAAATAAGATGTATATATATATATATATATAATAAACGCAATGCAAAGCTCTTTACATCGTTAGTGTCATTTGGTCAATACATAGAGTTTTTAAACAAAATAGAGTTTTTGTTTACACTGCACCATTGCCACTCATGTGAGACGCCCAGCCGCTGTTTGAGGGGCTTCCCCGCCGTACAGAGACCCGAGAGGCAACCGCTCGCCTTTGAACGAGCCACGCTTTCCTGCACAACACTTTATTGTACATGATGCCCACATTAACGTGCAAGTTGCTAAACAAAAGTTGTTTGGTTGAGCTGACAACACGCATGAAGGGGGGGGGGGGCGCGGTTGAAGGAGGATGATCGAAGGAAAGATTTTCCACCCGGAATGTCAACTTTTGAGAGTTTCGAAGAGTTTTGGTTAGGACATCCGTTGCAATATTTACAACAGGCGGATGACTCCCGTCTCCAGCACTTGCTCACCTCCCAGGATCTATTCCAGGATCCGTTCCTGGGCTGACAGGTTCTATAATATGTGTGTGTGTTTACTTAAACCCCGCTGTCGACAGATGCTGCGGAGGGAACAGGGTGTGAATTAGCGGTGTATAATGAACGAGCTTCCACGCTGTAATTGAGCAGCGCCGGGCGCACACGGTACAGCGCGCCTCTGGCAACGAGCCACACTTTGCACACAGCGCTGAAACCCTGCGCACTGCCCGTTTGCACTCGATCCCCGCCGCCGCTCTATAAGTACAGTGTCGCCCACTATGAGAGCATCCAGCAACTCCGAGGGAACAGAAGTGAATTACCTGAGAGGCGACCAAGCAAAGCTCTGAGGATGTCTGATGTTCCGTGCACGTGTAACCAGGGTAAGTTGTGGGAGCCAATGTCCGCGACCCGGACCTTGCTTCTAATCCCCAACCGACGTCTTTAGTAATTCTGTTTTCTTTTTAATGAACAGGCGGCTCATGCAGCTGCGGAGACAGCTGCAAGTGCAAAAACTGCAAATGCACATCGTGTAGGAAGAGTGAGTATAACAAATCTTCATGGGGGAGGAGGGGCAGTTTGTTTTCAGTTACTTACAACGATGGTTTGGCCACTGGGTCCATGCTGGCTGCGAGCAGAGTCATTCCATCGGACTCATTCCTTTGTACCACTACAACATTGTCTCATTCGCAGGCTCATCGACTTTCCTTCGATGCTTTTCGCCGCTTACTTACTCTCAGGTAGAATTTAGTGGCCGGTTAACCTCCTAACCCGCTTTTGTCGGCTGTGGGACGCAGCCGGAGCAAACTCACCTGGTCACAGGGTGTGACCTGCACACGCTCAACACCGGAGGTCGGGGTTGAGCCCGGCTTGCCGGAGCTGTGAGGCAGCAGCACTACCCGCTGTACCATCTAATTCGTTCACATTCCTCTTGTGTAATCAGTTCTTTTAAAAAGAACAGTAACGCTGCCAGTTAAAGTTCATTGTGCGTGAGGAGTGAAGGGAGTTATCTCCGGGTTGTTCCTGTATGCAGATCGCCCGCACGTTAGTAACGTGACCACCTGCTTGCGATTCCCACCGGGTGTCCATCTCGGTAGGCTGGTGCTGTGGAAAATGCGGGCTTCCTAATCTCATCCTATTTCTCTCCGCCTAGGCTGCTGCGCCTGTTGCCCTGTCGGCTGCAGTAAGTGTGCCCAGGGCTGCGTCTGCAAAGGAGCCAGTGACAAGTGCAGCTGCTGTCAGTGAACATCGTCACCCGGGACCAACCGGCACGTCCTGCTGTGCAATGTGGGCTTTGTACAATAATCCTTTTGTACGATTACTCATTGAGGGGAGGTTTATAATCATTAATGTTCATGATTTTGTTTTGTACTTTGTTTTGGATGTATTGAATTGCATCTGATTAAAATACTACGTTTGGAAAAGAAAATCAGAATTCTGTTGTTGCTTTGTGGGGAATGAGATCAGCAGGGCTACAACACCGTTAAACGGCAAATTCACCGGGCGCTCATTGTCCTCACACCGGGGTAAGATTTTGCCAATTAGGAATCAGCTTCTGCTGATGTAACGTGGCTGAGATATGTAAAATCATGATTTTGAGTAAAAGATCATAAGCACAACGGATGCCGGAGAAGGGACAGTGGCAGAAGAATCAAAAGGGGAGAATGCAAGCGAATAAGTTGCAGAGCTATGAAGGAATGGGGACGAGAGGAATTGCTCAACTGGGAGCTAGCATAGCTCCAATGGGCCGAATAGTAAATAAAGTTTCACATTGCAAAGTCACTTTTTAAGTTGGATTAATGCTTTCCAAAGAGTTAAAAGCAGTTTTGTATTTGTTCCTGGCTCAGAAAGTAGAATTTCACAAGCATTTTGTTATTTTTGAAATGCCCCCTTCGTCAAGTACTAATCGTCTTCTGTGGGTGCCTTCCCTTTCCCCTGTACGTCTCTTCTCAAGAAACAGCCCCGTTCAAGTACTGACCAGACAATCAGTGATCAAGATGAGAGATCAGTGTGTTCTCTAGAGTCGCACGTGTCAAGTTGAGCTTGGGCAATGAAGCTCAGTAGAGTGTCTGCAGAGCGTACTGTCTACAAAAAGTGCTGTAGTTACTCGCCTAGGCTACTCTGACAGCACCACACAAAGCTGTGACCTTTACTGTCAAGGAGAACAAAGTCAGCAAGTGCACTCAGTTTCTACTTCAAGCTGCATATCATCCTAACTTAGAAATATATTACTGGTTCTCCATCATAGCTGAGTTTAACATGGCTGAGTTTAAATCAGTAAACCTTTGACCTACCTATACTTCAACAGAAGGACTGCAGTGGTTCAGGAAGATGGTTCACAACCAGCTTCTCCAGCAGAAATAAAACGCAAAATTCTAGAAACACTCAGCAGGTCAGGCAGCATCTGTCTGTGGCCTCTCACACTGTTGTAAGGAAGGCTAATGTAACCTTGAGGAACAGCCCCTCATCTTCAACAAGATGCTGGAGGAACTCAGCAGGCCAGGCAGCATTCGTGGAGAAAAGCAGGTGGTCAATGTTTCTGGTCAGGACCCTTCTTCAGGACTGAAGACAGGAAAAGGGGAAGCCCAATATATAGGGGGGAAACAAAACAGTGATAGGTGGACAAAAGAGAGGAGGCAGGGTGGGCACAGGGTGCTGATAGGTAGATGCAGGTAAGTGATAGTGATAGGCAGGGGCGGGGGAGGAGGGGAGAGCAGATCCACTGGGGGATGGGTCAGAGGTGTGGAGGCAGGCGGCATGGGGGGAGGGGAGGAGAGGAAAAGGAGAGAGAGAGAAAATATGGCAAGGAGAAAAAAGAGAGGCTGGGAAAGGGAAGAAAAGGTGGGGGGGGGTGGTGTGGGGATTACTTAAAGTGGGAGAATTCAACGTTCATGTTGTTAGGCTGCAAGGTCCCAAGACGGAAAATGAGGTGCTGTTCCTTCGGTTTGTGTTTGGACTTCTCCTGGCACTGGCGGAGACCGAGGACTGTCGTATCAGTGATGGAGTGGGAGGGGAAGTTGAAGTGACTGGCAACAGGGAGATGCAGATTGTGGTTACGGATGGAGTGTAGGTGTTCTACGAAACAACCACCTAGAGGTTAAACGTAGACCAGGTGACTGTTTCTAGAACACCTACACTCCGTAAACACGTTCTGCATCTCTCCGTTGCCAGTCACTGATATGTCAGTCCTCGGCCTCCTCCACTGCCGGAAGAAATCCAAACGCAAACTGGAGGAACAACACCTCATTTTCTGTCTTGGGACCTCACAGTTTAGTGGGATGAACATCGAATTCTCCCACTTTAAGTAAACCAACCCTCCCCCCGCCCCCACCTTGCATCTTCTTTACTTACCTTTCCCAGCCTCTCTCCTTTTTCTCCTCGCCATATTTTCCCTCTCTCTCTCCTTTTCCTCTCCCCCCTCCCCCCATGCTGCCTGCCTCCATACCTTTGACCCATCCCCTGGTGGATTTGCTCTCCCCTCCTTCCCCGCTCCCACTTGTGCCCACCCTGCCTCCCTTCTTTTGTCCATCTATTACTGCTCTGCTTTCCCCCCCCCCCCCCATATACTGGGCTTCCCCTTTTCCTGTCTTCAGTCCTGAAGAAGGGTCCTGACCCAAAACGTTGACCACCTGCTTTTCTGCTGCCTGGCCTGCTGAGTTCCTCCAGCATCTTGTTGTTTTTTCATCTAGATTCCAGCATCTGCAGTCCTTTGTTTCTCTAGCCACTCATCTTCCATCCGGGCACATTGTAGCCTTCCAGACTCAGTGTTGAATATCAAGTTTTCGGTAACTCACCGTCTATCAGAAATGGCTAATTCAGCTGTAGATTATTCAACTGTAATATTAACTCAGTTTTATTCTCTCCACTGACACTGCCTACATTTACTGAACATTTCCTCCAGCTCTGAGCTGCACTCCACAGCTTTTACATGTTCCTTTGTTTTTTTTCTTTCATATTCCTTCATTAACCTATCAGCAGATGACTTCATCAACAGCTTATCGCTGCACCTACCCTGGCCTCACCTGAACAGAGAGATTCTTTTTGTCCTCTCTACCCCTCCCCTATCTTCTCTGCAAACTTAAAACTAACTTTCTTTTTCTTCTTCTCAGTTAAGATGAAGGGTCTTCAACCGGAATTGTTTACTCTGTTTCTCGCACCACAGATGCTGCCTGCTCTTTTGAGTGTTTCTGGCATTCTTGTTTTATTTCGGATCACCAGCATCTGCAGGTTTTTTTTTATCTTCTCAAGAGCAATTAGGGATGGAGAATAAATATTGGCCTTGCCAGCAACACCCAGATCCTTAACTTGATTAAAAACAACTTAACGAGTACTGAAGACGACTGAAGATGATGTGTTCTTGAGGGGCAGCATGTAAGTGAGATAAAGAACAGGGGGCAAAAGATGGGATATTTGGGGGGGGGCACTAGAATTAACAGGGCAGGTAAGGAATAAAGGGAACTACAGGTGATGCTTTGGCAATGACTGGGCAAATAAGCTTAGGACCAAGTAAGAATATCATAAATAAAGGCAGTAGGAGGGTATTCTTATTTGGTCACCCATTCAATGTGATCATAGCTGATCCTTCACCTCACTACTTCCCTGCAGTAACCCCATATCCCTTGATTCCCTTAAGCACCACTTCAGTGAATGCTATTCAGTTTGGGAATAGATATATTGTGTACAATTTTCACAACAAAATAGGATAATTTTTCTCAACTGACAGCATAATATTCCACTACGATGCTGTCATTCCTTTTCATAATGTGACACAGTTAGACAGGGTGGTAAAGAAGGCATATGGCATGCTTGCCTCATCAGTCAGGGCACTGGATACAAGAATTGAGACTTCATGTTGCAGTTGTAGAAGACGTTGTTGAGACCACACTTGGAGTATTGTGTGCAGTTGTGGTCATCATACTATAGGAAGAATTTGATAGATAGATAGATAGAGATAGAGAGAGAGATAGAGAGAGATAGAGAGATAGAGAGATAGAGAGAGAGAGAGAGAGAGAGAGAGAGAGAGAGAGAGAGAGAGAGAGAGAGAGAGAGAGAGAGATAAGGTGGATGGTCACAGTCTTTTTGCCAGGGTAAGGGAGTCTAAAACTAGAAGGTATAGGTTTAAGGTGAGAGAGGAAAGCTTTAGAGGGGACTCGAGGGACAAGTCTTTCACACAAAGGGTGGTGGATGTATGGAACAATCTGCCAGAGGAAGTGTTAGAAGCAGGTGCAATTACAACATTTAAAATACATTTGGACAGGTACATGGGGAGGAAGGATTTAGAGCGATATGGGCCAAACGCAGGCAAATGGGACAAGCACAGGTCAGCATGGATAAGTTGGGCTGAAGGACCTTTTTCCGTGCCGTATAACTTTATGACTTGAAAAGTAATAGAATTGAATTTAATAACTCGGTAATACAAAGTTTCCCATGCTGAATAAACTCCGATGGGAAAAATCCAGCTACTAAACTAGCGGTAATGGTTCACGACCAGACAAGAGAAAATAATCAATAGCTTACTTTGAGAAATTGCTCCAAAAAACTGATGTTATTTCGGAGTTCAGTTTATTTAGTAACCAGCTAGTATTTTATTCTGGGGGCTTTATAGAATAACAGTTTTATGCTTTAACTTAAAAGTTTGCCAAGATGTCTATCATTTCATTTTCAGTGTTTCCGGTATCAAACTCTTTGACAACTGCTTTATTATTACATAAACAGGACAACTTGTCCCCAATTTTATGCTTTTATCCACGATTTTCAAAAGAAAAGAACAGTCCTTAATGTGCTGAGAGTTTGGAATTTCTGGCATAAGGCCGCTTGTGTAGGTTGCACTCAGTACCCTTCTGTCATTCTACAATGGGGAGCAGAATATCAGTCATGGGTTTATGTGATGTGATGAATCAATGCACAAATAGAAAAACATTTGTAAATCGTTGATTTGTTGATTTTTAAAACCTCGGAAAGAAAATCTGACCAATCAGGATTTGTCAAAAAAAAAGCAAGACTTATGTTTATGAGTTGGTTTTCATGACTTCTAGTTATTCCACAGTGCTTTGCCGTCAATGAAGTGCATTTTAAAAGGATACCACTGTTGTAAGGAGCTTAATATTCATTTTGACTATAAATGGCAAATTGACAACAATAATAAACACCACTTATTGGACACCTTTAATATAGTAAAACCATCCTGAGGCACTTCACGGGACTGTTAGCAAACAAAGGGAATAAACAAACAAATAACAAAGGGAGATATTAAGACAGATAAATGGTCAATGGTTAAGGACATTGGTTTTAAGGAACATCTTAAAGGGGAAAATTGAGGCAGAGAGTGAATTTTTAAGCCTAGAGATTTGGCCACTGAAAATATAGTTACCAATTGCGGAGCAGGAGGTCAGCGATGGGGTGCACAGATATCTCAGGGGATTACGGAGATGGAGGATATGCAATATAAGAAGGGAAAAGACCATGGAGGTGTTTGTAAACAAGATAGATGATTTTAAGATTGAGTTGAACCTTGACCAAGAGCCAGTGTTAGTCAGTGAGTCCATGGGTGCTGGGTGAACAGGACTAGGTACAAGTTAGGACGTGGGCAGCAATTTCAGATGACCTCAATTTTGCAGAGAGTAGAAGAAAGGAGACCAATCAGAAGAGCACTTTAATAGTCAAGTCTTGAGGTAACAAAGCACAAGGATGAGGGTTTGAGCAGCTGATATACTGAGGCAAGGCTGGAGTTAATGCCGAACTTTGTAAAGAGATGGCACCAAACTATATGAATGTTTGCTGCTGAGGAAGAACCCTTCTGTTTACAGAGGTAAGCAGCCGCACGAATAACAGAACAGATCAAATTTCCATAGTCCTGCCACATCATTCTTTGACAGTGGTTAACAGTTAAACAGCTAGTGGGAGGAGGATGCTCCTTGAACATCATCAACTTCAATCGTGGCAGAATACAAAAGACAAATCCAAAAGATTTGCAACCTTCTTCATTCAGAAGTGTTAAGTAGATGATGTATCTCAGCCTCCACCTGAGGTCTGTGCCATCACAAAAGCCAGCCTTCATCCAGTTTGGGTGAAAGAAATGGTTGAATGCACTGGATGCAGCAAAGGCTTTGGGTCATTGTGATACCTTAGCTGTGGTGCTGTAGATCATTGGTCCAGAGATAGCTCCACTTCCAGCCAAGTTGTTCCAATACAGTTACAACACTGGCATCTACTTGACTTTGTGAAAAATTGTATGGCAATGCCTTGTCCAAAATAACCAAGCAAATCCAATCTGTTCAATTAATGTCCTGTCAGACTACTCATATCAGCAAAGTGTGGACGGTTTCATTGATGGACTTAGAAAGTGGCGCCTTCCCACTATTGCTCAACAATAGTCAGATTGAATTTTGCTCGGATCGCTCACTTCCAAAAGCTTTAACCCAAATCTGGACATAATAAGCAGAAGGAGTGCACCAGCTGAGGGACAACCCACCCGCCTGCTTCTATTCCTGGCTTTGTGGGTTCTATGGTGGTCAATGAGGCGAGTGTGGAACCACGGATAGAGACCTCCTCCCTTAACACTGGCCTCATCAACCACCACAAAGCGACAAAACCGGGAATGGAAGTGAGTCATCCTCAGTCCTGAAGGGCTGCTGAAGGAAACGATCCAACGAATGTTTCTTGTGCTTTGCTGCTTCTGAGATCCACCCAAACTGTCTAACCATGCTTCCCCAGTGCTGACTTGGCATGGAGTAGTCTTATATTTGTCTGTTTTGTCCCTTCCTGATAGACTGCGGTTATCATTGCCCATTTGCTACCCTGCACCATCGCCGTGACTTTTCTTTTTAACTTCCTATGATTTCACCTCACCAGAACCTCCTCCCTTACTGTTTAGTTAAGAGCATTACCGGCAGCCCCAATTATTTGATTCATTATGAAACTAGTCCCTGCCTGATTCGTGAAGCCCATCTCAACAGAATAATTCTCGCTTTATGTAAGAACATAAGAAACAGGAGCAGCAGTCGGCCATCTGGCCCATCGAGCCTGCTCCACCATCAATAAGGTCATGGTTGATCTGGCCGTGGATTCAGATCCACCTACCTGCCTTTTTCCCATAACCCTTAATTCCCCTACTATGCAAAATTCTATCTAACTGTGTCTTAAATATACTTAATGAGGTAGCCTCTACTGCTTCCCTGGGCAGAGAATTCCACAGATTCACTACCCTCTGGGAAAAGCAGTTTCTCCTCATCGCTGTCCTAAATCTATTCCCCCCAAATCTTGATGCTATGTCCCTGAGTTCTAGTCTCACCTACCAGTGGAAACAACCTTCCTGCCTCTATCTTGTCTATGCCTTTCATAATTTTATATGTTTCTATTAGATTCTCTCTCATTCTTCTGCATTTCAACGAGTATAGTCCCAGGCGACTCAATCTCTCCTCATAGGCTAACTCCCTCATCTCCGGAATCAACCTGGTGAACCTCCTTTGCACTGCCTCCAAAGCCAGTATATCTTTCCTCATGTAAGGAGACCAGAACTGCACGCAGTACTTCAGGTGCGGTCTTACCAGTACCCTGTACAGTTGCAGCATAACCTCCCTGCTCTTAAATTGAATCCCTCTGGCAATGAAGGCCAACATTCCATTTGCCTTCTTGATAACCTGTTGCACCTGCAAACCAACCTTTTGCGATTCATGCACAAGCACTTCCAAATCCCTCTGCACAACAGCATGCTGCAATTTTTCACCACTTAAATCATAATCTGATCTTCTATTTTTCCTTTCAAAGTGGATGACCTCGCATTTACCAACATTGTACTCCATCTGCCAGACCCTTGTCCACTCACATAACTTATCTATATCTCTCTGCAGACTCTCCACATCCTCTGCGCAATTTGCTTTTCCACTCAATTTAGCGTCATCAGCAAACCTAGATACACTACACACAGTCCCCTCTTCCAAATCGTTAATGTATATCATGAACAGTTGTGGGCCCAGCACCGACCCCTGCGGCACCCCGCTCACCACTGATTGCCAACCAGAGAAACACCCATTTATTCCAACTCTCTGCCTTCTATTGGTTAACCAATCCTCCATCCATGCTAATGCCTTACCCCCAACTCCATGCATCCCTATCTTATGGACAAGCCTTTTACATGGCACCTTATCGAACACCTTCTGGAAATCCAAGTATACAACATCCACCTGTTCCCCTCTATCCACTGCGCTTATTATATCCTCAAAGAACTCCAGTAAGTTTGTCAAACAAGACCTACCCTTCCTGACAAACCTACCAGTGCCTCACAAATTGTTAACATAGAACATTACAGCACAGTACAGGCCCTTTGGCCCACGATGTTGTGCTGACATTTTATCCTGCTCTAAGATCTATCTAACCCTTCCCTCCCACATAGCCCTCCATTTTTCTATCATTCATGTGTCTATCTAAGAGTCCCTTAAACGTCCATAATGTACCTGCCCCCACCACCTCTGCTGGCAGTGCGTTCCACACACCCACCACTCTCTGTGTAAAAAAACTTACCTCTGACATCCCCCTTATACCTTCCTCCAATCACCTTAAATTTATGCCCCCTCATGTTAGCCATTTTCACCCTGGGAAAAAGTCTCTGACTGTCCACTCGATCTATGCCTCTTAGCATCTTGTGCACCTCCATCAAGTCATCTCTCATCCTCCTTTGCTCCAAAGAGAAAATCCCTCGCTCACTCAACCTATCCTCATAAGACATGCTCTCCAATCCAGACAGTCTCCAAAATGCTCTTCTACTGAGAGATCCAAAACCTGATCAGCCTCATTGCTTGTACCAGGTCCAGTACAGCCTCTCCCCTAGTTGGCCTGATCTTATTTGATCTCATTTACCCTTTGCCCATTTGCTCATGGCTGAGGTGGTAATCACAAGATCAGTTCCTTTCTGGTTCTGCTTTTTATTTAGAATCTAGCTGTTCATACTTCTATGTCAGATCCTCCTTCCTTGTCCTATCTACATTGTTGGTTCCCATATGGACCACAACAACCGGGTCTTTCCCTTCCAATTCCAAGTTCTTTTGCAGCCCTGAGGAAGGTCCTTAACCCTGGTGATGGTCAGGCGATGCAACCTTCAGGGTTCACACCCACAGCTGTAGACAAGAGTATCTATCCCACTAACTATACTGTCCTTATCACTACCACATTCCCTTTCACTCCTTCAACTTCAGTGGCCCCCTGTACCACAATCCTCTGGTTAGT
The DNA here is from genome assembly GCF_009764475.1 of Pristis pectinata. Taxonomy (NCBI): domain Eukaryota; kingdom Metazoa; phylum Chordata; class Chondrichthyes; order Rhinopristiformes; family Pristidae; genus Pristis; species Pristis pectinata. Next base: position 40,748,628 of record NC_067417.1, read on the forward strand.
TTGCAGTCTCTGCTCTTGATAACACAGGCTGCAAGAATCGTGTACCCCTTGAACAAGTGCAAGGCTGAGGATTCTCCAAAGCTTCCTTCTGGATCTCCATGCCTGCTCACTTGTACTTCCTATCACTCTTGACTGACCAGTCCTTCTGTCACTTAATATAAGGGATGTGACTGCTTTCTGCAGCAAAATGTCCAAATCCCAAACTCAAACTCAAACTCAAACACTAACTCCGAGCCGTCCAGATGAAGGGTCTCGACCCCAAACGTCAAATATCCATTTCCCTCCACAGCTGCTGCCTGGCCTGTTGTGTTCCTCCAGCAGCTTCTCTTTTGCTCCAGATTCCAGTGCCTGCAGTCTCTTGTGTCTCCGACTCTGAGCCAAACTTCCTCAAGATGCAAACACTTGCTGCACCTGTGGTTGCCATGGATCACAACAATTTCCATTGGCTCCCACATACTGTAGCTGCAACACCTCATTACGTCCTTGTGAGTGCCGTTGTACAGATCTCATTGATCAATGAGCTTTAATAAGATTTGCAACGGCTTTCATTGAAATGTAATAAATGTGACAACTATCTCCTATTATGTAGCAACTAACTTTAATGCTGACTATCTCCCTACATGCTTCAGACGTTGAAGAGTAATCTGGTGTACCCCTTTTAGAAAGCAAAGGTGGCTAATGCATGCATATTAGTATTCACATTGCATAATTTCAAAGTAAAAGTATTTACTTATCCCAGTGCCAGGAGTGATGGAAGCAGACTGTGAACTCCAGCCACATGAATGAGCATTTTAGCTACAACAGACGGTTTGTAACATGCATCATTTCCTCGATGAGAGGGTGTCCTGGAAACCAAGCCTTTGTCTGTCCCAGTCCAAATGTTCATGCTGTGTTTCTGATAACAGCAGCTTGGCACAAGCGATAAACTAAGTGAATTGATGCTGAGACCCAACTCAGGAGATAAATATAAACACTGGAACCGGAAAGAAACTGCCACTGAATTCAGGCTTTGAATGGGACATACACTCAGGGCCATGAAATCAAGCCAGCAATGCAGTTTTGTACTTGCTGGCCCACAAACAAGGTGTTGTGCAACAATTGGGAAAGGTCTAGTAATTACAAGATTATTGCAAATTATGACTTTGTCCAGGCATTAGACCTGACATGTGCATGGCTGAGATCCACCCTACGTTCAAAAGGGTGTTTCCATAAATAAATTCCAGCTTTGTTGCAGTACAGTTTGTTGAATCACTGAGTATCAGCAGAAGATATGCAAGGACATGCCAAGATAACACAATACCACTCTCTCTGAAGAAACCATTCTATTGTGAGCTCAGTCTTTCTGCGCCATCAGGATTGTCCCGTTCATTTTCCAGTTCCCTACGTTTTCCTACCACTACCTCCACACAGCTGCTTGTGCTTCTACTTCGTCTTTTTGATCTTTATTGAAATCATCAAACAAACTTTATACAAAAGAAGTTACCAAGTTGCTCATCTAATTAAACTCTCAGTTTGTGATTGGAATCACCAACCTTATCTAAATCTTCAATAATCTTAACATTTTTTGATTTGCTTGAAGGATAAATATCTCCAGGGGAAGATGTCATCAAATTTAACAAATCCAACCTAATCTATGGCCAACAAATGCAACATTTCCACCATGGCAGGCTGTAGTGTCCTGACAAAGCAGAATTAAAATGAAAGGCACTCCATGAGATTGGTTAATGGTTTGGACACCTGTAACATTCCTTTCTCAGTTCCTTTAGTGGAAATGATATGCAGAGTATGTCTGAGAGAGGTTTTGTAAAGCTTGGGGGAGTTCAGAGGAAAACAAATGGGTGATACAATGACTGTTGTTGAATGGCCATTGGAGGAAGACACATCATCAGCCAAGATCTGCAGGGGAAGAAGGGGTGGGAGTTACAAGAGGCACTACACATGTCAGACAGGTTTTACAGACAGGGCCTTGAATTCCCCGAATCCTCAAAAAAAGCAAATAATCCTGCAGCCTCTTGCTCTGCAGATGTCAACTGGATATCCATCTCCATCCCTCTCTCTCCCTCTCCTGAATTTTACTCCTGCAAGGGGTCAGGGCAGCCTCCTCTGTGTCTGCAAGACAAAGCAAATGCAAATGCAATGCATTTGGTGAGGTTTAAACTCCATGAGTGAGAACTGGTGAGCTGGCTGGGGTAATTCTAAATTACCCTAGCAAAGGGGAGAGTAAAACAGTGGATTAAAATGAAATGATGGATGCTATTAAGATTTGAATGAATATGTGAAGATAATGTGATGACCTACAGTTGACAAGAGTGAAGGAGGTGGGGTGGGGGTGGGGGTGGGGGGTGGGGGTGGAATCTGCATTTGGATTCGCTTTCCCTAACAAGGGTAGGTCATTAACCTATTTCCTGCATGGGTTTCCACCACAGAGCCTGCTTGTCACTCCTCTGCCCGCACTGAAGGGTTTCTCTACCCGTCACTGAAATCCTCTTCAATCCATCAATCCAGGAAATGTTATTTGCTTTTGGTTGTTTGATCCCATAATGCTTCTCCACTATAATGCTAAGGTCCTGCAAATCCTCTTGAGCATTGGCCTGTTAAGTCACAGTGAAATTCGGGTGTATATCATGCTTATGTACAGAAGTCATGAAACCTGAAATTGAATGATAATAAGACATCGCTTTGGAAAATTTCATTGCACGCATCCCACAAACTTTAATTTCCAAGCTCCAGAACATTTCCACGCTACAGCATCTAAAGTTGCAGTACTTGTGGTTGGGCTTGGTGAATTTATGATGAAGTAACTTTCACAACACCAGGGAATGCAGAAACAGAAGGAGGCCTGCACTCCATTCCATTAGATCCTGCCTGCTCTGTCCCCTGGGGTACACAAACATACACATTAGGAGCACTCAACCCCTCAAGCCTGCTCTGCCATTTAATAACATCATGGCTGGTCTTGACTCCATATTCTCAACTCCATATTCCCGTCCACTCATGGTATCCTTCCCCACAACCACCCCCTCCCCTCACCTTGCTATTCTACCTCTGCCTTAAAGATAATCAAAGACTCTGCTCCTTGAGGAAAAGAGTTCCAAAGGCGAACCTCTGAGAGAAAAAGAATCACCTCAACTCTGTCATAAATGACATTTTTAAATAGGGATCCCTAGTTCTAGGTTCTTTATTGAAGAAACATCCCCAGTCACGGGCATGTGCGATATAGTGGTGATTGCCCTCTGCTTGCCCCTTGTGAAATTCAGTTCCATTGAAGTAGATAAAATGTGGTATTTGCTTGTTTCCACAAGGAGCAGCTGAAGTACGGAGCATGGATGAATATAAAGGGAAGTCAATAAAATGCAAAAGATAATAAAGGATAGAAGTATCGCACATTTTAGCTCCAAACCCCAAGCAGATATTTCTGAATTCCCCCTTGAGTTGCCCAGTAACCATCATATATTTATAGGCCATGGTTTGATCTCCCCACAAGTAGAAGCACATCTGCTTTGTCTAAAATGTTCAGATGCATACTATCCCTTTGAGATAGGTCTTGAAAATCAGGGACTGATCAAAAGTGCTGGCTAGGCATCCACTCTTCCTGAGAAGGTAGGGTCATTTCCTGCACTGGGTCCCAGTACTGAGCCTCCTTCACCCACTGCTCACAGTTTCACCCATGCCCAAGGACTTACTCCAGGCTTTACAGATTGAAACAATGCCCAGGTGTATTGGGGATCATAGAGATATTAGAGTTTTAAACATCAGAGTGGAATGCCATGAAAGTTGTCTTGCTGGGGTTCAGATGGAATGGTCTGAAACTCTTGACGACCTCTGTTAATACTCTTGTGATCTTGTGTTGTTAAGTCAGCTTGTGTCTTTCCCCTTAAAGCGTCTGTCATAAGAAATTAACTAATTTCACTCAGATTCCTCCTTTGATATTAAAAATGATTGAACTGGGTGCTGTAGGATGGTTCAAAGACAGCTCTAATTATGTGTACTAGGGAAAGGGCTGTAGATTGGTCCAATACCTTTCAACCTTCATGTCTATGTACTGCAAGTTCTCTAATCTGTAGTACTAACTACCATTCTAAATCAGTCCCTGAATTATGAACAGCAGATTCATATGTCCGAACCACTGACAAATTGGAACACTACCCTGTTCCACTCCAGAACATTACGCTCTTTGTCGAAGTGACTGCCTTATCCATCTTATAGGTATACCCACACACCCAAACAAAATATCAGCAATGCTATAAATTACATCTCCACATCTGTGCCACCCAATGTTCCGGATTTATCGGCTTTCACTTTTCTGAGTAAGTGGCTTACATGTGAACCATGCCACACATGAACGTTTTTATTCCACAAACGTTCAGACATCAGAAGTGACTCTTTTAGCATCTTTGGAGCATAACATTCCATGGTATTCACAACAATTTTAAAACTTCAGTCCCCCTGGCATTCCCACGTCCAACAAAGATCCTGAGCTGCAACTGGTGTAGATTTTAGATCAACCTCCCCACAAACATTATACCAGAAGACACATATCTTTGCCAGAAAATTGAGAGAGAACAGTTTCTATTTGAATTCACTTAGTAAAGAGCACATTTTACTTTACAGGTACTTTACAGAGAAACAAAGGACTGCAGATGCTGGAATCTAGATGAAAAAACAACAAGATGCTGGAGGAACTCAGCAGGCCAGGCAGCAGAAAAGCAGGTGGTCAACGTTTTGGGTCAGGACCCTTCTTCAGGACTGAAGACAGGAAAAGGGGAAGCCCAGTATATGGGGGGGGGGGGGGGGGGGAAAGCAAAGCAGTAATAGATGGACAAAAGAAGGGAGGCAGGGTGGGCAAAAGAGCACATTTTACTTTACAGAGTTTAACCATTGACATTCAGACGATTAAACTGCAGTAAGTTCCAAACTTCAATGTGTGTTCTGTCAGATACAGAAGTTAGGACTAAATGACAGATTTGAAAGGATGTATTGGTCAGTTTGTTCCACAGTTGAACTCTGCATGGAGTCCTGCAGTGGAGTTTAGTCTCATTGAGATTCCCCAGCATTATGCTGAAAAATTGCCCTTCAGGGGATCTGACACTCCATTACTTTCAATGAGGATTGTAGGGCAACTCATGGGAAGTGAAACAAAAAAAAACTGTCGGTGCTGGAATTCTGGAGCAAAACCAGAAAATGTCAGAAAACCTCAGCAAGCCAGGTGGCGTCAGTGGGGAAAGAAACGGAGTTAATGCTTCATGCCAAAGACTCTTCCTTGGAACTGGAAAATAGAGAAAACAAGCTTGTTACAGTGAGGCAGAGGGGTGGGGAAAATAAAGGGACTGTCTGTGATTTGGCCTCTTACATTATTCCGACAATGCCCAGTGTAAGCTTGAGGAACAACACTCATCTGACTGGGCATGTTACAGCCCTTGGAACTCAATATTCAATTCACTAAGTTCAGCTCATCAACTTTTCCTTTTTGTGTCAGAACTGGCCAGTTCTGATATCAGGACATCCACCTATCTCCCTTCAAGGGCATTGCCTGATCAGTGGGGTATTCCTAGCATTCCCCTTTGTTTTAGGTTTCCAACAACTGCTGTGTTCTGCAGCTCACATTTCCCACAAAGTCTTTTGTTTCTTTTCTCTCACTAATAGGCCTCATTCATCTATTAACCACCACCAGAAACAATTATGTCACCTGGGCAACCTTGGTCTCCACCCTACCACAGACGTTCTCTTTGTTTTCTCCACACCACCCCCTCTCTGCAACTTAAAACTTTTCCATTTCTGAAGAAAGGTCATGTACCTGAAACATGAACTCTTGCATCACATGTAATCATTACAATTATTGCTCAGGTTACAAAAGTCACTGTTTACTGATTTTAGTTTGATTTTCATGTCTGAGGTAGTAATAATTCAAGAATACAGTGCAGCAATCCAACAGAAAGGTGTGGGACATTCCTGTACTGGAGGCATCAGACCCTGGACTACAACAGCTCAGTGAGATCAACTGATCTTTACACTTCAACTCTCATCAGAACGTGAATGTACTGCTTTCTCATCATGGTGAGACTCCAAGTAGAGTGTGACACATCATCCCCAAGCCACAGAAGGTGAATAACAGCCCCTTCTCTCACCTGCCATTTTTGACAGGATGACATTGAAACAATAAGTCTGAGCCCAGTGAAGTCCCAACACCCAAGGATACCATGGTTTCATTCGATCCCTCGTTCCCCTCACTGCACCATCATGGTGCGATGAAGGATCACCACTTAAACCAGACATGGTTTAACCATGACTATCAGTCAGGCCCAGATTTCATTGTGGCTTTAAGGCATCATTTCATGCAGCTGCAGCCTATGTGGGTTCAGCATCAATCCCCACCCACTGACCTGTTGTCAGAAATATAATTTATTAATGAGAGAAATGCCACTCATCAAAGGACATTAAGAAGTTTGTTTTATTTACTGATATCAAACATGATACTTACAAACACCATTAATTCATGTTTCATTAGAGCTCATAGGAGTTCAAAGTTTATGTCAACACACATCCCATTGTGACGAAGGAACAGGCGATATACCAGTTCATTACTGAGAAATAATTTCAATGCTCTTTAAGTATTCTGGAAGTTTTTATTTTGGAAAAGGGTGAATATCCTGTAGTCTCCAGAACCAGACACTGCAACTTCATGTTAACATATTCCTTTAGTATTCATTCTAATCCAACTCTGAGTCTTAACTATTACTGAAAAACACCCTGAGCACTAACGAGTACTTCATTCCCCCTCCTCCTACCATTTGCTGACTTGAGGGTGAAGCTGAACAGATCCTCAAGCAGAGACAAGTCCCAATACTGAACAAGGATCAGCTCAATTCATTCACTTCTTAATTCTCACACTGGGTTCAACGTCTTCTCCAGGATGACAGCAGGACAGTAATGTGGCTCCAACGCCTCCTTGTATGCACTTGTTGATAGAGTTAGGCTTTGAGCTCTTTCCCTACATTTTGAATTGTTATTAGAAAATTTGCATTTAAGAAAGAGAATGGCAGTCTGGCAGGAATTTAAATGATTATTTTATTTGCTGATACAGAAAGATCTTTTGAGAAATCATCAAAGCATTTTTTGATACTTTATATAAACACACCTCTTTGGGACAGTGATACTGTGACTGTATAATACTGTACATTTGAACAATATCCCACACGGTGTGCCTGAAGGGCCAGTTCTTCACGAGAAGCAGGTGCATTTGTTGGAGGTTTTCCCCTCACACACAGTCACTGGTGTAGTTGGTCTATCCTGCAGGACAGCAAGAGCAGTAACCTGGGAGGAGAGGGCAAAGATTGAAGCCAGTATTAAAGAAATTGTTCACTAAACACGCTAAAACCCACTGTCGCTGCACCGAGTTTCTCCCTAATAAACTGTCTTGTGCCATGTTTCTGAGTAGCCCTTCTGTAGATCTCTCCTTCAAATCCCAACTCTTGGTCTGTCCTTTACTGCAGTTGTGGGAGGACTTTGGACTTTGTGAAGTCACCAGCCTCTGGCACTCACTGCTCGGAGAGTGTACCACCTTCTCTTTTACACCTGTCAGTGTTCCAGGGGCCAGTACTGCATTTCAATTCACTTCACCGAATGCTGCTCTCCCCTGCTTGAGATGCACTTTTTTTCCCCATCAGTGAAGCACTTTGAAACATTTTTCTACCAATTGTATATTCATTCTGGGATGTGGAAGCAGCTGTCAAAGATAGTATTTACCGTCATTTGAAACCGTGAGCCTTGGCTGCTCCTGAAAACCCTGGTTAAAATAGTCCCCTCAGGCACAGAGTATCAATGTGCTAGATTTTATTTAGGGGAGACATTTTATTCTGTTGTGACAGGGATTTGTTCAGGAGAGAAACAGAGACCTCAAATCCGAATTTGGTTCATTGGAGGAGGGAGCCATTCATTGAAGTTAAGGTCCATTCAGTCTAACAGACTGAGCTTCCAGTTGATTGCCACTTTAATTCTCAACTCCACTCCCACACTTAGTCTCCTACACTATTTCAGTGAAGCCCAGGGCGAAATCCAGACTCAGCACCTTATTTCCTGACTAGCTTACAGCTTTGCGGACTCAACATGGAATTAAACAACTTCCGATAATCAGCCATTCCTTTTATTTTCGACTTCTAGCAAATATAGTTGTTATTCTTGTTCCTGCTCCTGATTTTTTTGCACCTCCCCCTGTTTATACCAGATTCTGACATACCTTTTGTTTTCCATGAAACTTCCCCTCCTTTCAGCCAGCCCCATCACCAGTGTCTCCCCTCCTCCCATGTTTCTCTGCCATTTAAAATTTGCTTTATCTCTTTTCCAGCTCTGATGAAAGATACTTCAGCTTAAACTGTTAACTGTTCCTCCCTGAACAGATGATACTTGACCGCTGAGGACTTCCAGAAGTTTCTGCTTTATTTCGGATTTCCAGCATCTGTGGTATTTTGTTAAACTGCAGAGCGACCACACCCAACCGTGATGCTCCATCTGAGCCGTGGCTGTTTCCCAACACTGGGATTGCAGGCAGGGCAAGGGAGTAGGGTTAGTGTACAAGTTTGTGGGCTGTAGGATAATTGCCCCTTGTTTTTGTGATTCTCATCCCCTGGGATTCCTGGTGTCACTGGTTGCCACTTTGATTTGACCCATTCTCTTCATTACTTCCAATCCGACTCACTTTCCCCAGATTGGGGAAATATCGGAGAGATCAGAGTAAATGTCCAGTTACCCAAAAAGAGGGTGCACGTTGTTTGAAGGAACAGTCCTGCTTAACATTATGGGAAGGACTTGAAGGACCTATTAGCATGAGGTTTGGTGCCAGGCTGTTTGGGTCTTGGTTGGAAGGTGGAGGTCAATTATCAATAGCTCTCTTATGGGTTGTGAGATCTGTTTTAGACATCGTGTTATCTTCAACTGATGAAGGGGAATGGGATATACCAGTTTATTTCTAAAAGTCAGTTTCATTGCTCTCTGACCACCTGGTCCATTTATTTTGGGAGTCTGGATTTTAAACCTACCTACATTGATCTGGATTATTTTTGATCAGGTCCATGTAGTTAATAGATCAGCACATTTTCAATTCAACATCTTCCCCCCCCCCCCAAACACACACCCCCCTCCCCACCCACCCACCCACACACACACTTTTCTTTAGAGTGGTGATCAGCTTATATCTGTGAAAAGGTCTAAAAGTTCATAGAAGGAAACAGTCGTGCGACCCCCTGCTGTGGAGTTTCTGTAAGTGTTAATGGAGCACGTTGTCGCTGCATGTAGTATTGGGGCTTGTACTACAATGCTGTCATCTAGTGGTACTCTCGGGTCACTACAGGCTATGTGGAATTTGTTTTACCAATATTTGGTTACTTTTCAAAATAAAACTGTCTCCATCTATTCTCCTAGTGCTGCTGCCATGTTATTCCCTAAAGGTTAAACATATTAATTTTATTTTCTAATGGACCAGTGTTTGATTAGGAACTTTCAGAGTTTCTGATATTTAAAATGGAGTAGGGTCTACATCAGCCAAGTTGTTTTCCATTTTCGACTTTGAAAGTTGCCTACATTTGTTTGAAGTATACGTTTAAGATCACGTGGTGACTTGGTCTACAATTGTCTAAACCTCAGAAGAGTAGGAAAAGGAGCAGGCCATTCGGACCTTAAATCCTGCTCCACCATTCTATACCATCAATGTTAAACACAAAATGAACAATATCACAAAAGAAGTTCTACTTTATTTTTAAAAAACAGCATTTCAGAATCATTTTCTATTCCAAGACCATAGTCCCCTCTCTCCACATACCCTGCAATGTCTTTTGTGTCTAAATACATATCTGCTTCATAATGATATTCAATGTCTTGGCCTCTGTAGCCTCTGTGGTGAGAATTCATGGATTCATCATCCTCTGAATGAAGAAGTTTCTCCTTGCCTCAGTCCTAAATGTCTTACTCCGTATTCTGAGGTCATGAGCCCTGGTTCTAGTCGCCCACCACCCCCAAGCCAGGGGAAATATTCTCCCTACATTCAGCCCGCCAAGCCTGTCAGAATTCTGTACACTTCAGCGAGAAGGGTGGGTGGGAGGGGATTCAGGGAGAATTAATGGGAACGTGACAGATAATGTTACAGGGAAATGGGGCTGTCCTGAGGGCCGCCATAGACACGATGGGCCAAATGGCCTCCTTCCATGCTGTAAGGAAATTTGAAAAATACAGTATGAGCAAACCCCTCTCATTCTTCTCAACTCTAGTGAATACAGGCATAGTGGCCCCAACCTCTCCTCACGCTACAGTCCTGCTGTCCCGGGAGTCAGATGGCTGAGTACCTGGTGCATTTTCTCTGTGCCAAGTATATCCTTCCTAGAGAGAAGAGCACATCTGCACAGAATGCTCCAGCTGTAGCCTCCCGTATAATTGCATTAACCAATTTCTCTCTGCCCTTTCTCCTTGACTGGGACGGCAATTTGAATTCACAGGAACGTAAGAAGCTGCAGAGAGTAGTGGAATCTGCCCGATACATCACGGGCACATCCCTCCCCACCATCTGCAGTGTCTACAGGTGACGCTGCCTCAAGAAGGCAACATCCATCATCAAAGATCCCCACCATCCGGGCCATGCCATCTTCTCACAGCTACCATCGGGCAGGAGGTACAAAAGCCTGAAGTCCCACATCACCAGGTTCAAGAACAGCTACTTCCCTTCAACCATTCGGTTCTTGAACCAACCGGCAAAACCCTAATCACTGCAGTTTAGCAACACTATGACCACTTTGCACTAAAATGGACTTTTTTTTGTTCTAATTGTGTTTTCTTGTAAAAATTGTGTATAATTTATGTTTAATTTATGTTTTTCTTGTGAATGCTGCTTATATGATGCTGTGCCTGTCTGTGATGCTGCTACGAGTAAGTTTTTCATTGCACCTGTGCACACATGTACTTGTGCATATGACAATACGCTCGACTTTGACTTTGAGGGATTGCTGTTCATACTTGCTTTGAAGGCCTACGGTTTCCAGGGTGCGAACCACGATGCAGAAGGTGCTGACAGGCCAGGGGGTTGGAGTTCAACTCAGTGCCCTTGTTCTTCCTGCTTTCAGGAGGGTGCTCTTGTGAAAACTCCTGTGGGTGCCCCGGCTGCCGGAGTTCCACTGCCAGAGTGGGAATGGTTAAAGCTTCTCCCGTTGTGTGGACGTGGCTGATGGTTCTCGGCACAACTGGGACAGCGGCACAGTGCAGAAGGACAGTGTCCGGGAGCGCTCACTACCACCTGTAGTCCTGATTGGAACCAAGTCTAGCACCTTCCTACCTTCCCTCCCTCATTGTCCCCCTCCCTCTCTGGCTTCGACTCCAGCCTCAACACCACTGTAAGCAGTCCCACATCCTCCAGACAGGGCACTTGTGAAGGACTTGGCTTCCTGGTGACATCAGCTCAACAGAAAACTAAGACAAACCAGACAGCAGGCACTTTCTGCAAGAACCTGTTCCTGTGCTGGATAACTCGAATTTAAATTAACTCACAATGTTCACACAAACGGCGCCTGTGGTGGAAACAACAGTCTGAAAGAGTGATCATCAATCAGATGGCACATGGTAATTGGGAATTGGTTTATTATTGTCACATGAACCAAGGTACAGTGAAAAACTTTGTTCTACATGCCATCCGTACAGATCATTTCATCACATCTGTGCATTGAGGTAGTACAAGGGAAAAGAAATAACAGAATGCAGAATATCGAGTTTATCAGAGAAAGTGCAGCGCAGGCAGGCACTAAGGTGCAAGGACCATGACAAGGTAGATTGTGAGGTTAAGAGCCCATCTTATCGTACAACAGGTTTGTTCAGTAGTCTTATAACGGCGGGATAGAAGCTGTCCTTGAGCCTGGTGGTATGTGCTTTCAGGCTTTTGTCTGCTCGATGGGAGAGGGGAAAAGAGAGAATGTCCAGGGCAGGTACTGTCTTTGATTGCGCTGGCTGCTTTACCGAGGCAGCGAAAAGTGTAGATGGAGATTATGGATTTGCTTGGGCCCAGTTGGGTTGTTGCTTTTATTCTGAGGTTTTTCCAAACAATAGTAGAATAATAAAAATATTCACCCCATTCCCCTATTCCACTACATTGAACTTGAAGATACTACTTGCTTCTGACAGATGTCTTCACCAAACTAATTTTAACGCTTCCGATTAGGACTACTTTCATCTAAGATTTGCAGCAACAAACGCCGCTCCTCTTTACACAGAAGCTCAAACACATCTCAAGGTGTTTCACAGAGGAGGAAGTGATGCTGCTTCCCCACTGGACGAACAACCACGTTTAATGGAACTCGCAGGAATATCTGCCATGCCCTTAAATGTTGATATGTTAAAATCTGGGCAGGCACTGTGGTGTGGCAGTTAGCGTAACGCTTTACAGCACCAGCGACCCAAGTTCAATTCCGGCAGCTGTCTGTGAGGAGTTTGTACGTTCTCCCCATGTCTGCGTGAGTTTCCTCCGGGTGCTCCGATTTCCTCCCACATTCCAAAGATGTACGGGTTAGGAAGTTGTGGGCGTGCTACGTTGGCGCCAGAAGTGTGGCGACACTTGCAGGCTGCCCCCAGAACACTGTATGCATTTCACAGTGTGCTTCGCTGTACATGTGACTAATAAAGACCTTATCTTATCTTGTGTGGGGAATATGTTGGAAGTGCATTAGCAGCCCTCATTTCATAAAATAATGCTTTAAACACTATATCACCGCTGGCTTTGTTTGATGACAAAGGTGGAATATTGGGATGGTGGAACAGTGGCATGAAGTGATGACGGGAATGATTTAATGACCCATGGGTTTGGACACTTCTTGTATTCCGTCTAAAGCCAGCAAAAGAGGGAGGGTAGGAGGGGTGATCATATAGAGTTGGATAAAATCATGAGGGGCATAGATAGGGTGAATGCACTCCATGTCTTTTTCCCAGGGTTGGGGAATCAAGAACTAGAGGGCATCAGTTTAGGACGAGAGGGGAGAGATTTAATAGCAACCTGAGGTGATTTTTCACCCAGAGGGTGGTCAGTATATGGAATGAGCTGCCGGAGGAAGTGGTTGAGGCAGGTACATTAACAACATTTAAAAGACACTTGGACAGGTACATGGAGAGGAAAGGTTTAGAGGGATATGGGCCGAACGCAGGCAAATAGGACTAGCTTAGGTAGGCGTCTTGGTCGACATGGCCTAGTTGGGCCGAAGGGCCTGTTTCCGTGCTGTATGACTCTATGTCTCTATATTTGGGTCCTTGTTTCCATTTTCTAACTCGGGACAGCTGTCACCACGGGGTTTGGTGGTGGCGAGGGTGGGGGGTGGAGGTGGAGCTGGGGTGAAACCAGTGCAGTGGAGCAGCTGGTAGAGCTGCTGCCTCACAGCTCCAGCCATCTGGGTTCAGTCCTGACCTCCGGTGATGTCTGTGAGGAGCTTGGATGTTCTCCCTGTGCGTCGGTTTCCTCCAGGTGCTCCCGCGTTCCACATCCCGGAGAGGTGTGGGTTGGTACCGGTGTTGGTTTATTATTGTCACTTGTACCGAGGTACAGTGAAAAACTTGTCTTGCATTCCGATCATACAGGTCAATTCATTACACAGTGCAGTTACATTGAGTTAGAGTGCATTGAGGTAGTACAGGTAAAAACAAAGTACAGCGTAAAGTGTCACAGCTACAGAGAAGGTGCAGTGCAGGTAGACAATAAGGTGCAAGGTCACGACAAGGTAGATTGTGAGGTCAAGAGTCCATCTCACCGTATAAGGGAACTGTTCAATAGTCTTATCACTGTGGGATAGAAGCTGTCCTTAAGCCTGATGGTATGTGCCCGCAGGCTCCTGTACCTTCTACTTGATGGAAGAAGAGACAAGAGAGAATGACCCGGGTGGGTGGGGTCTTTGATTATGTTGGCTGCTTCGCCCAGGCAGCGAGAGGTAAAGACAGAGTCCAAGGAGGGAAGGCTGGTTTCCGTGACGCGCTGGGCTGTGTCTAGAACTCTTTTCAGTTTCTTGTGGTCCTGGACAGAGCAGTTGCCATACCAAGCCATGATGCATCCAGATCGGATGCTTTCTATGGTGCATCGATAAAAGTTGTTAGGTTAATTGTCCACAATAAATTGTCCTTAGTCTATATGCCAGTGGGTAGAATCTGGGGATGGTCAATGGGAATGAGAGTAGAATAAAATGGGGTGAGTGTATGTTTGGTGTGAATGGTTGTTTGATGACACTAACACTAACAAAAAGTGATATAACTTAGTCATATGTTGGTGGCATAGGCGAAGTGGTATGAACTACTGGTGTGAATTGGTGAGCCTTAGGAGCAGGGAAGGGTTACTCCCTTCTCTGTGGGCCCCTTGCCTTTGGACTAGGTATCCTGCAGATCGCATATTTCCTGTTTAATATTCAATAGAATAATTTACAAATCAGCACCTCTTCCCCAGAGCATCACCTACCAGGAGCACTTGATGACAATCCAGGTGTGCACAATCCTCTCAGAAATTTCCATTCAGTAAAATAAAAATGGGAAAAAAAAGTTAGGAAAGCTATTTATGTCATGAAATAATTCCAAGGGAGGGTGTCAGATATTTGGACCTGCTCAAATCTTCCTTGGAGTCATGTGGGGAGCTTCCAACTGGTGGGAGACAGATGTGACTGCTGTAAAATCCTCTTGCACCAGTCACTCAGCGAATGGACATAAATATTTATGAGGAAGCAACACAGTTGTTCAAGCTGCCAAATCTGCAAAGATATTGGCTGCAAAAACTGGATGACATGTTCAGTGTGTGTGTGTACCTCCTGTGGTGTTAAGATATTCACTGCTAGCTAGTGCTGTTTATATTCAACTAGCTGCTGGTCACAGCTGAGAGTTGAACGTTAAATTTATACTGTCATACACATAGAGGTGTACAGCTTTGGCTGCTGAATAAATCAGAACTGGACAAATGCACATTCCTATTTCCTTTGGACACTCAGCTTCACCTCTCTGGATGCTTGTTCCACTGACAAGTGGCGCATGGTGTGGCTGTAACTCTTAAACACCTGGCAAGTGGTGGACTGTAATCTTGTCATTATCTTCCACCATGAGTTGTCCTCCTACCTGATGCCAACTATGTCCGTACATTATGTCGTTCTGCAACAAGGATGGTGAAGCTTTACGACCCCTCCTTCCATAACAAGTTTCTCCTTCGCTATGAAAGGAGACCAACATTACAAACAGTACTCCAGGTGTGGACTCAACAAAGACCTATACAATTTAGTAGGACACCCTGATTCTTGTACTCAAATCCTCTGGCAATAAAGACCAAGTTGCCATGGCCAACTGGTGACTTATGAAGTGACTGGGGGTGGCGGTTATGCTCTTTGGGCTGGGAGGGTCCCACCAATAACTTGGCCTCAGTGTTAGCCTTTCCAACAATGGGCAGGGAGAGATTGTAGATGGAAAGAAAACAAATCTGACTCATCCTGTCTTTCCTGAGCTATACTTTTCCAGTGCTGGCAACATCATAAATCTCCTCTTTACCCTCTCCAATGCAATCCTATTTCCTGTCATGTCGCCACATTTGTACATGGTACTTGAGCTGTGTCCTACCTAATGTTGGTTACAGTTCTAGCACATCTGCCTTTTCTCTTGTATTTTTTTGCCCTCACTATCATCCTGAATGCCTTTTATCCACCTTATCGACCCAAGGTTAAGTCCGGAAATATTGGCCTTTTATAATATAGAACCTCTTTGGATGTGCGTTTTATTAATTAGGAATCCATTCATTCAATGGAACTAAGTGGTTCTAGTTGATTAGTCGTTTGATTTAAATCGACTATATTAACATTTTACAACTCTACAATTTGTGCAAATAAGAATTGACTAGAATTAGTGAGCAGACTTGTAAAACAATTTTACATAAACACATAACTGTATAATTGCAGTTGCAATCAGGAACTGCTGAAAGGTATTTTAAAAATTCAAGTCTTGACCATGTCTCAATGAACAGTCAAGTTGGTATCCCCCTGCATTTACAGATAAGGAAAAGCAAAGACCTCCATTTTCTCTTCAGCAAATGACACAATTCTAGTTTGAAAACTCCATGTTGAATAAAACAGTATTGGAAACCAGTGTTCTGTGGTGCATGTATCTCGTGGAAATACCTTGTGTATACCACGGTAGTGTAGTGGTTAGCATAACGCTATTACAACGTCAGCGATCGGGGTTCAATTCCCATCGCTGTCTGTAAGGAGTTTGTACGTTCTCCCTGTGTCTGCATGGGTTTCCTCCGGGTGCTCTGGTTTCGTCCCACATTCCTAAGACGTATGGGTAGGTTAACATGGGTTTAAATGGGCAGCATAGACTCGTTGGGCAGGAAGGGCCTGTTACTGTGCTGTAAATAAAGTTTTAAAGAAGTTTTAAAAGTTTTAAACATTAAAGGCATGGATTGTGCCCCTGCACGTCACCCCCACATTCTCCCCCCCCCCCCCCCCCCCCCCCAGCCCTAGCCCCAGTAGGCACCTAGCTGTGCACATCTGGGTGTCTAAGTGACCCATTGTGGAGAGATGGAACATGGCATTGTTATATTCAGACTGGGCACCCACACTGTAATGGTTCACCCAATGTAAGACCTGCTGCTGCTACATGGATTTCAGGGAAACGTAACCATGAAATGGAGGCAGAGGCTGCTGGCTTCACAACGTTCACAAGCTTCAGTATTCGGCAATGTACTACCACTGGAACTCTCGAAATTTACACCGATTCACTAGTTACTGGTACTGACCAACATTGCCCCCCCCCACCTTCCCCCACCCCCCCCCCCCCCACGGCACTTGCCAGCTACAGAGACGTAATGAG
Source organism: Pristis pectinata (assembly GCF_009764475.1). Taxonomy (NCBI): domain Eukaryota; kingdom Metazoa; phylum Chordata; class Chondrichthyes; order Rhinopristiformes; family Pristidae; genus Pristis; species Pristis pectinata. The sequence continues at coordinate 40,765,467 of NC_067417.1, forward strand.
TCTTCCGCCTCACCGTTTGGGATCCTGGAATGGACACTTGCCCAGTCACTGCAGGACACATCAGAACAGTGGCAAGGAGGAAAGTGGGGGAAGAAATCAGAAGAAGTCCTCATTTCCAACCCTGCAGTAACACTACGTGATTGTCCCAGGTTGGATAATGTAGAAGGCTCTTAACAGATTCAAATAGGGCATGGTCATCTGGTGCAGAAACAAAATTGGGATAACTTAGTTGTTAATTAATTTTTTAATAGATTTATAGAGTTAGACACACGGAAACAGGCCATTTAACCCAACTCGTCCATGCTGACCAAGATCCCTACCTGAATTAATCCCATTTATTTGCATTAGGCCCATATCCTAGCAAATTTGCCACTGTTAGGTTTGACATTTCCCTCGCCTTGTTTTGTTCACTGGGCATCTTACGACCCTCTCCAATCCCTCAGAAATATCTAGGCTTACAGGGTCTGATTGGGTTGAATTTATTTGAAGAAGAGTTGACTGCCTCTGTAAAACCGCAATCAAGTCACCATCATGTGGCAGATTTGCCAGGTAGAGAATTCCAAAGATTCTCTATACCCTGGTTGAAGAAACATTTTTTTATCTTCGTTCTGAGTGATTGATCCCCTACGCTGAGACCATGATGTCTGGCTCTAGACACGTCAGCCAGGGGAACCATGAACCCTGCACTTACCCTGTCAAGCACTGTTACAATTTTATGCATTTCATTGAGATCACCTCTCATCTGTCTGCAGCCAGTTTTTCTTTAAACTCTTAGGTGTAGGCCAGGAAATTTGTCAGTCTTTATGAGTAACTCTTCATTATTATTCTTCATTAATTTAAGTTCCTCACTCATTAGACTTTAGATTCTGCAAAATTCCAGTATACCCTTTGCACCTTCAGCTGTGAAGACAGATACAAAGTACTTATTTAATATATGAAGGGTCTCAGCCCGAAACGGCAACTATTCACTTGCCTCCATAGATGCTGCCTGACCTGCTGATTTCCTCCAGCGTCTGTAGTTTCTCTTGTGTCTCTATTTAATATATCTGCTTTTTTCTAATTCCAAATTATAACTCCCACTATCTCTGCCTCTGAGGGTGTTATATTTTCACTTGATATTTTTGTTTTCAGACATTAATGCTCTCACAGCCTGCATTTGTATTTCTTGCTGGTTTCCTGTCATTTTCTATTTCATGGTGTCTTTTTGCTCATTTTTAAAATCACTTCCAATCCTCAGACCTGCCTCATGTCTTTGGTGCTTCAATCTTGCTGCTCACTTCCACTGTGACCTACCTCTGCAACCATTTCAGAATTGCTGACACATTCTGTTTCCTGAGCAGTAACCTCGGCACTGCAAGTGATTGCAGTTCATTAACCTCTCCCCCCTCATAGTTAGAGAATGACTGACACAAGCTTTCTTACCAGATTTGTCATGGGAAATAGCTTTGGTTCCATAAGACTTCAGGGAAACCAGTTCCTTTTTCAGAATGTGGTAATAAAGCCAGACTTAGGCCGTAGAGAGCAGCAAGGAAACAGCCCCGTCAGCCCACTCAATCCGCACTGCTCATCATGCTCCACATTTTTTATTAATCCTGCACCAATCCCATTTTTTGTTTGCTTGATATTTCCATCAACTCCCCTTTAGATTATACGACTCACCTACACACCAGGTGCGATTTACCAAGGCCATTTAAACCGACCAACCTGCACGTCTCTGGGATTTGGAAGAAAGGGGAGCACCCCTGAGGAAACTCACACGGTCACAGGGAGAATGTGCAAACTCCACACAGACAGCACACGGGATTGAACCTGGATCACTGGAGCTGTGAAGCAGCAGCCCCACTGACTGTGCCACCGTGCTACCCAAACCTCTACACCTTTTGGAAGTCAATTTTGACCTTGGCAGTGCCTCATAATTGGGGAATAATGAATACATTGTTTGGCAGAGATTATACCTGCTGATCTGTGTATATTGGGATGGATATAAATGTTCAAACAGTGTATTAAGGAGGGCAGAAAGCTGCTGCCCTATATTTAATTATTATCAAGGGCTGCATGTGATACCAAGTACGTGATCACAGAATTTGCCATTGTGAACATCAGAAGTTCACTAACTCACAGTTTGACTTGTGAGACTGGTTCCCTACATTGTTGCTCTATTTACATACTCTTAAACACCGAGGGTGTGCTCTAGGGTGAATAGATGATGATTGTATGGCTTTGGTCTCGGCTGGAGCTACAGATATGGTTTCGAATGATCAATTGTATTACATTATCATTTATGGTTTAAGCAGACACTCAGGTGATTAGCTATGGAGGGGATGGAGTAAAGTTTAAGCAACCTCATTCAAATGAATGGCGCCGTGCTAGATCTGCCAGCAATGCTGAGGGGCCAGATGCAAAGCCCATCCAGTCCCTCAGCTCAGTGCAGTCAGGAGCTGCCCCTACTCTCGAAGATTAGGGTGTCAGGGGTTCAGCTTCAGGTCAGGTAGGAGACCAAGTTTGCAAGCAGTCAGTTTCAGCTCCAAAGCGTGGTCAGGGAGAGGAAGCAAAAGTAGGTGAAAATGAATCAGTCATTGTGGTACCACGGGAAAGAATATGTTTGTGGAAGAGGTCCAGTAGACTAGAAGGGAAGTAATTCTGTGTTCCAGTTCTTTTTTTTTGGCGAGTGCTGGATTCAGATGGATAAAGGAGGTGAGAATGGGAACCATTAGGGAAGAAGTGAAAGGCAGTTGGAACCAGATGGGAGGTGGGGAAGGGGGGACGGTATGTGAAGTGGGTGCATGGAGTCATCCGAATCCAGCACCAGTAGTGCTTTGTGCTCCTGCTTATCTCCCTCCAGCAGCTGTCTCCCATCTTCACACTTCCCTCCCCCACCCTGCTCATCTGTTGTTTTTTCCTTTCCCTCTCTCTCTTTGTCGGCCTCCATCTATCATTCACCTGCCACGGTTTTTCAACTCCACTCCTGGTCCCCTCCCCTACCTGGCACTACCTGCCCTTCATCTTACACCCTTCCTCAGTCCACCAATCACCTCTGAATCCTTTCTTGCCACTCCCCTTTTCCTCCCTTTGCTGGCCATCTCACCTCTCCGCTCTCAGTCCTGATGCAGGGTTTTGACCCGAAAGGTTGACGATTTTTTCCTCCCACAGATGCGGCCTGACTGGCTGAGTTCCTCCAGCACATTGTTTGTTGCTCCAGAATCCAGCATCTGCAGTCTCTTGTATCTCCCACGTGTCAGACGTGGACTTGTCCGACAACAGCTGATCCAATCGATGCCCCTTAGCTCCTGTCTTATCCTGTCGTAATTTGCCCTCCCCCAATTTAGTACCTTCCCGCAAGATCCAATTTTATCCTTACTCATAACTATCTTAAAACATAATGAGTTGTGGTCACTATTCCCAAAATGTTCACCCACTATCAGGTCTGTCACCTGGCCTGGCTCATTTCCCAAAACTAGGTCCAGTATATTCTCTCCTCTAGTTGGACTCTCCACACACTGTTTCAAGAACCCCGCTGGGATGCACTGAAGAAATCCCACCACCTCTAAGTTTCTTGTATTAGGGAAGTTCTAATCAATACTGTGACAAATTTCTTCCTGTGTTCCAATCTCTTCCTGTGACAAATTTCAGAATGGAGTGCCTGTTTCGGGAATCTCATGTTAGACATGCAAACAATATGGTCCTCTGAGCAGAGCTAACTGTGTATAAATAGGGCCTCAATGTTGGAGATGTTGGCCTGGGAGAGGACACATATTAATCTGCTTATCCTTCCTGTAGGTCCTGGGTACTTCATAGAGACATCATTGGTGGTATCTTTCCAGTCAGTGCCTTGGATTGCATTCTGCAGGTGTAAAAACATTTGGCATAGAGGAGAAGCTGTGCAGTGTATATAAATGCAAATGCACCTTTAAGTATCGAGCATCCCACGTTGTATGTCTGACACATTGTTTTACCAGACACTGTGGTTACTTGAGATTCACTCTGCATTGTTGATTGCTTTAACTTTGCTATTTGCCTTTGGAAGCAGCAACCCCAAAGAGCATACAGAGACTACAGCTGCCATACTTTGAACTGTCCCAAGTGTCCTGGCTCACAATCCTCATCCAAGATCATCAATGGGAGGTGAGGTGTGCATTCATCCCATTTATTGCAGGAAGGCTATATTTTGAATTTATTTACAAAATAAGAACAGTCACACTATATAGCTAATTCATTGGTTGTGAGGCGCCAAGAAAGTTCAACTGAACCAAAAAGGACACGACATTGGTACAACCTCTGTATTCGTTTTTATTTATGGGCAGGAGATGGTGCGGGAACAGTCCTGGGCTGGTTCCGCTGGGGCTGAGGGTGTGCACACGGAACCTCCTGCTTGCTGCACCGTTCCGGCCGGAGCACAGCGTGTGACACCCGGCCAAAGATGGCAGCGGTGGCGGTTGCACGGCAACGGGAGTGAGGGCGGCGGGAGCGGGATGTTGCTGGTGGATTACAGCAGCAGCGAGGAGGAGGAGGAGGAACAACCGCCGCCGCCACAGCCGCGGCCGGGGGTCCAGGAGGACGGCGGGGCTGCCGCCAGCGGACCGAGGTGAGTAAATCAGCGCCTTATCGGGTACAGGGTGGGTGTGTAACACCGAAAGATTCCCCCCTCCCCTCAGCCAGGAGTCGTTCCTACTGATAAATGCAACCCCAGGAGAGAAAACATAGGAAATGAACGACTACCAAGCCGAACGTCCGTTGTGGGGAAATGCTTGCGTTGATTCTTAAAGACTGTTGTATTCTTTTTCAAATGGTGATTGCTGCACAGAGTGAAAGCCCAGCGACTGCCTGTACCGGAGAGTGTGATGGGGATGTTCAAGCAGTTGGAGGAGCATGTGGACGATAGCAGTAGACACGATGGTCGAATCCGCAGCTTTCCGCACCAACGAGGGAACTGGTCAACACTTGTGTACTTAGAATGTGAGTTACCGAAGCAAATATATACACTAATATACTGTAGATTAAAACTTATTGTGACCAGCCTCATAATATGGCTGTAAGAGCAGGTCACAGGTTCTATATTTTTTATGGCCATAATAGACACATGGTTGAGGGAGGGGCAGGACTGGCAGCTCAGTGTCCTGGGATCCACATGCTCCAGGCATAGTAGAGGTGGAAGTAAGAGAGGGGGGGGGGAGGGTTGTGTTTTTGATTAGACTGAACACCACAGCAGTGCTGAGGGAGGATATTCTTTGGGAATCATCCAGTGAGGCTATATGGGTGGAACTTAGAAATAAGAAGAGGATGATCACTTTGCTGGGATTGTATTTTAGTGGGAATTAGAGGATCAAATATGTAGGGAGATAGCTGTAAGAATAATAATGTAATAGTCAGTGATTTCAACTTTCCTCATATTGACCAGGACTGCCATAATGCAAAGGGCTTGGATGGGGCAGAATTTCTTAAATGTGCCCAGGATAGTTTTCTCCATCAGCCTGGAGATGGCCCTCTTAGGGAGTGGGCAACATTGGACCTTCTATTGGGAATTGAGGCAGGCCAAGTGACTGAATTGTCAGTGGAGCACTTTGGGACCAGTGACCAAAATGTTATTAGTTTTAAAATAATTATGTAAAAAGATAGGACTGGTCCACAAGTTAAAGCCCTAGATCGGGGCAAGGCTAAGTATGAAGGCGTTAGAGAGGAACTTGCAATGGTTGACTGGTAGGGACTGTTTGTAGATAAAGGGCTAGCTGGCAAGTGTGAGGCTTTTTAAAGTTCAGGGAAAGCATGTTCCTGTTAGAGTGAAGGGCAAGACTGGCAGGTTTAGGGAACTCTGGTTGACAAAGAATATTGAGGCTTTGGTCAGGAAAAAGGAGGAGGCATATGACAGCTAGGATAAAGTGAATCCCTTGTGGAGTATAAGAGATTTAGGAGTTCATTTCAGGAAATCAGGAGGCCAATAAGAAGATATGCTCTGGCAGATAAGATAAAGAAGAATCCTAGGAGATTTTATAAGTATATTAAGGTTCCCTTAAAGATCAATGTGGTCACCTACATGTGGAGACATGAGGGATGGGTGAGATCTTGAATGAATATTTCTCATCTGTATTTACTGTGGAGAAGGTCATGGAATTAAGGGTCGAGAATAGTAATGTCTTGAAACATCCACATTACAAAAGAGGAGGTGCTGGCAGTCTTAAGGCATTTTAAGGTGGACAAATCTGTAGGGCCTGACCAAGTGTATTGTAGGACATTGTGGAAACCTAGGGAAGAAATTGCAGGGGCCCTGCAATGTAAGATATATGTGTCCTCCTTGGCCATGGATGAGGTATCGGAAGACTTGAAGATGGCTAATGTGCCTTTATTCAAGAAAGGTTGCAAGGACGAGCCAGGGAACTATAGGCCAGTAAGCCTAACGTCAGTTACTGGAAGAGATTCTGAGGGATAGGATCTACCAGCATTTGGAAAGGCAAGGACTGATTTAAGGAAAGTCAGCATGGCTTAGTTCATGGGAAATCATGTCTTGTGTATTTGATAGAGTTTGTTGAAGAGGTGACTAAGAGGCTGGATGGGGGCAGGGCGGTAGACGTGGTCTACGTGGACTTCAGCGACGCTTTTGATAAGGTCCTGCATGGTCGGCCGGTCTGGAAGGTTCGATCCCGTGGAATCCAGGGTGAGCTATTCAGTTGGATGCAAAATTGACTTGGTGAAAGGATGAAGAGGGTGGTTTTTCAGATTGGAGGCCTGTGACCAGCAGTGTCCCACAGTGACTGGTGCTGGGCCCACTGTTGTTTGTCATCCATATTAACCATTTGGTTGACAATGTTGTTAACATGGTTAGTAAGTTTGTGGATGACACCAAAATTGGTGTAGCAGACAGTGAAGATGGTTATCTGAGATTACCGGAGGATCTAGACCAACTTGGGATGTGGGCCAGAGAATGGCAAATGGAATTTAACTCTGACAAGTGCAAAGTGTTGCACTTCTGTGAGTTAAACCAGAGTAGGACTTACACAGTAAATGGTCGGACCCTGGAAAGTGTTGAGGAACACTGGTACCTAGGGTTACAGGTACAGAGTTCCCTGAAAGTGGAGACATGGGTAGATGGTGGTGAAGAAGGTGTTTGGCACACTTGCTGTCATTGGTCAGGGCATTGAGTACAAGACTTGGGATGTCACGTTGCAGCTGTACAAGACGTGGAATACTCTGTGCTGTTCTGGTAGCCTGGCTATAGAAAGGATGTCATTAAGCTGGAGAGGATGCAGGAAAGATTCACAGAATGTTACTGGGACTAGAGGGCATGAGCTATAAGAAGAGACTGGATAGGCTGGGAGCGTAGAAGGCTGAGTGGTGAACTAACTGAGGTTTATAAAATCATGAAAGGCATAGATAGGGTGAGCGGTCAGTCTTTTCCTCAGGGTAGGGGACTCTAAAACTAGAGGATATAGATTTAAGGTGAGGGGGGAAAGATTTAAAGGGGGCCAGAGGGCCAAGTTGTTCTGTCAGAGGGTAGTGGGAACGAGCTGCCGGACGAAGTGGTACAGGTGAGTACGATTACAATGTTTAACAGGGATTTAGAAGGTACGTGGACAGGAATGATTTAGAGGGATATGGGCCAAACATGGAGACATGAGACTAGCTTAAGTAAACAACTTGGTCAGTATGAACGAGTTGGGCCGAAGGGCCTGTTTCTGTGTTGTATGACTACCCAATGCTGGATTTCAGACTATGTGACAATTTAGACATAGTTCACCTGTGGGTATATTGTCTATCACTGATGCCCTCTGGTGGTATCAATGTGTAGATGAAATAGAAAACCAGAGATAATGCTGCAAAATATTTCATTCCTTTTTTGCAGTGCTTTCATGCAGTTAATGTGTGAATAGAGTCCTTGACTTAATTGGTGGATGATCAAGATGTAGTAAGACCAATAGCATTGTGTTTTCCCAAATTATTTTCAGTAAAATTATTAGGCTTTAAAGAAGTCCTTAGGAAAAGAAACCTATGAAAGCCAAGTCACTGAATATATTTAAGATGGATGTTGATCGATTTATAGACACAAAACGCACTGAGGGGTATGGGGGACATGGTAATGTGATAGAGGGCCAGCTCTGGGCGTATTGAATGCAAAGCAAGTTTGAAGAGCCAAATGGCATCTTACTGCTGTTTTCTCAGTTTCAGGGTGCTTACAGGTACTTTTATTTGCAGGTTACTCCAAATTTAGGATCTTTAGTTAACAATAAATTAATTGTTAAAGAATCGTCCTCCCCCCCCCCCCCAAAAAAAATTGCAGATGCTAATGATTGCCAAAAAAAACAAATGCGTGGAGATGGTTTCACTTGGTGTTAAAATGTGTAAGATGAGAGTATAATAGTAAGCATAAGGCTGCAAGGTTAATGAAGGATCTGTTAGTTCTGTTGTTTTTGTTTTGGTACCAGAAGTTAAATATTTATGAGAACTATAGAAAATACCAAGAATGTTAAATGTAACAGTCCAAGTAATTTAACCACTAAAACATTAACCAGTAAGTGGGTTCACAATAATGCAGCATTTTCTCAAGGATGCAAAACTATATTCTGTACAGAGCTTTTAAAATCCATATGTACTTGGTTTCCATCAGATTATCCTGAAGAGGAGTTTCTGGAACTTATTGATCTATTACTGACACACCTGCAAACACACGGGCTGCCTATGACTAAGATAACGGAGTTCCATATAAGTCTATCGCATACTGTGGTGCTGCGCCATCACTGGATAAACATTTTTGCGGAGTCCTTAAAGGAAAGGATGACCTTTTTTGACAGGTTCGTTTGAAGTTTCTGCGAAGTTGGTGCAAGAACGTATCTCTGCAATGATAAAATTTATTTGCATTTTGATGGTCATGACTGATAATTCGTACAGCAAAAGAAGTATGTAAATAACATATTTAAAATAGTGTTTTGGGTATTTTTAGCAGGGTATTTTTTTTTTTGATGGTATTTGAACAGTTTCTTGGTGCCAGTTGGGATCTGGTGTGACTGCAACCCACTGACAATTGGAATTTACCAAACTTTTTTGTTTGCTCCACTCTTGATCTTTAAGGAGGGGGATAGTAACAGACCTCAGGAGGACCTGGACTGGTGAAATGGGCAACATAAGGCAGTTGGAATTTAATGCAGAAAACTGACTTGATATGTTTTGGTGAAAAGAACAGGGAGTAGCTCTATAAATTATACAGATTTAAAGAAATTACTGGAACAAAGAGATCTGAGATGTACATACAGAAATCTGGAAAGTATGGAAGGTACCTGGCAAGTGTGGAATGAGGAACTAGCCACAACAAAGAGCAATGGAGTTAAATAAGCACATTAAGGAGAAAGGAATAGAAGGATTTATTGATGGGGATTAAATGGGGAAGAATAAGAGGCTTCTCTTGTGGAACAGCTTGGTTCTGTGCTGCAGATGGGAGTAGCATACTTCATGTAGTATATACTTATCCAGCAGTAATTCTGGACCTCGCACTTTGAAGGATGTTAAAGCATGAGAAAGAGTGCAGAGGATATTGACTGAAATATACCTGGGAGAATATAGTTGCTGGATTGGTACCAAAGTTGAAAATCATCATTTACATGGAGACATTGGGATTATTTTCCCTACTAAAGGTGAAAGGGAGATTTGCCTGAAGTGTTTAAAATCACATAGGAGTTTGGCCCAGTGGCAGTAGTGTTTGTAACCAAAGAATACAGATTCTGGTGATCAGCAAAATGATTTATAACATGAGGAAAACTTAATGCATTTAGTTGTGATGATCTGGAATGCATAGTGTGGGAGAGCAGTGGAAACATTCAGTGATAACTTTCTGAAGGGAATTGGATAAATATTTGAAGAGAAATTTGCTGGGCTATGAGGAAGGAGAACGGGATCAAAGCCCATTGCAACTTTTTCAAAGACCAGGCACGATGGTTATTGTGTGTTCTTGACCCTGCCGTGCATTGTTGTATGGTTAGAATTTTGTTGCAATGGTGTCTGAATATGTAAAGTTGGAGTCGGGTCAATGGGAAAACACAGCAAGGGATAAAGGAGTGAACTTGCACTTCCCCTTACAACCCGCGTCACAAAGTGATGTACTTTGTTCTAATGAGACTCAGTAACTGTATGTGGAATTTCTCCATTGTGCTGCAGGTTTTACTGCCTTTCAGACAAAGTGAAGATCTACTCTAATCAAGAGAAGACGAGGTACAATGTCATCTTGTAAATGCTAATATTTTAAAAATTTTGATCAGAACGTCAATCTACCACGTGTCCAAAATCATGAAAATCTATTGTTAATTTAGATTTTCAGCAGTTTAATGGAACTCAGTAAAATGCATGGAGTATTTCAGTTGGCTCTCCTTTGCTCTCAGAAATATACTCAATGCAACTGTTCTGTAGACAGTCTCTTGGGATCAAGGATGACCTGATTCCACTCTGGTTTTGTTGGTTCTTAAGTGACTGATAGGCCAATGTAGGAACCACAGGATCTTCCACAGATGGGACTGCAGATGTCTGACAGGATAGGCACCTGGGCAGTTTGTGAGGTAGTGCGCTCCTTCTGCCATTTACGCAGAGTTTTTGTGTCTCTAGGTTCTCAATACCATCCCAGCTACTTACTGTCCACTTTGAATAATGGTGAGCCAAGGATTCTCAGGAGTCAGATGTGGAGCTGCAATTTTAACGAGGCTTTGAACATATCCTTGAATCTATTCCTCTGTCTGCCTGGTAATCTCATTCCATGACATAGCTCATAACAGCATGTCTGTTTTGGGAGTCTGGTGTCAGGCTATGAACAATGTGGCCTGTCCAACTGAGCTGACTGAGTGTAAGAAGGATGACGGTGCTGTGGTGCTGGCTGGGAGAGGACACTGATGTTGGTTCACTTATTTTTCCGATTAATTTGGAGGGTTTTGTAGAGACTACTTTGGTACCTTTCCAGTGCTTTGAGATGATTGTTGTAGGTAGTTCATTCCTCAGAAGCATGTGGAATGGCAGAGATCCTTGCTGCTTGGCAGATCATGAGTTTTTTTTGGTCAGGTCTGAGGTCTTGGTCCTCGGACACCTTTTCCTCATCGACCGGGCGCTATGCTGGCGAACTGAAGGCGGTCTGAATATCTGCCTTTGTTAATAGGTGGCTCTTGAGATATGGGGAAATGGTTCTCACTTTCCAGGATCTTGCTGTGAATTTTAATTGTTATTGGTTACTGTTGTACAGCGGCAGCAGATTAGTAGAGGACCTTTATGCTTGTGAATGATGAGCATAATCGTCTCGTGCATGGAGCTCGACCCCTGAGCATGTGCAGATGTGGGTGTCGTAGCAGTCCACCCACTGAGGTTCAGGGGACCTTGATTCTGTGGTGTACTCACCACAGATTGAACAGTTTCTCATTACTTATGAAGATTAGCCTGACTCTCGCAGGCTGTCTGTTGGAGATGTGGTGCAGCATTGTGACCAGGAAGTTGGTAAAAAAAAAAGCATCAGAGTGATGAAATGGTCTTGATTGAGACTGAACTTCACTGAGGTTGGCTCTGTTGTAGACCCATTGATTAGGATTATGGCCTGCACGCCATTATGATGCAAAGGTCAGACTTAGGCAAATGTATATGGGCAGCCGTATTTGAGGAGAGTGTTCCACAGGCACTCCCAGCTGGAATCAAAGGCCTTAGTGAGGTTGAAAAATGCTGCATCTAGTGGTTGGTGAGCCTCCTTGTGGTGAAGATTATGTCCACTCTGTCTCTGGATGGATGGAATCCATGTTGTGGTTCGTGGAACAGCTATTCAGCCACTCGGAGGAGGTGTATGAGGAGCACCCTGGCAATGACTTTCTCTATGGCAGACAGCAAGAAAACTCCACTGTAGTTAACACAGTGAAAATGCTCAGAAACTCTTCACGGTTGCGCTTTAGAACTTCAGCAGGGATAACCATCTGTTCCTGAGGCCTTGTTTATTTTTAGTTAAGATGTAGCCTTTTAATTGGGTGTCCAGCAACGTGCACAGCATTCTGAAAGTATCCTGGAATAAGGTGCAAAGAAGTCTGTTTTGAACAATGGGACTACTTTGCTTAACAAAAAGTAAAATGCACATACATCTAAAAAAAACTGGTTGTGTATACTAATTGATCTCATTTGGGAGGGCACTCAGATTTTCAAATTTAGAGTCGCTGATGAAATTTTTAACATTAAGTAGTTTGTATAAAGCAGTTAATCTAGGTACTTGCACTTAAACATTCCCATACTTCTTTACATTCAAATGTTTAAATTGTCCTTGCCATTTTAAACACACCATTCAGGATTTCCTCATTAATAGATACTCAACTCTTAGTCTCTTATTCAGTGTTCAATGACCTTTCTGTCCATTGGATTATTAAAGATTAACTACTTAGAGTCAATGATGAATTTTGATCAGCTTGAGATGATGCATTCTTCTGTAATTCACCATCTAACATAGATATCCTCTGAGGAAAACACGGAAGGATAAGACTGGTACAATTTCATATTCTGCAAGATTATTAGATGTTAATTGCATCATTTAATTCTGATTTTACTGAAATGGGGCTTTTATTACTTCTGGTATTCTGGTATTGGACTGCCATGGTACAGATGTCTTTAGAAATCACAAGCTGAGTTCAGTGTAAACTAATTTCACCTGGGATTATCCACAAGATTGTGACACCTACTGGGGTGATCTGGTTGCTTTGATCTCTTGGATCATGGGTGTGTTAGATTTTATCACCATACAGGAAGGATCAGTAATGCAGGTCTTAGGTTTTGATCTTGCCTTAAACAGATTATTTAGCCTGCACTTGATTCATGAGATTATAGAACCTATTTCTTTTACTTCTTGGACAGGACCTTCCTTGGTCTAGAGGTTTCAGCTGGTAGCAACTATCTTCTGGAACTGGTCAAAGAGGTGGATAAATCCCTGGAGGAGTTCAGTCTGGAAACCTATTATAAGGTTTGAGCTCTTTATCCATCTTGTGTCATGGAGTATATAGTAATCATTCATTATTATACAACACACTAACCGTTCTGCAAGGTTTCACTCATTAATTTTTTTGTCTCAAAGTAATGAATTGCTAGTTTGTACCACTTACAATGTTGGGATGTCCAAAATATTAATTATTTCACCTAGCTCAATCGGTTGATATTTGCTTCTTTCCACAATAAATAACTACCAGGGGCAAATAGGTAAATTGCACCATGTCTTGATCAAATGGAAAAGCAAGCTGTAGTTTGTGTGCTGCTCCTACTAGCTACATTATGTTTGAGGAATTAGATTGTGCAAACCGACTGCATCATTTGATTTCAGTGTTGAGTTGTGACATCACAGGACATTTGATCCATTTAGTCATAAAGGGAGACTCCACAGTTTACCATGGTTGTATTTAATATTTTGTAAATCATTCCAGGATTTTAACCACCATTTTTGTCTAAAAGAGCAACAACTTGCATGTAACATCTGTTTCAAATAGGCATTCTAGGATATTTTTTAATATGCAAAAATGTTCCAAGCTACGTCTAGTATGTAATTGGATTAAAAAAAAATAAAGATATCAAGTAAAATACAACATTTCATAGGATTTTAAGGGTGTTATGGAAATCCTATCCATGTGTTCAGTAAACATGTGAAGAATTTCCTGATATATTTTCCAGTTTGAATCTTTATTCCCCCTAAGTTGACTCTTGCAACTTAAAGTAAATGCTTTTGTATTCCTCTAACATCTGTCTGTTTTCTTCTTTATAGTAGGAACAAACTGAATTCCTCTTTTTTTCATAATTTTTACACTGGAATCAGTGTTGGTAAGGTTAATGTTCTAGAGCATGTAGATATCAAGAGAGAGGATGTGTTGGAGCTGTTAGAAAGTATTAGGACAGATAAGTCCCCGGGGCCTGACGGAATATTCCCCTGGCTGCTCCACAAGGCGAGGGAGGAGATTTCTGAACCATTGGCTAGGATCTTTGAGTCCTCGTTGTCCACGGGAATGGTACTGGAGGATTGGAGGTTGGCAAATGATATTCAAAAAAGGTAGTAGGGATAGTCCATGGAATTACAGACCAGTGAGCCTTACATCTGTGGTGGGCAAGCTGTTGGAAATGATTCTTAGAGATAGGATCTATGAGCATTTAGAGAATCATGGACTGACTAGGGACAGCCAGCATGGCTTTGTGAAGGGAAGATCATGTCTCACAAGCCTGATAGGATTCTTTGAGGAGGTGACCAGGCAGATTGATGAGGGAAGTGCAGTAGGTGTGGTCTACCTGGATTTTACTAAGACATTTGACAAGGTTCCACATGGTAGGCTTCTTCAGAAGGTCACAGGGCATGGGATCCAGGGAGGCTTGGCCATGTGGATTCAGAATTGGCTTGCCCATAGAAAGCAGAGGGTTGTGGTGGAGGGAGTGCATTCGGATTGGAGGGCTGTGACTAGTGGTGTCCCACAAGGATCGGTTCTGGGACCTCTACTTTTCGTGATATTTATTAATGACTTGGATGAGGAGGTAGAAGGCGTGGGTTAGCAGGTTTGCAGACGACACAAAGGTCGGTGGTGTTGTGGATAGTGTGGAGGACTGTCGAAGATTGCAGAGGGATATTGATAGGACGCAGAGCTGGGCTGAGAAGTGGCAGATGGAGTTCAATCTGGAGAAGTGTGAGGTGGTACACTTTGGAAGGACAAACTCCAAGGCAGAGCACAAGGTTAATGCAGGATTCTGGGTAGTGTGGAGGAGCAGAAGGATCTGGGGGTTCATATCCACAGATCACTGAAAGTTGCCTCACAGGTGGGTAGGGTAGTTAAGAACGCTTATGGGATGTTAGCTTTCATAAATCATGGGATCGAGTTTAAGAGCCGTGAGATAATGATGCAGCTCTACAAAACTCTGGTTAGACCACACTTGGAATACTGTGTCCAGTTCTGGGCGCCTCATTATAGGAAAGATATGGAAGTGTTGGAAAGGGTGCAGAGGAGATTTACCAGGATGCTGCCTGGTTTGGAGAGTATGGATTATGAGGAGAGACTAAAGGAGCTAGGGCTTTACTCTTTGGAGAGAAGGAGGATGAGAGGAGACATGATAGAGGTGTACAAAATATTAAGAGGAATAGGTAGACAGCCAGCGCTTCTTTCCCAGGTCATCAATGCTCAATACAAGAGGGCATGGCTTTAAGGTAATGGGTGGGAAGTTCAAGGGAGATATCAGAGGGAGGTTTTTTTACCCAGAGAGTGGTTGGTGCATGGATTGTGCTGCCTGGGGTGGTGGTGGAGGCAGGTACGTTGGTCAAGTTCAAGAGATTGTTAGATAAGCATATGGAGGAATTTAAAATAGGGGGATATGTGGGAGGAATGGGTTAGATAGTCTATGCGAGGTTTAAAGGTCTGCACAACATGGTGGACCGAAGGGCCTGTATTGTGCTGTATTGTTCTATGGTTCTTTTGACTTGATAGGGTAAGTCTGCTTTGTGAAATTAGTTGGAGGCACTCTCAGCCAAATTTATTTCATACTGATTGGGGAAAAATAGGAGGCCATGTGGAAAGAAAATTCACTTTGTGCAGTAGATGCTGATTTCTCAGTTTGAAGTTGAGGTATTTTTAGATATTAAAGAATTTTGTGTGACAGTCCAGTACCTGGCCTACAATGTCTAATGCTGTTAGTGTCAAACTCTTTTTTTTCTGATCTTGATACCTTCATTGTTAGGTGCACAAATATTCATTAAAGATGCAAGTGAAAGCCCAATTGTCCTACTAATCTTATCCTGGGCAATTGTGTGACTGACCAGTTCAAATCCCAATGTTATGAAGCACTAAGCTATTTTTATCAGCTTTCTATTTTTAGTAAATGTGTCCAGACTATTCTAAGGGTGCAAAATCTTACCATTGTGATTGTTACTAGTTCTAGGACGGAAGTTGTTCCTTAGGCTGCATGATTGACATTACAAATATTTCTGGAGGATTGTCCTGTTTTAGTAAGGATCACAGTATGGATACGATTCAAAACATTTGTGCAGTTCAATAGCATGTTCTTGTATTTAGAACACGTATCTATAGAATAAAATGGTATAAAAGCTGAAGCCTTGTCCTAGAGCCATCACATTCATCTTTTATAGAAAATGTAGAAGGAATTATTTCGAAAGCTTCATGTTGTAATGTTGCAAGCACTCTTTCATTGTATAAAATCCACTTCTTGAATTTTGACAGAACCCTTCCTTTCACATTAGTGTGGCTTGGTGCTTGGGGGATGCTACTACTGAACTTGAGAAACACCAGCAGGAGTTACAGGTAGGTCTTGAAGTGAGAGAACAAACAACTATATTGGAGCTTTTCTATTTTTTGCTAATCTTAGCATTTAAGTCAAATTTCTGTTGTATGTGAAGCTTTTAAAGCAAGAATATGCCTGTTTTGGCTAGAAATATTCTTTAACCAGCCAGGTTTGAAGTGATGAATTTACGAAACATTCAAGCTTTTTCTTGAGGTAATGCTGCTTGTATTGATTTTCCTTTCTCATGGATGTTGTCTCCTCTTCTAAAATCATGAAGTGCTGGCTGAGCTTTCCAATTCTTTGAAGTTGTCAGTCTTCCTACTTGATCCTTGACAATCAATGCTGGCAAAGTGTTTGATTGCACCATGTGTCACACTTGAGGCTGATTCTGTTGATGTCTAACGTCTACCCTGCCACAAGTACAGTGGATGTTGCCAGGCAGTCCATGTTTAGGCAAATTTTAACAGGCTTACAGCTGACCAGAAGCTAGAGGCTGAAATCTTGGGCTTTCCAGCTGTGTATCACTCAGTTATTCATTAACCTTGTGCTTAAATGCAGTTGGTTCTACCACAAAGAGCAGTTCCCCCACGGTTCAAGCCATAACAAGACAATCTTGCCACCATGGAGTTGCACAGCATAGAAACAGGCCCTTCAGCTCATGACGTCCATGCCGACCATCGTGCAGGGATGCGACTTAAAGGCAGCACAAATGATGTTGCTGTTTGAGTCTGGCCAGTTCCTTCCTGTGGATAGATCAAGAGCACTCAACAAAGATTGGATATTTTCCACATCTTTACTGCTCGTTCCATGTGTAAGGTGTCCTGTCATGAACTCTACCTAATTTATTTAACCTACAGAAAGAAAGATTTTTCCATATGTACTCTTACCAATAGGTTATCAGAAAAACGAAAAATGCTCTTCTGCCATCAGGTGGGCACTCTTATTTAAGAAAAAGACCCATCTTTATCAAATATATAACAATCTGCTATGTGCAATTACGTGTAAAGCATAAATGAGCAATTAAAGTCTTGTATCATACTTCAAAATTAACATATTCCAATTGGTGTGTTATGGAGGTGCACCAGATATGAAGGTATACCTAACTAAATCTGACATGTTGCTGTTGTTTGCAGAATGTGGTGAATAGATTTGAAAACGGTGCCAGAATCCTTCAAATGTATGCAGATCAAGTGCGATGCAGAACAGGAAACAAGATTTTCTCCTTTCCCCTGCGGTAGCAACTTGTGCAATCTCTTTGAGGGCACAATGATAAGGTAGAACTGGACAGCTGGCTGAAACAGAATTATGACAGCATGCTCGGAAAACGGCCCTATTCTTTTCCAGCTAGCTGCTCCGGTTATGTAACAACGATGTCACCTCTTACCTGTCATGGATCATGCGTAATGTCTAGTTCATCAGTGTATGAACTAGTGCTTTGAGAAAATAAAGACCACTGCACTTTTAAATGGAGCAAAAAAGTGTGTGGGGGGGGGGGTGGTGGGTGGGGGGGTGGTGGGTGGGCGGGTGGGCGCGGAGGATTTAGTCTTGAACTCAAAGCTGGAGCGAAATGGGTAAACAATATTAATTTAGAAGCCATCATATATAGAAGCAGACTGTCTTCATGTATATAATGTGACTAAGCCTATTGCTAATATTACAGGCTTAAAATTGTTTATAATATTTTCAGCACGTAAACTACACTAGTTTAACAAACTGGCTTAACATTGTCTTTCCAAAGGCAGCTAAGGGTGTGCAGTAATTTCTGGCCTTTTCAATGATGCTCTCATTCCAAGAATGAACTTTAAAAAAGAACTGCAAAGTTGCTGAGCTTTACAGTAATTTCTATTTTTCCCAAGTTTTATTTATTGTCTTTTTTTTAAAAAAGCCTATTTCTTTTTAGGATTTTGATACTAAACTAAAGATTGAAATAAATGAAGGTTTGAATTGCTTGGTGTTGCAGTCTTTTCAATATTGCTCTTGAATAATAAAAATACATTTTCAGCTGATAATTCAAGCTGAAAATATCTTCAAAGAGCATGAAGTCATGTTCTATAATGTAGTCTGAATATGTTTTTCCTCCTTTTGCTGTTTATTTCTTTAGAACAACAGAACATTGCATACAGACTGGTAGATGTAATTTTCTGGGCTTCCCCATAATCTCTCATGTAGTTATTGTATGTTTGAGCTAGCATAAGAACTTTGAATACCTTTATTTATCCTTTAAATATTGAGGGACGAGATTATCTCCATATCCTGACTTAAAGAATCCCTTCTTTATTCACGAAACAAATACAGACTGGAACCACGCCATCCACAAAGCATGCACTTCAATCTACAACCTTGCTTACTACTTGGAACAGTATATAAGTAAAAGAGTGGGTTAGTGTTACCCAGTGATTATATGCCTATTTGGAACATCAAGTTCATAATAACTGCAAAACTCAAAAATGTGCAATTAGAAATGCAATTACACTAATTTCAAGCTTTTGTACACCAAAACTTAAGAACACAATATCACAAACCTCTCCACTGGCTCTCACTTGGAATGGCAGTCCTGCTTCACAGCACCTGTTAAGATATTGAGCCACAAGTAGTTGCCCCACCTAGTAAAGCCAGCACCTCACATACATTCCCAATTACAAGGGCTCCTTAGGTTACAAATGACCTGACTTGTGGAACTTGAATTTTACGCAAATTCTCCCAAATATTTTTAAAGCTAGTAATAATAATAATAAAATGCTTCATGGTTTTCGTTAATGATTGAATACAATATATATTCCATTAGTTTAATTATGAGTAGTTTTTGGGTGATTATTCAATGAAAAGGAAGAATTATAGCAAGTGTATGTAGAGCAATACGATATGGGTAGCTACAGAAAATGGATTTTCTGACTTGTGGAAAAATCAGCTTATGGACTGTTCTCATAAATGGAACTCTTGTGTAACTTGGGGCTGCCTGTTTTTCCACAATGACCTTTGTTGACCCAGTGTGATGCTGCTTTCTTACTTGACAATAAAGTCAGATAATGCCAAAAAATATTGTTGGTAATTATTATGCAAAATTGATTTCTGAATAGTATAGAGCAGTGATGTTCAAATGACTGTACGTTGGTATACATTTTTTTTCAGGTGTCTTGGAGAAGTGGTTTCATAAATTTATGGTGCAGGAGGAGGCCCGGTATGTCACAAGAAGACTTCATACATGCCAGCCAATTGGCTCTCAATTGCCTGGTGATGGCTTTGTGCTGTTTATGTTGTGGCACAGTGGAATTGCTTGGCCCATGTGTTGGACCTGTAGCAGGAAAATTTGATCTGGTATAAGAATACCAATAGTAAATAATAGGCAGATGCTGGTTAGGCCACACTTGGAGTATTGCGGTTCTGGTCATCATACTATAAGAAGAGGGTGCAGAAAAGATTCATTAGGTTGTTTCCTGGATTAGAGGGCTTGAGTTATCAGGGGAGATTGGATCAGCTGGATCTGTTTTCCCTGGAATGAAAGAGGCTGAAAGGTAACATAATCGAGTGTATAAAATTATGAGAGGCATAGATAGGGTGGACAGCCACTGTCTGTTTTCCTCATGGTAGGGGTATCTAAAACTAGAGGGCATTGGATTGAGGTGAGGGGGGAGGTTTAAAGGATATCTTGAGGGGTAAATTTTTCACACCGAGTCGTTGGTGTCTGGAATGAGCTGCCAGAGGAGGTGATGGAGGCAGGAACAGTAACAACATTTACGACGGGTACTTGAATGAGTATTGCATAGGGGAATGTGGAATTAATATAGGCAAGTGGGATTAGTATAAGTAGGCATGATGGTCGGCATAGATGTCACGAGCTGAAGGGCCTGTTTCTGTGCTGTACAACTCTATGATTATGGTGGCAGGATTGCCTTGTTCTGGCTTGTAAAGGGGGACCTGCTTTTTGTGGTAGGATCATGAGCTTTGGTATTGTGATCAGAGTGTTGGACACATTCAATAGTATGAAGTTGGAACTAAAGTCTTTAGCTGGGCTGGAGGGAAGTGCAATGAATTACACCTAAGCCAAAGGAATCCTGGTTGCAATACAATTACAATTGGTAAAGTAGTGGTGTGTTCATAACATTTAATTTGTAAAGTAGTGAATACTTTAAAAATGATGATCAGATGTTGGCTGAATCAATAAACCCAAACATTTACTGAATCCCCAAGATTGAGGGCTGTAAACAAATCTATATTGTCAAGCACACAAAAACATCAATCTTCATTCCCTGCATTTTAAGTAAAACAAAAATCACTGGCGTATTGTTCAGTAGCAATCTGAACAGAAACTGGTAGTAAATTCTAAGATTTGATTCTTCATATATGTGACTGAACATATCAATATCTTGTTATTTTGTACACGCTTCAAATTGGTGGCCCTCAATTGTGTTTTGGATTGCAAATTTGGTCCTCCCTACAAAAAACCATGTACCACTGCACTTAAAAACAAAAAAGTGAGTTTTAGTTTCAAATATCCTATATTTAATTCTATTAAAAAATTAAATTTAGTATCTATCAGAAATATCCTTCTGTTAAATCTGTATTTTAATCCTTACAAACTGGGACTGAACCCATGCACAGTAGTGTAGTGGTTAGCGTAATGCTTTACAGCGCTAGCGACCCGGGTTCAAATCCGGCCACTGTCTGTAAGGAGTTTGTACGTTCTCCCTGTGTCTGCGTGAGTTTCCTCCGGGTGCTCCGGTTTCCTCCCACATTCCAAAGACGTACAGGTTAGGAGGTTCTGGGCATGCTATGCTGGTGCCAGAAGCGTGGCGACACTTGCAGGCTGCTCCCAGAACACTACACAAGAAGGTGTGTTTCGATGTACATGTGACTAATAAAGGTATCATCCTATAAATGTAAGTTGATGTGAATTGAAAGCTGTTGGTTATGATTTGAGAATTGTAGTAGTGTTTCTGTGAATAGTTGTGGATCTGGTTTGAGGTCCTGTAGGTAGGGGGAGAGGGGTGGTTAAAGTGCGAGAGGGGGGAAGTTGATGATTCCCCTGTTATGTGATTCTGTGATCATGTGTCAATACTGGATTCTTCATGGAGTCCAGTAACAATTTCTTGTGCTTGTGCTGAAGGAATTTGCTTGAACTACTGGGGCAAGGAGTCCTTGCAATTTTAGTGGAGAACCACAATGAGGGAATTATAAATGTTATTTCTTAATTGTTTGAGATTACTTGGACGTTTTTAAATGTTCTATTATTTTCTTTTTTTTTCCGGTTTTTTAATAGTTTGATTAATTCTTGAATGTTATTGAATACAGTCATAGATCCACACAGCACGGAAATGGGCTCTTCAGCCCACCAAGTCTCTGTCAACCATCAAGCACCCAGTTGCACTAATCGCAATGTATTCTTTATCCCATGTCTGCCACCCAGATTCTACTATTCACTTACACATTAGGAGCAATTTACAGTGGGCGTGTAACCTCCCAACCTGCACGTCTTTGGGATGTGGGAGGAAACTGCAGCACCCGGGGGAAACCATGCTGTCGTGGAGAATGTGCAGATTCTATTCAGACAACACTGGAGGTCAGGATTGAACCATGGTTGATAGAGCTGTGAGGCAGCAGCTCTGCTAGCTGCGCCACTGTGCAGAACAGACCAAAGGCACTTGTCGGAAACGTTCAGTGTATTAACAACTGGCTAATTCAGAAGCTTGGCTTTCATGACTGTCAAAGCTGCTTCAGCAATTTTGTGGTTGAGACTTGTTCTGGCACCACTCCACACCTCTGCCCCCCAACCCTCAAGCTTAACAGGATTTACATGCAATGTTATGCTGCTTCGATTCAGGATGGTTTCATGCAGGAAATTCTCTCTGAGGGATGTGAAAAATGTGAGTAGGAACTTTGGAGCTCGGCAGCAAGTGTAGCTGGGTTGTGTTTGATTTTAGAAATCTTCCTGTTTTGTTTTCCCTTGACAATGCAATGGACAGTGAAAGATTTTAATAATACTAACAAATATGTAATTTTAATGAAATCAGTGGGTAATGGGTTTGCTTGGTCTAATTATGAGGCTGCTTGGCATAACCCTTTAATGTAAAAAAAAATGTGGAAAAGCAGAATATATGACATCACAGGTTCATTCAGTTGGCCAAACAACTTGGTTCCCTTTCAGCCAGCTTCTTGCTATTTTTGCTTGATGCCACCTGAAATGCTTGATTGGAGACGGGGGCTGTAGCCACAGCAGCTGTGAAATAGTGGAATCAATGTCAACTGAGTCACAGGGCCATGGGTTCAAGCTCCACAGCAGGACTATACAGAGGGAATGCAGCACACTGAAGTATTAGATGAGATATTAAACTGAGGCCCCATCAGCACTCTCAAGTGGACTTAAAGGATTCCACAACACTAATCCAAAAAGAGCTGGACCTGTGTGTGTGGTTGGGGGTGGGGGGAAGGTTTGCTGTGTTCTCCCAGGTGACCTAGCCAATAATTACTCTCAACCAAAATCACTAAGACCTTCAGTTCTAATGAAAGGTCATTGATCTTAAACACTAACCCTGTTTCTCTCTCCACAGATGTGGCCTAGTATCTCCAGCGTCTTCTGCTTTTTATTTCACTAAAATGTGATCGGGTCACATCACTGTTTGTAGGACAGTTTGTTATTTAGCTGCTGCATTTTATATATTGGGATGTATGACTACATTTGGGGACAAAGTATATTTCATTAGCTTTAAAGGGCTGTAGGATGTCCTAAGTGCAATAAAAGATATTATAGCTATTTAAGTCTTTAAAATGATCAATTGTTTTGAGCCACATAGTTGTTTAGTATAGTATATAACTTACTTTGTTTATTTTTTTAAACTATAGCAGTTGTTTACTTCATTGCCATAATATGTAATGCAATACTTTAAATGAACAGAGAGAGGAGACAATTGGATTTGGTCTTTTCAAATGTGACATTTCAAATGGAGGATAGCTGGATCAATTACGATGAAGGGCCACTAATCTGAAATGTTGTTTTCTTTCCACCAATGCTGCCTGACCTTGAACTTTACAGCATTTTCTGTGTCTGTTTCAGATTTCCAACATGTCCAAGATTTTCCTTTTCCAAATACTTACTGCATCTTTCTCTGGAGACAATACCTGTAAACTCAAATTGTCTCAAGAGTAATCAGAAATCAGTGAGAAATGAACATTATGTAAGTTTATACTGGCCTTGCTTCCATCTCCAAAATAGACTTCAAGAGAAACTAAAAAGCAGAAATGAAATTTTGTCTGAGATCAGAGATAATATTGGCTGTTACAAGTTGCATTAATATTTTCAGAGGAAAATGTGCAGGGTACTTCATGGATTGTAATCAAACAGTAGCTCGAAGACCACCCATTCTGCTTGTGTAGTCACTCCAATGGTATGAACATTGAATTTTTCAGTTTCAGGTCACCCTTACCCATATCCTGCTCTCTCTCCTGATCCACCTCCGGTCCTCCCATTTCTGTCTCCCTCCCTCCTTGTCCATCCACCTATCACCTGCACATTTAACCCACTGGATCCCCTCCCCCATCTGGTTCCATCTGTCCTTTACTTGTCCCCCTAATGGTTCCTATTATCACCTTCCTTACTAATTAGATTCCAGCACTTGGTAGCTTTTGTGTTTCCGTGTCACCCTCGAGCAGCTGTCCCGTCACCATCCCCTTCTCCCCCCCCACCCCCAACTGGCTCCAGTTGCTCTTTTTTTTGTCTGCTTCCATCTATCACTCACCTGTGTCTGTCTTCCAACTCCACCCAGCCCCCTCCCCCACCTGCCCATCGTCCTTCACCACTCCTCAGTCTACCAAACACCTACTGGACCCTGTCTTGCTCCTCCCCCTCTCCTTTATATACCAGTGATCTTCACTCTCGGTCCTGATGCAGGGTCTTGAACCGAAACGTCGATGACTTCTTTGCCCTCGCACAACTCTTTTCCCCCCCCCCAGATGGTGCTCAATGTGCTGAGTTCCTCCAGCAGATTGTTTGTTGCATCAGGATTTCGAGCCAATGATGATACATTTCCAGGTCGAGATGTTGTGTGCCTTGGACAGGAATGTGCAGGTGGTGGGGTTCCCGTGGCCCTCCTTGGTGGTAGAGGTCACAGGTTTGGGAGGTACAAGTGAGTAAACTGCAGTGTGTTGTAGGTGGTAAATGTTGCAGCCCCTGTGTGCTGTGGTAGAAGGAATAAATGTTCAAGTAGTGGATGGGGGTGCTTTGAAATGGACACTGTTGAGATTGAGCGTCGTTGGACCTGCAATCATCAAAATTGTCAAGGCGAGTATTCTGTCAAGCTCTTGACTTGTATGTTGTAGATGGGCTAAGACTTTGGGGTATCAGGAAATACAACAGAATACTTGGCTTCTGATCTGCTCATGTAGCTACTGACTTGTGTGACTGGTCCAGCTGAGTTTATGGTCAATGGTGACATCCGCCTCCTCCTCTCTCGGTGAAATGGTCATTGGTGCCACAAAAGTGTTAGACAATGTTATTTGCTCAGCTCATCCCCGAGTGATGTCTGTTTTGCTGCTTGCAGGTACGTGGGCTGCTTAATTTGCCGAGGTGTTGCAAATGGAATTGAACACTGTGCAATTGTCAGTGAAAGTCCCTGCTTCTAACCTTATGATGGAAGGAAGGTCGTTGAGGATGCAGCTGAAAAAAGTTGGGCTCAGGCGGTGCCCTGAGGAACTCCAGCAGTGATGTCCTGGGGCCAGGATGATTGATCTTCCTTTGTACAAGGTATGACTCCAACCCCCACTTTCTTGTTGATGTCCAGTGACTCAGTTCTAGCTTTGATGATACACTCGGTCAAATATTGCCTTGAAGTTAAGGGCTGTCGCTCTCACCACAACTAGCCTCTAGAGTTTGGCTCTTTGGTCCATGGTTGGATATTGCATGTCCCATCAGGGTACATTTTGTGTTAGTTTCAGTGCTGCTTGTAAGTGTTGCTCAACAAGGAGTACAGATTCACTGATTTGTCAGTTGAGGGAGGATAGTAGGTGATAAATCAGATTTCCTTCCCCATGTTTGACCTGATGCTATGAGACTTAATGGAGATGCAATCAATGTGAGGACCCCTAGGGTGCTCTCATTAGCGTTCACTGTGCTGCCACCTGCCAGTGGGTCGGGACAAATCCAGGGATCGTGATGGAAGAGACTGGCACTTATCTGCATGTTTTGATTATACAAGGGCCATATCAGGCCTTTGTGAGCAGCTCTCCCAAGACATGTCCCCCGATGTTTGTGACTAGGGCTTTATAAGATTAACTGGCTTGTCAGTTTTTAATGCTTGGGTCAATGGTGGTTGTGTGTCAAGTTTTAGTGGTTTGTTAGGCCATTTCAGAGAGACACCACGTTGATGGGCTTTGAATTACATTGACTCCAGACCAGATCAGGATGGCAGATTTCTTTTACTGAAGGGAATTAATTTTTCACAACAATCCACTAGTTTGTGGTCATCTGGAAGAGCCATTAGTAATCTGTGGTGTCACTGCAACTCATCCCTGGATTGTTAGTCTTGTGACTCTGGGTTCAGTAACTTAAACCCTGTGCCATCACCATATCCTGGTGATGGTGGGTTTATACACGAGTCCAGATGTGGAAGATTTTAGGACAAGGATGTGGGAGGGAGGGGAAGGATGAGGGTTTGAATACCAGAAGAATTTTAAAATATTGTCAGTTGGCCAGGAGCTTGTATGTGCAAATGGAAAACAGAACTTAGTACAAGTATGTGAGCAAATTTACATATTACTGGAAGTTGATACAGGCAGTAGTAGAAGTGGAAGTGGGTATCTTTGTGATGCAGAGGATATGAGAGGTGACATTCTGTTCGTAGTCAAATTACACACTGAGGTTGTGAACAGTTAGGCTTGGTTGAGACAGTGCCCAGTGAAGGGGAATGGATAAAAATATTGATCAATAAATACAATTTAATGACAGTGGGGAGTCTGATATAATTGCTTTAATTGCTCTGAGCTAAGTAGGAGTGACTACACATTGAGAGAAGGGGACCAGGTTAGTACACAAGTCTAGAAGAGCATTCCTTGTATGTGGGTGAGATAATGTCAGGCTGCTACCGTTCACTGTCTAAGTCAGTATATGTGAGCTTAGCTAAGGTGACAGGAAATGTATTCCGATGATGAGCAGCAGATAGGCTAAAATTCTCCCCTTGGGTTAGATTCCTAAAGTAAGGTTAAGTTGCAGTGATCCACTTCGAGAGGTTTCTGATAAGTGTTCTCAATGTTTCCTCCAACTGATGTGTTATTTTGGTTTCTCTGGTCCACTTTTCTAAAAAAAACTGCATGTTTGATGCGTATGAAATAAAAACCAAGGTCTAGCTTTGCTGGAATTCCTTTTCAGCCAGGATGAGGTGGGTGCAAGGTTATTTGGTTAGGTTTCTCAGTGTTTTGAAACCAAATAGCCCCGTATTATTTATACATATCAGCAGTGCAAAGACCACATTTCAAATTAGGAAAAAGACAGCTTCTATAATAACAGGTAGCCTATAAGTTGATGGCTTTTACTCATTGGACCAAGTTTTTTTTTGTAATCCTTCATGGTCAAAATACCTATCTGCACATGCTAATTGTAGGAAGATTGTTGCTAGTGGGGAGAAGACTGGGTAATTAATTTTAACATTAACAATGTATGATGATGGAGGGGGGGGGTGTAATTTAAAAGCAACCTCTCAACCACCAAACTGTTGATTCATTGGATAATACAAAGCAGTCACTCGACACAAACAAGCCCCAGCTGAATTTTCACTGTGTACAATTGTAGGGCCTTGCACCAATGAAAGAAGAGTTTTTCCAATCTGGCTGCTGCAGACGTGAGTGTGAAGTAATCAACATTAAACAAGTCATTTTCATAAGCAGAGGTGTAAGACACGAAGTACTTGCAGAAACCTACCCAAATTTTTTTCAAGAGTAGATCAGGGATGGCATTCTTTGCTCATGGAAATTGAGTAGTGTGATTTTAGCCTAAAGAATTTATTTTAGAAATATATGATCAGAGAGCATTTAAGAAAATGCATTTGGGCTTTGCAAAGCCCAAACCTTTCAGAGCTGGAGTAAATTATTTGATCTCATTTGACACTATCATTGAATGTAGCTGGGGAATAGAACAGCAGTTGTAGAGCATGCCATAGTCTTGGTCTGAGATTAATCAGAAAATGAATTTGAAACAAATTAGTTAGGGAAAATAAAGCAAACTCATCCCCACTGAAAGTGCTCACTGGTGGTGGTGGGCACCATGGATCTGAGAGAGTGATACAATTGACCCACTTTTAGCGGTGATGGTTATGCTGGGATTGCTTCTCGAAGTGTTGCACAGAGGCATGGTAGTGTCATGGCCCTTTGCACCAATGCATCTTGGAAGCCATCAATTAATGAGATAATTTATTTTGTGGTTGGTAATTACTCTTGTAATGAATGCCAATCAGAAACCACTTCAAGGCACAAAAGGCTATGACACACCTTAGCCCTTGTGCTGTGGTACGTAACCATCCCACCTACTTGATGTGCATGGCACAGCTCAGGGTAAAAATTAGTGACTCTGGTTAGAGCACAGTAAAGATGAGGTTACTCTGAGCTGGTACATGGATACTATTGCAATCTTGCTGTTGTACTTTCAGGCCCAAGAAGTTGGTATCGTACTTCCAAGAGCTGCTGGAGAAATGGAATTCATACACACATGCTGGTACACCAACCCTCCAGATGTAAGTTGTTTATTTTCCAGTGAAAAATATAACACTCTAGTAGAAACAGAAGCAGTGGTTACAGGAGTGCACCTTGAATAGTGATTAAATATTACCAGCAACAGGAGCTGTGTATGTGAACTGCAGAGGCACAGATAACAACAGCATTAAATATACAATTGTGACCAACCATCAGCTTTACAGACTGAAACATCAATTCTAGTAAATATTGGATTTCCTTCCCTGCCTCATCATGCCCAACACCAATCTCATCCAACCAACCACACCACTCGCTGCCAAGAGCTGGATGAGGGAGTGGGGAAGCTGGGCCACCATCTACAACAGTGGGCCTCTGGCATTTCCCACACCTCCTGCAGCACAGCCTTTGCTAAGAGCAGCAGGTACAGCAGGACTGCCCAAATACTGAAACCCCTTCCGAGACAAAATTAGATGTTAGTTTTCCCATCAGTTATCAGCAATCGCAACTCAATCAGAATAAGAGGACAAGGAAGCAGAGCTTGTGGAAGTGGTGAGTCTCCACGGTAACCTGCCTTATGGCTGCACCCAGACTTTGCTGCCTTGAATAAAGTGCCCTGTTATCAAAAATATAACTGCCTTAAGAAAATATTCATGTCCATAAAGATATCACTGGTCAAATGCACCAACCAAATATTTGGAATTTGATACTACATTTGTGCACTAAATATTAAAATATTCTACAGTACTGAACTCTACATATGAAACAGTTAACATCCAACATTTATAACAAACTTTCATAAATATAAACTGGACATGGCTTTTCTTTTCTCAAGAAACTAGATCTTTTACTGTACCCTACCCACCTGTTCTATTACAGATGTATTTGTTACAGATTTCCATAAATTATTGGGAGGTGTTAAGAAACCACCAAAGCTGAAGCCAGGATTTTGTTCCCCATATTTGGCAAAAGTGTAAGTTCTCCTTCTGCAAGAAGCACTTCTTTTGCTGTGGTGGGAGCAGAGGTAAGGAAGCAAGCTTTGTGGTTCACCTGGCCATAGGATAATGGGGTAATCAACAACCTTTTGACGTTGTCCCCATTTTCAAAATCGAGAAAGTGCCACGTGTTACTCATTTCCTCTTTTTACAGTAGGAGCCAATTGTGTTTAAACCGTAAATTGTGCCCTTCCCCACAAATCAAAAATTCTCAACTTGTATGTACGGAGTCTAAATATCTGGATCTAAATATCTTGACTGTTATCATTGGCATTCTCATGTGTTTACCTCTATACAGTGAAGGCAGCACAGAAATAAATAGATTTAATATTATCCAATAAAGATATTGCACAAGCCTACTATAACATTCTTGGCCGGACATCTAAAAAACGACTGTAACCACAGAAGCAAATTGCAGAAGGTTAAAACTTGTTTCTTTTTCTGATTATTTGTGGAACTGAACTCAAATCAAGGGAATTAAGCTCCAGGGAAGCAGAACATTTCTATTTTCCCTTTCATTTTGATCAGTATCAACTCAAACAAGGATGAGGTGATATACTTTTAAACTGATGGAAAGTGGGTTTGAAATCAGGAGGTCTCATAATGTTTGGCATAAATACGTCAAACAAGATGAGGTAAATATATGGAAGAGGTATTCAAAAATAGTTGGATACTAAATTGCAAAGAATTAATATTATTAGTTGGATAAGATTAAATGCAAAGAATCATACTTAACTGTACTTTTGTACATCCTCCATTGCCATATTAAGGATGACAGGAACAGGTTTTGCTCCTCTATATTTCCTTGCCCATGTACTTCAATTCCAGTTCTGCAAAATTACATCACTGTAACACTTCTGTTGCCCATCTTGCATTTTTTTTTGCAGGATTGAGTTCATTGGTCAGTAAACATGCCCGATAGGAAGTGAAGAAGGGTGACATGTCAGTTTAGGTCTTCACTTTGTTACAGGATTGATGCACAATTTTAAGACCTGCATTTGAACCCATCTTCAAGGAAATGAGCAGTTAGATTTTTGATATTTAAAGGATGCAGAGATTTGCTTCTGTGTATCTTTAATTCTTTATATTCCTATTATATGCCCAAATCACATTAATTCCACTAGCCCCTCTCCACGCCAATCTCCATTATAACGAAAAACCGATTCAAGAACTTAGTTGGGACCTATTTCTCTTGGTGTCTGCTTCAGTTAAGGATAGCTATTGATCCAGCTGAATGATGGGAAAGGCTCAAGGCCGAGTGACCTACACCCGTTCCTATGCCAGGTCAAAATGGGCAAGATTCAGGTCAGACACAGTCTCTGAAATGGGGTAAATTGAGATTACTTAGCATCTAGGAACACACATGCATCATCAGGAACAAAGACTTCACTTAACAGCAGCTCCTTTGTTCTGAGAAAGGAAATTAGTTGGATTGCTGCATAGCTCATGCTTCAATGAAGAAGTCAGAGAGCAACCGTAGTTAACAGCAGAATCATGACATGTCAATTCACAGTCAGCACAGTGCCTCAGCTCATAATAAAACTCTCAAGATTCAGCAAAACAAAAGTATCCTCTGACTTGCAACATGGTCAGTATGAATTCATAGTGGAGGCAAATTAAATAGGACCTTTTGGATGTAGGAAATTGTAGAGAGGTTGGACAGCATATCTACATGTTCATTTCCTGGCAGTTCTTTCATATAGACTTTGCCTTCCTGCTTCCCTGCCCATTCCTTGCACTTCAGAGCGCTCACCAGGTTGACCGTTCCATCACCTTCACCACTGACAACTTTGGGTTCCTGATCAGGGAATACTTCGTAGCTAAAGGACTCAGGTGTTGGTACTCCAGTTCCATACAGACAATAAATTGTGACTCCAGGGGCAGTCAAATTGTACACCAGCGATTCGGTGTCTTGTCGAATAAGCCAGCCTTCTTTAAAGTTGATGTCCTGGTAGAATTTCTGATAGTCTTTCATGGTGTAATTGTATGTTGGTGTGGTGATGAATATTTTGTCCATTGACCAGGTGTTGTTGTAAGGGAGTAGCCAGTTGGTGGAGACTGCAGTCCGCTGCTGTTCACGGATCTTCAGTGGGCTTATCACGGGGACGCGATCATTGTCTCCTAAAAGGTTAAGTAAGATTTAAATCATGGCAATGGTGCTCATTCATAAATTTACAGCACTGGACGGTTCATGTGAAACAACTGGTCTATGACAGTGTTGTTCCACAAGAGCATTCTCCCACATCAACACAATCTTCTCATCAGATCTCCCTTCTGTATTTATGCTTTTCAAATACAAGTTTCACATTCCAGTTAGAGGAACAATGAATAATTATTCTTAAAGAGTTCAAAATTGCCATTTAAAAGGAATTATTAAAATTTCCACTTCTCATTTCAGATACTATTAATCTCAGTTCCTTTCACCACTTGACAGATCATGGTTTCATGCTTTTAAACAGCTCTTCCAAAGCCCTGATTTTAGTAATGGCTACACAAGGGTGGTATCTGAGTTTGGACTCATTTCCAATAAAGGCTGATGGAAAACCTGGAAGTGAAGCACTTGGATTACCAGTTTAAATCTTTAATAGAGAGGTGATGGGAATTGTCCTTTTGTAGTTGGAGTATGGAACACACTTCTATGGAGTAGCTGAAGCAGAGGCCTTTCAATGTTGTAAATGTATGAGCAACCTTAAACTGACCCCATTGCTCTGTTCTCCCCAACTTTTCTTTTTCTGATTCAAATACCTTACCACCAGCTTTTAAAAGAAGCAATGACTTCTATCTTTTACATTACAGTATTACATGCTTCTACAAGTGGGAAAATTCTCACTGCCCCTCAACTAGAATTTAATTTGATAATCCACAATTTACCTTTCAATTTCCCTTCTGCCTAAATTGGATGAAAACCCAGTCTCTTTTGGGTGGTACCATCTGAGCCACAGAATCATATCCAGCCAAACAGTGAAGAGAACTGGGCATAAAAGCATTTGAAAAGGAAAAAGATAAAATGTAATATTTTCCTTTGAATAATTATTCAATTTCAGCTACTGCATTCAATCCATTCTTAAGTCCCCTCCTATTCTCCATTTTGCTAATCATTCTGAGCCCACATTTCCTGCGGCCAACTGAAACACACCCTTGCCAACAGCATGCACATGGACAGTGTATTACGAGGACTCCACAATGGTCTTGCTCTACTCAGCAGCCCAACCAGGACTGGGTTGGACTTGTGCCCTTCACATCTGATTTTTAGCCATTTTTATAGACATCTTACATCTGTCACTTTAAACAACTGCTTCTTGAAGTGGTTACCTCCGAGGATGATTGCCTCACTCATCTAATTACACACAGATGTGGCGATCCTTTTAATACCTATTAAATATTTGAAGAGGCACTTATTACATTGAAGAATCTTATGATAGCGGCCTGCTAAATAGGAAGTTGCCTTTGTTGTACCATGGGCATTTTGACCTTTGGTGCCAGGTCATAGGGACTCAATTTCTTGCTGAAGGAGTCCAGTGTATTATGTTACTTTGGGATTGTAAAAAGAATTTCCTATTATATCCAGATCAAAGCCTCCAGAAAATTGAAGATTACCTATTAGCCTTGCCCAGGAGCAATTTACCAGGCAACTTTCATTCTATTGTCTTTTGATCGCTTAAGTTAAGAGGCAACATCAAACTGTGGTTAATGCTGTTGATAGATACTTAGGATCTATAGCAGGTAATTTAAGGGCAGGGGCACATTGGAAGGTGTGAAGTATTTAAGTTAAGGTGTAAGGGAAGTTACACTAATTGAACCCTGCCCTTCTTTGGACCCAAAATAAATAACATCATCTGTTCCAATTTATCACCACGTTATGGGTCACTTACCTCAGCATCGGAGGCACAAGGCAAACTACCCATTTAATTCTGAGGAGAGGGTAAATGCAGGCAATTACCATGATAACCAAACACGAAAGGAATCTCATAGTCAGACCTGCATCCCACAACTCTCTTCCACTGCCTTGTACACCAAGCTGTCATTATTCAGCATTTTTATATAACTGCAAACGAAGGTAGCAACTGCATTCACATTTCATTTACAATGTTTTCAGTTGGTGAAGACCACCTCAGACGCTTCATATTGACATGTTACTATGACCAACCTGTAGCTAGTACTCGCAAGGTCTTTGACACACCTCCCCAAGGAGCCCCCAGTGCAATGTAGGATTTAATGTATTTGTCTTTCCACTCCTGGGGCTGATGGTTCAGGAAATAGAGCGTGTAGAGGTTTCCCATACTGTGCGCCATCAGAACGACGGGACTACCATATTTCTCGTACATGGATTCAATCATCACCTGCAGATCCTTGAAAAACTGACCATTTTCATCTGGAAATAAAAAGAATGGAGAGAATTTCAGTGCTGTTGAGGAACAGAATGATATTTACAGTTCCCTCATACAAGATGTACTCTTTAGATAGGTTTTAGAAATCCTCATTGTGGTAATATTAAACCAGAAATAATAACTATTTGAATAATTAAGTTAGCTCCACTTGACTAAAAATATACAAATACTAATCTACACACCTATAACTTTGATATAGTATGACGAAACAGGTCCATTTGACAAAAGGAAAAAGCTCTATTGCTTCTTTGGAGCTCACTGGAGATGGGATGGAGAGAGAAGGTGAAGAAAAGAAATGAATAAAATGATTAAAGACGATTGAGCCATATAGGCTTAGAAAATCTTGATCAATAAGAGTTTTTAAAAAAGAGAGAGAATTAACTTTCCAGTGGATGGGATCAAGGCAGCAAAGGGTCTGTTGTTCAGCAGTAGTGAAATGGATGTAGTCAGGAATGCCTATATTAGATAGCACACATCCCAGTAAAGGGGAGAGGTTACAATGCCCTAATGAGAAAACCCTCTGTTCAACCCACAGCAGGGGGGACAGATTGTGGGTAACTGAATTTTTGAGTAGCGCCAAATTCAGCTCAGGTGACTGGGTAGGGGAGGGCACAGGAACCTGTTGTTGGTCAGTTGGAGGAAAGCTGGACATCCATGACTTGATGTTGGAAAGCACAAGTTTACCAACATAGTTATAGCCTTTGGGATCAGGGAAAGCAGGAAAGTGGTCAGCTGTATATCATTTATAGGAAATAACAAGTAGATATTACTAGGGGAGCTGCAGATAACTCCTTGAGGGAACTGGAGGACAGGACAAGAGAAGGTATTGCTGAAAAGGTGGTAGCTGCCATTGGGTCTGATAGCAGTTGGGACCTTAGAACAATGCTGTACCAGCCTCACATGGACTGGTGCAATTATCTCATGGCTGGACCATAACTGAGAAGCAGGGGCTGCTGAAGAGGGGGAAGAGAAAGAGAGAGACACACACACACGAGGTGGGAGAATTCAAGTGAAAGAGGGTTAAGGCCCACTGAACACCACCCTAATTCCCACTTTTGGAGAGAAAACAAAGTCAGTTGAAACTTTAGCCCCCTCACTAAACACAAAATCCACGGCAGGAAGAACAGATTCTGTTCTTAAAGCTGGTTCAAATGCTGACTAACCTTGATCCATTGAACAGAACAGAAAATGTTACAATGTTTGATTTTGTTTTTAAAACAATGTTCACAACTAAAAGAATGTAAAATCGAAGATACTTAAAAAAGGTGTTACAAGTAAGGGGTTTGTTATTGCCAGCCAAGTAGCCAAATTCAAGTCAGATATGACATCTTTTATTATAATTATCAGCTACAAATGTTACTCAAAAAGAATCTATAAAACTTTTTCTACATGAAAATTTGTCTCCAGTGAAAAATTAGCCTGGTCTCTGCTCCCAGCAGCTCGTGTGGACAGTGGTGCCCAGGATAAGCCCCTTTTGGCCAGCAGCTGTTTCAAACATCAATCATTTGATCATGCTAACTTAAGCTCTTTGCAACAGGGAGGTCTTTAGGGGAGAGGCAAAGTTGGGCAAACAGCTTTCTTTAAAATTACATCCCAGTTTTTCTTTTAATCTTGCTGTTTTGTTTCTGCAACACACAGCCAATGAAACAGGCAACCTGTCCCAGGTTTTTAAATCAGACCACTAAGACTACCCAAGAGGTGGGAAGTGCTTGTTCTTCACTCAGCACTACTCTGTAAGAATCAACCAAGACCAGGTTTGGATAAATCACAGTTGCAAACCTGTTCATCACTGAGCCACCACCCTGAACACATCGAATGTTTTCTTTCCAAATGTGGCCATAAGGAGTCAAGAAGATCCCTCCCTCCAGAATCTACAATAACTCAAATTCTGAGGTTTCACTTACTGGGTGCTCGTCGCCAATCATATGGAGCCCCACGGACATCTTCATCTCTGAGATAGCCCCACTCCACCATGTACTTCACCAGAGTATAAAAGTAAATCCCTGCAGAGACAAATCAAAAATACTGTTACCTCTAGGTCAAGCTGAGAAGAGCAAACTTCCTCTGCAGTCCATAGTGACTCTGGAGCAGTTCTCCCTCCTCTCGCCACAAAGTAGAAACTCAGCAAATGTGAGAAGATAAAACTAAATGTGGAACACAAAAGGTGTGGTGCATTTCAACCAGTTCTAATACAGAATTAAATAGCTGAAGATGTAGATCAGATTGGTGCCAGTCATGGATCCCTACTTTCTGCTCAAAAGCCAGCAGGCCTCCCCGAATCCAAACAACTCTGTGGAACCTTGGGACTCCAGATTGCAACTGAAGTCCCCCCTTTCCGTCAACTATGTGCTAATCCCACCGCATGTGCAGTGTTGGTGGACCCTTCATGGAGTCCAGTGGGGGACTGCAAACTTCCTCAGATTTTAGACTCAGTTATACAGCAGAGAAACAGGCCCTTCAGCCCAACTTGTCCATGCTGACCAAGGTGCCTACCTCAGCTAGTCCCATTTGTCTGCATTTGGCCCATATTCCTCTAAATCTTTCCTATCCTTGTACTGTCCAAATGTCTCTTAAATGTTGTAATTTTCCCCACCTCTACCACTTCATCTGGCAGATGATCCCATCTACCCACCATGCTGTGTGAAATTGTTGCCCATTAGGTGCCCTTTAAATTTTTCCATTCTTACCTTAAATCTATGCCCTTTAGTATTTGACCACTACTTATATTTTGCACTGGTTCCTGCTTAGCTTGTTTGCAGATTTCCAAATACAGAATCTTCTACGAACCTGTGCCATCGAACAGGATTCCTGCACTTAAGTATTTTTTGGATATTTAAATTTTTCTTTAGTTTTAGTTTAAGACCTGTGGGTACTGGACTGTGTTGGTTGGTTGGTTGGTTGGTTCAGGATAAAATCAGGGCATGGGAAAGCAGTACTGACTACATGACTGGCCATGCTCCAAGGTTAAATTAATCGACGTGGAAAGCTCCAATAATCTGGTATCCAATCGTTCAGAAATCCTGGCGGTTTGGCATCTGGCTCACTCGTCAGTCTAGAGTGCGAGACAGGGTCTGGTGTGCAAGTAGGGTGCGTGGCTGGACCAAGGGACTTATGCCACGTATGCAGTTGGGGCTGGGGTCAGAAATGTGGGTAGGTTTGCAGCTGGAACACTTATGTATTTCAGCATGTTTTGACGAGCTGAAACATACAAGCTGAAACTCACTGGGACTTAAATTCCCACTCCCATTAAATGCAAAGGTTTCACTGGAATCTATATAACATGTTAAAGCGTTGAAGAATTAATAGGAATAACATCAAGTAGTCCAGAAGCCTGCTATTCCAGTACCAAAATCCTGTGGGAGTTTTACTGTAACTCCAATTTAAAAACTAGTCACAGGCCTGTACAGGAGACTGTTCCTTTGCCAGAAGGAAACAAGGTTGGATGTGATGTTTATTAGTGCTGTTATGTTTAAAAAGATTTCAGTTTTAATGAGCCTATTCTGAGGCACAGAATTCAGCACAATCTATGGAACAGTGTCACATCGATTAATTTAACCTTGGAGCATGGCCAGTTGTCTAGTCAGCACTGCTTTCCCATGCCCTGATTTTATCCTGAACCAACACAATAGATGATTTTATCCTTAAACAACCAACACAATCTTTTGTGCGGCCTTTACTGATTTTGAGTAAAGGACTGTGTACTCCGGCTCTTTGTACACTGAATCACTATGTTCATATGGTACAAAGTCTACTGTATTTATTAGTTTACTTAAGGTAATTTCTGTTGACCAAAGGAAGTGCATATTGTCTTGAACTCACCCTCACGAGTGGATCCAGGGTTAATAATTCACTTGCCTACAACTCTATCAGTTAAACAGAACAAGGTCATTGATCTGAAACCTTAAATATTTCTCTCGTCATAGCTGATACCTTACCTGCTGAGATTTCCAACATTCTGTTTTTATATATCACAACCAAATCTGGTGCTGAGGGATCAGATGGTAGAGAAGGGGTGAGGGGGTTGGGAAAGGATAAAGATCTCAATTCACTTAATGCAATTAGGATGGAGACATTCAATGGAAGGAGGGAGGGCGGGAAACATAGTCAAAGGAGAGGATTTGCTGCAAAGGCCCTCACAGCTCCGTAAATTTCTCCGTAGTCAACTTGGTGTCAATCTCTGTATAAACAAATTCTACCTGTCACTTCTGTTCAATATCTAGGGAGACACTGCCACACGTGTCTCCTCCCAAATAAGACATTAAAGAGTGGCTCAGTTTGTTTTCAGGTGGGTGTAAGATCCCAGGATACTATAAAATAGGAGGGAATTATTCCCAGTGTCCTGGACAACAAGCGTCCTTCTGCCAATAACATTAAAAACATGGACATCAGATTGTTGTTTCCAGGAGCTTGCTCTGCAGAAATTGGCTTCTGCATTTCCTACACGACAACAGTGACTGTATTTCAGAACTTCTTCAGTGCCCGTATGACACTCCAGCACGCCCAGCTAGGGGTGAGAAAGGCGAGCCTTTCTTTCTCAGAAATTTGCTGCAAAACCAGAGATAGTTTACAAGATCACTGTTTATGGAACTTGATTTCTGCGAACTGGGAACCACTTAATTCACAAGCTCTTGCAAACCCCCACATCTAGCAAACCCACAAGCGTGACCAGAAAATGTACAATCTAAAATCTACAATCTAAAAGAGCTATCATCAGAATGCAGAGAAAGCATAACCACGTGGAATATACAACACAGAAGCAACCCGTTTGACCCGTTTGACCTGATTATGCCCCACTCAACTTTACTCAGCATAACAACATTTTCCTCTCCTCATGCCTGTCCAGCTTTCTCTCGAATGCATCCATTACCATCTACCTCTGACTCCAAAATAGCTATCCGGGTAGCTCTTGCAAGGAGCTGGTACTTGGGAGAATGGGTTGAGTGATTTGCCTGCTCATGGATGGTCTGATTCAATGCACGATGACTGCTGATGACGCAGCCCTTGAGTGCCTCTCTTTTGTCTCATTCAACCGGAAGCAAAGTCCACGATGCCTTCTGATAAGACTCATCCCCAGGCTCTGCCGCCTTTTTGATGTTAATCTGCAGGCTTGCTAGAGCTCTGGGGTACAGCCAGAAAAAGCCTAACTCGTCACGGGCTCATGACCCTTCCACCACACTGTGGTGCTCCAGGCATCCTGGGCAGGAATTTATTACAACAGGACAGCAACTCCACTCGGTAAACACTGAGTTTCTCAAATCAATTCATCCAGCTGTTGGCATGGTTTTATTTTCTACTGACTTGCATTTATGCAGTGGCCTCGGTGTGGTAAAATGACCCTGAGCTCTTCACAGGAGTATCAGCAAACAAAATCTGACACTGAGGCACAGAATGGGAGATTGGGTCGCTGACCAAATGCATGGTTGGGGGCATGTTATATGAAGGACATTTTAAAGGGAGCAGAGAGGTAGAGCCCATTGGGTAGTGGTCAGTGTGAAAAGGGAGGGAGAAGATGGTGAATCCTGTGGGATGGTTCCCTGAACAGACATTTGGCAGAATTCCTTATTGTCAGAACTCAAAACAAGCACCAAGACCTCACTGGGCTGGTAGTGAAAGTGGTCCTCGCCATCAGATCCTTCCTACTCAACTCGAGGCTCCCTTCCACTGCATGCTGCCTTTGAGATGGCTGCGGTGTGGATGAGAGGATCGTCTACCTCTTTGTGGATGGTGCGCTTGCCAAGGTCGGGAAAAGGATACAATGGTTCTTGCTGAGGTTCATCCTGAGCAGCTACCTAACAGAGGACTCTGTGATCCATGGGCTGTGGCCTGGGATACACACAGAAGCAAATGTCAACTGCTGCTGGGAGATCATCAGCTCAGTGAAAGGCACACTCTGGTCTGCCTGAAGCCTACTGGTCTTCCAGTGCAAGTGAATGCTGCTAGCTGGCATATTCCAGAGTGCAGGATTACCTGCTGAGAGATGGACTGAAGTTCAGCGCAGCCTCTACAAAAGCTCTGTGGGGAAGGACTACAGTCTGGGGTCCTGCCGGACACTGAGGGGCTAGGCCTTGTGTAACAGCCTCTCAAACATTTCACGGGTGCAGTGTTTGAGGAAACGAGAGTTGCTTTGATGCCACATAAGAGAATGCAGAGAAAGATATGTACCAATTGTATGTACTGCATATTTTGTGAATAAAATACATTTCTGACATGATATAAAAATGAAGCTACTGAATTTAATGGCACGTTGAGACTGTTCACACTCCCACCTGGGTCTTTAGCAGGCAGCTTGTACAAACCTGCTTGGGTGTGTTAAGAACAACTGCCCAGAATATGAAAT
This sequence comes from Pristis pectinata, assembly GCF_009764475.1. Taxonomy (NCBI): domain Eukaryota; kingdom Metazoa; phylum Chordata; class Chondrichthyes; order Rhinopristiformes; family Pristidae; genus Pristis; species Pristis pectinata. The sequence continues at coordinate 40,805,090 of NC_067417.1, forward strand.
ACAAGTTGCCCGTTCTCTCTAAACCAGTTAATGTGGGTGAAACCAGGTTTGCCTTGGACCCCACTGCCACAGCACCAATAAACCTATCAAAATGAACACCGTTGCTTAACAAGCAGATGAAGGTGTATTGCCCCAACAAGATCAGATCTCCAGCTTGTGCTGGGTCGGCCGTTCTCAGCTCAGCGAGGAAGGTGTGCTGCAAATGGCAGCATTGCAGTTGAATAAGGAGCAGCCAAGCTGAGGCCCCACACCACAGTTGAATAGCTCATCAATAAGTATCGTTTTACAGTACCCGTCTTGGGCCACTAAGAGGAGATTCAGGAGTGCGGATGATGACAATAGTGGTGCTTTCAGAGAAGTAGAGCAGGGGGTGGGGAGGGATTGTGGAGAGTGCAGGAGGGGGAAATTGTCATGACCTTCAAGGATCTTGCTCCAGATCAAAGTCAGGGTCTTGAAGGTTCAATGTGGAGATTCTCGTTTAGGAGAGGGATAATTGGAATATGTTTTTTTTTTAGTGGGGATGCTGTAGAAGATGTGCAGGAGCAAATGGCTTTGGGCATTCAGGCGTGCCTGGCACTATAGTGAACAGCTATAAAAAGCCTTGGGTGGTGTTGCCTTTTATCACTGTGGTTGAAATGTACGAGGCAGTAATTTCTACAGAGCCTCATTCACTGGAGACACACTCAGTTCTGGGCTCTGCAAACAAGGAAATCTAAAATGAGCTTGGGCACCTTACAACATAAGTGTACCAGGACTTAAAACGGTTAAACTAAACAAAAACCAGTTGCACAAACTTGCTCAGCTGATCACGCTGCATCATTGGAGAGAGAAAAAGAGTTAATATTTCAGTTTGATGATCCATTATCACAACTGGGTAGGTTTAGAAAAGAGGCAATTTTTTTTTAAAGATGCCGAGAGGGGGAGTACAAAGAGAACATGCTGCAAGGGGAGGTGGTGGGAGCCGACAAATAATGTTTAAGAAACATTAAGACAGACACATGAATAGGCAGGGAATGGAGGGATATAGACCACGTGCAGGCAGATGGGGTTAGTTTAAATTGCCGTCATAGTCGGCACAGACATTGTGGGCTGAAGGGCCTGTTCCTGTGCTGCACTGCTCTATGTTCCATGTAACCAGGCTGCGTGGTCTTCCTCATCAGACCAGATTGAGCTGAACAACTCTTCCTACTGTGGTTGTCCTGCATCATTGTGATCACTGAAGAGTTGCCCACAAACTGGTAACCTTCCTCAGAAATAGTGGAAGGGCAATGTCATTTTGAAACAAAACTTCTCAATTAGAGGAACTTAACAAAAACATCAGTCAAGATGCCAATAAATAGCTGGTGTTTTTTTTAAGAGCCCAAGAAACGTGAGAGATTGGGTTTTCTCAACTATAAACAGGGAGGAGGAAGTAAAGCAAAAGGCACTCACAAGCACATTACATTTATTTATATAATGGAACAAGGGACATTCATTGCCCGAGAGAAACTGATTTAAGATATTTTGAAGGACATTTAGAAAATGAATCTGAGTGAGGTAAGAATGCACAAAAGTACCATCCCATTCCTATCTTTGTAGGAAACTGGGGCAATTGATGTGCAATCGTATACAGTTACAGTACAAAGCTCTCAGTGAGAGTCTACTCCCTAATTTGCGTCTTTAACATGATTAACTCTGGGCTCCTCCATAACCTGCTGCTCTTTAAACCTGACCCCATCCAGTTTTATTCTTGTATCGTTTAAACACTGTAGTCTGATACAAGGTAGGATTTCTCTGCCACGTCAGGGGGCACGAGGAGTCAAACACATTGAGCTGCAAGTCTGAAGTCCTCAGTGGATCAGACTGAGTCCAGGTGGCAGTTCCATCACTTAAAACATAAGTGAGTTGGGTTTTTGCTATGACCTGGTCGATTGATGTTGCAGTAGTTATCTCCCTCCCCTGACTGATCCTAGAATACTATAATTAGTTATCTGCTCTGTGAGGTTTGATGTCTCCAGATTATCAGCCCAGGCCAATGGATTACTGGTCCAGTAATTTAACTGCCATGCTACTGGAGTTCCCATTTTCGAACGAGATCTGCCTGATCTCTTCAGTGAAGGGAAAGGATTGAAACCAGCACCTCAAATATGAGCACCAACGGTCTCTGGGAAACTCAACCAATATTTATTCCCTCCACAACAGCCAAACAGCTCACTGCTGATTGGAGACCCATGCGGTCTAGATTAATTGACTTTATTCTGTCCATTACATGGCATTCAAAGCATTTCTCTGGCTGTGTAGCTCGTTGGGATGTTACGAGAGGAACTATTTCTAAATGCTACTCTGCATTCGCAGCAGCTTCATGTCTCTTGGTTCCCTGCACCTTGGGGTCATTCTTTCCGTCTCTCTCAGTCTGTGCACTCGGACTCCATGAAACAAACTAGAATACCTGGTAATTTCTGCAACCCCTGGACCAATGCTCAAATAATTTTAAGGTGCATCACACATCCTTCTAAAGCAGTAGCAGCAATAAAACAGAACTTGGAAACGACAATAGAAAATTTTGAAATTATGCACCCTTTTCGAAATGAAAGTCTTTCATCCTGCTAGGACGTTGGCTGCTTCCTGATACTGTTCATTCACATTTAATACACAAGCCCATGCCCACGGGCAAATTTTTGTTCCTCTTGAGCAAAGATGTGTCTGTGTGCAAGTTAACTGGAAGTGCTCCACTGGCAAACAATATAGTTGCTGCTCAAGCTTCTTTCCCTGAGAATTCCCGACCAGTACCAGCATGACACAGTACAGAAGCTTTAAGCTAAGTAAAAAAAAAAGCTTGATCCAGGCCTGTGCTTTATACAAGTCCAGGCAAATTATACTCCCCAATAGATCCCAAAGGGCAATCTAGAACCTCTTTAAAAAACATTAATGGCTGATACATCAATCCCTCAATCCACATTGAAATGAACTCACCTACAGTCCTTTTGCTGGGATCCAGGAATTCCAGCGGGTAGGTTTTCCCAAATCCGGGAATTCTCACGTCAACTCCAGGTGGGGTTTTTGTTGTTTTGGTTGTCGTGTTGTAAACAAGCCTACAAACAAAAACAGGACCAAACTAAAAAGGAATCACATTCTTTTTCCAGCTGCCTCCTCATCTCCTCACTTAAAGCCCTTGGCCCCCGCCCCCCCCAACACCTCAACATTTCTGAAGTCTTTAAATCCTGCTTTGACTCAGATTGTCAAAGCAGAGTTGAACCTTTGCCCAACATGTAGATTGAAAACCTGTCACTGCCCAAGGCTCTGGCTGATGTTGAGGGCATTTGCTCACTTACTTTTGAAGGCAAATTCTCACGCTGATGGAAGCAAACCAGCCAAAAGTACATGTCAGCCATTAAATGGAACCTTAACTGTCAGTCATCTCCACTTAAAAGTCACCTTCAGTTTCTCTTAGTGCAGAAAGCTACAGAATTCAGTCAAATGGAATTTCATCCTTTTAGACTTTTTCATAATAGCGATGAAGATTCATCAGAATTTGCCCCTCCTCAAAAAATGAGACTTTGTGCTTGAAAATTGCATATCAGAGAAGATGTTGTTACATTCATTTAGCCGTTACATTGACCAATATCTTCTGACATCTGGAAAAAGGGCATTAGCAAGCAGGGGACGGGACATTCTGAACCTTCTTACTGAAGCCATCACATTTTACCCAAAGGGAGAAACGTGCATATTGGTATCATAAGAGATAGTCTGCAGTAAATGGTTTCTTTATAAGAAAAAGAGCTGCTCTTTATTATCATCAGAAAGATAGTTTTATTTGAGACTGCCCTGCAGTGGAGTAGAAGAAAAAAGTCTTAACTAAGAACAAACATCAGCTCATGAAAAATTACTTTCTGAAACAAGAGATTCTATCACAGGTGATGGGGCTACTGGCACTGACACAGCCAACATATTTGATATGTATTCACCAAAATGGCTAAATATGTCAATAACACATGAGGTAAGATCATATTATTGGTAAACTAGTATTTCTGGAAGCAATCTCTAGGGGAGTTTGTAATTAAACCATCCAAATTTAGAGGATCATTTTTCTGAAAAAGAATCCGTGCAGTTACTTGCCTTAATGACACTGCAAGATTTTGTGAAATGACTTCAGTCAAATTGCCTCAAAAACCTACTTCAACATAGGTAAAGGCTTTGAAGCTTTTTAAGATATATTAATTTAGCGGCCATCCTTTGAATTGTTTCCTCCATTTTCTCCTCCTTAGCAAAGTTTAACCAGAGAGTTAAACTTCACTGTTGTTCACTGAGACAGTGAACAATTTTATACCTCATCATCCAGCAGTGTGTCTAAAGCCTCTATATCTGCTTTCGTGAGAACCTCAAGTTACAAGTCATAAACCTTCAGACATTACGTTCTGTGCCACCCAAGTCTTTCTCCCAGTGAGAAGCTTCAAGTTTGCGTTGTGCTTACATGGTTTTGTCCAGTCAACTTGCAGAACACCAAATTTATGTGAAATCTGTAGAATCTAGAACCTTGCATCAGGTTGCAATCTATTTTACCCATTCAAGGCCCTACCACTGGAAATATTTTTGATTGATTGTCACAATCTATGAGTTAAATTTCGTAATAATGTTATAATGACATCCAGCACTCCAAAGCATAGTTTCAAAAACCCACATACAAGTAGGTCTTATGAAAAATGACTCGAGCTTGGCTTAACACATGCTGTAATTTTTAAATACGTAATCAAAGAATAATTGCAGTCATCACTTCTGATTAACTATTCCAACCTAACCGGTAACTCATTTTGAAACACAAAAGCACTGTTGGATTGGTCAATGCGTGGTAAGCCAGACTTTGTCACAAAGCCTCATCCTTGCTTACTTCAGTGACTCAGCAGCTTCTTTCACAGATACTCTCTTTACTGGCTAAAAAATTTATATACAGAGAACATGTCTGCCAGCTCAAAAAGGAAATTAAGTTTTGGAGCTTCTCAATGCATCTTTGTGGTCATCAACATGTGTGCATCAGCTGTGCAATGGTTGTTTGCACTCGCCTCCACAAGGATGTGGGTCATGTTCCATTTGAGACTTCAGCTCCCTGGTCTAGGATGACAGCCCACTGTAACACAGAGAGATACACAAAAAGTACTGGAGGGACTCAGCAGGTCAGGCAGCATCCACGGAGGGAAATAAACAGTCAATGTTTTGGGTCGAGACTCTTGATCAGGACCGGAAAGGAGTGAGGGGAAGAAACAGAAAGGGCGGAGTTACCGGAAATCAGAGGAACTGATGTTGAGGCCATCAGGTTTGAGACTCCCAAGGCAGAATATGAGGTGTTGTTCCAACAACCTGCGCCTGGCCTCAACGTGGCAGTAGAGGAGGCCATAGATAGACGTGGCAGTACGGGAATGGGATGTGGAATTGAAGTTGGTGGCCACTGGGAGGTCCTGGCTGTTGCGACAGACACAGAGAGGGTACTACACTGTCTGCCTAGACAGGTCAAATCAAGTCACAGTCTGCCCTCTCAGGGGAATACAAATGCTGGTGTGGTTCCATCTGCTCTGGGAAAGCCGGGCAATATTTATCACTCAATTAATATAAGACCCTCTACTCTTCATTGCACTGTTGGTTATGTAAATTGGCTGTCATATTTCCCCACTGGCCACACTGCATTGGCTGTAAAGCACTTGGGATGCCCAGAGTGAAAGGTGCTCTATAAATACAGATATATCTTTCAAACTTGACAGCCCCAAACGTCATTCCTCTTCTCCCCTGCTCAAAGTCCAAATTCCCACCACTTACTGGTTTAAATCATTTTGGATCATGAACCATAGAAACCTGCAGGTCAGGAGACATTGGGACAGCTTTTAGTAGGTCACCTCTCTCCCTTGAGCTCTGCACCATCATCTGCTTGGCTGTTAATTTATCCCTCATTCGACCTTTCTGTAAGCTCGTGGTTTTGTACAATGGTTCAATCATATCAGAGGCCTCAATGGCTTCAATGGAACAAGGAAAGAATGAGTTACTCCATTTCTTCATGGGAACGTTTCCTTATATCCTTCACAAAATAATGCAATACCTCCAGCCTTAATTACTGATTTGTCTTTCACCATTTCCTCTGATCTCCTCATATGCTCATTTCTAGGAGCTGGTTGCACAGAGCTCCTTTCCTGTTCACTTCTTTTAATCCCATCAACTCTCAGCTCTGCAAAGCCCAGGATAGCTGACCGAGCCACCTGATACTTTGACCAGTGATCATTCTTTATGCAGCATGGATCAGCCAGCTTGTCAGTCACTCCAGTCAGGCTCAGCACAGGTCATTGCCTCGCACCAAACCCAGTTTGCCCACTACATCTCTCCCCGCCAACCTACACAGACACCTAGCCCACCAATCATTCTAGTATGTTGTTTGTATTTAAACCTGCCCATGGTGATACCACTTCCCTATTACCAACCTCCCCCAACACTTACCTCTGACTCTACATCTCTCCGACTCTGGTTTCTGAACAACCCACACTTCTTTCCTAGCGCCAGCAGTCTTGGTCCATTTCCCAGAAACTCAAAATCCCTCATGCAAAGCCCCTCCTTAAAACCCACTTCTGCAATTGAGTATCTGGTCATTCCTTCTTATATTACTGACTGTAACCAACCACTGAGGTGGCCAACGTCTACTATACATCCCTAATTGGCCTAGAGAAGATGGTGGTGAAGCTACCATGCTCAAGTACACGTGGTGAAGGTACTCCCAAAGTGATGTTAGATAGAAAGCCCCAAAATTTTGATCCAGTGATGAACGGTATCCCTTTCCAAACTCCTCCCGTCTCTGGCAATGAAGGAGTGGCAGTGGAATTCCACGCCAGGATGGTACATGATTTGGAGAATTTGATGATGAGCTATTCCTGTGTAACTGCTGCCTTTGTCCTTCAGGGTGGTGGGGGTTTAGGTTCTGCGAGGTGTTTGTTGCACTGGTGGCTGGCAGAGTGGCCACCTGTGGTGACGGATGAAGTGTAAAACAAGCAAACTGCTCGACCTTGGATAGTGTTGAACATGTGTTCTCAGAGCTGCACTCATCCAGCTAAATACAGAAGGTTTTTAATCACATTGGCTTGTGGTTGGGTGTAAATGCTGCTGGGAGTGAAGAGATGAATCATTTGCCATCCAACACCCAGCCTTTATATTACTTTTAACCACAGCATTTGTGTGACTGGGCCAGTCAACTTCTGGTCAATGATGGGAGATTCGATGATTGTGACAGCCCTGAATGTCAATGGAGCAGGTGAGACTCTCTCTTGGTACAGTCACTATTGCCCATGTCTTGCTGCAACCAGGCACTGCTTTATTACTCGTGGAATCGCAAATGGGACTGGATACCGTTCCGTCACGGCAAACATTCCCACTCCTTGCAGGCTACTGTGGAACGCGTGAGCTTTCTCGAAAGCAGGTTTTATTTTGCCGGATCAGCAATGGGAACCAGGTCTCGCTTACCTCGGGAAAGGGAGAGAAAAAGCTGTCTGCCTAACACTACCTCTAGGGAAAAAACACCAAGCACAATCTCACAACCCAGCCCAATCCAGGGCCTTCCCTGACCTTGTCACTGTTAAGAAATTCCTTGTGTCAATATTTTTATAGCATTCAGTTTCTGTATTTGACAGATAATAAATACTTGGTATGTTTATGGCTCGGGATAAGCCTCACCTCCCTTTGCAGAATGTGGTTATCACTGAAGCACAAGACCAACCACATGACAATCAGCAGTCTTATCAACACAGATCTCTGGTCAAAAAGCAGTTTGTTTAATATCTTCAGCATGACTTCATCAAAAAAAAGCTAGCAATAGCGTGACTGGTTCAATTACCCTATTAGCTCCAACTGGGAAGACCCTGCCTATCTATAATGGTACTAAACTAATCATGCATTTGGAGCGGCAGGAGCAGGAAGCCTCAGAGAATCAGCGCAGTAAGGCAGCTGGCTGCTCTGTAAGCTTCACCGAACACAACTCACTCGTAAATAATGCAGAAGCAAAATATTAATTTTTATGACAGGGGGACATTAAAGGACTGAATGCATTTCACTTTCAGATTCCCTCTGCTGTAGAATGTCCATTATTCTGGTTTCTATGGAGATGGAATTTAGCATATGCCAAAGAATCCGGTTTCATAAAATATACTTTCCTTTGATGTTTGTAAGGAAAGAAAATGGCTTAATTCCAGTAAGAGCAGAGAACAGTTTGTTAATATTCATTAGCAGAGCATCACTGGATGTTTACAAAATAAGAGAGTAAATTAAAATACTTTATAAATCTACGTTGAGCACTGTTCATACTTCAAGAATTATGCTCGAGATGCATTCACACAGTGACTATATCTGTAATTTAGCTATAGATTTCAAGATAGCAGTCTATAGTGTGGACACATCTCATATCCGTGTGAATCAGCAGGAAGACAATCTCGTGTTAATAACTGACAACAGTGGAGGTCTGCTCTAACGTTACCGACGTGGCCCATCCACAGTGTTAGTTATAAAACCCTCACAGTCAATAAGTTGTCCTCCCCAGTGCACGGTGACAGTTGGGCGAGCAATTATGCTGCACCGCAGGGTCCCCAAGCAATCCCACTGCAACAGGTTAAATGATCATTAGTGCATTATTGATGTGGGACCTTGTTATGTGCACATTGTTGGCAGGTTTTCTACACCTAATTGCCTCTCACATCCCCACCCTAAATGGCTCAGCAAGCATTCTGTTATATCAAACCATTCCGCTGGAATACAAAATAGCAGACCAGTCAAGGCAAAAATCCCTCCCGGCCGAGTCAATCTTACAAAGCCCTTCTTGCACACAACTGAATACTGGTGCCCAAATTGGGAGTTCCTGTTCACAAAACAGCCTGATACAGTCAAACTCACAGAATCATATCCAACAGCCAACATGGCAGACTCTTCCATCACCATCTCTGGTTATGTCCTGTCCCTGTTGGTGTAGCAGTATACTGGTACACAGAGGCTCCTAGGAACCCTCAACATGGGCATCAGACCCCATTAAGTCTTATGGCATGGACGAGGAACCCTCCTGATTACCATCTACTGTCCTCCCTCCGCTCCTCACGCTGAGCAGCACCTGGAAGCAGTGAGAGGAGCAGAGGGTGCAAGGTGTCCAGTGCTGACCACCAGGGGTGGCTCAGCACTAGAATCACTGACAGCCTGAAGGGCATAGCCTGTGAGGCAACATCTGTAGTGGCTGCCCAGCAAGTCAAAAGGAGCGGGGAAACCTGATCCTCACCGATCTCTGCATTACAGATGCATCTAATCACATTTGCATTACTGTAAGTGGCCATCCTTGCTGAGATGTAGCCCTACCTTCACACCGCCGGTACGCTTTACAGTATTGTGTGGCACTACGCTTGTGCGAAGTGGGATAGACTCTGAAAGGATCTGTTAGCTCGAAACTGGGCACCCATTAGGTGCCATGGACCACCAGCAGCAGTAGGAATGCACATTCTGATGATCTGTAACCTCATGGCCTGGCACATTCCTCATACCATCTTCACAATCAAGCCAAGACTGCAACCTCTGATTCAACGAGGAGTCCGTGCCAGGGACAGTACCAGACATGCCTACAAAAGAGCTGCAACACAGTACGATACATGAGCTAATCTGCAAAAACAGAACATCTTAAGTCTGAGCTAAGAAATGCCACAACCAATGGATCAGACCGAGGCTCTGAAGTCCTGTCACTTCCAGTCAGGAATGGTTGTGGACAAGTAAACAGCTAACAGGAGGAGACATCTCCAACTTCATCCCTGATATGGCCCAGCACGCAAGTGCTAAAGACAAGGCTGAAGTATTTGCAATCACATTCGGCTAGAGGTGATGAACAGATGATCCTTCTTGACTTCCTCCTGAGATCCCAACCATCAAATGATCACTCTCAGCCAACTGGATTCACTCCACACCACCAATGTCAAGAAACGGCCAAGAGCACTGACTACAGGATCCAGGTTGTAGTACTCAAGACTTGGCCTTCAGAACTAGCTACATCCCTACCCAAGTTGTTCCAGTAAAGATACAACGCTGGCATCAACCTAACAACACAGAAAACAGCCCCAGCGACATCTAGTCAGCCCCCTCTTACCCCACCCCCAGCAACAGTAAAATGGACAAATCCAGTCAAGCTGATCAGCAATCAGTCTGCTCTCAGCAAAGGGTCAGTGTCTACACCAGCCAGCAGAAGTTGATCACTGATTATCTATTTACATTTTGCCAGCACTGCCCGTCTCCAGCTTTGGTAGGGCAACACACTGGTGTCGCTAAAGCCGCTGCCTCACAGCACCAGAGATCCGGGTTCAATCCTGACCTCGGGCACTGTGTGTGGGGAGTCTGCACATTCTCACTGTGCCTGCGTAGGTTTCCCCCCAGGTGCTCCAGTTTCTTCCCACTTCCCAAAGATGTGTGGGTTGGTTGGTTAATTGGCCACTGTAAACTGCCCCTTGTGTCGGTGAGTGGTAGAATCTGGGGGGATTTGATGGGGACGTGGGGAAAATATATATTAAAAAAAACAGGGTTAATGTAAATGCTTGGCTTTCTCTTTCATGCCCACTGACTTCAGTATTGCCTGGGCTGCCCAAGTCGTGTCTCGCACAAAGGAAGGGTGTGGCCGTTGGAGGTCACTCATTCCAACGTCAGGAGTTCCTCGGGGTGGTGTCTCAGGCCAACGCATCATCAGCTCCTTCACCCAAAGTGGGAATGTTCTTTGGTGATTGCACAGTTCCAGTTTCTCAACAAATGGAGCAGTCCTTGCCTGCATGCAGCAAGACCGGGACAACATTCAGGCAGGACTGATAAGTGTGGTACGAACATTACTTGTCACAAGTCTCCAGCAAAAACCATCTCCAACAAGTAGGAATCTTAAAAGCTACGCCTGATATTCAATGATATGACCACTGCCAAGTCCTCCACTGTCAACATGCTTGTGTTTGGAGGGGTTGGTCACTATTGACCAAAAACACAAGACTACTTAAGATGGAGAGGGAGGAGGAATTTCTTCTCTCAGAGGGTCCTGAAATCTTTGACATTCTCTACCACAGAGAGCTGTGGGGACCAAAACATTAAACACACTCAAGGCCAAGATGGGCAGATTTCTGGTCAAAAGGAGAAGGAAAGGTTTTGGGAAACATCAGTCATCCATATTCTTACTGAATGGCGAACTGCTGTTTCTCATGACTACTGTGGCTACCGAGTTAGTCCAAGCCATCTACAAAACGCTGGGAGAACTCAGTGGGTCAAGCAAAGAGATGGTCAACGTTTCAAGTCCAGGCCCCGGGTCCTAATGCAGGCTCTGGACCCGAAACGTCCACCATCCCTTTGGCTCCACAGATGCTGCTCAACCAGCTGAATCCTTCCAGCAGTTTGCTTTTTGTTCCAGTTTCCAGCATCTGCAGTCTCTTGTGTCTCCATCTACAAAATGCACTGCAGTTACTTGCCCTGCACCTCTGACAGCACCTCCCAAACCTGTGACCTTTCTAACAAAGGAGGACAAACAATTCAGGCACATGGAGACACCACCACCTACAGCTTTCCCTCCAAACCCCACATGACCATGGCTCAAAAATATATTGCCATTCCTTCACCGTCCCTGGAAATTAGTTACCAGCACCTTGGGGCTGCCTTCACCAAAAGGACTGCAGCAGTTTAAGGCAGCAGCTCACCGCCACCTTCAAGGGCAACTAGGGAGGGGAAATGCCCATATTCCCAAACAACACACTGGTGACCATGCTGTACTGCAATTTGGTTCTCCTGGGGTCACAGAGAGTACCATTTAAATGCAGGTTGTATCCTTGCAATCAGCTGTACTGGGACAGGTGTTTCAGTAGATCTTGAGCTCCACCCATGGCCACCCAGGTGAGAAAGATAAATCAGGTGCCCAGAAGGAAAATACACAGAAGCAAGAATGAAACCAATTTGAATCTGATTGTCCAGTTAGTGCCAATTAACCAAATACAGACAAAAACAAATCTAGACCACAGCAATGAAATGTGCCAGTGTAAACCAGGCTAATGATGAATGGGTTGGTCTAGCCCTGTCCTCATTGGTCTGTTGGTCTGGGAGATGACAGATAGAAGGCCCTAGTTTGGGCTGAGTGATCGAGGTCATCGTGAACACATGGGCAAGTGCCCACTGACAGGTAGCAGCAGGAGACCGCTAGCAAGGAAAAGCAAGTAGCAAAACCAAGCAATCTATATTCTACCTCAAAGAAAGGTGATTGGCTGGAGGGGGATTGGAAGAGGGGCAGAGAAGGTGAAAATGGGGGAGCAGTGGACTGCAGCGAGGTTTACCTCTAAGGATACTTAACCAGATTTCACCTTAAACACACGGGTAAGATAGTGCACCTCACCGCTGTGCCTCCCTCCATCTCACCGGGTTAGTGGCACGCTGTGCATGACATGATGGTCTAGACGGAAAGTGGGAGTGCTAACGAGGTCGAGAATCCATCCCTTTTTAAAAAATAAGTAGCAGGGACTTGCTACGCCCGAAACGGAATCTGAAGGAACGCAAGAGGTGGAATTGCAGAGTTTATAATTTTATGTCCAAATCTCCCCCTCTGTCCTTTTCTCTCCACTTCTGGTCTACCCAGGCCCTCTCACAGACACTTTCCAAGCTACCCCAGCCCAGCACCCCCCATCTCCCAGTTTCTGTCCCCTCCCCCACTTGATCCATCACCCCCACACTCCTCCCACTGTTCCCATCTGTCCACCAGACCTCCCTTACAAGATTCATCCTCACCTTCCTTTCTTAGCAGGTTCTATAATCCGCAGCCTTTTATTGCCTCCACCTCTTACCGGCCCAGCCTCTGTCTATCTCCACCCTGCCCTCCCCCACCTGCCAATCAACCCCTTCTCACCTGGATCCACCTATCAATTGACAGCTCTTACCCCACCCCTCCCCCTCACCTTTTCACACTGGCTGCCTCTCCTTCAGTCCAGATGAAGGGTCTCGAATTGAAATGTCAACTGTCCATTTCCCCCCACAGATGCTGCACCCTGACCATTTGAGTTCCTTCAACAGCTTGTTTTCGCACCCCCCCCCCCCACCCCCCGAAGCACATTGCTTCCTTGAGGAGGCACCTCAGCAACATGAGTTTAGTCACACACTGAACCGATGAGAGACCAGCTTCCCAGTCTGCATCATTCTGCCAGGGATGAACTGATACCAGGCCACCCTCGTAAATCGGTCAGCACTGAACAAATTTGCATGCACCGAGTACTATTTGCCCCTTACCTCATGTTGTCGATCCAACAGTCAATGACGAGAGGCAGAAGCAGCTCGAGATTCAGCCACAGGGTGAAATAATCCTCGGTTTTCTTGGCACACAGATAGTGCACCACGCTAGGTTTGTTCAGCTTCGCCTCCAGCTGGTTCCCCAGGTCACCTGGAACTGACCAATTCCAAGACAAAGTTACAGCCAAGAATCAAATCAATTGGATAGCATTAGCTCACTCGCTCCGTCCTAAAACGACGACATTGATGCAGGTGAGTGGAAAAGGAACCAGTGCACAACGTACAACTAATGCCCCACGTCTGCGGAGGCCAGTGAGAGCAGACATGCAGCCTTTCCCTGCTTCCTCTGATCACACTCAGTGTACTGATCCAAAGTCATTCTCAACTTGGTCTGCTCGTCATAAGTTAACCTCAGGACATGCGTATGTACAATTGGGAGACCGTTGCCGGTGATTATAAATACAAATTTTACCATATTTGATTTAACATGGCTTCATCCAAACTTAATATCGCACTACATGGCAGGTAAATGCATCATAAAGTACAGTTCTATACATTAGGGGAAAGGCAGTTTGCTAAAGGGCCTGTCTTATCCTTTTTCTGGAGTGCTGCAAGATAAGGAAGCTAGAGTTCCAGTTGAGATTTTGCTTTGTCATTACTGGCTCTTTAACACTTGTGGGGATGGTCTGGAATCTCAGTGAGGGACCCCTCACCATCGAGTTTCTCCTTGCGCAATCTGCAAGATAAGGAAGCTAGAGTTCCAGTTGAGATTTTGCTTTGTCATTACTGGCTCTTTAACACTTGTGGGGATGGTCTGGAATCTCAGTGAGGGACCCCTCACCATCGAGTTTCTCCTTGCGCAATCTGCAAGATAAGGAAGCTAGAGTTCCAGTTGAGATTTTGCTTTGTCATTACTGGCTCTTTAACACTTGTGGGGATGGTCTGGAATCTCAGTGAGGGACCCCTCACCATCGAGTTTCTCCTTGCGCAATCTGCAAATTACTTGGTCCAAAGAGCAAAGTCCAGGATGAACCCACGTTATGTTTGTTTTGGGAGGTGCTGGAGAGGCCAGGGTTCGGGTCCAGTAGGTTGTTGCAAAGATGTAGGCAAGTTGGTGCAGCAGGAGGTCAGAATTGTGGAGTCAGGCAGCTAAGGCTCATCGTCACTCCAGCAGTATTGAGGGGTAGGGCAGGTGTACGTCCTTGTGGACGCAGTATCACCAGTTGGATTGCACCAAGGCGATTATCTCGCCAAACAACCAATACACAGGGCAGGCCAAATCTTGCAAACCTAATTTCAAATCCCATATTTGGAGAATTTAATTTTTTTTTAAAGAAAGATTCTGGAAATTAAAAAAAGCACATAAAACACCTTTCACAAATTCAGGATTTCTCAAAGAACACTTCAGTCAATGAAGTCTTTTATTTAATTAAAAGAGAAGTCACTGTTGTAATGGAAGGAATAAACACCATCAATTGTACAGGAAGTAGCAATGCGATGAAGACCCAATAATCTGTCTCAGTGACACTGAAGGATCACCTGCAGAAAGCTCCCCTGCCTTTCTTTCAACACAGAGTCATGGCATCTTCTACATCCACCCAAGAGAGCTGACTGTTCGTTGCTTCATACGATAAATGGCACCTTCAACAGTGCAGCACCCTCAGGATTATGGAACTTGAAATGAATATCTCAGAGGAGTTAGTGCTTCTAACTGAACCGCGGCTCACTGTTCATGCAGTGCCTATAGTTGGCATGTTACTGGACGGAACCTGTAATAATGAGCCGATGTATTTTTGGCAGGATGCAATCATTAAAGCCTATTTCACCTCACACTTCGCAGTGACAATACAACATTCCCATTGCAAGTAATCATGATTCATTAATACTTGATTGTCAGAATAGAGTCAACAGACCTGGGTTGTATTATCTTTTGTTCATAAATGAAATATTGCTGAAATAAAGCAATGATTTAAAGCATGCAAGATTTATGATTTATTCCTATTTAGAATTTATATTCGGACAAGCGATTTTATAAAGCTTTTGAATAGGTTACCCACCCAACCCGAATTTTGTGCGTTTCTGAAAAATTTTAACTGGATTAAAATTAAAATATTAAAAAATAAACAGACTTAATCTGCCAAAATTAAAAACATTCTGACTAATTATAGTCCAGCAAGGAGAGCCTTCTACAAGTTTTAATGTTTGAGCAACTCCTTCTGAATTTTTTTTAACTTTAAAGCACAGATTCCAGGAATTCTTCCACTTGGTCAGACAAGAATGGAAGAGCAACAAGGCAGCAGAGAAAATGGAGCTCCTCGAAGTGGCTAATGAAACAAAACCAGAGAAGATTGGAAACACTCAGCAGGCCAGTTTCTAAAGATTACTCAAGATGCAAATGTCTGTGTTGACCAAGTTGTTGAAACCAAGTGAATGTTCGATTTGCATTGCTAGCAAATGTCAAACAATGCAAAATCTGGAATAAATTCAATGCCTTTTGGGACTTCTGGGGTATAACTGAAAGAAAGTAATTAAGAAGTCTCAATATTAACACATTTCACAAAGGAAGTCTTCCGTAGAAGGCCCTGCTAGAGATGATCCACACATAACAACACCCAGCCTCAGTGGGCTAAGTTAAGAATTGTTTTTTCCTATGCACCCGCTTCATAAGAAGGAAGTGGTCTCACAGCCACGCTTCTCAACCCTTGCTGATGATCAGTATGTACATACTGCGGGAAGGGGATTTCAACTCTTTTTGGACCTTTTCCTCAATTTGTTCTCAAAAAGTGGAAATGCATAAGAGTTTTTTGTTTATGACAAATATCACTTGCAGATAAACGGGGGAATTAACTTTATATCCAGGGTCAGCTATAGTTTGGGGCTCGATTTGCTTACATTGGAGTGGGAAGGCTGTGGATTCAAATTCCACTCTGAACACAGGATTTGAGGCTTCCACCTCAGTGTAGCACAGAGTGATCATCACATGCACTGTGGGTGCAGCCATCTCTTGGATGGGACTCCAAACCAAGACTCCGTCTGGCCTCTTGGGTGGAAGTAAAAGACCTCCTGACGCTCTCGGGCAGAGGGAAGGATTATTCTGGGTACCTTGGCCAATATTCATTCCTCAAACAACACTGGTAAAAAGAGATTGCCTGGTTAACAGCTTACTGAACCACCCTGGCTTGTGGCTGACACACAGGAAAACACTGAACTTGCCTGTTGTAAATTACTGATGGGAACTTGGGTACCAGATACAAAATGGAGAAGCCCCAGCCTGCCAGCTCTGTGTGATGCATAGCAGACACTTTGGAACCAGCTCCACACATGAGATGGCTGGAAAACGTTTGGCAAAGCCCCACCCCAAACCTTGCTCACCATCAACATTTTGAAAACATTCGGAAACTATTAGGAAGTCTCTTAAGCAAATGCAAGAAGTTAAAAGAATTAAATCACTGAAGCAAACAATTAACTGTGAAAAACTTGTCTTGCATACTGTTCATACAGATCAGTTCATTACACAATGTTTGATGTAGTACAGGGTAAAAACAATAACAGAATACAGAGTAAAGTATCACAGCTACAGGGAAGTGCAGTGCAGGTAGACAATAAGGTGCAAAGTCAAACAAGGTAGATTGTGAGGTCAAGAGTCCATCTCATTGTATAAGGGAACCGTTCAATAGTGTTATCACTGTGGGATAGAAGCTGTCCTTGAGCCTGGTGGTATGTGCCTTCAGGCTCCTGTATCTTCTGCCTGATGGAAGAGGGGAGAAGAGAGAATGACCCGGGTGGGTGGGGTCTTTGATTATGCTGGCTGCTTCACCAAGGCAGCGAGAGGTATAGACAGAGTCCATGGAGGGGAGGCTGGTTTCCGTGATGTGCTGGGCTGTGTCCACAACTCTCTGAGGTTTCTTGTGGTCCCGGGCAGACCAGTTGCCATACCAAGCCGTGATGCACCCGGATAGGATGCTGCCTATGGTGCACCAATAAAAGTTGGTGAGTGTCAAAGGGGACAAACCAAATTTCTTTAGCCTCCTGAGGAAGTAGAGGTACTGGTGAGCTTTCTTGGCCACACCATCTACGTGGTTGGACCAGGACAGGCTGTTGGTAATGTTCACTCCTAGAACTTGAAGCTCTCGACGTCAGCACCATTGATGTAGACAGGTGCATGTACACCGCCCCCTTTCCTGAAGTCAATGAGCATCTCTTTTGTTTTGCTGACATTGAGGGAAAAGGTGGTTGTCACGACATCATGGCACTAAGCTCTCTCTCTCTCATTCCTGTACTTTGACTGATCGTTATCTGAGATACGGCCCACTATGGTGGTATCACCTGCAAACTTGTAGATGGAGTTAGAGCAGAATCTGGCTGCACAGTCATGAGTGTATATGGAGTAGAGTAGAGGGCTAAGGACGCAGCCTTGTGGGGCACCAGTGTTGAGAATAATTGCTCTGGAGGTATCCTCACTGATTGCGGTCTGTTGGTCAGAAAGTCAAGGATCCAGTTGCAGAGGGAGGTGTTGAGTCCCAGGTCTCGGAGTTTGGTGGTGAGTTTGCTTGGAATTCTAGTATTGAAGGCAGAGCTGTAGTCAATAAACTTGGCCTTCTCCCTTGCAACTGTCCCCATCCCTTCAAAGGAGGGGATTCGCTGTTCAGCACCAGCTCAAACCAGGCACAGGTACAGCAAGCAGGTGCTCTGGTTTAAGTGTTGGGTAACACCCTGCATCGGTCCATGATGAATTCATCCAGGAAATCACTGGTGAAGCCCACCTGGCAAGTTGGAAACTTGGGAATCTGGGACTCTGAGGGGGGGGGGGGGGGAGGGGGTTGTGGAGGAGGAGGATTATTTTCAACACTGGTGCCCCACAGGGCTGCCTCCTCAGGCCTCTACTCTACTCCTTATACACTACACTCATGACCGTGTGGCCAGATTCTGCTCTAACTCCATGTACAAGTTTGCAGATGATACCACCGTATTGGGCCGTATCTCAAATAACGATGAGACAAAGTACAGGAATGAGATAGAGAGCTTAGTGACATGGTGTCATGACAACAACCTTTCCCTCAATGTCAGCAAAACAAGAAACTGCCACACTTCCCAACAAATTCCTACCCAATGTAATTTGTGAGAGCTTGTTCTGTAAAAATTCTGCAGATGCTGGGATCTGGAGCAATACACAAAAAGTGCTAGGGGAACTCAGCAGGTCAGGCAGCATCCATGGAGGGAAATAAACAGTCAACGTTTTGGGCCGAGACCCTTCATCAGGACTGGAAAGGAAGAGGGCAGAAGCCAGAATAACGAGGTGGGGGGAGGGGGGAGGAGAACACGCAGGCAGGGGATAGGTGAGGTCAGGTGATAGAAACAGAAAACCTACAACACAATACCGGCCCTTTGGCCCATAAAGTTGTGCTGAACATGTCCCTACCTTAGAAATTACTAGACTTACCCATAGCCCTCTATTTTTCTAAGCTCCATGTACCCATCCAAAAGTCTCTTAAAAGACCCTATCATATCTGCCTCCACCACCGTTGCCGGCAGCCCATTCCACGCATTCACCACTCTCTGAGTAAAAAAAACTTACCCCTGACATCTCCACTGTACTTACTCCCCAGCACCTTAAACTTGTGTCCTCTTGTGGCACCCATTTCAGCCCTGGGAAAAAGCCTCTGACTAGCCACACAATCAATGCCTCTTATCATCTTATACACCTCTATCAGGTTCCCCCCTCATCCTCCGTCGCTCCAAGGAGAAAAGGCCGAGTTCACTCAACCTGTTTTCATAAGGCATGCTCCGCAATCCAGGCAACATTCTTGTAAATCTCTTCTGCACTCTTTCTATGGCTTCTGCATCCTTCCTGTAGTGAGATGACCAGAACTGACCACAGTACTCCAAATGGGGTCTGACCAGGGTCTTATATAGCTGCAACATTACCTCTCAGCTCCTAAATTCAATTCCCCAATTGATCAAGGACAATACACCGTATGTCCTCTTAACCACAGAGTCAACCTGTGCAGCTGCTTTGAGCGTCCTATGGACTCGGACCCCAAGATCTCTCTGATCCTTAATTAATTCTTTGCTTCAGTATTCATCTGTGAGAGAGTCCTTGATGTTTGTGAGGACAGTGTAAAACAGGCTGATAAGCTAAAATATGTCGACGTTAAGGAGGATGTGCTGGAACTTTTGAAAAACATATCTTTTGATAGACAAGTCCCTGGGGCCGGACAGTATATATCCCAGGATACTACAGGAAGCGAGGGAAGAGATTTCTGAGCCCTTGGCAATGATCTATGCTTCTTCACTGGCCACAGGAGTAGTACGAGATGATTGGAGCGTTGCAAATGTTGTTCCTTTGTTCAAAAAAGGGAGTAGTGATAACTCTGGGAACTATAGACCACTGAGTCTGGTCTATAGTGGGCAAATTATTAGAAAAGATTCTTAGGGATAGGATTTATGAGCATTTGGAGAAGCATAGTCTGATTAGGGACAGTCAGCATGGCCTTGTGAGGGGCAGGTCGTGCCTCACAAGCCTGATTGAATTCTTTGAGGATGTGACAAAGGACATTGATGAAGGTAGAGCAGTGGATGTGGTGTATGTGGACTTTAGTAAGGCGTTTGATAAGGTTCCCCGTGATAGGCTCATTCAGAAGGTCGGGAGGCATGGGATCCACAGAACCTTGGCTGCGTGGATTCAGAATTGGTTTGCCCATAGAATGCAGAGGGTGGTTGTAGATGGAGCATATTCTGCCTGGAGGTCAGTGACCAGAGGTGTTCTGCAGGGACCTGTTCTAGGACCCCTGCTCTTTATGATTTTTATAAAAGACTTGGATGAAGAAATGGAAGGGTGGATTAGTAAGTTTGCAGATGACACTAAGTTTGGTGGTGTTGTGGATAGTGTAGAAGGTTGTTGAGGGTTACAACAGGACATTGGTAGGATGCAAAGCTGGGCTGAGAAATGGCAGATGGAGTTCAACCTGGAAAATTGTGAAGTGGTTCACTTTGCAAGGTTAAATTTGAAGGCAGACTACAGGATTCTTAGCAGTGTGGAGGAACAGAGGGATCTTGGGGTCCAAGTCCATAGATCCCTCATAATTGCCGCACAAGTTGATGGCGTTATTAAGAAGGCATATGGCGTATTGGCCTTCATTAGTCAGGTAATGGTGCAGCTCTATAAAACACTGGTTAGGGCCACACTTAGAATATTGTGTTCAGTTCTGGTCACCTTACTATAGGAAGGATGTGGAAGCTTTAGAAAGGGTGCAGAGGAGATTTACCAGGATGCTACCTGGATTGGAGAGCATGTCTTATGAGGATAGGTTGAGTGAGCTCGGACTTTTCTCTTTGGAGCGAAGGAGGATGAGAGGTGACCTGATAGAGGTGTACAAGATGATAAGAGGCACAGATCAAGTGGACAGTCAGAGACCTTTTCCCCCAGGGAATGGCTAACACGAGGGGGCATAATTTTAAGGTGATTGGAGGATATCAGAGGCAAGTTTATTTTACACAGAGAGTGGTGGGTGCGTGAAACTCGCTGTCAGAGGTGCCAGTGGAGGCAGATACATTAGAGGCATTTAAGAGACTCTCAGATAGGCATGTGGATGACAGAAAAATAGAGGGTTATGTGGGAGGGAATGGTTAGATTGATCTTAGAGTCATTTAAAGGTCAGCACAACGTCATGGGCTGAAGGGCCTGTACTGTGCTGTGATGTTCTATGTTCTAGTATGCCTATAGTAACTTGATCCAAATTCTCTGTCCTATTTGATTTCTTTTAAAAGGCATGCAATTATGAGAAGCATGTTTCCACTGACATCTAGAAGCAGCAGTCACAAGACTGAAGCTCATGGCTGTTCCCTGGCACACCCCTATATTGTTGCTCATAATGCTAAAGTAACACCAGCTTTATCAGCACATGCTACCAATTAATGGAAACCGAAACAGGATTCCTTTCCCTTCTCTTCAGTATTTCAGTGCACATCACTGATTTGTGTCACTTAAGTCTCTACTTAGGATAAATAGAGTGGGTGAATAAAAGTATCCCTTTCCTCTACATTTAATATTCTGACCTGACATTTAATTCAATACCAAATGAACCACTAACTACAATTTACACACAGTTCTATCACCAATTGAAATTCTGTCTGCCTAGACCAATATCCTGAGTTCACAACCGTGTACTCTGCTCTGCAAATATTGGTTAGTTGAATTTACCCTCTTCAGGTGCCCATCACTCGAAACACACATCAATCTGTGTCAGATGGATTGGGGGTTCAAGTGCCATTTCTGAGCCCTGAGCAGGAGCAGAGAGGCTGTGCTTCAGTACGGTACTGAGGGAGTACTGTCCTGTAGGTGTCATTAAGCCAAGCCCCCATTTCCTCTCAGCTGGATGTACGAGCCTATTTAAACATTCTTACGCATGCCCATTTTCCCACAAGCATGGGCCACTTTAAGCAGGCAACTGCACCAACACCCATCAGACCAATCTCAGTCACCCGATTATAATGCACCATCAAACACAAAGACTTTGTACAAAGTTTGAAAATACCATTCCACCCAACAGGTCCCTTTCTTCTTTTGCTGGAACAACAACAGCTTCCTGCTGTCACATCAAACCTTTTCTCCAAACGTCCATTTAATTGACTCGCTCCACATCACCAGCTTTCATCCATACTTCATCCCACTGCTCTATTCAGTCAGTATATTGGCTTTTCCTGATTTTCATTCTTGCTCCTAATTTTCCCAATTAGGATTTGAGATCCCTCATAAACCTAACAGCATCCAGTTCAAAACTGCCAACTCTTTAATACTAATTTGCAGTTTCATGCAGCAAGGGTACAAAATCCCTATAAAGAAATAATTGGTGGGAGGAATTAGGGACAGTGCTAATTGAGGCAATTTTAAGACAGATACAGTGGTAAGCCATTGAGGCCATCTTTGTTTTTTTTTACTAATTCATCAAAGTTTAGCTTTTGGTTTGGGGGGGACAGGAAAATGAGATTTCTTCTCTCGTTCAAGTGTAGCAATGCTGTAGGAGTTTTACCTGCTATTAAATCAAGACCACTTAAGGATATGGGGCAGGAGTCGGCCATCTCTGTCCATCAAGCCTGCCCCACCATTCATTAAGACCTCGGCTGCTCTTCTACCTAAGTGCCATTTTCCAGCGCTGTTCCCGTAACCTTTGATTTCCACGATCTCCAGAAACCCATCAATGTATGTGTTGAATGATCAAAATGACTGAGCCCCCACTGCCTTCCAGGGTAGAGGAGTTCAGATTCAGAACCCTCCAAGTGAAGATATTTCTCGTCATCTCAATCCTAAACAGCCTACCCCTTATTCTCAAACTGTGGTCCCTGGCCCTTGACTCCTCACCTGGCCCCTCAAGCCCTTAAAGAATTTTTAGAGCTTTGACATGATCTCAGTTGGCAACTTGGTAAGCCTGATAGACAACTTGGTCGGCATAGACAAGTTGGGTGGAAGGGCCTGATTCTGTGCTGTACAACTCTCATCTCCTCACCTCTAGAGAGTACTGCCCTAGTCTACTCACTCTCTCCTTGTACAGCAAACCCACCATGCCTGGAACCAGTATTGTGATCCTGTGCCGCACTCCCTCTATGGCAAGTACATCCTTCCTGATTGACAGTGGCACTGGACACTCATGTAGCAGAAATATTTAATTCCCAGCACTAATCTCCCTCATGGCAGCTGAAAAATTCAGAGCAGCATTAAATTTGCAAAGGGCAACAGAAACTGGGAAACAGAAAAGCAGCAACACAAGTCAACCTAGTTAACAATACATAACTGGAAAGGTAACAAGCCTTCTCTGCGGCTTCCTGACACTTAATGAAGGGTGGGGCAGGCTTGAAGGACAGAGATGGCCGACTCCTGCCCCATGTCCTTAAGTGGTCAAGTAACAGCACATGACCCACACTGTGATCACAAGTTTCACACAGCAAAATGTTTCCATACTCCAAAGAATTAAATATCTCCTTGAGACAATTCAGTGAAACATACTAGGCTGTTATTCTGCCTTTAAATACATCAACATTAGCCTCTTTTCTTGATGCAAAAGCCCTTCCCCAAACACCCACATTAAATCTAGGCAAGACTTGGATTTATTTGGTTTGTCATCACAGTATGCCAAATTGTTTTACAACTAATTAATCACTTCTGAACCATACAACAACTACTCTTTGCAATACAGGCAAATATTCCAGTCAATTTGTAGATCACGTCCCACATATAACAACTTCGGCCAGTTACTGTGCTCTCTCTGGCCCTGGATAAAAGGAGGAATTTGTTCCGACGTCAAGAGGAATTTGTTGCTGCTCTTCAAAAAAAATGGCTACGAAATTTCTAACATTTACGCAGACCTCCATAGAGAAGCAACTAACATCTCGTCGGAAAGATGAAATATCAGCCTACGCGACACTGCCTCAATCTGCACCTGCATGTCGTTCTAAATTTTGTGCTCCAGTCCGAAGGGGCCATTGACACTTAAAACAGGTGATTTCAAAACAGTTCTGCATTTACAGATTTTTTCACAAACTTCCATTTACTTTTAACGGACCCACCCATTTTACACCATGTCCAACAGTCAAACTTACCCGAGATTAAAAACTCTACCCACAAGCTTCTTTCTCAAGAGATAAAGGCCACTGGTCACCCAGCAAAGCTTACGGCAACTACTCTGTACTTGTCCATTAGTTAATGCATTACAGCTGTAATATGAAGTTGAAAAAGTACTCGTGGATCCCTTGGTAGCAGAGGCAGGATCAATTAGAATAGGGAACAGGGAAATGGCTGAGACATTATGGTAGAAAACACAATAACATACCAGTAAGAGTTTAAACTAAGAGTCTATTGAAAGTGGAGTTTTAAAAATAATTCACAGTAATGGAAAAAAATGCACTGATGAAAATGATGAGACCGAATGAGAAGAAAATGATCATACTCCCCGTGCCTGATGTCAGTTTCCTTGGGTTCCAAAAGAGGTGGCAGTATAGATGGTGGATACAGTGATAATCTTCCAAAATTCTGGAGTGTCCTAATGCATGCAAAGGTTTCACTGCCTTTCAAGAAAGGGAGGGGAGACAGAAACAAGAAAACTGTGGACAAGTTGGTCTGACAGCAGGTGTCAGGAACAAGTTGGAATCTATTAATAGGGAAACTTATTGGTATTGGTTTATTATTGTCACTTGTACCGAGGTACAGTGAAAAACTTGTCTTACAAACTGATCGTACAGGTCAATTCATTACACAGTGCAGTTACATCAAGTTAGTATAGAGTGCATTGATGTAGTACAGGTAAAAAAAATAACAACAGTACAGAGTAAAGTGTCACAGCTACAGAGAAGGTGTAGTGCAATAAGGTGCAAGGTCACAACAAGGTAGATTGTGAGGTCATAGGTCATAGTCCATCTCATTGTATAAGGGAACTGTTCAATAGTCTTATCACAGTGGGGTAGAAGCTGTTCTTAAGTCTGGTGGTACGTGCCCTCAGGCACCTGTATCTTCTACCCGATGGAAGAGGAGAGAGGATGTCCCGGGTGGGGGGGGGGTCTTTGATTATGCTGGCTGCTTCACCAAGACAACGAGAGGTAAAGACAGAGTCCAAGGAGGGGAGGCTGGTGTCCATGATGCACTGGGCTATGTCCACAACTCTCTGCAGCTTCTTGTGGTCTTGGGCACAGCAGTTGCCATACCAAGCCGTGATACATCCTGATAGGATGCTTTCTATGGTGCATCGGTAAAAGTTGGTGAGAGTCAAAGGGGACAAACCAAATTTCTTTAGCCTCCTGAGGAAGTAGAGGCACTGGTGAGCTTTCTTGGCCATGGCATCCACGTGGTTTGTCCAGGACAGGTTGTTGGTGATGTTCACTCCCAGGAACTTGAAGCTGTCAAGCCTCTCGACCTCAGCGCCATTGATGTAGACAGGTGCATGTACACCGCCCCCTTTCCTGAAGTCAATGACCAGCTCTTTAGTTTTGTTGACACTGAGGGAAAGGTTGTTGTCATGACACCATTCCACTAAGCTCTCCATCTCCTTCCTGTACTCTGACTCATCACTGTTTGAGATACCGCCTACAACGGCGGTATCATCTGCAAACTCGTAGATGGAGTTAGAGCAGAATCTGGCCATCTCCTTCCTGTACTCTGACTCATCACTGTTTGAGATACCGCCTACAACAGCGGTATCATCTGCAAACTCGTAGATGGAGTTAGAGCAGAATCTGGCCACACAGTCATGAGTGTATACGGAGTAGAGTAGAGGGCTGAGGACGCAGCCTTGAGGTGCACCAGTGTTGAGAATATGTTAGGAAATGATGATGTGCTTAGGCCGATGTGTGGCAGGCGAGATGGTGAGGAGGAGCACCAGACCCCTAACAATCATCTAAACAGATGCAAGTTCATGGACCCATTTACATATGCTGTAATTAAGAACATTACAAGCTGAATGTACACACGTGGTCCCACAAAAGCCGGCAAATTTTAATTCCTCCACACATCCCCAAGGCACTGTCAGCACAGTCCTATGAAAGTGAACTCTAATATGAGATTTTCCTGAGGATGTAACTAGCAGAGTAGATGAGAGTGAACTAATAGATGTAGTCTTACTCGGATTTTCAAAAAAGTATTTGATAAGCTGCACACTAAAGATCGTTGCACACAGGGTCCAGGGGTATTATTTTGGTAATGAACAGAGAAATGGTTAATGGACAGAAAACACAGTTGGAATAAATGGTTGATTTTGACACTGGCAAGTAGCTTAGTTTCAGACATCCATGCAATCAGGGCATCACTCATAAGGTCAGCACCAATTCAGTCAGCATTTGTTGTCCATCTTCAGTTGTCCCCAAACCAAATAACTTGTCAAGCCATTTCAAAGGATGGTTACAAAAATATGAAAGAGCAGAATTGGGCAACTCAGTCCATTGTGCCAGTGCCACCATTCAGCAACATCATGTCTGATCTTCATCTTAGCTCTACTGTGCTGCACTGTCCTCAAGTCCCTGATTCACTGGTAATCTAAAAGCTCTATCATTCTCTATCTAGAATATACCCAGCAACTACTCTCTTGGGCAGTGAGGAAGTTTCTTCACAACTCTGTCCCGACTGGCTGACACCTCGTTTGGAGACCATGACCCCTGGCTCCAGACACCGCTGCCTGGGGAAACACCACCCCTGATGAACCCTGTCAAAATCCCGTACCTTTCAACGTGACCCCCTCTTGCTCTTGTGAACTCACAAGGGTACAGGCCCAATTTGTTCGGTCTCTCCGCTGATGACAAGGTGGACATTCAAGGAATCAATGACATCATTGTGGGTCTGGAGCCACAAAGCTCAGACGAGGGCACCAGATTTCCCCCCTCAAAGAACAGTAGTGAATCAGGTGATGGTCAGTGCAATGGTCCTGCCACATCTCAATCCTATGACATTACTTCAAAGAGTGAACCCCTTGACAACGACCTCTAAAACTTATACGTGGATGACTGTGGTCCTTCGGTGGGTGGAAACTGGATACTCCTGTTTTGCTCTATCACCATAGCGACTGGCTGCAAAGCACTTCGGGACATCCCCAGGATCCAAACAAGTCATGGGATCAGGAAAAATACAGGATCGTTGGAAAAGATCCCTCCCAGTCACGTGGTCTACCCAGCGGCAGGTTTGTCACGCAAGGGGAGATTACAGCAACCAGGCCTATCCACTCGGGTTCAGACGGACGAGAGGTTTTCACCGGGAAAACCCCAAATCCTGACAGAGTACTTGCAGACTCGCTGTAAATCCTTCCCCACCGCCGCCTCACGCTGTTCCGGAAGGTGCGGGGGCGGCGAATAAAACAAACACACGTCCGTTACTTCTAGGAACCCCTCTAAATACACGAGGGAGGCAGGGGG
The DNA here is from genome assembly GCF_009764475.1 of Pristis pectinata. Taxonomy (NCBI): domain Eukaryota; kingdom Metazoa; phylum Chordata; class Chondrichthyes; order Rhinopristiformes; family Pristidae; genus Pristis; species Pristis pectinata. The sequence continues at coordinate 40,832,228 of NC_067417.1, forward strand.
TGAGTGAGAGCACACGCTTGAAGAGCCCGGATAGCCACTGTCCCCCTTGCGCCGCCCTCATGCAAGCCCGGCGTCCCTGAATCACAGCGGGACGTTTGGGAAGGGGAGCCCCGGGAACGGTGCAGACAACCTGAGCAACAGCGGCTGAGCCTCCAGTGTCCGCACAGAGTTTGTGTGCTTTCAACCCCGGAGGGGGTAAAGTGTTGGAACAACATTATTTTGAGGTAGTGACACGAGTCCAGAAACATTCACAACGTCACATTAAAGTAAGTGTTACGAAAGAACAAACTGAAGGCTGGGGTGTTCAGTCACCGACCATACCCCAAAATATGCAAAACAACACCCGGGGAGTTGTTATGAGGTTTTCCAAACTTGATCTCGTCCCACGTTAAAAAGGAAATAGAAAATAAGACCAGAGCTACCATTAAAGATGTTAAAAAGGAAATAGAAAATAAAACCAGAGCTACCATTAAAGATGTTAAAAAGGAAATAGAAAATAAAACCAGCTACCATTAAAGATAAGCTGATGGCGGTAACACTCAAAGACTTTAAAGGAGGGTCCGCACAAATGGAATAAATAAAGCCCCCTCCCCAAACTCCACTCACCCAGCACCACGGGCGGTCTGGTCGCATTCAAAAGGCGCCGTGAAGATAACTTGTCCTCGTAGCGAAGGGAGAAGAAGGATGAGGAGGAGGAGGAGGCGGCGGGGCAGGCAGCCGCCAGGAGAGAGAGAAAGAGGCAGAGGTTGGAGATCATTGCCCGGCTCTCATAACCCGGCAGCTGGAGCGGGGCCCAGGCCGATGGAACGCGGCGGATACAATGTAACCAGCGCTGTAACTAACGCCGGGCTCCGACCGACCAGCGCCACTCACCGACCGCGCTGTGGCTCGGCCCCTCCATAGCAAGCACCACGCTTGGCGGCTACACAGCAAGGCCCTATCAATCGAAGCTGGAGCGCCGTGTGGCGCCGCCCCCGGGTCGGTGTCGGTATGACTGTGCTGAGCAAATCAGCAAAGAAAGCGGAGCAACGCACGAAACCCTGGAGGAACTCGAGATAGCCAGTAGGAAAAGGTGGAGCAAGAGCGAGCATATGTACATGCATTTATCCTGGCTATCTCCCCTCTGTCTTTCAGTCCAGATCTTTATCCAGTCCAATGCAAGGTTGGAATACCATTTGCCTTGCTGGTTGCACTTTGAATGCACATATCAATTTTCAGTGACTTGTGCATAAGGGCTATCTTTCTGAACCTCAACACCTTTCAATTCCTCACCAGTTAGAAAATACCAAAGCAGTTTACCTCATACATTTCCACATATTTCCAGCTACCATGTGCTCGCCCATTCATTTACCCATCTACACCCCCACCACCCCGGGACTCTCTGCATCCTACTCACGCCCCATACTACTGCCCAGTTTTGTACCATCAGCAATTTGTATTTTCTACACTTTATCCCCTCGTCCAAGTTAATGATATGGATTATAAAGAACTGGGGTCCCCACACTGATTCCTGCACTTATAACTGAGGTGCGTAGGAACTTCTTGCTTAGGCTGGTGAATCTCTGAAATTCTCTACCTCCGAGGGTTATGGAGGCTGGATCACTGGGGGTATTTAAAGAGGAGGTGCATACATTTTTGAGAGGTCAGGAAACTGAGGGCGCTGGCACAGAAGGGATGAGGCCTGGGTCTGATCAGCCATGACTATGTTGAATGGCAGGGCAGACTGAGGGGCTGAATGGCCTACTCCTGCTGCTATTTTCCTGGGTTCTTATTTTCAACCCACTAGTCACAATATCCTCACTCAGAAATGACCTTCTGTCTACTAAGGGGTTAGGTAGTGTGGGGGTGTTTTGATGGGCAGCACAACATGGTGGGCCGAAGGGCCTGTTTTGTGCTCTATGGTTCTATGGTTTTAGTCCATCAACCGATCCTTAATCTGCCCAGTTTATTACTCTCCAGTACTGTGCACTCTAATTTTCTTTAATCACATCTAGTGTGGCACCTTATCAAAGGCCTTCTGAATGTCCAAGCATACCACATCAATTGGTTCGTCCTTATCCATTCTTCCACTTAAAACCTCAAAAAATTCCAACAGAATTGTCAAACACAAATTCCCTTTAATAATTTCCCGTTAATAGGACCCTGTGACCTCCTCCTGTGCTGTGACTTTTCTGGGACCCTTGGGCTTATGTTCGCGAAGTGTGCATTGCAAACAAGACCAATTTGCATAATGAACGGAAGAAAATTTGTGCAGAATTCATTGCCACTTACAAAAGTGCTGTAAAGCGCTGTAGGATGTGCTGAAGTTGTGAAAAGTGTCATATGAATACAAGCTGCTCTAAATGCAAAAGTGCTTCAGTAGTTATATTTGATTCAGTGTGGTATAATAGGCTTGAAATCAGGCAGGAAGACCATGGAAATAAAAAGGGCTGAAACAACAAGGATTGAGAGTAGTAATGAAAGAAAACAGAAAATGCTGTGGATTCTCAGCAGGTCAGCAGTATTTGGGGAGAGAGAAAAAGAATTAATGTTTCAGTTTAAGTGACCTTTCATTAGACTTTGCTTCACAAGTAAGAGCAAAAGATTGTTTTCGGACTAAGGGAAATGTATAGTGGTATTTCCCTGGCGCTGGTACCAAGCTGCTGATTTTCTTCATGTATTTTAATGATTTGGATCTGGGTGTTCAGGGCACAATTTCCAAGTTTGCAGTTAGAGGTGTAATGAACTAAAAGGAGGGCAATACTAGACTTCAAGGAGATACAGACAGACTGGTTGAATGGGCAGTAAGTGATGGATGAAATTTTGATTCTAGACAATATCACCTACTCACACAGTAAGGACAATTTACAGTGGACAATAACAATGTGGTAGGAAAGCACAGCACCCAGGGAATCCCATGTGATCACAGGGAGAATGTGCAAACTCCACACAAATTGCATCAGAGGTCAGGATTGAACGCAGGTCACTGGAGTTGTCAGTCAGCAGCTCAGCTAGCAGTACCTTTATGAAGAATATGCTTTGATTAAAATTCATTTCAAATAAACCAAATGAAGTGACAAAATTAAACATTTTCTTGGTGGGTACCATTCAGAGCACCCCTAGATGTGGCACGCAGCACGGCACGACATGGGCAGGTATGGTAGTGTAGCGGTTAGCGTAACACTTTATAGCGCCAGCGACCTGGGTTCAATTCCGGCTGCTGTCTGTAAGAAGTTTGTATGTTCTCCCCGTGACTGTGTGGGTTTCCTCCAGGTGCTCCGGTTTCCTCCCACATTCCAAAGACGTACGGGTTAGGAAGTTGTGGGCATGCTATGCTGGCGCTGGAAGCGTGGCGACACTTGCGGGCTGCCCCCAGAACACTACGCAAAAGGATGCATTTCACTGTGTGTTTCAATGTACATGTGACTAATAAAGGCATCTCATCTCATCAACTAACACTTCTCTGCCAGATCTTCATTGCCTGTAAATTCACCATCAACAGCTGATTTGCATCGTTAGTGGTGCAAAATCATAAGTAGAAAATAAGGAGGCCTGCATCAGCAACAAACTCACTTGAAAAGGATTCATGTTCCTAACAAAGCTTATATTTCGAAATGCTTAGCAGTTACAAATCAGTTTTAGGAAAAAAAATGCAAAACCTGCTAAATTGAATCCATTTTATTTGGGCCATAAACATTGTATAATCAGTTCAGTGGTGTGAGTTTCTGCCTTCTCAGCTGAGTCCTGTTTATTTGCTGTCTTCCGCCAACATCCACTAACAAAGCCCCTCTTCATTCCCACCCCCTAACCCAAGCGCCAGTTTACCAATAGAACTTCTGGAAAAGTAAATCTCTCTTCAGTATCTCGTCAAAAAAATGAGAGTGAAGTGGCTTTTATTTGATAATTTGAAACTGATGGCCAATTTTGTGGAAGTGAGAAAGGATTTAGGAAGAGTGGATTGGGATGAGTTGTTTTCTGTCAGGGATGTGCTCAGTAAGTGGAAGGCCTTCAAAGGCGAAATTTTGAGAGTACAGAGTTTGCATGTTCCTGCCAGGATTAAAGGCAAAGTTAAAAAGCATAGGGAACCTTGGTTTTCAAGGGATATTGGCGATCTGCTTAAGAAAAAGAGAGAGGTGTTTAGCAGGTATAGGCAACTAGGAACAAATGAGGTACTTGAAGAGTATAGAAAAAGTAAGAAAATACTAAAAAAGGAAATCAGGAAGGCAAAAAGAAGACATGAGGTTGCTTTGGCAGATAATGTGAAGGTAAATCTGAAGGGTTTCTACAAGTATATGAAGAATAAAAGGATAGTAAGGGACAAAATTGGTCCCCTAGAAGATCAGAGTGGTCGTCTATGTGTGGAGCCTCAGGAGATGGGGGAGATCTTAAACAATTTTTTTGCATCAGTATTTACGCAGGAAACGGGCATAGTGGATATGGAAGGAAGGGAAACAAGCAATAGAGTCATGGAACATACAGAGATTAAGGAGGAGGAGGTGCTTGCTGCCTTACAGAGAATAAAGGTAGATAAATTCCCTGGGCCAGATAAGATATTTCCTCGGACATTGAGGGAGACTAGTGTAGAAATTGCAGGGGCCCTGGCAGATATATTTAAAATGTCCTTAGCCACGGATGTGGTGCCGGAGGACTGGAGGGGAGCTCATGTTGTTGCATTGTTTAAAAAAGGATCTAAAAGTAAGCCAGGTAATTACAGGCCGGTGAGCCTGACATCAGTAGTGGGTAAATTATTGGAAGGTGTTCTGAGAGATCGGATATACAAGTATTTGGACAACCAAGGGCTAATTAAGAATAGTCAGCATGGCTTTGTGCGTGGTAGATCGTGTTTAACGAATCTTGTAGAGTTTTTCGAGGAGGTTACCAAGAAAGTAGATGAAGGAAAGGCTGTGGATGTTGTCTACATGGACTTTAGTAAGGACTTTAACAGAGTCCCACATGGGAGGTTAGTTCAGAAGGTTCAGACACTAGGTATCCATGGAGAGGTTGCAAACTGGATTCGAAATTGGCTATGTGGGAGAAGACAGAGTTGTTGTGGACGATTGTTTCTCAGACTGGAGGCCTGTGACTAGTGGTGTGCCTCAGGGATCTGTGCTGGGGCCATTGTTGTTTGTTGTCTATATCAATGATCTAGATGATAATGTAGTAAATTGGATCAGCAAGTTTGCTGATGACACTAAGACTGGAGGTGTTGTGGACAGTGAGGAAGGCTTTCAAAGCTTGCAGAGGGATCTGAACCAACTGGAAGAATGGGCCAGGAAATGGCAGATGGAATTTAATGCAGACAAGTGTGAGGTGTTGCATTTTGGAAGGACAAATCAAGGTAGGACATACACAGTAAATGATAGGGCACTGAGGAGTGCAGAGGAACAAAGGGATCTGGGAGTTCGGATACATAATTCCCTGAAAGTGGCGTCGCAGGTAGACAGGGTTGTAAAAACGGCTTTTGGCATCCTGGCATTCATAAATCAAAGTATTGAGTACAGGAGTTGGGATGTTATGGTGAGGTTGGATAAGATATTGGTAAGGCCAATTTTGGAGTATTGCGTGCAGTTCTGGTCACCTAACTATAGGAAGGATATCAGTAAGATTGAAAGAGTGCAGAGGAGATTTACTAGAATGTTGCCGGGTCTTCAGGAGTTGAGTTACAGGGAAAGATTGAACAGGTTAGGACTTTATTCTTTGGAGCGCAGAAGAATGAGGGGAGATTTGATAGAGGTTTACAAAATTATGAGGGGTATAGACAGAGTTAATGCGAATAGGCTCTTTCCACCTAGATTAGGAGAGGTAAGTATGAGAGGACATGGCTTTAGGGTGAAAGGGGAAAGGTTTAGGGGGAGCCTTAGGGGGAACTTCTTCACTCAAGGAGCGGTGGGAGTATGGAACGGGCTGCCATCTGACGTAGTAAATGCGGGCTCACTCTTGAGTTTTAAGAATAAATTGGATAGATACATGGACGGCAGAGGTCTGGAGAGTTATGGACTGGGTACAGGTAAATGGGACTAGCGGAATAACGTTTTGGCACAGACTAGAAGGGCCGAATGGCCTGTTTTCTGTGCTGTAGTCTTCTATGGTTCTATAGGATGTGATGCAGAATTGTCCACCTGGTCTGAACAAATATTTAATTGTGTAACCCAGTTACAAATCATCTTGACCTGAATACGGCTGGAGAACAAGGTTTTGAAGGTGGTTTTAGGCAGGTGGTTGACATGGCGAATGTGAAACAGCTAACGTTAATTTCAGTCCCTTGCTTATCTTCACCTATGTTAAGATTAATACGCTTTCATATATTGTATAGATTTTCACATCCAAAAAAGCACCAGAGTGATCTAATACTATTGATTTTAAAATATTTGCTTAAAATTGAAGCATATTTTCAATATACCTCACTGTCACTCCTTATATGAACATCCCTTGCAGATTGGCTTATAGAACTAATGGAAACTGACATAATAAAGATTTTGTGATGTTAAATGGAGCTGCTTTCAACAGCTTGAATTTTTTCCTGGTGAAAAATTTATAGACTGAAGTAATATTTGTGATATCAGGCGATAAAACTACCCAAATCTGCACAATGCGTTCATCTTTGGGATTTCATAGACTTTACTATAAAGTAAAGGGAAATGTTCTCTTAGGAAAAGGCTTATTCCTCTGCCAGGTGTCTAAACCTCAATTTGCAGTGTATGACTGAAGCATGAATTATTGTGTTGCGGCTGGCTGACTGTTTCTCTTCCCTATCATTTTTTTTGCTTGACAGGAGAGTTGAAAGAATACGATTGTTCACAATGTCAATCAAATGAGGTCCCATCTCGACAGTGCAGATAAGTATCACATCTGAATCTAAAGCACATGAAGCCATTGGAGGCCCAGATTTGAAAATTCCAAACATTCCAATTCAGCCTATACAGTAATATGCAGTAACCAACAAAAGTCTTGAAGCTTTGTGTTTTCTTAACACAACTTGTAAATATAAGGGTTTGATTGTACGTGTAAAGTAAGCACTCCAACTTTTATAAAGTAACTTCCTTGAAAGAAAACACATCATTATATTGAAAGGGCTGTTTAAAGTTTTGTGTTTTACTAATATAACCTAAACAGAGCCAGGTTTCAGTACATGATCTTTATATTTGTATTCTGAAGGTTCCCACTCCTTACTTAATGTTTCCATTCAGTGTCTAAAGACAATTGTACATTTAAAAGGATTTCTGCATTATTTTTGTTTAAAGGGAGTTTCTGAATGCATCTTAAATCTAAACAGTTTTACCTAGCAACTCTTCTCTAATAGGATAATTATTATAGCGGTTGACTTCCAGACCTGGAGCAGTGCTTAAGAAGTTTGCATTCTGCAGTCCTGATATACTGTAGATCTACTGCATGATCTTCAAGTCCAGGTCATCAGACAACTCCCCTAGGCATGTCTTCATTTTCACTATAACTAAATATTTTACATCCAGTTCTTCCATAATCTTGCTTTATAATTCCTTTGGTATCATAACCCGGTATCCCTACTTTATGCATCCTCGGTTAGTGGACAATACACAGCTTCATTCAGAATCAGTCCATCTACATAATGTGTGTTCATACACATACCCTCCAAATAGGGTATTTTCATGTGACTCCAGCTATTTCTGTGACAGAAATATCATCATCTACTGTCTGGAGAGAGTAAATTTCACTTTCTGTATTAGTTGTGCCTTCTTCATAAGGTAATCTAGATAAGGCTTCTGCTGTAGTGTTTTGTTTTGGGTGCTCTGTACTCTATGTCATAACTTCATTGAGACAGAAGGATGGCCTCCCTCTGGGTTCTTGGTGCTGCCTCTGTGGGAACAGCAGACTTCTGACCCAGAACAGTCAGCAGACACTGGTGGTCAGTCACAAGTGTGAATGGTTCTCCCATAAGAACTGGTGAAACCTGTAACTCCAAATATAATCACTAGTGCCTCCTTTACTATCTGAGCGTAATTTATTTCTTTTTTTGCTCAGTGTGCGTTACACGTATACAGTGGGCTTCTCGTGACCACTGTCCATGACATGGCTGGTCCCTGCCGCAGCGCCATAGTTAGAAGGATTGCAAGCAGGTTGTTGTTGTAATGCTCTGGAAGTGACTCACTGCTGAGGCTCTCCTCGTACAGATCTTCTGCTGGTCTTCACCCATCATGTACTTTAATAGCCGATGAAGTGACGTCCCAATACTCTGGCAAGGTCAGGTTGAAATCTGATGCAGTCCCAGATCATTCCGAGAAATGCCCAGAGCTTGCTGCTGCAAAAAGCTCATTTTCATGGCATTTATACCCTGTGTATGTACGCCGATGACAATGAACAAACGGTTTCAGGTTTTCTCCTTCAATGATGGCCCCAATTTCCTTTTTAACTGGTTGAAGCCCATTTTCATCCATTCGCAGACCTAAATAAACCAATTCCTTCTACACAGAGGCACATTTGCTTTTGTTAAGCTCGATATCATGTTGATGAAGTCTTTTGAACATTTCCTCCAGTATCTGAAGGCTTTCCGCCTCTGTGGAGGTAGGATATTATGTGGATTACACAAATACTGCTGGATCCCCTGCAGCAGTTTATTCTTAGTAACCTGGTATATGCATTGTGGGTGTTGGTTGTCAAGCAGTTTTGACTTTCTTTTCAAGATTAAGCTGGGCACAAGCATGAAACCTGTCTAATGCAGTGAAGAGATTATCCTCTGCTAATTCAACGTATAAGCCTTGAGAAGTGCACACAGGGCATTGTTTTCCATCCACCGCTTCATTAAGGATCACTTCTTAATCTCTGCTGAGCCAGACATTCTCATCTGTTTTTTACCCCGTCAGGGTAAAAGCCAGTTTAACAAGTAGCGGGAACACAGGATGTCGAGGGATATTGAGTGTTGGATAAAGAGAGAAGACAAAGCATATAACCAGCATAGAGAACTATTGATGGGGACGCCCATCAAGAGTATGAAAAGTGTAGGGAGATGCTTCAAAAGAGAATTAGGAAGGCTAAAATGGGTCATGAAAAATCATTGGCAAGATTAAGCTAAATCCAAAGTCATTTTATAAGTACATTAAGGGCAAAAGAATAACCGGGGAAAAAGTTGGGCCCATTAAGGGACAACCTGGGCAGTCTGTGCTTGGAGCCAAGAGGTATAGATACTAATCATCAATATTTACAAAGGAAACAGATTTATAGTTGGAGAATTCAGTGAAGGGGTAGGTGAAATTCAGTGCAGGTCTCCATAAATAAAGATGAGATATTCAATGCCTTAGCAGGCTTAAAGTTGGATAAGTACTCAGGACTGGATGGGATTTATCCCAGGCTGCTATGGGAGGCAAGGTAAGAGACTGCCGTGGCTCTGGCTGAGATTTTGAAATCTTCACTGGACACAGGTGAGGCACTAGATGACTAGAGAGCTGAAAACCTGGTCTCCCTTTTCAAGAAAAGCAGCAGGGAAAAGCCTGGGACCTATAGACCTGTGAACCTAACATCAGTGGTAGGGAAGATACTGGAAAAAATTCTGAGGGAGAGGATTAAAGATCACTTGGAAAGGCAGGGACTAATCAGAGGCAGCCAACATGGCTTTGTCAAAGTCAGGTTCTGTCTGACCAATTTGAATGAATTCCTTGAAGAGGTAGCAAAGTGTATTGATGAGGGCAAGGCAGTAGATGTGACATACATAGACTATAGCAAGGCCTTTGACAACATCACATGTGAGAAACTGGTTCAAAGGGTTAGGGCCTGTGGGATCCAGGGAAAGTTGGCAAACTGGATCCAAAATTGGCTCAGTAACAGAAGACAGAGGTTGTTTTTGCAATTGGATGTCTGTGACTAATGGTTTCCCACAAGGATTGGTGCTGGGACCCTTGCTGTTTGTAATATATGTGAATGCCTTGGATGTGGATGTGGAAGGCACAATCATTAAACTTGTGGAAGATACGAAGATTGGTGGAGTTGTTGAGAGCATGGAGGGCTATCAGACTGCAGAGAGATATCGATGTGCTGGTGAAGTGGGCTGAAAAATGGTAGCTGACTTAATCTAGACTAATGTGAGGTGATGGAATTTTGAGAGTGCCAATGAGGCTAAGATATACACCATGAATGGTAGGGTCTTGGGGAATATTGAGAAATAGAGGGACCTTGGAGTACAAATCCATAGATCCTTGAAGGTGGCAAAACAGGCAGATAATGTAGTTAGGAAGGCATATGAAATACTGGCCTTCATTAGTCAGGGCATCAAGTACTGAAAGAGGGAGGTTATGCTCCAACTTGATAAAACTTTGCTGGAGTCCTGAGTGCAGTTCTGGTCACCAAGGTATAGGAAGGATGTGATGGTGCTGGAGAGGGTGCAGAGGAGATTCACCAGGATGTTGCCTGGGATGGAGCAGTTGTTATGCAGAGAGACCAGAGTAGCTAGTTCTGTTCAGGTTCAGAGGGGACATGATTGAGGGATATAAAATTATAAGGGGTATATATAGATAGGGCAGACTGTAGGAAACTTTTCCCCATATCAGAGATAGATAAAACTAGAGGACACAGATTTAGGGTAAGGGGGAAGAGATTCAGGGGGGATATGAGGGGTATCTTCTTCACCCAGGAAGTAGTAAGTACCTGGAACGCACTGCCTGAGAGAGCGATTGAAGCTGGGCTGCTGATGGCATTTAAGAAGTGTCTAGATGTGCACTTGAATCACCCAGGCATAGAGAGCTATGGATCAAGTGCTGGGAGATGGCATTAACACGGCTGGGTGCCCACTGGTCGACGTGGATGTGGTGGGTCAAAGAGCCCGTTTTCATGCTGTGCATTTCTACTTAAGATCCTGAGTGGTCTTAACAGGGTGGAGGTGGAGAGGATGTTTCCCTTTGTTGGTGAATCTAGAGCCGGGGTAACTGTTGAAAAATAAGTATTGGCTACCTGAGACAGAGATGAGTTGAAGTTTTTTTTTCTCTCATGATGAGATTGTTTGGGTGGAGGAAACTTTGAATATTATTAGAGCAGATGTAGGTAGGTTTTTGATAATCAGGGTGGATGAAAGGTTACTAGTGGCAGGCAGGAATGGAACCTTGAGGTTGTTATCAGATCAGTCAGGATCTTATTGAGTGGTGGAACAATCTCAAGTGGCCATATGGTCTAATCCTGTTCCTGCTGCATAGATTTGTAAATATGTTCATATATTTTCCCAATCCACCCTCAACAGGTTCAGCCACTCTCTCCCCACCAGAGTTGCTGTGTTCATACAATCATCTACTATAATTTGTGGCCTTGCCTTTTGCCCATTAGCGGGGCTGTGCATTCCATTTGTCCTAATGTTCTTGCATCATCACCGGAATTTGTTCTTAACTTTAACATGCTTTTACTAATGGCACCTTCCTGAACTTCTAGTCATACATATCCCTCCCCATGATGTTGGAGTCTGTGGTTGTGTCAATGTCCATATCAAAGTCTTGATTATTAATCATTACTTTTGAAGTTGCTTTTGTTTGTTTTCTCATCACTAGTGAGATATATGCTACTTAAAATGCACCCCTTGCATTACTCATTCCCCTCGATGTTATGTAAACCTCCCTTCTGAGAATCTCTGTTGTAATTTCCTTCCCTAGCATGTGTGGAGTGGGTGGATTCAACTGTTAGGACATACACAAACTTATTTTACAGTGCACACTCCAAGAATATGATAAAGTTACATTCTGCAACAGTTTTTTAGAACAACTATGTAATAATGAATTATTTCTCCTGACCTCTGAGTCCGAGTTCCAAACCATAACTCCCCGTAATTTCCAAAGGTGCTAAATTGGAGTGATTTTGCTGCATTTCCATTACTTTGTTAAATGGGACACCTATTGTCCCACAATCACTGGCAATTAGTTTACCAATGTCCCATTAGTATCTGGCCCTGATGCCACTAATATGTTTGGCTTCTGGTGTTTGCACAGTCTCATTCTAAGCATTTCTACACATGCCCTATTCTTGGATGGTGTTATTTGCCCTGAGAAACATCTTCATCCATTCATAGTATGAATGAATACGCTCTGTACTTTGTCAGAACTGCTGAGATCTCCAGTGTGAACAGTCTGGGACTGGATTGCCATTTTGCATTGTTTTTCACTTTGCTTGCCTTTATATTCACTACAAATCTTGCAGGTGCTGCATTTCCAGTGACACGAGCCTGCATTTCGTAATTGCCACTTTTAATGGTGAACTTCTCAGAATGACCCTACCATCAGAGTCATGCAGCCATTCAATGCCTTTGATGATTAGATCACATTTTCCAACTGTGATTCCTTGTCATCGCATCCTTGCTGCCAGTGTGTCTACTCAGTAGGTTACAGAGTTTACAGACTTTTACAAGTAAAACACAAGGAGCTCAAACAAAGTGCCTGTAGTTTATTCAAGGGCTCTTCGCAGACAGACCTGAATTTTTTATACACATTGTTGAGCCCGGAGAGAAGCTCGTCACATGACACAAAGGGCTGACAGCCTTAAAATTCATAACCAATGTTACATATACCACATAATATTGCTTTTAAAAATAATCTACAGCATTAAACAGTTAAAAATGCTATGTTGCATATTGAAACACTTTTTAAACTCCTTTCCCCAGTTGATTGACACAAGCTGAATCTTTCTTTGGATGTTTTTACAAAATGTATCAACTAGTGTTTAGACCAATAGTTTGGATTGATAGTTCAGAGAACTAATAGTGTTTATGCACAATATGCAGAGACTATAGTGGGCAAGGCAAACAGATTCTCACAGTTAGGAATCCTTTATTTCTTTAAAAATATAATGTTATCGTACACAAATTGTCAATCTCCGAATTATATCTGTTCACTGAGGCTGTATCTTTCAGGATATTAAAACTGCTGCTATTATTAAAAACTTTTAATCTTCTAATTTAACATTCCTCTGGAATTTTGAGGTGCCATTAATTTATTTTGAAAGGGTTAAATAGGTAACAGAAGACAGCAGAATGAATTTGTTAAGCATTTTTTGTCACTGTACCTCTGGCTAATTTCTAGGTTTACATTTCTGAAATAAAAGCATAGGTCATGCCAACCACGTTTAAATTGGCACAACCTTTAATAATTTCAAAATTTCAGTACGTAAACAACTCAAGATGGAAGTAAAACTAGCAGTTATTCCAATGAAAAGACCTTTGGATGCTCTCAGGGAAGTTGCTTTCAGTCTGAAGCTGCTGGTGTCTGAATCAGGGCAACTTATCTCTGAGAGAAAACACGTCTACTTCCTGGAATCTTCTTGTTGCTGGGAATAATTTCTTAACAATACATCTTGAATTGCCTCTAAAGCATTAATGTCATAAATCTGGTCCAAATGAAGTGTGCCAGGCAATTCTATAACATGAACTTCCTGCTTTTGCTGGTTCTTCCACTCTCTGCACAGAGATAAGCTGTTCTTGCTGACAGTATTGTCACCGTCACCATAGACAATCTGCACTGGCTGGCTTGAAGGGAAGCCTTCATCATATATATATGTCACTGGTGTTGGAACTCCTGCTCCATACATACAGTAAACGTCCACCCCTGGTGGAAGCAAGTCAGATAGAAGACCTTTTCCATTTTGCCATTTGAACCAGCCGTCTTCATATCCTATATCAGTGAAGAACTTCCTGAAGTCATTGTACGTGTAGTTGTAGGTGGGTGTGGAGATGAAGATGTGGTCAGCTGGCCAGGCCCGTCTGGTGGGAAGCAGCCATGGGTTGGTTGTTGTTGTGCGTTGCTGCTCCCGTATCTTCAGGGGATCAAGAGAGAGGCCATAATTGTCGCCTGGACAATGAAGATCGAAAAAGCACACATGTGACCCTTACTTTGCCGTGAGCAGCACAATGTATAGTGTAGTGCGAGGGAGTCGGAAGAGAGCCTTACATTGAATATATTTTGCGCTTTTTATTTCTCTACTCTGATATGTTTTTGTGTCTAAGATGGTTAGCTTAATGGACTTTGTGGTGACAGGAGATTTGAAGATCAGAACACTATGACTGCAATATCTTAGTTCTGCATTTGTTCAAAACTAATTGCTTGTCCTGAAAATGTGAAAAGCACTTTAAAATGTAAATTCTTTCTTATCAGATCAGTTTGTATCTGCATCCTAATGTCATTGATTAGCCTGCAACAGAGTTCCAGAGTTATTTTTGTACGAAGACCAGGATCTATAACAGGCAATACTTCTTGTGTTTCTTTTCTTTTTAGGAGTTTACATTTTATGTTGTAACTACAATACATCAAGACACAGTATTATGACAGACTCAGAATCTCTCAGAACCAGCATTCAAGGCGTCGATATAAATTGTTGATCTTTAGTTCTCAATTGCCTGAGTACTTCCAGATTAGTTCTTTAACAAAAAGGGCCTCATAACTCTCTCTGCACTGCTTTCAGGCCATAGGCATTTCCTGTGTGGCTCGGTGACAATTATTCAATGTATCAAGGGTTGGCCTGACCGCAGAGAGCGAAAGATTTATCATACTGGCTGGTGATGATCTGGCTTCATTCATCATTAATCCACACCAAATAGACAAACCATGCAGCAATCACACTCCTATCCTTTAACCTCTCACTTAGACACATGCCTCCTATATTTTAGCCCATGTGGAATGCCTTTTGCTTATCTGTACTGAATGTAAATTTCCATGGTGCTGCCCATGTGTAGAATGTAGCTGTGCTATATTTTGTTTTTCTCCTACCTTTTCTACCTTTTGATTACACCAGATCTAGAAATTCATTGAATAAATGTCAAGAGATGTCAAACTGGCAATTTGTTCTAAAGATCACTTGCTTACAAAAACAAAATGAAAAATCTCTTGACATCCATTCCAGTCCTATAGCTCCATAAATTGTGTACATGTCCTGTGGCTCCCTCTCACCCTACTTCAGTTTTTGCCTTTCCCAAAGAATGAAAACTATGCTTCTGAATCTGCCCCATCGAAGTGTGGAAGCTGAGTCATTAAGCATGTCTGTAAGTAAAATGCAAAACGATTAAAAATAATAATCGGAAATTTTATTAGATAAGGATAGCAGATGAA
The DNA here is from genome assembly GCF_009764475.1 of Pristis pectinata. Taxonomy (NCBI): domain Eukaryota; kingdom Metazoa; phylum Chordata; class Chondrichthyes; order Rhinopristiformes; family Pristidae; genus Pristis; species Pristis pectinata. The sequence goes on from NC_067417.1 coordinate 40,847,245, forward strand.
GTTTAATGTGGAAAGATGTGAGGTCATCCATTTTGATAGGAAGAACAGAAAGGTAGAATATTATCTAAATGATGTGCATGGTAGTATTCAGAGAGGGGTCCCCATACAAGAAATACATAAAGTCAGCATGCAGATATAGCAAGTAATTAGGAAGGAAAAGGAAATGTTAGTCCATATTCCAAGGAGGAGGCAGTATAAAAGTTGAGGAGTTTTGCTGCAACTATACAGACTTTGATCAGACTGTAGCTCTGGTCCCGTAATTTAAAGAGAGATACTTGCCTCCAGAATGTTCACTAGATTGATTCCAGGTATGAAGGGATTATTCCATGAGGAAAGATTAAGCAGATTGGGTTTGTAAATCCCTTTAGTAAAATAAGAATATATGACCGTCAGGGTGCTTGACAGCGTAGGTGGTGACGGGATGTTTCTTCTGGTGTGGAGTCAAGGCAAGGGAGCATAGTTACCTTGTAGATAAGGGGTTGCTCATCTAAGGCTGAGCAGAAATTCCTTTTCTTATATAGGAATAGGGGGGCTGAGTCATTACACATATTACTGGCTGAAATTGATAGACTCAAGTGACGTGAGGACCCGACAGAGAAGTGCTGTGAAGAGAAGTGAAGTTGATGGCAAGATCAAATTAGGCACGTTCTTGGTGAGGAGCAGAGCAGGCTCGAGGGACAACATATCTATTCTTGCTCCTATTTCTTATGTAAAACACTTGAGCTTATTACTTGTGCATAGAATTTGAGACTGGTAGATTCACATTAAACTGGCATCTGATCCTGGTCAGGTTGCAGTTGGCGTACAGTGCACAGATCTTGTCTCCATGCTATAAAATATAGAAACAAGGAAGAAAGTTCATAAAAGATTTAAAAGGACTGAGAGAGTCAGAAATACATGAACAAGCCAAGTCCTTTTTCAGAAAAGGGAAGAAAGAGAAGATCAAATGGCGGTCATAAAACTTATGAATGGTTCAAACAGAGAACAGGGGAGAATTATAGTGGAGAAGCTAAATCTACGTTCAAATAGTTTCTAATAAATTTAATAGGGAAGTAAGGAACCATTTCGCTGCCCAGTGATTAGAATATGGAATGCACTTCTGTGGACAGTGGCCGTGGATAAACAGTTTAGATGCTTTCAAAAGAATGGACAAAAACATGAGAGAAGATTGACTGGTGTGGAGTATAGACACAAGCCATACTGGTTGCACTAAGTGGCCTTTTTCTGTGCTGTGTGTTGTCTATGTTATTCTATGTAACAGCTCAGATTAGAAGACAAAAAAAACTTCTTTATGATTCTGGCCACAGAGGATTATCTGTCTTTGACCGGTTTGCTGCTTTGCACATGATTGGCAGGCCATCCAGAACTGTCCTCCACTAGAAAAACACAATATGTTAGCAATACTTGACAGGTCAGGCGATATCAATGGAGAAGCAGGTTCATAAAAGAAGAGAAACAGTTTAACATTTCAGCTTGGTGACCTTTCATCAGAGTTAAGACAGATTTTAAGATGCAGAGAAAAAGAGGGAGAGATGGACAGGATGAAAGGGGAAGACAGTGAAATGGTAGAAGGCAGGAGTGATTGAATGGTAGAAGACACAGTGCAAGCTGAAAGAGTGGGAAGGGAATAAAAAGTCAGTCGAAGGAGACGTAAATGGAGGAGACAGAATAATTGTCTGAAATTGCGAAAAGAAGGAAGGGTGAATGTTGACGTCTAAAATAAATAGATCAGGAATGCTGATTATCCAAAATTGTTGAAGAGCCTGGAAGGCTGTAAGGTGTTTAGTCAGAGGGTGAGGTGCTGCTCCTTGAACTTGTTGAGCTTTGCCTGAACAATATACGAGGCCCAGTAGGTGGCAGTGAAATAACTGCTGATCAGAAGCCTGGGGTCAAACCTGCAGATTGAATGTGGATTCTTCTAAACTATCACTCATTCTGCATTTCATTGCTATCCTGTAGAGGGACCACATCACGAGTAGAAAATGGACTTCATTCCTTTATCCACTGTCCTTGGGGGTTCATGCCAATAATATTTTTTTTCCCAGGGTTCCAGCTTCCTCCTATTCATATCAATGCCCTTGAAAGATAAAAAGGTTTAAACCTATCTCACCAAAGTTAAAAGTTTCCAAACAAGTTGGACATGATAGCTTTTTGTTTCTCGACTGATCGTGTTCAAGTCTATAAGGTCAGTGCTCCCCGGGTTAGGGAACAGCCCAGGTTTAGAGCTGTTTGTACATGATGTTCTGGATTTTGAGTGTAGATGAGATAGTGGGCTTGGGGGATGCAACTCAGAGAATGTAAATTAAACTTTGAAATTTTTTGTGGTCTGCCTGGTTTGAATAGAGATGAAAATCAGATGGATCATATAACAGGTGAGCAGTTGGTGACTTCAATTTTTTTTACCAGGAAGTCAGATTGAAAGCCTGACCAACCAGCACCCATGCCCACCAACATTGTCCTGTTAGCCCATAAAGATCTGAGGAAACGAAGGTGGACACTAACTGCAGAATTTTTATGCATGCTGCAGTCTTCAGAATGTTCAATCAAAAGAGCACTATACAGCTCATAGATAGCACTAGAGTATCCCTCATCAGAGGAGGAACTTAACCCAAAATGAGAGAAGGCAGAAGACTAGACTACTGGACACTGGATGGTTCTCATTCCTTTCTCATTGTACGAGCCTCTTGCAACTGTAGAAAGACTGGGCAAGAGCAACAGTGTGTTATAAATTCCAGTTCTCTGGTATTCTATCTGATTCAGTACATAAATATGGTTTGGGAGTTTAGACTGCCCAATTCTAAATGGATACTTGATGGTTTCTGCCTATTCAAAGCAAAGTAGCAGCATGGAACACCATCATGACAACACGATGAAGCTGAGACAATTACTAATGCCCACGTGCACGCACTCTGCTGAAACAGTAGAGCCACTGTCTCAGTGTCATAGACCTGGGTTCAATCCTGACCTTAGCCGTTGTCAGTGTGGAGTTTGCAAGTTCTCCCTGTGACTGTGTGGGTTTCCCCTGGGTGCTCTGGTTTCCTCCCACATCCCAAAGACATGCAGCTTGGTAGGTTAATTGGCTGCTGTGAATTTACTCTAGTGTGTAGGTAGGTGAGTGGCAGAACATAGGGTGGCGGGTGGGGGACTTCAAACCTGCATTCTACCCTTCTCCAATTATTTTTACTTTAAGCTGTGATAGACACCTGGTACATTTTAATTTCCATCATTCTGGTCAGCAAGAAAGGGTTGCAAGAATCCTCTTTATTTATCCCATAACACCACCAAAACAGATTATCCCACCATTGCTATACCTGTGTTTGTGGGGTCTTCCTTTGTGCAAATTCACAAACTATTTACTACAATGAAAATCAAAAGAAAACTGCAGATGCTGAAAATCTGAAATAAAAACAGAAAATGTTTCTCTTTCCACAGTTACTGCCTGACCTACTGAGTGTTTCCAGCATTTCCTACATTACTTCCAAAGTGCGTCACTGGGACGTCCTGAGATCACAAGAGGTGAGATGAAATTTTTTGTTTCATGATCAAAAACATGATTTTCACAATTTCATACCTCCTGTGATGTCCGAGAGGAAATTTACAGGCTTTAGTATTTTATTAACAACTCCAGCAGAGAATAAAATGAAAATGAATGCACAGGGAGTGTTGGTACCTGAAGCAAGCACAGCGAGAGATTTCACAGTGCCACCCCACGGGGCTCCTAGTGATATGAACGAGTGAATGAACTTGTCTTTCCATGCCTGAGGCTGTTGCCTCAGGAAGTGTAAGATATAGAGATTCCCCATACTGTGTCCCAGCAGGTAAACAGACTTCCCATAGGTCATGTGCATCTCCTCAATCAGCTTCTTCAGTTTGTCAAAATATTCTTCTTGCTCATCTGTCAAAGGAAACGTACCAAGTGTTAAAGCCATGGGACATTTGTGCTCCAGTGTACTGTGTTGGCACTGGGAAAGGGCCAATTGCTGTTCATCCCGTAGTGTCACTAAATGCACTCCCAGGTAGGTTGCTGTGCCCACACCTCAATTAAATAAATCTCATCAGTAATTGGACCAGAAGAGTAAACCATTTTCTTTTTATGTACTTCTGCTTACATACTATTGATGAAGTTAATTGATAGCGATTGATTCATCTTGTAGTTCTCCGCAAAAAAAAGATATCATCCAACCCTGTTCTGAAGCAACATCTGTGCTTAAGGTGTTGGTGGAAGACTGAAAAAGAAGAGCCCAGCATGTTGACGGGTAGATGGTGATGAGACCATAGGAAGAGGAACTCGATGTGATCTTCTCCCTCAATATTCTTCCAGTCTCCCCCCTAGAATCTTCTCTCCACCTACTGATATGCCCCCAAACTCCCTCTGCAATCACCTCCCTCACTTTCTCCCCCACAATTCTGTCCTACCTACTACGCCCCTATTTTATCTTTCACCCCAATCTCTTCCTCCTCCAACCCTCATAATCCTGCTTCACCAACTGGTATACTGCCCATCCCTGTCTGCGATCGTCTCCCCAATCTCCCCCCCTCCAATAACCACTGTGAACTCCCTCTCACCTTCCCTGCCAATCACCTCTCATGACCCTGTCCCCCAATCTTCCTCCCAATCACCTTACTTGGTTCACTCCCGTCCTTGACCTCTCCCCAGCAATCATCCTGCCTGGGTCTTCCACACTCTGACTCCCCCTCGATCACCCTGCTCCCTCTTACCTCCAACTCAGGACCTCCACAATCTGTCATCGTGGGAGATTGGGGAGGAAAGGATTTTTTTTCTTGATTGCACCCTCAAGGACGAATCTGCTGCACTCTGTGGTTTGACTGGCTTGTGCAGTTGAATATGGAAGCCTCAGGGACCCTGTACTGTTCCCCTCCAATAAATGAGCACACACGTCACAGAATTCCTAGTGCCTGTACTCTTCAAATCTGGTAGTTGCTAATATTGTGCCAATTGGAGAAAACATTTCCACTGGCACTAGAACGAGGAAGCAGAGGATATCAATTTAACATAATGGGCAAAATAACTAGAGAAGAAATAAGGATGGCTTTGTTTAATGCAGTGAGTTGTTCTTGGCCTGAAATGGTGTTAGGGGCAGATTCTAAAAGGAACTCAATTATGAACAAGATGGAAAGGGGGCAGAGGGGGAAATGGGATAATTAGATAACTGTAACAAAGGATTAGCACAGCACTGATGGCTGAATGGCCTCTGTTTGTGCTGCCATCAAAACCCTCGCTCAAAATTTAGTGTTACTATTTTTCACCTGGTCATTACTTTTGGTGTGAAAGTGAGGTTTGGCAACATTATCTCTACTTACACGCTGCCACTCTCCAGTCATAAGGAGCTGCTCGAACAGTCTCATCACGAATGTAGCCCATGTTTACCAAGAACTGCACCAACGTGTGAAAATATCCTGCCAAAACAAAAGCACAGTTTCTACAAATGCCTGATTTTCCAAATTGACTACTACATTTATCCAGGCCAAAAAACACTGAAAGGTGTCAAATCTGTCACCAGAAGTAAACTGGACACTGACATTGTTTTCCTCGGAGAGGAAAAGTCTGACCGAGTATTCAAGCTGATGAGGGACATGGATAGGGTGGATCTGGAAAAACTTGTCCCCTTAGCCAAGGTGTCTATAACCAGTGGGCATTGGTTTAAGGTAGGGGATCTAGAGGAAGAATTTATTCACCCAGACATTGGGTGAAATCTGGAGCACACTGCCTGAAAGGCAGGGATTCTCACAACATTTCAGAAATACTTAGATGAGCACTAGACTTGTCATGGCATAAAAGTCCACAGATGGACTACTGGAAAGTGGGATTAGTATAGATGGTTACTTGATAGCTAGTGTGGACATGGCAGGCTGAAGGGCTTATCTCCAGGCTGATGACTCTTTGACTCTATAACTGTGAATTTCAATGCAAGGTTAAATCATGGACACCTGCTCCACAGCAGTGTTACCCCTCGAAGCCTTCAATGCCACTGGTGCAGCAGCACGACCTGAACTGAACAAACTGCAAAGTGTGGATCCAGAATACAGGAAAACAGATCTAACTGACAGCAAAATAGGGTTGGACAAACACAAGTAACTGATAGATAATTAAGGGTTTTAATATGGACACAATATTGGATATGGTAGATAGAAGGAATCTATTCCCACTGGTGGAGGAATCCAGAACAAGGGACTTAATGTTAAAACTGGAGCCAGTCCTTTCCTGGGTAATGCAAAAAGCACGCCTTCATCAAAAGGATACACGAAATTTGGAACCACCTCTTCCCCCTAAATGGGTTTGAGGCCAGGGAAACTGGAAAACAGGGCCTGGAGGGATATCGTCAGGTAAAGTAGGAAAATGGAGCACAGAATCAGGTCAGCCATGATCTGGATAAATGGTGGCCCCCTCTTGTTCCTAAGAGAGGAGGTGCAGGAAGCAACCGGGATATGTTCGCTCAGGAATATGACGTTCAAGGGTGGTGTGACTCTGCAGGAGCAGAATCTTTATGAGATATGGGGAAATGATGATGAGGAAGTGATGAGGATGGTGACAGTGGCTGTGGAGTTATGGTCATGGCTATAAATGCTGAACTCTGAGGTGAACTAGTAGCTGGAGGCGTCCTGTCTGGACAATGAAAGCAGAACCATCATATCCTAGCAGGTTCTCCATGGATTTCCTGTTTTGTGCAAACTGCTTGTTGTAGTTCCTCCACTACAGTGACTGATTTCAAGAAGTACTATCCTGGTTGCAAAGTGTTGCAAGGTTACAAGAGATACCACAAAAACCCAAGTGCTTTCGTTCTTTGCCACATATCCATTATTCCATAAGACGTGGAGTGATAATTATGGGAGAAAAGATTGGCAAAATTACTGTGCTTGCCAGCCAAACCTGTTAGCTTCAGTGAATCCAGATATTCTACCGAATAGGTCTTCCCAAAACCAGGAACTCGGGTCTCCACCCCAGGTGCATTGCAAGTTCTGCCTGTTGTCCGGTTGTAGACAAGTCTAAAAAAAGGTGTAATTGTGTCAAATACCAAAAGCTGGTAAAATATTACCAGATTAAAACAAACTGGAAACTGCATGTGATCTTTGACCTTTGTCTCTACAGGGCCAACACAGAGGTGGGTCTTTAAATTGCCACCCAAGTGTAATACTGGTGTCAACCTCAACCCTACATGGTAACTCAGTTTCTTTCTTCTCACAAGCTGCCTGAGCTGCTGAGTATTCCCAGCAAGCTCTGTTTCTATTTCAGATTTCCAGTATATGCAGTTTTTTCCCCCATGAATGAGAATTAAAGTTGTTGCTTTCTACAAGAGGTGTCCAATCTGTAGGACTGGTTGTAATTTCAGGCTGGAAACTAAGAACGTAACTCTTTGCACCTAAAGCTTTCTCAGCATTTCTATTTCAGGGATTAACAAAGGTCCCTGGTCTGTTCTCAATTTCTTGACTTCCCTTTACCTCTGTTTAACCAGGGGCCTGGTTTGCAGGAGCCAGTTCCTGTTTGATTCGCATTCTGAAGTCCAGTCTCAGCTTTACCACTGAGGGGAGAAGGGAAGCCAAACTTTGCAAGCAGGAGGAAGGGTGAGGGCGGTTCCTGGCCCAGAATGCCAGCAGCTGGTATCAGAAAGGCTCTGGAACAACTTAGATGCCTGTCCAATCTGCCAGGGGAGAAGAGAATCAGAGAAAGATTTTGGGGAACGGGGAAGCATAATCAAAGAGTCGTGGTCATTGAGAGATACAACAAGGAAACAGGCCCTTCGGCCCACCAGGTCTGCACTGACCATCAAGCACCCATTTACACTAATCCTACAGTAATCCCATTTTTTAAATTCTCCCCCACATTCTCATCAACTCTCCCCAGATTCTACCACTCAGTTACATATGAGGGGTAATTTACAGTGGCCAATTAATCTGCTAACTTGCATGCCTTTGGGGTGTGGGAGGAAACCGGAGCACCCAAAGGAAACCCATGCAGTCACAGGGAGAACGTACAAACTCCACACTGACAGCAGCTGAGGCCAGGATTGAACCTAGATCTCTGGTGCTGTGATTTAACAGCTCTGCTGGCTGTGGAAAGAAGCGAGGAGCAGTATTTAGTTGACTTTCAATGAGAAGCTTAAAGGAAAAATGAAAAAAAATTAATACTGGAAATCTGAAATAAAGACAGAGAATCCTGGAAATACGCAGCAGGTCAGGTAGCGGCAATGGAGAAAGAAACAGAGATGACATTAAAAGTATGAGCTGCATGGTTCCTGACTGCAGAGATTGCAGCTGTTGTGCCTTTGATGTTAGGAGTCATGGGAAGTGAGTCTCCTCCTTAAAGACCTCTCCCAATGACAGCCACAGTCCAGCAGAATAAAAGGCTGAGTCCTGTGTTGTGAGTGGCCCCAAGCCATCACTCTGCAGAGATTACCACAGCATCTCCGCTGTGCACCGCTGCATTAGTACTGTGAGGCCCGATAACAACGTGAAAAATGCAGAACATTATAGGTTCAAGCAGGCAGGCACAGACGCATATACAGCAATGTTTCTTACTTTGCTGTGGGGTTTTGATTCTTGTTGTACTGGGAGTTATAAATGAAGCTTGCAGGTTGCAATATCTGTCAATAACGCAGAAATGAACACTGTGCACATTAATGACATAATTACTTGTGCTCTTGACACCAGAAGAAATATCAGGCGCATTTAGCTAAACTGCTCCCAGAAGTGTCTGGTCCAAAGTCACACTGGGTGGGACTTCAACAAGAAATGATAATTAGCAAATTAAAACATGCATAAAAGAGCTTCTATGCATGATTTTCACTTAATAAAGGGTGCAAATTTTTGGGTCAAGTTTCTAGAATAATGAAGTCTAGCCACTATTGAAGAGACTGAGGGTGGAGCCCCGATGCATTGCCCCGGTATAATCTTGCACCCACTTAAGGAAAGCAAGAGCATGAGCTGAGAAAAAGGGATTGGGGATGCCTGGGAGTTTCCATTCCAGCTGAAGGAGTGACAAATGATTGATCCACGGAATCATCGAGTGTTCCTTTGGATCAAACCAACGGCACCTGTGAATGCTAATCCATGGAATAAGGACCATGCTATCATAGGAAAGAAAGACGTGCCAAAGTGGTGCTAATGTTTTTACAGGTAGAAGATACAGGAGCCTGAGGGCACGTACCACCAGGCTCAAGGACAGCTTCTACCCCACTGTGATAAGACTATTGAACGGTTCCCTCATATGATGACATGGACTCTTGACCTCACAATCTATCTTGTTGTGACCTTGCACCTTATTGCACTGCACTTTCTCTGTAGCTGTGACACTTTACTCTGTACTGTTATTGTTTTTACCTGTACTACATCAATGCACTCTGTACAAACTCAATGTAACCGCACTGTGTAATGAATTGACCTGTATGATCAGTATGCAAGACAAGTTTTTCAATGTACCAGTGACAAGTGACAATAATAAACCAATACCAATACCTCAATGCACTGTGTAATGAATTGATCTGTACGAACGGTATGCAAGACAAGTTTTTCATTGTACCTTGGTACAAGTGACAATGATAAATCAATACCATTACCACTAATGAATGCTCCATTCACGGAGAAGATAACCCACTGACAGATTTGAATCATAATTGAAACATCTGTGATGTTCTGTCTCAGATATCAGAAAATCATATGCAGGAAAATCACCAAACTGTACAGCTTTCCAATAAATTCAGCCCACCTGATGGCCAGAGATCAGCAAGGCCATGGAAAATTTGCACTACCTGATATTATCTATCCAGCAGTCAATTCCAATGGGCAGGAACATGTTGAGGTTGAGCCACAGCGTAAAGTAACTTTTGGTGTGCATCATGCACAGCCAGTGCACCAAGGCTGGCTTGTTCAGCTTCGCCTCCAGACGGTTCCCAGTGTGTCCAGGCACTTGGCAAACAGAAGGATCACAGAGTTACCACAAATCATTCGGCTAAAGTCTGCATGTGACATCAGTGTTGTCCATTCACCCTCATTTCTAATGGACATCAGGTGGTTTCTGCAATGGAATGTCAAGCCCTCTTGTCCCTTTTACCAGGCTTCTTAAAAACCGGAAGCAAGAGGTGGATTTTTTGTTCCTGGGCAATGGTTATTCTCACCAAGACCAACATTTGCTGCCTATTGTTAACATGCTTGAATTGCGCACAGTTAAACTCCGTTAATCCGCCATGTTTTAATTCGTGGATCCGGAGATTTTAATTTCCCCAGTATTGACTGGGCTACCCCCAGAGTATGGGGTGGAATTTGTGAAACGTGTCCAGGACAGTTTCCTGAGTCAATATATAGAGGGCCCTACTCGGGAGGGTGCAATACTGGACCTCGTCTTAGGGAACGAGGCAGGGCAAGTAACTGAATTGGCAGTCAGGGAGCACTTTGGCTCTAGTGACCATAATTCTATTAGTTTTAAGATAGTGATGGAAAAGGATGGGACAGGTCCACAGGTTCGGGTCCTAAACTGGAGCAGGGCTAATTTGGGGGGAAATTAGGTAGGATCTAGCAGAGATCAATTAGGTGAGCCTGTTTGAAGGGAAAGGAACAAACAGCAAGTGGGAGGCTTTTAAGAGTGTGATATCAAGAGTCCAGGGGCAGCATGTTCCTGTTAGGGTGAAGGGTAAATCTGGCAAGTTTAAGGAACCTTGGCTGACGAGAGATATTGAGGCTCTGGTCAAGAAAAAGAAGGAAGCATACATTGGGCTTAGGAGGTCGGGGACTGGTGAATCCCTTGATGACACTAAAAAGATTAAGAATACTCTTATGAGGAAAATCAGGTGGAAAAAGGGAGGGTGTGAAATGGATCTGGCAGGTAAGGTTAAGGAAAATCCCAATAGGTTCTATGGTTATATTAAGAGTAAAAGGGTGACCAGGGAGAGAGAAGGTCCCCTTAGAGATCAGCAGGGCCGCCTATGTCTCAAGCCGCAGGAGATTGGTGGGATTTTTAATGAATATTTCTCCTCGATGTTTACTGAGGAGAAAATCATGGTTGCTCAAGAGATAAGGGAAAGAAGTGGAGAAGTTTTGGAGGACATTCGTATTCCCAGGGAGGAGGTATTTGCAGCCTTACAGCGTATTAAGGTGGATAAATCCCCAGGGCCTGGCAGAGTGCATCCTCAGACTTTGTGGGAGGCTCGAGGGGAAATTGCTGAGACCCTTGTGGAGATATTTGCTTCACCGTTAGCCACTGGTGAAGTTCCCAAAGACTGGAAGATGGCTAATGTTGTTCTGTTGTTTAAGAGAGGTAGTAAGGACAAGCCATGAACTACAGACCAGTCAGCCTGACATCAGTAGTAAAGATACTGGAGTGAATTCTGAGGGACAGGATCTACCAGCATTTGGATAGGCAGAGTCTGATTAGAAGGAGTCAGCGTGGCTTTGTGCGTGGAAAGCCATGCTTGACGAACCTTTTGGAGTTTTTTGAAGAGGTAACTAAAAAGATAGATGAGGGTAGGGCAGTGGATGTTGCTAATGGACTTTAGCAAGGCCTTCGACAAGGTCCTGCATGGTAGCTGGTCTGGAAGGTTAATTCCCATGGAATCCATGGAGAGCTAGTTAGGTGGAACCAAAATTGGCTCGGAGATAGGAAGCAGAGGGTGGTGGTTGAAGGTTGTTTCTTGGAATGGAGGCCGGTGAGTAGTGGTGTGCCGCAGGGTTCGGTGTTGGGACCCTTGTTATTCTTTATAAATGATTTGGATGCGAATGCACAAGGCTTGATCAGTAAGTTTGTGGATGACACCAAATTAGGAAGTGTTGTTGTTAATGAAGAAGTTTATCATCAATTACAGGAAGATCTTGATCAGTTAGGGAAGTGGGCCGAGGAGTGGCAAATGGATTTCAATACAGATAAGTGTGAGGTGATGCATTTTGGAAAGTCAAACCAGCGTAGGACTTGTACTATGAATGGTAGGGCACTAGGGAGTGTAATAGAACAGAGGGACCGAGGAGAACAAGTGCATAGTTCGTTGAAAGTAGTGTCATGGGTAGACAGGGTGGTGAGAAAGATGTTTAGCACACTGGCCTTCATCAGTCAAGGCAATGCGTATAGGAGTTGGGACATTATGTTGAAGTTGTTGGTGAGGCTGCACTTGGAGTACTGTGTACAGTTTTGGTCAAGATGTGATTTGGGTTTTCACAGGAATACAATTCTTTCATCGTCAACACTGTTATGGAAATCAGATTTTGATTCCAATTTAATTAACTGAACTCAAGTATCTCAGCTGTTGTAGGTTTAATGGGCAAGTCTCCCATACATTAGTTTGGGCCTCTCGATACCAGTCTGGTACAAGTCCTCCCCAGGTTATGGCAGGGTTCTATTCCTGAGAACTGTTCATAACCCATAAACCTAGGCCAACCAAGGGCAACATGTAGTTAAACCAGGGCATTTAACTCAACCATTCAGATTTCTCTGCAAGATGCAGTGATATTGCTGTGAATTGAGTTCTCACACAGCAGAAGATGCCTGCAGCCCTGTTGCAGCTGACAAATCCATCCCACTGGTCTCCCAAACACCCATTCACATGTACGTGCTGTCCATAAGTTGGGCATTCGTGACCTGGGGAGGACCTGTACGTTATACACCGCTGCTGTACCCACAGCAGGAGAAAAGAAACTACTGTACCCCTGCTGAACCATTTCCCTCCCAGTTCTGCTAAGAAGAACACAAGATTGTATAAATATCTAATTGTCATCAAATTTTTCTTTTCATATTGGAATATAAAAACATCTCTTCCACTTCATGATGGTAAAACAGTCAGAGTATAGCAATGTAATCAACAACCAGAGCAAAAAAAGTAAAATATCTTTAAAACCTCAAAGTTGATTCGATTCCATCAGGTCTCCTCTTAGAATCCCCTGTCAGACCTGACCCTACACAGTCTACAGTCAGAGCATTGCAGAAAGATCCAATGGGATCGAAGGTGGGGTGGGGGAAGTTGAGGGTTTACTTTGAAAACAGCTGGGGGGAATGTGTCCCTGTTGCATTCATGGTTAGGGGTATCAATTAGCAAAGGGGGGAAACAATTTTTGGGAACTATCTCACTCACTCAGTCTCTGCTAGTTGCCAAAGTGCAGAAGTAAAATTTAAGCAATTTAAGATACGATAAGATCTTTATTAGTCACATGTACATCGAAACACACAGTGAAATGCATCTTTTGCGTAGAGTGTTCTGGGGCGGCAGCCTGCAAGTGGCGCCACGCTTCCGGCGCCAACATAGCACGCCCACAACTTCCTAACCTGAACGTCTTTGGAATGTGGGAGGAAACCGGAGCACCCGGAGGAAACCCACGCAGACACGGGGAGAATGTACAAACTCCTTAGAGACAGTGGCCGGAATTGAACCCAGGTCGCTGGCGCTGTAATAGCATTACACTAACCGCTACACTACCGTGCCTGCCCCTACACTACCGTGCCTGCAATTTGCTTTGGTAAATCAGTTGCCAACCCTTTGATTTTAGGTCAGTGTTTCCTTTCACCATCCTTTCCTTTTCCTGCCTCCAACAAATTCTAGCTACTCAATAGGTGGTAACAGCTGCTTTTTTCCCCATTAACATCATTGTGTCTGTCAGTAACATTTTTTTCACGAAAGTAATTGCTTCCCTTTAGGTGGTTAATAAGATAGGTGAATTAATAGCACAAACAGAAATAAATGGGTATGATTTAAAAGCCATTATAGTGTTGTGGCTGCAAAGTGACCAAGATTAGGAATTAAATATTCATGGATATTTAACTTTTAAAGCAGATAGGGAAAATGGAAGAGAAATCAGAATAGCTTTGTACTGAGATGAGATAAAGGCAATACAAAGGAACCATGTTAGCTTGCAGTATCAAAATGTAGGATCAGTTTGGATGGAGTTAAGAAACAGCAAGAAGCAAAGAACATTGGTGGGAGTTATCAATAGGCCCCTAAACAGCAATGGTAATGCAGGAAATTAGAGGCATATTTAACAAAGGTTGTACAATAATCACAGGTGATTTTAATCCACATATAGAGTGGGCAAACCAAGTTAGCAGTAATAGTGTTGAGGACAAATTCATCGAATCTTTAAGAGATGGTTTTTAAGATCATTATGTTGAGGAACAAACAAGTGAAGAGACTACTTCAGATTTAGTAATGTAATGAGCGAGGATTAAGCAATAACCTGGAAGTTAAGAACCCTTAAGGAATGAATGATCATTATATAACAGAATTTTATATAAAGATTGAAAGTGACTCCGTTTAGTCTGAAAGCAGTGTCTTAAATCTGATAAAGCAATGTATAAAGACATGAGATTGATTTTTTTATGGTATATAGAGAAAGAATATTAAAACATATGACAGGAAACAAAACGATGGCTAACATTTAAAATATTCACAGAAAGCTTGAAGTCAGAAATATCCCTTAAAGGAAAAACAACCCAACAGAAAAAGCGGTCCAGCTGTGGTTATCAAGAGGAATCAAAGACAGCATTAGATACAAGAAAAGGGTTATAACCAAGGAAGCAGCATGCCTGAGGATTAGGACAATATCAGAATTCAGCAAAAGAGGACCAGATAAGGAAAGGGAACATAGAACACAAGATAAAAATAGAATCAGACTGTAACACCCACTACAGATAAGTAAAAAGGAAAAGATTAGCAGAATTAATGTGGGTCCCTTACAAGCCGAGACAGGACAAGTTATATTAGGGAATAAGGAAATGGCAGAGAAATTAAACAAACTTTAAATACATATTTTGTGCCTATCTTCAAGGAAGAAGACGCAGAAAACCTTCCTGAAATAACAGAGATCAAAGATCTAGAGTGAATGAGAAACTCATAGAAATTGTCAGTAAGAAAATTAGTACTGGAGAAATTAATGTGACTGCAAGGCAAAAAACTCCCCGGGACCTGTCAACCTGCACCCACGGTTGTGAAGGAGGTGACAATGGAGATAATCTATGCACCGGTTATTATCAGAATTTCACAGATTTCTAGTGTGGTTCCCACAAGTAGGAGGATTGTAAATAAACCTCCACTATTTATAGCAGGGAGTGGGAAAACTCCAGCACAGAGGCACAGTGATGGAGCAGTTGGCGCTGCTGCCACACATCTTCAGCAACTCAGTGTCACAATGGAGTTTGCATGTTGTCCTTGTGACAGCACGGCTTTATCCTGAGTGCTCCAGTTTTCTCTTGCATCCCAAAATCATGCTGGTCAGTTAGTTGGTAACAGTGAACTACCCTTAGTGCAGATTGTAGCAGGAGAGCCGGGAATAGCGGGGCAGGGGAGGGGAGGGGGGGATTGATGAGCATGTGTGAAAGAATAGGGGGAAGTAAGAAGGGGGATGGGACGGATGGGATTGCTCTGAGAGCTGGCATAGACTCAACCGGTTGAACGGTCTCCTTCTATGTCATGAGAAAATATGGAAGTCCAGGGATCAATAGGCCAGGAAGCCTTCATCGGTAAGAGGGAAAATGTAGAAACATATTAAGGAACAGGGCGGTTAGAAAATAATAACAATATTGAACCAGGTGAAAATAACATGCTTTTAATGCACGGGTGTTTTGCAAATATACTGTTGGTTACCTTCATTCCTGTGCAGGCTAACTTTCACCTCTGGATTGGACAGAATCAACACAGATTTATGAATGGGAAATCACGCCTGACAGATCCATTATAATTTTTTTTTGACTTTATAATTTACAGTACAGATAAGGGCAAACTGGTTGATCAGGCCTATACTTATCTCCAACTAACAACTCTGAAAAACAGATCACTTGTTCAATCTCCACCTGCTGCCTGTGGGAGCTTACTGTGCCCATATTGGCCAAAGGTTTTCTCACAGTGCCTATGCTTCATTAAAGTTTCACTGGCTGTGAGCTGGGATGTACTTGAGGGAATGCAAACACCATTGCTATGTAAACAGAAGACTTTATTTTAATAGTGGGAACAGCACCCAGTTAAGGGTCAGCACCGCCTACTCCAAGAACAGTGTGTGAACTTTGATCTCCCTTTTATTTTAAAGAGACAGGATTCAAGCTGGGTGCAAACATGGTGTGGTACAAAGATGACCATGATCTTTGCTGCTCTTTCACCTCACAACTGAAACATGAAACACTAATAGATTGCTGGAAGCCAGAACAATTGTGCCAGTTAATCAGATTCTTAACTCATTACATGTCTAAATCAAAGACAAGCAGCTCATTCTGATCAACTTGGCACCCAGACTGGGTTAGAATCAGGCAAAGAAACTGGGGATAAATTATGACTCATCTTTACTTACATTGTGCTTTTCTAATCAGAAACTTTACATGTCATGGAATGATGAAAATCATTTCTTGTTCAAACTAAGCTCATACTTTCCCTTGGTCAGTGTTCAATGTTACACAGTTGAACATTTCACAATCAGATCAAGCAGCATGAGATTGCTTTACTATGGCTGCAACTAAATCCAATGATATCAGGATGACCTATCTGAAGTAAACAGCATGCTTTATTAATCAGGAGTGCAAGGAAAGGCTGCTGTCATTGGGTAAGGTATTGAACATGTTAGCCTCACACCACTTGTCTTGCACTCAGACAAGGGAGACTTGCACCTTCCATGCATGAGAGTAATTGTTCTGGCTCATTAGATGGGAACCCCGATACAGCTTTCCAGGAAGCCAAATCAAACAGGATAGTGGGAAGGCCAAAGCGGAGAGCTCGGAACCCTCTCTGTTGCATTTTTGCCATCCTGAAGGGGTTTGTGGAACTTTCAATACCAAGCAAACTATGACATTAAAAAGGCACTCAGCTCCCACTAAAACTGGAGTGTGGCATATACCCCATTCGCACAACTTGATGCTCAGTTGATGAACTAATGTTGTAGATCAGCAGCCCGTTAAAGGCATTGCTTTATGATTTCAATTCAAATCAAAATCATGCAGTTACTAGAAGAGGTAATCAATGCAAAGGCAGCTTGTCAAACTAGGCTGATGTCCTGGATACCAAATATCTTTCACATAGCACATAACTCATTATGGTATTCTCTTTATCTACTACAATCTCCCAAGCAATATGCAGGATAACATGGAAGTGGCACCTTTCAAAATTCTTGTTGCGCTCTCACAAAACCCGAATGAAATGGGCTTACTGTCACTTTGGAAATGTGACAGCAAAGTAGCAGCAATGGTGCAGATGTCTTGCTCATCTTGGGGTCAAATGAATGAATTTATGGGCTCTGTAGGTTCCTCTCATTAAATGCAAGCAATATCTATACGGTTCATCGAAATAAACTCAAAAAACACACTATATTTAATTCACCCAATGCCCCATTAGCCCTGCTTACCGATGATCAGAGGTGGGAGCTCGCTATACAATACGTTTGCATCTTCTGGACCTACTGACGGAAACAAAACATCGATGAACCATAATGCTGTTGAATTTGTTGCTGACAGCCGGATAGAGAGAGCCACCAAGATTACGGAGAGGACAAAACTCGGTGGAGGGAGATCTCTCATTTTTTGTGTTCCCTCTCAACCTGAGAGGAGCTCACTGGGAACTAGCAGAGCTTTCAAGGTCCTGCTGCTTGCAAGTCAGATAGTTCAGGCTGAGTAAATACTCAATGGGCTGATACCCATCCCTCTGCCAACAATGGATTTCGACTCTAATCTCAAGTGGAAAAGAGCAACAAACAAAAAATGAGAAGATCACAATTAATAAGTGAAGGAATCCTGGAATAAAATATAAGCTCTGCTGCTTGTTTTGTGATGTATTTTGCATCATTTATGTATTTTGCTTTTAACAATTTTAGGATATACAAAGCCAATGAAGAATTTCCAAAGTGTAGTCATTCTTACCACGCTAAAATAAAATTTTAAAAATTTTTTTAATTAAATACAGCACACAATAAAACACACCAGACAAAGCTTTTGGTGAACAACTACACTTCTTTATAACCATTGATTCAAACAACCACTTAACTCTTTCGTTTCACAACTCTTTCAGTTACTTGCACAACTCCTCAGTTTACATTTACAACTTCCGAACTCGCCATGTGTATTCAGATATTACCCACTGGATGGGGTTCCATCTTGACGAGTTCTTCTCTGAGTCCCTGCTCAGGGTCTTCTTCTTCAGTGGTTGGTCTCTGGAGCCACTGCTGCTGGTAATCTTGTAAGACAACTGTTTACACATTTCTTCACATACCTTGCATACATTGCTTCATTCTTTATTTCCTTTACACAGCCTTAATTCCAATCCTTATCCATACAAGCATGCATTTCCTTAACTTCTTCAAATTGCTTCTGGAGCCATCCTACAATTATTTTAACTATTTGGGTCCTAAATGACCAGAGTGTTTACCTGAGCTTTGGAATCTATCAAATGACCTTTTCCACAAGGTATCCAGTCTCAAGCATTCCCAGCTGCTTGTCCTGTCCTCCAGATAGCTCACAGTGGGATGATTACAATGGGATAGTCCTCAGGGCTATAAAGCTGTCTCAGCCATGTTCTCAGTTGAGACTGACCATGCGTCAAACACATGACCTTCCTTCGCTGTCCCTCTTTGTTCTGTGGTCTCCAACATCTTTTCCTAGGCAGGGGAATATCTGATGGGATACTTGACATCACTCCGAGTGCTAGACCCTGCTGAGAACATGTGTTTCCTTCCCGTGATATATTGCATGTCGAATGAAGATTATAACAATTGCAAAAAGAGTTATTGGAAAATGAGTTTGCACCAGCCTGCCCATTGACATTGTTGTAAGGGTCCAACAGTAGCTCCCGATGTATTTTTGGTGAAGGTGTTACTATTTCACTCAGCAAGGCCAGAGGTGCAGAAGTTCACAGTGCCACAGGAGGAACATTGATGCATCTGCAGCAGAGGCATCTTATTGGACAGTGTGGAATCCTCTCCAACACCTGACCTGATGTACTTGATGATGGTACCGGGTCCCCAAGACTGATGCACATTGAACACAGAACAAAGGAGATCTTCTTTCATTTCCGTTTCTTCCTCACAAGTAGCAATGGAAAGAGGAATACGTTCGTTCCCACATTTCTTCATGGTCGCCGACCGTAGGTTTACGATCAGGTGATCAGCTTGGCAAGGATAAACTGCGCCAGTTTCTATAGTCAAATTGAAACCACATCTGGACTAAAATGATTTCCACTCCCACATTCCTGCCGACATAAATTTAGTAACAATAGCACTAGGTGTCATTCTGATAATCCTCTGGCTACATAGAGTCATATAGAGAAACAGGCTGGAAACAGGACCTTCAGCCCATCCAGTCCATGCTGACCATCAACCACCTAGTTGCACTAATCATACATGAATCCCACTTCTTTTTTACCCTCCCCACATTCCCTTTAAAACCCACCGGATTCTACCACTCACTGACACACCAGGGGCAATTTATGGCGGCCAATTAACCTACTGGCTCTTTGGATATTGGAGGAATCTGCAGCTCCGGGGGAAACCCACATGGTCACAGGGAGAACGTGCGAACTCCACACAGTCAGCACCCAAGGTCAGGACTGAACATGTGTCTTTAGTGCTGTGAGATAGTGGCTCTACTCGCTGTGCCACTGTACTGCCCCATTTTCAAGGGGGAAATAATCTAAATTCATTGAAGAGGAGTCTTTTCCAAAGATGATATCGGACTGATACTTCACTTTAATTCATGTTATTCTTCAAAAGCCAACAATGAAACAGTTAATTCATCCCACTCACCCCCACCTTCCGCTCTTCCACAAACCCCACCCCTCCAACTGCCCCATAAGGTCATAGGTTCCTGGCTCTCCCTCAGATTTGCCAGAAGGCCAATGCACTATTGGCTGTATCGTCACTGCTGTTATTGCTTGAGCAACTGCAGCTTTCAAACCCGAGATCAATAGATGTTGTTAGATAACATTATCAAGTGAGCAAATGGAACTGAAATGCAGATTTTCAAACATCTCCTCTGGAAAAGGCATCTCCAGAGGTACAATGCTTCCTTGGAGGGTCAGGCTAGTCTTTTGCTTAAATATCTGCTCTGGGAGTTAACCATAGACCATAAATAGGAACAGGAGTAGGCCATTCCTCCCATCAACTCTACTCTAGCATTCAATAGGATCATGGCTGATCCAACGTTCCTTAAGTCCATTTTCCTGACCCTTCCCCATAACCTTTGATTAGAAATCAACATCAAGTACATCAGGTCAGGTGTTGGAGAGGATTCCACACTGTCCAATAAGATGCCTCTGCTGCAGATGCATCAATGTTCCTCCTGTGGCACTGTGAACTTCTGCACCTCTGGCCTTGCTGAGTGAAATAGTAACACCTTCACCAAAAATACATCGGGAGCTACTGTTGGACCCTTACAATAATGTCCATGGGCAGGCTGGTGCAAACTCATTTTCCAATAACTCTTTTTGCAATTGTTATAATCTTCATTCAACATGCAATATATCACGGGCAGGAAACACATATTCTGATAATCTGATTAGAGATCTATCTACCTCAGCCTTAAATATACATGAGGACTCTTTCCCCATACTTCTCAATGTCAAGGAGTTCCAAAGACTCTCAGTCCTCTGAGAAAAGAAATTCCTTCCTCAGATCAGACTTAAATGCATACTCACTTATTCTGAGACCATGCCCTTTTGTTCTGAATTCGCCCATGAGTGGAAACATCTTTGCAGCATTTACTCTGTCCAGCTCCTTAAGAGTGTCATATCTTTCAAAAGGATCACCTCTTATTCTTCTAACCTCCAATAAAGAGAGTCCCAGCTTCTTCTCGTAGGACAACTCCTCCATACCTGGATGATGCGAGTGAATCCTCTGAGTGTGTCAATGAAGTAATATTATTCCTTAAAGAGGGGGTCGAAAATTATTCACAGAGCTCTCGACATGGTCCCACTCATGCCTCGTACTGTTGCAGTAAGACTTCCCTACATCTATATTCCATTTGCCTTGAAGTAAAGGTCAACATCCCATTAGCCTTTCCTATTATCTGCTGCACTTATCTGCTAGCATGCTGTGTTTTGTGTACCAGCCCTGAATCAAGGAATGGAGCAGAACCAATAAGTCAGACTGACATCACCTGAACTTTATCAAAAAATAATTCTGTTTTTTTTGCATGGAACATTCCTTGCTTGGTTTCAGAGAAGCTTTGAAGCATAATATTGAAGTAAACATGTCCCACAATGTTTGACTAATTCTGTTGCAAAGATCAATTTACTTCACTATTTGCACACAATGTTATGGAAACACAAATGCAAACAAATGCCCTTCACTCTTATTGCCTTCTATTTTTCCAGGACATAAAGTTACAGCTGGACCATGAACTGTTACTGTTGGTTAAGGTAATGGAGATAACTACAGGGTATTGGCTTCTCAGGCTGAACCTGCATTCACAAACAAATAGAGAATCCACTGAAGATAAGAACAGTGGTCAACCATTCAGCCCCTCTGACCTGCTCCTGTATTCCTGTAGATCATGGCTGATTGGCAAGATTTACACTCTTTTAGTTCAAGTCACTTGAAATCTTCACCCAACAAACATCTGCTTACCATTGAGAAACACATTATTATTCTGGTGAGAATTTCAGGCATATATCTCGCAACAGTCGTGATCTGAAAAGTAGCGTCACACATAAAGACACACCTTCCAAGAATGAATATGTGGTGAACAATATAAATTAGACTATTATATAATCATCAGTGCTGTCACCTGGAAGGAGTAGAAGCATTTCTCCCCACAGGACATGTAACAGGTTATCCAATGAGACCCACAGTGGATGCATTTGATTGAACAATGTGCATTGCCCTCATTTATATCTGGTTTAATTCAGCTTAAAATAACTTACATTGTGTGAACTGATGAAAGCAAAAGCTCGAACATTTTAATCATAACTGTGATAATAATTGGCTTCTGATACTCCACTTTTCGGGCAGAAGCAATCCATTTTAGGACAGCCCCATAGCAAAAAGGTGGTACAAAATGTTAATGACTGCCAAGCAGAAAGCACTTTTAAGAAAGAACCAGATATGTTTCTGATCACGGCATGAGGGAAGGACTCAGTGGGGAAGGACTACAGTTTAGGGTTCTTCTCCCACTGGAGAGGGAGGGGCGGGGTCAGGCGAGAAAACCCCTTAAATATTGTAAATACAGGACTGGGTAGCCTCCAGGGAGCCACACGGGTGGCATCGGTGCTGTGGTTTTTATATAAAAAGGTAACACAAATGATTGATCTGTACAAGAATGTAAAGGCTTGCACTGTTTTATAATTGTATACAGTTTGTCTTTTATTATGAATAAAGTTCATTTTGGAATTTAAAAAAGGTGCAGAAACCCTATGGTTATAGGGAATCCGATAGTCAGGTGATTCTGTAAGTGTGAATCTGAGACTTCCCTGGTGCCACAGTGAAAGTAAGACCAAGTGGTGCAGCAAGGTGGTTCTTGTGATGGGGCGGAAAAAACATTGCATACGCGGGGAGGTAGGTGGCGGGCTGGGCAGAATGAGGCGGGAGCGAACCAAATAGGAATCGACTCCCCAGCGTGAAGCGGCCTGCGTCCCCTTGGCAGACTACACAAATTATTTGCAAATTGTGTTAAAACCTCACAAACTTTTTAACTTTGTATGTGAATAATAGGATGACTTGAGCGCTCCGTGTTTATCTTTTAGAATGTATTGTAAGTAAAATATATTTTGAAATAAAAAGCGTAAGGGAGCAGGGAGAATCGTATTGACTCCGGCCAACTCGCGGTGCACGTTGGAGCAGGGTGGAGGTCCCGCGGTGATGGCCTCGTGTAGAGTGAATCAAGGAGCAGGGACGGACAGAGCGAAGGGGCAGCCAAGGAAATTGCAACAGTATCGGCCTCAGGATGAAGGGGGGAAGGGAAGCTGTGTGCAAGTGGACCGGGCAATGTGAAGAGATGTCGGGTAAAGAACCAGCGCTCCAGGTAGGGAGAAGCGCGAACAGACTGGGGAGGCAGGGCGAAGCGACAGGGAACGCCAATGGGGCGCAGAGGTGGCGGGCGGCAGGGAGAAGCACAAGCGGACCTGAAAGGAATAGGGCAGGGCGGAGTTCATGCGGACCTGAAAGGGTGAAGCCGGGTGGCGCTCAAGCGGACCTGAGAGGAATAGGGGAGGGTGGAGTTCATGCGGACCTGAAAGGGGCGATGACTCAGCGGACCGTGTAGGGTGAACCGGGAGCAGGGATAGACAGAGCGAAGGGGCAACTCACCGAGGAAATTGCAACAGTATCGTCCGGAGGCAGAGGAATGGTCCGGGAGACGTGAGGAGGACGCGGACTAGGCAGAAAGGATACGGGCAAATAGAATTATTGCAGATTGGTACAAGGGCGGCGTGAACATGGTGGGCCGAAGGGCTTGTGTCTCTGCTGTATGATGCTATGGTAGCGTCAAACCTCTTAAGACTTGGGCATAATGCTAAAAAATCAGGACCACAGAGGTTGGGATTCTCATAGCACCTTAGGGTTCTTGTGAAAAACCTGATCTTCCTCATCAACCAGAAAGGTTCCACTCCCTTGGTTGTGGAGACCTCCACAGCAACCTCCTTCAAGGAGGGCCTGGCTGTAGCCCTGGAGGGTTTCCTTGGTGGTCTTGCATGAAGAACATAGTTCCCTGGGCACTGTTCTTTGCTAGGTTGTTCAATTTCCTTTGACTCCCAAGAAACATTCTCCCACCACCCCACCTCCCATCCCCCACCTTTGCAATATCCCAAAATCAATTCATTAAGTAGCAACTCTCACCTACAGCTGGAAGAGTTCTGCTTGTATTATGATACATCCCTTCAGGAGCTGACTGCCTAGTTCACAGCTGCTGGGTTACATGATGTAACTTGCAATGGATCAATGGAGAATATGATACTGGAATTTCAGAGAACATCATTTCACTGGGAATACAATTGGAAATCTTGATTTTTATGAGACTCTTACAGTGTTAGCATATCCTGTTTTCAGCTGATGGTTTCACGAAGACCAGAATGACCTGGTCATTGAATTGCTCAGAGTGACAGCATCTACAAGAATCATCTGGGCTAGGATGCAAAGTATAGTTTGGCCTGTTGGTCATGCCAACTGCTTCCAGCATTTTCTGTTTTTATTAAAGTTTCCAAGACATCTGGCAACATTGCTGTGGGAAAACCTTGGATGAACTGCTGTAGGATATGGTCCCTGGTGGAATCAGACAATAATTATATATGGAGAAAGAATGGTGATATATCCGTGGCCATAGGGCAGACTGAAAGTTTGATGGAAATCTTAACACCTTCAGGAAGCAGTGATTCACCAAAACCAGCTTTGGATTTTAAAGTCCTTGAGGTTTGCAAAAAAACAGAGGGATATTCATCAGACATTCACAGCTTCGATACAGACTGCCTCTCCCTTGCATTGAACAGAATGGAGTTACTGAAACTGCATGGGTCTAACCTGGTGCAGACTCAACGGGCAGGAGACTCCAGCAAGTTGGTGTGTTGTTATTGGACTCCATTTGGTCAGGATGCTGACTGCTGGCATTTTGCAGGACAACCTTCCAGGTGATTTAGACAAGTTGATCAGTGGACAAGCTCGTGGCAGGTGCCGTATGCTGAGGATGAATTTGACATTATCTATTTTGGTGGGGAGAAACAGAAAGGCAACGTATTATTAAGTTGGTGGCAGACTGGGAAATGCTGACGTACAATGAGATTGGGTGTCCTTGTACACCGGTCACTAAAAGCAAACACGCGAGCGCAGCAAACAGTTAAGAATGCAAATAGTATGTTGATCTTCATTATGCCTTTGCTTACTGTGAGGCCATTCACTCCATCATGTCTCTGCCAGCTCCCGGGGAGCAATCCCATTCGTTCCAATGCCCCCCTCCTTATTTTGCAATAATAGGAAACAATAACCTGCTGCATAAAGTAAGTGTCTCCGTGTTTCCCTGTTGCTTGCTTTGCCAATTACCTTAAATCTGGTTACCAGCATTCCCACCAGTGGAAACATTTCCTTTCTACCGACTCTTGCAAATCCCCTCATAAAGTTAAATAATTATATCTCGTAATCTTCTCTGCTCTAAAGAGATCAACCCCAGCTTATCTAGACCACATGTTACCAAAGTCCCGTGGCCCTGACATTGTGCTTCCTCTGCACCTTGCCACAGAAGACCCAGAAGTGCAGGTGATCCAACAGAATCTAAAACTAAAAATGTGTGTGGTATTTTAAAGGGCTGCATATGGAGCAGAAGTGTGAATAATAGAGCATCAAGGACACCAACAGCCTCTGCAAATCAAAGTTGTTCATTTTACATATACAAAGGAAGATAATCATGAGTGGTAAGCTGCCGTATAACTGTAGCATTTTTAACAGATACAATCTAAATGTGTATCTAGACAGGGAATGTAAATGTGGTGTATTTAAATAGGGTAAATGTAGTATAAATAAGTTTGGTATATTAAATAGAGGGTCTATGAATGTGGAACTTTTAAGCAGGTGACGTTTAAATGCAGCATGTTTAAACAAGGGCTATGTAAATGAACTACATTTAAACAGAGACTGTATGAATGTAGTGTATCTAAAAAGGAACAATGTAAATGAAGTATATTTAAACCGATTGTGTAAATGAAGCATATTTAAAGAAGGACAGTAAATGTAGTATATTTAAGAAGGTATTTGCAGCATATTGAAATAGGGGCAGTATAAAGGTAGTATATTTTAACAGTGACTATTTACACAGGGATTTTATTCCATGGTCCACTGCGTTCTCCTACCGGATTCCTTCTTCTTCAGCCCTCGGCCTCTTCTACCTATCACCTCTCAGCTTCTTACATCTCCTTCCCCTCCCCGACCCACTACCTTCCCCCTCTCACCTGAACTCACCTATCCCCTGCCTGCGTGTGCTCCTCCCCCTCCCCCCAACTTCTTATTCTGGCTTCTGCCCTCTTCCTTTCCAGTCCTGATGAAGGGTCTCGGCCCAAAACGTCGACTGTTTATTTCCCTCCATGGATGCTGCCTGACCTGCTGAGTTCCTCCAGCACTTTTTGTGTATTGCTCCAGATCCCAGCATCTGCAGAATTTCTTGTGTCACAGGGATTTTATATATGTTATATAACAATGTACTAAATTGTAGTGTACTAAGCAGGGAGTTTGTAAATGTAGTGTATGTAAACATAGATTTTGTAAATGTGGTATGATTATCAGGGCCTGTATAAATGTACATTTAAACATAGACTGTGCAAATGTAGACACAAGAGATGGCAGACGCTGGGATCTGGAGCAACACACGAAGCTCTGGAGGAACTCAGCGGGTCAGGCAGCATCTATGGGGGGAAATGGACAGTCAACCCGAAACTGCCTGACCCACTGAGTTGCTCCAGTGCTTTGTGTGTTGTGTAAATGTAGTATATTTAAGTGGGTGATATATAAACACAGTATTTTTAAGTAGGGACTATTTAGATGTTGTGAATGTGGTAAATTTAGGTACTAAAATGTAGTGTATTTAATAGGGACTATATAAATGTGTTGTATCTAAACAGTATAAGTGTAGAATACCTAAACAGATTGTGTAGATGTAATATATTTAAATGGATATTATTAATGTAGTAAATTTAAATAGGGACTATTTACGTGTGGTATATTTAAATGACTGTGTAAATATACATTTAAATAGGTCATGTATAACTATATTTAATCTTAATCCTAAAGATAGTACATTTAGACAGGGATTGTGTTTAATGCACTCCTTCTCATTTTCTGGAGCTGTATTTCACACTTTACTGACCGAAAAGCTGAGAGTATACACAAAAATGGAAATTGCTAGAAAGGCTCCTAGACAGAAGTGGTTAAATATTTCTGTAGGGTGAGGTGATCTGTAACCAGTTTATCTGGAAGAATGGGTGTAGTCATTTAACGTGTCAGCAGTTCCGCCGCAGAAAAGCGTGAAGTGGGGCTGAGGTAAGTTGTTGGCTCCTTTGCTTTGGTTTTGTTTGTGTGTCCTGCTAAAATTTGCCTAGATCATGGTTGCTGTGCACATGCTTGGATAAGGGTCTCAATTCTCTACAGCCCTCTTGTTTCGTGCTTCATCCGGCACAGCAGGTAATCGGCACACAAAGGGTCTGTCGTACTCAGAACAGTTGGTCAGTCGCTAGAGTTACAGTTGATGCTCTGTTTTCAGCTCCTGTTTCAGTGAGCTCCATTCCAAGAACAGCACAAAAGAGCATCATGCAGACTTACTTCATCTGGAGCCAGAAGTACATGTTCTGATCAAAGAGGAAGAGAAAGCAAGGCAGGGAGGGATGGAAGTTCATTCATCAAGACTGTGCTGTAGATTTTCAGTGCAGACCTGCTTAACTGAGTAACATCTTATCCAGAAGGAAAACCCAGGAAGTTGGGAGAGAAGTGGGATTCACACTAAACTTTCAACACAGGTCAAAGACATTTGGATGGTTCTTGTGAAGTAGAGGCTGCTGCAATCCCCAAATTCACAGGACAGTCACAAGCCTTTGATTTACTCTACCTGGTGCAAAATATACTGGTAAAGCAAGTACAGAGGTGAGTTTAGTTACGTTTAAACTTATGTACAATTGATCAAATCAAGTTAGAACTGTACCACACTGTAACCACAGTCAGGTCTGATGGCAACAAGCCTGGATGGTTGGCGGGGCAGATTATTCCCATGCAGTCGTTTCCCATTTTTGTCTCACATTCGTTCCATGTTTATCTGTTTTCTTCCTTGAAATCTGGCTCCATCCCTACTCAGTCACAATAGATCCTCTCAATATGATGCCTGGTCTTGGATTACCAATAATAGGATTCAGCAGTGCAAGTGATATTAATCCAGCTGTCATCAGAGAGCACAATGTCCAGCTATTTCCAGATGATACCACACACAGACACACACACAGGGAGAAAACAGTGAACACACACACACACACACACACAGACACACACACACAGACACACACACACAGGCACACACACACAGACACACACACAGACACAGACACACACACAGACACACACACACACTCTCTCTCGCACGTGCACATGCAGACATGTATACAATGAGGGAGAAGTCAGTGGACAGATATACACCCAGACAGTTATAGAGCCACATATAAATATATGAAAATATACAAATTGAGTCATACAACATGGAAATAGGGCCTTTGGCCCACTGAGTCCGCACCGATCATCAAGCACCCATTTACACTAACCCTATATTAATCCCATTTTGTTCTCCACACAGTCCCATCAACTCCCCCCAGATTCTACTACTCACCTTCACACTAGGGGCAATTAACAGCGGCCAATTAACTTAACGACCCATGTGCCTTTAGGATGTGGGAGGAAACCAGAGCACCCGGAGGAAACCCACGTGGTCACAGGGAGAACATACAAACTCCACACGGGCAGCACCAGGGGTCAGGACTGAACCTAGGTTGATGTAGCTGTAAAGAATGTACATAAGCAGGGAGAGCAGGGAGAACAGAGTGAACGTGCACGCACGCACGCACGCAAGATCATGCACACACACATACTTAGATGTAGGGATGGGGACAGAATTAATGCAGATGCTCCATTGTAACAATAGAGGCACCATGGGTCAAATGTTCTCTTTGTTTCGACAATTTCTTGTAAATAAAGAAATAACACTTACCATCTAACTGGATTGCTGAGGGGATGAGCTTCGTGTTGTGGATACACTTATCATCTTGAAGGAGATCTGCTTCCTGGAGAATAGATACCTTGAATCCCCCAAGCTTACTGCAATACCAGTCGTGCTGTAGCAAGAGCCACCATATAGGAAATGGTGCCAATGTGTATTGTTCCAGATTCCAATATCTGCTGATGCTGGAATCTGGAGCAACACAGAAAAATTGCTGGAGGAACTCAGCAGGTCAGGCAGCATCCACGGAGGGAAATAAACAGTCGAGTGGGGATGAGGAAGAAGGTCTGTTAACAAGATAAGTCACAAAATGATTCCTTCTCCATCTTCCAGATCCTTCCGCTCACCCGTTGTTTGCTGATCAGGTGACCATCCTCACTGTGTGGAGGTCGGTTATTTGCCTCCTAATTTATTCCAGGCGGTTGGCAACGTTCACATCTGTAAGTGTCCCTAACTGCATTACAACAGGTGAAGCACATCTGAAGTGTAGCTATTGTTGCAAAGTAGAAAGGCAGCAGTAACCTTCTCCACCCATTGCCTCTCGCACTGATTTCATATCCAAATTAAAGCTATTGGCCGTTTGTTTTAAATAGATAGTGTCTTTATTAAAATAACAAACTGAGGAAATGCTGTATGAGTTAAGTATTCCCACACACAGAGCATCCTGACATGATGATCTGTCTCGGTGATGCTTTTTTTTGTCAGATAATCACTGGCCAATCACCATAAAAAATCCCCTGCTTTTATTCCACTGATGTTTTTTTACTCTGCATCCACAGAGAGAGAGTACGCACCAGGTAGAGTTATGCGTGAGATATCACTGTCATTTTTGATATTCTTGTCATCTTTTGGACTCCTGCAGCTTTTTGGAAAAATCACATTTCTGTCAAATAGCACTTCCAGGCAACTGGTAGCTTCCCTCATTCATCTTCCACACTGCCCCCCTGTCGATGCTATCACTGTCTGCACTTAGATTACATTGTCAATTCGGCTTAACTGCATGTCAGCTCTCAGTGCCTCTGGAATCAATCCCAATTGCATTGTCAGTGACAATGAGCAAGGCTGCAGGTGTAAAAACCTCCACAGACACAGCTGACGAAAAATTGCTGCTGTAGCTTTAACTTACCCTCCAGATGCAGAGCTGTAACAGTTCTACTTAGTGCCAACAAGCCCCCTGCTCATCTTTACCTCTTGTGGCTTTGGGCTCCTATGCAACGTCGGATCACATTTGCATATTCCTGGCGGGTTTGGCGCCTTGTGTCTACAGCATTCACCCTTGTTGAGTCAGGACTGAGTGAGATCTAAGGAAACAAACAACAATCTGCCAGAGGAACTCAGTGGGTCGAGCAGCGGCTGTGGCGGGAAAGGAATCGTTGACGGTTCGGGCCGGAACCCTGCATCAGGACTGAGAGCAGAGAGGCGAGATGAACAGTATAGAGAGGAGAGGGGTAGTGGCAGGAAAGGAGTCCGAGGTGATTGGTGGACTGAGGAGGGGTGTAAGATGACAGGCAGGTGGTGCCATCTCTAATTAGAGCTCTAATGAAAATGAGATTTCAGGTCCACGTTGCATCTTCAGCTTTAGTTCACCTGAGGCGTTCTCCTTCCTCCAGCAAAATGCCACCACTTCTCACACGGATTCACGCTGAAATGGACTTAAAGCCCTTTTCACTCCTGCACAAAAATGTTACAGTCACCAAGTGAATGTGACCAAGTCATCCCCACCTAAGAAATAAGTAGTTGTCAGGATCTTGGAAAGGACATAAAGCAAATAAGTAATGATCAAAGCATTCCTTGGCACCTTGCATGTGATGGAGATATTTATTGGTTCAGTTTACTGAGGGAGCAGTTTCTAGTGCTTCCCATAAGGGTTGTGCCTCATGTTACTTCGGTACTGAGTGCAGTTAATGGACCTCTCTGCTAGGACAAAGCTTGGATTCAAATACCCACCTGTGTTACTTCCCTCATGTTCCCCTCTCAGTAGCATTTCAAGAAGTTAACTTCTGGGTTGGGATGAAGGCAGTGCTAGTTATATCAAACCAAGTTAAAGGTTGGGGTGAGAAGGTGCAGACATTGAGTATTTCATTCCATGCAATTTGTGTTGGCAGAATTGATCCTCAGCAATCTCATAACTGGATGGGATATATAAAAAAAATTCTATTCATGCCGTCTTCAAACACTGGGGTATAGTAGGTCTAAAAATTAAAGGAAATAGGGCTGGGGGAAGGGCTACCCTGGTGCTACCCTGCAGAGTGCTGAATAGTTATAGCATTCTTGGCCCTCCAGTCTGAATGCTTACAGGATGTACCCTCCCTCCCGGTCCATGTCCACTTGTGCTGCGCTCTGCTGTGATCTGGCACGAACCCCTGGCCTCCCCACTGCCGTGCCAGGAACGTGGGCTCCCACAGCGATGAATCATCCCCCTGACTCAGTGTGGAGAGGCCGCCTGTGAGGGCTGGCGTTGGGCGGTCGGTGCAGCCACTCAGTGCTGAGGTGTGGGGCTCAGGGCTGCTCCCCGGGTGAGTGTGACCGCTGCTGGGGGACTGGCAGCACCTGCTGCCTGTGCTGTCAGACCAGCCAGATCCTACTGGAGTCTCTCTCTGCACCCCCTGTTGGGGCTGAAGGAAAACACTGTCTCCCCCTCTCCTTGTTTGGCTTTACAGCCTCCCCAGCCCCGAGGTTTCTCAAATGGCGCTCTCTGACCCTTGAACTTGTTACTGTAGGGAATCTCTCTCTATATAGAACGCAGAACAGTACAGCACAGGAACAGGCCCTTTGGCCCACAATGTTGTGCCGAACTAATCAAGATAGCAACTAAATGCCTAACTAAACTAATCCCTTCTGCCAACACAATGTCCATGTCTTTCCATTCTCTGCACATTCATCTGCTCTATATAATGCTATAATGAACCATTTTAGCACTGGGACTGCATCCTCCTTGTTAAGTGAATAAATTATGCAATTATGACTAAATGTCAAAGTAAATCAGGAAGGTTAAACTTCAACACATCTGAATTTTCTCAGTTTCTGGCATTCACAGTGCACACATTGGCTCTTGTACATATTCTGCTGTCACATTTCCGAAGTTCTTGTGCAATATTCCAAGAGCAGCAAGTAACTTGGGATTGTATCCAATCCCTGGCAGGCCACGACAGGGCATGGGTGTGGCGACATGCTGTGAATCCGATCGCTTGTATTCAGAGAAGGGAAGGCAGGAGGTATCCAACCAATGTACGTCTAAGTTTCTTAACCTAAACTACTTGGAGAGGGAGTTCACAAGAACAGGGAGACAGTCAACATGGAAAACTGTTCTTCACCACTTACCATTCACATCACTTGTCTCGCCGTTCCATTGTACTAGGAATTAAAACTGTTGGCTGTTTATTTTAAAAACGTAGTCTTAATTAAAATAGCAATCTGAGTAAAACAAATACAACGGCAGACTCTGGAAACTGATACAAGAACAGAACGTGCTGAAAGAACTCAGCCAGTCAAGCAGCATCTGTGGAAGGAGAAACACATTAACGTTTCAGCTCAGGGGCTGAGGAAGGGCCCCTCATCCAAAATGTTAGCTGGCTTCTCTTTCCACAGAAGCTGTTTGACTGGCCGAGTTCTTCCAGCACGTTCTGGTTTTGTAGCAAACTGACAGACTGTTAGGCATTCACACTCCAATGGTAACCACCAGCTTTTTATCTGTTTTGTGTTTTCTTCAGAGATTTGTAATGGTTTCTTTACTTAATTTCAGGGAATGGTGGAGAAAATCTGCCATTTTGTGTATCATAATCTTCAACATTTGAAAAGTCTCTCAGTTAACTGAGAACGTGATTAACATATTACCTGAAAGCTGATTCTGCAGCAGGATGAATTTGTTGTTATTAAGCAAATTTATTAAAATACCTGTTTGCACCTTCAGTTCGTTTTCCAGAGCTGCTCCCAGAATCCTGCCCTCTCTATTCAGGGTGGATCTGCCAGGCTCTCGGACACTCACTCCCTCTCCGTCCTCTGTTGGTTGCCAGATGAAAGGCCTGAGAAGAAGACAGCAAATAATTAAAAAGCCAAACAATCGCACAGGTTGAAAATCTGAAATAAAAAAAAACAAACCAGGTATGGTGAAAATACTCAGCAGGTCAGGCAGCATTTGTGGAGAGAGGAACAGTTACTGTTTCAGCTCAATAACCCTTCATCAGAACTGGAAAGAGTTAGAAATCAAACATATTTTATGTTGCAGCGAAGGAGAGGTCGACAGAAGAGGGTGGAGAGAACTTCTTCACTCAGAGGGTGGTGCGAGTGTGGAACGAGCTGCCAGTGGAAGTGGTAGATGCAGGTTCAATTATAACATGTAAGAGAGGTTTGGATAGGTACATGGATGGGAGGGGTTCGGAGGAATATGGTCCGGGTGCAGGTAGATGGGACTAGGCAGAAGATCAGGTCGGCATGGACTAGATGGGCTGAAAGGCCCGTTTCCGTGCTGTGGTACTCTGTGAGTCCAACAAAGGGAAGGTTTGTGGAAGGGCAGAGACCAAGAGAGGCTGTGGCAGTGCCAGCTGAGGTTGATAGAGCTAATTCCAGCTGATCCAGAGGGAATATAAATAGAAGGAGATAAATGAAAACTGAGAAGGTGGGAGAAAGAAAAAAGAAACTTAAAACCATGCTGGATTGATACGATACACACTGGAGATGGTCACTGCTGATGCTGGAAAACAAGTAAAAACTCTGCATTGCTGGAAGGATTCAGCAAATCATGCAACATCTATGCGGATAGAAAAATAATGTTCAGGCTGATGACTTCTCACCCGAACTTGTCAGTTTTGATTTAAACTGCAAAGGTTGGTTATTTGAAATAGTTGATGACTAATTCACACTGACAAACAAGAAATATTAACTCTGTTTCCCTTACCACAGGTGCTGCCTGACCTGCTGAATGTTCCCAGCATTTTTTGCTTGTATTTCCAACAGATTTCCAACATATGCAGTTTTTTTATTTTTGTTTGCCGAATTCAATATTTTCCCGTGTTATTGCCACACATCATTGGCCTTTAGTCACAAGTTTTCTGTTGGACCTTGGCCTTGAAATATGGTAGAATTTCCAATCCAATAATGCATCGAGTTTGCAGTTAATTAGGTCCTGGATCTCCTGATCATTTTCACTAAACCAGCCCTGGTGTGTTGTGGTAGAGAAGTCAACAGTCTCTTCACAGGGCAGTGCCAATGCTGTGAACACTCTGCAACTCTGATTGGTTAAGGGTCATCACGTTGTCTGTGAGATGCCCTCTGAGAAATTACCTTGAGACTTTCAACATTGATTTCCTTGTGGCAATGTTTCAGTTATTACTGTTGTTTTGGGGCTGGGCTGATGGAGATAAACAGGCAGCTTAGGTACGGTCATTCCACAGTTATTGGTTGCTGTCAAGGCATGGGTGATGCAAACATCCTTACGGTCCCTTGCTCCAATGATGACATAATTTAAATAGTGTTTGTGCTGGGAGTGAGGGAAATGTCATGAGGTCTTGTATTTACAGCAACACACAAGATGCTGGAGGAACTCAGCGGGTCAGGCAGCATCTATGAAGGTAAATGGACGGTTGATGTTTTGGGTCGAGAAATGTCTTTTTGTCTCTTTGGTGAAACGCTTTCCTGATAACAGGATCCTGAACACAACTCATTAACCCCTGCTTCCATCTAGGAGCTGATTCTTCACAATCAAAACAATTGCCTTCGTTCATCTATAGCTAAGTATTCCCTCTTGTTCACTTAGGAGATCTTGCACTGATCCCAGGACAGGAAAAGAAGCAACATTCCAAAAAAAAACTTGATAAACCCGTTTGGGTTTACCTTGCACACCTTGACAGAAGCAAAGCAACTTCTTGTAGTTTGATGGAAGGATGGAGTTCACACTGATATGCAACCACAATGACTCTCTCCTGATGTGTTGTGATTAGAATTCTACCTTGTCCACACCCCAGCAGGTAAGGCTCACCCTTTTATTAGCTGGCTGGAATTCAAACACCATACTTCTTGTGTAATGTTGACCTGCCTTCACTTTGTCTTTTGATAGAAACACATTTCTAGCAAAGAGAAATTATATTCCACTACGGAGTTGCCTGCAAACTCCTCTTTGATATACTTAGTAACAGACTTTCCAAAGAATGGTGCACCCCATTCCTCACACTGTTTGGAAGCTATTTGCCAGTGGACTGCATCTGATCTGTCACCTAAGTGGTGTCCTGCTGCTGCCCACATATCAGAATGTTGGCATTTGGGCCCATAGCTGCCTACTACAGATTATCTGATTCGGCTTTAGATGCAGGTTCTGTTCCTTCTCTCCAATCTCTACCCCACAGCCTTCCCCAGAGACTTCCAGGTTTACAGACTCAGGTGGACAGACCCGGGGTAGTTTGGGGCTGAGAAACTCCAACAGCAGCAGGTCAAAACTCAAAGGGGCTTCCAATCGCTTGTTGTCACCCTCCAACAGTTTAGAGCAACGCCAGGACGAATGGGGAAAAAGACAAGTGTGTTGCCTCTCCCACTCTGACAGCACAGCAAGAAGGTAATGCCAGAGCAAAGGATCTCTGCCACGTCAGCTGCTAATTGGATGCACCACCTGTGTGCTTCCAACACTTAGGCAGTTGTGAAAAATGATTCAGATTTTTAACTGCAATTCATCACTGTGGAATGAGAACTGGCAGAGGTCCCCCACGGCTTCCTTATTACCATAGTGACAGCTGCATCAGTGGCCCTTGATTCAATTAATCAAAAGGGTTCAAGGAGGATGAGGGATTAGGTCAATTCTACAAAGATGTTGGGCCAAGAGGCAGGAGCACATCAATAACCAATACACAAGACAAATGGTATGGCTGTAACCTCTTTCTCCCTGCATCCCCAGACTATTTTCAGAACAGTCACAGGGTCAAACTCATGATTCAGTTATGATTGATGTTAGCTTTGCTTTACAGCTGCAACCATAATAGATCTTTCAAATAGCAACAGCCTACCTATCATTAAAACATTGTGTGAAATGAACAGCTTCACTCGCATATACATAAACCATTAACACGAAGAGATTATTTTATACACTCTAGTCAACACTGTATTTCTTTGATTGCTGGTAGTGGTTAGCAGTTCTGGTCAGTTAACTCTCTGTGTTCTTTTCCTTGGAGCCAGTAGCAATGGGCTCTTGGACCAGGCCTTCATGTAAGTGTTGTACATCCCGACCAGTGCAGCCGCTGGTTGCCTTGGAGCTGAGCGAGGACATCAACATGGAAACCAAACGATGGCTGATGTTCAGGATTCAGGCAGAGAAGACAGCTGGTGGTATGAAAGTGGCGATTAACTTTTGGTCAACACGTTTAAGTAAACACCACCTCTAAAATTCCACATTAAGTTGTGACGTCCAAGTCTTCTGATACTGACCTCCATCCCAAGGCTGGGTCAGTGGAGGGGGTGAAGAGGAGTCTGAGTGGAGGGGGAGCATATGTTTGGCTTTCACCTGTGCCCTGTGCATGAATGGACACCTTTCCACCTAACCCCACCTCCCAACGCTTACAGTGCTCCAATCGGGTCTTAGACGGAGGGGAATTATTACTGTTGTTAAGCGCCCCTCTTTGATGGGTTGTAAGCTAGTGATGGGTCTATAATGGACGTGTGGAGTTTATACATCTCGCCTCACTCAGTGTGTAGACAATCAACAGCAGGTCAGGCCCCTAACATTGCTTGAAACTAAAAAGAAACTGCAGATGCTGGAAATCTGAAACACTCACAAGTCAGGCAACATCTGTGGGAAAAGAAACAGCTAATGTTTCAAATCAAAGCCCCTTCATCAGAGTAGAGATGGGAAGTGATTTACTTAATCTGAACCCAGGGCCTTAAATGTGAATAATGTAAACAGTAAAGACACGAGATGTGATTTGTCTATGGTGGATTGGTAATTACATGAAAAGATGTAATTCAGAAAAGGTAGTAGGGATAGTCCAGGGAATTATAGACCAGTGAGCCTTACGTCTGTGGTGGGCAAGCTGTTGGAAATGATTCTTAGAGATAGGATCTATGGGCATTTAGAGAATCATGGTCTGATCAGGGACAGCCAGCATGGCTTTGTGAAGAGCAGATCATGTCTCACAAGCCTGATAGTGTTCTTCAAGGAGGTGACCAGGCAGACTGATGAGGGTAGTGCAGTAGATGTGGTCTACTTGGATTTTAGTAAGGCATTTGACAAGGTTCCACATGGTAGACTTCTTCAGAAGGTCACAGGGCATGGGATCCAGGGAGGCTTGGCCGTGTGGATTCAGAATTGGCTTGCCTGTAGAATGCAGAGGGTTGTGGTGGAGGGAGTGCATTCAGATTGGAAGCTGTGACTAGTGGTGTCCCACAAGGATCGGTTCTGGGACCTCTACTTTTCGTGATTTTTATTAATGACTTGGATGAGGGGGTAGAAGGGTGGGTTAGCAAGTTTGCAGATGACACAAAGGTTGGTGGTGTTGTGGATAGTGTGGAGGACTGTCGAAGATTGCAGAAGGACATTGATAGGATGCAGACCTGGGCTGAGAAGTGGCAGATGGAGTTCAATCTGGCTAAGTGTGAGGTGGTACACTTTGGAAGGACAAACTCCAAGGTGGAGTACAAAGTTAATGGCAGGATTCTGGGTAGTGTGGAGGAGCAGAGGGATCTGGGGGTTCATATCCACAGATCACTGAATGTTGCCTCACAGGTGGATAGGGTAGTTAAGAAAGCTTATGGGATGTTAGCTTTCATAAATCATGGGATCGAGTTTAAGAGCCGTGAGATAATGATGCAGCTCTACAAAACTCTGGTTAGACCACTCTTGGAGTACTGCGTCCAGTTCTGGTCACCTCATTATAGGAAGGATGTGGAAGCATTGGAAAGGGTGCAGAGGAGATTTACTAGGATGCTGCCTGGTTTAGAGTATGGATTATGAGGAGAGACTAAGGGAGCTAGGGCTTTACTCTTTGGAGAGAAGGAGGATGAGAGGAGACATGATAGAGGTGTACAAAATATTAAGAGGAATAGATAGAGTAGACAGCCAGCGCCTCTTTCCCAGGGCACCAATGCTCAATACAAGAGGGCATGGCTTTAAGGTAATGGGTGGGAAGTTCAAGGGAGATATCAGAGGGAGGTTTTTTACCCAGAAAGTGGTTGGTGCATGGAATGCACTACCTAGGGTAGTGGTGGAGGCAGGTACATTGGTCAAATTTCAGAGATTACTAGATAAGCATATGGAGGAATTTAAAATAAGGGGATATGTAGAAGGAAGGGGTTAGATAGTCTTTCTTTTTCAATATTTTTATTAGTTTTCAAATTAATACAGACTAATATATCAATGTTTATACATGTAATACAAAGAGATCAGGAGAACAATCATGACATGGATAATCATAAAGAACAATAACGTTTAAAAAAATCTGTAGATCCAACGATCCGTTAGTGAATGAATATAATATAAAGGAAAAAGATTTATTATAAAATATAAAAGAAAGAAAAAAAAATCCCCAAAACAATAAGAAAATTTATAAACAATATATCAAACCAAACTAAACTAAGGAAAAAAAAATTAAAAAAAACAGAAAAAAAACTGGACTAAAATTTCTCAATAGAAACAGAGCAATATTATGTCGTCAACTCTGTTCCTCTAAATTGAAAGGTTATTATAAAGGGATCTATATCACATGAAAATATTGAATAAATGGACTCCAAACTTCCTCAAATTTAAGTGAAGGATCAACAGTACCACTCCTAATTTTTTCCAAGTTCAAACATGATATAGTTTGAGAGAACCATTGAAAAGTAGTAGGGGGTATTGGATCCTTCCATTTAAGCAAAATGGATCGTTTGGCCATTAATGTAACAAAGGCAATCATACGGTTAGCGGAGGCAGATAGATGGCCAGATTCCATCCTTGGTAAACCAAAAGTTGCAGTGATAGGATGAGGTTGTAAATCAATCTTCAATACTTTTGAAATAATGTTAAAAATATCTTTCCAATATTCTTCCAAAGGGGTTAGATAGTCTTAGGCGAGGTTTAAAGGTCGGTACAACATTGTGGGCCAGAGGGTCTGTATTATGCTGTACTGTTCTATGATTCTGTGATGCAACAGTGAGCCAATAATGGCTAATATTTCAAGAAATAATATACGGTTTACAAGTAAAATACATCCCCAAAATATAAAAGAAAACAACTAGAAAAGTGACTACGTTTATCAAGAGAAGTTAGAGATAGTATGGAATCAAAGGAAAAGGGAATAACCAAAAAACAGCATTCCTGAGGATTGGGACAATATCAGAATTCAGCAAAAGACAAAGACATTGATAAAGAAAGGAACTTAGAATGCGACAGGAGGCTAGCAAGAAACATAAAAACAGCTTGTCAGAGCTTCTATGGATATGTAGAAAGGAAAGGATTACCAAAAGTCAATGTGTAGAGTTTTTCATTTCCCTAACTCATGTAGTTAATATTATCGTCCCAGGTTTGTCAGCTACAACTGCTCCACCTGAGTCTCCCCATAGTATGTCACTCTTCCATCACGTTCAACTCTGCCTCTTTAGTTCTCTCTTTTATTACTGAAAATATCATCCAATGCATATTTTTCTTCTACAGTTGCTCATTTTCTCACGTTCTATTTCCTCTTTATATAGTTGCCCCTCACTTCCATTCATTTTCTTTCTTCCTCAATGACTATTTCATACTACTGCTTCCTCATTCTGTTTCCCATTTTTCTTTTCAGTGTCTCAATCTTCTTTCTGTCTTTGTACACCCAACTCATGTACATACAGATACACAATGTACCCTTTTGTTACCCTGCTTTGCCTTCACGTCACTTTTTACTTTTTGTGTCAGTTTGCCTCTGACCTCACTGTTGTACTTGCTCTAGACACTCTAAAAGGGAAGTCATTAGCATTGGTATTCTTGAAGGATGAGACCAACTAGATGAGGCACTTTCTACATCTGTAACCCTGCAACATTGTTTGTCCCTCTTTCCTTCTTCCTTGAGCAGGTGCTGAACTAATGGTCCACCCTGGTGAAGATGATGATGGGAACATGCTCCTTGTTTCTGCATCTCGACACGTCCTCCTGAGGACAGCTGAGGTTCTCGGACTTTACAAACTTTACAAAGATGGCTCCATGATCTCATTTTCCTACAGGGACAGGAGAAATTTTGAAAACTCAGGTATCATTTTCACATTAGAAGAAGAGATGCTCCCCAGCTTTGCCGTTGCTTCACTCCTGTGTCTTCCTTTCAGATAATATTGACGAATTTCTGACTTTAGCCGAGCGTCAGTTCATCGTTCTGCGAACGCTGGAGAACATAAAAGCTGTGGATGAAAAATATATTCCAGGATATCCCACAAAGTCCCTCTATCCGGGAGAAGCAATTTGTAAGTTCTAAGACTGGGAAACAGTTCTACACCATAATTGGCATTTTTACTCTTTGAAATATGAGTAACATTCAAATTATTTCATCTTTCATAAGTTGAACACCACAAAAATGTGGGAAACTCCACAGTGATCCATGCATTGCAGTTTCCATTCCTCCAGAGAAACGATCACAGCTCGCAATTCCTATACAACACAAATTAACGGCATCACAAGTGCTTTCTGTTAGCCTCAGTTCAAGAATAAAGCCAACAAAAAACTTGGAAAACATATGATCTATGCTTTCTTCATACTTAATAATGTATGGTGTACACAGAGTAAATGTCTGATCTATGCTTTCTCATACCATCATGGGTGGTGAGGAGCATGCTCAGGTATACATTGACTAGAAAATGGAAATATAAAAACCTGTTGGTTTAGTCCAAGTGGAAGGATATTAGAGTTCATGGGCTGTTATTCCTGTAGGCTAACCATCATGCCATTGAGCTAAAGAAGATTCACTTCGCAGTGAAGAATACACATGCTGAGGCTCTGGGATACCCATCTACCATTACCCACACAGGAAACTTGCTTTAGCTGCTGAGCCTAGCTCTATTGTGGAGAAGGACCTTCCGGGAGCTTTCTAACCTTATCTTCCAATGTTTTTGCTGTCATGGGAAACTGGATATTTCTGATTTATGCAAACGACTTGGACGCAGAAACAGTGCAAATTTAATCAACTGAAATGATGCAATGGAACTGATTCAGCTCAGATACCGCTGCTGGGCATATTATGTGAGTGAGCCTAATAAAAGCACAGACGATGTACAAAAGGGTATGATCTTTCGTTGAGATGTTTGAAAATGATAAGGGTTTGGGGAGAGCAAATAAAGGGTTTCTATGGGCAGGAGGATGTGTAACCAAAGGACAGAGCTTGAAGGTAATTGGCAAAGGAGCTGGAAATGAACTGAGGGGAAGATTCTTTGTCAGCAGTGAACTATTAGGATCTGGAGTTCATAGAAAAGGGGAAAACATGCAATAATTTTCTAAAGTGAATTGGGAGTCGCCTTGAAGTCATTTGCAGGGCTATGAGGAAAGAGCAGAGGGAATTGGACTGATTGGATCATTCCTTCTTGGAGTTGGCTCAGGCAAGATGCACCAAATGACTTGCTGTATGATCCTCTGATCAAGGTAAGGAACATGAGGAGGAATAGGCCATCCAGCCCCTCAGACTTGCTGCCCCAGTCAATGAGATCATGAGTGATCTGATGATTGGCTTCAATACTACTTTTCTGCCTGATTCTCATAACCCTTGACCCCTGCACTCCAAAGATCCACTTCCACAGCTCTTTGGGGTAGAGCATTCCAAAGATTCAAGCCTCAGGGAAGAAATTCCTCCTCACTTCCCCCTTTAGATGAAATGTTTCCTAGTTGTGGATTCCTCCACTAAGGCATTGTATCCTCATTCACTCTGTCAATAGTCAGCTCCAAATCTTGTACATTTTAATGTGGATGTGATGTGGCATGTTGTGCATAGGAAGGAAAAATAGGAGACACACACCTTTAAAGTAACTGTGATCTGGGAGTCTCTGCAGGTTCAACAAAAGCCATAGAATATTTAACATTAACACAAACCGGAGACTATATCAGTCTTTAGTCCTGATAGAAGTTTATAAAATTATGAGAGGCATAGACAGGGTAAACAGGCAGAATCTTATGCCCCGGGTGGAAATGTCAAGTGCTAGAGGACTTGCATTTAAGGTGAGAGGGGAAATTTTAAAGATGTGTGAGGCAAGTTTTTTTTACACGGAGAGTGGTAGGTGCTTGGAAAGAGCTGCCAGGGAGAGTGGTGGAAACAGATACAATAGTGGATTTTATGAGGCTGTTAGATAGACACATGAATATGCAGGGAACGGAGGGGTATGGATCGTGTGCAGGAAGGAGAGAATTGGTTTAATTTGGCACCATGTTTGGCACAGACGTTGTGGGCCAAAGGGCCTGTTCCTGTGCTGTACTGTTCTATGTTCCATGTACAAACAGTAGAAAATGAGTCAGGATCAAATAGTATGGTGCCCTGGTCAAATGGTACCTTAAGTATTGTGTCCTAATTCTGGTCATTGAGAAACAAGGGAGAGATTGGTCAACTGGCGATAATAGGAGAGAAGGTTCACAAGTCCAAGCTGAGGTACGAGAAAAAATTGGAACAACTTGGCCTAAATGAAATGCGATCTGAAAAAAAAATTCACAATTAACTCCATTTCAAATTTCAGTTAGGGATAATCCGTCTTGTTGCAACAAGTTCAATGTTTTATATAAAGGACCTCGAAGCAAAATCTGTAATGATCACAGAAGCCTTGAACAAATGGATGTGACAGCTTTGATTAGTGTCCACATGCTCAGTCCTCACATGTTTGTCTTCAGTTAACAGGTTGCAGAAAACCAAGCTTCTGCATGCCTTCTATCCATTGCATCATGAGGAGATGCTGAATGAGCTGGAATCACACTGGTACTCTCACAGGAAGCTGACACTACAACCCATTGGTGAGCAGACCAAAGTCTGAAGGTGGTCCATACACTTTGCGAGCTGTTTTACAGGGAGCGAGACTGGCTGCATCAGTCCCCTTATCTCTCCACACGATGGTCACCCAACTGCCCTGTGCCCTGGCAAC
Organism: Pristis pectinata; assembly: GCF_009764475.1. Classification (NCBI taxonomy): domain Eukaryota; kingdom Metazoa; phylum Chordata; class Chondrichthyes; order Rhinopristiformes; family Pristidae; genus Pristis; species Pristis pectinata. Next base: position 40,889,894 of record NC_067417.1, read on the forward strand.
TGTACCTAAAATCTTTCCGAACACCAACTTACCAACAACAAATCTAAATGTAGATCTAATCTAAATGTATGGTTATGCTTAGACTTTATCAGAACTCTCTCTGTTGCTTTTCTCATCTCAGCTTCTATGATCTTTTGACATAACTTTACAGTTGTTCAACTACCCCTGCTCACATTTAGTAGTTTCACTGTTCTTACCTGGCAACAGCTGGTGTGTTTTTATTTCTTCCTTTTATTTCCCTTCTTGTGCAAGTTCAATCACTCCACTTGCTAAATAATCAAAATGAAAATAAAACATTAAACCAAATTTTTCATGTCGGAGGTTCAACACTTTCGGTGGGGTTCTATATTGTGGGTTGTGTCAAGGATGCTATGTACTATGGGATGTGATGATGGTTATAGTCAAGTTTATTGTCATGTACACAAGTGCGGTGAGGTACAGGTACAATGTAAAACTTGCTTGTAGCAGCATCACAGGCACGGACATTCTGACAACACACAGAACACATACATAAATTATTCAAGACAGTGGAGAAGAAAAAGACTGTGTAAAACAAGACTTTATGCAGATTAATGTGTGGACGTTAGTGTGGGACTTCAAGCTTCTGTACCTCCTGCCCGAGGGTATCAGAAAGAAGATGGCATGACATGGATGGTGGGGAACTTTGATGATAGATGCTGCCTTCTTGAGGCAGCATCTCATGTAGATGCTTTCAGTGGTGGGGACGGATGTGCCCTTGAAGGATCGGGCTGCTGCAGTGGTGGGAAAATCCAGTAAATCATATGATACAACAGGGATATTTTATGTCGTATGTGTGGCATCCTCTGTGCTTCAGTATGGTTAAAGTAAGTGTCCAATGGAGAGTTTCTGGGGTACAAATGGATGATGGGAATCTAACACAACCATGGATTGCCACACTCTGATCTCAGTTTCTTTCCTAATATTAGAGCAAGACATCAGGCACCATAGAAAAATATTTCACAGGTTTATTGTTTCATTATCCTCTGTACTTTTTTACAGATTCAATTTGCAGATATTACGGTGGTTCTATTGCCATGTACTTCAGCTTTCTGGAATTCTTCACCTGTTCACTTGCACCAATGGCAATCTTCGGTACCATGGTGTTTGCTCTATCGATGGGCACTGTCGACAAATGCATCCTGTTTTCAGTTTTCAATATAATCTGGTCGACTGTGATCATGGAGTTATGGAAACGGCACAGCTTCGTCCTAGCCTACACCTGGGGCACACTGCAGATGAACAGTCAATTTGAGGAGCCCCGCATGGGTTACAAAGGCCCAATGGGTACAAACCCCATCACCCATCGCCGCCAGCCTTATTATCCCACATGGAAACGCAAAGTGAAAATCTGGCTTGTTTCTGTTCCAGTCCTGTGTTTGTTTCTTGCCTTCTCTCTCTACGGGATGTTTATTTTCTTAAGGCTGGAGGCTTGGGTCAAGGCCTTATATAGTGAAAATGAAGACTGCTGGGGCTGTATGCTGTATATACCGGGCATTCTTCACACTCTCTGCATTACTGCCCTCAATGTCTGCTACAAAGAGATCGCCGAAGTGCTGACAGAATGGGGTAAGGGTGTGTTGAGAACTGATGATAGAGTGCAGTCATGTGGCTGTATACTGCTAGTGGCAATAGTCCCCACCAGCCCTGCTTTTAAAGGAAGCCTTTGGACAAACTATTAGTGGCTTCAGGGTTATGTGGATCCTGTAGAGGTGCTACCTCACTTTGTCTGACAGCATGGCTGGGAACTGGAGCTCCCTAAAATTCCAGGATGCAGCATTTTTTTGTCCTGGGCCACCCTGCTTCCTTAAACAGCCCTACAACTATGTTGATTTTCCCCTAACTATTGACAGCATGTCCCAATGTGGTGGCCCAATGATGGCATTATATGTGGGTATCACCACCCAGTGATAACACACTCCCCCCCTCAGTCAGAAGGCTGTGTGCTCTCTACTTAAACAAATAACCAGGCTGCAGTGCCAAGGGAGTGTTGCACTGTCAAAGGTGCCATCCTCCACATCAAACAAGAAACTGGAGCCAAATCTGCACCTTAGGTGGACATGAAAGGTCCTATGGTAATATTTGATGGTATCCATCCTCAACCAACATCTCCTGGTGGTTGTCTGGTATTTTATCATTTTGCTCTTTGTGCCAAAATTAGCTGTTGCAACATTGGAATGGTGACAGTGCTGGGGGGGGGGGGAACGGCGCAGGTGAGTGGGGGAGTGTGGGGGTGTGGTGTTGATGGCGGTGACTAGTGCGAAAGAAAAGCCATGAAGAAGATAGAAAAAAGGCTAACAAGGGTGGAAGATTTAGCGGAAAAGTGTTTTTAAAAAACGTATTGCATCTTTTTTTCCAGAAAATCATCGATTGGAATCCTCTTTCCAAAACCATTTGACAGTAAAAGTGCTGGTGGTAAGTACATGCGAACACTTGCCATACATCCAAATTTGTCATGTTTTAAAGTGATGCAGTCTCAGCTACGAAGGCTGTCATGCCACATACCATCTTCAAAGGAGGCTGGTGCAAGACTCTACCGATAAGACAACATGGGGTCTTCTCAAACTTTCCAACTAGGCCAATTCTTGCCTTGATTGGGTCACGTCCGGCTGTGTATCCACAAGGGCCAATCACGGCTTGAGCTTTATACTGTCACTCATGATGCAATGGTGTGTCACCCAAAGGCACAGTAAATGGGTAGACCTAGAAGTCTGATGGTGCACACTCCTATTGTGTGTGCAGTACTGTAGGTAGGAGGTACGTGCAAGTATCCTGTGCCAGCAGAGCACCCAACACTTTCATGGTAGGTGAGCCTTACTCAGCATCCATGAGCTGATAATCAAACCCACATGTGTGCACATTGAGGCCCAATACCTGTTTTGAGCCAATATAAAACAGTTTGTGGTTCACCACAGGATTAATACCTTTTACTGCCACTTTGAGGGTTACATTTGCTGCCTTCACATGCAGAAGGGTTATCAGTCCATCTGATAATGGAATCAAATAAGGTTACTTCCATTGGAAAAACTTTAAATACAATTCCAAAAATGTTTCAGACATCCTTAATGATTAGTGTTGCTATTAAAATATTTAAAATCCAAGGACAATTATTAATTTTACTCTTCATTTTCAGTTTCGCTTTGTCAATTGCTTTTCTGCCCTGTTCTACATCTCCTTCTACCTCCAGGACCTCGAGCTCCTCAGAAAGGTAGGCATTTGCAAATGGTCTCCAGGTCCAATGCACCATAATTGCACTGTAGTTAGAACATATCGAGGATGACGGCCCGAAAAGGATGACGATCGTCCAATTTGGCCAGCAGCTTTTATTCAACATCACCTTGATGATGTCATCCAATAGCAATGTGCCAAATGTTTTTTTTTAAATCAGATTGAGACTGAAACGCATGAAAACTGAAGCCCAGCAACAAATCAAAATATTGAGATGACTGGCTACCTCCCTCTCCATTAAATCAGGAGAATATCTTTTTGACAACTTGAAAGCTGTGGCCTGGATACAACTGTAATTACTCATGCATTGGATGTGAGGCCCAACATACAAAGTAATTATATAAATTTAAATGAATTAAAGGATAAGAACATTGCAAAAATTGTGTTTTTCCTATATCAGGCACATGTTCAATTCACATATATATGTCCAGTGAAGGAAAAGTCCCGAGTTGTCATTTGATTGTAAAATGTAAATTTGGGATTTCCTTAAACTTGCTGAGGCCATGTGGATAATAAAACTGTCAGGGGTATCCTTCTCACTCCTGAGCTAAGTTTTGATCAACAGCAAATCATCAACCATGGCTAATTTTAGCAAAAAAAAAATTCTTAACAGGCTCCTATGGAATTCCAACACAGGCTGAAGCCCATTTATCAAAATAGGCTCATGACAGAGAGAATATTTCGCTTGTTGGGTATATTCACTGGTGGTAACCTCTAAGCTATCTTTAGTTTAGACATTTTAATTTTCTGATCTCCTTCTTTAATGAGACTCTGCTTCCTTCCAATCTAGAAACTTGCATCACTGCTCATTCTGACCCAGATCATTAATCAGTTCATAGAGACATTGCTGCCCTATTTCTACAAGACACTTATTGGTAAAGAGACAGGTCTGAAGAATTGCGCAGTGGAAAATGCACCAGAAATTGACAAGATAAAACCGCAAGGACAGAAGACAACATTTCCTGTAAGTATTTTGATGTGAGTAGCTTCACATAAGTGACCACCTTGTTCTATTTACTCCAAAACATCCACCGTAGATATCAGAATATAATTTGAAAACAATTCTATTATCATCTGCAAAATTGAATTATCAACCATCTTTAATACCCTATAGTGTGTGAATTTGCAGCTCTTTCCTTCATACAAGGGTAATTCAGAGACTAATGTAATTGCAAACTTAAAGTCTGCAAAACCAGGAATCAATCTGAACTTTGTCTTTTGTGTTAATGAGCATATTTGTATAATCTGTCAAAGAATCCATAAAGGTTTATCATTTAAATTACAATCACAGTCATCAAATATAGGATTTAATAAGCATGAAAGCATTTAGAAACCATTTAGATCTCTTAGTTTCAAAGCTTCAAATGAAGATTTTTGCAAAGGTTTAAAAATATTGAAGTATAGGCAGTTTAAAAAAAAATCACTTCTTTTTCCAAATGATATTAACTGCTTGTTTGGTCTTCTTCGTTGTCAATATGATGATACTCACTATCCCTTCATAAACTTATGGGCGCTCCTTAAAACAGGGACAAACAAATGTGCTTTCTGAGGGTGTGGGTTGTCCTGTCAGTTTTCTATTCATGGCTCCTCCACTCTTCACAATCTATTCCTTTTTTCAGCTGCCATGCCATCTTAAGTCCAATAGCACATGTTCCTTCTTCTTGTGTCTTAGCCAAGAGTTGGTAAAATTCACCAAGTGAGTCGGGAAGGCAAAAAGAGCTGACACTATCCTTAGACTTCAAAATGGAAGAACAGAACTGGCATTGAAGTCAGACTCTCCCACAGAGCCAGCGATGGCACTGAATTCAATTCCCCCATGGAGATGAGATGGCACTGAATTCAGCTCAGAGCAAGAGATGGCCCTGATTTCAGGCTCTCCCAACAGACCATCTATGCTGGCATTGAATGCTGATTTCTCCAGTGTTGCTGGAGAAATCTACATACAGCTTGACATGAAAATACATTGAACCTGAATTTATATTCTCTACAAGCAGGTTTGCCAGGAAACTAACAATCACAAATATTCAGAATGGAGTATATATCATACTTATCCTTCCTTATTGTGTCTTTCAATATACTGCACTCAGTAAATATTTTTAAGTATGATTAAAGAAAGGTGGAAATGCACTCACCTTAAATTTGAATAATGGTGGTGGGCTGTCGACGGGCTCTGACAGCAATCACTTTCCCTCCTGTGTTGTGTGGTCCCTATTTCAATAGTATTCAAGTAAAATGAACATGATATTAATTTAAGATGCTGTCATTGCATCTGATAAAATATACCCATCTTCCATTCTGCTCACAAGTTCCCTCACTTGGCTCTCTCTGTGTATCTGGATGTGACTCTTCTCACAGCTGAGGCAACCTGGATTCAATCTGTTCTCCAGTGCTGTCTGCGTGGAGATTGCACGTTCTCCCTGTGACCATGCAGGTTTCCTCCCGCCTCCCAAAGACGTGCGAGTTGGTGGATTAATTGCCCCGAGTGTAGGTGGGTGGCAAATCTGAGGGGAGTTGATGGGAATGTAGGGACAAATAGTGCAAATAGGTGCTTGATGACCAGTACAGACTCAGTGGGCCGAAGGGCTTGTTTCCATGCTGTATGACTCTATAAACTTTCTCCACATGAGGGCAATAGAGTTTCACAGGAGGGTGAAATGACTGGCTCCAACCTTGTCTGATGCTGATTGTATTTGATTTTCAGTTTCATTTTTGCCCTCGTCTACCACTATATATTTTTGAACTGTTAGCATCAATCCCCATGGCATTCCTTCTAGTGAGGAGGATGTTTTCTAAGATGGAAGCTATAGCATTACTGGGCTCACCAACTTCATAGCAATGGAAACCACAACTGGGTTCTGGAAACACTGGAGAAGAGGCCTGGGGTATATCTGTACTGAGAAAAGTGGGGTGGATGCATGCAGAGAAAATTGCACAGGGCGAACTTAGGAAAAGTAAGACAGGTGCTTGGATCTGGGATCACCAGGAGAGGCAAACTGATTACTAAGGACACGGAGGCAGGAACTAGAAAGATCTGGAGGTGTTGAGGCAATTCTGGAATCAGGGAGCATTGGTTTAAAATTTAATGGGTTCCAAAATCTTGTCCTTGTTTCTAGGATTGACTTGGAAGTTTGGGAAGAGAGGATATTAATTAGGGCCCCGGAATTCTATCGTGATGGAGAAGGGGGTTGCTTGGAGATCAGGGAATGGCAAGGTCTGGCAGTAATGGGGCTACTGGATTTGACATAATGGTGGAAGCAGAAATACCTTGTCTGGGGAGTGCAAGCAGCAGAATGGGTCTGCAAATACCTGTTAAACTGCCAAACGATGTGTTATTCATAATTATTGCTGAAAGCCTTCCTTGTCCGGAAAATCTCATTTTAAATATCTGGGAAATAATTCACTCAATCTAATTATTTCATGGTCTTTTTTTAAGATAATTTATGATACTTCAGTTATTTTAACCTGGTTGCATTACTTCACTCACTGTAAAAAGGTTTTTTTTAAACAAGTTCTAAAAATAAGACTGATTTACTCCCTGGTTTGGTGAGCTCACTGTTGCTGGATGTCACTGAACCCCCATTGGGGGAGCTAAATGCATATCATAGGGACCACTTACATTTTGGGGCTGGGATTCCGCGAGGTCAGCGGTGAGTCCATGGACCCATTAAGAAGCCCATGGACCTCGCCCTTTAACCTGCTTCGAGAGTGTGGGCACAGGAGAGCTGGTACAACGTGGCTCCATAAACTTGGGCTCAGTCTTGGCCTCGGGTGCTGTCTCTGTCAAGTTCGTAGGTTCTTCCTGTGATCACGCGTGTTTGCCCCAGGACGCTCTGGTTTCCTCCCACATCCCAAAGGCGTGTAGGTCGATAGGTTAATTGGTTGCTGTAGACTGCTCTGAGTGTGTAGGTGAGTAGGAGAATATGGGGGGAGTTGATGAGGAGGTGGGAAGCAATAAATGGGATTAGCGTAGGATCAGTATAATTGGATGCTTGATGGTTGGCAGGCGCTAAGTGGGCTGAAGGGCCTGTTTCTGTGCTGTATGACTCTAAAGAGGTCTACACAATCATTGCAATTATAATGCTCTTAAGAGGAAAAAATGAATTTCTTTTTTACGAGCTACTGGAATAAATTCATTCAAGTCCCTGAACTGCCCATCAGTCAAACCCAATGAGATCTTCTCAGAGGTTAGTCAGTGCTCAGTCAGGCTGGGAAATGATCTACCTTAAGGAAGTGAGTCACTCCATCTCTCAGGGACAGGAAAAGCAATGCTTTCTGTGACACACAGTCTATCTTTTATTCTTGGAACAGTCCCTGGTGGTGACTGATGTGTTTTCTGTCACTCTGATTAACCTCTGGATTTGACAGGGACCGTTGCGGGTACTATTTGTGCAGAAGTCTTCATGGTGTAGATGCCTGTGGCAAGGAAACATTGCGGCAGGAACACATCCCTTAGCAGAATGATTTCAGCAGCTCTGGGAGCACTGACTGGGGCAGTTTGGTCTCCACCATGTGTTAATAATGTAACTCAGCACTTCTTCTGGTTGAGTCTAAGGTAGCCAGCAACGCAGTAGGAAATAATTTGAGAGGGCAAAGAGCAATGAAAGCTCCTTCTTCACACGAGCCAGATCTAGCTGTCAGAGTTCACTAAACTGCCATTAGTTTGTGCACAATGTTTTTCCCCATTTAAGATGAGATAAGATATCTTTATTAGTCACATGTACATCGAAACACACAGTGAAATGCATCTTTTGGCGTAGAGTGTTCTGGGGCAGCCTGCAAGTGTCACCACACTTCCAGTGCCAACATAGCATGCCCACAATTTCCTAACCTGTACGTCTTTGGAATGTGGGAGGAAACCGGAGCACCCGGAGGAAACCCATGCAGACATAGGGAAAACATACTAACTCCTTACAGACAGCGGCCGGAATTGAACCCGGGTCGCCAGCACTGTAATAGCGTTACGCTAACTGCTACACTACTGTGCCTGCCCTTTTGCTCAGGACCTTCCAATTTCTACATAACAGCCCGTAGAGAACGAATGTAGTGTGCCGTGGTGATGTGGGCTGGGGTGATGGGGAGGTTGTGGTGTTTGTGAGGAGGGTGGGGGCATTGTGAGAGACTTTGCTTTGAATTCACAACCTTCCAGTCAGTGAACTATTACCATACTTCTGTAGCATCTATGTCCTGGGGGTCACCATTAACCAGAAACTCAACTGGACCAGCTACATAAGTAATAGTGGCCGTGAGATTAGGTCAGAGGCCATGCATCCTGCAGCGAGTGACTCACATCCTAATACCCCTAGCTCCTCCTCATCAGCAGGCTATGTCAGGAGTGTAATGGAATAGTCACCACGTGCCCCTTAAACATTCAACCCCTCCACACCAGCGCACAGTGACCGCAGTGTGAACCATCTACAAAGTGCACTGCAGTTCCTTGCCTAGGCTGTTCTGACAACACCTCCCAAACCTGTGCCTTCTACTGTTAAAGGAAGAACAAGGGAAGAAGGGTCATGAAAACACCAGCACCTGCAGGTTCCCCTCCGAGTCACACACCATCCTGGCTTGGAAATGCATTGCCGGTCCATCATTGTTGCTGGGTCCAAATCCTGCAAGTCCCTTTCCAACATCACTGTGGGAGAATCTTCGTGAGTAGGACTCCAGCGGTTCCCTTCCCGGGGGCAGCTGGGGATGGGCAATAAATGTGGAACCAAAGCCCTAAAAATTGAATAAACAAGTTAGAGCTTTGTTTCATGTGCAGTTCCTGTTATTGTCTCTCTGTTTTTCCAGGGAATGTTCGATGAATACATGGAGCTTTTTGTTCAGTTCGGATACGTCAGCCTCTTCTCTTGCATTTACCCATTGTCAGCCATACTCATCATTTTGAACAACATCACGGAAATCCGCACGGACGCTCTGAAGCTGTGCCACCTCTTCCGAAAACCTTTCATCTCACCGGCAGCAAATATAGGAGTCTGGCAGGTGAGGAAGAGGATTCACCAGGTTGTCCCTATTGGATGAGTGGGCAGGGCTTGGTCTAGAGCTGTTATCTTGACTGTATGAGTGAAGGGACCTTTGGGATCTCACAAGAACACAATAAAATAAGAGCGGGAGTGGGTCACCAAGCTCCTCAAGCCTGCCTTGCCTTTCAATATGATCGTGACTGACCTATGCTGGCCTCAACTCCTCTTCTGTGCCTGTTCCCCATAACCCTCAATTCCTTAATCTTTCAAATACTTATCTACCTTCATCTTAAGTATATCTAATGATCTGGCTCCCGCCACCCTCAGGGCAGAGGATTCCAGAGATGTAATCTCATGGAACAAGTGCCCACGCAGCAATGAGATAACAGCCTGATAATCTGTTTTTGTAACGTTGGTCAGGGGTAACATTAGGCAGGACACTACCATACTTTTCTTCCAACAGTGCTTTGAAATTCTTTGCGTTCAGGTCAGAGACCAGATTGGTTTATGCTTCACTGGAAAAACAGCATCCATTATAGTATTCCCTCAGAACTGAACTGTCAACCTAGATTAAGTGTTCAAGATTTAGATAACTTTCAAGTATGGGTCGATAAATGGAAAGTAACATTTGTGCCATCAAAATGTCAGGCAATGACCAAAGAGAGCCCGTCCATCTACCCTTGACACTCAGTGGCATTACCATTGCTGAGTCACACCATCAATATCCTTGGGGTCACTACTGACCAGGAACTCAAGTGGACCAGTCACATAAATATTGTAGATACAAGAGCAGGTCAGAGGCTGCATATCTTGCGGTGGGTGACTCACCTCTTGGTATCCAAAGACCTTTCCACTATCTACAAGTCACAAACAGGAGTACGATGGAATACTTTCCACTTGCCTGGATGAGTGTGGTGCCAACAACTCTCGGGAAGCTCAACCCCATCCAGGAGAAAGTAGCGCACATGATCGGGATCCCATTAACTGCCCTAAATATTCGTTCCCTCCACCAGTGGGCACAGTGGCTGCTGTATGCACCAGCGGCCGACTGCACTGCAGAGAGTCACCCCAGCTACTCTAACCACGGCTCCCAAACCTGTGGCCTCTACCAGCAAGAAGGACAAGGACAGCAGGCACATGGGAGCACCGTCATGTGTTGGGTTCCCTCCAAGCCACGCACCATGCTGACTAGGAAAGGTATCACTGGTCCTTCATTGTCGGAGGCTCGAAATCCTGGGGACCCCTTCCCAACAACACTGTGGGAGTACTTTTCAAACAGGAATGCCATGGTTCAAGAGGGTGGCTCCCCACCATCTTCTCAAGGAGTTTTAGGGAGGATGATAAATCCTGGCCTTGCGTGCAGCAGCCAGATCTTGAAGATGAAATATAAAACGGTTTCTGGCAAGGGCTCTCCTTGCTGACCAAAAACTTACGAGTACATACAGAAGTGGAGCAGATTTCAAATCATTCCCCTTGCTGCCTGCTTTTTAGCTGAACATTCTTATGACTTCTCTGCTAACAAGGAGTATCAAGAAAAAAAATAGACAGCTAAGATAGGAATCATTTATCTCCAAACAACTACAACAATCGTACGGTATATATGAATTATTACTCAACACTCCTTCAACAAGGAGCACTTAAGTTGGGTTAAAGCAGTGTTCATAATTACCAAACTAATCAACTACAAGAAGATGAAAGGCACTGAACAGCCAAGTAATGCCTCCTGGTTTGAACCCAAGCTATTCTGTTTTGCTCCCAGAGCTCAGCGATTGTAACATAATTTGTGGCTGGCATATCAAAAAGTTGCCCTAAAATTCTTTTAATGAATCTGTACATCTCTCATTATGTGTTTTTCATTTCACAGACTGCTTTTGAGACGATAGGATTCTTGTCAGTCATCACCAACTGTTTGCTAATTAGTATTTCCCCTCAAGTGAAAGAGTATTGTGCAGAAAATAATGTAACCTCTAACAGCGTGTTAATCTGGGCCATTGGAGTGGAGGTAAGTGAATGTCCACATGGCTCACTCTTCTACATTACAATACATACATGCACAGCATCACATCAGCTTGAACATAGGGAGGAATGCATTAGGTTTGCATCTAATATGGCTAAGAATTAGAATGTTGACTTATTGGTGCAGCTCTTATACAATTGAGTTTTAGTTTAAAATATTTTAGTATATTTTGTCATCCAACTTATGTGTAATTTATGTTAAGTCTATGTTAACTTATATTTGTCATGTTTCTGATGTACTGTGCTTCAAAAAGTTAACTTTCATGGCATTTATACCCTGTATGCCTATGACAATACACTATTTACACCTATGACAATAAACTTAAACTTGAATTAAAAGGGCTATACAGTTTCCACCACATACAAAGTGGGCAGCACAGTAGTGCAGCTTGTGGAACTGCTGCTCCAGTGACCCAGGTTCGATCCTGACTTCCGGTGCTGTCTGTGTGGAGTTTGCACGTTCTCCCTGTGATAAGTGGGTTTCCTCCCACATCCTAGAAAGATGTGCCGGTTGTCAGGTTATCCAGCCACTGTAAAATGCCCCTGGTGTGTAGGTGAGGGGGAGAATCTGGGGGCAATTGACAGGAATGTGACAAGAATAAAATGGGATCAATGTACATGGATGCATGATGGCTGGCATGGCCTCAGTGGGCCAAAGGGCCTGTTTCTGTGCTGTATGACTCTATAACTCCATGGCAACGCTTGCTTTGATGTCATTGCAATACCCCTGTTATGCACAGTGAGAGGAGTAATCCTAACATTGAAAAAGATGACTATTTTGGCTTCATATGCATGAAGTATATAAATATTGGGGTGGGGTTTTTCAGGGAACTACTGGGAAATGTCTCCCCACATTTGCATCAATTCCCCCTAGATTCTACCCTTCACCTACATAGGAGGGGCATTTTACAGTGGCCAAATAATCTGCCAACCTGCATATCTCAGGGCTGAACCCTGACACTGGATTCCCAGTGGAAGCATGCCGAGGAGAACTAAACTACAATAATTTAAAGACACCTGCAGAGCCCGTGCAGAAGAAAGCCAACGCTACTCACTCGAATGTAGAGAAACATCTGTAAGGGATCAAGGTGAATGTACAGCATTGATACTGCTTTCAAATTAATTGAATTTACTTGTGTTTTTAAACAGTTTTAAGTGTAGTAGTTATCATTTAATTCAATGAGTTTACCATTTTTTTTAGTAGTTGAATTAACTTGCAGCATCTGAGGTGTTTTAGCCGCAAAAGGTAAATTCAAGCATTTTTGAAGAGCTGCAGTGAGCATGGGTGACTTGGTACTGAAAGGAAATCCTGGCCCCAATGGGCAAATGGATACTGGCTGTAAAGTTGTTCTCCCAACACGATGGTGGAGCGTCAGAGGTAGGAAATGTGCAGCAGACCAACGAGAAGCAGCACGTTGTAGGAAAGGTGAGCAGTCAGCCAGGTCGGAAGAATGGCAACTCTGTGGAGGAGCTGTAGGGAGGTGGCTGAGGTGGGGACGCTGCCTGAGGTGGGGACACTGCCTGATTCAAATCGCTTCAGCAGGGAGTGAACAGGAGCCAGGAGTGCCCAAAGTACTGTAGGTGGCTGGTTATGAGCAGTGGTTTATTAATTGTTCTCTGTGGTACTGATGAATGGAGCAGGGCATCTCCACAGTGTGATCCAAGTTACCACACCCCTCTCCCCACTCTCTGGAGTCCACCCAATACCACGCCCAGACTCTCAGGCCTTGGGGCCACCTACCATCAGCCCTTAAGACTCTCCCAACCCTGGTTCCTGAACCTCTATCACTGTATAACTGTGAGTGCAACTGTGGGTGGATTCCAGAGAGTGGGCAGATTATGGGGAGAGGGGTGTGGTAACTTGGATCACACTGTGGAGATGCCCTGCTCCGTTCATCAGCACCACAGAGAACCATTGATAAACCACTGGATAAAGGTCAGTCATGGTGAAACAGTGGGGCACAGTAGTCATAGACACAGGTGTGTCACTATACAACAGTGGGGTGCAGTACTGGTGGCATGGGACAGTTGCTGTATAACACTGGAATATGTACTGGTGGACATAGGTCAGCCACTGCGTAACACTGGGATATAGTATTGATGCCTATGGGCCTGTTACTGTGTAACACTGGCATACAATACTCATAGATACAGTCTGGTCACTGTATAACAGTGGGATACATAATGATTGAATAGATTTGTTGCTGTGTAACACAGGGTACAGTGCAGGTGGACAAGGGTCTGCCACTGTAAAGTATGGCACAGTACTCAGATACAGGACAGTCACTGTAGAACAGGTACAGTACTCATAGATCCAAATCAGTCACTTCACCATAGTGGGTACAGAACTAATGAACGTGTCACTGTACAACAGTGGGGTACCATACTCCTCAGCACAAGTCTGACAAGGTGGGAAGAAGCACTGAGGATGCGACAAGTGGACAAGTGAGGGTGGAAGGGAGCAGTGAGAACTCTCACAACTAAATAACAGCAGTATCCCGTTCAGTGTGGTTAGAATAAAGAGTGGTCCTTGGAAATGCTTTGGATCTTAAATCTGCTCTTCCCTGCAAAAATATTTTGAGCATGTCTTATGAGGATAGGTTGAGTGAGCTAGGGCTTTTCTCTTTGGAGTGGAGGAGGATCAGAGGTGACCTGATAGAGGCATAGATCGGGTGGACAGTCAGAGACTTTTTCCCAGGGTGAAAATGGCTCACACGAGGGGACATAATTTTAAGGTGATTGGAGGAAGGTATAAGGGTGATGACAGAGGTAAGTCTTTTTACAATGAGAGTGGTGGGTGTGTGGAACGCACTGCCAGCAGAGGTTGTGGGGGCAGATACATTAGGGACATTTAAGAGACTCTTAGATAGACACATGAATTATAGAAAAATGGAGGGTTATGTTGGCGGGAAGGGTTAGATAGATCTTTGAGCAGGATAAGATGTCGGCACAACATTGTGGGCTGAAGGGCCTGTACAGTGCTGTAATGTTCTATGTACCTTGGGTTCAATGACGTGTCTCGTGAATCTTCAGTTCTGACATTATCCTGTTCTGTCGCTGACTCTATTCCATTATTTGTGTCTTTCAGCATGCCCTGCTGGCTATAAAGATAATTTTAGCCTTTGTTATTCCTGACATCCCCCAGTGGGTGAAGCTGAAGATTGACAGAGTCGAGTACCAGTCCCTTCAGGCCCTCAAGCACAAGGTAATGTATTTGTTAGCTGTAAGGCAGAGAGACAGGGCAGACCCTTCGGGAAATCCCCACACTAATACGATGCCTTCCATGGAGGGAAATATTGCCAACAGCGCTCCACAGCTGTGAGCAGCTTGGGGCTGACTTCAGAATAAAATGTTGATGGAGTCAGACAAAGTAAGGTGGGAAGAGGGTCACCTGAAGTGTTGGTATCGACATAGGTCAGAATGGCCTTTAGCTGTGCCGTACGTGCTGTATAGTGAACTACAGGAGCCAACCAGCAGCAGAGTCAGAGGAGCTGCCTTCACAAAGCCCACTGCTGGCAGGTTTGGTGGTCTGCCATTAACATATGTTTACAGATACCACAAAGTAAATAGCACTGCACCCCTGGTGGCCGGACATACATGTTGCAGGGCGTAGTGTCTGCACCCTTGGGCATTGATGTCCACAATATTCTTCTTCAACACGTCTCAGCTGCCAACCAGCTCGTTCGCTCTGCATTTGCCTGATCCTCTCTCCCAATTCTCCCTGCGTTGATTCACTTTGCCACCAGCAGCCATGTCCGAAGCTCTAAACCTCTCCACATCCCTCATTCTCTTTCCTCCTTGAAGAGACACAGTAAAACCTATTTCTTTGACAAAGCATTTGGTCACCTCTCCTATTATCTCCTTTTGGTTCAGCACCCTGGGACATTTGCTACCTTCTATAAATGCTAGTTGTGGTTATCGTTTTAATGACTTCTGTTAATTCACCCTCAGCCCTCACCTTTCAAGAAAGTGACCCAGCCTGTTCACAGTTTCCTGATAAATGTAACATCAAAAATGTTATGAGCTTGAGGAGCTGAATTAAAGGAGATGATATATTAGACCGAGATACCATATTAGTTTGAAACGTGCACAAGTTTGTGGGGCTGCAGATCTCGCTCGGCATTTAAACAGGATTGTTTTCTTCTTACTTCAGTTGTTTGAAGAAGGTAAAGGTTTTGGCGGAGAGGTGGAGGAGAAAGAAGGATGGCAAGGTGGAATCACGTGGCCTGATTCTGCGGATAGCTCTCTGCATGCAAGCAACAGGCAGCTGAACTTACTGTAAGCACCACATTATCACATGATGGAAACACAGCAAGGCGAGCTGCTCACACCAAACTTAACACAAAGGCTCCCTCTCAACAACTAACTTGACTTCTTCACCGTTTATTTTCATTTTCTGGAGTTGTTCCTCCTTGTATATATGACAGGGTGGCTTCTTTGTTATTTCGTAATTCCTCAATACACGCAGAAATATATTTATAAAGCACATTTGATGATAAACCACATCTCCACTGTGGGAACTACAGCTTCTAATAGTGTTTCCTGCTTTGTATTTTGATTAAGGCAGTAACCTCTCACAACCGTAGGTCATCCCAGCCATTGACAACACAGAGCAAGTCTCACAAGGAAGCAAGAAACAGCAGCATAACAGTTTCCCTTTAACAAAAAGGAGCTTGTTCATTTGACAGGGCAGTCTGACATCCTCATTACTCTTGAAGCTCCGTCCTAATAGTTGTCCTGTTTAGAATGCCCTTTTTCTTTTTTGAATCCTTCTTTCCACAGCTGTGAGTTGAAGCATTAAAACAATGTTGCCAAAACAAGACTCCTTTGAAGCAGTTCTTTTCCAAGTTTGGCAGTCCAGACACTGAGTGCTCGAATCAACAATTTTTGGGATGATATGTGGCCTTCTCACCCAGAGATGGCGCTGCCTTACACTCACAATATTTCATTAATGGTTGTGCTCCTTGCCCTCCAGTATAGAGAGGACTACAAGTAGAGGGCAGAGATTGAAGGTAATTAGTAGAGGGATTAAAGGGGAGGTGGGGAGAAAAGGCTTCTCACTTAGTGAGTGGTGGTGGGCTGGATCTTCACACACAAAATGCTGGAGGAACTCAGCAGGTCAGGCAGCATCAATGGAGGGAAATAAACAGTCAACGTTTTGGGTCGAGACCCTTCATCAGGAGTGGAAAGGAAGAGGGCAGAAGCCAGGAATTCTTTCCTTTCCAGTCCTGGAAGGGTCTTGAGCCGAAACATCAACTGTTTATTTCCCTCCATAGATGCTGCCTGACCTGCTGAGTTCCTCCAGCACTTTGGGTGTGTTGCTCCAGATTTCCAGCATCTGCAGAATCTCTTATGTGGGATGGATCTTACTGCCTGAAAAGGTATTGGAGGCAGAACCTTCACCAGACTGAGGAGGTAACTGCATGAGGACTTACAGAGGAATAATCTACAGAGCCAAGGCCCTAGCTGGGAAGCAGGGTTAACCTGAAACCTATTTTGTGAGAGGCATAAACTAAATGGACTGAATGCCCTTCTTCTGGTCCATGAAGTTCTCTGAGTCACTGCTTCTAACTGCCTAATGATTACAACCCATGCATTAGTGCAATTTGGTGGCACGCTGCCCGCCAGTTGTAACTGACTTGGCAGTCTTCTTCCTCCAATGCTGGTGACATTCTTTACTTTGTGGTATGTCACCATCTTACGGCAGTGAAACAACCAAATACAGAAATGACCAACGTTATATTAGTATTGATGGTCAACATTGGCATCAACTGTACTTCCTGATTTAGGCTCAGAGATTCTATTTTACCAATCCAAACAAAAAATAAGCAAAAAGGAAAAAAGCTTGACTCGGAGCAGAGTAATTGGCACTCGTTTCCAGGTGTCTTGCTGCCTCAGGGGAAATTCAAACCCTGACATTTTGGCGCGATTTTCATACTTGCCAGCACATGACATGAAATTCCCCCAAATTATGCCAACACAAGTGAACTGCCCGAGAGTTGTCCCCAGCGTGACTCCTGACCTCTCTGCTCAGAAAAATGTTCTTTTCCAGCTCATGGCTTCTCTCAGCTTCCCTGGCATCATGATTACTCTGGGCTGCTGTCACTGATCACTGCTGCATTGCAGGAGGTTATCCAAACTCCATGTTTAAGAAGAAGAGGTCCTCTTCTATTCCCCTCAGCCCAGAGGAGCTGGCAGAGGGACTTGCTAGAATTGCATCCTTTCCCCAAAGGGCAGCCATTTGCAAACTGCTCTCCTGTGGTATCACTCTTGACTGAGACCTCCCTGTCAGGACTGCCTGACTATAGTCCAGCGGGGCTCTCCATGGCCTGTTTGCAGGTACTGTCCTTCACCATTGAGTCTAGGTCCCTCTGGTCCTCTGGGAGCACTCTCCCACATACTTCCATTGGTGCTCCCCACCCCTCTCCCCTATAATCACGGCAGCTTAAGCATCAAACTCCCGGCATGGTTTGTGACATGGTATGTCTCTTTAAGAACTGGCTGCTGAAGCTGCACCTGAGAGGCTAAACGCTGGTAGTTGTGAGAATATGCAAGACATCTATAGAATATCCTGTGCTAAAACTGGCAGTATGCAGGCTTACACAGGGAATGGTATTGTGTGAGCATTGCCGTAGAAGGTTGCTCTGGAGACAAGAGACCGCAGATAGTGGAGTCTGGAGCAACAAATAATTTGCTGGAAGAGCTCAGTGGGTTGAGCAGCATCTGTGGGAGGAAAGGAATTGTCAATGTTTCGGGTCAAAATCCTGCATCAAGTTTTGGCCCGAAACATCGACAATTCTTTTCATTGCTGCAGAATGTTGCTCTGTTTGTGGGATTTACAAAACCAGCATCAGGCTGACAAACAATGCTGATTTATTGCCATTAAAACATAATACCACAATTCCCAAGCCTTTGTCTTTCATAAGTACTCACCATATGTGACGTCAAGGAATTATAGAGCATTTCCACTCATTGCTGACTGTGTAAATCACAGTCTTTCTCTTCCTTTCTCCACATTACATGGAAAGTGTGTAGGAACTTGACAAAATCACTTGCACATGGGAGGAAATCACATTACCGAGATTTTATGTTGAAATCTTGTAAGAAATAAGAGGGGTCATTACTCCATTACAACTCTGAATGTAGTGGTGGTTTATTCCGTGTAATGTGTGGGTTGTTTATTTATTATTTTTGCTGCGTTGTTCTGTTGTACATTGGGTGAAGGGATGGAATTTACCATGCACAGTATTTCAAGAAAAATAAAGCACCGAATAAATAAAAGCCCTTGTTCTCTGACTGCATTTCAAGTGACTGTGCCTAAGGATGGTGACTTTTGATCTTTGTTACAGTGTCCAAGCAACATAAGAACACAAGAAAATAGGAGGAGTAGACCACTCGGCCCCTCAAGCCTTCCCCACCATTCAGTGTAATTGTGGCTGTTCTATGCTGGTTTCAACCCCTTTGCCAGTTCCCCAGAGTTCTCAACACATTTATTTTTAATTCTAGTTGTTAGGGAATTATGATGAGGATATGGTCAAATTTCCCAGACGTATTTGCTCACAGAAAAACCTACTGCCAGCAATATGGGCCGGTAAAATGACCTTTTAAATCTCACCAAGGAGACTGACATTTTATCAGCAGCTACCTCACTGTAATCTTCCCAGGGATAAAGGAACACTGTGTCTTATATGCAAATACAGCTCTCTGCCTCCCTCCTGAGTTTTGCCTTAATACGAGGAAAGCAGAGGATAAGCAAACATTTTAAATATTGAACTGCAAATGTTAAATGCTCTGATGAGATCCATTCACCAGTGCAGTCGAGATGGATCACTCACCCAATTCGTATTACAGCTGTGAACCTTGTTATTATTAAGCACTGCTCAATGGGAGATTGCTGAACAAAAAGTCCAGCAAAGCATGAAGCCTTCAGCTACTTCCTAATCTTAGATTCTATTTCAGAACTCTGTAATTAACCTGTGTATATGGAATAATTACTTCAGAGAACAGATTCCTCTGCACAGCATAAAATATTGCATATTTGCAAGGGACCAAAAAAATTTTGGCAAACTTCATTTCAAATCATTTGACTGGAGATAAGGTACGTCTCACCTTGCAACATCCTCACCCTCCTACCTTTGCCGCATCACGAGCAATTCAAAGTGAGGTTGTTTCTACACAAATGATACACCTAGGCTGCCCTTCGTTTGTTGCTGTCTAAATGCAAATTGTGTTCCATACATATAATTGACTGGCTGATATAGCAGTTTCATGCAGGAGCAACACATCACAGCTGAGTAGATGGGGCAGGCGTCAGCCACCAATAACAAATGCTACAGTCTGAAAACTTCCAATCAAATTGCAGTGTTCACTGGCAACCGCAACAATCAAATTGATCTGCACTTTTCAAACCATCATCGTGAGATTGAACAAAGCTAAGCACAAGCATTTTCAAATAAGGTTGGAAACATTACAAAAAAGGCAGAAAAATGGGAAAAGTCAAAAGAAAATATTCCTCAGGAGCAACAAACTTGAATTTGTGCAAAAGAGAAGCCTCTGATTGGCTGGAGCAGGGGATCCAATTGTATTTCCTACTAGTTTAGGTTTTTTAAAATTACTTTTACACAGCAGGTTGCTGGGAGAGTGGGATAAACAACTGTCCATCTCGACCAATCAGATAAAGAGAGTGTAAGGACTGGGAAGGAAGTGTAAATTAGAGGGAGTGAATTCAGGAACAATGATGGGAGAGAAAGAAACCCAGGGATAAGAGAAGAGAAATATGTTATGCTGGTTGATACCACTTTAAGAATTAGAATATGTGACCAACAGTTGCTGCAATATGTAGAAGCTGCCAGTGAGTCCGTCTGCCTCTGTAGTGAAAACCACTGCAAGAAATGCTGCTTTGCACAATTCAAGTTCCTTCATAAATAAAGTACTTTGGTTTATTTGTTTAAATTCCTCTCTATCCTCCTGTTTCATGGTGGAATAGGGAAAGAAACTGAGACAAAACAAACAACAGGAAAAATACAAATTGAATTAAAAATGTTACTCCTTTAAAATCTCTGGCAATTGTAAGCTGGAAGAACAAGTATCCACATTAGTAATTTGGTATCATCAGTGCCAGAGGCCACTAAATTACATTTATTGCTTCAATAAAAGGGAGTTTAGACCTGAAGTGACTTAACCCTGTGATTCATTTAACTCATAAATACTGTGCCAGTACAACCCCTACAAACCATTCTGCAGGAGGCTGACAGTGAGATGCCATTTCTGTAAAGCCAAGAGCAGAGAGCTTCATTTTGGAAAGCAATTTCTGGATGTTTGAGCGTAACAATGCCCATTTCCTGAAACCACTGTCCGAACTGCATAATCAGCACCATTTACCTCTCTGTTACTTTGAGAGGAAATTTGGATCAACATTAATAAGGACTTCTGATCAGGAAAATATATATTGACAACTTGTCAATTGTTGAAGATTATTTTGTTTGGAGGAGGAGAAGAGAGGAAGAAAACACACTTTTTGTTAAATATCATGAGCCAGAACAGGGTGGAAGGATTTCAGCAGTGAATTAAAACCATTAGCGTGAGGGGGGAAATGTTCTTCATTTTCCAAATTCTTTTTATCTTGATGGTTTTAAAAAATTCAAGTTACTGGGAGTTTATCTGGAATAATCTTTCTAAACAAGAATCCTTGTCTATAAACATGATAGATGATAATAGCTCTGATTTATTTTAAGTCGGCTGAGGTTATCGGCCTTTTTGCTGGATTAAGCAGGATGTGGTTTGTCCAATGGGCATTGCACAATTACAGCACTTTAAGTGACGTTTACTCTGTTAATGAACTGCAAGCCACTTCCAAATGAGGAATTCATAAATCACTTTTATGAATCTCGCAAGCGGAAACTCTTGCACGTGTGATTGGAACTGGTGAGGAATCAACAGTGATGTGCAAAACGAGTAATAATTCAACCCGGTTTTCAGCTGAAGGCAGTAAAATGGTCTGTTCATTGCGTATCCAGCCCTGAAGTTGTAGCTTACCCCAACCTTCCACCCGATGGAACATATAGACACAGGCTAGACTTGTATCAGCTGGAGTTTAGAAGAGGAAGAGGGGACTTGATCGAAGCATAAAAGATCCTTAGGTATTTTGACTAGGTGGATATGGAGAGGATGTTTCTTCCTGTGAGAGAATCTGGACCTGTCTAAAGATAAGAGGTCACCCATTTAAGATGAGTTGCTTATTTTCATTCAAAGGTTACTTCCATTCTCTTTTGGTCTCCATCCGCGACTTTCTGACCTGCAGCTTATCTGCACAGGCAGAGTGGGCTTCCTTTTGTTTTCCTGAGAGCACAGAAATACTATTTAGATGCTTTTCCCTGAGGACCTGAGGAATGTACACAGGCTGCTGAGATAAAATCTGTACAGGAGGCAGGCTCCCTGTGCAAAGGGAAATAAATCATGGCAGGGAGTCGTCAGGGAGGTGTCTGTAAGGACGAGAGTCCCCTTTATGAACACCAGCACCCTTGGGAGCCCTACAGTGCAGGTAAATGCCCCTTTGCAGGTTCACTGCCAGCCATGGCCTCAAAAATTACCCTTCCAATCACTGGCAGCGCCACCTCCTCCACAAGGCTTAAGGAATGCAGGAGCATCTCACCTCTCTGCTCACAGTTGTGGCCACGCATCACCTGCTCTGCCACGGAGAGGGCAGTGGGTGCCATACTACCTGTCGGGTGATGTACCAGCCAGGTTTGAGCAACCGGCACACTGCGCAGGTTCTGAAATGTGAGTGTGAGATTCATGTTTCTCATTGATTGAAGGCAAGGTAACTATCTGAAAAGGTGGACACGGCCCTTGATTGATAGGGGCTGTTGGCTGATGAGTGAATCATGGTGGTAATTTGACCAGTAACTGAGGTTAATGATGAAGTAGGTAGAAAGCTTTATGATGCATTCACAAACTCTAGTGACATCACTGAGCTTCTTGAGATACAACATCCAGGGCTCAAATCTACGGACACTGATTCACTTGGATATTTGCGCTAATTGTCTGGGACTGGGAGATTCATGGAGTCACAGAGTTGTACAGCATGGAAAAAGGCCTTTTGACCCATATGTGTCCATGCCAACCAAGATGTACATTCAAGCTAATCCCATTTCCCAGCACTTGGCCCATATCCCTCTAAACTCTTGTCATCCATATACCTGTCCACATACTTCTTAAACGTATCTAATGTTCCTGCCTCAACCACTTCCTCTGGCAGCTGGTTCCATATATCTACCACCTGCTGGGTTAAAAAAATAGTTGCCCCTCAGGATCTCATTAAACCTTTCACCTCCAACCTTAAAACCACGTCCTCTAGTTTTCAATTCCCCAACCCAGGAAAAAAGATCGCTCACCCTGTCTCTGCCCATCATAATTTTATACACCTCTATGAGATCACCCCTCAGTCTCCTTTGCTTCAAGGAGTAAAG
This sequence comes from Pristis pectinata, assembly GCF_009764475.1. Lineage (NCBI taxonomy): Eukaryota > Metazoa > Chordata > Chondrichthyes > Rhinopristiformes > Pristidae > Pristis > Pristis pectinata. Next base: position 40,912,584 of record NC_067417.1, read on the forward strand.
GCCCAGGAGTAAAATCCTGAGACTTGGACAGGGTTCAGAGGAGATTTACCAGAACAGTATCAGTGATGATTGTCTTCTGTTATGACAGGTGACCAGGGAGAAGAATCACAGCCTTCTCTAAAGTAGAGGCAGATAAATAGAGATTTAATACAGCTGCTCAAACTTGGGAGAATTTGACAAAGTACGCCAGGAAAAATATTCTCCACTGGCAGAAAGTTCAGAAATAAAAGGCAGGTTTTCAGATAATGGAGAAAAAAATCCAGAAGGAAATAAAGAGAAATAAACTTATGTTGTGAATTGTTATTATGTGGAATGGCAGTGTAAGCAGATCCAGCAGATTCATAGAGGGCTGGGCAGTAAGATTAATTGGGCAGGTCTTTCAAAGAGTTGGCACAGGTATAATGGGCTGAATGGTACACGATTCTGTGAAATAGTCCCCAACAGTTCCTTCCAATTTCATAATTCCACTGAATACGATTCAGTATCAGTGAGGTACAAAAGACTATTTTTGCAGCTGCTTAATGATGGAGAACATTTTCACAGATTGAAAACTGCAAAGGCATTCTGCAGTCGGATTTAATAATGGATAATTCCAGACAATAGGAGTCTGCACCTTGCACCTGACCTAATTCATCAGCACAGCAGCTGTGAAGGATACTCAATCAATCAGCTGTCAATCAAGACAAACTAATGAATGAAAACAGCACGAGAACGTTGCACTATCAGCAAGTCACCAGGCAAGGAACAATCACTGTTTGGTTATTTCAGGGAATAATGCAAATGATATTATATTACATGAATTGTAATCTTTCTTCCAGTGTGCTGGAGATCTGGAATGACTCAGGGGATTCATGGCATTAATCAGTCCTAAATATACAGCATAACTGATGCATGAGAGTGTATCAAATCATAGAAATTTCAGCACAGAAGGCATCCATTCAGTCTGTAGCTCTAAATCCCTACTGGAGCCATCTGCTTTAATCCCATTTTACTGCTTTTCTGAAACCCTACAGTATCTCTCTCTTCAAATATTTATCTTCTCTCTTAAACGTCACAATCACCCTTGCTTCAGAAACTAATGGATTCTGTAACCCAATAACCCTTTCCCTGCAAGAGTCCCCTTTGAGTTGAGTATTAATCCTAAATTTATGACCCATTTTAGCAAACTATTTGACAAGTGGGAATAATCTTTTATTATTTTCTCTCTCCGACCTCACCAGGGCTCGGATGTTCAAGTCTCTAACCTCTCTGTTACAAGTCTAATATTGCCCAACTGAATCTCCATTGCAAACTACTTCTATAGCTTGAAATTCCTTCTTGTGAAAGGTGACCAAAGTTGCCCTCAGGACTCCAGGAAGAACTTGACTCCACCAAGTCAACACATATCCAGTGTTAATTCTCACCTGCAGATGGCAGCTTCTTCTAAACTCACCTACTTTTAAACCCGGGTATTCAAAGAGCAGGGCATTAAGGATCAGAAGACTGTGTGGTCAAATCCTTTCCAGAGAGTTGAGCACAAAAATCTAAGCTGACACTCCAGCGTATTACTGAGGGAGTGCTGCACTGTTAGGGGATCCCGTTTCACTTCAACATTAAACCCTTTCACTGCAAAGATAAGGTGAATAGCCACAGTCTTTTCCCCAGGGTAGGGGAGCCTAAAACTAGAGGGCATAGGTTTAAAGTGAAAGGGGAAAGATTTAAAAGGGATCTGAAGGGTAACCTTTTTCCACACAGGTGGTGGTGGGTATATGGAACGAGCTGCCGGGTAAGTGGTAGAGGCGGGTACAGTTATGACATTTGAAAGACATTTGTACGAGTACATGGATAGGAAAGGTTTAGAGGGACAGGCAAGTGGGACTAGCTCAATTGGGCAACTTGCTCAGCATGACAAGTTGGGCTGAAGGGCCTGTTTTCCATGCTGTATAACTCTAGGACTCTACTCTTCAGGTGGATGCAACAGATCTCAGAGCGCTACTTCAAAGTTAAGCCGGGTTTTGGATTAGGATCATCCTTAATATCCTGACTCTCCTTTACCCTTCATCGAAGATCACTAGTAGTTATACAGGAAAATATACAATAGGAGCAGGAGTAGGCCAATCGGCCCTTCACCCTGTCCTGTCATTCATCAAGACTATGGGTGATTTTTGACCTGAGCAACATTTTCAGGCACTATCATTCCATTAACATCCAGGAGTCTAATGATCAGTATTTTGAATGAACACAAGGATGGAGCCTCCACTGCCTCAATGATTCACCACCTTTTGGGTGGAGAAATTGGTTCTCATCACTTTGCAGTTGTGGGAGACTGTCGTGATCAGAATGGCTGCCTACCTCATCTGTGGGACATCCCAACGCTATGACAGGGACTATCCGAATACAAGTCTTTCTGCTTCCATCATTTTCAGCCATGGGCTGGACGAAAGGCATGGCCCCAGTTGTTTTGTGGAATTCTGGCCACTTGGAGAGGACCTCTGCTGCTCCTGATCTGCAATTCATTCCAGCCACGTGACAGGGCAGGTTCCCCAGCTCCCGAGCTGTGCTTGTGTCTGTGGCAGGTGGCAGATTTCAGTGAGGACGTCCTTTACGGAGCACAGATGCCCAGTCACAGTTTGTCTCTGAGGCTGAGGTGGGACAATCGCTCCCCAAGCTCCCTGGGTGGATAAGGCCCCTAGCTGAGAACATTTTTCCTCCCTCGATTTAGAGTTATGCAGTACTGAAACAGGCTGTTCAACCCACAGAGTCCACGCTGATCTTCAAACACCTATGACACTAATCCACAATCCCATCAAGTTCCGTCCGACCCCATTCCCAGATTCTGCCACTCAGCTACACACTGAGGATAATTATTTACAGTGGTCAATTAACCTACGAGCCAGCTTGTCCCCTTCAGTGCCTCCTCTGCTCAATTGCCAATCATTCCATTGGGATTGTCCACTAATAGAAGTCTTGGATAAACCAGGGTGAGCATATGCCCTGAAGTAAAGTCTTTTAGCTGCACATTATTCTATGGAGAGCTTTGCAACTTGAACCACAGAAAACACCAAACACTTAAAGAACCACAGCAACAGTCAACCAGCAACTAACATTGAAGCAGTTGCTGATCCTTTTAAATTGTGTTTGTGGTGGGGCTGGTCCTTTTTTCTGGGAAACCTGTTCAAGGTGCAGAAGCCATTGGCTAAGCTTTAAACTCAAAAACAAGAACACTGGCTTCAAATCAATGCTGCTTACTAATGGATGTCATGGTTTGCCTGGATCCTTCTGAGAACTGGTGCAGTGCAGCCAGCAGAAACCCCTTTGCAATATAACATCCAGCAAACTCAAGTGTGTGCAAGTGTTGTGGGTGTAACTTTGGAGCTGTAGAGGCATTTATAGAGCCCAATGAAGTCGCCAGTTTCTCTGCTTCACTGTTTTTATACTATCATCCAAATTGAAAACTCACCATATGACTAAATATGATCAGGCTCGTCGTGTGTGGGTCACGTGGTTTGGAAAATTTGTCTCTTGAACTCTGTGCATGTGCGGTGTATATATACACACACACACACACACACACACACACACACACACACAGAGCCTGAAATAACATGCAAAACTCACGTGCAAAATTCGTATTTAATCCTACAGCCTGTGGCGTCGGGAACCAATCACAAGGTCTTACCTGGCCGGCTTTACCCGTCCCACAGCCAGATCATCCTGTACATTCATCTTCTGGGAACTGCAACCTCTGATCATCTTTCTTGGTGTTCACTCCAACCCTCAACCTCTCTGCCCATGTTGTTTGAGGTCTATGATCATGTGACCTCACCCCCACACCCCCATACCCAGTTGTGTGTCCAAACTGCCCATGTCCCTTTTGGTGGTCCCTGACCTCACCCCCCTCCCTTTTCAGCTCCAGTTCCCACCTTCCTTACAGCCATCCTCTGGTACCCCCTAAAACATCCCAAGTATCCAGGCAATCTGTTAGCTACCTAATTTCCACTGTTCACTCCACAACGGCAAAGCCACAGAAGGAAAGGCCTTCATGCACATTTTCAGCTGCAAATCCTGTCTGCTGTGCATCATCTGCGACAGAATATAGCAGTCAAGGTGGTGAGGGAGAAAAGGGGGGAGGCAGTGACACTCACATTTAAGTCAATATGAGTGCTGAAGAAATTCCAGGTTTATTAGCATAAGAATGAGCAAATTATTACATGAGATTCATCCTCCATCATAGCAGGAGAGAATCCTATTGTTTTCCTGAAGTGAATACTGTGAGATTGGCTGAGGAAAGGTCAGTGGGAGGATTAATACGTCAACATTACTACTGGCACAGAACCAGTTTCAGCACTCTGCTCAATCCCAGAGTACTTTCAGGTTGGGGGTACCTAATTAGTAGAACAGCACGTCTCATTTATGCACAGGAGGCATTCAAGGCCTCAGGGAAAGACAAACTGCGTTTGGAGTGGGATTTAGTGATTGACCATTTGTAGATTGGGTAGAATACCTATACCAGCATGTAGGTAATGCTATTCAGTCAACGTTACACTCAGCAGGCGATTCTTCACTGGAGGTGTCAGAAGTGCTTTACATGTTTGGAAGTTATGAATTTTTGTTCCTCTGAAGCAATAAAATAGCTTTTCAAAAATAATTGGAGAAATCATTCAAAGATGCAGTGGATGTGAAAATGGAGTGCACCAATAAATTCAGAGTGGAATTAAACATCTCATCATTAGTACTATGAATGTTTGAGGAAGTGCTTCAAGGCAATAAATCTTTTCCTCATGAGTGAGATTGGAAACAATTGGGCATTTTGGATATTCTTCTAGTTTTATTATTGAAGTATAACTTTGTTCCTTATAAGTTGTAGCTGACTGATGTTAATTAACATACAGAACATTGCTGAATGCAACAGAAACATTTGGCAAGGAGGATGATCCCCAAGGTTAAAGGTGAAAATACTATAAACAGTCAGCCTTGGAAAGAAATAACAAGGGGATTATATAAGGGTAGACAAACTGCAATGGAGAAAATAAAGCTTTAAGCCTGACGTAATTGCAGGACAAACGAGGGTACTCAGGACAAATTCAGAGCAGAGGTCAGAAGTTATTTTGCCCCTGGAGTGAATACCGATACCAATGCATCAGCATAATGAGTTGGAGGCAGGGCAGGAACTGACAGTCCTTAAACTCAACACCCAAACTGTCGCAGTGTCTCCCAATTACTGCAGGACCACCTCAGCAAAATACAGTGAGAGAAGAATAGTTACAGAAAGGGTAAAATAGGTCAGCAGAAAGGAAGTTGAGCTCGGTTAGGGAACAACTTAATACTGAAGTTTATGTGGTCAATCTAAAGTGTGTTCTAGATAACAGCGAAGGAAAAGCTGTGACACAATTGAAAATACTATTGCCTATAAACTGGATCACATGGTGCCACATACTTTGTATGCTCCATGATTCAATTTCAATGAAACAATAAACTTGCTACTTTCCATGAGTCCAAAATTTTACTTTCTGCTCCCCTGTACATCCCACATATGACTGCATGGTGGAGCCCAACATACACGGTGGTGTCTGATCATGGACATTTCACTTCCAGGACTTCCATTGACATGTATGACCTATGGACAATTCAGATCACTCAAGCAAGAACAGTCCTTCACGGTGTTTGTGGACCTGCTTTATCACCACTTAGAAGATCCCAGGCCCATGGTGTCTGGCATTGGAAACCCAACTTAGATTCCTCAACTTCCCCTCCTTAAATACCATGCCTCCCCATTTCTCCACAGCAAATGCACCTCCTTCCCACTCCCAGCCCTCTCGCTATCCCCAGGCTGACCTTTGTGTGGAACTCCTTGCCACTCCCCAGGTTGATCCATGGCTTTATACCCACCCCTTCCCAATCCCCCACTACCAATGGTGCATCAGGCCTTTAATTACTGATATCAATTTGAGCAAAGTGTGCTCTTGAATCTCGATGTGGCAGGCTCTTAAAACAAAGAACTGGTCCCCTTGCCACCCAGTGCCCCATTAATGCACCTAAACTGGCACCATCCAACTTCTGGATCTGTATCCCCTTGGTACCCCAATCGAGAACTCTACATTAGCCACATTGTGTACTATTCTGGTAAATGAAATAAGAAAAAAATTTTTATGGAACAACACGAACTCTTGCTGAACGTTCTTGGTTCAAAGCCCAAGTATGTAGCAGCTGATCACGACTGGTTCCCAGCTGATCAGCTGACCTGCCTACCATCTCAGTCTCTGTCTGGTAACCTCCATAGTCCTCAGCTACAAGCTCTGTTCCCTCCCTCACATCTTATTACCAAAACCACTTTCTTGCACCTTGAATTTACCCCCTCACCCCTGCTTCTCTCCTCCTGCTGACCACATCCCTTCAAGGACCACCTTCACAATCTCTTCAACTTTAACCCTCCTCAAAACTAAAAACTCTTCACCCCACATCATTTACCCACAGCAGGTCCCACACTTCACACATTTCCCATTCACCAGTTTCATCGCCTGCTTTTCACATTATTCCTTGAATCTGACTTTACTTCCATTGTCTCTTATCATTAATTCATTCCATTCATCTAATCTCGGTCGATTAGTTCAGTCCTCAGTCCTTCCAGAGAGTGCAGGCTCAATATTAACAAACTCTGCCTCTCTCACCCGATTCCTTCCCTCTTGCCTTCTTTTGTAAAACTGTGTTGTAAGCACATTTGTACTTCCCAGCTCAGTTTCCTCTTTATAGTATTGACGGACATGTTCACAAAGGCAGAGCACTGTTTAAATCCAAGCGTCTGAATAAATATTAGGAAGATCTTCCATTCCTGGTAATTGCACCTTGGTTTGACTCAAGCTGCACCTTACCAAAAACTTATTTAACCAAACTGTACAGTTGGAGCAAAGAATGTTTTTTTTTGCAATAAATATGAACTTATTGAAACTCATCATCTGTGGTTGATGTTGAAACGTGAATATTTTTCAGTAAAAATAACTGAATGTTGTTCACACACAGATCGTTCAATTGGTCAAACAACACCTCCAACCTCCCATGACATCTTTAATGGGGGCTGCACTGAGGAGAGAATAAACCAAACATCAGGCCATTGTTCCCATTCTGCTAAAAGATGGGCAGACATGACTCCATAGCTCTGCTCCTCTCCCCACAGACACTGACTGACTTGCTGAGTGTTTTCAGCATTATGTTTTAATTTCAGATTGCCAGAGTCTACAGTTCTTTTTGATTTTTCACATAGTAAACCCTCCTGGGAGATGCAAAGTGCAATAAAAAAATGTGAAGAAAAGGTTGTCATTTCCAAACACCGCTGTTTTGTTTGAAACTCATACCCAGGAAAACTGCTAATTGGAGGGTGTAGGGTGTTGCTGCATATTTCCAAGGAACATGGACAAAAGTCTTGTGTTCAATAGAACACTCTTTATTAATTCCTTCTGAAGCATTCCTTCTGCATGATTTGCCAAGGAAAACAGCTGGCTTATAAATTCAGGTCACGGGGGAAAGAATTTTCCAGGAAGTTGGGTGGTGCAGAGCAAAGGGATGTGGGCCAAAACAAGAGCATGGGTCATGTATCAGGGGACTCTGCAGTCTTTGATAGGAAGGGGAGGGGTGGTCAGGAGGTGGGGGCTTAAATCAATTTGGAGAGTGGGGTTTGGAAGTAGGGGCAGATGTGGTGGGGCCAAGAGATTGCTACTGTGCGAGGTAATTTTTGTTTATAAACAAAAGACCTACCTGAGATAGTTTTCCAGGGCAGTCGATGCTCCATTTTGTGTTTCACAGAAGATGATGTCACAGGTAACACAGACCAATGTAGACAAAAGTAACAAAGCCACGTCAAGGCACAACCATACAGGACCTGGCACCTTTATGCATCAGTGCATCTGACACAGAGGATCCACAAGGAAAATTGCAAATCACATGCCATGGTGTAGATCCATGATTAGCTTTTCCAAATAGTTTTTTTTAAGAACTTCAATCACGTGCATACATGCACGATGCTAATTGATAGATTTTTTAGTAACTTGTTCCTGTTACATTTGGGTTTGAACTTTAGTTCACACCAATTATTTTCAGAGTTTCAAAGATACTGATTCTTGCTGGCATTCATGTCCGCAAATATCCTTTTCACATGTGAGACTATTAAGCCTCTATAGGGGTGGTGCTTGAGGCTAGGATTACCTGAAAACTCAATCCTGCCTTTAGCCAACACCTAGGTACCAATGCATCTCCCACCAGCAGCACTTAAAGAACTCAGCAGTAAGCCATGCTGAATCCCAAGTCTGCAGTGGACAACTGCAGCAATCTAATCAATGTTTGCAGGGCAACAACAAGGCAGCACCCCTTCAGAATTGCACTGAAGTGTCTGATTCAGCAGGGATAGTAAATGCAACTGCAGAAACTCTGGAGGGCAATGGATAACAAGTTGAGCAAGTGTCCTCTCTGAAGGCCCAGTAGTAAGTTACAGCACTTCTATCCAAGTGTAGAGTCAGGGAATCATCAGTTTTGGCTTCTCTTCCTGCACCTGCAAGCGGCCTTTCTGGTCTTCCTGAAGCATCCTATTTCTCATTGTCACGGTGGCTTCCCCACCACCATCCAGGAACGCGGAATCAGTTTCTGCATGTAATTAATGGCTCGCACATTTTCCTCTCAATCTTCCCCTGCAACTCCACCACTACCTCCAATTTGTCAGACTGCTTTTGCCCTACTGAATACTGGTAGGCTTCTCTCTTTTCTGCCCACCACAAGCTTTGGTTCCAAGCCAATGGCTATAATCTGCTCCCTTGGCACTTTCTGAGACTGAACCAGACCCTATGCACACTTGGTATCATATTTGGCTTCAAGGTGAGCTTCCAATCACATTTCCATGTCATTGGAGAGACTGTCTAGTTCTACACTTGTTCTGTACCTGCCTCACCTCGTCAGCTACTGGAACTCTCATCCAGGTATACATTACCTCTGCTATCTATTCCAACTCACCTGCAGCCTTCCTCCCTTGTTCAAAGCTGGAGGTCAGGCAAAGCTCTGCCACCTGTGTCCCATAAAGCTGTGGTTCACATTCCGCTCCGGACCCTGGAGTGGGCAACAGTGGGTAGTGCAGCAGGCTCAGAGCTCCAGCTACCACGTTTCAATTCTGACTTGCAGTGCTGTCAGTGTGGAGCTTACAAATTCTCCCTCTAACTGCGTGGGCTTCCTCAAGTGCACCTGTTTCCACCCGTACCCCAAAGATCTGCTGGTTGACAGGTCAATTGGCCAGGGTGAACACCCATTGACTGGAGATTTAGAGGGAGTTGATGGGCATGTGAGAGAGTTACAGAAAAATTACTGGGAGAATGGGATTAATAGGTTGCTTTGAGAGCCAACACAGACTTGATGGGCTGGATGGCTGCCTTATATGTTGCTACATAATATGTGAAAGTACGAAATGTGCATAGAGCACAAGCTCTGGGTGGATACTATGGGGTGGTGCTGAAGGAGTACTGTGTTGTCAAAGGGATCACCTTTCAGGCACAACATTAAACTAAGCTTTCTTCCGTCCTCTCAGGTGGACATGAGAGAACCCGCAACGTTACTTTATAAAACTTATGGTGCTAAATATTTCATTTTTTAATTACTTCTTCTGAGTACTTGAGGATCTTGTGCAGTGGACAAGTGCTCTTGGTGTGTAGGCTCCTGCAAGGGTAATAGGAGAGAACTCATTTTCTCACAGTATGTTACATACTTACCTAAACATTGTTTTGAAGGGAAGCCATAGATATGATAACGTTGTATATTATTATAAACATTTGGCAAAATGGTTATTTCATAGTTAACCTCATCGATTGTGTCAACTTCCAGAGCTAACTGGTGTCAGGATGAGGGGTTAGTATGCAATGTGCTCTTGAAGATAAAGAACATCACTTAGTGTACAGTAACAAAACAGACCCATGAAAATTATTCTGCAAACACACTAGGGTTTTTTTAATACAAAGGTGACAATGAAAGAGGTACACTTAATATGCACACACTTCAGCTGTCTGCCCCAGGGCAGCAGATGGCTTCTGTGCATTGTTATAGAACATACACGAGTAGATCTCGCAAACAACAACTCTTCATCAACTAACGGTGAACAAATCTGGAAGTGTAAGGTGGGACCCTGGGTCTGTGCCTAAAGCATACAAACACCACATAACTATCCAGTTGGGTCCCAATATGGTAGGATGGTTTCCACAAGTCAGATGTTCTAAAATACATTATAAAATACAGAGACTCGCTTTGCACCTTGTTACAACCCAGACAGAAGCACCAAATTGTATTTAGCTTATACCCGTTATTTAGTTAGAATTAAAAGAGCTGATATTCCATCTTCACGCTTTGGGTGGGGAGCCCAGACCCTCAACGCGAGTCCAGGTGTGTGCTGTACATGACTGTCTCCACCCCGTAACAGATGGGGAGTCATGCACAGTGCACACCCTGGCCTCCACAGCAAGGTGAGACTACCCTCAGGGAGGGCACAGCCAGAAGCAACCTCTTCCTTTCCAAACCCTTTACCTCAGTGCCACCCTTTTCTGCAAAAGATGATACATATTTACAACCAGCATGTGTGCAGACACACACCCGCACGCACACACACACAGACACACACACACACACTATATAATTTAAAAAACAACTAAATTACATGACAACAGTTGAACTGTCCAAAAGAGAGGAGATTCTCTTTCGAGTTTGGCTTTATCTTAAAGGAAAGGGCTTTCTCACAGAGTGGGATCTGCAGTATCCTGTCCCTGATATTTACATTTTTTGACCGGGCAGTGTCAAATTTATTCACAGGGTCTGCACTACTGTCAAAGCACGCACTGTCATTTGATAGCCCACTGTTCTCAGCAATTTGATCGATCAAGTGCTTTGGACTTTCCAGACCTGTGCCTTCACATTTCTTGAGCGACTGCAGTTTTCCCTTTGCTAAGTCAGTGTTGGGCTGCGTGGGCACAGTGGGTCCGGCGACTTTGCCATCTAGGGCGGCCGGACATCGGTGAGGACGTGGGCAAGGGGGTGGCTTCTCGATGCTGATGTCGGTGACGTGGACTGGTGCTCTGAGGACACCTTTGCTGGTGCTGTTGTTGTTGCTTTCGTTCATCAGGTTGATAGGCCTGTTTCCAAAGTAATGTGAAAGCTGCTCGGATTTCCCGGCCCATCTGCTGCAACAGAGCGGTCCCACTGAACCTCTGACTTCCACCGAGGAGCTCCTAACCTCGCCCGTACGCTGACAGTTCCACATCTCATGAAACAGTTTGCTGCCAGCACCCTGTTTGCTGCCAGCGCCCTGTTTGCTGCCCTTCTTGGGACATCCCGACATGACAATGCTGTTAGCCTCATGACCAACACTGCTGCACGGAGCTTCCTTCACACTCAGCCGCGGTGCGGTCTTGACCTCCACTTGATCCTCCTCCTCCTCTTCATCTTCTTCACTTATCTGCTGAAGGACAGACACATTCTTTGGCATGACAGACGTTTCCAGCGAAGATCGGAGGAGGATTCTCATCGGCGATGGGCCGTCTTCCGCGCTACTTGCGAGTTTCACAATATCTTTTGCGTTACTGGTCTTGGTCTTTTCCGCGTCCTTTTGCGCGGCTTCCAGGCATTTTGCAGGTCCCTTTGAGTTTGCAGAGTGCTTTATCGAAAACCCATTGTGTATTTCACCCAAGGGGCTGCTGTCAGTGGTATCTCCAAAGCTACCAACTGGCGCTGACAGAGATGGCCTGAAAGAGAGAGAGAACATCATCTGAGATGATTTAATGTAAATAATACAGTAGTACAAGTCATGCACCCAATGAAATACGTCGTACCTGAAACACTTCAACCAGAACACTTAACAAGGAGAAGTATTTCCCTCGTCTGTAATAGTGTTTCCAGTTTGGTTAAATTTGGTAGTTCAATCAGTGAGCTTGCCTGCAATGGGGAACGGAAACCTTTTCCATTTAGGATACCAACAGTGCGAGATAAACTTATCTCACCTTCAGCCTTGTGGAGAAACATTCCCCAGTCCTTAAAGGTCAGGCAAATACCTCCAATACCCAATGCCTCTCTACATTCAACAACCATCTGTATGTTTATTTGCAGCTGAACTCTGGTATTGATCAATGTCTATTGGTAACGTAGCTGAGATTGGCCATTTTATTTCATATGATTCTCACAGCACTCTGCTTGGCTTAAATTCCAACCCAAGTGGCTTGGTGAAAGAACAGGCATTCCACCAGCTCTTGGTTTCCAACTACCTTGGATAAGTGACAAATCTCATAGGTTTAGAGATCAAATGTGACTGCGGCCGTTTAGTTCACTCAAGCTAATGATTTTTATTATTGGTTAGTTTGATAATTGCATCTGGATTGGAAACACTTATCATCGCAGAGATGTACACTGGCATCAAGTAATGCACCCTTGCTGACGTGTTCAGCATTGTATGATCAGAGAGCTAGGCTCCAGGTTTGAAGAAATGATAGAACTCCCAAACATCAACATGGATACTTGGACTTACCCTAGTTAGGGTTATCCAAGCCATGTTCTGTGAGCCACACAATGATAAAAGCCAGGCAACCTGGATCTAGTTCTGCTGCATTGGTGGATATATGAACTGGGAGGTTTGAAAAGAACACAGTTTTCTTATGTGTGGATAAGTCCTACATCAGAACACCAAGACCGGTTAGAGAAGCAACTGAGTTATCTGCAATTCAACAGGAACCTAGATTTACGCTGTAGAAGGGTTCTTGAGGTGTGACGGTAAACAACAGCACTGCCCCCCTAGACAGAATGCTTCCACTTCACGGAGGGAGTCTGGCTCCTTGGGCCAAGTTGCTTAACTAGGGAGCCAGGTACCTCAACATTTAAGCAGCAGTGGATGAGCACTTGAATCACCAAGGCATTGTAGGCTACAGACCAGGGGCTGGTAAATGGGATTAGTTTGGACATATATGATGGGCTGAAGGGCTGGTTTCTGGGCTGTATGACTCTATGGTCCACAAGGAGGAAACTGACTGCATCAGTCTGTGATTGATTTGTTTTTTTGTTGAGCAAAGGGACTTGGGGAGAAAGGCAAGTATGTGGAGTCAGGTCATAGCTCGGCCAATGACCTTACTGAATGGTATAACAGGCTCTAAGGGCTAAATGTCAACTCCTGATCTCATTAGTTCTTATTTGCCTCCTAACAGGATAACAATATTGGTAAAATATTGGTTAGCCCCGAGACCCAGCAGAATAATAAACACATTGCAGATTTTAATCCAAGTGCACAGATGTTTCAGCTGCTAATGAAGGATTTGCTCTGTGAAATCTGCGTTACCTGCACGGTACATGGGAGGACCAGTTGTAGTCCAGATTAAGGTTCCGACTCTGCGTCTGTTTCTCCTGCTTCTCTCTCAGTATCCGCTCTGCCAGCAGGAAGTAGCTGGCTGTGACGTGATTGTACTTGTCAGCTTCCAGAGCCCTGCAACAAAGCAAAGAAAAATCGCATAACTACTGGGCAAAATGGCCAAAGAGAACAGGAACTTGATCTCGCCCTTGCTCCCATTGAGAACTTTGATTCTTCTTTAGAAAAAGATCCACACCAGGTCAACAGATTTGTTTATTAAGTGGATGCATCAGTTACGTTCAAAGACTAATAGTTCCGATCCCACACTGGCACATCACAAATTCCAGTCCAATACATGCGTGTTGATGGAAGTGGTAGGCATGTCACAAAACCTTAAAAAGGTTCACTGATCTATTTTCAGGGAAGGAAGCCTGGCAGATGGGTCAGCGAGAAACAGTAGTCTCCCAGCACATTGTCACTTTTAAAATGCCCCCTGAAATCAGCTTCTCAAAACAAAAGATGCACAATATGCAAGGATTTATCATGTGCACCAACATGCCAAGAACCACATTCTTTAAAATACATTAGGGGAAACTGGTCTGTACAGATAAATTTAACTGCAATTTTATCTTCCCACACAAGTAGTTCAACCACACACAAACAATCTCCATCCTCTGACATTTTAGCCTCAGATTCCTCAACCTCTGTCTCTGTCTCTGCAGATGTTAGTCCTCTTCCTGAAATTAAGACCTGATTAAACTGCGGAAATTGCTCAGTTCTAGCCTTCCTTTCCAATCATTAGGCTTATTAAAATCAAAGCCTGACATTATCTAACACTTGATATGCATCACTGGCTCTCATGAACCTTCTTACTGTCCAGGTAATAAGACCTATTGTCTTTTATCCTTTTGACTTAAAGAAATACTGGACCCGACTCCACACGGCACATCAAGAGGACTTCCTGCATACTTGCAGTAGCAATACCGAAGTGGGCTGGGTTTCTGAGCTTCACTCTTCTCAATTTCAACAACAAAAAAAAAATACAATACCATGGAAAATTAGGGTCTAATTGCACAACCTACGCCTCTCCTTCAGGGCCCACTGTACCTCAGAAGCCTGACTGATGCCCCTCTTGTAATGCACATTCACTCGTGCATGACCTGGACCATCTGCAGGGTACTGCTGCAGAAAGCCCTGCAGAAACAGGACTTGAGGATGGGTTTGGGTTTGCAAACAGCAGAATTTTGTATGGTCAGCCAGGGATCAGCAAGGGCGAGGCTGGAGAGGTGGACTCCAGAGGGGGCGGCAGCTTGGAAGGCATTTTCTGCTGTAATGGGAGGTAAGAGCAGGACTGCGGCAGACAACGTCAGTCACACTACACTTCCAGCACAAAGCCACACCTACCCTTACCCTGAGAAACGAACTGCAGAAGCAGGGAGATATCTACATCAATGAAGCATTGTTAACATAGGGGACACTCATTTTTAAATATTAATACTTCACAGCACACCAACATCAGGGTAGGGTATTAACCATTAGACTGAGACTGGCAGAAATGTCATCGATAGGCAAGGGAGGAGATTGCTGAATCGTTGGCTAGGATCTTTGAGTCCTCCTTGTCCACAGGAATGGTACCGGAGGATTGGAGGGTGGCAAATGTTGTCCCCTTATTCAAAGAAGGTAGTAGGGATAGTCCAGGGTATTACAGACCAGTGAGCCTTATGTCTGTGGTGGGCAAGCTGTTGGAAATGATCTTTAGGGATAGGATCTATCAGCATTTAGAGACTCATGGACTGATTAGGGACAGCCAGCATGGCTTTGTGAAGGGAAGATCACGTCTCACAAGCCTGATAGGATTCTTTGAGGAGGTGACCAGGCAGATTGATGAGGGAAGTGCAGTAGATGTGGTCTACATGGATTTTAGTAAGGCGTTTGACAAGGTTCCTCATGGTAGGCTTCTTCAGAAGGCCAGAGAGCACGGGATCCAGGGAGGCTTGGCCGTGTCGATTCAGAATTGGCTTGCCTGTAGAAAGCAAAGGGTTGTGGTGGAGGAAGTGCATTCAGATTGGAGGGCTGTGACTAGTGGTGTCCCACAAGGATCGGTTCTGGGACCTCTACTTTTCGTGATATTTATTAATGACTTGGATGAGGGGGTAAAAGGGTGGGTTAGCAGGTTTGCAGACGACACAAAGGTCGGTGGTGTTGTGGATAGTGTGGAGGACTGTCAAAGATTGCAGAGGGATATTGATAGGATGCAGAGCTGGGCTGACAAGTGGCAGATGGAGTTCAATCCGGAGAAGTGTGAGGTGGTACACTTTGGAAGGACAAGCTCCAAGGCGGAGTACAAGGTTAATGGCAGGATTCTGGGTAGTGTGGAGGAGCAGAGGGATCTGGGGGTTCATATCCACAGATCACTGAAAGTTGCCTCACAGGTGGAGAGGGTAGTTAAGAAAGCTTATGGGTTGTTAGGGTGCAGAGGAGATTTACCAGGATGCTGGAGCTAGGGCTTTACTCTTTGGAGAGAAGGAGGATGAGGGGAGACATGATAGAGGTGTACAAAATGTTAAGAGGAATAGATAGAGTAGACAGCCAGCGCCTCTTTCCCAGGGCACCAATGCTCAATACAAGAGGGCATGGTTTTAAAGTAATGGATTGTTAGATAAGCATATGGAGGAATTTAAAATAAGGGGATATGTGGGAGGAATGGGTTAGATAGTCTCAGGCGTGGTTTGAAGGTCAGCACAACATGGTGGGCTGAAGGGCCTGTATTGTTCTATGGATCAGAGTATGTGGACCTTTGGAAGTCCAAACCTCAGAGAGCCGAGGACCTCAGAGCTCCGTCACTGGGTAAATTCAAAACCAAGATCAATAGGTTTTTGGCCAACAAGGGTTTGGAGATCAGGGGGAGAAATGGAATGGAGGGAGAACATCAGCCATGATCTTACTTGATGGCAATAACAATGAATAACACATTCCTATGTTACAATGTGGTATTATCTATTTTCTGAAGATGATCTCTGGGCATTGCTTCAGTTTAGCCATGCAGTCCTCTCTGGGAGCACCAGGTGGCATCATGAGCTAAAATTAGCTATGATATCATCCTCTCTTCTGGTGCAATATCTAGTAAAGATTAAATGACAAGGTCATGATTTCAGGGTAAGGAGAATAATGAATCAGAAATAAATCTTGGCTTTCTCTTTCCCTAAAAGGGATGATATCACAGTGAGAAGTTAACAGGAGTGCTTGACTATAGCTTCAGAGCTACAAAATGGAACTACTGTTACAGCAGCTGATACGGCCCAAGAGTTGATCTGACATTAGCAATCCCTTACTGTTTCTGATAGTGATGTCTTTCAATCGATGCAGATGTACATTCAGCAGCTTAATCACCACAATTCAAGCAGCAGGGAACACTTTCCAGAGTGCTCCGTGCAAATTTCCTCCCAACTCACACATAACACAAAAACAATCAATTTAAATAAGAGTACTCTCAGGGTCACCTGAAGGCCCCACAAGACACCCACATCTGACCACTGAGAAAGATACACCCTGCTTCCTCCCATTTATAGCCTAAAGCATTTACCTCATTGAAATGGTCAGCCCAATCCAAAATGCCCCACCAGTTTCCTTTATGCTCCCCTTTATTTTGAAAATTAGGCATCATCATCTAACCAAGGAGCAGATTAACACACATTCACTCCTTAAATGAGAGAAACTCGTTGAACAGTTATCTCAATGGCCCATCAGCTGAAGGCTTCATTAATCCTAAAATGAGCAATTTCACTTCAGTGTCATATTTAGGAATATATTAGCAATAATGACACGACAACCTCATTATAAAGCTCTCAGTCCGACTGCCCTGGAGCCTTGCTCCCAACCTTGCCATGGTACATTACATGCTACATTAGGGAACAAATAGGTCTGCTCAGTGTCACAAAGGAAATATTTGCCTGCATCCCAAACAGAGAAGGCAGAAAGTCTCAGCCCCAGTAGAATCCCAGGCTTCGGACTGCAGCCCCTCACTCCCGTCAGTCCAATGGGAGCACTTCCACGGAACTTGGTCAGGTGCTGAAGTCGGTAGTGCTCCAGGTCCACCCGAGCAGACAGGCTGCTACAAGGTCTGTCAGAAGTGGGTGTACAGCGAAGGGAAAAACAGCAATGCTGGCAAAACATCACAGACGAAGATTTAACCAGGAGGAAGTTTCCTGTAAATCTTCACCTGTGAAAGGTCAAAGAATGCATGCATCACGCTCAGGAAACTGCTCAAGTGGCAGGCTCTGTTCAACGGGAAACTTCCATCCATTTGGGATAGGGCACATTCTAAACTATTTCCCTTCAGTTATAAACACTCCCCACACAGATGCCTGCAAGGAAGTAAAGGATTTGATGCACTCACTCCTGTATCAGCTCCCGGTGCGCAATGTTGCCGCACTCCATGGCCTGGATAATGATTTCGTGTTCTTCCTCAGAGAGGCTCTTGTAGGATGTGAGGGGCAGGCTCAGTTTCTTGGCTGGTGAAGGGTCAATGCCTTGAAGCCACGGATGGCCTTCGATCTCTTCCAGAGATGCTCGCTTCCTCGGCTCCCTCTGCAACATCCTGGAGATCAAACTGTAACAACACAGATAACAAACCAAAACTTTACCAGCAGAAGACTACCACGATGCTCCATATTTCCTTACAACGTAGGAGGCGGCTATTCCGGCCCATCAAGTCCATGCCAGCTCACAGAGCAATCTGTTTAACCTTCCCCATAGGCTATTCTCCCCACAACTCCAACTCCCCCCAGATTCCACCACTCACCTATAGACTAGGGACAGTTTACGGTGGGCAATTAACCCACCAACCCTCACAGTCTTGGGTAAGTGGGAGTAAACTGATGCACTCAGATGATATCCACGCAGTTTCAGGGAGAACGTGCAAACTCCACACAGACAGCACGAGAGGTCAGGACTGATCCTGGGTCACTGGAGCTGTGAGACAGCAGCTCTACCAGCTGCGCCACTAATGGTTATCTGTATTCAGTGCACCCTGACTCAAGCTTATCCCCACACCCTCCCAAAGATTCAACTCCAGTTCAATGGAATGGGTTGAAAGCCTGCACTGTGTAGTCCTGCTGTAAAGAGGCTGCAGATTCAGGAACTGACTGCAAGCCACAACTGTACCCAACCCATCTCTTCAGCTGATCCTCTGCCATAAGTAAATGTTTTATAGAAACAAAACACACAATAATTTCAGGGGCTTTTGCCACGAAAGGACAACTGCTTTGTGAGCCCCCGGATCCAGGTGAAGGTGCAGCGAAGGTTCTGAGGACATCTAGTAAATGACAGGGCTGTTGCCAGATTGCTATTCCACACTTAACACCCTCTAAAATGTGGAGCAGCTTGGAGATGGGGGGGGGGGGGGGGTGTCTGGGTGCACAAGTGATCACACTATAACTTGATCCAGGTGCAACCTTACCAACTGTGCATCTGATCAGCATTTCTAAAAATATCACCCACATAACAGAAAGCCCCCCAACTCAGCAGCTCCACAGATAAACAGGGGAAAGCTCTTCAGAGGAAATAGAACTCAATGTTTGACAGCTGTCAGGGGCCTTGATCTTCCCTGGTGCCACCTTTTTAAGCATAGCTTCCTAGGTTCCTGCTGCGATAAATAATTGTAAAGACAGGAGAGGCACTTTACAGCCTCCTGTTCCACTTCAAGGAAGATCCTCATAAACAGTGTCGTGGGGAGAATCTCAAAAGGAGGGCAGAGCCTTCAAAATAAAGAGCAAAGCAAAAGTAACAGCAGCAATCCTGAA
The DNA here is from genome assembly GCF_009764475.1 of Pristis pectinata. Classification (NCBI taxonomy): domain Eukaryota; kingdom Metazoa; phylum Chordata; class Chondrichthyes; order Rhinopristiformes; family Pristidae; genus Pristis; species Pristis pectinata. The sequence goes on from NC_067417.1 coordinate 40,931,706, forward strand.
GCAGGTGAGACTCTATCTAACAGCATGAAAGAACAAAACTACCCATTTCCTGGATCCCAGTGCCCACAGTCCCAGAATCATAGAGCCAAAGAGCATGGAAATAGGCCCTTCTGCTCACCAAGCATATTGACTGCCCTCCCTGCAGTTCCCCTAATTCTGTCCTTAGTATCAGAATTAAGCACATCGAATTTCATCTTGGTGCAAACCAAATTATTTGCACAATTAAGGAATGATGGGCACATTTAATACCCTCTCACTTCCAACCGCATGTGAGGCAAGACAAAGCTTTGGTGGGGGGGGGGGCAAATCTTGATCTCAGTATCAAAGCAGCATTGCAAATTCTACCCATTCACCCTCACCATTAATAAAACCAACAGATTCACGTTGTGCCGAGCAATTGGAACTTCAGACCCACAAGCATGCACATGCACGACATTACACTGGTGTCCATCATCACAGAATTATAACCCCTGAAATTTAACCACTGCCCTCTCATTGTACAATATTGAATGTATCATACAAGATGGAAATGGGCTATGCAATGTCATAATGTATTAAATAGGAGTAATGGAAACAGTTTAACAATACATAGGATAGCATCACACTCAGTAATGTGGAGGGGCATCTTATACAGATGCAGAAATGTTATATACTTGCGCACATCAATGGAATAAGGGATCTTACATTACTTTTTTTTACATTAATCTTGTTCTGAGAACAATAATATGTTTCAAGTATTCCCTGTGGATCTCAACAATGAAGAAAATGTTGTCTGTCACTTATGCAGAAATACAGTTTTGTAAGGCTTTTAAGAGCTTTGACAGATGTCCTGGTGTTAACTCATTGACACAGTGTGCATTTCGGACAGTGCTGGAAATTGTTCGATGCATCTCTGAGGGTTAATAAGTCAGCCGGTGAATTAGTGGTGTTGTAAGGTTTACAGTTGGCAATCATTAAATATTGACCTTTTGACTGCAGTTTCCATTTGCTGATGTGCAGTGCCAGCAGCTGGACTTGCTCGAGTGGACACACAGAAGAACAAACTTCAGATGTGAACACCAGGCCCTCAGTGACACACAGGGGCCCATCCACCCAGTTAGTTTTGATTTGTCTCAGGAACACTGAAGGACAGTCTAAACCCTTCATCATTTTGCTTCCTGCTTCTTCAGAAAAGTTGGTATTTGTCCCACCTACTTCAGTAACTGTTGAATACCCAGTAACCGTCGTGGAAACGCTAACTTCTTACAACATTGCCTGGGGTTCAGCTGGTAGCGAGTTCAGGAGTAATTCCAGGAACTTGGACACACGTTCCTGACTGTGCCGCCAGTGCAGCGTCGAGAGAACACTCTGCTGTTGGACGTCCCACCTTCTAGAGGACATATTAAAGTGCCTAACCAAAATCACTGGACAGATTGGAGGGTACAACAGTGCAGCAGGTAGTGCTGCTACGTCACAGCTCCAGTGACCCAGCCTCTTGGCCTCTGGTTCTATCCATGCAGGTTTCTCACAAGCGCTCTGGTTTCCTCCCAAATCCCAAAAACTTGCTGGCCAGTAGGTTAATTGGCCGCTGTAAATTACCCCCAGGTAGGAGAGTCAGGAGGCAGTTCATGGGCATGTGAGAGGTAATAGGGAAGTAAGTGGAGGAACGGGATTGACAGGATAATTCTTAGAGCTAGCATAGACTCAATGGGCTGAATGGGCTCCTATATTGCAAGGCACGAGATGAGATCAGCACATTGCTGCTTGTGGGGGTTTGCTGTATGACAATTGCCTGTCAGATTTTCAACAATGACTACACTGGAAAGCTCTTTGGGATGATGTGTCATCACTGAAAGGTACTCCTGTGATGCGAGTCCTTTGCTTTATCAGTTTTGTGCATAAAAGTCAGAAGAGCAGAAACCTTGAGCCCACACTTTGGGTCTTTTTCTGTGGTTTTGTGGATGGCAGGGAGCTTCATGGTTCAAAGATCAATACTGCCATCAACTTCCATGTTTATCCAAATGCTGATGCTATCAGATTTAAATACTGTGATTTAAAAACCTCTTGGCCCATGAAATTAAAACAGGAAAAACCAGCAATAGGAAACACAAGGGCGAAGGGCAAGGAATTAACTTAACTGCATGGGCTGGGCTGCCTGGTCTCAAAAGTCCAATGCTGATTGCCTCCCACCAGCAATCTCATTCTCACATTATGATATTGTGCTGGGAATATCGACGTACATGGGAAATAGATGAAGAATTCACAATTAGAATGAAAGCACAAAAATATCCACCAAGTGCAATCCTTTTTCCCTTGTCATTTACTGGTCCCCTTCACATTCTTGGGTTAATCCCAAATAGTTTTGTTACTATCCATTCTTGGGATGTGGGAGTGGATGGCAAGACGAGCAGTTATTGTCCGTCCTTAACTGTCCCTGAACTGAGCAGGCAGTTGTGTGTCATTGCTGTGGTCCTAGAGCCGCAGATAAGACAGAGCACAGGTTTTCCATCCCGGAAAGGAATTTAGAGAGGCAATTGTGTTTTTGCAACAATCTGACAGTTCTGTGGTCACTATTTCTCATACTGGCTTTGGCAATAGAGGTTTATTTAATTATACCAATTTAAATTCTGCTGCTGCTGTGGTGGGATTCGAACTCATGTTTTCCGAACAATAGTCCGGGCTCCAGATACTAGTCCAGATACCGTGGTAGAATAGGCTTTCAACCCAACAAAAGGTGGTCATTACCTGTAATGCAGGTAAATATGACAACCACTTTGCGCACAGCGAGGTCCCATAGACAATAATGCTATAAAAGACCATTGGTTTCTTGGCTACTGAATATATATATTGAGCAGGACACGAGGAGAATTTCTCTGGTCCTTTCCAAATAAATGATTCAGAACCCTTTCAGATTATCTGCACGCGTCTCTAGTACATAGGCTCCACCTCACAGATGTCTGTGCCGCAGGGCCAAGGCCAACACATAGCTGTGCAATGTAGCGATTTCAGTCAGGGTACCGTGAGCATGTTGCAACTGGCCCCAGCATGTGGGGCGGGCGGGCGGACAGTGACGTTGGCCTGGGCGGGACCGTGAGGAAGAATCAGGATGTACAAGCTTGTTGCACACAGCACATTCAATATTCAGCAATCTCTGTGCTGAAACCCTCTGTGATCAACCTACACAAACATGCAGGTTTAACCAGATGAGCTGGGATTATGCAACACAGTGAATGCTGTGCAATGGAAAATGATCAGACGAGAAGCAGGACTTTTCCTAACATAATCCAGGACTGCAAAAGGCTCACAGTTGAAATCCTTCCATCCCCACCTCACAATTTCTTTGAGACTTCTGTTTACAGGCAGCACGACATAGACTCATTGATACGATCCAAGGAGAAGTGTTGTATATACCTTGTGATTCCTAAACTGCCCAAAAGATCTGCTAATTGGCAATCACATGCTGGGAATTGACCACACCTCTGCCTGCTCAGGTCTAGGGTTCCTCTGGAGGAGTGGGGAGTTGGCTTGAATCCCATACGGAAACGGCGTGATCCCAACCGATTGCTACATCCTGTCCAACGAGGACACAGATTACTCAAGAAGATCAGAATATCTGAGTTCATCTAAATTAACGACTGAAGATGGTCAAGGCTGAAACTCCCAATGACCTTGTGTCTCTTTCAATGACAGAACACAGACAATCTCTTCACAGTTCAGTGAAATTTCTCAAGGGATGGAATGTTCTTTGAAAGAGAATAATACATCCACCAACTCACCGCCCACACCAGCAAGTATTGGTGACGTCAAAATTATAAAAAGAGTACAGTTTAGTTTATTTACTGATAAAATTATGGATTTTGAACATGATTTATTTTCTGCCTGCTTTGAGATCTTTGTCTGCTGTCCGTCACTTTGCAGGCAGGTGGCCAGCTATTGAAGGTGCCCATGGGCTGAAGCAGACCCCACCCATCACCTGGGCACCAATGGAGAGCTTGAACATAGTTCAGGTCAAGCTCTTCCTTTAACTCTCTTATCTGTGCAGAAGCACATCATACCCATAGGAACAGGGTAGGTCACTCCAAACCCAGAGTCTGCTCCCCCATTCAAAGTGATCTGGCTGATCTGTACATTAAGCAGATCTAATTTGCTTTCATAAACCTTCAGTACTGCTGCTTAATAAAATTGTGCAAACATCCCTCCTTCTTCCTGATAACCACAGTGAAGATAAACAACAAATAGTGGAGTCAGACTCAAACACCTCAAATTCCCAGGACAACCCATTTACCATGTCACATTGAGGAAAGGATTAGAAAAACTGTCAGTGTTTATATACAAGACACTGGAATAAAAATTGTGCCTTGAGGTGGCAACCGACAGTGTACGGAATACAAGACACAGGCCCCGGGGATCATTCCATTGTGCTCCATCACATTCCCGTTGAATGATTCTCACGTTCCCTCACCTCAGTGCCATTCCCACAGCTCCTCACATTGTGTGCGGACAGAAACCGAATAAGATGCACATCAATAGCCACAGCCAGCACCAGGGATACAGTGCCAACAACATTTCACCACAGCTGCCTGTGGCACCTGTCGAGAAGCAACGATGGAATCAGGAGCTAAGAATGCACAGCAGCCCTCAAACACTGACTGAAGTAAGTGCCGACAGCAGATCTTCAACCACCGGTGTGATGCAGTCTCTCAGGCTATGTGTGTTTTCCCTTGGTCTCCTACCACATGCAAGATGCTTCCTCTACAACTCCAGACATCTTTTAAAAAGTGATTTTTTTATTTTCACCAATTACTTTTCCTCTGCTTCTTTAGATCTCAACTCTTGTCAATTTGGAATCTGGTTTGTCGTCTCCCCTACATTGGGAGCTGAATAGAAAGTGCCCACACAGTGTAGCACTCAGCAGAGGTAGCTGGGCCGAGAGGGGATACAGATTCTCCAGCTTCTACACCACACTCCTTCCTCGAATCAGTGATTGGACACTCATGTTGCAAGCGCACAATCTCATATATGTGCAAATGCTCAGTGATTAAATGCAGTACAATCTCTAGTTAAGTTATAACCTGATGAAATACAACAGCTGCCACAGCAACCTCACCCATGCAAAAGCAAATTTGTTCAAATACATTTAAACTAATGATAAATATTTAGACAGCTCTAATGTACAGTATAACCCCAAACCATGTAATGGAAAGTAATAATACATTTGTGTTTCGTTTTCCACTGGTTGGGTGGTACAGTGGCACCACTCGTAGAGCCACTGCCTCACGGTTCGTGACCGTGGGTTCAATCCTGATCCCTGGTACTGTCTGCGTGAAGTCTGCATGTCCTCCGTGACTGTGAGAGTTTTCTTCCACATTGCAAAGACATGCAAGTTGGTAGGTTAATTGGCCACTGTAAGTTGCCCCAGTGTGTAGGTTACTGGTAGAATCGGGGGGAGGCGCAAGGGAAGTTGACAAGAATGTGGGAAGAATAAAATGGGATTAGTGTAGGAGGGTGCTCGATGATCGGCATGGACTAGATGGGCTGAAAGGCCTGTTTCTGGGCTGTATGACTCTATTGTTGCAGTGGCCTGGTGTTATTCATGAACTTTGAGTCCTTCTCTAATTTTTTTCCATTCTGATGTTTGATGGTACTTGCTCCATATCTAAGATGTGGCTCGTGCTTTCATGTTCACAGACTGGGGAGCTCTTGGGTTTGGGTCGGTGCTTTGCTCACTGGTATCAAGGAAGGCACAAGAAAAGATGAAGCATTTGCTCTGGCAATCCCCAGGAAGAGCGAGGTAAGGTTTGAGGGAGAGGGGGGCACTCACTCCTATGAGCATCAAAACACACACAAGATGCAATGAAGACATGACCACGATGCTCAGTATTGAATCCACACGGGAAGGTCAGACACTTTGCTGAGATGCCAGAGGACAACAGCCCCTCAGCCAATCTGGGACAGGATTCCCCCTGTCCCCTTTCTCCTCCCTCCATCAGGATAGGACAAGAATCCCACCAGCCCACAGCTAGGATAGGACAGGACCCATACCGGCCCTACCACCGCCCCCCAGGACAGGAAAAGACCCAACTGGCCCCAGTGGGACAGCATCCCAACAAGACTCAAAGACAGATTGACTGTGTATTGGAGAGAAAGCAGGGAAATCCAAATACCTGCTGCTCTATCTACATTCAGGGGCTGCCCAAGTCTTGCGGACAGGAGGCTATGACACAAGGGCAGAGTTGCCTGATATCCCAAGCCTGGGAGACTCCTGCTGGCAACCCACAGCTCCCCACCCCACTCGCTGCTCCCTTCAGTGGGCCTGGCTCAGGTGAGGTAGGCGATTCAATCCTCTTCTCACCCTGCCACACTGATAATGAATTGTTTGAAAATGAGATCCGAGAAAGCTGCTCATGAGGACAGCAACACTCAGCCCAAGCATGAGGTTAGGTTGAACCCAGCCAAGCATCCAACACCAAGAACAACTTGCTGCGGCATTGCAAAGTGTTTTTTTGCAACAGCACTATTGCTTCAAAATGCTCCAAACTGTATTAGTGCCTCCAATGGATTAAAACAATTGAGCACTGCACCCCTCATCCAATGCAAAACGCATTGGGAATGATCAATAATAAGCCATTGCAAGCAAAGTAAACTGAATTCAGTACTGCATATACTGTAACCACAATCCCAAAAAGATATTGTTCATTATGCCCTCTTTGGTCTGCCCTGACAGTAGCTGATAAGGGGACTTGTTCTATAAAGAGCTGATCTAACAGCAGCCTGCGGTCACAATTAAGTGAAGAACATCCTGTGTGGGTTAGTGGAACCAAACAGCTCACTCATTGCTGCTGTCATTTCAGTGGAAGGTCCTCCCCAACCCTGGTGCAGAGCTCAGGCAGCTTCCGGTGCGGTGCCCAGCGAACAGGTGTTAACAACTGTTGAAAGGAACAATGCTGATCTAGATCTTACTTTTACTCTCACCTTCCAGCTAGACCGACTAAATAACAAAGAACAAAGAGAAGGAAAGGCATGCATTTAAAATGTTTTACACCCACTGAAGCACTTCAGGTGGTACAGGGAAGACACAAGACAATTTGTGCAAAGCAAGATCCCACAAACTGCAATGCGGTATTGATGTCAGCTATGGAGCTAAATATTAGCCAGAGGCAAAACCCTCACACCGTGAATTTATCCAATTATGTTTTCATGTATCTTTTAATCAAGATATTAACATTAAATATGCAGAATATCAGAAGTTAATTACAAGCTGTCAACGTAGATTGCAATAAGAAAGTGCTCCTAGTGGTGGTGACTGGTATGGTGAATTGGGGGTGGGGGGAGGAGTGCAATGGACAGGGACTTTCAGACTGAAGGTTACCAGAGGACATTATAGGTGGGGTTGGGGGATAAGGAGCTGCATATAAAATTGGTGCTATTGGGTAGTTAGAAAGTATAAACCAGAAATTTGGAGTAAAGGGTAGATTCCAAGGATGGTTGAAAGTGAGTTAAAATAAAATTGCTCCCTTAAAAACAATTTTTCATAAATAATGTTTAAATTATTATTGACAATAGTAAAAAGGTTTTAAAAGCATGATTAATTTTGAATAGTTTTTGAATGTCTCCAAATATTAGAGCCATAAACAACATTCTTACTGTTTGACAGTCAGCTAAGCCTGGGTTATGGCTTAGCCGGCTGTCAATGCAGTTCTGTGGGCAAGACACATCACATGGTTCCTAGAAAACCAGGCTGGAAGTCACATTATTCAGAAAATTTCCACTTGATGGTCTGCTCAAGTTAAGTACGAGCCCAACATCTAGGGGAGAGTTGCACTTGAGCTGCAGAGTTCCAGACCAATTGCACATTCTATGGAATACAAAAGCTGTAATACATGATTGAGCTGGACCACAGTTGGAGTAGCATGCAGTTTTGGGCTCCAGGACATTGAGGAGACGTCAAGAAGCAGCATTGTGCAGATTCATTAGAATGCTGCTGGGTATTGTGCAGTGTAAATATGAAAACTAAATGTTTTCTCACAGGGGAAGGGAAGTTATGAACTGAATTAATAGAGGTGTCAGAAGGTCATGAAAGAATGGAACAGAATAAAACAGCCACCTTTCAGTGGCGTGGAATTAGCAGTGTAAGCATATGATTAAACACAAGAGATTTAGGAGAGGAGAAGCTATTTTCTGCACAGTGATAAAGGCTGAAGCAGATGGTTGGAAGGAAGGGAAATGAAAACAGAAGCAAGCACTTGGGAAAAGGATTGACACTCAAGGATAAACAGTAGTGGCTGTATTTTTTTTAATAAATAATTTTTAAAAATTTTAAATTAAAAGTTAATAGTTCTTAAGGAATAAATAAAAGTAAAACATTTTTACTGTAGTCCTTTACTTGATTCCAACCATCCTAGGACACTCCTACTCTATGATGCATACATTCAAATCCATTGATAACATCAATTTTTTTTTTACACTGCCACATGCCAGGTCCTCTTCAGCATCACAATTTCTAAGTAATTCTATGCGAATTCTAGATTTGGGCCTGAACCCACAACCTCCTGGCTCAACAAAAATAGTTGAATCAACTAAGGCAGGTGGGCAATAGACAACATTCCTGTGCTCACCCTTCTGCACTTTAGCTGAGGTTGACTAACTCGACACAGACTCGATGTTGAATATGGGGCCTCTGAGCTGTAAATGGCCAATACGTTACAAACCTGAATAAGTTAGATAATTCATGGATTTCATAATAAGGGTTTTTAATAGCAGTTGAGTTCAATGCCTAATAGGTGCATGCTCTTATTGAAAATGAGAGCTCAGGTGTAGTCATAAGGTAAAGTTTCTGCTGACTGGGAAATTTAATGCATTGGGTTTCTTCTGCAAAGAAACATAAAAACTGTGTTTAAGTCAATATGTCAAAAAACTTCAATCATATCCTTATAAAAGAGACTAATAACTCACTGACATTTGTACGTTTCAGGTTGGAGTCTCTCAAAACAGCTCGATCTGGATTGGCATTGCTTGTAGAATGCACAAACCATTGAATATCAATAAGATTTTCAGACCTGGCTGAGAGTGGAAGCTTCTGCTGAATTTAATAGGTTTCCCTCAGTTTATGGAAGAAATTATATCTGCTGGAAGGGCACAAAGGAAAACATCTGCACAAGGTCCCATTATATGATCTATCACGGGAATAAAAATGGATTTGATCTGCAGTGGCAGACAGTTTCCTTGCCCAATTACAATGAGAATGTTAATTTACATTAAATTGTGACACGTTCTCTACAGCATATTCAAAGTGTGATGATAGGTCAGGGAGGACACAGCAGAAAAATTCAAGGCCATTTCCTCTGAGTTTTTCTTTCGCACAGTGCACCTTTACTACACGTAACCTTGAAGGCACCCATTCCTAACACTGGCACACCTTGGGTACACCCTTATGTAACTGCTTCTCAAATGGGAAAATCACTGTCATTTTAGAAAACTGGTTTTAATTTTATTATAGTTTCATTAATAACTCAAGTTCCGAAGTCTGAGGGTTGGCAGTCGCATCTGAAATCTGAAGGACTCCTTACTTATTGAGTGATTCAGATTAACACCCTAGTGAATGGAAAAGTAGCAGCATCACATCATCAATCCCAAAGTGTATACATGTTTTGAATTGCGATCATACTAATATTAGTCAAGAATGGATTTCCCCAACTTTAATTAAAAATATCAGAACAAACATTTGTAAGCCAGCTTCTGATATTTTCAGACTAGGGGAATGGAGTTCAAAATCAGCCATACACTTTGTAGAACAGGACATCAAAGGGCCCAACAATTACTATACCCCTTTAATCATGTCAGAGAGGAGGTACAGGAGCCTGAAGACCCACACTCAATGATTCAGGAATAGCTTCTTCCCCTCTGTCATCAGATTTCTGAACAGTCCATGAACACTACCTCATTGTTCCTTTTTGTTTTGCACTATTCACATAATTTGTAATTAATAGTTTTTTATGTCTTGCACTGTACTGCTGCCACAAAACAACAAATTTCACATCATACACGACAGTGATAATAAACCTGATTCTGATGTCTGCAACAATGGAACTTTTTTTGTCAAGTGTCAACCTATCTTCAGTGCCCTGCATTTTGCTGTGGTAATGATGACAAACTGTCATTGCAAAAACTTGCTGTCTGCTTTACAGTGCACAGTTAAACACAGAAATTCAGAAGCTGTTGGCAGTGATAGCCTGCTCCTTCACAGAGAATACTGTTGAAGTTAAAGGTACAGAATTGGTAACTTTTACACATATCCTTGGAATAAAAAGCACCGAGTATGATTAATCTCATTGAATTAGGTGGTCAAGATTTTTAATGTTGAATAACCTCCCTATCTCTGAAAACTGTTTGTCTATGTGGATTGTTGTACTATCAGAATAATATTTAATCTACTTTAATTTCATGTGCCTGCCTATCCTTATTTTTGCTTTCTACAAAAATGCTTAAAAAGATTAAATTACTTCCTAGTTTGAGAATTCTTCAATATGATTAGGTGCTTGCCAGGATCACTACAACTGAATGTCATGGATCTGCTGTGAGAAGCGCCCAATTCAAGACTGCTTTAGGAAAAGGGAGACCACAGAGCCCTCTCGAGCTTTGCAGGCCAGTTTCTTACAGATCAATGGTGAATGATGTCTCTACAATGCTTTTAAAAAAAAATGAGGACCAAGAGCTTCTCTCCCAGAGTTCGCAAAGTACAAGAACTATGAAGACCATCATAAAGGACTTCAAAGGCGAGAGCAAAGGCTCACCATACAATGATCTCTACCAAGGACAAGCATCTAGATCGCAATGTACTTTAAGGTGTCAATGAGCAGCACATCACAAGTGACAGATCCTCAACTTTGCCATAAATTCTGGGGCAATTGATGGAGTAATACATAGCACCAGGAATTGATGGTACCACAGCACCAGGAATGAGGAGGTCATTCTGAAGGACAACTGCACAGAGTTGATCTGCTGTACTCTTTTCAATTCCCTGTTCATTACTGCAGTTCAGTCACAGTTCTGGTTACCTTTCATGCTGCTGCAATGTTTCATACAGACCCTCTGCAGCTTTGAAATTCCATTACACCTTCAAGATCTCAATCGGATTCCTTTGAAAATAAACTGTCTCAGAGTTATTCCCCTCTAATGCAAGCTCTTGGGTCTCACACTGCTACAAGCACCTAGCCTTATATAAAATCCTCTTGAATATTGCAGTCTTAACTACACAGGATGTCTTAGTCATCAAGTGAGTAAGGATGAATCAGTGACCCCTTTGATGTTTTTATCGCATTTCCATAACACTCAGACAATAAAGTAGGTTTTTCCCATCCTTGCTATTCCTGCAAGACTGATTTTATTCACCGTCAGGCCACCGTTTCCCATTATCAACATCAATGATCTAGCTCCTGCGAAAGCCTCTTAAAGGGGAAAGCTATCTCGAAATAGCCCCTTCACCTAGGACTCTGCCAGTGACTTTGATTCAATGCATGGATTTGTGTTAAATAGTTCAATCGCCATGCTACTAAAATTGAAGCGACCTACTCATTGTAGTGACTCAGGAGAAGAGAGAACCTATTAAAACAATAAATGGTGAGTGATGGGTTTAGAGAATATGGCCCAAAGATGCATCAAATTAGAGGCAGAGTGTAATACAGCTCAGAAACAGACCCTTCAGCACAACTTGTCCATGCTGACCAAGGTGCTTACCTGAGTTAGTCCCATTTGCCTGCGTTTGACCCATATCCCTCCAAACCTTTCCTATCCATGTACCTGTCTAAATGTCTTTTAACTCTGCAGGTAAACAGCAGTGTATGTACAGTGTAATGTCAGATTTCAGCACAGAAGGTCAATAACATCTGTGTATGATTTGAAAAAGAGTATAGGTTATGTCAGACACGCGAGAATGCAGATGCTGGCATCTGGAGCAACACGCAAAGCGCTGGAGGAACCCAGCGGGTCAGGCAGCATCTATGGAGGGAAATGGTCAGTCAATGTTTCAGGTCGAGGCCCTTCATCTGGATTTCATTTGCAGGTTACATCACTTCATCTACTCATCCATGGTTCGTGGGCATTGCTGGCAAGCCCGGCAGTTATTGCCCATTCTTTAACACCCTTGAGAAGCTGGCAGTGAGTCACCTTCTTGCAGTTTGCCTGGTGAATGTGTTTCTGCATTGCCATCGGTGTTCTAGAGCCCTGATCCAGTAAAGAACAATATCTAAGTGACAATGTTTGAGGTAGTGGGACTCCCAAGGTCTCTTCCCCGTCACTCCTCCTCTTTGATCTCCGTCACACCACCCATTCTCTGCAGTTCCTCCATTCCCTTCTCCTCAGACATTCCATCCCACCCTTCCCAAAGTCCCCAGTGTCTCAATCCTCTCAGCCCTCAAACCCTACACCAGTCCCTAACTCTCACAGTTTTGGAAGGTGACATGTGGTTGCAATACATTGTATGGATGCCATGCGCAGTAGCTATGATGCATCGATGGGGGACGGAGGGAATGAATGGATGGAGGGTGGTGGATGGGGTGCCAATCAAACAGGCTGCTTTCCAAGAGTCATAGAGCACAGAAGTAGGCTCTTTTGCCCATCATATCCATGCTGACTATCAAGTACTCATCCCATTTACCAGAGGTTTTTCTGTAGCCTTCTACGTGTTGCAATTCAAGATTTTGTCCAAATACTACATTAATGTTGCGAGAGTTTCTGCTTCCACCATCTCAGGCAGTGCGTTCACCCTTGAGCTGAAAAAAATTCTCAGATTCCCCTCTAACTCCTCACCCTAAACCTATTGCCCTCTGATTTACAACTTCTGTTACGAAGAAAAGTTCTTGTAATTGGAGGGAAGAATTACATCAGGTTACGGAAGTACTCTTGGAGCACAGGTGGAGGGTCCTGGTAGGGACCTGGATGTGGGGAGGAGGAGTCGGAATGAGTATGACCAACACCAAAAACTGAAAGGATTTAAGGCTAAAACAAGCTTAGTAACCAAGTGGCAGTGTGTACTGTAGCGCTACAGTCCAGGAGTGAGGGTGGGGGGGGGATAAATTACAGATCACAGGTAGTCCCCAAGTGTTGTAGAAAATTAACACATTCAAAGCTAGCTTACTGTTGCAATGCAAGGAAATGAGGTCTCTCAAGCACAGAAAGATCCCAAGAACAGTCAGACAATAACCAAATAATGTGTTGTATTAACGTTGGTCGAGGGATCACTCCTGGGCAGCACAGTGGGGAGAATTGCTACACTTTTCTGTAAACGAGCATCCCAGTAATTTAAACCCGACACCCAGGCATGACAGCTATGCTTGCTGGAAAATAGTATGTTGTGACACTGCCTTTGAGGTAGGAAGATTTATGCAGGATTAATATTCAAGGCCACTTACTCCATTGACACTGTTGGGAGGAAACTCACGGATTCATTTCCCCTTCAAGCCCCAGCAGCCTCAAGACACCAATAACAGGAAGCAGTGAAGAGTGTATCCTGCCTGTCACAGGCTTAGCACTGTGATGCATTGGAATGTAACCCCCGAGACTCAGCTGCTGAACTGTGGGGCCTCGAGAACCAGGCAGCATTAAGTTTTATGCCTGTAACACCAGCACATCAAACACTACCTCTGGATCACTCAATGATCACGGCACAGGAGGCAGCCATTTGGCCCATCAAACACAAACTGGCTCAATCTTAGAACAATTCCACTCCCCCCCCCCCACCCCCCCCCCCACTCTCCATAGTTCTACCATTATATTTCCACCTTGATTCACAGGTACAGGACAACTCAAACACTGTGCCAAGACACGAATGATGCATGCCCTTTGGTGGAGGGCTGAGACTGACAAATCTACCCCTTTCAAGGCCTCAGATGGTTTGCTCAGGGTCCACATTTTGTTATCTTTCTTCCTCTGTTTCCCCCAAGCCGATCAACTAGCTGCAATCGCAATAATGATTCAAATGCTCCCATGTGGCTGATTCATGGTCTGAATGCCAGGAAGCCACTTGTACCATTCCTGCAGTTCAGGAGACTGGAGCTGGTGTTTAATCAGCCCATCACATGATTTGCTTTCAAAATCACATTCGGTGTGGCAGCTAGGGGAAAGCAAGAATCAAGAGCAGCTTGTGGTGAGCTACAGGCTGGTTCAAGCCCCTTTCCAAGTGCTTTAAGTACCTCAGACAGCAGCCTGTCAGATGAGGAGGAGTCAATTCCTGACTCAGTCTCAAAGTCCAGACGTGCACATCAGCCTTCGCCCCTTCCATTCATGTCAGCAATGAAAAGGCAGCAACTTCATCCCAGAGTTATTTTAATTAGTTGTCACTGAGTCACACGGATTAGTGCCTACTGAAGGAGTCGTAAAGCCAAGGTCCTGTCTGCTCTCTTGGGTGGATGCAGAGTTCTTGCAAAAAGAGTAGAGGAGTTAACTAGAGTGCTTTTACTCTCCCCCTTGATATTTCATTGTGGCATAGGAGACAGCTGCTTCGACTCATCGATACTCTGCTAATTCATACAACAATCCCACTCTACACTAATTTTCCCTGCAACCTTTTCTCTATACATTCCCCTCAACTCTTCCCCATTCACCCATAAGCTGTGGACAACTTACTGTGGCTAATTAACCTGCCAACCTCCAAGTCTTTAGGATGCGAGAGGAAACCAGAGCATCTGGGGTGGTGGCAGGGGGTGGGGCGGGGAGATTGAACCCACGCAGTCACAGGGAGAATGTGCAAACTCCATACAGGCAGTGCCCAAGGTCAGGATCAAACCTTGGACACCGGAGCTGTCAGGCAGCAGCTCTACTAGTGTGCTACTGTGCTGCCCTAGCCAATATTTATCCCTCATTCAATACTTATTTTTAAACATAAAGACATATTTCTGTTTCTGATGGCTTCTTGTGCAGTAACCCATTGCCATGATTCTGACTTTACAACAGCTTCATAGAGTATTTCATTGGTTGTAAAGCATTCTGAAGCCACCTAAGGTTCTGGCAGGTGCTATGTGAATGCCAGCAAGTTTTCTTGCCCCATGGAGCACAAAGTCAATGCTGCTGGAACAAGCCCAGATGGAGTTCCATTGGGGGACTGAGCCAGTGGTGGTGTACTCTGGCAAGCACTTCCATCTACCTGGGAATCTGCTCGGAAAGCCAGAAAACAGAGTGTCCGCAGGTTGGGTGCTTCTCAGAAGTTCTCCTTCTCCAGGTGACTGCACGATTCCCAAATGGTTTTTTATAAACCAAGTTACACCATTCCACAGAGGTCTGAATTGGAACAAGATGCTTCAGTCGGGATACTAAGTGCCTATTGTGGCAACGAGTTGGACAGACAGGACTGCTCAGGGCATGAGCCATAATAGAACAATAGCTGACCACAGCCAAGGTAGCAGTTAGGGAGTTCAAGTAGTCCTCGTCTTCTCCAGTGAGGAAAGGTCGTCAACACTGAGGGCAAGGAACAGGAGGGAGCTCCTGTTCTTGCTGCAAGACATTCAGTAGAAAATGCTTCATGTTGCTCTTATGAACAGAGCACCAGCCACATGAAAGCTAACATAC
The DNA here is from genome assembly GCF_009764475.1 of Pristis pectinata. Classification (NCBI taxonomy): domain Eukaryota; kingdom Metazoa; phylum Chordata; class Chondrichthyes; order Rhinopristiformes; family Pristidae; genus Pristis; species Pristis pectinata. The sequence continues at coordinate 40,947,243 of NC_067417.1, forward strand.
CCAAGTAGGATTGATGCTTTGAAGGCAATTTCCTGCCAACTCTCCAGAACTAACCTGCAAGAAATTAACATGGCAAGTTGTCTGCAATCCACATTGTGATGCCATCCAGGACAAAGAAGCCTACTTGATTAGCAACCCATCAACCACCCTAAACATTTAGTCCCTCCACTACTGGTACACAGTGGCTGCACTGCACACACTCTACGAAACGCACTGCAGTTACTTTCTAGGCTTCTCCAACAGCACCTCACAAAACATGACCTCCAGTGTCAAGATGGACCAGGGCAGCGGGAGCAAAGGAATACTATCCCTTGCGTGCTCTTGTCTGCACACTATGTCGCCAGTGTTTCATTATCACTGGGCCCCGAATCCTGGAATTCCCTCCCCAGCTGTACAGTGGGGGTAGCTTCACCTGGATGACTGCAGCAGTTCAAGCAAGGGGCTCCTCACCACCTTCTCAAGGGCAATTCATGCTGCACTGCCCAGATCACCCCCCCCCCCCAAAAAATACACAATTCTCAGAACTTGCAGGCCATTGGACAAGGTTTTCCCGTTATTTTCTCTTTCCTTTCTGTTTAAGGTGTGCGGTCCTTGCAGTCCTTTTACTGACACTTATTCCCCACCATGACCAGAAAATGTTTAGAAACACAGCAGGTCTTCATTTTCCCCAAGACTGGAGTTTCTCTCAGAATTATTTCAGTCCCAAGGCTTAAAGACCATTCAGGAACCGAGAGACATGAACGGAGTTAAGTCTGTGACAGTAAATGGTCGCAATTCCAATTCTCACATGCTGTGAAATCAATTTCGGACAGAGTGGCAAAGTGAGCAATCTGCTGCTTACTTCCAACTGGCGGCTTTAATCAGGTGAATGGGTGCGAAGTGGCAATGGATTGGGGTTTCTGCCAGGACTGCTTACTGCTGCTAGAATGCTTTGGATATCAAGAGAAGCTACAGCCACACAGAGTTATTGCTCAATAACAAAAGAAAATATTGTTCTGCATTCATCCAAGCCATGGTGTAGATCTACTGATGCTGCTGATAGGGTGAAGGCTAGTTACTTGCACACTCTTCAGCCACTAGAAGGTACGCCCCAGTCCAGGTGATTCAGTCTGTCATCTTATTTCATTAGGTATTCCTCCTGTTCTGCCATAGCTCGGCTCAGATTAGAAAGCTAGCGTGGCAATTCATATAACAACTTAGAATCCGTTTCTCCCCACAGCCTACCTTGAACCTTGATCATTCACCTTGAGTTATTCCTAAGGCACCGTGATTATGCAAGCTGCAGAACAGTATGGTCATGCTTATTTTGCAAATAAGACAGACAACCATGCAGCAGATTTTTAACTACCCAAATTACAATTTGTAGCTCAGAAATAAAACAAAATTTGTCATTTTTACCAAAGAAATTAATCATTAAAGCAAAAAAATACAGCTGAACAATTGCGATCTTTCCAGAACATAAAGTTAACTGCTCACTTGAAACCAGGCTGGTCACCAATGCTGTTATATATTGGTCAGCAATATAAATTGCCACTTAGCACCTCAAGCTTTATGGTATTTGCTTTGCTCCCTGTTCCAGATGACACAGTAGCTGATGTTATTGTTACTGCTCCCAAAATGACCAAGCTGCAACTCTCATACATCAGCAAGGTGGATGAGTGTAACTGCTTCCTCAGTACATCCTCTTAAACTGGGCCACAAATAGCCAATTTCCTCTGGTATAGGAAGCATGACGCAAACAGGCAATAACCAGCATGAAGCACAGTGAAATCAGCCAGGTCACATTCTGTACAACACACTATGTGATAATTCCTCACAAGGGTGAAAGAGCAGCACTGCAAAGTTAGCACTCAGAACCCCCAGACTTTACTTGATCACAGGTATCTGTCCATAGTCATGAATGTAAAGCAGCAGAATTTACCACAAAGGTGATCTATAACCTGATAGCTCACCTAAGAAGCGCAGTGGTTTTGCTGTACAGTGCCACAATTCCATCTTCTGAAAAGTAACCTTCGAACTACAGTTAAAGTGGACAATCCCGCAGTCAAGCACAAGATTGCTCAGGTTCCTCCATCATCTACCCAATGTGAAGGGTGGTGTAAGAAAGCATGGTTCTAGCTGGCATGAACAGATCATCAAGACCCACTGCGAGAACAGGAAAACTGTTTGCAATTGTTGGCAGGATAAGCATCAACAGGCGAGGGGAGAAGGAGAGCTCCAGATCTCACTGGCTGAGTATGACCTTTAAAAAGCTAATGTCATGGTCTCCAATTCCTTGGAGGTTCTCAGTTCAAAGAACAATCTTTCAATTTTCTCTGTCCTGTTTTTGTACTGAATCAACCAATAGGAAACCACTTCTCTTGGCTGAGGAGTCCGAGACTGGAAAGTGCTGCCAAAATAAAAAATTAGAGCTAGGTCTTTCAAAACAAAAGATAAGGTACACTTATACAGGCAAAGGGGAGGGGGCATTCTCTTCTACAAATGACAGTTTATACTGGCTCAATTGATGTAAACTCAGAGGTGGACAGGAGTTTGTGAACCAGGAGTACTGAGGGATATGAAACATTGGGCACATGGAGTTAGATCACAGGTTTGGCATGATCTGATTGAGTAATCCTGAGGTCTACTCATGTTGCTATGCCATCATCTGCCAATGTTCCACATAAAATTAGACTCTGCTTGGTCACACTATCTCAGCTCTGATATGCAGTCACACGTGTGCCATCAGTTTACAATTTGGACCATTGAGCTGATGGGTCATCGTTAATCCCAAAATGTGCCACAGAGCAACTTACAGGTTCTGATGCACGTCTACAAGGGACAAACAGTCCACTACAAGCCCAATTTGTAAAGGTGCACCCACCAGACTGGGAAATTTAGAATCGTATTTTTTGTTAGCAGAACAATATGACGGGACATTTCTTACATCGTGACTTTAACGTGCATTGAAAGCACACAGCTTTCTGGCACTGCTGTCAGTAACAGGTACCTTCCAACCTCAGAACTGGAGTGGAGGTGAGTCATCTTCAACCCTGAGAGGACGAGCGAGTGAGGGTGAAGGTGATGCTGTAGATGAACATGTCATATGAGGTACCCTGAAGGGTCAATTCAGAACCCCTTGTAATAACTGCCCAGCTCACCAGCACTTTCAACTTCTTAAACTGCACCATTCAGTGGTCCGTGTCACTGAACCATGCACCGTTTAATCTACTTTTCAGGAATCTACCTTTAAAGGTCATGTCAAAGGTAAAAGAAGGAATATTGTACCAGCCCGCCCATGAAAAGCTAAGGATGGACAAAGGTATTTTACAGCATTCCAAATCACATCGATTCACCTTTGCAACGCAGAAAATCCGGCAACTGATTGGTACACACCAAGACCCCTCAGACAACAAGGGAATAACGGACAGATCTTCTGGACATCCCAAGATCCCTCAAACAGGGTGATGTTAAACAGATATTCTGTACACACTGGACACCACAAACAACAGGGTGATAATGAACAGACGATCTGCTTGTTCCCACTAAAGTACAAAATTCTGCGAATCTGAAATAAATGGAAAATACTCAGCAGGTCGAGCAGCGTTAATGGTGGTGAAAGGTTATTGACTGGAAACCAGCTCTGAGAATTTCCAGCGTTTTGTGTTTGTGCTTTTTAGGTGTTGACTGAGGGACAATCATTGACCAGGCCATCTGGAAAAGCTCTCCACCTCTTCTTCAATGAGATCGGTGGGATCTTTCGCACCCACCTGCAATGGTAGACCTGGGGTCAACACTTCACTCAAAAGACTGGATCGCTGACCACTGAGCACTCCCCCAACACTGTGCTGGGGTTTCAGATGAGACGACGTGTTCAAGTCTGAGTGCTACCACTAACTTGAGGCATCAACCTAGTGGAAACAGAACAAATGCAAACCCAGAGACAGAGACATCTGCTCACCACCCCCCCCCCCCCCCCAAAGTTCTGAGAGTTGACAGATATATTATGGTCTTGGGGCAGTAATCAGATGCCAGAGAAGCTTAAGATGACGAGTAAAGGCAGTTGACGGGCTTCCCCCCACGACACATCTAACTGTGAAAGAGCCGTTAACAGCACCTTCGCATCCCCAGCCTCAGATGGGAGTGAAAGGGAACAACCAACTACTGGATCCACAGCGCCAGCGATCCCACACTGACAGCTGGAGTCACGGCCAGGTGAGTTACTGTGTGTTCTTCAGCTCATTCACACAACGTAACACCAACACTTCACATCTGTCTCTCCTTTTACGTCGGTTCACTCACTCCACGCTCGACTCTCATCTGTCACGACACTCGCTCATTTCAAGCAACCTGTTGTAATTAGCAACTTTAGACGCACCCAGTGAAACGGTGATATTTCCAGCCATGCACCAACTCTCCCACATACCAGGGGCATGTTGAGAGTGACACATGGGATCAGCAGCATTCCAAATAACCGTCCTTATAAAAGTCACCAGCTGGACATAATTGGCACTATTTGCACTAAATACAGTTTAATGAGCTTGCTCCCTTCCTCCCACTATCTCAACCATCCCCTTTGACCACTATCATTAGCCTTATCATTCAAATGAACCCAACAGCTGGCTTCCATTACGCCACTTCAGAACTTCAAACCAGTCATGCATGTACAGATGTGTGTGGTGTACAGATATGTGACGTCCCCATCGGGCCTAAAGAGGGACTGCTGTACACAGTGTGAGGCAGCTTGTACTGGGTTTGTACACAAATGTACTATGAACAACATAACCATTAGGACACTAATCATGAGCGTCTTATTAATCTTGTTTCACTGAGGCCAGGCTTCTGTAAAAGCAATCTTGCTGGAGTAACACTGGACAAGGGAGAGCAAGCTGCAATACAAGGTTTAAAATTAACCAGTCCTATGAATAACCATCCAAGAAAAGAATAATGCTTTAGGCAAGGCATATTCTTACCTTATACAAATCCTTCAGAGTTCATTTCTGATTCCAAAAATAAGAACCCAGACAAAGAATGCTGACTCACCCCTAGTTCTGGCTTGAATGTGGCTAATTGCACGCTGTCTAGAAAAAATCCTTTTCAAAAAACAAGACTTACAACCATTTCACACGATGAACCTGTATAACCCCACCCCCCCCCCCCCCAGAGAAGTTTCATCCTAAACCTACAGTCTCAACCAGCTGGGAGGACAGGAGTAGAAGCTGGATGGGAACACCAGCTGGTCCAAGTTCCCCTCCATGTCACACAGAATCCTGATATGAAACCTATTACTGTTTCTGGGTCACAATCCTGGATCTCCTTATCCAGGAATACCATTTAGGTACCTTCACCATGATAATCACAATAGTCGAAGACCAGCAAAAGCCACAGGTTGGGAGAGTATGCATCGATATATGCTATGTCATAAATTTCCAATGTCTGCATGTTATTTTGCTCTTCTTAATATGCACACCTCAGCTTGATGAGCCATCAGGAGGCTCCAGTGAACTATGGAATAAAGCCATGTCCCACGGGCTTGCAGTGCTTGCCAAGTCAGTGTAGCCAGGTTGCACTGAGAGTAGAGAGAGAAGCAAAAGTCAGGAGGCACTTTTGGAGCGGAGGTTGGTCACCCACCAAAGGGCAGACCTCGGTCACCCACCAAAGGGCAGACCTCAGGTTTCTTCAACAACTATTCCACCTCCACGGATGGATAGGCATCTGTTCGATGGACTCGTTGCACTGTCCCAGCATCGACTGTATGGGATAGGGGTACAGATCTTGGATACACAGAGCAGTGCACTCTCCAGGTTCAGCAAACATAACCTGGATAGTTATCTGCGTGCGTCTGTGGGAAGGCAACTGATTAACATGATCTCGATATCGCAGGGTTAGCCAAGGAAGCAGGACACAAGGAGGCCAGTACTTACTTCCTGCAGTCGGCAGAGATGTGCTGTGGGACCGTGTAGCGACAGTCCATGATCATGGTGAGGGTCTCACTGTCATTGACCTCGTGGAAAGGCGGGCATCCACACACCAGCATGTACAGGATCACTCCCAAACTCCAGATATCTAGAGCAGAACGAGAGGGACAGATACAGTCACAATCCAATCTGTTAATAATTGTGTAAATTTCAAAAAGTAATCAGCAGCCATTTTAATTTTATTAAATTAATCGTTGGTTGAAATATATGCTTATATCCTGAATTGCAAAGCAACATTCTCTGCCATACCATATCCTCTTGCCATTGGTTGGCCCACACATTAAACAGAAACTTTTTGGATTGTCAGTATAGCAGTGGTCACAGGGCGCAAACTGTTTAAGGTATGAGAATCAACAACAGGTTTTGACACTGAATACAGGGAAGTCCTGTCTGCTGAACCTAGTCTGCTCCTGCATCACTGCAGGAAAAACTCACTTCCTTTAAACTCGACATTGACGAAACTGAGACATCTAACGTAAGCACTCCCTGACGGCAGTTATCAGGTGGGTATCGAGTCAAAACCAAACCCCGATGAGGTCTATACTCTGCAGCCTTGATTTAATCTGCAGTGAGAATTCATGAGTCCAGCCTCCTGTGATCGTCTGACTCAGGTGACTAACAGCAGCCTTAGTCTTGGGACTTTCCCAAGGGAGGTCATAGTCCACAGAAGGTCAGAAAGCAGATCCATTCTTAAACAGACCTTCAAATGGTTAGCCCTTTGTGATAGGCCACCACTAAGCAGTGGGAACTGCTGTGCAGTCTCTTATGCTGCATCCATGGTAGAATGACTGTGTGGTATTGCTAGTGCTTACACTGAGGGCAGTCCTTTGTGAGTGAGGAGGTCATATTGACACAAAGTATTATATGGCTAGACCACAGCAGTTCAGTTCTCCCAAATTAACAAATAAAAATAAATAACAAGATACAATCTAAGATAAAGATAAATCATTAAGGAGATGCAATTAATTGGATGGGACTAGAACCACATCCATACAGTCATACAAGAGGGAAGCAGGCCCTTCGGCCCAACGTGTCCATGCCAACCGAGATGGCCATCTACATTAATCCCATTTTCCTGCATTTGGCCAGTATCCTTCTATTCCTTTCCTATCCAAGTGCTTTTTAAACACTGATTGTACCTGCCTCTACCACATCTCTGCAGCTTGTTCCATACATCCACCATTCTTCATGTGAAAAACTTGTCCCTCATATCTCCTCTCAGTATTTCTCCTCACCTTAAACATACATCCTCTTAGTTTTAGACTCTCCTGCCCTGGACAAAAGACTGACTATCTACCCTATCTATACCCCTCAATTTTATAAATCTCTAAGGTCACTCCTCAGGCTCCTGTGCTCCAGCGAGAAGAATCCCGACCTCCTCAACTTCTTGTAACTAATGTCCTCCAACCCTCAGGAAAAAATCCAGAAAGCCCTCACAGTGCTGGTTCACAGCAATTGGCCCACAAATGATGAGAGAGCTCAGTGACACAGGGGGAAATGGTGTGAAAAGTTAACAGGTCTTGATCACTAAATTACACAATGAGGACGACTGAGTCCCGCTGTTCATTCACACACCTATTACTCATCACTTTAAAGAAACCTTCCAGAACAGGGGCCACAACAGTCCCAAGGGTCTGGAGGCAATTCCCCAATGGTGGACCAAAAAGTGGGAGCAATTAATCTAATCAAACAGGGAACATTGGAAATAAGCAAGAGAGGAAAAATAAAACTGCTGTCCGGTGTGGAACACGTCCATTCTGACAGAGAGGCCATAATTGAAACATTTCCTCTCAATCACTTGCTTTTGGAATTTCAGGTTAGCAGCAATCAGTTCCAGTTCTCCATCCTTGAAGTAGTGACATCTATTTTGTTACATAAATCAGAATTTCAAAATTAGGAGTTACCAAATGATGCACTCACAGAATCAGAACTAAGAACATTTCCTGATTATTCATTTTCTGGGATCTGGGTGTGGTTGACGAGGACAGCATTTATTTCCCATCCCCAGTTCGCCATGGGAAGGTAGTGGTGAGCAGACTTGAACTGCTGCAGTACGTCTAGTGAAGGTAGTCTCACAGTGCTAGTGGGTCAGAAGTTCCAGGATTCAGACCCAGCAACAATGAAACGTTGGCAATATATTTTCAAAGTAAGGCTATGAGTGACTTGGAGGGAACGTGCAGTGGGGTTATTCTCATGTGCCTGCTGCTCTTGTCCTTCTTGGTGGTTTGAGAGGTCCTGCCAGAGTAAACCCAGGCAAGTAAATCCAGGTGGTATGCACGATGCATCAATGGTGAAAGGAGTGTGTGCTTAGGGTGGGGGACAGAAAGCTCAGTAAGTAGGCTGCTTTGTTCTGGATGGCATTGAGCCTCTTGCATGCTGTTGGCACTGCACATCCAGGCAAATAGAGAGCATTCTACATTCCTGAATGTGCTTTGTGGATGGTGGAAAGGCTTTCGGCATTAGGGAAAGAGGTACTTGCCACAGGATATCCAGACTCTTTCCACCACCCCCCCCCCCCCCCCCCCCCCCCAGTGGAACAACTGTTTATGTGGGTGGTCCAGTGGAGTTTCTGGTAAATTTAAATAAAAATGTAGATGCCCCAGCATAAATTTACACTAATCTAATTTAGGAAATGAACTCTGCCGCTGAGGCCTATCGCTGCTTTGTTGCTAAGCAACGCCTGGTGGCTTCCTTTGTTGGCCATCCTGTCTATTGTTGATGCCGTGACAAGAAAGAATATTGTGGAGCCAGAGAGCCAGATAACAAGCGCACACTCAATGACAGGCAGTACACACAGACGCGTGGATACACAGACCCACACGCATGCAATTAGCTGCGCAAGGGAGGTTAAATGTTATGATTTATATTATCTTGAATTAGGTTATAAAGTCAAACCTTTCCTTCTGTTTTAGTTTTCAACATGATCAGAAAGTCCATCAGACTCCAAGATGTCCCAACATTATTTAGCTGACACAAACAAGCTGGGATGGAAAAGACTTCATTCCTTTGTGGGTCGAGGCATCCTTCTTAAACTAAGTGCAACCTCATAATTTGCATGAGCCTGAGCTCTCATGCAATATGATATAAATAAATATTTGCTTAAGTGCTTAAAATGCCTCAAGCGTGAGAGATTCTGAAAGGCTACAAACTCAGACGATGTTACATAATCAGAGCTTGGGGTGATGTGATATGTAACTGGGCATCTCAACATACCATCTCCTCAAATTAGATTTTCTATTGGGTTTCATCAGTGAGCTCTGACCTTCCCAGTTTTTTTATGGGAAGGTCAGAGCTCACAGATGAAACCCAATAGAAAACAGTAATGGGAAGTGAAGTTAGTGTATGTTTACACATGTGGGGGTGGAACACGGCAAAGGCTTGCATGTGTACACTTACCTAGAGTACATGTCCTTTCTGAAAGGTTAAGTGTGTGAACTAGTGCGGTAAATCTATATATAAACATGGAAGCACCATCATCAATGTTATTGGACACAGGTAACAGACAGCCTCAGCTCTAACATATCTATATCCACCCATGTACAGATCCAACCCTCTGCCACATCTTTACAAGTCTGTACAGCTAAAACTCAGTGCTGAAGTACTGGAAGCATTTCTAGGCTCTACACTTTAGGAATGATACATTGGATTTGGAGGAAGCACACCATTGATTAACCAGAGAGATAACTGGATTCAAATGGTTAAGTTACAAGATTAGACAAAATACGTTTGTATTTTCTGGAATTTAGAAATTAAAGGGGCAATTTGAATGGCATTTTCAAGGCATTTAAAAAAAAACTGTTGGGTAGATAGAGAGAAACTATTTCTGTTGGCTGAGAAGTTGAGAACCAGGGCACTAAGTCTAAAACTTAGAACTAGGCAGTGCAGAAGTGAAGTTTGGAAATACTTCTGTACATAAAGGATGGTAAACGATGGTGAAAGGATGGTAAACGATGGTGAAAGTTTGGAACACTTTCACAAGTGGGGAACCAATGCTAGGGTTCTGAGATTGATAATTTTAGTTAACCACGGATATTATGGGATATGACAAGAAGATGGAGGTGGGTCACAGATTAGCCAATATCTCATTAAGCGGCAGAAAAGGCTTGAGGGGTAAACTGCTGACTTTCTGTTCCCATGTTCCACTTCCAGTCTCTGAAAGTTCAATGCAGCACATTCGAAAAAGCAGAACAAATGTGGCCTCTGATCTTTTTATGGCAATTGATTGTTTTCGTTTGAACTGCAAAACGGAGAGAGAAAGATCTGAGCTTTCACTTTGATAATATTTTATGGGAGAAATGAAACTGCTGACCCTGCTGCAGATTAATTATTAAATACCTATTAAATATTTAGATATTGTACAGTTATTTTCTGCTGTAATGACAGGATTGTTATTGATTTCTTGCACACCCATTTCAGTTCGGGCTAAAATCTCTATGATTAATGGTGGTCTACGATATCAGATTTCCCATAGTCATTCTCCAGTGCTCAAGCTGCTTTGCAAAGACATCATTAGGGAGCCTCCAAGCGCTGGTACAACAAACAGAACTTCAGAAAGCCTCTCCAGCACCGTCCGACTATACGGTACATGAAACGGGAGCCCTCCTCAGATTATTCTTCATGCAAGAGCAGCTCTTTGTTAAGTGTACCACATAGGTACAAAAAAAAACTTCCAAAACCAATAGCCTCTCAGTCCCTGCCCACACTCTCCCCTGGGCACAAGGGAAGGGTCAGATTACACAACCTCTCCAGCTTAAAACAATCCATCACGTCAGTGGCAGAAAATGCAAAGGTGGCCTCATCGTGGCCATTCATTTTCGGCACTTCTTTTGCCTCCCCATCCAGTGGTTACCCAGCTGCAACCCATGGGTTGCAAACAGCTTCGAGGTACCAAGTTGCCCCCTTAAATTTATCACAGAGTCCTGTGGTCCTGGAGATTCGGAAAGGGGTGTTGTTGCACGGATTTGAGCAGCAGAGGAAATATTCCCAAGGAAAGCTGTTTGGAGAGGGCGCAGGAAACATCTGACCAGTAGTAATGAAGTCAGAAATATTATAATGCTGGAACAAAGTTTTGCCTGCAGTTCTATATAGCCACAGCTTTTTCTTGCTGTGTTTGTATAGGACTCCAGCCACTGCCTACATGCACAGAATAAGTCAACTTATAGCTTGCTTTTATTCCCAGGTACAAAATGGATTGTTGCTGCACTTTTAGCTTCACTCCCAATCAGTCACTGCGCTCTCTCCCTCTGCACAGCTTTCATCTCTCTCAAGAACACAAGTGCACAAGAAAATCGCAGCAGGAGTAGGCAGCTCACCCCATCATTCGATGTGATCATGGCTAATCTGCCCCAGGCCTCATCTTCTCTTCTGTGCCAGTTCCCCACAGCTCTCAGATCTTCAATCCTTTAGAAGTTTATCCACATCCTCTTTAAATGCCTCTGGTGAATTAGCCTCCAGAAGTGGAGAATTCCAGGAGGTTCCCCAGTCTCTGTGAGAAGTTCCTACTCACCAGCCCATTACCCTGCAACTACGTCCCTTAATTTGAGACATTCCCACCAGTGGAAATACCTCAATATCTGCACCATCAGGTGCTTGTATATTTCATAAGATACCCCTCATTCTTCTAAACTGCAAAGAATATAGATCCAACTTTTCTTTTTAAAACCACTCATGACAGAACAACCCCCTCATCTCAAGAGTTAGCTTGGTGAATCCCTTCTGAACTGCCTCTTATCTTCGTCTTTCCTCAATCCTGTAGTTTATTGCTCACTAAGCATTTTCCTTGAAGGATATTCCTCTCCCACTCTACTGATTTGAACAAAAGGCACATGAAATGGCACACAAGTCTATACTGACACTAACCACGTAGTATACACACAAGTAATTGCCATCTGGATAAGGTATTAAGGGCATCTACTATTTTTTCAATCACAATCCTGGCTCCGAGAGAGGAAAGAAAATATTGGAGTGTTTAAAAATAAATAAGTTATTTAGTAATTAATATCTGTGCTAGTGAGAACTGGGGGCAACACATCATTTATCCATCTAATTCTTTCCAATAACTTGCCTGTAGCATCGTTTATGGAGGAACATTGCTTCTAAAAATACAAAGTGGTGGTGGAGTTGGAAGCAAGCCTTCAGAAACCTTTTTCGCAAAACCACCCAACTGCCAAAACTTGCAACTACACTGTGACAGTTGAAATAGCAAAATCTGAATGGGAAATGTTTACAGCAGTAAGTAGTAACAAAAGAGTGTGACTAAGCTTTTGGCAATAGGAATGAAACCCCATAGAGAGGAAGTGCATGCCTTAAACAAGGTTTTTTTTAAAATAATATGAACATTATACTGATGAGGTATTAAATAAAGGCTTCTAAATCCTTTCTGCAGTTCTACTGGGAAGTTAAGTGCCTGTTGGGATAGTGGGTGGATTTCCTATCACTCACACAACCTGCTCTGTATAAAGAGCTCCTCCGTTTTGCTTTGTTTCAAGGATTATCGGATTCAAGTCTGTGCTTGATAGATTAGGTTAAAGCATGGATCTGAGTCAGAAACGAAATCTAGCATTCCTCCAACCCATAGTCAGAATGATTTCCCTTAACAGCTGTTGACCACATTGGTACAACGTGTAGTTGGGGCACGGGGAACTCTCCTTCCCCTTTGTAATCAATGGACATTCATGTACAGCTCAAAAGCTCAAGACACAATAAAAGTTAAAATTAAATTGCCAAGCGAGAACTGCGGCAGCCTCCTCTCCAGAGCATTAGGTAAGTATTCTCTTCTTTGAACTGATCACTCTGTATAACTTGGCTCCGTGCTGGGTACATATGCAAAAGGACTTCTCTCCTGGAAAGGTCAACAATCAAATCATCTGAAGTAATAATAATAATAAAAGAGAAATGGATGGTTCTTAACCTTGCAAATAATCTCCAAAGACAAATAAAACCCATTGCCTTAATACATCTTATGTTTTCATACAGCGACACCACTGCCATTTACTGGGGTCATGTGGCTATATCGTGATGTCTCAGTGTGGGTGTACCCCACTACCAACATGTGGGTGGGAATACTGGGTGTGTGCGTGTACCCCAACGACATGTGGGTGGGGTACACGCACACACCCAGTATTCCCAGAGGCTGACTATGAACCATCCTTATTCACAGTCACTCCACATTCGTTTTAGTCTCATTGACTGTGGTTACCTCCAGGTCCATCCCATGTGAGGTTAGCTGATTGGCCCCGAGGGAACCAGTCACGTAACCCTGGTCCACAAAAAGTGCAACAAAGCCGCCTACTCCGCACAGACAGTCACCCTCACCTCTTAACTGCCGAGTCCAAGGCTTAGAAATCCCAGCCTCCATAAAATAAAAATCCAGTTAAGATGTCCTATAATGTTTTAAGGTAACTAACCCATAACTTGAGAGTGCCCTGGTTGACTAGATTCCCCAAATGCTGCCTGAGTTCCTATAACCAACTTTCCCACTCTCCCCCACCCCAAGCCTCAAGAGTAGATGGGTTGCTTGCTCCCACTCGATCCATTCGCCAAGTGTGGATTGGCTCTCTGCATATCCCTAAGCCCTTTCCTAAGACCAGATGGGTTGTCTGCACTCACTTGACCACCTCCAAGTACATACTCGGCTGCCTGCACTCCCCCGATCATCACTAGAAAGCTGATTGGTTGCCTGAACCAAATTTCCAGTAAAATATCCAGTGAAACCTGGAAATGAGGTGGTTGAGGCATTTTAAAATATTTGCTTTCCCATCCATTCTCAACCTATCCATCTTTGGTTTTCAAGCTTACCCTCCTGAGTGTCAGATGCGTGAACCTTAACAAGCATTTACATTCAGCTTCATTGGCTTCTTACTCCAACTCTTTAGCAGTTCCTCAAAGCTGTACAAGTCGTCCACAAGTCCACCACACACGTACACTCCTCCGGTTAACATTAAGTTACCACCCAGTCACAATGCCCGTTTCAAGTCCAACTGACCAGCTCAGAACCCACCCCAACCCTGCTCCATAATGGACGACAATTTATAATCAACCTTAATTCTGCTCAGGATTGAGGTTGCGTTAGGTGACTTGTAACTCAGCAGTCAGCACTCTCAAGTATTGATTCAAGCCTCTCTCAGGTGCAAGGAGTGCTATTCTGTCAGGGGGTGCTACTTTTCCAATTGTGCCATCTCTCTAGAAAGTAGCAAGAAAGAGCAGTGGAACCCTCCTTGCCTGTCCTGTCAGTATTTACCCCTCACCCAACATAAGCAAAAGTAAATCATCTGTTCATTATCACTTGGTTGTTTTTCCGAGTGTGCCGACTTAGAACTGACTGCCTAGTTTTCCACACTTTAAGAATAAATATTCTGCAATAAAAAAATTACCTGTTGACTGTGAACTACCTCGGGTGGTTTTAAGTTTAAGAACAGTGCTACAGCAATGCAAGTTCTTTCTATCGGTCACTGTATTATTGCCACCAACCTATCCCAATGGCTCCAAAGCAAATGGCCTGGAACCAAATATGCTGGTTCGAGACTTAATCAACAGAGAGCAAGTCATTAATTCAGTTTTATTTCACAGACAATACAAACAGGGTTCCCTGTATATTATTGTGCAGGACACACATCAATTCATCCCAAGCCTCAAAGCATACTGTAGCTATTAAAATGAAGTGAAAAGTATGAATCACTCTCTCAAGGGTTTTATTTGGATGGAAAAAGATTCCCCACGATTACTCTATAAAGGTCAAATGTTCTCTACACAGCGACATAACCCATTTTCCCCAAAGAAAAGATCGATACAGCTAAAGCTCTTAAACACAGAATATCCTGACCAAGACTAAAGACTTTGCATTTTAATCCAAAGCATTTAATAGGTCATGTATTTTGCAACTTTCAGCCATACATCTGTCAGCCTGCTTCATGGCACACAGACCTGAGTGCTGAGGCTTGCGTGTGACTGGTCAATCTATGTCCAGCTCTATTTTGCTGGAATGAAATTGTGTTGCAATTAGATAAATATCTCAAAGAAAGATTTAGTTTCCATTCACATAATCCAATCTCCTTCCCACTACATAAAAAAACTAAAGGGCTGTCAAAATAGGAAACAGATGGTATACACAGACACACACACACACACACAACAGTGGCCACTGTGTAAGGTTATGTCACATTCCAGCCACTGAAAAGTACCAAATAATAAGCTGGGCAGCATAACTCCGTGTAGCATTTGATGTAAATTTCCATTTTTCATTCATTTTAACTCTTCCCCCTTTTTTCCTATCGTGCTTTTTGTTTAGCCTAATCAGCCAGCTGAAAGAATTCATGGACACATTCCAAGGTTCTGTTCCTTGGCACCAATCCCTGTGCCTTGCATTCCTCTTAACTGTGTAACAAATTTTCAGCAATTTCCTTACACATTCATCTGTACTGCACATTTTGAGAGGTTAAAAATAAATTCATCTGAACAACACATTTTGAGTATCCTTTCAAAACTGCTCACGGCCTGATACACACCATGTTGGGGCAAATGTTCCCGACCGTACCACTGGGAAAGTGCAGAGGATGTAAATGCAGAGGATCATGCCCTCTCCCCAAACATCTGGAATGCAGTTAAATGGCCAAATCGGTGGGATCATAAACAAATGTTCTTCCAGCAAAGTTTCTGGGGGATGGGTTCAAATGTTAATTCCTGTCACTCCTCATGCACACGCTACATTTACAGTGAACAAAATTCTCCTTCCTTTCCGCACACAACAGATTTTCAAGGGTCGGTTGCATTATGCACTTTCAAGCACTCCAATGATTCAGGAAATTGGATACATATTCTCTATCTTGATGGGATCTTTGGAAATCGAACCCATCTAGCATTTCTGTCAAGGGAAATGGATACTTGAAAACAAAACCTTCATTGATTACATCCAGAAAAACGGACATATGCAGGTCTTTGAATTTACTGCCTTTTTGGAGAGAGAGGCACACAAGTCCTTAATGTCATAGGACAAACGTGCATGCATCAGTATCATCTTTTTAGCCACTCCCTTGGGATCCAGGATAACTTCATTTCACACTGGTTTTTAGGGGCTTTGTGGTGGCTAATGAGGCAGTTGTGGGAACGGGGGGCTCTTCCACAGATAGGGCAGATAGTGGCTGAGTGGATGGGCAGGTGGGTAGCTTGAGGGAGTGTGCTCCTTCTGCCACTCATACAGGGCTTTTGTGTGCTTCAAACTAATGGCCCCCAGATTCTCAATAACATCCCTAATGGCCCCAACACCTTCAACAGTCAAAAGGTTAAAGTCAAGTTTATTGTCATATGCACAAGTACATTTACGCACAGGTGCAATGAAAAACTTACTTGCAGCAGCATCACAGGCATATAGCATCACATAAGCAGTATTCACAAGATAAACATAAATTATACACAGTTTTTACAAGACAGGATACAATTAGAACCAAAAATGGCCATCGTAGTCCTTAGGGTTGTGCAGGTTGGTTCAAGAACTGAATGGTTGAAGGGAAGTAGCTGTTCTTGAACCTGGTGGTGTGGGACTTCAGGCTTCTGTACCTCTGCCTGATGGTTGTTGCGAGAAGATGGCATAGCCCAGATGGTGGGGATCTCTGATGATAGATGTTGCCACCTTGATGCAGCGCCTCCTGTAGATACTACCGATGGTGGGTTGGGATGTGCCAGTGATGTATTGGTCTGAGTCCAGTACTTTTTGTCCACTACTTTTTGGTCAAGTACAAGTCCAGTCAAAAGGTTGCCTACACAGGAGTTATACAGGTATTTGATAGTCACCATTGACCAAAGGGTCTGTTTCTTTGCTTTATTGAGGAGCATGCTTCCCCCCCACATAAAAATAATACTACAGTAACTTTGGCAGCTCCACTATGGACTAACAGTACCACAATATTAGATTTAAACTGTCATGATTTATTCACAAAGTTCACACTGGCCCATGATGCTGCTACTGCTAGAAATAGCAAGACCTCCCCCTGAAATGGAAAAGATGACTTTTTCCTCTAACTCGTTTATAATATTACGAACAACACACAGTCTCTGGTAGACCAAGCAGTCACTCCCCCCATATTGGCCACAGGCTAGCAGGTTTCTTGCTCCCCCACTTTCTCCAGCTGTTAGTTGTCTTCTGATGAAGAGCCCATTTGCAAAACACCACTGATGTACCAATGTGAAAACTGCATGGGACAGGGTGGATGGAACAATGAGCCTTTCGCTGTCCATCATGGGTGGGATTGCTCAGTAGTCGAGTTACTGGCCTAGTGTCCTGAGGGCTGGGTTATCGATCTGAGGAGAAGTTTCACCAATATCAGCATGGCAGCTCAGGAATGTAACCAATTACAATCTGAAATAAAGACTTAATATCAGAAGATAACCAAGAAACCTTCAGATTTGTTATAAAAACCCAACTGGTTCACTAATATCAGTCGGGAAAGGAAATCCACCAAGTTCCATCAGTCTGGCCTACAAAGACTCCAAAAGCTAAATCAACTCTTAACTGCCCTCCAAACTAGCTTGGCTTGTTATTCAGTTCAGGAGCCAACTAGAGATAGATAATAAATGTTGACCTTTCCAGTAACATCCACATCCTGTGAACAAATAATAATAAAAATAATCTGGGGCTTTTTTGACTATTAACACTGGTATTGTGAACTCTGCAACATAACACAGATGGAGTGGTTTCCAAGACACTTGGAGACAAGGTTATTGCGTAAATATTTCTACATGAAACAGTTCTGTCACACAGATACAGCGAGAGATGCGTTGATTTGTTATTATCCTACATAGTAAATCTATAGACATTCTTTGTGAATAACTTCTGTGTGCAAGTGGCTCATATCACAAACTTGCCATCACATGGAGACGAGATGTTTCAAATGGGGTCAAACAAAGTGCTTTGTGTGAAGATGATTAAATCAACAAATCCAGACATGTTACTATCAGGGTCTTGCATCAACTTTCTGCCAGGGATGCAAAGTCAAACCCAATTCCAATGAGATCAGTTGTCACGAAGAGTAGCTAATTCCTTCCTGTGTGTTAATGCAGGGGGGTTTCTATCTCTGTACCAAGGAGTCAATCGGTTCAGACAATGGGTGTGCATGAGAAACAAAACTGGCATTGTGCCCAGGAACAGCAGGATCTGATCTCCATGGATTCACCAATTAGCTTCAACATTCAACCTTAAATAACACAGTGAAACAAAGGGGTTTATTTATGGCCATTGTCTGTACAATTTCTTTTTAATAAACCTTGGGGGCTATTTAGTGTAGAAATTTTGTCAAGCTTAACTTTTTAAATCTCATAAGCTAGAAAGACTGTTCACCACGGGGAGCAATGCTGTTGGTGCAGAGTAAAAGCTTTACAGAACCAAAGACCCACTGTACTGCCTGCGTCTGGACAGGGAAGATATACAGAAATGAATTTTCCCTTCACGGACCAACTAGCGTCATGTTGCCGTGGGAGTGAAATGGAAACCCAAAATCTGATCGTTGACGACATTTCTGTGATACACAATCACTTTGATGGATGCAAGTAAGTGAAATAAACTTTTAGTAACATCAAAATGCACAATAATAATCAAATGTTCCCCAGATCAGGGGAATAGTTAGGCTATTAGAGCTGTGAAACATAGGTTTCTAATTATTGCACTCAGGTTCATAAATAATGATGGACGTTACGATGGGTCATTCACATCACATCTCATTTCCAACACCACTTATTAACTTCCAAACAAAAATTTCGAAAACAGAAACGTCCAAGGATTGATGGATGCACAAACTGCTACCCATATCTACCACAATGTGCATCCTTCCCCCAAATCCATTTTCACATCATATCCTAATGATAATTACTCCCAACCCAACAGGGGGTCAAAAGCTTTTGACTGATTAGTGCCAACACCATCTGGTGAAATGATATTCAGACTTCAAGAAAAACTTATTAGGCAGTGAGCTACATTCTTCACATTATTACTTGCGGTTGCTCACATCCTGAATGGTCATGTAAAAATTGTGAATCTCATTTATTTGGGCACAGAGTTATAAACAACAGCTGCCAATCTGCTACTGGATTCCTTTGCGATTCCAGCGGGATAGCCATTTCCTCACCAAAATCCCACTACCCACTCTCCATATTATCGTTGTTACCAGCCAAACTTCAGTTATGACTGCTTTTTTTCTTTGAACCAACTAAATCCAATTGAAAGCACAGGGATTTTCCATTTGGGAAACCTCTTCCTTGGATTTCTCTGAGAAGTGATCTGCCTACCCATTCTATAATAATTTTTTGTCTACATGAATTACAGATCGGGCCAGATCTTTGAAAGCAATGAATTTTCTTGTATTTTTTTTAAATGAGGAATTTGGGGTCAGTGGTGGGTGGTCTGGACCCCTTCATTCACAGTCATGGCCCATCATATGGGACAATTAAAGGTCAATTGAGGTAAGCAAGTCAAATCAGAAAGATGTGGAGAGGTTAGCAATTTTATTTTTTTTCCCAAAAACATTCTTATTATCTTGATTAAGCCTATGACTATAAAGAAAGATATTGATGTTATCGTGACAGCTGAATCATGAATAATTGGAACGTTGTTTTTTTTTCCCCCAGCAGAATCAAATAGATCTGCATCCCAGAGAGGGAAAGGCAGAGGATCAACTCATTTGAAATATGATGCAGAGAAAGACTAGTCAAAGTCTCGTGGACTGAAAGGAGAACCAGTCAGTGTTCTGGACCACAGTCGGAGATCATGATCTTCAACTGGAAAATGCTTGAACATTGTGCAATGTGGGCAAACAATGGATAAGAAAAGGCAATCAGCTCGGCTGACGCAGAAGGGAAAGGAGGGATAGTTAACAAGATAGATGGGTGGGATGTGGTTGGTGACAGGTGAAGTTGGAGAGAGCACGTCCACTGGGTCACCAGAGATCAATAGTGACACGATGGGACTTGACTGACCAATCAGTGGTGGATGGAAAGAGTGAGGGAAGGAGAGGCTTCCACACTTTACACAATACCAGTTAAAGTATCAGACATCAAAAGGACAGAGCAATATGTAGGATCTCTCTTTGAAGAAGAATAGAACACAATGTGAAACTGCCAAAATAAGAAATAATTCCACACAGCAGCTGTTGATTTAAGCTGGTGAGGAACACAGATTTTTTTTTATGTGCATCACAAGTTTGTTTCATGTGCTTGAAACTATTGCTGTTGTTAGTAAAGTTAGATTTGATTGTCAACAGTCAGAAAACAAAAGGAAGAAGTGAACCTGCTGGACTTTGTGGTTCAGAGAGTATCTGGACTGGGATGAGACAGTTTTGGACAGTTTGGATTATCGTTCATTTAGGATAATCCACATTTTCTGTTTAAATTTAAGAAAATTGAAGCAAACATGTTAGTTATTGTAATAACTTCATTCATTATTCTAACCTCAACTAAATTGGTAAATACCAGAGAGGTGCAAGTCTCATCTCACCAGTTTATTTTAAATCATAATCATTTTCATTAGCTTGGTATGTTTGCAATCAGTAATTTAAGAGGCATAGAATTCCTCTTCAAGTTGAGCAGCCACTGCTCTGCAACCATCAGGGCAGTGTTGAGGAGGGGATGGGTGGGGGGGGGGGGTGGTGGGGGGGCGTGCAGTGAGACTCATTAAGGTTCAGGACTGGACTTCCAACATGCTTCCTTGGGTGCAGAGTTAGAGGTGAGATGGTGGATGAACAAAGCTGGTGAAACCAACTAAGCAGCTGTTATACAAAATATTCATTTCCATGGAAATGAGAGAGAGGGAAAAAAATTAGATTGCTTCTTTAATGACCTCCTGTTCTGTAATGCCAGCTTTGTGCTTTGATAATGAGCTGGAGATCAAACTCTCTTTTTATCTCACATAGAAGTAAAAGGGTTAGAGCTTAACTTGGAATCAATCATTTGATAAGATCATTCCATCAACTTAGGTTCCAATCTATTAATTTCTCACAAGATGCTGGAGGAACTCAGTGGGTCAGGCAGCATCTGTGAAGGGAAATGGACAGTCGACATTTCAGGTTGAGACGCTTCATTTGGAACCGGGTGAAGGGTCTGGATCTGAAACGTTGACGGTCCATTTCCCTCCACAGATGCTGCCTGACCCACTGAGTTCCTCCAGCATCTTGTGCATTGCTCCAGATTCCAGCATCTGCAGTGTCTCGTGTCTTTACTAATTTCTCACCTCTATTGAATGTAGATTTTCCTCTGCAGCAGGGGGACAGATCACAAGCCAAGCCAAGCCAAACCAAGGACATCAACCTCATTGGTCCTGGGGATTCAACCTGAAAGCATCCCCCTCCTCTGTTCTGCAAGCCCTCAGCAAAGGAATCAGTGCGATTCATTTGGGTCAAAGCAGCTTCCTTTGCAAAGGGAGTCTGATTGCTCATCAAGTGTCTGCTACACTCATTAAGCAATGGTTGAAAGAAAGCTTAAAGGGTGAAGAAAGTAGACCTGTGCAAAGAAGGATCACACCAGAAGTCCTGGTGAGTTGCCATTTGGCAAAAGAACAGTTCAAATCAGCTTTCTGTAGCTGTAGCCTGTATTTATTTTACATTATTTTTAGTTGAATCAAACCTGATTGAAAAGTATACACTATCCAGACCTCTGTTTGATCCAGCAAAATAACATTCCAATCAATCATTCCTTTTAACATACACAAAGATCCTCATCCAAACACACAGTCTCATAGACTCAGTTCAACAGCAGAGGAACAGGCCCTTCTGCCCACGATGACCATGCCAACCATCAAATACCCATCTACACTAATCCTATTTACTAGCTTTCTGTGTCTCAGCAATTCAAGTCCTTGTCTGGACACTTCTAAAATGTTACAAGAGTCTCTGCCTCCACCATCCCGTCTCCTGTCCATACAGTTCCACTCCTAACCAGATTTATATTTGTTGAAATACCTTATAAGCCATTTTGAAAGGAGAATTAATCAACAAAACATTATGGTGTGCAAACCACAGATTTGTTTACGCTAGCTGGCTGGACAGGTATTGTCTTTGATAATTAAAAGAACAAGTATTTACAGGACCTCTCTCGGGATTTCAGAATTGTCAGTGGTTTACAGCAAATGAAGTAATTTAGAAGTGCGAAACAGAAAAACGTAAAATGCTGGAAGCATTCCAGAAGTTTGAGAAATCTCATATTTTTTCCACAATAGAGGAACCCACTTGGTCCACTGAGTCTATGCTGGCTCTCGTAGCCGGCTGTCTCCCATTTCCTCCCACGTCCCAAAGACGTGGGGGCTGGGCAGTTAATTGGCTGCTATAATTGCCCCTGGTGTAGGTGAGTGGTAGAATCTCAGGGGAGTTGATGGGATGAGTGTTTGATGGTGAGTCGAAGGTCCTGTTTCTGTGCTGCCCAACTCCATGACTCACTACCTGGGGAATCTGTCACTTGGTAAGATTATTACTTTAGCAAAAGGCAGGGTCCACTCGCTAGGTTATGAGTGATGTTATCAGAATGAGACGTGGACCCACAACCCTCTAGTTCAGAGGTGAGAGCTCTCCCAGTGAACCAAGGCTAACATCTTTGGATTTAGGTCCCACCAAGCATTGCAAAAGGTACTGAGTGCCGCTCTCCTCACTGGCTGACTGTTACCATTCAAATTGTCAGAGTTATTTCAACAACTACAACACACCCTGGCCAACCTGCACCACTGCAGATGCTGTAAATCTGAAGTAAAACAAAAAAAACCAATGCAAACAGCCAGCATCTTCAGAAAGAGTAACAGTTAATGTTTCAGATGAAAGGCCCTGGACGTAAAAAGTTGATTGTTTCTTTCCACAGATGCTGCCTGACCTGCTGAGTGTTTCCATAGCATGTTCTGTTCTTATTGCACTACTCCATGTCTTCCTATGATAATGAACAGAGCTCCTCAAATCTTCAGTGGCCCAGTTGGTTCTGGAGAGACTATTATTCTGCAATAACACAGACAGGAACAGTGATGAAGTTATAAAGAAGCCAATAAAGTCTCATCATCTTGCCCTGTCTGGTGCATTTACACAAAAAGGAATATCATAATGCAAAGAGGATTTAAAATGTCAAGTTCCCTTCGATTAGCAAAGATGGCGAAGAGAGGTGGTGGTGTGGCCCTGATGGTTAGTAATGATATAAAATCAATAGAAAGGAAGAACATTGGGTCAGAAGAAGTGGAATCCTTATGGGTGGAGCTAAGAAATAGCAAGGGTAAAAGGACAATAGTAGCAGTTATATATAGGCCCCCTAATAACAGTCAGGATGTGGACTATAAATTGCAGTTAGAAATAGAAAAAGCGAGTCAGAGTGACAACATTAAGATAATTATGGGGGATTTTAACATGAAGGTGGATTGGGAAAGCCAGCAAGGCAGTGGATCTCAGGAGAGTGGGTTTGTAGAATGTCTACGGGATGGCTTTTTGGAGCAACTTGTTGATGAGCCCACCAGGGGATCGGCTGTTTTGGATTGGGTGCTGTGTAACGATCCAGAGGTGATTAGAGAACTAAAAGTAAAGGAACCATTAGGAACTAGTGATCACAATATGATCGAGTTCAGTTTCAAATTTGAGAAGGAAAAGCTGATAATTGGTGTATCGATATTTCAGTGGAACAAAGGAAATTACAGTGGTATGAGAGAGGAGTTGGCCCAAATTGATTGAAGAGTAAGCTAGCTGGAGGGACGGCGGATCAGAAATGGAAGGAATTTCTACAAGTAATAAGGAAAATGCAGGACAGATATATTCCAAGAAAAAAAGAGGTTTTGAATGGAAAAAAGGCACAAATGTGGATAACGAGAGAGGTTAAGGCTAAAATAAGAGCAAAAGGGAGGGCATACAAGGAAGCAAGAATTTGTGGGAAAACAGAAGACTGGGAAACTTTTAAAAACCTGCAGAAAGAAACTAAGAAGGTCATTGGGAAAGAAAAAGATGAATTATGAAAGGAAGTTGGCAGATAACATTCGAAAGGATACTAAGTTTTTTTTAAATATACGAAAAGTAAAAGAGAGACACGGGTTGATGTAGGACCAATTGATAATGGTGTGGGAGAGATTATAATGGATGATAAAGAGATGGCAGAGGAACTAAATGAGTATTTTGCATCAGTCTTCACTGTGGAGGACATCAGCAATATACCGGATAGTCAGGGGTCTCAAGGAATGGAACTGAGTTCAGTTAAGATTACTAAAGAGAAGGTGCTGGGAAAGCTAAACGGATTAAAGACAGATAAGTCTCCAGGACCGGATCAGGTGCATCCCCGGGTTCTGAAGGAGGTGGCTTTAGAGATTGCGGAAACACTGGTGATAATTTTCCAGGAATCGATAGACTCTGGCATAGTTCCAGAGGACTGGAGGGTCACAAATGTAGTTCCGCTGTCTAAGAAAGGTGGGAGGCAGCATAAAAGAAATCACAGACCTATTAGTCTGACATCGGTGGTGGGATAGTTATTAGAAGAATCGATCCTCAAGGATGAGGTTATGGAATACCTAGAGGTGCAAGGCAAGATAGGTCCAAGCCAGCATGGTTTCGTGAAGGGAAGATCCTGCCTGACCAACCTATTGGAGTTTTTGAGGAAATCTCAGGTAGGGTGGATAAGGGAGAGGCGGTAGATGTTGTGTATTTAGACTTTCAAGAGGCCTTCGACAAGGTGCCGCACAAGAGGCTGATTAATAAGATGAGAGGTCATGGAATTACAGGTAGGATATTGGAATGGGTGGAGCATTGGCTGGTTGGCAGAAAGCAAAGGGTGGGAATAAAAGGATCCTGTTCTAGTTGGCTACCGGTTACTAGTGGTGTTCCGGAAGGGTCGGTGTTGGGGCCGCTTTGTTTTTTTACTTTGTACATTAACGATTTGGATGATGGAGTAAATGGTTTTGTGGCTAAGTTTGCAGACGACACAAAGATAGGTGGAGGAGTAGGGAGCATTGAGGAGACAGGAAGGTTGCAGAGAGACCTAGATAGTTTAGGAGAATGGGCAAGGAAATGGCAAATGAGATTCAATGTTGAGAAATGTGCTGTTGTACACTTTGGAAGCAGAAATAAACGGGCAGATTATTACCTAGAAGGGGAGAAAATTCAAAGTACAGAAGTACAAAGGGACTTGGGGGTACTCGTGCAGGATACCCAAAAGGTTAACCACCAGGTCGGATCTGCAGTAAGGAAAACAAATGTTATGTTGGCATTCATTTCAAGAGGTATACTGTATAAAAGTAGGGAAGTGTTGATGAGGTTCTACAGGGCATTAGTGAGGCCTCATTTGGAATACTGTGTGCAGTTTTGGGCCCCATATCTTAGGAAGGATGTGCTGATGTTGGAGAGGGATCAGAGGAGATTTACGAGAATGATTCCCGGAATGAAAGGGCCTACGTATGATGAGCGTTTGTCGGCTCTTGGACTGTACTCACTGGAGTACAGAAGAATGAGAGGGGACCTCATAGAAACATTTAGAATGTTGAAAGGACTGGACAGAGTAGATGCGGCCGAGCTGTTTCCCTCGGTGGGTGAGTCCAAGACCAGAGGGCACAATCTTAGAATTAGAGGGTACAGGTTTAAAACAGAGTTGAGGAGAAATTCTTTAGCCAGAGGGTAGTGAATTTATGGAATTCTTTGCCATGTACAGCAGTGGAGACGTTTAAGGGGGAGATAGATAGTTATCTAATTAGTCGGGGTATCAAGGGATATGGGGATAAGGCTGGAAATTGGGGCTAGAAAGGAATAGGTTTTTTTTTCTTTTTTTTCCTTCTCATGGACGTTCCCTCATTTCTTTTTCCCTTTTCTTTGGAGCAGACTCGATGGGCCGAATGGCCTACTTCTGCTCCCTTGTCTTGTGATCTTGCAAAATGGGAGTGGGGGTGGGTATAAGTTAATGGAAGTACATTGTGGGTATACACATCCCAGTGGAGTACTGGAAGGCTACAATATGGAACTATTCGAGTGCATCAGAAATCAATTAATGTGGGTTTTAAATTGCTTCTGCAAATGCAGCCTCCAGGAATGCAGCTAAAAATAATCTGCATGGACATTTTGTCTGTGCATTAGCAGTTCCAGGAAAGATTCAGTGATGCGATGGAAATGTCTCCTCCCAAAGAATAATGATTAAACTGCTCTGCTCGCCCACCCCCACCATACCACAGAGCAAGTCATTAGATTTAAGAGCAAATCAATTCAAGACAAGAACAAGAACTCGGCCAAATGCTCGCAGAGCTTAAAGTCAGATTTGTTCTGGTAGTGATATAGAAAATGCTGTGTATCGTAGCAAGAAAGAGCGGCAACAAGGGACCAAACTCTTCAGCTGACACCCCTGTACATCTCAGTTCCCACTGCACAGCCCCCAAAGACACCATTTGGAGATTTTGTTTTTCAATGAGACAAGAAATAGAGGCCAGTGAGCATAGACTCCATTACAAGTATTAGCCTGGGATAGTCAGATGGGGCGCAAGGTCTTAAACTGACCCTCCAGCTCCAATTTCACACTGGGTTCAAACCTATGCCCCACATCTCCATTTAAGAGTTCAATCCCAACCCCAGCATTCATTTTATTCCAAAAATGATACATCTTCTCCACAGATTCCATCCCAAGTTCAACAACTATTCCACCAACTGAACGACCTGAACTAATTCTGCATCAAGCCCCTCAAACTCATCTTACAGCATTTCAAGTCACTCGAGCCCAGGTCTCTAGAGCTGTGAGGCAGCAACACCACCTACTACGTCACCCTGGTTACAGCAAAGGGCTTTTGATGTCTAGGAAGTGATTTGACAGAGGACAAAATATTGGTGCACAGAGCTCAGTAGCAGAAGACATTCACCTCCCCCTTCTTGCCAGTCTGCAAAAGGTTCTCACTAATGGGTGATAAATCTTTCGGTTTTCTTTGTGCAGTTCTTCCCTGCCAGGCTGTCGAAAGTCACAATTTCCATTGCACTTCCAGTTTCAGTGACAGATGATGCTGAGCTTTAACAGCATCTATGTTGCACAGTCAAACTACTGTTCATTTACACTTGGTTGTCCATCACACCACATCACATTCACAAGATGAAGTGCACACTCAGGCCAACGTCATCCCGCTGATCTCTTGTGGGTCAAATGTTGGTAACAGTTAAAATCTCTATTGAAGAACAAGAAGACCTTGCTGCACAAAGTCCAAAGATCACTTAATGTGGCAGCACAGGTAGACGGGGTGGTGAAGGAGACGTGGGATGCCAGCCTTAATTAGCCAAGGCATAAAAGAGAAGAGCATGGTACAATTTTATAAAACTTTGGTTGAGCCACAGCTGGACTACTGTGTTCAGTTCTGGTCACCACACTATAGAAAAAACGTGTTTGCACTGGAGAGGGTGCAGGGAAGACTCACTAGGACATTGTCTGGGATGGAACATTCCAGTTACAACAAGAGGCCGGATAGGGTGGGTTTGTTTTCCTTGGATTGGAGAAGGCAGAGGGGACCTCATGGAGGTCCACAAAATTATGAGAGGCTCAGATCCCCTTAGCAGAGATGTCTAAGATTAAAAGGCATAGGTTGAAGGTGAGGAGTAAGGGGTTTAGAGGGGATCTGAGGAAGAATTCCTTCATCCAGAGGGTGGTCGCAATCTGGAACACACTGCTCAAAAAGGAGATGGAGACAGATATCCTCACAACATTTAAGCAGCATCTGGATGATCACTTGAATTGCCAAGATATAGCAGGCTACAGACTAAGTGCTGGTAAATGAGAATATTGTAGGTAGGTTCTAACGTCTCCACTTCTCCCTTATCCAGGCCTGGATTTGCCCTTGGAAGAGAGAAAAACTGAACATGAACTTGTTACACATGTCCCAGAAGTCAGCTTTTACATCTGCTTCCTTCATGCACATCAAGTCGCCAAGAATAGCACAATCCACAGAGATATGAAGAACTCTGCTGTAACATAGTAAAATTTTCTCACGAAACTCATTCCTTCCTCCCTTGGGAGTTGGTCATTTCAATGGGTTGGCGTGGAACACTGCGATTTATAGTGTCAGTCAGCTTCGATCACCCATAAATTCAAACAGTTCCCACTTGCAGTAGTTGGCCTGCCGAGTTAACCAGTTACCTGCCAAAATGGTCGCAGAATGGGACAGAACAAATGAGACTGAAGCTCTTACCAGGGGAATTCAATCGGACAAGCTAGCCGAAACAAAACCTAGTTAAAGGTGTTATAGATAAAGCTGGGGAGGGGGGTGAGGAAAATAGGGGAAAGAGGGAAACACTAGGGAGGGGAAGAAAGGGACGAGGAAGTAAAACAGGATAGTGGGGTGGGGGAAAACAGGATGAGGGAGAAAAAGGAGAATGGGGTGAGAAAGAACGAGGGGGCAAATGGGATAAGAGGGAGGAGTGGGAGGAAGAAATGAAGTTCTACTACTTGAGTGCATTTATTTGTATCATAAACAGAAACCACAGGGGACCATTGAAAAAGGGTCCATTTGAAGAACACGGAACAGTGGGCTGTCTCAGATTTGGACAGCTGCTCGTGGCCCAAACTGTGAAGGATGAATTCTGGTTCTAACACCCCCAACACATTTTTAAGTCAAGCTCCAAAGCACCATCAGGTTGTATGATCTGGGCTCAGGTGGAACAGTATCCTGGAAAAGGTCAGAGTGGGGGTTAAGTGTTAAAAGCCAGCACATTAGAAGGGACAAGACTGAAGGAGTCGAGGAGATGGTTCAGCAAATTCAAATTGGTGAATCTATGGAGAGGAACTTCATAGGATAACTGGCACAAGACTGACAGATAATGGAAATCGTAAACAAAGGACCACAGATTCTGGAAATCTGAAACTAAAACAGAACATGTTGCAAATATTCAGCAGGCAACATGTGTGGAGGAAGAAACAGAGTTAATGCTTCAGATCAATGATCTTTCATGAGAACATAAGTAAAAGAAGTAGGTTGCGCTGCCTGTTCTGCCACTCAGGGGGACCATGACAGTTCACGTGCTTTAAGGCAAATTTCCCATTAGAGATGGAAAAAGTTAAAGATAACAAGTTTCAAAATGCAGAGAAAGTGGGGAGGGGAGGAAAGAACAAAAAGGAAGATCTGTGATAGATTGCAGGCAGCAGGGACTGAATGGCAAAGGGAAGACTAATTAATTCTGATCTGTTTGCATTCCCAGTTCCACAAGGATCTTTCTGCATTCCTCAGTATTCCCATGCCTGCTCTAAGATTTGTTAGAGTAAGTTTTGTCCCTTACAATTATATCTTGCCATAAACAAAAGAGATTTTCTTTAGCTGTACACAAGCCAGTGCTCAGAAATAATTTCTTTTAAAAAGGATGCTCTCTTAACTATCTATTAACTGATGTCTCCTGTTGTCTGCTAATCCCAAAAGCCTTTTCTCTGCACATTACAACTAGGTCATGTCCTTCTAAGGAATGGCTCTACCCAGTTCATGCACACACTATAAATAGTATTTCAAACGAGAACTGCTTACATTTCCTCCTCACAGGAATCCATTCCTACAATATTTAAAAAGCTCCTTCTTTAAAAACATTCCAATATATATTCCAGCTCTGTTTATATCTGATACAAACCAAAGGGAAGTCAGAGTCTAAGTCTGCATATCCTCAGAAAAGAAATAAAGCAAATACAAAAGAAAGCAAAGCATTCCCCATTGCCATAAAATATTTGGACAGTATAACTGGATAACATTAATATTTATTTAGCTTTATATAGAACATGAAATATTGCATGTCGTGGTTTCAAAGCCTGGTTCTCCCAGATCAAAAGCATTCTTTAGACAGAGCTCTATTCATATTAAAGATTGCTCATACAGATATGGTTTTAATTTTACTCGTTTACTATTACAAAACAAAAAGGAATCAAAACATTGCTAACTGGCGCCTGCTATAAATGACCAACTACATTAAACTAGCTTTAAGTTTTCACCTTCCAAGTAGAAAGTTCCCTTTTCATTTTCCAAAGTGCACTCCTTAATGATCTGTAGAAACGAGTTTCCCTAAATGACCAAGGGTAAATATTTTTGAACCGAGCTTCTGGAAACATGGGCAAATTTTTTTTTATATATATTAAATTTCATCTCATTGGATACACTGGCCAAGAAGAGGCCAGCTTTGACCTTTGGTCTCCTTCAATTCAGCTGCGAGGTTAGCAGTGGGGCTGCTCTGCAGTCTCGGGGTGGAAGGTTTTAGCACCCCCGAGCTTGCTCCACTACTCTGTTGAATCAGTGCCGGTTCTCACTTCAGCTCCATTTCCCCACTCCTGCTCCAATCGTTAAAAGCCTTTGCCTAATAAATGTCTACTGATCTTGGCTTTAAAAGCTTTGTTTTCTTGGCATTTTAGGGATGAGAATTCCAGGTTTTTAAGTCACCTCCAGGATTCAGTTTAGAGACCCCAATTGGAAAATACATACAGGCAGTGATGGAGGGAGCAGGCTTCGCTGCTGGTAACTTCCACTCACAAATACTCCATCTGCCTGCACTGACAACACTTGCACAAAGAGGACAGTGGATGTTCATGAAACCAAACCCAAGATTCACTGCTTTTACTGAAAGATAAAAACTAAATGATGTTGTGAAGATTTTTTTTGAAATCAAAAATTATATATTCCTGTTCCTGGTCATTTTTGTTTTGTTTTTAAAATGCTCCCTGCTACCACATTATGCAATGGAAACAAAGGAGGGTCTACTGGACTAGTTTATCACCGAATATCCCCACTGTCTTCTGATCACAACATCCAATTGTCCTGCAATTTTTGCCTTCAGTGCCTTGCCTGACTCATCCATTTCAAGGACCAGATTCCCACTTCCTTGCCTCCTAGCCAGTTTTTGACGGTACTAATTTCAGCTTTTGTTCCTTGGACTACAGCTTTAGTTTGAAGCCAAGTTTCACAATTTATCTTTTCTATATCATTTAACCATCGACATAGGACAGCGATCAAAACATCAAGCTCATACAAGTGACTAAAAGCACTTTATACATGTAATAAAGTACCAAGATCAGCAAACAATAAATTTATTTTCCCATTTCCGAGTTTCCTCCCTTCCTTTCTTGACTGCACTAATGTTAGTGTCAGTGGGAAAATGGACCCGAGGCACAGGATCAGCCATGATCTGAAATAACTCCAAATATTGGAAGCACCTGGATGGTCTGGCAGTATCTGTGGAGAGAAAATCAATTAAAAGGAAACGTTGGTTCTGCATATGTCACTACAGATACTGCTTGACCTGGTGAGTATTTCTAGTATTTTCTGTTTTTATTTCACATTTCCCACATCTCCAGTAAAATGCTTTGGAAATTAAAAGTATTTGTTAGTCCAGTTTCCACAGGCTTCTCAGTAAATGATGGGAATTCAGATTACACCTGTAAAATTTTCAGATCGACTCCAAGAATACTCTGGAACGAGAGGAACCTGTTCTTTCAGACTTTGAACTATCTGCCACCATTTACGAAAGTTGAAACTTTCCTCCTACTTCAGTCACAATTGTTCTTCATTGTGTGATCAAAGCAGAGAAACATATTGACAACACATACAGGCACGGTCACAGCCTTGAAGCATCCCTGGCTGAAACAGAAATAATTTCAGCTATTTAGGAGCATGACCCAAAGCAGAGAACATCTAGATGGAATTTTCATGATGGTTTAATAGTTTAACAATTATTTTGTTTTGAAAAGCTACAAATATTCCAAAATGGACCAAAGCTGCTATCCCATCACTCCCACCTTCTGAACCACACAAGTAGCAAATTGCTGGACAGGAAAAAAACAGCAACAATTAATCATTTTTGGAATTTTTCTATATATAGTTACACTTAAACTCATTTATTAATTCAGTACTCACACAAAAACAATCCCCATAACTGACCCCAGAAGGGCTGGAGCTTTAAGTAGTAGAGCAATATTGCACGGGAAGTATTTAATACATGATCATGATCGTTTATTCTAAAAGTACATTGCTACGACAAACTATTTAAATGCCCGATGATTCACAGGACAGAGCTGCAGATGAACTTCAAAGATAAAGCAACTGTAGCATGGAAGTTTATTTTGGTATGTGCAAATATTCAAAGGCTGTGCATCATGAAACGGCTTTCCCGCCTGAAGGCCACTGAAAGTGTTATTCTATTTTTCTCTCAGGGGGTGATCAATGTTAAGAGAAGGGAAAAGTCCCAATTAAAAAGAGCCACGTTCTCTTGGGTAATTTGCAACAAAAGCCAAATGTGCACTGGGAGAATCCTTCAGTATGTAAAATATCTGAGGGCTTATCTTTTAGCTATACTTCTGTGCAGTTGTAAAAGGCAAAGTTGCATCAGTAAAGATTCTGGTCAACGAGTGCTATTAGTGTCCATAATGGAAAGAAAACTTCCATCCTGACCTGCTCCACCATATCTGTGACTGGAGTCCCACACTATTACAGCTGACTCCTACCTCTTGTAGTAAGCCATTCAGTTGTACCAAACAGAGAAGTAGTTTTCTTGCATGGCTCAGACCCAAGAGTAATTGAGTGCAGAGAAAAGAGAAAGAAATGAAAAGACATGACGACAGAGGGGAAGAAAAGATCAGGAAGGAAGAGAACAAGAGAGAGAGAATGAAACAAAACAAGACCATAGGAAACGAACAATGAATTTGAATTGAAAAAATTTTCTCAGCAAAAGATGGTTTTCACAACAGAATCTCAGAAAGATGAATCAATAATAAGCCACAAAAGGAAGAAAAAGGGTTATTTTTCCTCCATTTGGATTCTAGTTTGGATTATGTGAACAATGAAGTAACCACTCATGATATTGTTTTTCTTCTTAGGTGTGACAAATGTCCAGTCACTGCATGGACTGACAGTGATGTGAGACCACATCCCTTTATTCCACTTTAATGGGGGCTTGCTACACACCATCTCTTGGTCAATCCATCCAAAAAATGCAACTTTCATAATTTAGTCACTTCAATCATCTACATTTCTCAAATGCAGTTCACTAAGCATTGTACATCTAAGGAGAACACCGACAAGGACATTCGCTGATGTGACTTAATTTCAATAAATCCCATGCAGACAAGAGTGGGACTAGTTTTAGCAACCACAGAAACTGCAAGATATTCAGTGGCATCTGGAGACATTCTTTCCAGAAGGAAGGTACACAAGGTCAACTGGGGTGGGGGTGGGGGGTGGGGGGGGGGGGGGGAAGGTGGTTGATCATTGGATTAGAATGGAATGGATACTCCTGTGGTCTGTGCAATGTAAAGAATCACTAGCTCACCTACAAAAGCACCAGGTATCAATAGGCAGAAACAATGAGCTATTTAATACCTGGATTTCCTCCTTATTCACAGACTCCTCTTGCTTCAGGGATGGACTGCTTGACCCACCTTGAATATTCCCTGGAATGTTGAGTTAGAGCTTCAGCAAGAGGAACTGCCTTGGGTGCTCTATTTTTGTTTAAGGAACTTTTTTTGTAGTTATGGGAAAGCTCCATCCAGTTGTGCAGAATTACTGGAACCAATAACTTCTTGCGAACAGTTAAGACTTGAGGCACTTTCATATAATTTCATGGCAATTATGTAACTGGGGACAGCAAGGACACCAAACAACAACAAAACAGATTACCTGGTCACGAACAGGGGTGTTGCCTGTGGAACTTTGCTGTGTGCATATTAGCCACCATGTTTGCTACAACATTAACAATGCTTAAGAAACTATTTCATTGGTTATGAACTGTTTTAGGCATCCAGGGTGATGAATTATATAAACGCAGGCTTTTCTTCGCTCTATTTATTCAGCACCAACTTCAAACTCGCACTGAAGCCACTTGGATCTGACTTTCATCTGAGAACAAATAACAATTTTGTGTTTGGCTTGGATTGCTTCCTGCGAACTTTGTACAACTCAAACTAACTTCGGATAGCATCATTATTCCTATTTTGCGCTTCCCTTTCAAGCCACTGAGTGAATTCCAACAGCAATAAATAAAAGTAAGGGAGACAGTGGGAACTGGTAACAGCATTCACAAGCCAGAAATGAAAGATTAAAAAAAGCCTCATTCATCTTTTGCACACATTCAGGTTCATCATTGTCGAGGCAGATGCTGCCAATTCCGCCACTTGCTCACAAATGGAACAACTCCCATTTTATGGGAGGAGAGCTACATTCCAGAACATCTCCTAGGGCTTCAGATACAGAGAGAGAAAGAGGCAGAGAGATGGGACAGAAAAAATGGAAAGAGACCTACATTTACCCAGCATCACTGTGCTTCCAGTTCATGAAGTCCACTTTGAAGTGTGGCCAATTTTACAACACTGGCAGTTTCTGACGTTGCACCCATCAAACCTGGGCTGCCTCCCACCAGAAGGCCAAGGGCAATAAGTGCATGGGAACACCAACAGTCCCGGGCTCCTCTGTAAAACCTGATCTAGAAGGATATTACCATTATTTAAGCTAATTTCAGAAGATGGCTCACCCCCACCTTTGCAGAGGCATTCAGGGGTGGGCAATAAGTATTGTGTTTGTCAAAATAATATACATACATACACACACGACTGCACAACTCTTTTCTCTTCTT
The DNA here is from genome assembly GCF_009764475.1 of Pristis pectinata. NCBI lineage: Eukaryota > Metazoa > Chordata > Chondrichthyes > Rhinopristiformes > Pristidae > Pristis > Pristis pectinata. The sequence goes on from NC_067417.1 coordinate 40,981,726, forward strand.
AGTGAAGATTGTTTTTTTTAACCAACATATCAATTATTATTTTACTAAATTTTTTTCTGGCAATAGTTGATTGTCAGTGCCTTGAGCAACTTTGATTAAGGTCAGTGAGTAATTGCACCAATCACGGGTCTGTGTTGTGCATCTGTGATGATACCCAACCTGGGCACTGTGTTGCTACATCAGAAGGTTTGATCTATCAGGCACTGCATTGTCTGCTGCTGACAGATGGTTTGGGGAAAATGGAGAAAGTGAGCCAATGGCAAACAGTCACTTCCATGTTTCTGATGTTAATTCAAAGACGTTCCAATCCGACAAACAACCATATCCCTGAATGCTTCAGCTCATCAACCTGACTGACTTTGACCCGTGCACTTTGCGGAAACAACCGTGATAAGTCACTGACAGCTTCCTGTAGCTGAACTGGAATGGATGCTTTGAGAGTATAATTAAGAGAATCACTTCAGTATGCAGATAGAGTTGTAACACCAATCTCCACTAATCTTGGAGACACCAAGTGCAGTCCAGGAGTCTCCCTTCATATCGTTCTAGAGAAATGGTGATTACACTGCGTCATCAGAGGCATTATCCCATTCTTAACAAGTTAATTAATCAGACGTTTTAAGTGTTTTTTTTATATATTGTGCCACTGGAAGCAAGCTCAATTCAGTTAAGTGGTAAGAAGGCATTATTATAGCACAGCTTCAAGTAGTAATCAGCAGATTATTCATTTGAGGTGCAATGAAGTATGATGTAAGCATACTAGTATCCATTAGGAATTACTAAATTATCACTTTATTTATATGAACAGGCATTCCAATAAATTGTTACGTAGATGGCTCAAGCAATACTTAATCTCAAACATTCCTGTACAAACTCATTTCTCATTTATTCATTTTCTAGAGTTCCAGCAGACAAAACCTCTTCCCATTCATTCCAGTTGGCTATCATTCCAATGGGTCAAACTTCTTCCCTACCCACGAGCAAGGTGGTCTTCATCTAACAAGCATTACGCTGAAGCGAATCCAGTTAATAAACTGTCCCCAGAAAAGACAGGAGAATTTACCCATCAAATGATTGTGTAAAATGCATGGTTTTATTAAAAGCTGAGAGCTTTGCACTACTGTGAAGAATTAACTGCAATGCAAGGAATGTTTCCATTTATATTTACTAGAAGTTCACAAAACTCCTAATTCAATCATAGTATTGCCTGCATTAGGATACAACTGTACTGGCACTGATATTTCAGTCTTCCTCACTCAGAATAGACTCTCTTTTGATCTTTGAGTTGCACTACCTTGACTCAGACAAGGGTGTTCAGAGCACCTTTATCAAAGAGAGCAATCTCACCACCGATAGCTTTCTTTCTCTGCAATGAATGAAATGGCCGCCGCTATGAATTCAGAAATCAGTCTCCGAAAGGCAAAGCACATTTAGCAGAAGCAGTGGAGCTAAATGAACCTGTGCCACACGCAGTTCTGTAGAAACCTACACGTCTGCTTTCGATACAAACAGCGCTGACATTTATCCGATTAAAGATCTACAATATAAGAGTGTGTGATGGAGAGAGAGAGAGGGGGGGAAACCACATTTTCAGGAAATTCTCAAGTCATGGGTGCAGTTCACAGAAACAAAATGCTTTCAATTGGTACGGTGAGTGCAGTGGCAGTGTAGCCTGTGTACCTCATATCTTTCTCACTGTCTGATGTGTATGCAGTTTAGCTTTAATTGAAATGTAAGTGAGATACAAATTGGGCCAGGTTAATGTCAGAATAAACTAGACCATGTGACAGAGTGCTGCGGAGCTCAATATGCAAACTATTTTTTTTACAAAAGTATCCGTGTCTGCAGTTTCCCATCTGAAACCCTGCAGGGCTCTGCTCCCTCTTCACTGCCAAGTTCCTTTACAATGCACTTGCAGTCTGAAAAGGCACTCGATATAAAAATACCTTTTCATGCAAGCTGAAGTTAATTATTTGCAATTGTTCAGTTATCATTGTCTTAAAATGGCTGCAATGCTGTTTGCTGCCATTCAGCCCAGGGATATAACATTCTGCAAGGTGAATCAGTACTCCGGGAGCTCCTATGGACAGCTATAAACTGGAGCACTACTGCTTATTCACCAGTGCAGAGCTATGGAGCAGTAGCTTTAGTAATTCACTGTATTAAACATGTCGTTTCCCTTTGGAGCTTCTGCTTGGCTTTAAAACCCTGTTGCCTGTATCCTTACTCACACTGGATGTAGTTTGGCCATTGCTCGAGTGCTTGCTGAGCTACACTGATTCATACACATCTCAAGTGTTCTCCAGTCTTAAAACACTCCAGGAGTTCAGTGTTCCTCGAAGTCTGAACATTTCCCCTGTTCTTTCACCCTGCCACTTCTATCAGCTCAGGCCCCACATTCCAGAATTCCTTGCCGAGCTTCTCCACCTACCTGCCTCCATTAAAAAAAATGCTCCTTACAGCTTCCTCTTTGAACCATGTGTTGATTGCTTGCCCTAATCGTGGAGCAGTACAGCATGGAAACAGGCCTTTCAGCTCACCGAGTCTGTGCTGAGTTGACCCTTTTACACTAATCCTATTCTAATCCCATTTTACTCTCATCACATTCCCATCAACATCCTCCCAATTCTATCTCTTGCCAACTTACAGTGGCCAGCTCGCACGTTATTGGAATGTGGGAGGAAACTGGATCATTTGGATGTAAACCCACATGGTCACAGGGAGAACATGCAACCTCCACACAGATTGCACCCGAGGTCAGGATTAAACCCGGGTCTCTGGTGCTGTGAGGCGGCAGCTCTCAAACCGAAGCTCTCCTTCATCGACTCAGTTTCCTCATCTTGGTTTGATTATGACTCTATGAATCATAGAGAGATTTCACTTGGTTAAAAAGCTTGTTGATGCTGAGAGTGTCATGATTATGGAAAAAAAGTGACCACTGTTGTTTTCCTGGAGAGTAAGTGAAGGTGACGGAATCTCAGCTGTGGCAATGAGCCAGAGGAAAGCAGAGTCTGTGACTGCAGAGCCAAAGACACATAGCGGCAGGTGTGGCAAGAATGACGGGCAGGACAGCTGCAAGAAGCCAGTAGCTACAGTGCAAGAACTGCTGCACTAAGGCAGAAACATCAAGAAATGATCCTGTGTTTACATAACACATCCTTCAAGCAGCTCAAAGTGCCTTACATCCAGTGAACTTTTTGTTTTTAAAAGTCTGAGTTGGTTCTTCAGTCAAGAAAAATATAAAATCTGACTTCCATGAGTGGAACACTTTTAATATGTAAAACTGAAGGTTCCTGTGGCTCTGCACGAGTTTGAAGGGGCTGACACACCAGGATACATCTGCTGAGGAAAGTGTTGCTTTATTTTTGCTTCAGCTGGTGCAAGTTACTCCTAGTTAGGTTACGTAGTACATTCCCAAATTAGCTACAGGAATATGCACAAAATGAACATGTAGCACAACGAAAACAAAATATTCTATGTTCTCAATCCCACAAGTGCTGCAACTGGGCGGTGTCTTAGTCAGGACTCATGGCCACAGTATATACTGTAGAGAGGAACAACAGTGCAGAGCAGTTGGCAAGAGTGCAATAGAGCAACGTGCTGAGGGTGCAAAAAGTTTGTTATGTGTCAACTTGAACTGTGAAAACCCACCCTGAAGCATGGCTATAGCCAAAGGTCCTCTCTCTGATGCTCACTTTCATGGGTTCAAAGTTCACCAGAATCTTAGTAAAGGACTAAGGTTGAAAGAGCTTGCACTGAAATAGCCCCTTTCACATTTACCTCAGCTCAACACTTCAACCCTTCACAGCCAATAATATCTTTGCAACTTAATGTTGGGGTTGTAGAGAAAGGGGGCTGTAAATTCACACAGCAAGATCTCACTGATAACAAGACGACTGTATCCAGGTAATCTGCTTTAGCAGTTGAGGGAGAAGCAGTAGCCCGAGAGCACTGCCACTGTCTTCAGGTGGTAGGATGGAACCCTCCACATCATCTATCATCATCTCATCTGAAAGGAAAATGGCCAGAATACAGCACCTCCTTCAGTACTGCACTGAAGCCTCAGCCCAGGTCATGCGTCAGAGTCTCTGGAGGCTACATCTTGGATACAGTTAACCACAGCAGGCACCCAAAAGGTCCATCCACGGCTGTTGTTTCCAACCTCTTAGTTCTTCAGATTTGAACCAGTAAGATGATTCTAAAGTGAACCTTTGCTGCAGTCGGTTCTCCACACAACCCACGGGCAGGCCACCATACAAACCAAACGGGAGTCAACTATCACCACACCTGCCTGGACTGCTGCAGTCAAGTTATTACCCAGTGGTCTCAAAGATCAGATTCTCTGAAAACACAACACCGGAACCCTGGAATTATTTAAAGATTGAGCTTCGTCCAGCTCATTTATCTACCATTTAGAGCAGCGCATGATTCAACAATATTTTAGGTAGTGACTAAGCAGTCAATCTTGATTAGTCTACAATGGAACCAGACCTTGTGGGAGGAAATTCCTGTGGTGGAGAACATTGATGCCATTGGTTGAAAACTATCTGTCCCTACCTGGTACATTCACATGCTTTCTCTCAAAGGGAAACACCGTGTCTAAATCACAATTCTGATGGGATATAAAATTCAAATAAAACATGCACTACAAAGTCCACTTACTAAAATTGCACAGCATTCAAAACATGGATGCAAATTTACTCCTCTACCAACACAATGGCAATTTATAAATTCATATTGGCCCTGTTTGTGAGCAGCATGCTGTATGGCACACACTAACAGACTCAAGCCGAATCCTTTTCGATCAACAGCATGTGGTGAGTGCTCATCACATCAGCTGGCACGGAGTCTGGCTACAATGTGGCTGCATAAAGAGATTGCCAAAAGAAATATTCATTTTAATGCAAAACAGATCCTGTGTGACCATTTCACAGCCGGCATTAAATGCAGGTTCACCTGAGAGAACAGCCAGGTACATGAAGAATGTCGCAAACCGTGCATGCACATCATGAATAAGCACGCTCCTTGGCCCCACCCAATCTTCCCTGAAACCAATTTTTAAAATCATAAAACTTAATTAATCCAATAAGATGAAAATTAAAAGAGCAAAGAAGAAATTGCAAATTTCACGTGCAATCTGACGGACCCAATTGTGTCTGTAGGTTGCAAACAGGTAGGGGACACTTTCACATTCGCAAACAAAATACAGGCCGTCCACAGTTTACAAACGCCTGACTTATGTACAGCCCATACATACGACGAGTGTTTGGGAGATGGGTGGGATGGATTTGCCAGCTGCTGCGGGGCTGCAGGCATCTTCTGCTGAGTGGGAACTCAGTTCGCGGCTGCACTTCTGACTCGCAAACCGTCTGGGTTACGAACAGTTCACGGTAACGGAATCCTGCTGCAAGCTGGAGAGGACCTGTATCTGTACTTAGTAACCTAATCTATGTGCATTAGAATTACTAGGATCTATTAAAATGACAGTGTTACATGCGTTAGGATTATTGGGATCTATTATAATGACATTTTGTTACATACCTTACCAATAAGATATACAAGATATTTATTTATGAGTCATGCATACATCGAAAAACACAGTGAAATGAGTCTTTTTGCGTTACTGAGAATGTGCTGGGGGCAGCCCGCAAGTGTCGCCACTCTTCTGGTGCCAACATAGCATGCCCACAGCTCCTAACCCGTACGTCTCTTTTGGAATGTGGGAGGAAACCCACGCAGACATGGGGAGAACATACAAGCTCCCTACAGATAGCGGCAGGAATCGAACCTGGGTTGCTGGCGCTGTACTAGCGTTACGCTAACCGCTGCACTACCGTGCCGCCCTTCACTGCAAAACAAAACATGCATTTATATAGTGCCTTTCAGAACACTCCAAAGTGCTTTACAGCCAGTGATGGACTTTTTGAAGGACAGTCACCTCCTTACAAGAGAACAGATGGTTTAACATCTCTCTGAAAGGTTGCACCTCCCACAGTACAGTATCCAATTTTCTTAGTGTAACATGAGCATTTTTAACATTCAGACTCCTGCAAGTTCCTAAACAAAACAATTCACAATTTGAGTAAATAAAGTAATGACCAGTTACCCAGTTCTGATAAAGGGTCACAGACCTGAAACATTAACTGTTTCTCTTTCCACACGTGCTGCCTGATCTGCTGTTTTTCTAGCATTTTGTATTTTCATTTCATTATTTGAAATGCACTTTTTCTCCCCTGTGAATGTTTGGAGTTATAAAAGAAATTATAATCACCTTTTAATATGTTACAAATTTTATATCTGCACACATTTCTGGCAACTTTTCCATGACAAATTCCTTTGCCCATTTTTATAATTGAAACTACTCAGATAAACAAGCTGTAATTACAGCCTCCCTTAACCAAGACTGTAGAAGAAGGGTGTAATTACTGTTTTCACAGGTAGTCTCAGTTCTAATGACAGGCATGGTCATTTAAAGTGGGATACAAAAGAAAGGAATGAATGCAAGACATTGAAAAGGGAGACTGACATCCCTCTGCAAGCTCTCATCCAAAATAACCCAATTTCTGTCCACACCTTAGATGGACATGGAACCTAACTTTACATTCAGATCCTGGTTACACAGGATTGACATCGGATGCACCGCTTAACACAAAAAGAAAGGGAAATTGCTAAATTGCAGTTAAAGGGCTGAGGACAGAGTTGGCTAAAGTGGACTGGGAAAGCAGATTAAAGGGGAATAGGGTAGTTTAGCAGCAGCAGAGATTTATGTAGATATTTCATAAATCTCAGTGAAGGTACATTCCCGTGGGAAAGAAAGGCTTGAAGAGAAGGATGCATCATCCATAGATAACAGAGGAAATTAAGGATAATATCAATTTGAAAGAAACGGCACTCAATGTTGAAAAGATCAGTGATAGTACAGAGTAGGAAGTTTTAGAACCAGCAATGGATGATTCAAATTTATAAAGGAGTGTGAAGGTAGAGTGGGAGAGTGAAGTAGCAAACAGATAATAATCTCAAAACAATGTAAATACATCTCAATAATGATGGACAATCAAGGGGCTATAGGGAGGATGCAACTTAAAATGATCTTTGTGTCAAGGAAAAAGCACTATGCAAATGAACCCAATAACTTGCATCTTTGGTCTTGAAGGAAGTGGCTGCAGTGATAATGTACGTGTTGTCTGTAATCTACCAAAATCCCTGGATTCTCGTGAGGTCCCAGAGCATAGAACACTACAGCACAGTACAGGCCCTTCGGCCCACAATGTTGTGCCGATATTTTATCCTGCTCTAAGATCTATCTAACCCCTCCCTCCCACGTAGCCCCCTATTTTTCTATCATTCATGTGTCTACCTAAGAGTCTCTTAAATGTCCCAAATGTATCTGCCCCCACAACCTCTGCCGGCAGTGCATTCCATGCACCCACCACTCTCTGTGTAAAAAAAACTTACCCCCGACAACCCCCTTTATACCTTCCTCCAATCACCTTAAAATTATGTCCCCTCGTGTTAGCCATTGTCACACTGGGAAAAAGTTGGAGAGCTGTAAATGTGACACCGCTACTCAAGAGGGAGACAGAAAGCAGGAAACTCTGGACCAGTTACCCCAACATGTCATTGGGAAAATGCTGGCATCCATTATTGGGGAGGTAACAGCAGGACACTTAGCAAGTCATAAGACAATCAAGGAAAGTCAATATAATTTTATGAAAGGGAATTTGTGTTTGACAAATTTGCCAGAGTCTTCTGAGGATGTTACTAATAGGGTAGATACAAGGAAACCCATGGATGTAGTGTAGCTGGATCAACAGAAGATATTTGATAAGGTGCCACACAAAAGGCTATTGCATGAGTTAAGAGCACATGGGGCTGGAGGTAGTATATTGGCACGGATGGAGGATTGGCTTACTGATGAAGAACAGTCAGAGTAAATGGGTCATCTTCAGTTTGGCAGTCAGTAATCAGAGTGGTGATCAACAATGGGACCCCAACTATTCATAGTCTATATTAATGACTTGGATGAAGGAGACTCAAGTGTATTGTAGTCAGACCTGTGATGATACAAAGATAGGTGGGTTGACTAGTGCTGAGGAGGACACCGAGAGTCTGCAAATGGATAGAGGTAGGTTGAGGGAGTGGGCACAAAGTTGGCAGATGGACTTTAATGAGGGAAAATGTTTGATTTTCCAGTTTGGACAGAAGAAACAAAAGCAAATTATTATTAAAAAAGACTACAAAATGTCAGGATTCAAAATAAATTTGGTGGTCCTAATGAATGAAATGCAAAGGGTTGTTAAGCAGGTATAGCAAGTAACTATGAAGGCAAACAATTTGTTGGCCTTTATTGCAAAGGATAAGTAGTATAAAACATTGGAAGGTTTTGAAGCAGTTTTACAGGGCGGTGATGAAACTACACTTGGAATCACGTGTACTGATTTGGTCTCCATGCATAACAGAAGACACACTTCCATCGGAAGCAGTGCAGAGAAGGTTCACTGGGTTGATTCCTGGGATGAAGGGGGTTGAATGAAGAGAGGTTGAACAGACTGGGCCCAAACCCACTGGAGTTTAGGACAACAAGAGGTGATCTCATTGAAACGTATAAGATTCTGAGGGGGATTGACAGACGGAAGGTGAGAGGATATTTCCTCCAATGTGGGCAATTAAAATTCAAGGGCATTATTTCAGATTAAGGAGTTGCCCATTTAAGATGGAGGAGCAACTGCTTCTCCCAGAGGTTGTCACAGTTTGGAGTTCTCTACCCCAGAGATCAGCAGAGGCAGAGTCACTGAATATATTCAAGGTGGAGACTAATGGACATTTGAATTACAAGGGAGTTGGGGTGGGGGGAGGGGGGGGGTATGGGGAAGAGAACAGAAAAGTGGTGCTGAGGCCAAGGTTATTATGGAATGCTGGATCAGGCATGAGAGACCATTCAGCCTCCTTCTGCACCTGTTTCTTACTCTTATGATCGTGCATGGGCAGGCACGGTAGCGTAGCGGTTCGCCTAACGCTTTACAGCGCCAGCGACCTGGATTCAATTCCGGCCGCTGTCTGTAAGGAGTTTGTACGTTCTCCCCATGTCTGCGTGGGTTTCCTCCGGGTGCTCTGGTTTCCTCCCACATTCCAAAGATGTACGGGTTAGGAGGTTGTGGGCATGCTATGTTGGTGCCGGAAGTGTGGCGACACTTGCGGGCTGCCCCCAGAACACCCTATGCAAAAGATGCATTTCACTGTGTGTTTCAATCTATATGTGGCTAATCCTACCTTATCTTACCTTATGGCTGAGTCAAATGCAAGTTCAAACCAAGGTGGACAGGTTATTTTGTTAGGTGATGCTACCAAGCAATGTGGCGGGAAGGCAGGCAAATAGAATCAAGGTGCAGATCAGTCACAATGTAAATAGATGGCAGAAGAGGGTAGAGGAGCTGACTAGCCTACTGCCGTTCCTATGTTACTGCCTGTGAAGAATCTGTTCACTGTGCTTTAACATTGTACCTATCACCTACATGAATCATAAGACGATTTTTTTTTTAAATCAAGTATTTTCACATTGCAAGACCAATCCTTAACAACTAGATTCTTTATTAGTCAATGGTCTAACACATGGATGCAACCTTCATCTGATTTCTCAAAGCTAAGTTGTTACTATGTTTTTCTTCCTGGGTTAAGCATATTGGAATTAACAACTGGATCTGTTTAAGCTGTGGAGTAAACACTAATTAATTCAAGCTGGTTAAACCCTATTCATGATTCACTTGGCAAGCGCAGTCTTCTCAAGAAAATCTTGGCGGCATCCCTCATATTATGATGTGCGGCTGCATATTGGCAGGCAGAACAGAGGCCTGAAACCTGGCTAAAGCATGTAGAAATCCAACATCTTTTGTACTATTTGCCGCTATTGGTTGAAAGAGGGGTTGTTGCTATCGAGACAGTTTCCAAGAATATGCAGTATATGCGTAACGATGCGTATTAATAACTAGCTGGGGCTTCACGGATGTCCACACGAGAACACGGACAGGGCCTTGGTTCAATATCTTAAAGCACATCAGCATTTCCAACTCCCTCAGCGTTGCACAAGATTTCCGTGCGCAGATTCTGGAATGGGACTTGAACTTTCAACCTTCTGCTACAGACTTGGTGGTTCAAGCCAAGCCAAAAATAACCCCTGAACAATGGAAATGACACACAGGACATTGTTCACCCGCCACTAGCTGTACCAGAACAGGTGCTCTCCCTGTGGTGCATCATTCCCATTTTGAATAACTCATCCCATTCCCTTGGAAATAACACATCTCTACCTCAGTTACCATGAGTTGTGAAGTACCCCATTGTCTAGCCCAGGGAGGACATCCATACTTCTCTTCAAATTAAACCTGTGGGATCTTTGGCTTCCACCTTATGGGATAGATGGGGCTTCCACCAAATGTCACATTTAAAATGTGGCACCTGTAGCCATGCAGCCCTCCCCAGTACTGACAGATGCTTCAGCCTGGATTGTCCTTCAAGACCAGAACCTACAATCTCCTAGCTCAAGATGCTACAGCAGTAGCCCCAGGGGACAGCTTAATTAATATTTGCCTGTCACGACGGAGTAGTGTTTGAACAATCTCTGTGTAGGTCGTCTTCTGTGAGGAAGTCATCCAAATTGGCACTGCGGGTGATCAAACAAACACTTTTTTGTGGGTTACCTCTACAGTTTGGTTGCTGATCTTAAATCCTCTCTGATCTTCAGTAAAAACAGGTTATGAAGGTTTAAAGAGAGAAAAAAAATCAGCTGGGATGACTGGCTTTATTTCTTATTATTTTGTTTACTGTTGTGAAGTTGAATTCTGATGGGCACATGGGGGACACAACTGGTACCTATATCCTAACAAATTACCTCAGCGTTGCTGACAGGAAGGTAAATGACAGAGCTGCAGTGTGAGACAATCTAATGCACAAGGTATTGTTCTGGGACCATGCATAAGTTTCCTTATCCAGTTGGAGGAAGGATTCAGCTTTGGCTTACTCAACTCTCCAGGTAACATGCTGAGGTGTGGCTGGCTTCTGCACATTGTTTGGCAATACCCCGCAACTAGACTCGCTCCCCTTCTCTGACCAGGATTGCAGACTGTATCAGGTCATTTTTAAGCAGGGCACCCTACCGGCCGATGGCTCACCCTTCAATACCCTGTCTTCCTGTGCCTGCCTTAACCCTACTACCACTGGAGGACTCGTCCACATTCCCATCGACTTCAGAACAGATTACCCCAAAGAACCCCTGGCCACCTCTCACTGTAAATGTCAGCTCATTCGTACTGTGCCTCGGGGGGATTCATGCTACTCTGCACAATGCGGCTTATGTTGACGCAAAAGTCAAAAATGCCACGCATTGGCAAAGTGTATTGAACAGCTGTCCAGTTAGTGCTCAGACTGTTCAAGGAAATGTGGAACTATGTCTGGAGAGCACAAAGTTACAAATGAATAAGTCACAGTAAGCAAATTGTTTAAAGCAGTAATAAGAATGGCCATTTCAGTGCCTGGAACATTAATCATAGTATTACTCAGCGTATGAAGTATCACATCACATGCAAAACATGCTTTGCAATTTTATTCTTAAATATATCAATAAGAGAATACAATTGTGAAAAATTACTGATTGCCACCAACCTCCTCCTGTTATTAATGATTTAATAGGAACCTGAGGGGCAACTATTTCACCCAGAGGGTGGTCAATATATGGAATGAGCTGCCAGAGGAAGTGCTTGAGGCAGGTACAATAACAACCTTTAAAAGACAGTTGGACAGGTCCATGGATTGGAAAGGCTTAGAACGTTATGGGCCAAACACTGGCAAATGGGACTAGCTTGGATGGGGCATCTTGGTGGGCATGGACCAGTTGGGCCAAAGGGCCTGTTTCTGTGCTGTATAACTCCTATGACTTTATTACACCCGCCAGAGGCATCAAGTTTAAAATGCTCACTTTGCTTCACACTCTTCAACATGGTAGACATCAGCTCATACAAACATGCTGTGTTCAGGTACGCGCTATGACTTTCTGCTGTCACTTCACATTGTGTTCCCTGGTCAGTCATCTAACTCACCCTTATGCCCATGAACTCATTACCCCATTTAATGGGTTCTGTTTTATATATGTTTGAAGAGGTTTCCCCCCCCCACCTCCCCCCCCCTCCCCACTTCAGTTATATTCAACTCAACCTACAGGCAGCTGGTTTCCAGACTGGTGTACACCCTGCTAGCTGACGTACTTGAAAGAACAGTAAGCGAAAGGATTCAGAACTGGGCTGAAAATAAACTGCAGAAATGAAACACCAGCCTTCTCATTAGATTCAGGAACCGCACAAGCAAGGTTAAGCAAACAGACCTGCACCTGATAAGACAAGAGCTGACAGTGCTCATCCTGGAGGGCGATTCTGTTTGAGATCACTAATTGGTAGGGAAGGCACAGTGAAATGACAATGAGGGATGCCAACCTTTTGCACAGTAAACCAGCAGGGGAAGCGTGAAATGGGAAGACGGGGTGGGTGGAGGAAGCAACAGAGAAGATAATGCACTGTGAAGAGGAACAGAGGTGTCACGATCACCAATTATGGACATTATGACATACATAAAGGGACCACAAGGCAAGGCACTGTCACCACTCCTGGAATACAAAGGTCTAAAGTCTCTAAGAAACAGCAAGTGTCTTCTCACAGGTGCCATGTGGAGGCGATGCTAACTAAAGAGAAAGGAACTTGCATTAAAAACATATTCCCAAATAAATATCGCCTTCCTGTCCAACCTCAACACCCTTTCATAATTTACCTTTGCGGACAGCAGATCTCCAAAGATGGCACTTTGCTCGATGCTGGTGACCCCAACCAGCAATGTGTAGAGAGCATGAACTTCCCTCGCCCAATGCCCTAAATTAGAGCTGGAATGTCAATCATTAAGAGACAGCAAAAGATAGCTGATTGCCAGAACATCATAACATTGAGCAGAAAGTCAACTCTCTTGAATAGGTGACACATAAATCAATATGTGGCTTTCTTTTTTTAAAAAAATTGCAAGGTACATTTTTTGGGGGGGAAAAAAATCATTGATATCCATCAATTTCTTCCCCCTTCAATAACTACAATACCTTAAATATAAGACATTCTTCTGTAAGTTTCCTCTAAGCCTAGCACCAACCTCACTCTCTGCACCTTCCTCCAGCCCCACTTCCCTCTGTGATAACTCTGTTCATTCACATTTATTCACCCACCCATTCACTCCTTTTTGGAAGCAGTCTAACCATCTCAGCCTTAGGTCTCTGGAGTTCTTTCCTCCTCTCTCCTTTTAAGATCTCTTAAACCTTTGTCACATTTTCTATTCTCCCCATTTCAGAGTTAGTGTCCAGTTTCCATACATTCCCTGGTGAAGCACAGGGGGTTCTTCAAAACAAAGGCCCTATATAGCAGCAACAAGGCCTGCTCTATGGCAAGCTATGTGGCCCCTGTCTAGGTGACCTCCTGAACAGATTCAAATCACGTTTGGGGACCAGACAGGAATTTCCCCAGACTTTTTTCCTTACTGGCCTCAAGCACTTGACTGTGTCCTTACAAAAGTCTCTCCCATGGGAATACGTGACAGAAGAGATGAAGGAGGGAGAGAGTAATGTAACACGGTGCTGGGATGTAGAGCTGGAAATACTCAGCAACCATAGAAAGAGATATAGTAATTGGCTCAGGTCGAAGAGGTTGAATTTTAAAAAAGGGTATTCAACCTGAAACCGTTGACTCAATTTCCCTCTCCACAGCTGCTGCCTGACCAACTGAGTATTTCCAGCACTTCCTTTTTTTAAATTTCAGATTTCTAGTATCTGCAGTCTTCTGTTTTTCCGGGAGGACTGTGCGTTTTCTCCCGATTAACCAGTTACCGCGAGTCTGGGATGGGGATGACAGACTAGTTAGTCTTTTGCCACTGGCAGTTTCAGTGTTCGTACAATGGCAGCTAGTAGATCTGTGCCCCTTGTCTTATGAAGCGTTTAATAGCTAACTTGTATTCACAGAGCACCTTTATAGTATGATTTCCAGTCAGATTGAGGGAAGGAGATAAATCCTCCCTTTGAATCCTACCATTAATTAACTATTGTTTCTACTTGAGGATTGCTTTATCTGAAAGGAATCAATAATAGCTCTGCTGCAAACGCTTCCAGCATTTTTGTTGACAGGCAGTTGCGACTAGTGAACTAGAAATCTGTGACCGTAAATAACCTACACGGATACTTGTGCATCATTGCAAATAAAATCACAGATATAAATGGGGCGCACGGCATCTCGAGTCAATGTTCAAATAAGGCAACAGCAAATCTTAAATACGCTTAGCACCAAATTGAAGTTATCAGGAAATAAAATGGTCAGTGTTTCTACACTGTCTGCCCACAGAACTGGCAAGGGCATCTGTAGGGAAATGTCACAAGGTCTTTTGAAAGGCCCCTCAGGGGACAGGTCAACTCATAGCTGGTAAGAACTTTCAGGGTTACTGGGAACTCCCCTCTGATGTAGTGGAGTGTGAGTGGAAGCATCACCTACTGAAATTTTTAAAATCAGAATGAGGCGCAAATTTAAGTTTGTGCTCAAAGTCTGCCTACATGTGGGTGATATATCCACCCCTGCGAGGAATGCTGATACCAATTTCCTTACTCCTGACTGGGCCAACCACCCACCCCCTCTCTGGTCAGGACACTCAGGACATTCCCAGTCTACAAACATCCAGTGTTGGCCTCTTGCTGCACAGCATGAGGCCGAGCTCCTCTTTTGGCCCAGAAGTTGTGGTCAGAGTCAGCCTTCCATGCCTGCCAGGGACCCCAGAAATAACCTTTGAATTTACACTGTCATTCCCCTGCAGTAAACATGCTGTCCAGTCAGAATGAGGCCCTGCAAATTCACCAGGACTTGTGGCCCAAACGCATCATGGGGCCAGAACAAGTCCTATGTACAAGTGCCGAGAAAAGAGACTTTTCTGCTAAGACATGACCCCAACTCACAAATATAGGGACGTACAAATGGAGGAGTAGGCCATTTGACCCCTCAAACCTGCTATACCATTTAATAAGAGCACTGATTCATTGCAACCTTGATTTCAGATTCCCGTCCACCTGCAGTAACCTTTCACCCCTTTACTTATCAAGTATTCATCTACCTCTGCCTTAAAGATATTCAAAGGCTCTGCTTTCACTGCCCTCTGAGGAAGAAAGTTCCAAAGATTCATGACCCTCTGAGAAGGAATCTTCTCATCTTGTTCTCAAGTGGACAGCACCTTATTTTTAAACAGTGACCCCCAATTCTAGGATCTTCCACAACAAACATCCTTTCCACATCTACCTTGTCAAAACCTCCCCAGAATTGAATGTTTTATCAAGTTCTCTCTCACCCTTCTGAAGTCCAGCAGATACCAGCAAAGCCTGTTCAAATTTTCCTCATAAGACAACCCACCTATTGCTGATTTTACTAGTGAACATTTTCTGAACTGCCTCCAACATAGTAAGTCCTCCCTTAAGAAAAGTGGCCAATACTGTACACAATACTCCAGATGTGGTCTTACCAATGTCCTACATCACTGAAGCACAACTTCCCTGCTTCAATGTTCAATTCTTCCAGCAATAAACATTGTTGGCTTTCCTAATTACATGCTGAACCTGCATGCCAACTCCATCAACCTGGGTTCAATCCTGACCGTGCTATCCGAATGGAGTTTTGCAACATTCTCCCTGCAACTCTATGGGTTTTCCCCAGATACTTTGGCTTCCACCCACATCCCAAAAAGGTGCTAGCTGGTAGGTTAATTGGCCAAAGCAATTTACCCCTATTGTAGGTGGGGAAGTAGGAGAATTAGGAGAGACAAGCAGAATTAATGGGCAGGTGAGAAGGAATATATTACAAGGAAACAAGTGGGGAAATGGGATTGTTCTGTGAACTGGCACAGCTTCCTTCTACAACAATATGAATATGACCATGAGGTAACATGACTCTGCAAGAGTCCGGTATCAGAGAGCAGTCAAGAAAATGGCCAGAAGCAGGAGTGGAAATTACTGGCAGTAATTTGGCTACATAGGCCATAGCACCAAGATCCCACAAAGTCTGTGCTGTGCTAACTGCAGTACAGCCTGTGCAGGTCCAAGTCAATGGCTATGACCGGTGGAGCTCAATGTGTGACAACGGCTATGACCGGTGGAGCTCAATGTGTGACAATGGCTAAGACAGATGCAACTCAATGTATGATGTGTGACATCATACCTACAATTGCAGCAGAATTGGAAACAGGATCACAGCAATAGTATGAGACAGGGCAGTGAGACCGCCATTGGGATCTTTGGGATGCGTGTACCCTCTCCTACAAAACCAGCTTAAATCACCAACGGAATTCCAGACGGAAAAAACTAAAGTGCAAAAATAAATTAGCACTTGCTGTAACTAGAGGTTGCATTTGGGGTGGGGCATTTCCTTGCAGCAAGGCCCCACACATTGACAGGGTCTGCCACAGCATTAAACTGCTACTTGGGCAGGGCCACACACCAAAGCTGGCTGGGTCACACCCATTGTCTTTAATTGACATGTGCCACCCCATATCATTTGAGGTAGTGGTCACCCTGCTCCTGCACGAGCTAGTAACATCTCTGGTGGAAACTTATCTTTGCTTGGCAAATGATAAGCAGGTGAGAAAAACCACAGTTGGGAGGAACTCCTGCCATTGGCAAGTTTTAAGTTTTAAAGTCCTGGAGTTGCCTTCCCTCAATTTCAGCACAAGGGTTATCAGGTGCTTCTGTTCTGAGCAATGTTAACTTTCTCTCTTGGTCCTTCCTTCTGTGAGGAAGGCAATGACTTATCCCATGGTAACTCTTCAGGGCGAGAATCTACACCCACATCATCGCATGTGCTTTAGTAGGGACAGGACTTCAACCTGTGTGAAGGACATCAGCCTTGATATTGCGACATCTCTCCTCCTCCTTGTCCCCCCACTCACAGTCACTACCTCTCCAACACACACAAGCACGCAAATACAAAGCTCCTTTGTTTTAACCGAGGCACAAGGACATTTCAAAATGACTGCAGCGTATTTTTGGTGCCAGTTCAGCATGGATTGCTGAGAAGGACATTGAAAAAGATTCTCAAGACTACCCAAGGCCAATTAGTTAGGAGCTGTCTCTTTCAATCACCATTCAAGTCAATACAGCCCCTAGTCCAATAGCTTGATGCTTGGAGAGGAAGCAGGAGGTTGAAAAGATTAGTTTTTATTCATTCTCAGGATCTGAGTGTTGCTAGTGAGGCTGGCATTTATAGTACAAAACATTACCCTTGAGGAGCTGGTGGTCTCCTTGAATTACCGAAGTCCGTGGAGGAGGGCCTTCCCACAGTGCTATTAATTTGGGAGTACGGCACGTGAGAGTCCACTGTTCTTGCTCTTATAGGAGGTAGTGTTCAAAGCTCGTTAAATCGCAGAACGCAAGGCAGAAAACAATTTTCAGAAATAGCAAATGAAAAGTACTAAAAATAAAAGTGGCAGGAAACAGTCAGGTCAGACAGCATCTGCGGAGACATTTCTGGTCAGAAACCCTTCATTGGAACGGAATAAAAATTGGTGCCGTGGAAGAAAGTGGTCAGAGCACACGTGCTGACACATGGGGAATACTTGGATAAGTGGGGAGGCATTTATCTCCCCAGTCTACAACAGAATACCAATTCAGTTTAACATTTTAATTGCACAGGAATTATTTTATGTTTACTGTTCCTGACGGCTCCATCAGCACTGAACACTAACAGTGAGCAGATCCTTCATCCTCCACCACCCCCCCCCCCCCCCCCCCCCCCCCCCAACAAGTTGTTCTTGTCAATGGATTGTAATCTAAAGAGCATCATCTTGATAAGATGCAGATTAGAACAGCTCAGGCATAGGTCACGCACAAAGGACACGAGCCAGAACAGTTCCTTTGATTGACAAATTCCAAACCTGTTTATTTGCTGATAATAAGATAAACAGATGCCAATGAACTCCAGTGTAAGAATTCAATTAACCAGCTCAACTTTTTAAAATCTTTGTTTGCACTTAAGATATGAAGAGAAAGCGGGTAACAGAAGTGTCAAGCAAGCACGGAAAATAAAATGGGTATTAAAAGGGTGTTCCAGTTCAACAATGAGACATCGATTAGCAAAACATCTTACTAAATACAGAACAATACCACACTCCAAAACAGGTTATGCTCCTGAGTCACTGGTGCATAGGAGATTCATAGCACAGTTGAGCTTAGTTCAGCTGAAGCTTGAGGCAAGAAGATTGGATTTAGATAGAAACAAAATTCTAATTTAAGCAATGGAGAGAAACACTTTAAACAACATGGAAGAGTTTGTGTATTAACACCAGCTAGCAAATCTGACATCAAAACAGAAACTGCTGGGTACACTCGACAGGTCAGGCAGCATCAAAGGAAAGAGAAACAGAGTTAACATTTCGATTCCCTTCGTCAGAACTGGGAAAGAGATGGAAAAGATAGGTTGAAGTTGCAGCGAAGGTGGTGGGAGGAATTCTCGGCTGCTCTCCACCGGGACTTCATTCTGTCTCTTCTGCCCTCTTGACCCTCAGTTGATTTGTCTTCCATTTTGGTCTTCGATAAAGTACCATCCCTCTCGTCATCTTCTCTGCAACTTAAAACTATGCTTTTTAATCTCCTTCTCGGCTCTGAAGAAGGGTCTCACACCCGAAACTGTTTCTCCCTCCACAGATGCTACCTGATCGTGTTGAGTGTTTCCAGCATTTTCTGGATTTAATCGCAGATTTCCAGCATCTGCATAACTTTCGGTTTTCAGCAAAACTGACAGCAAGAAATCAGATGTTGGAGGAATATTGGCACAAAAGGGTTTTTTTTTTGAAAACAGGAGACAATTGTGAAGGTGCAAATCATTTCACTCCTGCATGAGGTTTATGCCAGAAGCTCATCCAATGGAGACTGATGAAAGATGACCACAGGATTTTGATCAATTGAGTCAAGAAATGACATCTTTCCCAGGTTAACAAGTGGATACAATGCCAACGAGAGGGTCAAAGAGACACAGAAAACATGCAAGTAGGTTAATTCCGTAAATAATGACAGTACGTCTCTGTGGAGTTATCACGCGAGTTCCTCTGGGAGCTGTTTTGGTGAGATAATTAGCCTCTGTAAGTTGCCCCCAGTGTGTAGACGACTGGTACAATCAGGAGAGGTTGAGAGGGGAGAATAAAACGAAGTTAGTGTAGGATTAGTGTAGGCGGTGCTTGAGGGTCAGCATGCACTCATTGGGCTGAGGCACCAGCTTCCATGCTGTATCAGTGTACGACTATGTGAATTACATTTTCTTTTCAAAAAAAGGAAAGCAAAGTGAATGTAAATAAGTGATGTATATGTATGACATATGGAATAAACAAGATGCACATTTCAGCAGTTCCCAGTGACTTCTGGCACAACACAACTAAAATAAGAAACCACACATATATTCTACTTGCCAAGTGAGTTACAGCATTCAATCTGCCAAGAGGATATAACATTTCCAGCCATGCTCTGGGTTGTATGGAACAGTTTTTTTTTATTATCCAATAAAAACTCACCAGTTGAAGGTTTAAAACTAAATCTCAACCTAAAGCTGACAGAGTAACTTTGATCTCCTCAATTACTCATCTCACCAAACTACTTCAGTGCTTCAGCAGAGTGGCTAATGGAGTGCTCTAATGCAATGAGTCTTTCAGCCATTTCTCCCAGGCGCGCAAGGCCCCAAACCAAAACAAAACAAAGGCAGATGTTTCACAGGAACCAATGCGAAATCTGGGTGACAAGATCTCAACAGACGGGTGACTTCCGCTGCTACACATTAGGAGCTTACCGCACTTTCGACACAGGATTCATCAAGGATCAATCCACTTTGCACAGTGCAAGCGAGAGAAAGGGTTGCTGGGCTCAAGGCCATACAGTTAGCTACAGAGGTACCAAACTACACTGGTGGTGTGCTTGGTTCATTCAACCTACTGAGGGACCAAGAGGGCTCACTGCCTTTAATGTCAACCTGTGCATTACAGAATAAACAACCATTCTTGTTACCAATGCACTTCAGGTGTCTCACTTTATTACAGACACATTGGACAATAGAAACTGTCCTGAGGTTTTTCCCACCCCATGAGCTTTATAAATTGGCCCCTCCCCAAGGTCATGTACAAGGGACCAACAGCTGCCAACCTAATGAAAACTCCCTCCTCCAATAGTGTCAACATGGACCCAAGCAGTGGACTTGGACTGGGATAAGGAGCTTCCTCTGAAGCTGGAACTCTCAGCTCTGGTCCAGATTTCAGGCCGGCTGTGAGCAATATTACAAAAAGCTGCTGGTGACTTTTCTATAAAAGGTGGTCCAAATAAAAACCCTCCCCTTGCTGGACCATCATTTCAATATTGCTGTTAACTAGTCCAGGACCCATTGAAGCTTACAGCACTCTAGGCCATTCAACCCTTCACATCTGTGCTGTTCTTTGAAGCACATCTCCAATTAGCTCCTTTCCCCTGCTCTTCCTTCTCAGCTCTGCGACTGTTTTATACGGGTCACAACCGAATCCCCTTTCAGTCTGTGCATTTCAAATCACAACAACTTGCTTTCCAACAAAGACAACCCATCGCTGATTACCTGAACGCAACATAGCGTCACAAAGCACAGAGAAAGAGAACCCAGAAGAGTGTGACCCAAGCTGGCCCTGTAAAGGTTTGGTTGAGAATCAGGGACGAGAGTGAAAGTGAGCCTAGGAAGACAAATGCAAACGAGGCCTCAGTGTGCACCGAGCCTAGTCCAACCTCATTTCAATATGTTCTACCGGTCACAAGTTTCTCAGACCTGCCAATAATGTAAAGGCAAACACGCATCATTTAAATGAGACACAATCAGTGATCCAGAAAGATGCTGTTTTTTTAAATACAAGAGGTGTTAACTGTATTCTTTATGCAGACTCCGCTACTGGAATTGAATAAGTTCAGTGAATGCATCACCTCCTCTGCATTTCAGAAACTGTTCTGCACAAAAGGGGAAAACATTTAGAGTTCTGTTTACAAACACTAATAAAACCTCCCCATGTTCCTGCTGATATTACTGAGATTCAATAGCCAGTCATAATATGAAGCTATCAACCTTCACAGAGCAGAGAGACCCACAAGGCTAACAGTACAAAACAAAAGAGGGCCAAATATACTAGAGCTCGTTTTATGTTAATAGGACGAGGGCTGTAAAAACCAGAAAGATCATTAATGAGACCACTATATTGGCACAAGACACCCATGAAATGAAATGTTTAATTTGAATGGTTTTGGCACTTTGGTTTTGTTTCAAAGGATGTCACTATCTATTGCTGACTGGCCACCACCAAGGCTTGTAGCTGGTTTACCTCCTTGCGTAAACTGGATAGGGAATGAACACCTTTCTAAATCACTAATGTGTCTCATTTAAATAATGTGTGTTCACCTTTACATGATTGGCTGGTCTGAGAAACAAGTGAAGGCAGGCACGACACAGAGGCAACACTTGAACTTCTGAGAGTGAAGACTATAGGCTCAAGGTCCACGTCCAGGATTGAGCACAATCTCTCCATCCGGCCTGAATGTCTGGTGCAGTGCTGAGGGAATGCTGCACTGTCAGAGCTGCAAGCACTCCTGCAGGTAGGATGCTAAACTTGGGCTCTATCTGCTCCCTCAAGTTGATGTGAAAGCTCTCAGCCCATTCAGAAAAGAAACACAGCATTCATTGTTTAACATCAAGTGCAAAAATCCCCACAAAATAATGATCAAATAATTTGTTTTAATGACAGGGGAAATATAAATAGTTACTGGAGCACCTGTAGAGCCAATGGTTCTCCTTCCTCATTCCAATCACCAGATTGAAAAGCAGTGTTGGAGATCTGAAATAAAACAGGGCAAGGAAATACTCAGCAGGTGAGGCAGCAAAGAAACATCCAGGTAGCTGCCACCTGATTTTATTGCTGGGTAGGGGGTCATGGGAATTATTTTGATCCTCGTCTTTAACCTGGTGGATCAGAGTGCGGTTGATTTTAACAATTGGTTTGACAAATTACTTTTGCATTGATTGGGATTTGGCTGTGACACAACAGGATATTGCCGCCAATAGCATCCAAGGGCAAAAGCCTAATTGATTGGAGAACAACAATGCTGACCCCAGCGGAGCGCTCGCCCTCCCGGTGGAGGCTGGCTCCTGAGCCCACGGGGCCAATCTCCAACTTGTTCACGCAGGCAAATCTGGAAGCAACACGCACTAAGTGGTCAAGTGTGAATGCTGCTGAATCAGTTCTGCTTTGATAGCAGCAGAGACTAACACAGGCTCCTACAAACCACTGCAAAACGATACTAATGGAAATGGCTTAGGTGCCAAGCAGAGGGATTAGCATCAGGTTGCTGCTACAAGGTAATCTCAGTTCCTTGTATGATCAGGGCTTGCCCAAAAAGCCACCCTTACCCAGGTTTCAATGAGGACCCATTTCAGAGCACTCACGGAGTGAACCTGCGGGTTAATATTTAGAAGTTGAGCCTTACTGTAATACACACACAAAGTTCATCAGCAATATTACCAAGGCAGGCTTTCTGTTGCCTGCCAAAAGATATAAGTAATAGACAGAGGTGGAATAAATTCAACACGGATGAGCTCATGGATAATGCACTATAAAACCACTAATTTTAGAGTCAATTTAAATGCATCTCGAACTAAAAACAAGATCCCTATCCATGTGTCCAAGGATATAATTCATATTATCTAATAATTACTTGCAAGGAACACTTAAAAAGTGAAACGTTAAACAAAATAGCAGCACGTTGCTGAGGCTGTCCCCTAATAATGCGACCTCTTCAGTTCTTTAATAAAATGGTGGATTGCAGGACAACAACATGGTCATTGGAGTTTGCAATGTTCAAACACTGAGCAGGCTGTAGCCCTATAAGCACTCAGACCTTTCCCTATAAGGAGTGTGTATATAGTTTGGCACTTATATACTGCCCCATGCCAGATACACTTCCACATTGCCCCGTCCCAGATACACTGCAGCACCCCCCATATCAGATGTGTTAGTGTCTGCCTTGTTTCAAGGGTAGCACTCTTGCTTTCCAAGTCAGGGGGATTTTGTGCTGCAGTCACACCCCAGAGTCTTGAGCACTAAGGCGAGGCTACATTGTTGGAAGTGCTGCCTCTCCAATGGGCCACCCAGTCCAAGGCCTCAACTACACACTCAAGTGGATGTAATGTGCACCTCTGGAACTTGCAAAGAAGAGCAGGGGGGTTTTCACTGGTGTCCCGGCCTAAACCTGCCCTCCAAACAGTGCATGAAACAAACATATTTCATTGAGGAGTGCAAGTTGACTGCTACTTTTACTATGTAACAGCAACCACAAGACATGAAGAACTATATGAAATACAAGGTGCTCTGTAATATTCTGAGCTTGTGAAAGGTACCATATAAATGCAACTTAACAGCATCTTCCTCTGAAACCCAAGCTTTTCACATAGCTGTGTCACTACAAGGAGGCATTTTGTAACAACATCTTCTCACACTGTGAAAGGGTTGCCTGACAGAAAGTCCAGAGCTGACTGTCGTAGAGAGAGGTATCACTTCTTTACAGTGAAGCAACTTTGATGATCCACAAGTGGGAGAAGACGAGAGTGCAGCAGCGATCGATACTTGTGGCCTTGGCTTGACAAAGGAGCATTTACCAGACAATCAGCAGGGTACAGTGACTGACCTGGGTGGCAGAACTTAGGGCCGAATAATGTTACAAAGAGCCCTCTGTCTGATTCAGGGAAGTGTGGCTGAATGGTTCAACTGCTGCAGAGCAGCACGTCGGGGACAGCTGCTGCAAGGATGGGAGGTACAATGGGGGCCAATGTCACTCGCAGATTGTTCATTGTATGAGGAGAAGCTGGCACTGACACTTACTACAAATAGGCCAAGTTTTACTGAACTCCCCCCTCAATTAGAGGATGTGCAGGGCACTTTGAGATGAGTCACAGAGCCATGTTTACCATCTAACACCCAATCACAATGGCTTCCTTGCAGCTCACCATTTGGTTCCATCTTTACTCCTATTTGAGACGAGTCAGAACGGATGAAGGGTGGATCTCTGAGCCACCGACAGTGTTCAGACAGAATCAATGATCCCCAATATTTCTTCCAGCAGCTCAACTGGGCAGTGCTCCTGGCGAACCCAGCCAACAGAATGAGGTGGTTAATCTGATCTCTGCTCAGGAACAATACGATTACCTTCAGAACTTCTGGACTGCAGGAGACACAATGTACAAACAAGCAGGGTGATTGTTAACCAGCCATTCCTACCGTGCCCTCAGGTCTCTGGTAGAACTTCAGCCTACCAGACTCAGAGGCAAGGATGCTACCACTGAGCCAAGGCTGGCACCAAGGATTCAATGAAGGGGACCAAGTGGGCTGAGCTACTGAAGGAGAGTAAATCCCACTACAAATCTACTGCCTCTAGGAACGGAAGAGAAGGGGAGCTGAAAGGTAGGGCTCGAGGAGGGGGAGGGGGGAGGTCAAGTGGGAACAATCCCAGCACACACTGGACGTCAATACCCAATGCTCAACGCCAGAAGCAAGTTCTTCGATAATAAACCAAGGTCGGTACAATATTTAAAGGGTTAAGCCTTCATCTTAGTGTAGCTGGGTCACAAATATCATCTTGTTGGCCTCTTGAAGACAACTCCTTCCAAGTGTCAATTTTGACCCACTTCAACAGGGGGGAGAAAAAGAAAAGCACCATTTGTTTCCATACGATGATTCAAAGATTCTTTGGGGTAAATACGGTTTAAAAATCGACCCTAAAATAATAACTGAAAACAACAACTGTCAGATGTTGGCACACTAGGTGCAACTTAAGGAAGGCCCAGATTGCCAAGGTTCAGTCTAAAGCAGCAACACAGGACAGCTGCATGCTATCTCATATCCAGCTGAACCTGGACAAGGCACCATGAGCTTAAGACAGCTCGGCAGACATCCCAGCTGCCAGCTGTCTGGGCGACAGCCAACAAAGACTAATTTGAGAGATTTTCAGGGTGCTGTTGAGGAGATGCAGTACTTTAAGTAGCATGGTCTTCCAACCACCTGCCACCATGTCCATAACCTGCTTAGCAGGAAGTGGCTGTAATCAGATGCACACCCCGGTGGCAGTGTGGAATTGCATACACGTACACAGGAGCAAACAGAGGTCAGAGTTGCTGCAGGGTTTAAGGTTTTGGGACAACTGACGCCAGTGGAGTGACTGAGTTACACCAACAGTTGTGATATCCGACTGGATCAAAGCTACTGATGCACTTTGTCAAGCTGACTCACATTTTGCAGAAAACTGCACACCACAACAGCTGTCCAGGTGAATTTAATTCTCCAGACTCCAACAGAAGCTCAATCTGATCTGCACCAGCCACCACCCCGAGAGCAGAAATGTGCGGCAGGAGGCAAACAACAGAATAAACATCAGAAGCTTTTTTTATTTTGGCAAATAGTTGCCACCACAGCTATTTAGTCTCCTTTCACTAGTCGATCAAAGCATCAAGTACAGAGATGCACTATTTACTCCCAGTAAACTCTTATGATGGAGTAGCAGCTTCAATGCGGAAAGAAAGGCTGATATCAAAATTTTTTAAATAACTGGCTTCCTGTATTACACAAAAACACTGCCCTTTCACATAATTTTTCTATTTCTCAGGGGGATTTGAAGAGCATGATTCAATAATCTCGGCGGTAAGAGAGAGATGCCAAAAACCAGAGAGAGCAAGAGAGCTATGGGCCCTGATCTGAAGGAATGAGACAGCAGGTGAGAGGACGAGGAGATCCAAAGGACCAATGATGGCAGTAGAATGCCAAAACAAGACAACAACCTCACAAACACCTCAACTCAATGAGAATTGATCTAGGTCACACCCATAGTCCAGCTAAACACAATATTAAAAATACTGCAGTAGGAGAAAGTGAAAAATGTGGTTCCTCTATATGTTCAATTTACATTTAAAGCTGCAACAAGAGAGGTCTTGTTAAGTCTTTGCCTCTCCCTCGATCTTTTGTTAAAACTGCATATAAATTTACAGCACAAGGAGTCAATGAAAACAAGCAAAATGGTGAAGTCCATCAATAGGCATTAACCACCACCTACTAACCACAGATATGTCAACATAATAAATCTCTGTCTGCAATGTTCAATTTAAGTATGAAAACTGTGCACAAATACCGTAAAACCCAAATGTTCAGGACTCGTGACTGGAAAAATGTTGAGAGGTTAATAATAAGAGAGAGATTGAGGAATCAATGCAGTGGTTAGGGAAACCAAGTCATGTTTTTTTTATTGGCAACCAGAATTTGGAATAAATGCTGGACTAATTTATTAACCCAAGCCACAATGAAACAAAAGCAAAATATCGCACATACTGGGAATATGAAATAAAAATATTCCTTGAAATACTCAGCAGGCAACATAGCCCTCTGTGGAGAGGCAAAAGGAGTTTAACACTTCAGGCTGATTGGATTGGCAGTGACAGGTCACAATGAATGCCCATGCTCAATACAGTTTACATCAGTTCTCCCCTTAACTTTATTTTGGATTACCAAAATAAAGTTATTACCCGGCCAGGCACCCCCGTGTAACAACCAAGTTCTGTTTGTACAGACGTCCTTAAGTCTATTTTGGTCCATAAATTGGAAAATACAAACAAAAGAAAAAAAAAATCAATGTGGCAACCACCCCTCCACAGTACTGTGTGTTTTTGATGTCATTCATTACAAGATTGATAAGGGATGAACAATTACTAAGAGATGAAACTAGTTCCGTCATTCGTAGGAACAAACATACGTATGTATGCATGCCGGACTTTTGGATTTAATAATATTGGGAGCTCACTCATGTGTACAGGTGTCCATAAGTCAGGCGTTTGTAACCTGCTGACAGCCTGTACTAGACAAAAGCCTCTGTAACTACACTAACTGCACAGCTGAATGCTTCCAAACATGTTGGGGAAGGGGTTATCGTAGGCAAACCTCAACATCTTTCCAGAAGCTGTTTTGCCCTTTGTCCATTTTGACACTGGTCACCACTTCTACAGGGCACAGCAACACTTGCAGCAGGTAATAAATTGGCCCACAGGGTTGGATGTGAAGCAGACCCATCATATAGATCAAAACAGTCATAGTTGTGAAAACAATAACCATCATCAGGTCATATGAAGCATTGAGTCCATCCACCCAGTGCCCCAGCAGGTTGTTACATAATGCCCCCTGACACAAGCATAAACCAGTATGGAGAAGGGGATGCTGGCAGAGGAAGAACAAAGCACATGGTACTTATTGCTCTGTGTGAGAGAGTGAGAGAGTGAGAGAGTGAGAGAGTGAGAGAGTGAGAGAGTGAGAGAGTGAGAGAGTGAGAGAGTGAGAGAGTGAGATATGACCCAGATGTTACAAGGTATTGCTCAACACAAACAGTATTTTTATTTATAAATTGTTTTCTTTTGAAATGCACATTCTACACATTTGTCCAGCCCTTGTGGACTACAGTCAAGGTTATGAAATACTCGGCACATGTAATTGGAAACTCCTGCAGATGTCACGGGACAACTGCAAGTGACGGCTGCGAGTGGTGCTCAAGACACAAGGTGTTTGGACTTGGACAATGTCGAATGATACTTTAATATTTACCCTATTGATTTCCATGCCATGCTGACTACATTTTCTCTCACCCAGGCTACTCCAAGGAGCCCATTAAGATCATCATAATGATAGCGGCAGCAATAGCAATTTCCCCTCAGACACTCATCAACTAGAAAAGACATGGAGTCATGGGCTGCCTAAACCATTAAAATTTCCTCCCTGGAAGTAGTTGTGCTTAGGAGGCCAAAAAAAAAGGGAGAAAAGGACTACAAAATATTAGCTACAATATACCAGTACTTTAAAAGGTTTTGTTTAGAATTGATGAATACTAACAAATGGACTGAGGTGTTGACAGTATTCATTGAAAGATAGTAACCTTGCTGCTCCTAACATCCAAATATTCTTGTTTTACAAATTTAAAACTTCTAAGAAACATGTTGTGAAGTGAAACATGTCTGAAGGAGCAATAACCCAGAAAATAATTCAGTCACGCCACACAGTGTGGTTTATCTTCAGAGTATTCATTGATCAGACTCTGGTACTAAGATCAAGATCTGTAATGTCACAAGTCGTTAACAACTGCACTGGAGTAGTTGATTATTTCTGACAAGTATAATGATGAATTATTGCATATAATTTGATGCAAATAACAATGACTATTAACCTACCTGACAATCATGATGCTATTGATGCAACTTATTCTAAAGGCAGAATGCCCTTCTCACCTTTCTGTACCAACAGCAGGAGATTATTTTATACTCTGTGGCAGGGTAGAAATGAATATTTCATCAAATATCATAACTATGGAAATGCATCATGAACTAAAGCAGAAATCGTTATAAACAGAGCATGGTTAAACACAGATAAGAGAATAAGCCAGATGGAAACTGTCCTCTGTTTAGTTCTCTGGTGGTTAAAAATAACATCTGTTTGAACATTTTTAGTGGTTTTTTTTGCTAAAGAATTGCATCACATGTCAACCACACCCTGCCTGCAACGGAGCAAAACTCTCACTCGCCACAATTTGCAAGGGCAAGGGAGTAAAATGCCCAAAACCCCAGACTACCTCTATGTTCTTGAACAAACAGAGGCACCACAGTAAAGTTGCAGATACAAGTTCTTTCTCCCCTTCCTCCCAGCCAAGTAGAATCATAGAGTCACACAGCACGGGAAACAGGCCCTTCAGCCCACAGAGTCTGTGCCTAACACCAAGCACCACACTTGGGCTAATCCCACTTTGTTCTCCCCACACTCCCCCCAGATTCCACTACTCATCGACAGACCAGGGGCTATTTACCAGGACCAATTAATCCGCACATCTTTGTGATGTGGGAGGAGAGAGGAGCACGTGAGGAGGAAACCCACGCAGTCATAGGGAGAATGTATTTTTTAGAAAAAAAACAAAATTGCACACAGAGAGCACCAGAGGTCAGGATCAAACCTGGGTCATTGGAGCTGTGAGGCAGCAGTTTTATTAGCTGTGCCACTGCATTGCCCAGTACACTGGCATCAATCATCTTCTAAAGGCAATGCACTGATCAGTCAGTATCCATGAATAGAAGGGACTAAGTTAGCCTGCATGGTGCAACACTGATTGCAAAATATGGTATTTTTATGTCAAATTTTCCCAGTTTGTCTCACTTCTGTCCCATAAAAGTGGTTCATCTTCATCACCCTGGCATAACAGTGAGGTGGTTGTACACCCCACACCACATCTTATGGACTGAAGAGGTTGCATTTGGGGTGGGGGTGGGGTTGAATGGAGTGGCAGTGGGCAGGAGAGGTTTTCAGTTTTGTGTCAGATTTCTTCAGAAGCGCAGAGTCTCACACACTAGAAATAGTGAAATGATACATAACGAAACTCGACAGGGGAAAAAAAAATCATATAGAGAATCAGCCCCAACAAACAGCCTTACTGAAATCATATTAATCAAGCTGAAAGGAAAAGTTACCCGAGATCAAAAAACACTTTACAAGAAAGAAAAACGCACACACCTATTGCAATCTTCACAACATAAAATGTGAAGAGGTGGCAGGGTACTGGGCAGCCCCACTCCATGCTGAATGTGGGAATTGAACTGAAAGCCCTTTAGCCATTTCAGCTCTCCTTGCTTTCCTACCTGTTATGGAAGTGCTGATTCTCCTGGTATACAGTCACCACAGCCTTGTACTACCTCCAGCAGAAGTTGACTCGACTGTTTGATTGCCTTTGACAGCAAAATCCTGTTTGACTCTAATTCAGTGTCTGTTAGTAAACAGTGATCTGATGCAGGACTACTGGCTTATTTATCCCCTTAACAGCACAGGAATATTGGGATCCAATTATACCACCTCTTTTTCCAACTTGGTCTAAATCAGCTAATTCAGCAGAGAACCTGCAATCATGCAAAATAGCTGAAGCGAAAGATTTAACCTGCTATGCTCGTCTGTTACCCTTTCTACTTGGGTCTGGACCAATGAGTCAGGGCTGCAGCCACCAACAGCATAATCCTGGTCAGGAATCACCTGCTAACTCTGCTCTCAAATAACAAGGAGTGCTGCCAGATAAACCAGAAGGTTTCAACCACAGGTCCCATGCCCTAATCCCCCTCCCTATTTCACCCAGCCTACTTTGGAGGGCAACTCTTTTCTTTCCCTCTTCCTTCAACTATGATGAAAGAAGATCCAAGTGTAATTCATTCCCAAACCATGGCACACAGTCTCCAAGGGACTGCTTTTAGTGTGGCAGCAATGGCCAGTGAACCAGCACAGCAGGTTAACTATGTACAAACTAAGAGCATGAAAGGGACATCATCTGCTCTGGGTTTACCCCTAAATTTACAGCACAGATACAGCCATTTGTTCCAAATGGTTGATGCCAATATTTAAGCTCCACACAGACCGATTCCTACGACACAAGAGACAGGAGCAGGAGTGGGCCTCTCAGTCCTTCAACACTGCTCCAATATTCATCAGGATCATGGCTGTCTTCTACCTCAGTGCCATTTCCTGCACTAATCCCAATCCCCTGTCATTTCCCTTTACTATTCAGAAATCCATCTGTTTGAATAAATGCAATGGCTGAGACTTCCAGTGCGGAGAATCCCAAGCATTCACCCACCCTCAGTGAAGACGCCTCTCACTGCTCCAGCCCTAGATGACCCACCCCTTACTGCGAGACAGAGGCCGGTTCCAGCATCCTCAGCCAAGGGAAGCATCCCACGAATCCAGCCTTGCCAAACCCTGCAAGGATTTTGTAAATGTCAATGGGATCTTCTCTCATTTTTCTAAACTCTACAAAATACAAGCCTGGTTTACTCAATCACTCTTTGTATGGCAAACCCGCCATCCCTGGAACCAGTCTTGAGGATCTTTGCAGCATACCTTCTATAGCAAGTACATCCCTTTCTTTTTAGGTCAGGTGACCAAACCTATAGCCAATACTGCAGATGTGGCCTGCTCTATCCACACATCATTATACGTCCTTCTTCCGTCTCTAGCTTCCCTTTAAGTCCATCCATAAACATTCACCTCAACAGCTCTGTTCGATAGCAAGTTCCATATTCCAACCACCATCGGGTTGCAACAGTAACAACACTTCAAATAAAATAAAGTCCATTGGTTGCAAAGTGCTCTGTGACATGCCAAGTTTGTGAGATACTGTACAAATGCAAGTTACTCAATCAGGTTTACAACATGGGCAGCCATTCAAATCTAGGGCGAGACAGTCAGGAATGCGATTAGTGCTGACAAACAATCATATTTAACTGAGAGGGGTTTGTAATCCAATGATGTGATTATTTAAGCACATTGCATGTGTGGTATGAATGACATGCAACCACACTACAGCTACTGTACATGCTCTGGCCACCTGAGACCACATCATTTATTTCCTGGTTTATTTTGTTTTGGAAATGCCACTCATCGGAATTCCAGAGGGACACATTCCACTTGAGGCAGCTCTACCAGCCTCACTGCCGTCACAGCACAGTTGGCTGCTTCAATAGCTCTCACGGCATAAGAGTTAACTGAACGTGAAATCAGGATAACATTTGATGTTTAATTTTCCCCACATAGAAAGTCATACTACACTAAGTGTCATTTATAACACAGCAGGAAGTGGAAGCAACCAAATCAAGGGGAGATTCCATAGTCGGAGACTAGGAATCTGTTGTGATTATGGTAGTTGAGGAATGGGGAAGGAAGAACCTAGCCAAGGGGCAACTGGCCTCCCCACAGTGGCTTAGCTGAGATCAGGAAACAACCTGAAAATCTGAGAAGTTAAAGCTGTACTTTTGGGTTGATGCCATTCAGCATGCTGTCTGCTTAAACGTGTCCTTGCAAAGAAAATAGGCTCAATAACGAGTTATCGACATTGAGAATGCCAAACTGCACACTTTTGTTTCACTCCTATCCTAGGCAACTAAACAGGTAATACATAACTACAAGTTGCATCAAGACAAACCAAAAGTCAAATAGAGAAGATGGGAAATGACAAAACTTTTAAGTCTTTGAAGATAATAATCCACTTGGAAAGGGGACAATATTCAGGTAGGTAGTATATTTCGTCAGGATATCAATGTGCCACTAAGGCCCTGGTTGCCTACTGTGCATTCCCTGGAATAATTCCAGATTGGGCCCAAGTTAGATGACTAAAATAAAAAAAAGCAACAATAAAAAAAAATTCAGCTGTTTTTAACAAATAGGATTGAAAAATCCATCTGATCACTGGCTCGTTTGTTTGCTGGAGGTGGGCAGAGGTGGGAAGCATTTCTGTGCAACCATAAAACGATGATGATCACAATGAAGTAGTTGCAAGAAGTAATTGCACTGTAAAGTACCTGTGCGTTTAAAGAGAAAGCCACAAAAGACTTCCTGCTTTTTGTAAATCAGGCCTCACCACAATCAGTCCGGCTTGTTTAGTACACAAATATCCCTTGATTAAGAAATTATACTGTGAAATGGAACTTCTGGATTCTAGCAGTCCCTGCAAATAAGGGACAAGCTTGCCGAATAATATTGAACCGTTTCTGGTCACCTTGCACAACAGAAATATCCACGGCTTAAATTAGTAATACGTCCCAATGCACTTGACAGGAGAATAATCAGACAAAAAAAAAGCGGCACCAAGCCAAGAAGACAACATCAGGGCAGGTGAGCAAAAGCACTGTCAAGGAGATGGCTATCAAGGGACATCTTAGAGTAGGAGAGAGGCAGACAGGCAAATGAATGGAACTCCAGAGCTTAGAGCCCAGACTGCTTAGGACTCAGCTATCAAGTGTGGGATGAAAGCAAAGCAAACACATAGGGCTTAACCTGGAGAAATGCAAATCTCAGAGGGTTGTAGGCATTACAGAGACGGAGAGACACAGCCCAGGAGGGACTTGAATACAAGTGCAGGAACTTTAGGTCTGAATGGGAGAGAGTGCGGCTCAGTAAGCACTGGGGCGATGAACGAATGGGACCAGGTGAGAGTTAGGGTGCAGGCAGCAGGGTTTTGGGTGGCTTGTAGGTGATGTATGTACTACTAACGACTGGAGCTAATAACTGGAGAGAAAAAATACACCGATTCCAATGCACTGCACTGTCCAGCTATGGCAAGAAGCAAAGTAAAATTCAACACCACCTGTTCCCACGTTCCCACATAGACCCTTGTTCTTTGATGAGAAGGTTTGCTTAATTTGTCTTTGGGGGGGGGGGGGGGGGCAGCATTATCGGATTGCTCTAATATGGGCCTCTATTAAACTCACCCGTCATTTGCGCTGCTGCTGAATCAGCTCAACGATAAATGCCTGAGAGACCTGCAGCAGGTAATGTTCAGACATTTTAATGTAATCTCTTCTGACAGGATGCCAAAATAAATGAGTAAGCCTGATCACTTACTCATTTAAAAGTTAATGACCTGTCAATCTTATAAATTTCTATATGTAAACAGCTGTTTTCAAACTGTGTGTGATACTTTACTATTCTGTAGTATTATTACTGGTCAGGCAAACTGGGAACACAATAGTATCAAAGTAGAATTATACTAGTGCTGATGACAACTGTAGTACTTTTCCTGAATCTGTGGGTGGGAGCAAAACCTTCCTGTCTGACATCCTGCTTCCATTCAATACTTGAATGGTCTAGAAGCCATATGCAACTTATCAGAAACTTAACCATGTTTTGTTTCTGAATTATTTATAACAATGGACTTACAAAAACTGTGTTTAAAATGACAGAACTTTCCCCAGAATAAGTCATCTGGCCGTAGGTATTTAAACAGTTCAGCCCACAGCAACAAGGGGCCATGTACATTTCAATGCTGCTCTGCATTTTGTTTCGGCCCATTTTCTGAGATGTTCAAGTTCCCTACTTCTGGCACCAAGAAGCACTATTCCCAGTGACAGTACAAAATGGTCGGTTCCACATTTTTGAATGTGTCTCAGTCCTAACTTCAAATTTACCAGCCATACTCTGAATTGCTCACCCTATAAATCTACAGTGTTTCTGCATGAATGTTGCAAGTTAGTGTTGAGGCAAGAGGAGTATTGCACCTCTTGACTATATTGAAATTAACACATGGATAGGACTGCTCCGTATTAAATGAAAATTGTAATCCCTGGCTGTGCAGAGTCACTCCACGTAGTTTGTCTTTGAATTATCACACAAGTTGTTTCACTCTTGCTATGTAACAATTATGCTGATATTAAATAATACATGTAAATGACATCTTCAGAGTCCAAGTGGGAAAAGCCAAGTCAGAAGATTATCCCATTATGTACAGCACTGTGGTTTAACTAATCCATTACTGTGAATACATTAGGATGCATAAAGAAATTCACCCCACTTTACTCCTCTGGTCAGCCCCGTATCGTAATGAGAATTTAACGCGAACATTGCCTACCTGGAGGGAAAACCCAAATGGAAAGCTTTTCTTTATTCCCACCCCCCCCCCCCCCCCCCCACAGCATGGGCACCATGGACTTCCGTCTATGATAAATTTCAGTAAATGGCTGCTAATAGGCATCAACAGAAATCCCAAAGGCCATCATTAAATGTGTTTACATTTTAGGGGAAGGCAAGGGCAGGAAAAAAAAAGCAAAGATTAAGCATGCACGATTCCTTTCATTTAACCCTAAAGTGGAACTCACACACAAAGCACAGTTGGTTACACAGATATTTCATCGGGCTTATTATCAAATGTGCTCATCGGAACCGGAGCAGATGCCAAACATGCTCCAGCAGTTAAGGGATTTGGAGAAAAGTAGGTGTTATACTGGCGGGAAGAGTGACAGAACCCTAACGTTACCTTCCTGTCAACGCTGTGCATTATATATACGCCTCTTGGGTGTCAGTAAATGAAGCTTTACAAACACGTTTTAAGATGATGATGTCCTTTTAAATATGACGAAGGGGGGCCGATACATTTAGTTGTACAAAAAATTGAATCAAACGTGGATCAGAAGACACAACATTCCTTCAGTTTCGCCTCAAGGTCAACAGACCCACGGAATCATCTTTAAATTCCAAACTACACTAACAAGCCGTTAACTGGTTAAATTTGATTCACATAAAAAAGCTTTGCATTCATATTTTCAGATTGCCGTGCGTCCCATTTCCCCGCCGCCAATAGAATGCTGCTTAAGAATCCATCGGGCCAATCGGGACCCTCGCATTCAGTTATATCTGTTTTACCTCCTGTACATCTCGATAAGCAGTTACTGTAGGCAATCGATTGCCAAGCACGCTGCTTTGCACCACAGAGACACTGCGGGCAGCTCCCCCGTGTCTGAACAAACTTCTACTTTGATTTTTATTTGAAACTTTCTCACAAAGAAGGGCACTTTCTAGCCTCTCTACTAGAGAGTTGGTGGAAAGGAGGATGGGGCTCCGTCCGAGCCGTTTTACTCACCCACCGCAGGTGCATCGTATTCATCGCCCAGTAGGATCTCGGGCGCCGAGTAAGCCAGCGAGCCGCAGCTGGTGGTCAACATCTTGCCGGGTTGGAAGTGGTTGCTAAACCCGAAGTCGGTCAGCTTGACGACCCCTTGCTCTTTGAAGAAGACCACGTTCTCCGGCTTCAGGTCGCGGTGCACCACATGCAACTTGTGGCAGTAAGAGATGGCGTGCACGATCTGGGCAAAGTAGATCTTGGCTTGCTCCTCCGAGAGCCCCCTGTCGTGGTTCATAATATAGTCAAACATGTCTCCGCCGTCCCCCAGCTCCAGGATCAAGTAGAGCTTAGTCTGGGTGTCGATCACCTCGTACAGCCTCACCACGTTGGGGTGTTGGACCAACTTCATGCACCGGACCTCCTGCAGCAGATGGCCCGTGGCAGACTTGTCCAATTTGGTCTTGTCAATGACTTTGACCGCAACTTTCTCCCCGGTGAAGACGTGCCGGGCTAACCTGACCACGGCGTAGTGGCCCTTACCCAGGGTCTTGTCCAGATCGTACAGCCCGGCGATCTTCCCGTCGCAGCATTGCCTTGGTCCTGCCATTGTTGAATGTGGTTCGCTCTCCCGCCGCAGAGGCACGTCCCCGGAGGTAGCTTCAACGGGCAGCGGGCTCCGGGACCTGCCGGGCCAGAAACAGCAACTCGGTCACCCTGCCCCGCCACACACAAGGAACGAAACGCGAGTCACTGCGGACTTCGACTGCCGCCAGAAAGAGTCAAGAACGACCCGTGCATTGTTTGTCTCTCTTCCCCCCCCCCCCCAGATGCTGCCTGACCCGCTGAGTATTTCCAGCATTGTCTACTTTTAAAATCCATAATAAAGATGTTTTTTTTAAAACCTCCAATGCACCCCTTGTTTGCAGGATTAAAATCCAAGCGTCTCCTCACTTTACATTTTTTATAGCTGCCCCGCCCCCCTGAACACAGAGCCGCCGCCGCCCCAACCCCCAAATAAAGAAATAAATAACTTTATTAGTGCATGCATTTCAGAAATTGGAGCAGGACCGTGGGTCTCATTTAATGCGTTGGTGGCGACCGAAAGAGGCAACAGACGGACTCACCGCTGCCGTCTATTACAACTTTAAGCAGGGTCTGGGGGAGGGGGGGTGTGTTCAAATAGCAACGGGTTGGGAAGAGCATCCGTGCGCCTTAAAGTGAAGCCCCAACTTACCTGCAGTGCGGTGTCCGGGACCTGCGTCTGTGTAGTGTCTCTCCCCCAGCAGCAAGCAGGCTCTACCTGCTGAAACATTCGCCAGGCAGTTGCAAGGCGGAGAGCTTCAGCCCGACCTCCTCCTAACCATGACTGGATTGTTTAAACTGCACAACTCCGGCAGTGGCTCGGATCCGGATCACTCTCCGCAGAGCTCGCTCTTTCCTCTCTGTACGGCTCCTCGCTCTTGCTGCTTTGCGGAAATCCGAGCTCACATCTGCGTCTCCCTATTGACGTCAATGATACTGACCACTAGCGTCGGAGCAGCTTGCGAGCAGCCCCGCCGAGCCCGGGAGAGGGCTGAGCGTTACTGCAAGGACACAGCGCTCTCTCGCTCGGTGCTGATACAGCGCCCGCTAACCTGCGGCACATCTAGGCCGCTGTAACACAAGCCATCTCCCCGGCTGGCAACCCAGCGCCAACCATCTCCACATCAGCCTTGTAGTGCAGAGGTGTACGTCAGTCCAAAATCTGCTCCCATGCAAGATCCCATCCGGACCAGACACCCCAACCCTTTGCAGAGGTCTGGGGAAAGATCTAACTGGATACCTGTCACTGGCATTATGGGCCGAATGGCCACCTCCTGGCCTGTCATAGTCATACAGCACGGAAGCAGGCCCTTCGGCCCAACTGGTCCATGCCGACCAAGATTCCTACCTCGGCTCGTCCCACTTGCCCACGTTTGGTCCACATCTCTCCAAACCTTTCCTTGTCCACATACCAGTCCAGGTCCCTGTTAAATATTGTTAATGTACCCGCCTCAACCACTTCCTCTGGCAGCTCGTTCAACAAAAATATCAGATGGCAATCTCCAACAAGAGCGAGCCTAACCTCCTCCCATTCAGTTACCAATGCCCCGTGCCCAACCATCAAAATCTGCCGAGCGCCATTGACTCCAAACTCAACCGGAGCACTCACACAAATACTGAGTGAAAGTAAAACTGCAATTGCTGCAAATCTAGAATTAAGAACAGAAAATGCTCAAGCACTAAGTAGAAAAATAGTTTATTAACAGGGTTAATGTTTCAAGGTGGAGATCCTTTGACAGAAAAGGATCTTTGACCTGAAATAATAACCTGTTTCTTCTCTTCCACAGATGCTGCCTGACCTGCTGAGTGTTTCCACCTAAATAGTGTTTACATAAATAGTGTGCCTACAAGAAAACTGCAAGCAAGTGACTCAACTCCTGATACCCCAAGGCCTTTCCACCATTCACAAGGCACAAGTCAGTTGTGCGATGGGATACTCTCCACCTGCCTGGATGGGTGAGTGCCAGGATGGTTAGTTGGGTGAGTGCCAGGATGGTTGGTACCATCCAATACAAAGCAGCCCAACTGATTGGCACATTAAACTTTCATTCCCTCTACCTCCAGAAATCACAGAGTGGCTACAATGTGTGCCTATTGCTAAATACAGATTGTAATCCAGTTACTCACTTAGGCTGCTCCAGCAACAACTCTCAAACCAGCAACCTCTGCACCAAGAACGTTGTACAGATGAAGGGTCTCGACTCAAACCATTGACTGTCCATTTCCCTCCACAGATACTGCCCGACCCTCTGAGTTCCTCCAGCACTTCATTTATTGCCCCAGATTCCAGCATCTGCAGTCTCTTGTGTCTCCAAGAACATTAACTCTGTTTCTTTCTCCACAGATGCTGCTCGATCTGCTGTGTTGCCAGCATTTTCTGTTTTTTATTCAGATTCACTGCCTCTGTAGATTTTTGCTTTTCAATAAAACCAAAAAACTTGTTTATGGTTATTCCTTAAATCATTTTTACAGAGCTTTTAACAAGTAAAATTCAATGGGATAAATACTTCCCCAGTCTCATTGGAAGCTTTAGTCAGAGGTCTCTGGTAGTATGAAGAGGGTTCCATCTATTTCGTTGGAACGTCACAGCAGGCACTTTACACTAAAACCTCAGAATGCAAATGGGCCTGTATTAACTGATAAGGCATAATCCATTGGTTAATGAACCTTTGATGTCTCCACTGGGTGGGTGGTTCAACCAAAAATGCAGTGGGGAGAGGAGATTCCTGGAAATGGCATATTGTGACAGATCCATCAGAGTGAATTTTAACTTCACATTAAATGTTTTGGCAGTTGGCACACGTTCTTCACAACTCACACTCCATTTGGTAAGGTGGCAAACAAAATGAAGATGTAATTTTCTTCCTGGAGACTTTGTAAATACATATTTTTATTTGCAAATGTTAGACCTAATCAGTATCATAGTTAATTAAACACAAACCATGATAATTCTTCCTGATTTGTGAATAGTTGAAGGAAAACTCTCTCTCTTTACACCACTATAAACATGCAAACACACCAGGATGTGCGTGACAGGTGAAGGGGTTACTGCCTGATAACTGTATGTGTGTGTGTGTGTGTCTACTTATGTGCATGTGCACACATCTGTGTCCATGTACATGCATGTATGTGTGTATATGCATGCACACATGCATGCATGTGCATGTGTGTGTATACAAAAACATATTATACAGGATATTGAACTGTTTTCAATCACACATGTAACTGGTGTCAAAAAAATAAATGTTTCATTTGGTACCTTTCCAGACTGAAGTTTCCTCTTCAGCACACAGACTGACCTGGGCACTCTCGCTGGGTGACTCGTGTCCCTTATTGTTGCACATTTGTACATCAAGATACATTGTGGTGGAAAATGTCAACCATTCCCATTAGTGTTGAGATGTGTCTTTCTGAATACCGATCTTTTACTACTATTTCTTGTCATTTCTTGGATAACGTTGCCAACATTGCTGCAAAATGAGTTGCAACTGGTTTTAAATGGAGATGAAATACAGCAGTACTTAACAATAGTGGGTGTGTGAATGCTTGCCAAATATTGACAGGGCTCATTTTCTAAATTGTTCTCTTCGATTGAAAGCACCGTGAGTTTTCAGAAAAGCACCAAGGAACATGATAGCATGAACTGTATCCCTGAAACACATCTCTGGGATCAATATTTCCAAGTCAGCCCACTAATGGAGTATTTTTATTTATGTTCGGTCCACGGCACAATGTACATAAGTCGTTCATTAAATATATCATTTAGATTTAGCTACAAGGCTTTTGATTTTGTAATCACAACAGTAAATAACTGGTAAAATTAGTTTCCATTAATTGGTTAAAGGCCATATTTGAGCATTACAGATACAATCTTTTACCTTTAAGGAGATTAGGATAATAGAAGCATCTGCAGCCTCCCCAATCGGCTCAAATAAACAGTTCTCTGACCTGAGAGCCCATTGCCACTGCTGCAAGAAGGATCCATCTTGATCTTCAGTCAGATATCTATCTTTATACTTTTCACTATGGTGGCTCCCTTGTAACTCTCCCTTCCCTCTCTCCTCTAAAGGCCAGAACAGTTCTTTGCATTCTTTCCAAACTACAGCCCTGCCACCTCTCTCTTGTCTCCCTTGTGCTGTAAGAACTACAAACAGGGGTGGGTCATCAGATCTCTTGAGTCCACTCTGCCATTCAATAATGTTGTGGCTGATTGTTTACCTCAAGTTAGGCTTCTTGTCTAACCACCACGCCCCTTGATTCCAGTAGAGTCAAAAAAAATCTATTGACCCCATTGTTGAATGCACTCAATGACTGAGCAGCCACAGAATACAGAATTCCAAAGAGTCACAACCCCCCCCCCAAGTAAAGAAATGTTTCCTTGTCCCCATCCTAACTGGTTTGCCAGACACGATGTTCCAAGGGTGTCTCTCCCAGGTATCTTAATAGGATGTCCTGAAATCATTGTAATTATCGGCTTGGCTCAGTTGATAACATTGGCAGAGTCAACTGACAGTGATTTCAAACCACACTCCAACAGTGAACCCATAATCTCATCTCACAATGTAGTTCTGAGGGAGCATAGCATTTTGGAGGTCTTTTCAACAATCCATTGAACCAACGCTCTAATGACCAGCTTTGGAAAGGTGGTACACTAATGCAGCATTTAGTGGACCACTAATCCAGCAGACCAGGATCAACTTCGATCTCGGGTGCTGCCTGTGTGGAGGTTCCACGTTCTCCCTGTAACTGCATGGGTTTCCTTGGGTTCTCTGGTTTCCTCTTATACCTCAAAAGTGCCAGTATGTTAATCGGGCGCTGGAAATTGCCCATAGTGTAGATAGTGGCAGGAGAATCAGGGGGAGTTGTTGTGCTGTAGGAGGGAATAGGTTACAGGGAAATAAGTAGGGGAATGGGGATGATGGAATGCTCAGGAGTTTGCATAGGCTTGATGGGCTGAAAGGCCTCCTTCTATCTCACAAGAAATATGAGATTATGGAAAATGTTCTGACCATCACCCTATAAGCAGATTATCTGTTTACAAATGGCTTACTGCTTATAACCCCAAAAGGAGTACCTACATGTACAGGCTGTAAAGTGTGACATGATGCTCTATGGATTTAATATGAAACTAAAAAGATAAGTGTTCTTTTTCTCTGCAAATAATTCATTAGAAGATGAGGATGTAAGAGAGAAGCAAGTCAAAGGAGGGCCCTGTAAAATAAAGAAGTTGTGAGTGGATATGGAAGCAGAAAAAAATAAATGCAAGCATATAAAGAAATGGAACCATCTGAGAGAAGAGACAAGAATATGGCAGGTATAAGGGAACACAAGATAAAAAACTACCTTTCCTCTAAGCAAAACCATACCTTTCATTAGAGTAAGCAATGGCGAACAAGCAAACCGTTGGGAATATCAACTGGCAACACAGGCTGATTGTTTCATTAATTAATTGTTTAACAATTCACTTGTGCTCTTTGGTTGAGTTGCTCCGCTCTTGGAATACAAGTCACTGTTCATTGTAAGTACTTTGGCTTCTTTTTGATTCAAACATACAGTGAAATACATAATCTGGTAATTTTCACTGAAGGAAATCCATCCTTTTCAAAAAGGTGACTATATTTGAGAATGAACTTTTTTTGGACTAATTTGGGATCTGATTTCTGAGTTAGTTGTTTAATAGTGCATAAGGACACATTAAATAACAGAAGTCTGTACTTTTTAAATAAGTCATTTTCTTATATGCCATCTCATGACTTGAAGTTATAAATTATTATGACTATTAACATTTCATCAATAACTAAACTAATTCAGCTCAGCCATCTTCATCTCTTCACTATCATTATTCCCATTTCTGATGACCAACGCCATAGTAATGCTATCCTATTCTCTGCCACATCACCATTCTGTCCTCCATCCTGCCTGATCACCCCCATGCTCCATCATCATCCCACCCCTTCCCTGTTCAACAAAGTACAAAGGAACATAAGACCACAGCAACAGTGGCAGGTCAAACTGCCTCTCCAAACTGCTCCATAATTTAATAAAATCATGACTGATCTAATCTAGGCCTCAGCACCACTTTCCTGTCTGCTTCTCATAATTCTTGATACCACTTTGGTCCAAAAATCTATCTCAGCCTTGAATATGTTTACTGAGCCAGCCACCACACTTCCCTTGGGCAGAGAATTCCAATGATTTTCTGAGGGAAGAAATTCTTCCTCCTCTCAATCCAAAATGAATGCCTCCTTACACTGAATTAATGCCCCCTAGTTCTAGATTCCCCGACAAGGGGAAACCCCCCTTTCAGCATTTGCACCCATTAAATCTTACATGTTTCGCTAAGTTCACCCCTCATTTTTCTAAATTCCATAGGCCCAACCTGCTGAATTATACTTCATAAACCAATACCTTCATCCCAGTAATAGGCTGAGTGAACATTGTCTGAACTGCCTCTAGTACAAGTATATATTTTCTAAAATAAGCAGACCAAAACAAGATGCAGTATTCCAGGTGTGGTCTACCCAACACCCTGAACGGTTGTAACAAGGCTTCCCTATTTGTCCTCCACCTCCCTACAAACAAAGGACAACATTCCATCTGCCTTTCTAATTATCTGCCATTACCTGAATGTTAACTTTCTGTCATTCATGAATGAAAACACCCAAATCCCACTGTACAGTAGCATTCTGTAGGCTATCTCTAGTTGAACAATATTCTGATCTTCTGTGCTTCCTACCGAAGTCTTCACATTTCCCCACATAATACTCCAACTGCTGATGTTTTGCCCATTTAAAATGATTTTAACCAATCCATATCCTTTTGCAGTCTTTTTGTGTCCTCCTCATGACTTGCTTTCCCGTGTCTCTTTGTGTTATCAACAGATTTGGCTACAATGCATTCAGCCCCTGAATCTAAGCTGGGATGGTTTCAGTCTCTTCTGCGATGAAAACAGATACAAATATTTGTTCAAGGTCTCTGCCATTTCATTACTTTCCATTAGCCCTTCCCCAGACCGATCTACAAAGAGACCAAAATGTACCCAACTGACCTTCTTCCTTTTTACCTATGTGGAAATTTTTCTGTGTGTTTTTATATTTTTTTAAGCTTCTTTTCATGATCTACTTTCTCTGTCTTTATTATTTTCTTTTATTCATCTTTTTCTGGTCTTTAAACTTTACTCAATCTGATGGCCGACCAGTAACCTTCACCCCAATATAAGACACTTATTTCAGATCTAGGTTTCTCACTCTCAAACTGAGTGTAAAATTCTGAGATACAAGAGATTCTGCAGATGCTGGAACCTGAAGCAATGCACACAGAACGCAAGAGGAACTCAGCAGGTCAGGCAGCATCTATGGAGGGAAATAAACAGTCGATGTTTCGGGTCAAGACCCTGCATCAGGATTGGAAAGGAAGAGGGCAGAAGTTAGAGGGCAATGTGGCAGGGGGGGTCAGCATGGACTCTGACTGTAAAATTCTATGATTGACAAAATCAATCTAACTCATTCAGTTTTTTGATTTAAAGAAAACAGTCCTCTGTAATTTACTAACAATTACCTTGTTAACACACAAGTTCCTAACCACTTGAAACCTACAGCAGTTTATCCAAAGATGCTATCAACAGACCACATTCCTTGTGGACACATCATCACAGTGTGGAGTTTCCAGGCAGGTTCCAGCCTAGTGAAATCCCACTCCAACACCTACGTTCAAGCGTGACACCATTGGCTGTTTGCCCAATTTCAATGCACAAACTCTTCTGCTTCAAGTTCCACTCTGGGGACTCGAGCACATTACCCAGGTTGCCTTCTTCAGCGCAATACTGAGGAGGGGGTTCCCTTCTCTCTATTCTGCCCAGCAATCCCCAAGAGGCCCCACCACTGGAGCCTGCCCAAGCACATCACTGCTGTCCAACACTGTAGGATTGGAGGCCAGACTCAAACATGCGAGTGAAGGGCAGCAGTCTGCTCTGAGGTCACTCCAGTCCCTCCGCAGGCCAATGGAGATGGCTTGCAGGGC
The DNA here is from genome assembly GCF_009764475.1 of Pristis pectinata. Lineage (NCBI taxonomy): Eukaryota > Metazoa > Chordata > Chondrichthyes > Rhinopristiformes > Pristidae > Pristis > Pristis pectinata. Next base: position 41,025,848 of record NC_067417.1, read on the forward strand.
TCTAATACGACTGGCAGATGTGTCCACTAGAGCAATGTGTATGAAGAAGCAATGTGTCCTGAACTTGACTTGGGACATGCTGTTTAACATTTTGAACACTTTGATAAAAGAACCTTCCGATCATATACATATCTACACTCAAAGAAATCCTGTAGGTGAGCCTTGATGGAGGTGAAGGGAAGGGGTGGGGTGGTAATGCTTGATAAACAAATGGGACATCATTGTTGATCCTCACTATTGCCAAGAAAACATCCCCTTATCTCCCCCCCCCCCCACACACACACACATCTCCAGAAGAGACTGAGTACCAATCAGGAGTAGAAAGTTTGGTTGGTTATAACTCTGCCTCACTGAGGCCACTGATGCCAATCCTGGCTGCCAGCCATGACGAGAGCAGTTAACTTGGCACAGGCCACGGGAAGAATGTGGGCCTTAATGATTCAGTCCCACAATGTCCTCTCCCCGAAAACCTCACTGGAGTGTGCAGGGTGAGTGTCTGTACTTTGCCCAAATTAACGTTCACGTGAACAGTTTAGTCCCAGGTGTGACTGTGTGATGGGATCGAAAAAATGTGCCCACCCACAGTGTCATTGGATGCATTTAGTCACGGTAACTTCTAGTCTTGGCCAGGACATTCAATGTTTGGAAAATATGTTTAAGGAATTTCAATTGTCCATTACCTTACCTGGAACACAAAAATCAAATGTGTGCAAAATGATGTGGTGATTGGGTGAGGAATAATTCCTGCAGGAGTTTCCAACGAGGTGAGGTTTGCACCATTATCTTTCATGAGTCAATGATACTGGCTGAGATTATGACACACCTCGATGCAATAGGATGCACACCCATAGATGTCTCAAGGCAAACTTTGGAGGGGAAGTGTCTGAAGAATCTTGTTTCAACAACGCTCCTACTGTGTGTAATTCCTGAAGTGTTTCTCTGCTAAAGGGAGTGCCAACCAAGGGTCCCACAGGAATAAAGCTGACACTCGAAATGGTGACATTGTCAATTATTGCTGAGCAAACCAAGAATCCCCTTGCCTCCCAGAAACCTTCCTCTGGGGCCCTCCTTGGTGGGTGCCCTTCCTCAACATACCCAGTAAAGCTGCTAGGGGAAATGACTCTCCACTCATTGTCTGTCAAAACCAGCAGCCCTTAGACAGCGGGTGGCAAACCCCTTTCTGAAGGGTCACAGGTTCATTTTGTGGGTCACACTCACCTTGCTGCTCTGCTCCCCTGTTCAGTAAGATTACGTCTGATCTTTTACCTCGCCACCCGCCTTCATGCACTAAGCCATTTTGCCATGATTCCCTTCGTACCAAAAAATCTATTGCTCCAGGCCTTGGATGTATGCAGTGACTGAGCCTCCACAGGATGGAGAATTCCAAAGATTCAGCCCTTTCTGGGTGAAGAAATGTCTTCTCACCTCTGTCCTGTATGGCCGACCCCTTATTTGGACTCTGTAAGCCCTGGTTCCAGAAGCACTCACCCTATTCAGCACTGTAAGAATATCATATCTATTGATAAGATCACCTCGCGTTCCTCTAAACTCAAGTCAGTACAGGCCTACTGTGCTTAATCTCTTCTCATGCAACAGCTGCCCATCCTAGGAATCATTCCGGTGAACGTTTATTGCACTTCGTCTATCGCCAGTAAATCCCTCCTTGGAAAACAAGACCAGTCTAGTAACAAAACTCCAGGTGCCACTCCACCAAGATGTCTTTTCTCTACCATTCAGATCCTTGTGTTGTAAAGGTCAATATTTCCTTATTGCCTGCTTGACCTGTAGATTAACTTCCAGTCATTTCTGTATAAGAGCCCCCAGGTCTATACATCACCACCTTTCAGTCTTTCAACATTTAACAAAAATACTCTACCTTTCTCTTTCTTCTACCAATAAGGATGGCCTCACATTATATTCTACCTTGCACATTCACTTCATCTGTCTGTATCTCCCTGAAGCCTCTCTGCATCCACCTCATAGCCTGCATCTATGCTGGTTCTAAAGAGTAATCCCATCAGTCCATTTTCCCACATTCTCTTTAACTTGTTATCTCCCATACGCCCATTAACTCACTCCTGATTCTTCTAACAGCATCCCACATGAGGGCTAATGTCATGTAGCCAGTTAACTTACCAACCGGCATGTTTTTGGGATGTGGGCAGAAACAAGAGCAGCCAGAGAAACCAGTAAGGTCCAAGGAAGAACATGCAAGCCCTACACAGACAACACCTGAGGTCAGGCTCGAACCTGCGTCACTGGAGTTGTAAATCAGCAGCAGTACTGACATGCCACTGTGCTGCCCATCATAACCTAGGAGCACAAGGTCTTGGGGGACCTTGTGTAACTTCTCACCAATTTTCAGGAGGTGTTTTGAGAGCTAAATATCTTCACTATTTCCCCTTCCAATCCCTGACCTGCTGTGAGGCCTCAATAAACACACTCTTGCAGCTTGTGTTGTGATACTTACTCTTTGCAAACTGCCTTTCCAGTTATTACTAACAAATTGGGTTGATTAAGGCTCATCTGTGTCCTGAATCTCCTGTGCATCAACATTTCTGTATGTTATTATGCAGAATATTCATATCCTATAGCTTAGAAAAAATGTTGATGATATTCAGTCAGTCTTCAACAACCTGTTTCTTCAATGCCTTCTTGCAGTGCAAATTTAACTTCCACATTTGAAGTTTGTTGATAAGGAGAAATGAAACAGTGCTCTATTCCATTGCTTTTCATAAATTGTTCAAACTGAAACAATCCAGATAGTGGGTCATTATTTAATATGACTTAGTCTAGGAGATAATGTGCAGCAATAATTAATTTAATTCCTCTATTGTGCATTCTGTGGCCGTGTGTGGCCATGTAGGCTTTACTCCTTGTCTTTTGGAATCAGTACTGACTAATACCAAATAGTAGCCCACATCTTTTTCACAATAATCTATATGGACCTGCTGAAATGGTCTCACAGTCAACTTCCACATCTGGAGTAATGCTTTAGAAGCTTGCATTCTGTAATCCTGACTTGCTGTACATTGACTGGCTAGGTCTTCCATATCTTTAACCCTACCAAGTTCAAGTTCAAGTTACTTTAAAAACACATGAAGGAATGAAATGTCGCTTCCCCCAGACTCACACAACAGAAGACATACATGGAACAGAGGACATACAATAAACACAGGGAAAAAAGTTGTGCAAGTACAAATAGTGCAAAGGACGGTATGTACAGAATACAAAATCAGTGCAGGGTTAGTGCAAAACCGAGTTGGACGAAGAAAATACAGAACTCGGTGTGTTGCACTAAATGTATAAACGTGCTCAGCAGCAGCCAAAGTTCTTATATGCCATTGTGCAAACCAGGGCTTTTGACGCGGCATTTGTCTGAAACTGCCTCTGGAGCCTGACAGCCTGGGGGAGAAAGCTGTTGTACAGTCCAGTCGTTCTGGCCCGGATGCTCCGGTACCACTTGCCTGACGGCAGTGGGACAAATAGGTCGTGGGAGGGATGAGAAGGGTCATCTATGATTCTGCAGGCCTTGTGTGTGCATTGTGTGTTGTAGATATCCAGGACGGAGGGAAGAGGTACACCAATGATCTTTCCAGCTGTACTTGCAATTCTCTGCAAAGTCTTACGGTCAGAGATGTTACGGTTACCGAACCAGGCAGAGATGCAGCTGGTCAGGACACTCTCAATGGTACCCCTGTAGAATGTGGTGAGGGTGGGGAAGGCAGGTTTGCTCTCTTCAGCCGCCATAAAAAGTGGAGATGCTGCTGTGCTGCCTTGGCGAGGGAGGAGGTGTTGGTTGACCGGGTCATTAGACAAATCCCTTCAGCATTACCTTCAATTTTACTATAACTAAATGTTTGGCAATGAAACAACTTTATGTCTTCATTCAGACCTGTGTCTGAATCGGTCCATCCACATAACGTGTGTTCATACACATGCCTCCAAATCAGGTATTTTTGGCTCCAGTTATTTCCAGGGCTGCGATGAAGATATCACCATCTACTGCCTGGTGAGGGTAAATTTCTCATTCTGTAATAGTTGTGCCTTCTTCATAAGGTAATCTAGATAACACATCTGCTGTAGTGTTTTGTTTTGGGTGCTCTGTACTCTATGTCACAACGTCATTGAGACAGAAGAATGGCCCATCTGTGAGTCCTTGATGCTGCCTTTGTGGGAACAGCAGACTTCTGACCCAGAACAGTCAGCAGAGACTTGTGGTCAATCATGAGTGTGGATGGTCCTCCCAGCAAGAAGTAGTGAAATCTGTAACTCCAAATATAATCACTAGAACGTCCTTCGCTATCTTTTGCTCAGTGTGCATGACACATATACAGTGGGCTTCCCATGGCCACTGTCCATGCCATGGCTGGTCCCTGTCGCATCTCCATGGTTGGAAGGATCGCAAGCCAGTTTTAGTGCATGGTTGTTGTTGTAATGCACTGGAAGTGACTCACTGCTAAGGCTCTCCTCAAACAGATCTTCTGCTGGCCTTCACCCATCATGTTCTTTAACAGTTGATGAAGTGGAGTCAACACTATAGGACCCTGCTCAGACCCCACTTGGAGTACTGTGCTCAGTTCTGGTCACCTCACTACAGGAAGGATGTGGAAGCCATAGAAAGGGTGCAGAGAAGATTTACAAGGATGCTGCCTGGATTGCGGAGCGTGCCTTATGAAAGCAGGTAGAGGGAACTCAGCCTTTTCTCCTTGGAGCGACGGAACATGAGGGGGGACCTGATAGAGGTATATAAGATGATGAGAGGCATTGATCGGGTAGATACTCAGAGGCTTTTCCCCAGGGCTGAAATGGTTGAGAGTACATAGGTTTAAGGTTTTTGGGGAGGAGGTATAGAGGAGGTGTCAGGGGTAAGTTTTTTACTCAGAGAGTGGTGAGTGCATGGAATGGGCTGCCGGCAACGGTGGTGGAGGCGGATACGATAGGGTCTTTTAAGAGACTTTTGGATAGGTACATGGAGCTGAGAAACATAGAGGGCTATGGTAAGCCTAGTCATTTCTAAGGTAGGGACATGTTCAGCACAGCTTTGTGGGCCGAACGGCCTGAATTGTGCTGTAGGTTTTCTATGTTCTATGTTCTAAGGGGTTGAAATCTGGAGCAGTCTCAGATCATCCCGAGAAATGAGCAGAGCTCAGGAACATTTACAGATTTTCTCCCCCTGATGATGGCTCCTTTGGTGTTAATTGGCTGAACCCCAGTCACCCACTCACAGACCAAAATAAACCAATTCCTTCTGTACTGAGGCACATTTGTTTTTGTTAAGCTTGACATCATGTTGATGAAGTCTTCAGAACATTTCCTCCAGGATCTGAAGGCTTTCCACCTCCATGGCTGTTGCAATTCGGATGTCATCCTGATTACACAAGCAACCCCATGTCCATGGTCAAAAATCAAAAAGAGCAGCAAATGTAGGGAATGTGAAGTAAAAACAGAAAATGCTGTAAGTACTCAGCAGGTTAGGCAGCAACATTTCCAGTTCTGATGAAGGGCCTTTGACCTAAAACATTGCATTTGTTTCTGTTACCACAGATGTTGCCTGACCTGATGAGTGTTTCCAACATTTTCTGTTTTTATTTCACTTATCTATAGTCACCTGCAATACATTTTGTGTTGATTTTACCTCACAAGGTAGCTTGATATATGTGCACAACTATTTTTAGGTGTTAATTGTCAAATAGTGTTGGGTTTCTTCATCTACATTAAGCTGGACATAGGCATGAGACAGGCCTAATTTAGTGAAGGTATTTGCTCCGGCCAATTCCACATATTAAATTGTGAGCAGAGAACATTGCTGATCAACCATTGGTCTTCAGAATCTCTGCCGTCCAGGCAAACTTACCCAGCATGTTTACTGCCATGATAGGTGTTATACAATCACCCAACAACACCTTTACTGATACCCTGTGTAGCTGCAGTTTGTTTAGCTCTTCTTCTCCTTTGGCTTTTAGTGCAAAAGGGGTCCTGTAGTGCAGCAGTTAAATTATTGAACTAGGTTATATGCCCTTTTTTCTGACAGTTAAAACATTGTGCTGTTTTGACATGGATGTGATAGTTGGTTCCATTTCATTGCGAGCAGTGATTTGTATCAATCTCACACATTTTCTGTGCTGTAGTGTTCTATGGTTCTATGGTTCATACCTTTAGGTTCAGCTCTGGAACTCCCACCTTCATTACTACTTTATGACAGTTAACTGCAGTCACGTTGTACCTTGTATTGGAGGAAAATCTTAAGCATTCCTCAATGCCACTTCCTTTGACATTGCACTTTTACACATAAGGTCAAATAAGAGGTTCTGTTGTTTAACAACTTTGATTGGATTGACTCATTGATTAAACTTCAAACACAGTGCACAGTCTAAGAAGGTGTCAGTGATGCTGTGTTAAGGCAAGTCCTTCCAGGAGGCAATACAGTTGCTGAGAGTCTTGTCTGACTCCTGATTTCTAGATCTGTATCTGTTCTGTGCCTTATAACTCTATTACTCTATGAGATCTGATTTAGTAGCTCTCCACAAATTTGATGGTGTAGAATTGAAATGATTCTGTAATTTTTATACTACTTTAAAAAAAAGAAACACCTGTAGTGTTAGAAGACTTGCTCATGTAATCTATGTTTCTGAGCCCATTTAGTTAACAGAATAGCTTTCTTGTGCTCCAGAGTCGCAGGAGAATTCTCCCCATTGCCGTCAATTTCCACAGGGATACTTGCTCTTGAAAAAATTCCGATGCGTTCTACGTATGAATTGCAAGGTTTGTGCACCCAATCATACACACCAAGGCTGAAGTCTGAGCAGCTATTTTGTTCTCTTCTTCTCCTGATGCCTTTCCTGCCAAATCTGATGATGTCACACTGGAATGTGCAAAGTTTCCCATTACTTTACTGCTCATTGAGTTTATTGGCTGCACTATTTGAATTATTGCATTAACCACAATGTCTTTCTGTATGTGACTCTGACACAGTTGGATGCATTAGGAGCTCTCTTATCCCAGTGCCCTTCCACAAACACACACCTGAAGTTACTCCACCGTATCCCTGCAACTCCACAAGATTTGCACCAGCTCTTGCTCAAAGCACTGGCCCAGGAGCTTCTCAAGCTGCATTGTGTTCCCTTCTTATGGAGCACTTAGCGTGGGATCCTCTCCAATGTCAGGTCTTCACTCAGGGTTAGTCACCACTATGCCTCAAACTGCTGCTGTGGTCACCAGAAATGTTGTCTCACAGGTGACCTGTCCAGGGTGAAACAGCCCATTCTTCATCTTCATGTGACATCTACTCTTTACATTCTCATCACCGATTTCTAATACACATGTTGGTTGTGATTCTAACTGCAAGCGGCACTCGGAAGTATAATGAATGAGTAGGAGACGTGGAGAGCTGCTAAACCATGTGATTCTGCCCTCTCCAACCACGGTGAGCAGACACCGCACATATACACATACACCACAGACTCACCAACACGAGCAGTGCTGCTCTTAAACTCATTGCAATAGCAGCCACTGGAAGCAGGGGCAACATTGCTGCCCTTGCCACCATCACACTGCACAATAAACAGCAGGTGGTGGCTTTTACTAACTGACATGGACAACCCAAGCACTAAAATGAAATATGTAAAGGTGAAAATTGAAATTCCACGTTATTTGGGGACTGAATAACATGAGGTTCTCCAGTGAATGATCTGCCCATCCTTCCTGCACACAAGCACTTGATGGAGCGTCAGGGGGAAGAGCCCCATTCTCCACTTACAACCTCCATGCCTTTCCAAAAGTCCAATTAGGGACCAATAAGGCATGTCCCCACCAGGAAGTGACAACAAACATTAGCAACCCACTCCGTACAGAAGGAGGTACATAGAAACAAGTAGCAAACTTATCTTTGTACCTTTTATACTAAGTAGTTGATGGACTGCAGTAAATGTGGGCACTGGTGGGAGTTCACAGAACCTCGTGGACACCGAAAAAGTAAGCTGATGCTAATGGGAATTGAAGGCTCTGGGGAACAGGCACAGAAGAGGAAAAGAAGCCTGGGACAGATAAGCCACAATCATATCGAAAGGTGAGGAAGACTTGAGGAGCTGAGTTCCATGTTGTCTGTGTGAACATGGACTAATGAAACCATCAAGGTGGCAGCACCTGATACAGGAGGTTGTGGCTGGCTGGTCAGTAGCCTGAATGGGTGCAGGGCATCTCCCCCATCTCCCACATCTACTAGTACATGACCAAGAGCCACCTGCACATGTGTTCTAATTCTTTCCGAGACAAATGGAAGGCACATTGCTGGTTGGGTTCGTGTGATTCATAGAACAAAGTAATGTGCAATCGGTGTTCCAGCATTGGAAGGAACTTGTGAGAAATGAGATCTCCAGCAGCTGCGTCAGAGCTGAAGTAAATCTGAATTGTTAACAGTAATGATAGGTTTGTGTCTCACCAATATCTTTAACCAGTGATTGCTGCTAGAACTGATCCCTAATCACAGGACCCTGGTGGTCAAATCCAATTACTGCTTACCCAATATCAAAAGCATTGGCATCGTACATCAGGGCTCTGCTTCTACTGAGGTGTCCATCACCTTCTGATGTTTTGCCTATGTTATCTGGGAAGAATTTCAAGTCATTTATACAGTAACCTCTACAGTTTATGCTGGAATACCTCACTGCACCATGAAGAAGGACTAGCGTACTTTCACAGGATTAAGAATATGACACTGCTGATGAGCTCTCAGAGAGATGGGGCCCTTTAATGATTTACTACATCACTACCTTCGTCAAGTACAGGTATGGAGAGCTGCATCCCCAACTGAAGGATAATAACACGTTTTGCCCTCTCTCATAATGGCATGAAATGGAAACCCTATTGCATCAAGCAGGATTAACACATGTGTTGCTATGTTTGACTACTCATATATAGTATTTAATAAATGGTGATTTGCACCATTTACAAATAGTGATATGAGTGTATTAATGAGAGCCAGCTACAAAAAGATTAAAAATAGTGGAACACTTCCCTGCTAGATATTTGATACTGTTTGCATTCTTTAAGTCAGGGTGTACAAAATTATGAGGGGTGTAGATAGGGTAGGTAGGAAATTTTTCCCCAAAGCAGAGGGATCTAAAACCAGAGGGTGTAGGTTTAGGGTAAGTACTGAGTGGTTTAGAGGAGAGCTGAGAAAGATTTTATTTTCACCCAGCAATCTGAATGCACTGCTTGAAGCGGGTGGTGGAGGCAGGTACCCTCTCAACATTTAAAGGGTACCTAGACAAGTACTTGAATCGACGAAGCATAGAAGGCTATGGCCCAAGTGCAGGTAAATATGACTGAAGTCGATAGGTACATGATGGTCGGCATGGACATGGTGGGCCAAAGGGCCTGTTTCTGTGCTGTATGACTTCATGACTCTTGACTTAACAGTGGCTACATTGGCATCTCTGAGTGCTGGTGTTCAGACTTCTGCACAATACAAAGTGTGATCATATTCGTGCTTCTATTCTTTCCTCCCTGTTTGGAATCTTTGGAGCTAAGGATCTGGTTAGAATGGGATATCTCGGTGGTTGCTGGCCCCATATCCTGCATTGACAAGTACATGACCATTAGTACAATGTTATTATTAGCTCCCATTCCTTTCCTGGGAAAATGAGGGGCACATTGATTCACAGACGATTCACAGAGCAGAAAAGTGATGACTATCCAACATGGGGTTGATGTTCTATAGCATTTCTTGCTGTACATGTGATCAATAGGCCAACTGATCTCAAATCAGAACAGTTAGAATAATTTGGTATCAGAAGTCAGTGATTAACAAAAATCATTAATCCCTTCATTTTGGTACCATAATCAAAATCAAAGGTGGAAAATATGCAACAAGAAGGTAATCAGTTTCAGTGATTTGGGAAGGAATCTTATAAAAGTGCACTAGAAACTGGATCATAATGTTTTAGATTCATAACAGATTAGCAAGGAGAAATCTAAAGTTCTTAACTGGAACAGAACTACCTTAACTGGGATGAGAAGGGACCTGGCCAGCAGAAAGAAGCATCAAGTATTGGAAGGTAAAACTGTCACAGAACATTTTAAGAGGAGATGTTTTTGGTACAGGTTGTTGCATTCTCACAAGGGCGAAAGGTCAGGAGAAAGAATAATGGGCTACAGGCTGTGCAGGATCGGGAGACTTGGGTGTATGTGCATATATCTTTGAAAGTGGCAGGATGTTTAAGAAAATGGTTACAAAAGCAGCCTGGATCCTGCGATTCAAAAGTAGAATACAAAAGCAGGAAATTTATGTTAAACTTAAACAAAATACTAGTTTGGGCACAACTGCAATGTTGAAACGATTTGAATCACCTCATTTTAGGAAGTTCAAGCCAGGGCGCAGAAAATATTCGCTAGAACAGTTCCAGAAATGGGAGATTTCAGCAACAAGGTTAGACTGGAGAAATGGGGGATTCCTCTAGGAGCAAATAAAGTGAATAAAGATTTGTTAGAGGTGGTGAAGACCATGAGAGGTTTAGACAGAGTGAATAGAGGAAAACTCTTCCCATTTAGATGGTTCAAGGACCATGGGGTGCAGATTTACAATCTGGGTCAAAAGACACAGCGGGGATGTGAGGAAAAGCTTTTTTTGTAAAGCAGGGAGAATGATTAAGACCTGGTACTCAGTGAAAGTAGGAGTGCCAGAAGCAAAATTCAATTATGGCTTTCTGAAGGGAATTATATAGGCACATGAGGGGGAGAAAATGGGGGAAACAGGGTGGGATGGGACAGAAGAGATTGTTCTACCAAGAGCTTGCATGGACTCAATGGGCTGAATACTCTCCTTCAGTGCCACAGCAATTCCATGATTCTCTGGGAAACAAAGATTAGCCAGGAAAACAGTAAATGAGCAATAGCACAACTTCTAGCTGGGCCCAAACTAGGCACACTATAGTAAAGAGAGCCAAAAGTAAAAGAAAGGAATTTCATGACCAATGCCAGGTACAAACCAGTGGAGTTTGGCAGATTACAGAGAGAGTAAGTTGAATGTGAAAAAGGATATAAAAAATGCAGAGAGATAGAATATGAGGAATGGTTAGTGGATAATGTAAGAGGAAATCCCAAAATCTGCTATAAACATAAAGAGGGTAGAAATATAATTAAAGGAAACGGTGATCTGATTAGGGACATGGAAGGAAATCTTCTTGTTGGGCGGGAGCACGACTGAGGTCCTGAATGAGTGATTTAAATCTCTCCTCACAAAAGCTGACTGAAGTTCATGTTGATGTTGTAGCGACTCACCGCACCGGCATCGAACCGGCTCCCGACATCGCGACGTCGCCGGAGGCCCCGGTCCAAGATAGCGCGGGGCCCTCCTTCTTCCCCAGCATTGGGCTGGGAAAGCCCGCGCGCGGGAAGCTCAGGTGACCTGCGCGTGACGTCAGCGCGGGAACCGTAGCGCGGGAAGTTCTCGGCTATTAAAGGTGCACCGCGCCCCGGGTCGGCATTCGACCTCTGATTTCGGAACCAGCGACTCTGTGTCTTCATTTCGTGGTGTGTAGCTAGCCGCTACAATGTAAAGAAGGGCATTTACAGGTATATGGATAGAATAAAAGTAGATGGCAAAGGTGCTGTATGGATTAGCATCTCTTAAAGATGACTTTATCCAGATGAAGTGGTTCACACTCCAGGATGTTCTGGGAAGCATAGACTGGAGCAGAAATTCTGACCACTATCTTTTGATCCAGTTTCACAAAGGGGAGTGGGACAAAGCTGGTGACAACAGAGGAGCCAGGCTGATGGAAAAGGTGACATATTTTGTTGTCAAGGACCAATTTAATTCTCCTTTAGAGCAACAAGAGAGAGTTGGCTCAGGTTCATTTAGGGCACATCATCTCAGCTGATCAAACTCTTTGATAAGGTAACCGAGAATACTGGTCATCCATTTGGTATCTGAAGGACAGTGGTAACTTGGGTGCACAATAGGGCAAGGGACAGGTGTCAGACAGCAGTGCATCGCCAATTGTGCCCCCAACTATTACCTTTTGTGTACAAATGATGTGGGCTTGGGTAGGTATGTAGTTTCAAAGTTGCTATCAACACAAGATTTGCTAACATAGTAAATGGTTGCAGACAGCTGAAGACGCAGGTATTCCAGAGAAATGGATGGACAGATGCTGGGTTTAACTTGAGTGTTTACATGTGAAGTGAGATATTTTGAGGAGAACTAACTTGGGGAGAGAGCATAACCTATTTTGAGGCAGATCCCAGAGCTAATTTATATAAGGTGTTTATGGAAGTTTATGGGGTATTCAGTTTGGCAAAAAGGGACACCGGATATTAAAAAAACAAGGGGATCACCTTACAAAATTCCTACAGGGCTTGACAGGATGGATGCAGCATGGTGTTATTCTGAGGAGAGACGGAGATGAGAGGAAATTTGCTCACGCAGAGGAAGGTGAAGCTTTGGAGGTTGGTAATTGGTTTATGATTGTCACATGTACCGAGGTACAGTGAAAAACATTGTTTTGCATGTCATCCATACAGATCATTTCATCAGATTAGTACATCAAGGTAGTATAAGGGAAAAACAATTACAGAATGCAGAAAAAAGTGTTACAGTTACAGAGAAAGTGCAGTGCAGGTAGACAATAAGGTACAAGGCCATGATGGGGTAGATTATGAGGTCAAGAGTCCACCTTATCGTACAAGAGGTTCGGTCAATAGTCTTATAACAGCGGGACAGAAGCTGTCCTTGAGCCTGGTGGTACGTGCTTTCAGGCTTTTGTATCTTCTGCCCAGTAGGAGGGGGGAGAAGAAAGAATGTCTGGGGTGGGAGGGGTCTTTGATTACGCTGGCTGCTTCACCGAGGCAGCGAGAAGTATAGACAGTCCATGGAGGGGAGGCTGGTTTAGTGATGTGCTGACCTGTGTCCACAACTCTCTGCAGTCTTGCAGTTCCTATGATACTACCATAGATTTACACAATTTACACAGATAACTAACCATACAAACACTTCTGTTTTGGTCTATTACTTATACTTATAGCTGAAGTGGGTGCTCCAAGCATAGTAAAGGTCATGTGAAGAAACAGATGAAAATTCAACTTGTGACCATGTGCCACAACACATTGCGGTCTGTTTATTTCTGTAGCTTCAGGAAATGTATTTCACACAAGGAACTGAAAGTTATCAGCAAATCTGACAGCTGTTGGTTGTTTTAATAAGGCGCTTCTGTGATAATAAGAATGTTTTTTATTACTTTAATCTCATGTGCGATGGTGATAGAAACAGGTTTATCCTGTGTAGTTGTCCTAGTAGGGGTAGGCTCGATCAGCTGTGTCTACCCCTGCAGACATAGGCTCACCCTTTGTGTTGATGTAGCACTTTTTATAACCAGATGCAACCAATTCAAAGCAATCTCAGACCAAGACATTTTCTGGATATTGTAGGTTTTTAGATAGGATTTAAATTCTTGACACGCTACTCACTATTCTGATGCCTTGGTCTAACCATAGTATCTGAATTGTATCAAATGGGACAACGTCACAGTCAGTAGTTCATAAATCTTTATCATCCCTCAAAATTCTACATAAATTTATCTATGAAATCTCTCATCTGTCAATGTAAAATTGTTATTTTTCTTCTCAATTAAAACTGACGTGCAACCTTCTTCATGTCCATGATACCTAATGAGAGGGAACTTGGGAACGGTGCGGCAGTTAGTGCTGCTTCCTCCCAGCTCTTAGGGACCTTGGTTCAATCCTGAGCACTGCTGCTGTCTGTGTGGGATTTCAATGTCCTCCTTGTGTCTATGCAGGTATCCAAAAGATGTGCTGGTTGGTAAGCTAATTGGCCACTGTAAATTGCTCTTTGTGTAGCATGTAGCCATGTGCATGGGAAATCATGTCTCATAAATTTCATTGACTTGTTTTGAAGGAGTGACCAAGATGATTGATGAGGACAGGGCAGTACATATTTTCTACATGGACTTTAGAAAGGCCTTTGAAAAGGTCCTGCAAGGTAAACTGGTCTGGAAGGTTAGAACACATGGGTGAGTTACCAAACTGGATACAAAATTGGCTTGGTGTTAGGAGGCAGAGGGAGGCTTGCTTTTCAGATTGGAGGCTTGTGACCAGTGGTGTGCCAGGGTCCTCTGATGTTTGTCATATTATGAAAGATACGGATGGGAACGTAGGTGGAGTGATTAGTAAGTTTGCAGATGACACTAAAATTGTTGGTATAGTGGACAGTGAAGAATGCTGTCTGAGGCTACAACAGGAGATAGATCACCTGGGAAAGTGGGCAAGGGAACAGTGGATGAAATTTAACTCCGACAAGTGCAAAGAGATGCATTTTGGGAAATTAAACTGGGGCAGGACATACACAGTGAATGGCAGGGCCCTGGGGTGTGTTATGGAACAGAGAGACTTTGGAGTACAAGTACATAATTCCCTGAAAATGGGAGCACAAGTAGACAGGCAGGTGAGGAAGGCATATAGCATATTTGCCTTCATCGGCTGAGGCACTGAGTAAAAGAGTGGGGTTGGTCACGTTACATATGTACAAAATGTTGGCTATTTAGGCTGCATTTAGGCTGCAAATATAGGCTGCATTTGGAATATTGTGTGCAGTTCTGGTCACCACACTGTAGGAAGGACGTGATTAAGTGAGAGAGGGACACAGAAAAGATTCACAAGAATATTGTGGGGTGGTTGGAGTTATCTGGAGAGATTGGAAAGGCTGGGGCTGTTTTCCCTGGAGTGATGGAGGCTAAGAGGTGACATGATAGAGGTGTATAAAATTATGAGAGGCATAGGAAATGGTAGCTAGCCAGTGTCTGTTTCCCATGGGTAGGGGTGTCCTAAAACTAAGGGCATAGATTTAAGATGAGGGTTAAAGGAGACCTGAGGGGTAAAATTTTCACGCACAGAGTAGTTGGTGTCTGGAATGAGCTGCCAGAGGAGGTGGTGGAGGCAGGAACAGTAACAACATTTAATAGGCATCTTGACAGGCAGTTGAATGAGCAGGGGCACAGATGGGATAATGGAATTAATGCAGGCCAGTGGGATTAGTATAGATATGCATGATGTTTGGCATAGGCCCATTGGGCAGAAGGGCCTGTTTCTATGCTGTACAATTCTATAACTCTATATGGCAAAAGAATCATTGGTATGTGAGAGAAGTAATTTGTAGTCTTACAGGAAAATAAGAAGGTAGGTGAGGAAGAAAAATACAATTTCAAACAATGTGAGAGGTTTCTTAATAAATTAGAAATTTGAGGGAGAGGAAAAGATGTACTGACTGTGAGGTTCCATATCACTAGTTATGGTTCAGATAATATAGACAGGTCAAGGGACCAGAACTGTGCAGCATTTCAAGAAGTCCTAAGTAAAAACTTGTAATGGGACCTGATCCTTCTTGGTCTGTGATCACCTTGAATTGGTTTTGTTTGTTTACAGCGAAGTGTTACATCACTACAAAACCACTAGTACCTCAGCTGAGTGGTTATAAGGCAAACCTCTCAACCATGAGAGCTGAACCTGATCCTTTCCTCACATGACATCTCTGCCCCAGGCAATGCCTGGAGACTGCCCATGTGAATTAAGGTCCTGCCCTCATCTGTGCCTCATTTCCTGGGAACGTCTAGTTTAGAAGTGCGGCTGTTTATGAAATTTCCATGTTCATCATACCTTACACAGCTTCTCACTTAATACTGACACAGACACTTCTGAAAATGCATTTCTCTCAACTCTCAATAGCGTTGATAGCATCCTTGTTGTTTCAAGCTGTGACAGCCTCAACCCAATTTTGCTGTTTACTGGAAAGCTGATAATGGGGATATAATAGTTTTCACAGCAATTACGACAGAGACAGAGATCCTTTCTTTGCAACCATTCCAATAACACAAGGGTCCTGCATAGAAAACGTGATATCTGCTTTCCTCCAATTGGGATGCTGAAACTACCAGACCAATACTAAATGTGAATACTGTAATAAAAAGATTGTCTGGCGCAGTGAAATCTGATCTTACAATTACTATTCAGTTTATCAATCCACCCATACGTTTGTTCATTGTGTGCATTGTACCTGGTCTCTATTGATTTTCATCCAACTGATTACATTTCAGTCTCCACAAAACCAGACTTTAAAACCAATTTGAAGTATTTTTATTTGGATGCCGCAGTGGACGCCTTCCCCCAACCCTGATATTTTTTCTGATCGGAGGGTTTAATTCTGTTTTATTGGGGATGTTTGGATGTAAATAGAGATGATAAAGAAATGTTCTTGTTGCACAGTTTTGAGGAACGGCAGCTTTAGTGTGCCAATGCAGACCCACGTAGTTACACTGCCCCGCTTGGGGAGAGAGAGGCAGAGATAGAAAAGTGCAAAAGGGGAAGTGTCAGTGGTGAAGATGCAGTAAAACCCACATCAGCCAAACTCAGTCACATTTTCTGCAGACAGTGCACTTTTTGGCAATTTAAAAAATTTGTGTTGATAGACTGAGAGATGAATTTTAAGGAAGACGTGTCATTTGGCTGCATTGTTGAATTGCGGCAAGCTGTTTAAGTTTGCCTGAGACAGCAAGACTGGGATAGCGATTTCAATTCATTATCAGAATGGCTTGCCTGGCAAACTGGTATCTTGCTTACACTGCCAAACAGCAGACGTGAACTCTATCTGTCAGTCTGAGCCCTGAATTCCGCAGGGCTCTTGAATTGATGTTGGTTTTACAAAAAAAAAATCTCTTGGATAACTGACTTTCCAGTTTGCAAACTGCAAGATAATTATTACTGGATTGACAGTTCAATTCTTCCATTAAATCTCTGCATTCATTTCATTTCACATCACATTCTCTATTATCCATTTGACTGCAGTGCAATAAAATACTACTAGGATACACAGGTAATCCATAAATTGAGTGTAAAACTTTGGCACCCAGTATGTGATATGAACTTCCGATGTGTTACATTATCACCCAGCTGTTGATGTAACTTTTCTCATTCCGTGTTCCCATTTCAGCAGCAGAGTTTTGGATGAGATCAAGTTGTGGCAGGTAGTAAGAATGGTCAAATCTGGAGATCATAACAACATGGATGAAGGTTTCAAGCACAAATGGGCAGTGCCATGGACAGAAACAAGCAATATAGAAACAGGCATCATCAAGAATGCTATCAAAATGCACTCACTCACCAATAACTGCCCACCCATGCAAGTTTGGACATCATTCGGTCACTTAGCTCCAACCAAAGAAATGAATTCCGGAGACAAGGCAGGAAGGACCACCTTAACACCAGACAGCATCTGACTGGATGTAATGTCAAGGATCAGTGATAAATTTGAATTCAAGGGCATCAAGGGGAAAACACTTCAATGGCTGGGTCGAACCTTGCACAAAGGAAAATGGCAGTGGCTGTTGGAAATTAGTCATCTCAGCCCCAGGGCATCATCACAGATGATCCTCAGAGCAGTGTCTTAGGCCCAACCATCTTCTAAAAGTGGGGATGTCCTTCAGTGGTTGCAAAATGTTCAATTCTGTTCGGATCTCTCTCAGAAGATGAAACAGTCTATCTCTGACAAGAGGGATTCTAACTACCTATCCCTGATATTCAGTACCACTACCATCAACATCTTTGGGTAGCCATTGACCGGAAATTCAACTGGACCGGCCACATAAATACTGTGGCTATTAGATCAGGTCAGATCTGGGTATTGACAGCGAGTGACTGACTTTATGACACCCTAAATCATCCCACCATCAACAAGATACCAGTCAGAAGTGTGATAGAATACCCTTGACTTGTCAGATAAGATCAGCTCCAACAAATTTCAAGAAGCTTGACACCATCGAGGACAAAGAAGCCTGCTTGATTGGTTCCCTTTACACTACGCCCAGTGGATGCAGTGTGCACAAAATGCAGTGCAATTACTTATTCAGCTACGCTGACAGCACCTCCCAAACCCACCACTCTACCGCAAAGAAGAGCAGTAGGACATGGGAACACCACCATTTGCAGATTTCCCTCCAAGTCACAAACCGTCCCGAACTGGGAAATATTATTTTTCCAATAGTTAAAGGATCACCATCTTCTCAAGACCAATTAGAGACTGGCAATAAACATCGGTCTTGACAGAGATATCCACACCTTGCAAATGAATAGATTAAAAAAGTAGAATTAGATGGTCTTAAAGGGAGAGGGAACATCGCGTTAGAAGCCAAGCTCAGGGTCTAGAAGTGGAGACAGTCCAGTTCACCTTCAAACAAAGGAGTCGGTGGCTGGGAACAGAGTTGTTGGTGGAGTTTGAAACAATGGCTTTGGCTTTCCAATGCTTTTCTGGAGGAAACTGAGGCTCATACAGGACAGGATATCAACAAGCAATTCGACAACACAAAGGCACTGAAGGGGTCAAGAGGTGGTGGAGAGATGGAGGTGGGCATCTCTAACATACATGTGGAACTGTGCTATTGAGCTGAACCGCTGTAGCCATTCCAGATCGACTGAGGGGTGTTACCGTGACTGTGGCCACTGCACGACAATCAATCACAGAGACTGCCTTATTACAGGGGAAAATACCTTCAGGAAATTCAGGCTTTGGATACAGTGAGAAGGGATCTGGTTGAAGAGATCTTACACAGGCAATGAAAAGGAATAATGACCCAGATAAACAGCAAATGATCAGCAGACCTTCACTTCAATGTCAAGTATCACTCTTTTGATCAGGTCATCATTTTGATGCCATCTGCACTTCCTCTGTAGCTGTTACACTTTATTCTGCACTCTTTTTATTTTACCTTGTACTACCTCAATGCACTGTGTAATGAGTTGATCTGTACAAACGGTACGCAAGACAAGTTTTTCACTGTACCTCGGTACATGTGACAATAAACCAATTCCATCAGTTATAAATTCACCCTAAAACTTTGCCTGGCTGTGACTGTAGTATCAAATTACAGGGAAGTAACATCCTGCCCCTGACAGAAGGTACAGGATAACACTTTGGGGTTACTATTGCTTTCCAGCATGGCATTGGACTGAACAAAGAACTGGAAAGTAAAATTGTGATGATAGTTTCCACTTCCAAAGTCAAATAAGAAAGTGGAGAGGCTTTCAAGTGGAGATGGTTTGAGTACAAGCCAAGAATATTTCCATTAAATCATATATGGCATACTCAAAGCTCGTACTCCCTAGATGACAAAGGATACAAGGTTAATTTAAAAAGTAAAAGGTTGTGATAAATATTAGATACAGAATACAATCAAAAACCAGGCTGATGCAAAGGTGGAGATTGACAATGAATCTATGATGGACACAGAGAGATATGAGAAAATAACAGAGGCTGACGCAAAAGAGAACTCAAGAATCACTTATAAACATAAAGAAGGTTAGAGGAATAATTGGGCTAATACAGCAAAAAATGGAGATCTTCTTATGGGATGGAAAGGCATGAATGAGGTCCTGATGAGTACTTGGCATGGTCCTGATGAAGGAAGCGGATGGGTTAATGTTCAGTACAGCAGTTGGATGGTGGAGGTGGACAAATAATGGATAGAATAAAAAGCAGGCTGAAAAGAGGTGCAGAACAGCTTCACTTTGCTCAAAATTAAGAAGTCACCTGGTCCATATTTCATATTTCCAATTTTCTTTACAACATTTCATCCCATTGAGTCTGTGCCAACTCACAGAGCAATCCCCTTCCCCACTAATTCTCCCTGCAACCTATTCCCATCAACACTTCCCCACCTGCACACTACAGGCAATATACAGTGGGTAATTAATCTACTAACTCACACGTCTTTGGTCCAGAGGGGGAGTACCCTAGGTTGCTGAAGGAAGTGAAGGTAGAGATGGTAATCTTTCAATTCTCCTTTGATATGGAAGTGGGTGCCAGAAGAAATGTTGCACCTCGCTGTTCAAGAAAGAAATGAGGAATACAACTGACAGACTAATGTCAATGGTGGCAAAACTACAGGAGAGTATCATAGAGGATAAAATGAATTTGTGCTTGGAGAAGCTTGCATTTATAAAGGACAACCATCATAGAGAAATGAACTCAGTTTTCCCTGATGAAGTAACAGTAAGGAATGTTGAAGATAATAGTACAGTCATTATGTGATTAGGTTAGGGAGGAACTACGTTCTCTAACAAATGGGTCAGCGACCAAAGGTCAAGATTTAAACCTACATGTGTGATGACACTAGAAAATTGTCAGTCAGGCCAAGATGAATTGTGCCTGGTCCAAGTTTTACAATGGGCAGGATGTAAACAGGTCACCATCATTTCAAAACATGCGTAAGATGCCTTCTAAACTTGACTGGCATAGAAAAATCTGGTGGCAAGTGAGTCCAATTCCTAAACTAGAGATTCCAATTTCTAATAATGAGGAATCAGAGAGAAAGATGCTAATGGAGAAGAAATGCTGTCAGGAAGTTTCTAGTTAACAAAATAAGCTAAATTTTGTGAGCAAGTGTTCTTCAAAAGAACCAGGTAGAAGATAGAAGGAAGGAAGGAGGGAAACTTGTTAAGGGTGAAGAGGCTCTGGCCTCTCAACACTTGGCAATGGGGAGAATAGAATGGAGGAAAGTGGCAGAGAGTCAAGGCAAGAAAGGAGGAAGAGGTTAAACAAACAGTTCAAAGGGGGGAAGAGGTGGTGTCAGTGATCAGAGAAACATACAGTACAAGGAGCCTATTTGGCCAAAAGCTCTTTGAAAATTTTGTCCAAAGCCCCAACTTCTGATAATCCTGAAAATGACCCCTCTTCACTTTCACCTCCACCTGCCTTTTGAAACTGTTGATGGAATCCTGTGCTTCCAGACTCCAGGAAAATCCTCCATGTGTAAACAACTCACCTCCCTCTCTGCTGGTAGCTTTAGGCAATTATTTCAACTCCCAATAAAACAAGGAGCAAACCCCACAACGGTTTGGCAAAGAGGAGTGAACTAAAGGGCCCTCACTGGGGCCTTGCTATTTGCATCAGGCTGTTGGAGTTTTCCGTGCTCTGCATTTTTCACACATCATTGCTGTGTCTTGCAGTACGGAGTGCAGCAGTGCATAGTGGAGATGCAGGCGGGAATCTCTGCAGAGTGCTGAGCTGTGCCTCGCTGTGGCTGGGGGCCATTCATGGCAAGGGACTCGATCAACACTAACGGTGGTGTAGGAGACTGGAGAGGGGTGGGTATTTCCATACATAGCACCTTGCCCCACGTTTTCCCTCACCTCCATTACAGCCTGTTACGATGGCTGCCATGCAGAGTGGTCTTTAAGGCTGAGAGCCACTTCCCATAGTTCCACACTAATTGACATCATTGCTTCAGCTCTCACAGGATGTTCAACCACAAAAACAACAACAACAACTCCATGGCAATTGGAATATTGTGTGCAGTTCTGGTTGCCGTACTATAGGAAGGATGTGATTAAGCTAGAGATTCACAAGGACGTTGCCAGGACCGGAGGGCTTGATTTATAAGGAGAGACCGGATAGGCCTGAACCGCTTTCTCTGGAGTGTAGGAGGCTGAGAGGTGACCCTGTAAAGGTTTATAAAATCACAGATAAGGTGAATGGTCACAGTCCTTTACCCAGGGTAGGGGAGTCTAAAACTAGAGGGCATAGGTTTAAGGTGAGAGGAGAAAGATTTAAAGGGGACCTGAGGGGCAAGATTTTCACACAGATCATGGCGGGTATATGGAACAAGCTGCCAAAGGAAGCAAAAGAAGTGGGTAGAATTACAATGTTTAAAAGACATTTGGACAGGGAGGGATATGGGCCAAATACAGGCGAATGGGACTAGCTCAGGAAGGCACCCTGGTTGGCATGAATGAGTTGGGTTGAAGGGTCTGCTTCTGTGCTGTATATCTCCATGACTACTTCACTGCTGGAAGTTGTTTTGTATCACTGGGCTGCAAGGGCTGCAAGGTAGATTCAGCTGTGTGAACAGTGTATGTGCTTGAGCAATGTATGTGTGTGAGCAACATGTCTGTGTAAGCAGTGTGTGTGTGTGTGTGTGTGTGTGTGTGTGTGTGTGTGTGTGTGTGTGTGTGTGTGTGTGTGTGTGTGTGTGTGTGTGTGTGCTGCGCGCCGCCCTATGTGTATCAGAAGGATACAATGTGATGGCTGCTTCTTCAGAGAAAAGTGGATGAGTCCTAGGTTGACTTTCAAACGTGCAGAGAATGAATTGGTGGAGTTATAGCAACAAGATTTGATTTTGATTTAGTAAATTTGATAAGTAAAGGATTGCCCTTTTCCACGGATCAATAAATACCTCACAAACTGTATAGATTGGAAGTAGTCTGTCAAATAAGATATGGTATGTTTTATTAAAAAAAAATCTCAAGCTCACAATGCACTCCCCAAGCCAAATTCAGAATGCCATTAAACCCTCCATAGATTATCCATCTAATGTAACCCAATCCTATAAGAAGTAAACATTTTATCGCTTCTCAACTCAAATGATCTGATAGCTCCATTTTTAGCACTAAATTACATTCCTGTGCCATTTACTTTATTAAATCAATTGCTGTTTAGTTCAATTATTTTTAGCTTGAAAATAACTCTGAATTATTAGCCTGTACACACTCTTGACATTGAATATGCTGTAAGTCTCAAAAATACAGGCTGTGTTAGAAAATGCAAAAGAGATAAATGGATTAACCATTTGGATAGAGGAGCATTTTTCAAAGGATCGAAGGTGATGTGGAGGTTCTGAATGTTAGGTCTGAGAACTGATTATTAGAGATTGTTGGTGGGTGGGTGAAGGGGGGAGTGATGCATTTTGCAGAGTCTGAAACTAATGGTACAAATGTTGGGATGTGACATATGAAGATGCATTCATTTATCTTGACTACTCAAGGAATGTCATTGAACTTCTTTGGAGCATTGCATTCAGTTCCTAAGGATTTCATTCTTGACTGAATGTGACAGCTACCTACCCCACCGCCTTCTGAATATCTGTTTGGAGGGCCTGTGAAACCCTGCAAAAGCAGGAGATATGCCTTCTTCTCCACCTCCTGCACTCAAGCCTCTGGAGCACTGTCCGTGCTCTCCCATCTTATTTCAAAAGTATACTTACACTGAATACAACCGGTCCATGTCTTTCACTATGTTCATTGTACCATCAATATACTAAATTCTCTTACAATGCTTCAATGCCATTCTTGTTTCCTCATTAAACAATGCACCATGAAGCACTTGATCGGCTGTTGCACCGGGCCCAGCACCTTGGAATGTGCCAGTCGGCAGCATTTGCTTGTAGTATTGGTGTTTGTATCGGTGTTGGTTTATTATTGTCACTTGTACCGAGGTACAGTGAAAAACTTGTCTTGCATTCAGATCGTACAGGTCAATTCATTACATAGTGCATTGAGGTAGTACAGGTAAAAACAATAACAGTACTGAGTAAAGTGTCACAGCTACAGAGAAAGTGCAGTGCAGGTAGACAATAAGGTGCAAGGTCACAAGATAGATCGTGAGGTCAGAGTCCTCTCATCGTATAAGGGAACCGTTCAATAGTCTTATCACGGTGGGATAGAAGCTGTCCTTAACCCTGGTGGTATGTGCCCTCAGGCTCTACCTTACAGTGGAGGGGCAAAAAGTTTCAGGCAGACCAAACTGCATCTTTCACGGTGTTGACGATCTTCCAACAGCAGTTGAGGTCTGTCTCAGTATATATCCTTAGGAACAGCTCGTTGATCAGTCACTCCTGTGTTACACAGCAGCAGGGGGCATACCTTGACAAGGACAATCCTTTTCCAGACCCATATTGTGGTATTCCTGAACATTGCCTGTGTCACCTTTAGTCCTGAAATACTCGGCAACTGGAGTAGCCACAATGTTACTCTGCTTTAAAGAGGTGCTGTTTCACTTTGCATAGAGAAGGTGGGTTTGAACAGATGCTGCCCTCTACGGAAAGGACAAACCAACAAACAGAACAGTCAGCCCTGGCTGTTCACTGGAAACATTGCAATGAGCAGGCAGCACAGAGTTGGTACGCTCCTGCTTGGAAGGGAAGAGGCAGAGGTTAATGGGATTGCAATCCGTGCATCCATAACCAGGGTCTGTCCCAACTCAACTGCTTCTGTGTAAAGGGATTCCGACTCACCAATGAATAAAGCTGAGTTGAAAGGATAGCTTTCAACTTTAAAGGAAGGCACCAAGGGAGTAACAGCACATGTGGGAATATGTGAAGGAAGCAGTTCAAAGGGACAGGATGAGGGGGAAATTCAATGAATAAACCCTCCTTTCAAATTAGCATAGAACAGAACAGCTCCTTGGAAAGTGACTCAACAACACAAGCCTAACTAACAGAGACCATTCCTGAATATACCATTTCTAGTTATTCATCTCCGTCTGCATGTGAAAGAAGATGGAAGAATTCTCACCCTGTGAGTTGTACAAGGTAAAGAAACCCGACAGGCTTTTCTTCTTTCCTAGTCTCACAGCCTTCACACTCAGTTATAGATGATGGTAATGGGGATCTATCAAAAAGATTAGAAAATTGTAATAACCGAGATTTTTCTGGCACATTCATTAATCAGCTGTCAGTCAGAAAAACCCATGAAAAAATTCTGGGTGAGTGTTCCAAAGCATAGAGTAAGATATTGGTCACCCTTCTCACAGAGTGGCCCCTTATGATTTGTATTATTATTAAAAATCCATGGAAGAACAATTTCTATGCTGTTAAAAATCCTATCATGTTGCAATATGCAGTACTGATTATCAAATTAAAGTACACTAACGTCTGTAATGGAAGGAGTATAAGTTGCTGCTGCTGAGTGCAAAGGGCTAGCTGTCACATTCAATATAATCTCAGTCCCCTGATGCTTTCCAACACCACTACATTTAAAGAGCACAAAGAATGTCTAACACACTGAATCCCGAATAATTTTGGATCTGCAAGGCTACTGACCACTAGAAATCCTTATTCTCCACCCTTCCCTCTTCTCTGCAGCTAAAAAACATGTTTTATTTCAAAGTTCATTGACCTGGAATGTTGACTTTGTCTCTCTCTCTCTCTCTCCCTCTCCACGGATGACTGGCTGACTTGCTGAGTATTTCCACCATTTTCCACTTTTACTTAAGATTTCCAGCATTTGCAGTATTTGTTTTTTGCTCTTTGTAACTGATGTGGCAGCTGCTGAGTTCGCTGCATGGTATGCGATGCCTCACCCAGTGAGGTTGCTAATGCCATGCATTTCAAGTCAACATACATTGCTTTGTAATTTATGTTGCATGCACTGAAACGTGTATCCCATGACGTGTGACATCATCAACTGCAAGTCTGATGCTGGGAAAATGTCAGGCCTGTTAATGTTGATCGTTTGTTGAAATTGCCAAAACAATTGCATAATTTCATCCAGACATGATGGCTAACATGGCTTACTCCAGGTAAAATCATCTTGGATCCTGCTGTGCTTAAAAATATGATCCAATTTCTCGGCACTTATTGCCAACATTCCAGTTGGTAATTGGTTTATCATTGTCACATGTACTGAGATATGGTGAAAAGCCTTGTTTGCATGCAATCTAGACCAATCATTCCATATTTGAGTACACTGAGGTAGTACAAAAGGGAAAAACAATAACAGAAATGCAGAATACAGTGTTACAGTTACAGAGAAAGTGCAGTGCAGATAGTCAAATAAAGTGTAAGAGCCATGATGAGATCATGATTGAGAGATCAGACGTTCTTTATTGAACAGGAGGTCCAGTTCTAATGATGGGTCATTGACCCATGATGTTAACATTGTTTCTCTCTCCTGCCTGAGAATTTCCAGTATTTTCCATTTATATTTTAAATTTCCAGCAGTATTGTGTGTTGCATTGAGAATTATTTGTCGTCTGATTTCAATTATCTGTTTAAAATTTCTGCACAGCTACTAATTTGTGATTGCACAATTTGATTTAGTCGTAGAGCCATACAGCACAGAAAAAGGCACTTCAGCCCACCATGTCCATGCTGCCTGTTGTACCTATCTACACTAATCCCTTTTACCTGCATTAGGATCATAGTCCTTATATGCCTTGGCAATTCAAGTACTTGTCTAGATGCTTCTTAAATGTCATGAGAGTATCTGCTTCCACCACCTCTTTGGGAAGTGCATTCCAGACTCCAACCATCCTCTGTGTGAAGAATTCCTCCTCAGATCCCGTCCAATGTGATGATGCATGCGGCAAGGGACAGCGGTAGAGTAGGTTTTTTAGGTGCCCAGGGTTGTTGGGGTGAGGAGAGGGACTGTGTAACTTGCTTGAAAATCAAAATAAAGCAAAACCTACAGATGCTATGAAATCTAAAATAGAAACAGGAAAGGCTAAAATGATTCAGTAGGTCAGGCAGCGTCTGTGGGAAGAGAAACAGAGCCAACACCTCATGCCAAAGATCCTTCATCAGTACTGTCTCTTTTTCTCTTCCCACGGATGATGCCTGACCTACTGAGTGTTATTTTGTCTTGCTCTTCGGGTGGGACAAATGGGGCTACCTACATTAACCATCAGTCCTTTTAATTGGCTTTGCTATTCTTGCCTCTTGTTAGTCAGACATTGGCCTATGGTCTTCCTATATTAGCTTGCTTTCTATCTCTGGAAGTTGCAGCTAGGAGAAAATTTTTGTCAACTAGATGTCAAAACAGGTTGTACGTGAGTGATAAGGAGGGGTCAACTTAAAATTGTCACAAGGAGAATGAGAATGGAAGCTTGTGACTTGGAGAGATGTCAGAGAATGGAGTGGTTGTTCCCAGTGATTGGTTGACCTGGAGGTTATTGCATCCTGTAAGGAAAATTTGCACAAATATTTGACATGCAGGAATTTAGTGGCAGGAAGTGAGAGACTTCAAAAAAATCCTGGGCAAATACCTCTGATGCTCAAAGTAAGGACAAAATTCTATTTCCCAACTTCAGAGGTTGTTCCCAGGCAGCTTAGAGTAGAATCAAAAGTTATGGCACAGGAGACCATTGGGATCATCATATCATTGGTAGCCACAAATGAGCCATTTAGGCTAATCCCACTTCCCAGCACTTGATCCATTGCCTTGTGGTCTTGGTTCCTTAAGTGGGTCTTTGTTCTGCAAAATCTGTGAGTGGGAAGGGAGGGTCGCACATAAATCTTCCACTCTTCATAGTTTATTAGAAAAACCAACACAGACCAGAAGCAGTCCATTGTCACCAGTCATCATGCAGACCCAGAGATCTCCACCCCCCACTGACCAATCTGCCCGCTCCTCACTCTAATAGAAATGTCGATCGCCAGATTAAATGAACTCGGGGGCTGTCAGCATTCGAGGCTGACTTCTCCTCAAAGATCAGGTTATGGTTATTGCAAATACTTGGGAAATTAGCATAATTTCTCCAGAGCAGATGCTTTATCCGTTATAATGCAACAGAAGCATGCAATAGGACCTAGTGGGGAAAGAAGCAAAATCTGCAGGAGAATTATCCCTGAGATGCTCTTGTGACCTAGTTATTACCCAGGCCTTAGATTAGCATCTGTGCAGGCTAGGGAAGGATGGTAAACACCTGGCCTCTTACTTCTAAACAGTGGATGACATAGACACACACTACTGGCACCGTCTTGGCTTCAAAATATATCACCATTCCTTCCTCAATGTCAGTCAAAGGTCCTGGAAACTTCCAACCAAACAGCAGCATGGTTGTCCACCACACATATGGAGAGTGGTGGCTCATAAAGAAAACACACCACTCCCTTTTCAAGGGCAACTGAAAATGGACAATATATGATCCTTTTGCCATCAAGACCTAAACCCCCGTGTGAATATATTACAGAATAGTTACATCTTTTAATTGCCATTTTGTTTAGCCAGCAAAATAAGAACCTCAAGGAATAAAGACTTCATGTCCAAAACAATGTTCCTGACTCCAGCATTTCTGCACTCATGAGCTATGCCAGTCTCCTGCAAATGGAATATTAAAACTCCCCTTGATGAACTGGCAGTAGGGTGGTATTCTATTTATACCAAGGACTATTAAGTTTTAATTCCATTTCAAAATTGAACCATTAAAGTGAAAATTCATCACAGTGCATTTTTTTTTACTTTAACACTTTGAATAATCACTGAGCTGATTCACTCTCTTCCCTTGGTGAATAAGTAGACGCAGAGACTGTTGATTAGGCACATGCTGGTTAACACATATACACCCAAGTCATAATGTTTCCATTAATAAATTTGCTGCAGGCACAGCACCCGTGGATTATCATGAGATCTGATACATAGACCATGATAGCTTTCACAGATCTCCTCAATCTGCATCCTATTGGAAAAAACACATCTGTTTGGGTACTTAACAATTTTCATGTGAATGCGGTCTTTGACCTAGCAAAACGAAACAAAGGGGAGTTGATGGGGCATGAGAGTGAATAAGTTGCAGGGGTCCAGGGAGATAACGGGGAATGGGACTAATGGAACAGGTTCCGAGGGAGCTGGCAGGGACCTGATGGGCCAAATGGCCTTCTTCTGTGTTGTTTGAAGTATGAAATAGTTTTTCTCATATGTCTATGCAACATAAAAGGAGGCCACTTGGCCCAGCTATGGCAGCTCTCAGAGCAATTCCATCAATCCCCTTCCCCCACTTATCTCCTTCTAACCTATTCTCTCTCACCTGCCCATCAACTCCCTACCCACCTGCATCAGAGGTAATCTACAGTGGTCAATTAACCTACCAACGGGTACTTCTCTCAAATGTGGGAGGAAAGCAGAGCATCCAGAGGTAAACCCACACAATCATAGGGAGAACATGCAAACTCCATATAGACAGAAGCGGAGATGAAGATTGAACCCAGGGATTGCTGGAGCTGTGAGGAGATAAAATTCAAAGGTCCCTTCATAGGAGCCACGCCTTACAAACGTTTGCACCAAATCACATCAGTAGATATTAGGACTAGTGATCAATAACTTGAAAAAAAAATTTTACGGGGAGGGTCCACAACTATGGTGACGTAATTCGAAGAGATACAAGAAGGCAGAATTGGAAAAAAACAAAAGTTGAAGGACTGGAAGAAATAAGGAGCAACATAGCAACAAAAGGATTTGATTGCAGGTTCCAGGGGAGAAATTCATGTAGACTTCATCTGTGAAACAAAGAACTCTACCACCAGTGTGTTCACACAGAATTACTATTCAAGAGAGCATGTGTGTGCCTGCTGATCAAGCCCTTTAAAACTGAATCTGAAAGATTTCCTGTCTTTTATTAATAACCTCTGCATCTTACTGACAAAGCCTTGTAATATAAACACAAAACAACTAGCCAGTTCTTGCCTTGTGTCCTGCAGAAAGTCTTGAAAAATGAGGCACAAATATGTCTCAGTATGAAAAATAAACATCATTATAATATTTACCCACAATCAGTCAGAGATCCGTGGCAGCAGGATTTGCCATTAACAAATACAAACACAAGAACATCCACCCCAACACAAGCACATTGCATCAAAGTTATCATTTAGTAAGAATTGGATCCATTGAGAAAACAAGGCTTATTTTAAATAAATAGCTA
Organism: Pristis pectinata; assembly: GCF_009764475.1. Lineage (NCBI taxonomy): Eukaryota > Metazoa > Chordata > Chondrichthyes > Rhinopristiformes > Pristidae > Pristis > Pristis pectinata. Next base: position 41,055,321 of record NC_067417.1, read on the forward strand.
GGTCAATAATTTATTTCAAATCAACAATGACAGCAGTTTGGCATCCATTCCCAAATAAATCTGTGTAAATGCTTAAAGAAGACAAAGATTTTAGAGGTCTGAGCCACAGGTGGAGAATCCTTTGATGTTCGAATCATTAGGAAAACCTGCAATCAGTGCCTGCCCATCATTTCCCTTGAATGAGTGGCATGCTAATTCATTCATGTAGCCTGAAGATCCACGAGGGCCAGACTAGGTCAGGATGGCAGATGTCCTACCCTAAAACAAACCAGATGGGTTTTCGCTAGCAATCTAGTGGCTTCATGGTTACCATTACTGATCCCAGCTTTGCCTTCCATATGTGTTTAATAAGCTGCTGTTAAATTCACCAGCTACCATGGAAGGGTGGCACAGTGATGCATAGCTCCAGTGACCTGGTTTCGATCCTAACCTCTGGTGTTGCCTCTGTAGTGTTTGTATGTTCTCCCTGTGACCATGTGGGTTTGCTCCGGGAGCTCCAATTTCCTCCAACATCCCAAAGGCGTCTAAGTCGGCAGTTAATTGGCCACTGTAAATTGGTGTGTAGGTGAGTGTTGAGCTGATGGCAATGTAAGGAGAATAAAAATTCGGATTAATGTAGGATTTGTGTAAATGGGTGCTTTATGGATAGTGTGCACTCAATGGACTGAAGGGTCTGTTTCCCTGCTGTATGAGTCTATGACTCTGTGGCTCTATGAGCAAGATATAAACTGATGTCCCCAGATCATTAATCTAGACCTGTGGTTTACAGCAAGCAATTAGGAGGGCAAAAGATCTTTGGAAGAGGATCTGAGTACAAGTGTAGAAATACCTTGCTAGAATAACGTTGGGTCTGTTGAGACTGTACCTGGAAAATTATGTATCTTTCTGGTCTCTATACAGAAGGAAAGATATATTTGCAACAGAGAAGATGCAACAGGGGTTCATCAGATTGATTCCTGAGGCAGGGATCTTTGTGGTATGAGGAAAGATTAAGCTGACTGACTTTTGCACTCTTGAGTTTAAAATGATAGGTGAGCTTATAGGTAACATGCAAAATTCATATGGGACTTAACGGGGTATGTGCAGGGAAGATGTTTTCCTTGACTGGAGTGTCCAGAACAAAGGGTGGCAATCTGAAAATAAATGATTGGTCATTCAAAACAGAGATTCAAAGAAGAATTTTTTCTCACCCAGAAGATAGTTAATCTTTGGAATTCTCTAGCCAAGACAGCTGTGAAAGCTCACTCACTGTCAAACACAGCCTTGACAAATCTCACAAAGCTCTAAGTGTACATTTACAACAGAGAGTGATGAATCTTTAGATATTAAGGGAATCAAGGGATACTGGGATCATGAAGGAAAGTGGCACAGAGGTAAAATATTTTATCAAATGGCTTACTTCTGCTCTTATAAGTCCAGTTGCATAACCACTTTGTTACTGCACCATTTGGACAGAGATTTCAAAGGCCAAGAGCAGGACAACAGAATTTTAATGTGGATAAGCTCTCCGAGCTGCTTCATGGGAGGCTAATGAAACTGATTTAAAAATTGACAGCAGATCATTGATGGAGATATTAGGACAAATGAAAGTGGTAGGCTTTTAAAGAGAAAATTAAAGGAAAGAAGACAGTGGGAATGCAGAGGGTTTTAGGATGTAAGCACCAGAGCTCAGGGCCTGGATGACTGATGATAACAACCATCAGTGGTGGGGCAAAGGAGGACTAGGTAAACAAATGGCCAAAGCTGGAAGAACACTAAACTATTGGAGGGTTATTGGACTCTGAGGGTTGGAAGAAGCAGGGAGTGGATTGGTGTACCAGAGAGAGTGAGCACCATGATCAGCAACACATGGCCAGAAGCAGGGGAAAGGCGGGTAAATGACTTCCATCCATTTCTTACCCAGCTTCTATTGACAAGACTCATATCCTCCCTGGAATGAATTACCCTGAGGATCCTCCAGCCTCCTTATATTTCTCTGTTTCATTCCATATGAATTTGACGATATACTACATTTTAAAAATTGAGATTTGTCCTCCTTTCATCTAAGTACTGAGAAATGTCTAATTTATTGCACAGTGTTTCACAGCTTCCAAGGCAACTTTCTCATTCTTTTGTGATGTCACCAGACACGCCAATTAGGAAAACACAGCCCTGACAAATCTCACAAACTTCCATGAATCCATTTTCCTTAAACCTATTTCTGTCACTTACAGTGGAGTATCGGGTGATTTACTGCATGGCAGGAAAGACAGCTCATTCACTGTGCTTGAGCAGATCCATTGTTTAGCTGGCCATTCAATTCACTTAAGTGTTACATTATGCAACAAACTGTTTCAGTCCCCATCTTTCTGGCTGTGATATAAAACTCAGATCCTCTCCATCATCTCTGGTCCATGGTATTATTTCAAAGAAGAGCATGGAGGTTCTTCCAATATTTACCCAACATTCACATTCTGGACAATATTTATCCCTTATACGATGAGATAGACTCTGACCTCACGATCTACCTTGTGACCTTGCACCTTATTGTCTACCTGCACTGCACTTTCTCCATAGCTGTGACACTTTACTCTGTAACGTTGTTGTTTTTACCTGTACTACCTCAATGCACTCTGTATTAACTCAATGTAACTGCACTGTGTAATGAATCGACCTGTATGATCAGTATACAAGTTTTTCACTGTACCTTGGTACAAGTGACAATAATAAACCAATACCAATACTTCACTATCAGTGCTTAAAAAAAAAGATCGTCATTCATTTCATTGCTACTTGTGGGATCTTGCTGTGCAAAAGTTGACTGCTGCATTCCTTACTTTGTAACAGTAACTGCACTTCAATAGTACCTTTGGCAGTAAAGGACTTTACAATGTCCTAACAACTGTGAAGAAGATTATAGAAACATAAATAGTTTCTACCAAAGAATCCTAAAATCCAGCACAGGTATCCTCTTAATATTGGGACGTTGGATGTTCTTCCTTTCTTTCTTTTTACAATATTTTTATTAATTCCGCAAAGAAAATACAGAGTACATGAATCAAAAAGGTAGAAGTACTACATTGTGTTAAATACATTGTGTTAAATCATACTTGAAATCACAATACTCTATATTAATAATCACACATGATAATTAATTAATAATGAACAAATTGGAATAATTTTATTATTAAAAAAAAATCTAAACCCACTACCAAGACCGAAGCTGTTTAATAAAGGAAAGGACAAGGAAAAACCCTTCACACACGGCGATATCAGCCAATATCTGTATTTTAGCCACCACATCAAAGGTTTTGAAAATAATTCAAAAAAGGTCCCCACAGCGTTTGAAAATCTAAGTTCGATTCAGAAATTGAACAATGGATCTTCTCTAAATTTAGGTATGACATAACATCCCGTAGCCATTGAGCATGAGTAGGCGGAGTGACTTCCTTCCATTTCAGCAACACAGCCCTCCTGGCTATGAGAGAAATAAAAGCCAGAATGTGCAGGTCAGAAGCCTCCAAAGTTATATCTTTCTCTCCAACAATCCCAAATAATGCAGTCAGAGGATTAAGTTTAAAATGTATTTTAAAGAGCACAGAAAAAGTTTGAAACACCTCTGTCCAATACTTTTTAAGATTCTGGCATGTCCAAAACACGTGAAATAAAGAAGCTGCTCCATTATTGCATTTATCACAATAAGGAGATACATCCAAATAAAAATGGGATAACTTATCTTTAGACAGGTGAGCTCTATGGACCACTTGAAATTGAAGGAGATGGATGTTCTTCACCCATATTCCAGGCTTTAAAACAAACCACATAAAATGAAGTGGTCTGGACTTGTTTCTCACTCCATGTTCTCCATACCCTCACAGCCTGCAATATATCATGACATGACTGATGATGCACTGTAATGGTACTGCAGTTGCTGGATTCTAGCCCAGCATTGAAAGTCTCTGTGTAACTACCATCGTAGCTCAAAAGTTTGCATGCCAGCTGGATGTGGACTCTACTGCACAAGTACAGTCATTGAAAAGACAGGAAGGATGTGGATTGTCAACTCCTTTGTGTTGAGTGACCTCTGTGTTACAATTTTCTCAGGGACAAGGTAAAGTGCACAATGTGAGGAAAAGCAGTAGTTCTTGCTTGGCTTATTACTTACCCATTTTATTACGGAGTCACACACCCAACACCCTCCCCCTCACCCTTTTACTTTTACATGAAATCCTATAATGTGGCTCAGTTGCCTTATGAAATGAAATAAATGTTCACAAAGACATCTGAAGTACAAGGGTTCAGCAGTGAACTGGGTGGTTACCAGCAAGGCAGGGGAAAAGAGAGACTTCCACTAGTACAGCAAGTATAGTGAAGTTGAAGTTTGAAAGAAATTAGTTTCAGGTTCGTTGCACCAAGTCACTAATAAGACTGGCTGGCTTAGTGTTGGCTGTGACTCACAAGCAGCAGTCTCACCTCTGAGCCAAAAAAATTGTAGGTTCAAACCCATTGCAGAGACTTAAGCAATAAAATCTAGGCTGACACTACCGCAGTACTGAGGGCATGCTGCACTGTCACGTAGATGTAAGAGGCCCAACGGCAAGGTTTTGAAAAAGAACAGGAGTGTTATTAAGGGTGTTACAGCAGGGCACTTACAAAAGTTTAAGACAAGGTCAATATCTTTCATAAAAGGGAAATCACGTTTGACCAATTTATCACCGTACTTAGAAGAAACAATGTGTGGCGGATAAAGGGGAACTGGTGGATGTATTATGCTTAAATCTCCAGAAAGCATTTTGATAAAGTGCTGCATCAATGGTTATTGCAGAAAATAAAAGCTCCTGTTGGAGGCAACAAACTGGAGTGGAAAGAAGATTGTCTGGCCAACAGGTAAAGATGGGTCTTTATCCCATTGGCAGATGTAACAAGTGGTGTGCCATAGGGATCAGTGCTGGGGCCTCAACCTTTTGAGGAGGTGCCTGGGAACCCCCTCCCCCCAACCACCGCCCCCTCCACCATGCTTCTCTTCTTTACTAGTCTATCCCTCTTTTTTTAACCTTTTTTTTCCTTTCTCTCCTTACCCTTGACCCATCCCCCGGTGGATCTGCTCTCCCCACCTCCCCCGCACCTGCCTATCACCATCTCTTACCTGCATCTACCTATCACCACCCTGTGTCCACCCCGCCTCTTTTGTCCACCTATCACTGCTCTGCTTTTCCCTCCCATATATTGGGCTTCCTCTTTTCCTACCTTCAGTCCTGAAGAAGGGTCCTGACCTGAAACGTTGACCACCTGCTTTTCTCCATGGATGCTGCCTGGCCTGCTGAGTTCCTCCAGCTTCATAGTGTTTTTCAGCCTGGGAATTATAGTGGGTTCAGTAATTAGTGGGGTAGTTAGCTTCACCTACTGTCACAAGTGAGAGTTTCAAAGGTTGTACTGCCTACCCAATGCTAGAGTAAAGAATATCCCGACACAGACAGTTAGGAACTTAGATAGGAGGAGGAATATCCAGTTACAGGGACCTGAAAATTAAACAGGGAAAAAGAGGAACTGCTGCTGAGAGAGAATCAGGAACTATCAACTAAATGACAAAAAGGAGGATCTCACAGCTGGTAATTTCAGGGTTACAACCAAGTCCACACAGTGGCCAACCAAGGACAAACTAATCAAGAAGGTGAATCCGGGTTACAAGATGCTGTGGAAGTAAGAGGTTCCATCCTGTGAGTCATTGGCACCATTGCTGAGTACCACTGGGATGGGCTACACTTAATCTGGCCTGAATCCAAGGTCCTAGCAGAATGGAGAAAGTGGTTTGTAAAAGAGACTAAATTAATAAATGGAACTGGGGACACCAGTCAGGAATGATAGTAAAATTACTTTGAGATTTTCAGCAAGGGGTCACAAACAGTGGTCTTGATTCTGCTGGTAAAGGAAACGCTAAGTTAAATTGTTGCAGCAGAACCAATGAATAAGACAGGAAGAAAGTAATAATCTGGGCTAAAGGGCAGGTTTGGGCCTTTTGCCCAAACTAGAGCTTTGTGTGTTTACAGTGAGTATAAAAAATAGAATGACTTAGAGGCTCCAATACAGATTAGAGGCTATGACATAACAGCCTGTACTAAGACCCAGCTGCCAACTGGTCTCGGAGTTATATATTCCAGTTTTAAATTCTTTAGATAGAATAAGGAAACTGGAAGAAGGGTAGATTATTGGGTAACAATATCATTACTGCATTATTGAGAGGGTATGAAAGTAAAAAAACTTGCAGATACTGGAATTACTCTGTTATTAAGAGGGTGTCTAGTAATGGAAAACAATCAGCTGAGACTTTGTGGTTAGAATAACAAAGGACCTAACAGTATTGGGAGCTGCCTCAGGCCTTGTAGTACCAGCAATGAAATCGCAGAATGTATTAATCCAGAGAAAAGAAAGCCCCCTTCAGCAAAATCATTGCTACTTTTAAGCGAGACATTAATTTTCATCTACATTTGCCAAAGCTGAGTAATTTGTCAAGAAGCTTATGCACATCTTGAGTGCAGTTAGTTTTCTGAAGCAATATGTTATCGAACCAATGAGAGGGGAAATCAAATTAGTAATGAGCCAAATGTAGTTAATAACCAAAAGAAAATGGGATGTTTCTCTAACAGTAATCATAATATGATTGAAGCCACTCTTAAATATAAAAAGGAAAAGCAAAACACAGTTATTAAGATTCTTGATTTGGTAAGGCTACCTTTGATGGGATGAGTAACAGGTAGAAATTAGAAAAGTAATCAAAGCTGTTCTCAGTTAATGTTAGAGGTGAACAGTTGTGGGTGGTCAAAAAATCTTTTCCATAAAGAGCAGGAGCTGTGCTTACCAAATGTCACAGTGGATAAATGAGATGAGAGTTAATGTAAAGCTAAGGGGAGAGGCATTCAGAAGTTCAAAGAACAATCTGGGTCCACAGAACTCAGAGGGATGTAAGGAACATTAAAGGAAGCCAGAGAAGGAAATAGCAGGGCTCAGCCCCACCACCCAGATTCACTGGCCACGGTTACCTGAGCCAGGTGCAGAGGGCTGAATGAGCTGACTTGCCATTACCTGGACTCAGGCTGCAAGGCATAATGGAGTCTCAGTGACAACTAGGCCTCAGATGGTGTTGACCTGAGACCTTGCCTTTGGGGCACTCTGATTATCTTTGACAGGAGGTAAAGCTGGGGGTGGGTCCTCACCTTTATGTTAAAACTGGTGGGGGGGGGAGGAGGGGTGAAGCATTTTTGTGTTTTCAAAAGTCCATGATATTCAAAGATAGTTAAAACTATCAAAAACTAGGCCTCGGTTTGGAAGAGTGAATGGTGATCTCAACGAAATGAATTAAAAAATTAGAGAGTTGAAAAGGAAGGACGAATCCCCTGAACGTTGAGTCTCAATTCAGGGGTTACAGTCTGAGAATAAGGAGTAGGACATTTAGTACTGAGATGAGAAGAAATTTCTTCACTCAGATGGTGGTGAATCACAGTCGGAGTCATACAGCATTGGAAACAGGCCCTTCAGCCCGCCAAGGCCATGCTGACCATCAAGCACCCATCTACAGTAATTCCATTTTATTCTCCCCACATTCCCTTCAACTCACTGGAGCTGTGAGACAGTAGCTCTACTAGTTGCACCACTATGCTGCCCAGATCCGAATGCCAAGGGGTCTATCAGTGAGCTGGAGCAACAGAAAATAAAGCATAATGTACTGGCACTGGGCAAGTTGCACAGGAGTCCATGGCATGATGTCACATGGCAGTTGTAATGATGCCCTATCCACTGAATCTACAAGTAGAGATTCAGCAACATCATCCAAGCTATCAATGCCATTTTTTCTAACCAGCCTTTGGTGTTCATCATCCACTGATCAGAGCAAAGTGTTTGCCAGCTTACTGCTGCAGAAGTGTGGCTGAGGCCTGAGAGAGGAGATGGTGATCAAGGACATGGAATTAGAGATGCAACTGGTAATGTTTCCAGTAATCACCCATTTCCCTCACACTTCAGCCACTACCTCAGATGCTGTCTCTTGTCCTGATGCCCAACTTTGTCTTTACACAGGTGCAGTTGGCACAGCCATCGGCAGGGTCCTGTCAGACTCTATGCAGGACCCTGGGCAGCCTGCCCTCTCCCCTGCTGAGGCCACAGGAGCTGAACTATTTACTAGGAGGAAGAGGAATCATAAAGTTTTGCAGTTGCAAAGAGGTTGTTTTGCACAGTTAGATTATTGTGTTTAATAAAAACAGAAAATGAAACACTCAGCAGGTCAGGCAGCATCTGTAGAGAGAGAAAAACAACATTTCAGATCAATGACTTTTCATCCAAACTGAAAAGCCATCAACCAGAAACATTAACTCTGTTTCCCTCTCCACAGATGCTGCCTGACCTGGCAAGTATTTTCAGCATTCTCTGCTTGAATTTCAGATTTCCAGCATCTGCATTTCTTTGCTTTTAAACTATTATGTTTTTGCTTTGCTTTGGAACTTTATAAATATCATTTCTTTTCCAATTTCCCATCTTGTCCATTTTTGATGGCTGGCTGACAAGTGGGCAGACAAAAGGTGATTGGCAGTGAGTAATTGATTGGCGGGGTTCTGGGGTACTGAGTTCTAAAAGGCATCTGTGACCATATGCAGGAATGCTTTGGGTTGGGGAAAGTGTGGGGTGGGGAAGGGGCTTTGGTACGTGGATGTCAGACGGGTGGACCACTGGAACCTGAACAAACCTGAGCTGCCTCACACACATAGTTGAAGGTACCCTGCACACATGCCCACCAGAAACATGAGTGGCTGATCATTCTGATGGGTGACACTGCAGAAAGGGTTTATATAATATACGCATGTAATCGTCCACCCTGGTGTACAGGCCATCTTATATCTTCTGTGACTAGATGGCTGGGAGATCCACTAATAGTCTCCAGCAGAACCCTGGAAGGAACCAAGTTGAGTACAGGTGACTTTGTCAGGCATGAGTAAAGTGGAATCAGCAGGTGTGGTTCCAGTAGGCTGCAGATTTCTGCCCTCACCTGAGCTTTGGTTTTGACGTGGATCTCTTTGTTGGCGAGGCACAAGATTGTTATTGCTCCTGCTGGTGCTGGTGCTGGAGGAGTCCACTTGCTCCTGCTCCCACAGGTCCAGCAGCTGGAGGAGTTCATGCTGCTCCTTCTTCTGCTGGTGATGCTTAGAACATAGAACAGCACGGCATAGGAACAGGCCTTTTGGCATGTGATGTTGTGCTGGACTAATTAAACCAGTAATTAAACACTTAACTAAACTAATCCCTTCTGCCTACACTATGTCCATATGCCTCCATTCTCTGCACATTCATGTCCCTATCTAAGAGCCTCTTAAATGCCTCTATCGTATTTGCCTCCGCCACCATCCCTGGCAGAGCATTCCAGGCACCCACCACTCTCTGTGTAAAATACTTGCCCTGCCCATCTCCTTTGAACTTAACCCCTCTAATCTTAAATGCATGCCCTCTGGTATTACATGTTTCGACCCTGGGCTGTAAGGGCAGGCACGGTAGTGTAGCGTTTAGCGTAACGCTTTACAGCACCAGTGACCAGGGTTCAAATTCGGCCACTGTCTGTAAGGAGTTTGTACGTTCTCCACGTGTCTGCGTGGGTTTCCTCCGGGTGCTCTGGTTTCCTCCCACATTCCAAAGACGTACAGGTTAGGAAGTTGTGGGCGTGCTATGTTGGTGCCAGAAGCGTGGCGACACTTGCGGGCTGCCCGCAGAACACTCTACGCAAAAAGATGTATTTCACTGTGTGTTTCGAAGTACATCTGACTAAAAAGGTGCCTTATCTTATCTTATCTTATCTATTCTATCTGTGCCTCTCAGAATCTTTTAAACTTCTAATAGGTCTCCCCTCAGCCTCCACCACTCCAGAGAAAACAACCCGAGTTTGTCCAACCTCCCCTTATAGCACATGCCCTCTAATCCGGGCAACATCCTGCTAAACCTCTTCTGCACCCTCTCCAAAGCCTCCACATCCTTCCTATAATGGGGCGACCAGAACGGAATACAATACTCTAGATGTGGCCTAACCAGAGTTGCAGATAAAGCTGCAACATAACTTCCTGACTCTTGAACTGAAAGCCTGGACTAATAAAGGCCATAAGCCTTCCTTACCGCCCCAACTGACTTGTGCTGTTGCTGCTGGAGATGTTCCTGTTGCTGGTGGAATTCCTGCTGATCTGGGACCTATTGGTGCTTCTGCCGGAGGAGTTCCTATTGCTGCTGGTCTTGCTGGTGATGTTGCTGCCACTGCTAGTCATCTCTGAGCCTCATCTGAGGCCTGATTTAACAGCATGAGGTACACCCTTGGTAATAGATTAGAGTTCCAGCCTGCAAATCAGACACAGGAACATCTAAATTTGTTGAAGTAAATTCTCAACGCAAGCATAAATAATGCACAAGAGTAGTGAGGTGCTAGCACTAATGGGAACATTTTCCTACCATCTCTCCAGCCCCTCGATTGTTACTCTGTTCTCACCTTGCTGTTACTGTGGGTTCCAGGAATCCTGGATAGCTCCTGGAGCCACAGTTTAATTGCACAGGCCATGTTACTACCACTCTAATTGAGTGATTAACATATTGAAATTGACAACACACTATCCCAAGTGGTTTGCTTGCAGTCTGAAGCCCTGCAGTTACATACAGAGTTGAAGCCAGCTTCCTGATGTCCTGTCCATTTTCTGGTTTTGACCCCCTCTTGCTTCCAAGCCAAGCACTTGAAGACGTTAAAAATCATCCGTTTGTGTCAGTTTTTGCAGTAGAGGAAGAAGATATTATAGCTGATTTTCCAGGGAAACTAATGAATCAAAGACTGCAGTTCATTAAAATCAATGCAAGGTGGAAAACAGCATTAAAGGAAAAGCAAAATAAATTGCAGATGTGGGAAATCTGAATAAAAACAGAAAGTGCCAGGGAAACTCGGCAAGTCAGGCGGGAACTGAGGAGGGAGAAGCAGAGGTAATCTTTAAGGTCAACAACCCTTCACCAGAATTGGGAAAGTGAGAAAACACACCTGCTTTTACGTTGCAGAGCGGGTGAGTGTGGAGAGAACAGGAAAAGTTTGGGATAGGATGGAGATCAACTTACAACATACTTATTTTCTCACTGTTGCAATCCCCTTGCTCGATAGGGCTGAGGGATATGCTGAGCCACAGGGTTACATATTGTGCCAGTGTATATTTCTGCTGCTGCTGATGGCCGACAACACCTCAAGGATGCCCTTTTTTTGAGCTGCCAGATCCAATCTGAGTCTATCCCTTTTAGCACAATACAATGGAGGGTGTCCGCAGTGGGAAAACCTACTCTCTCATCAGGTATTTGCTCATCGGCCTTGAAATCTCCATCGCTGATTGAAGAAACTACTTAGAAGCACCTTGTTAAGTTTTACCATGTTTAAGATGCTATATAACTGCAGGCTGTTGCTGTTGCTTTAATATGTTCATACCTAAATGAAAGGAAAGTGACTGACGTTGACCGACAAGAGCTGCACTGGGACCTCAAATGTTCACTACAATTATTAATCACTTAGACAACAGTATAGAGGGATATATGTCTACATTTACAGGTGACAAAGATTAGAGATGTAATGAAACATGCAGATGGGAGCATAAAATTAAAAAGAGACAGTGATAGATTAAGTGCCAAAATCCTGGCAAATGGATTTGGACTCAGCTGCTCTGAAATTTGGACCAAAAGATCTTTTTCAAAATATCCAATGAAGTGTCACAGAGTTAGAATGGGTAATGGAGGAGACATTGCCACAGCTGAACAAAGACTTTATTAGCCCTCTTCTGCAACATTGTGCCTACTAACAGGCACCGCATCCAGGGAAGGATATATTTGCCTGGAAGACAGTGTAGTTACCAAGACTGCAAGAGAGGTTACATAAACTAGTGTTTATGTATGAGGAGCAGCACGGTAGCGTAATGGTTAGCGCGATGCTATTACAGCGCCAGCGATCAGGGTTTGATTCCCGTCACTGTCCATAAGGAGTTTGTACGTTCTCCCGTGTCTGTGTGGGTTTCCTCCGGGTGCTCCGGTTTCCTCCCACATTCCAAAGACGTACGGTTAGGTTAATTTGGGTTTAAAATGGGCGGCACGGACTCTTTGGGCCAGAAGGGCCTGTTACCATGCTGTAAGTAAAATTTAAAAAAAATAAATTTACCTAAAGTAGGGTTTATATTCCTTGGATATAAACTATGGGACTTTGGGGCAGTCTTCAAATTAAAGCCAGGCATTCAGGTTAGGAAGCACATCTTAGAAGCATGGAACTCTCACACAAATTAATCAACTTTTTTCTGGCTGAGGGGTAAGGGCCATAGAATAAAACTAGGTGAATGAAGTAAGGAACAGATTAGTTATGTCCTAAGCGAGTGAAGGAACCGAGTACAAAAGGAAAATGCTCCAGACAATTTAAGTTTGAAATCATACCATAAATCGTTGGAAATACTCAGCAGGTCAGGCAGCCTCAGCGGAGAGGGAAACAAGAGTTAGTGTTTCAGGTTGACGACCTTTCATCGGAACCAATGGAACACCGTCGATGGGCTGTTGCAATTCAGTGACGAATATACAGATCACAGTCATCATCATGCTTTAGACAGACATCAGCTGAACCATAGTAATTACTGGGAGGTCACAATAATAAATTCCCTGAATTGACAGGAACACAAAAACAGAGGTAAATGGTTCAGCCCTTGAGCCTGTTCCACCTCTCAATCTGATCACGGTGGATCTGTACCTTGATGCCATTTACCACCTAGGTTCTGTTATATTGACTAATGAGAATTTGTCAACCTCACGTCTGAAAAGTACAGTTGGCACAGTTGCCACAGCTTTTTGAGGGCTTGCTGTTACTCATTATAAAAACAAATTTGTTTTGACATCAACAGCCAATGTCTAACTTGAAGAAATGCCATCTTTTTTTTATACTCTCTAAACAGAGGAAATAGGTTTTGTCAATCCAGCCTATCAAACACATAAGTGATGTTAATCACCTCAATCAATCCACCCTTAACCTTCCAGACTGAACAGAATACAAATCCGGTCCATATATCCTGGTCTCTTAATTTAACTCTTCCAGCCCCGTTCTGTTGAATGTGAGCTGCACCCAATCCCATGCAAATCTCTTCTCTCTGAGATTTGTTGCCTGGAACTGGACGCAGTAATCCCATATTGTGTCCAAACAGAACTCTGTGTGAATGGTACAGAAATTTTACCTCCTTCTATAGCAACCAGTCTTGAAACAATAGTCTCTTCATTTTTTTGTACCTGACCACTAGATTTTAGTGTTCAGCAATTGGACTCCTAAATCCCTCTGCTCCTTCACAGTTTCTATAACCTCATCATTTAGGAAATACATCAGCCCAGAATTTACCAGCGGGGTGAGCCTTCTGCATGTGCCCCTCATCACTGCCAGTAAATTCTGGGCTGACTTTTACTGGAACTTCTACCAGCAACCTTCTCAACAAAGCTAACTCCAATTATTTCATTAAGGTTTTGGGCAACATGAGGCCTTCAGTCATAAAAGGCGTCATGTAACAGGGGCAGGATAAGTGCCACCCACAGAAGTAATAAAAAGAGCTTTGACAACTGGCTAAGCCAATTCCCCAGCAAAGCTGGATGTCAATATGTTTAAAAAATAAATATGTTTCTGAATTTCTCTGACATTTAAGACCATTAAAATGTAATCACACTAGAAAGTAATATTCGAAAAAGAAAATTAAATATTATAAGAATCACTAAAGTTAAAAAAATAAAATGCTTAAAAAAATTAAAACAGAGTAATCTCAATACCAAAAAATCTAAGTGGCCTAAACTATTGAAATGAATGGAGTGCCTGAACATTAGCCAGAACATCAGCCACATTAGTCTGATGTGGCACTGATTTACTAGGCAAATTCACCTGTGCACATGGTGAAGAACTGCAGTGACAGTGCTCCCTAACTGAACCCCATGAGAAGTCCAGCGTCAGAGAGTGTTTGGCAAAATCCCAACAAACACATCAGGAAGTTTGGGTCTTCTATATACGGCCTGTTTTGTGCCAGAGTTTCAAGCTTCCTAGAAAGTAATTTGGCAAATATGACCAGTTCCACAAGGAGCTGCTGGCATTCCTCAAAAAATCCTTTGATCTATCTTTCTTAGTCCATAGTAATGACTTCAAATTCCCCACACTGATTTTCTCCATTCACGTCAATCTGTCAATATCCATTTACGACTTTATGCTTCTAGTTGCATTATTTACTGTGCCTAATTCAGTGTTGTCAGCAAACTTGGATACATTACTCAAATAATCAAAGAGTACATTAATAAAAATAAAATTTCTGTTGACAGACTAACAGTTTTGACTGTACTTAGAAATGCTTTCCTCTTTGGTCAGAAGTGATTGGACAATTCCCTATCTATATCAGAGGATTAGAGCTAATGAAACCATAGGGGAAATCTCTTTTTGAAAGACTCCGTCAGCTACTAAAGCCTGTTTGGCCTGTGCCTTATCCCTGAGTAGTGCATGATGGACTTTCAAAATCCGACTTGCAGGAAACAGGAGCTCATTTAACAAGGATTATCAAACAATAACTAAAATTACCTTCCTGGGAGCTCTCAAATCATTTATTAGATTGTACGCTTGCTGCTTCTTCAAATTCATGAATTTATAGAATGTGTAAGTCAGTCCAGGACTAACCTCTGTCTCTTAACGAATAAGACAATGCAAATACATAAGCTATCTACCAAGTTCCACTATCAGCATCTTTGCTTTTGATACTCTTCTGTGATGAGGCTGAGTTCAGAAGGAAATACAAGAAGAGGGAATTACAGGAACAGACCTTCTATCATTGTATTCCCCTTCCATGACTTTGATCTGAAGGTACTTCTGCATTTCAACTCACCAGGATAATCTCAACAGATGAATATTTGCATACTAGAGCAGGCAACATGATAATCCGAGCTGGTTACAACTGATGGAGCCCCGCAGCTGTGATAAATAACTGATTTTTTGCCCTTAAAACCACGAATAATTTTGCGCATTAGGATGAGAACAGATACATCAGCTTAGATAAACATGAGACTTAAGTGTTTTGTTTCTTGAAAACATGAAAGTCCTTCAGCATGTGACTAACTAGGTCAATATCCTCAGAGTTGGCAGACACACGTGTAGTTATGGGGAAAAGAAACACATTTCTTTTGTCATTGAAAAACCACAGGGCAGCTTATTTGCTCATAAGATTACTTTGGTCTATAAAGGGATTTTTTTCCAGCATGACAGATTTTTTAAATATTCCTGCAACCTAGTAAATGTGCTCAAGCACAAAGTGGGTAGTGAGATGCCCAGTTACCAACTGTCTTGATACATATGGGATAAAATACCTCTCTTTAATTTGGTTTGTTTCTTTTGTTAGAAATATGTCTTATATATTATATTGAGGGCTTTTGCTTTATTTATGGTTTGTTCCCTATGAACAATTCTTCCATCAAAGAGTAACTGGACTCATGCTCCAGGCCACTGTCAATCATGATCTTGAACAAGACTAAGTGGTAGCTGAGAATGACTCATGAGAACACACTCTTTGGCCTTCCTTCCATTCCAGTGAAGGGGAGCTCAGCATCCACTATGTACTGTACCCCTTGAGTGTGCGCCCAACAGCAGACATCCACATCCAGCTGTGCTTAGCACAGGAAACCAAACCACAGAAGTACTGATTTAGATAGACTGCTTATTATCAATTGATGCAAAAAAAAAGGGTCCAGTTCACATTCATCAGACTTAAATTTTATATCAAATGCCAGATATTTAATTTTTTTAAAAATTCAGTCATTTTCTGCTTTTTTTTCTGATTTAGATAATCTAACCCCTTGCCTATAACCCAACTGGAACAAATTTCACAACATGCAATAGACTACCCATGCTCAAGACCATAGAACAGCTGGTAAATGTTACATATTTATTTGGACTTCAAGAGGGCATACACAGGCTGGTGGGGTGGGCAGACTTCTGACCCATGACATTCAGCACAGTTGGGTATGAGGCGATATGTTCTCATACGTGGAAACGTGCTGCTGGTTTAATTAAATACGATAAGTTTTATCCGTTAGTGTAGATAAGTGGAAAAGAACCAAAGTTATGTGTGTGTGTGTGTGTGTGTGTGTGTGTGTGTGTGTGTGTGTGTGTGTGTGTGTCTGTGTGTCTGTGTGTGTCTGTGTGTGTGTGTGAGCATGAGAGAGAAAGAGAGTTGCAGGGCTACAGGGAAATGAGGAGATGGGCAATGGAACTGATGGATTGCTGAGCTGGGAGGTGACATGGACCTGATGGACCAGATGTCTTCATTCTGTGCGGTAATGAGTAAGTAATGATGCAATTCCAAAGCAGGGTCAAAAACAGAGAGACATGGGATTAACTCTCTCTCTGTAGGAGCTGCCTAGTCTTCTGAGCATTCCATCACTTTCTGTTTTTAATTTCAGATTTTGAGCATCTAAGAACATAAGATATGAGAGCAAGAGTAGGCCATTCAACCCATTGAACCTTCTCTGTCATTCAATAAGATCAAGGCTGACCCTCTCTACACCATTGTCCTGCATACCCCCATATTCTTTGGTTTTCTTCTAACATCTGGAAATCTATTTGTCTCAGTTTTGAACACAATCAAGAATCAATCAGGGCAGACAATTCCAAAGATTCACCACCCTCTGAGTGAAGAAAGTTCTCATCATCTCTGTCCTTGTAGCCTTCCCATTATTTTGCGACCAGCACCCCTCAGTTGGGGGAACTTCCTACCTGTTTTCTACCTTGGATCCCACTAAGAGCTTATGCTTATGGGTGGCACAGTGGCAGCGCTAGTCGAGCCGCTGCCTTGCAGTGCCGGAGACCTAGGTTCAATCCTGACCTCGAGTTCCAATTGTGTGGAGTTTGCACATTCTCCCTGTGACTACATGGGTTCCCTCCCACATCCCAAAGGCATGGAGGACGGTAGATTAATTGCCCACTGTAAATTGCCCTTGGTTTTGTAGGTGAGTGATTGAATTCTAGAGGGAATTGATGGGAATGTGGGGAGAATTTTAAAAAGTGATAAATATGCGATTAGTTTAAGTTTAGGTCAGTGCAGGTTGGGTGTGTTGAAGGGCTGGTTTCATGCCCTCTATAACTCCATAAAACACTAGTTCTGATCCCAGCTAGAATGTTGTACTTATTTCTGTGTATCACCCTGTAGGAAAGAAGCAAAGTCTTTGGCAGTGTTGCAGAAGAGATCCTGGGATGTGGGCTTAGAGCCACCTGGGAGCATCTGGAGTTGCTCTTGGAGCACAAATATATTCATCTACATTTTATGGAGCAGATAAAAAGAATAGTTTCCAGCGGTTATAGACATGGTAACCAGAGGGCAGAGATTAGCACAAGAACCAGAAACAACAGCTTGGGATTTTGCTGGTAAACAGAAACAAATATGAGATTTTCACTGCACACAGATAGCACCAGAGGTCAGGACTGAAAGTGGGTCTCAGGGGTAGTGAGGTGGCTCTACTAGTTGTGCCACTGTGCTGCCCTTAGATGCAGGGGTGTGTAGAAGTAGCAGCAATTTGCAACTAACAGGATTGTTCTTTATTAGAGCTGGCATGGATTCAGTGGATTGAATGGCTTCCATTTCTTTTAGACACAGCACAGATATAGTGGACTGAAGGGACTCCTCCAGCAGCGCTTTATTCCCGATGTTATTCCTCTAATGGAACAGTTTGAGAGATAACATTTGCAAATATGAATCTGACAGGCAATCTCCCTCATTTTCCTTTGCATCAGCAGGGCTTAGGCAACTGGCATCAAGAATTATTTGAACATCCAATATTTGTTTAAAAAAGGACATTTCCAGAATAATTCAAACAGATCAAAGATGCTGAGAAAATAGATCAACTTTGCTGAGTCACCTTTAATAAAAGCAGCATTGAACAGAGAGGACTTTGAATGTCAGAGAATAAAGAAATACTCACCAGAAATAGCTGATGTGTACAAACTGTAATACATGCCAGTTCAAAGTGATGTTTAATCTAAGGATAGTGAGACAAAGACATGTTTCACATTGACAGAAAGAACTTGGTATTATGCAGCATCTGTCATGACTCCATTGAGAGGTAAGTTTTACATCCAATTATAGCCTGAATTTTTATTTTCGGTTCATTTTGAGGTGTTTTTTGGTTTAATTTTGTGCTCAGCAAAATCAGATAGTTTGGGTTGTGATAAGACCTCCAGGAAAACACAGAAAAACAGGAGCAGGAGTGGCCACCTGGCCCCAGTCAAGCAATGCATCAGCTGTTCTGATGGAGGCTCTCGAGACTGAAACGTTAACTCTGCCTCTCTGCACAGACACTGTCAGATCTGCTGAGTGTCTCCAGCATTTTTGGTTTTTATTACAGATTTCCAGCACCTGCAATTGTTTTGATCTACATCAACTTTCAGTCTCTGTAAAACACAACTAACTCTTAATTGATAAGAAGAACAGCATACATAGTCACATCAGTGTTAAAATTTATCGCAATTGCCAGATCAACGTCATCTCACCACTGACAAGTGTATCCCATAAATGGAATCAGCATGTGCATTTTGAAAACCATATGCTACACCACTGGGTAGATCATTGAGGGTATTTAAAGAGGAATCGATCAAATTTTGAAAGATCAGAGAATTGAAGGATATGGGGAACTAGCATGGGAGAGGAGGAGAGGTCTAGGGCAAACAAGCTATGATTGTATTGAACAGTGGGGCAGGTTGAGGGGCCAAGTGGCCTCCTCCTACTCCTATTTCCTTATGCTATTCTGCTGCATTGTTCAAGCAAAATGAATGAAAGTGTAAATTCTGCGTAGTTGGCATTATCAAACTTGGCCACGTTGGATATGTGACTTTTTGTCACACCATCCAGGTCATCTAAAAATATGGTGAATAAATGTAGCCCAGATAGATCCCTGTATCGCTGTATTCCGCCATCCAGCCCCTTCACCCTTCCCTATCTCTGTCATCTCCTACACCCCTCCCTAATCTCTGTAACTCCCTCAGGCCCCTATACCCCTCCCTTATCTCTGTAAGCCCCACTGGCCCTTACACCTCTCCCCACCTCTGTAATGCCCTCTGGCCTCCACAACCCTCCCATCCCTGTAGCGCCCTCTGGCCCCTACATCCCATCTCTGTAAGTCCCTCTGGCCCCTACACCCCTCCCTATCTCTGTAACACCCTCTGGCCCCTACATCCCTCCCCATCTCTGTAAGTCCCTCTGGCCCCTACACCCCTCCCTATCTCTGTAACCCTCTCCAACCCCTATTAATGGAGAACCAAGTTTGAGGGTAGTCTTATTCAGTTCAAACTGAAAAATTTGGGTAACCTTTGTTGAAATGAGGTAAATATAGCAGCCTGTGTGCACAGCAAGATCCCACGAAGATCAATGAAATGAATCAGAGGAGTATTTATTGTTGGTGTAAGTTGAAAGATGAGTGGCTGCCAGCTTCTGCCTCCGGTATTAAACAAGGGTTTTAAGTTTACAGATAGAAGATCACTGTCCACATCAGCAACAACCTCCCAATCACCACTTGCACCTTCCCTCCAACTCCTACTGCACCTGCCTTCGCTAGGAGCTGCGTTTTAGTGGGAGGGGTTTTAGTGGGAAGTTATTAGTTTATGTTGATTGGCTGAGAATACGAAATAGAGAACAGTGCCTAGGGAAGAGACAACATTTGAGAAATGGGGAGGGGGTAGAGTCAGGGGTGGGGAAATAAAGCTGGGGAAAGATAATGACTCAGGGCCTAAGGGTTATGGAGGAGGGTGGGACCTGAGGATTAGGCATCAGAGAGGAGGAGGCAAGGCACAATGGGTTGGGGGAGAGGGAGGCAGTGTTGGACCAGGATCAGGAAGGACAAAGGGTCAGGATCGGGGGAGAGGGAGGGTGGAGAATGGGATTAGGGAGAGAAGAACGATTGTAATTTGGTGTCAGTGGGGGGAAGAGGGGGGAATAAGGACTGGGCAGAGAGGGGAGGCCGGAAATTAGGCCTCGAGGAGAGGGAGGATCATTAGGATTCAAGGACTGACTGCAGCTGGGGATTGGGGAGAGAGGACAGACAGAGGTAGCGGTTAACTTACTAAATTAGCAATCAAAGTTCTGGACCATCGATCCCAAAACCACCATGGCAGTGGGGGGGATTTTAAATTCATGCCCTGCTGCCTCAGCTCCAGGTTCAAGCCTGACCTTGGTGCTGTCTTTGTGGAGTTTCTGCGTTCTCCCCGTGACTGTGTGGGTTTCCTCCCACATCCCATGTGCGGGTTGGTAGGTTAGTTGGCCACTGTAAATTGTCCCTACTGTGTGGGTGAGTGGTAGAATTTGGGGGAGTTAATGACAATGTGGGGAAAATAAGGTGTGTTAGAGTAGGATTAGTGTAAAAAAGTTGCTTGATGGTCAGTGCAGACTTGGTGGGCCTGCTGTATTTCTCTGTGTCTCCTCAGTTCAGGCACAACTAGTGGGTGACAATAAATGCTGGTATTTCCAGTTACATTCACATCTCATGAACTAATATATAAAAAGGAAGTGAAGGCAGAGAGGGAAGATAGGTATTAGGGGTCTGTGGGAGGTGGAAGGTCAGAGACTGAGGCTCATGGGAGCAAGATACAGTGTCGTGGGTCAAGGAAGGGAGAAAATGGGACGAGGAAATCTGGGGATTGGGAGTTGGAGATGAGAGGGGGAGAGTGTGGTCTGGGGTCAGGGAGAAGATATAATCTGTGTAAGGTGGAGTGGGAATGAGATCGTGAGACAGACTGGAGGTCCATGACAGGGAGCAGAAATCAGAGGTTCGTGGCAGAGAACAAAAGTCAGAGGTTCAGGCCAGAGAGCAGAAATCCAGGGGTCAGTTGTTAGGAAAGAGGAGGCCCTGAGGAACAAGGTGGTGCCGTGACCAGCACTCTCTGCAGGATCGGGGGCCAGGGAGGAGCAACACTGTAGTGAGTGGGAATGATGCCAAGATGGGAAACAGAGAGAGGTGAGAGAGAAACCTGCCTTCTGCACTGTGAGGAAAAAGTGGAAGTTTGGGAAAATGGGATGAAGGATTCTCACTGAAAGAACCAAGGAGAAAGGGAAAGGGAAAGTTCCCAGCTGACCCGTTACTGGACCATTGAGTTGGGAGATTAGAACTGAAGAAAATGAAATAAATGTCTGAAGAGGACGAGGATGGGGAGGAAATGATGCTACAGAAGAGAATAATGGCACAGGAAGTATCTCCTTCTGTGCTGTTCTTTCTACAGTCGCCGTCACTAGTGCCTCACTAGGTAACATTATCGCTCTGTCAGTTGAGGATTTAAGTTCCACTTCAAGGAAATGGAGGCTACCTCACCCTGTGGGATGAGATCATCCCACACTATTGTACCTGCCATTTTCAAATAAGACATTAAACAATAACCGCAGATGAATGTAAAAATATCCCATGACATTATTTTGAGGAGCAAGGGGTTTATCCCCTAGTGTACTGGCCAATATTTATTGTCCATTCAGCAATATTACAACTAGTTAAGCAATTATTATCACATGGGTGTTCAGGAGATCTTTCTCTATACAAATTAGCTGTGCCAGATTCTACCCACCCTTCCACTGTTGGGTTTCCACCCACAGGTTCCCCTCTGTCTCTGTTCAAGAGTAGTTTCTTGGCTCTTGGAACACCTGGCATTGCAACAACTGGCACAACATCACAAGCAGTGATATTCTAAGGACTCAGCCGTCACTAAGTAAATGTAGGAAGGCTGGCGCATGACAGATAATCACACGTAACATGATCAGATGTCACACGGTCAAAACATCTCATAATCAAACTTGGAAGGTCTCCAGCTGGAATACTACAAGAACAACCCTGCTCCTTCTCAAATAGCACCATGGGATCTCACTCTTCCTCCTGAAAAGGAGAAGGAGGTCTCAGTTTAATGACATAAGTGAGAGACGGCACGTTTGATGGCATCAACCTAGAGCATGTGATTAAAGCTCTGAACAGGAGCATGAATCCACTTCATTCTGACACTGGGCCAAGAACAGACAGTACAGACCCCATTCACCAACAGATAACAGATCAGATGTAACATTGACCTAGATGGTGGATTATAGAGAACTGCACGAATTAGGCACCGTTTGCTGAATTATATCAAAATATTGAACAGAGTTACTGACGGATCAGGAAAAGGCTGTAATGGAAAGAGAAACAGAAACTGATGACATCAAATGTTAGTTCTGTTTCTCTTTCCGCAGATGCTGCCTGACCTGCTAAGTGATTATAGCATTTTCATTTTCTATTTCAGATTTCTAGCACTTGCAGTTCCTGCTTTTCACTTATTGACAAAGTTCATTGCTGGCTCTGTTGCATTAGATACTACAGCCATGACACAGACCAAAATTTCAATTGGCCAGAACCATATGCAAATACAGACTTTGAGCTGTTTTGTAAAGATAGAAACCTTGTAGATATTTGCCTTGGGTAATAGAATAAAATGGTCAATAGAGAACTGGTGGCAATTTTCATATTTTGCCCAAGTTTATTATACCCTGTGACAGATTAAGCATTGTTTTGCTGCCAAAGTGTGTGATGTTTCAAGGCCATTCTTGAAGTCAACAGTCAAGGTTAGTTATAAATCAGACAGATATTTTCTCTTTTTCTAAAAATATTAAAGGTTAAATATCTAATTACTAAGTATCCAGCCTGGCTGATTTAAAGTTAAATTGCACTGCTAGCTAACTGTACTTTTGCATTTTCCCTTACAACTAGATAAAAGGAAGAGACAAGACTAGCTTTTGTACTTTATTAAAATAACATGAATAATTGCCTCTGAATATTGTAGAGCAATAAAACTTCAATAATATGGCATTAGAAACACTGACGGTTTAGCATTAGGTTTGTGGGGGTCTGTTTCTCACTCTCCTTTTAAACTCACCGAGATTCTGTTTCCCACACTGTTTAAACTCACCAGGTTCACCAGAAAATTTATTATATTACTGTGCAACATGTTAAAAAAGGAAAAGTTGTGTTGCTGTAATAATAGGAGTAACAACTAATATTCCAGAAAATCTGCTGTTCCAACATCAAGGTCCTGATGGTGCCAAACTGTCAGAGTTTTACTGTAGCTGGGGTATCTGTAGGTAAAGACAATGGGCAGATGTTCTTAATTCTGTGTGAATGCAAGGTCAATGTTATTGTCCATCCCTAATTCTCCTTCAGAAGGAGGTGGGGAGCTGCCTTCTTGAACCATTCCAGTCTCTGTGATGATGCTGTTGGGGAAGGATTTAGATGCAGCGACAATGAAAAATCGACGAGACATTTCCAAGTCAAGATGTTGTGTGATTTAGAAGGGAATCTGTAGATGATACTGCTTCCATGAACCTGCTGCCCTTATCCTTCTTGGCGGTTGCAGGTTTGGGAGGTGCTGTTGAAGTAGCTCAGGTGAGTAAATGCGGTGCATGTTGTGGATGGCACACACTGTAGCCATTGTGCACCAGTGGTGGGGGTAATGAATGTTTAAGGTGGTGTCAATCAAGTAAGCTGCCTTCTCTTGGATGGTATTGAACTTCTTGAGAGTTGCTAGAGTTGCACTTGTTCAAGCAAGTGGAGGGTAATCCATCACACTCCTGACTGGTGCCTTATATTGGTGGAAAGGTTTTGAGGTGTCAGGAAGTGAGTCACTCACCACAGGATACTCAGAGTCTGACCTGCCCTTGTAGCTGCAGTATTTATTATGGCTGGTCCACCTGAGTTTCTGGTCAATAGTATGGGACTCAGCATTGGTAACACTATTGAGGGCTGGTAGTGAGACTCTTTTTTCGGAGATGGTCATTGCCTGGCATTTGTTGGCCTATTCTGACTGCTGGCTACTCCTCATTTGCTGAGGAACTGGGTATGGAAATGAACATTGTGCAATCATCAGTGGACATCCCCTCTTCTCATTCAATAATGGTCATTGATGAAAGAGCCAAGGACACTGGCCTGAGGAAGTCCTGCAGTGATGACCTGGGGAGACTGACCTCAGATAACCACAGCCATTTCCCTATGTGCAAGGTATGACTCTAGCCACTGGAATGTTTTCTCCCTGATGCCCATGACTATGGTTTTATGAGGACTCCTTAATACCACACTCAGTCAAGCATTGCTTTGATATCAAGGGCAGTCACTCTCACCTCACCTCTGGAATTCAGCTCTTTCATCCAGGTTTGAATCAATGCTGTGTTCAGGTCTGGTACTGAGTGGTCCTGGTGAAATCCAAACTCTGCACTGGTAAGCAGGGTGTTGGAGACCAGAGGTCGCTTGATAGCTCTTGTTGGCTGCACTTTCCATGACTTTGCTGAAGACAGAGAAATAGACTGATTGGCAGTCAATAGCTGGGTAGGATTTGTCCTGCTTTTTTTGAACAGGGCATAGCTGGGCAATTTTCCATGTTGTCAGGTACATGCCAGTGTTGTAATTATACTGGAACAGCTCACTGCTCAAACAAAGATAATCAACAACACATATCACAGAGCCAAATTTTGTGATGAGGCATCTCTCATTGGTAGCCCACTGAATTATGTAGAGGTCTACGTGTGATACCCCTGTCTAAATGAATGATCATAGAAAATATTCATATTGCATCCTGCTCCCCTTACAGTTCTTTCTCATGAATTATCAGGTCAAACACTATTCCAGTTGTGTCCAACTATCCCAAAAGTCATGTCAATATGTTGTGCTCTGTCTGTGAGCATCAAACTTGTAGTGTGGAAGCAGCAAAGAACAGAGAAAAACCTCTAACTAAAACTTGTTTCTGCTTGGGGCATTTGCTGGGACCTCCTCAGGAATGTAAAATGAATCCTATTCACTGGTAATATTTCTGCACTGATCAAATAGGTTCCATATATATGAAATTAACTCCTTGTTGACTACGCAAGTTCAAATACTATTTGCCTTTCACATGTATGGTCTCTTACGCTTTACCTGACTGTCAGTTATGTGCTGAAATAAAACCCGAGCTCTTTTATTAATTCTGTCCACCAGTTTCAAAAGGGAGATTGGCCCTTTACTCTGCCAATATTCCTGGTCTTCATACAGGGAACGTAGGAGCATTTCAGGCAGGCACTGTGAGGAAATGATCCTCAGAGTTCTGAGAGGTAACCTACAGCAAACAAGAAAAACATTTACATGTATTTTAAAATGTAGACTGATCCAAAACAAAATCTATTCCAATGACACATTTAACACTGAAAAATATCCCTTGGCACATTAAAGGAGCAGCATCAGACGAAAACGGACACCCAGCCAAAGATGGATACTATAAGACAAGGTTTTAAATGCTTAAAGGAAGGGAGTGATCAGAGAAGAGCAGCCTCTGAGCTTCGGGACCAGGTGACTGAAGGCACAGCTCTCAGTGCTGGGTGACAGGCGCCCAGCAGGCCAGGTTGGAGGAGTGTGGAATTCTTGAACAGTCGCTGAATTTGACAAGGCCCCAGAGAAAGGGAGGATCTTGGAAGGATTGGAAATTCAGAATCCGAACTTTTAAATTCAGGCTATTAATTAAATCTATCATTAGAAACAAATGCAGCTACCTTTCAAAAATCAAATTCAACCATTTAACTTTGTAAGCACTTGATACATTAACAAATAAGCCCTTGTATTTTGGAAATGTGAGTTTTACAAAGAGGACAATAAAATGTAATGTTACATTCAAATCCCTTCAATAGATATGGAGCCCACAGTATTAAATAGTCTTTGAAGCAAAAAAAATGCAGATGCTGGAAATCTGAAACAAAAACATTGTTGGAAATACTCAGCTGGGCAGGCAGCATCTGTGGAGAGTGAAAAATGGATTTAACATTTCAGGTCACCTTCCATTCTGATGAAAGTTCTCTGAGCTGAAGCATTAATACTGTTTCCCTCTGCACAGATGCTGTCTGACCTGTGGAGTAGCCCCAGCATTTTCTGTTTTATTAAATCCTGCCAGATAGCAAGATTCTTATTTCTAGTTTGGTTGGGCTTCCAATCTATTGAGGATTTTCACATCATCATAACCTGCAATAGTTCAGTTCTGTTTAAGTATTTTGTTTACTGCGTTAAATGTTATCCCTGAATATGGTACGATTTCCAATTTAATCCATTTTTATCCAAGCTGACATTAGGACAGCAGCACTTCAGTAAAGGGAGAAAACATTGCAAACAATCAGCCCAACAGGCAGCACCTTTGGAGACAAGGGAGTTACTGCCTGAAGGCAATAATCTTCTGGTACTGTTCAGTAAAAGATTATCACTGACTTTGTTCACTCCAGGTGGCCCAGCTGGTAGAGCTGCTGCCTCTCAGCTGCAGCAACCCAAATTGCATGTTCTCTCTGTGACCGCTTGGGCTTCCTCCATGTGCGCCCACATCCCAAAGACGGGCAGGGTTGGTAGGTTAACTGGTCCCCGGTGCACTGGTGATTTGTAGGATCTTGGGGGGGGGGTAGTTGATGGGAAAGTGGGGGGAATAAAATGGGATTTATTAAGATTAGTGTAATTCAGCGCTTGATGGTCAGTGCAAACTCGATGGGTTATTGTGCTGTATGACTATATGCTACCAGGAACGTTGTGCAAGTCCAGCATTTCTCTTTTCTTCTGCAGATTTTGTTTTTTATTCTTAAATTGTTGTTCATTAGTGTCAACCCTCCCACACCATATCAAACTGGAGAACAAGTTAAAAAATTCTAAGTATGAATTGATCACACGTGTAAACTTCCAACACAATTCTATTTATTTTACTTTTCTTCCAGTTCTTAAAAGCAACTTATTTCAAAATATCGTTGGATGGAGAAGGCAGGCAAAATATTCCTGGAACTTGATGAAAGGTGCTGTCCCTTAGTAAATCTTAACTTTGTCTGTGGGGTGAGACAGCCCATTTTACTCCATTCCCCAGTGACTTAAGATCATAAGTGCTGAATTGCTATCTGCTGTTTTACACTTTCACATGACCACTCCACTGTGTAGAGGCGTGGGAATGGCTCAGGCTTCTTCTCAGACAATCCTCTCCGTCACCAGCTTCTGACTCACTTCTGAAATTTGAAATTCTCATGCAGGAAGTGACAGGAATAAAAGCCAATCTTCCTTACAGCAACAAAGGCCCATTGGACAAAGTGCTAGAATGGCCTGTTTGGGCCAAATGGCCTGGTTTGCTGTTGCAACTTTTATGCACTACTTGGAATTTAACATTTTTCTGGGTACTGTATGAACACTTACCAATCCAAATCACTGAAAGTAACTGTGTGCTTATCCTTCCCTCTGTTAAAGCTGGCCAAAATTATCTCAACATCCTGAAATAAACAAAATACTTATGGAAGAAATGAATAGAGTTCCTGTCAATAGCATGCAAAGTGCATTTACTGAACATGATTGAGTCCAAGACACAAAGGAGATATTACGATGTAATATGGAATAAGGACAGAAGAACTTGGCAGGGAAGGCAGCATTTGTGGAGAAGCAGGAGGTAATGTTGCAGGTCAATGAACAATATATACATGGCCACAGGAATACAGCAGCTGAATAATCTCCTGCTGCAAGGCTATTTTTGTTATTGGTAAGAGATGCCAACATCCATCTGTAGGAATGGAGATATTATCTCTTTCAGAGAGGTTTACTATCCCTCGACTTGTAGTAACGACACTGAAAGGTAGGACAGTCACCAAGCACGATCCCTGTCCTGTTCCATGGAGCTTCAGCTTTCCAGGAAACAGATGGATCATTACAACCACATTCTCTGCTAAACTGATCAGTGGGACGCATTGCTGGTAATCTGGCTCGTTACCACTTTGCTGAGACCAGACTAGTTCTCAGAGTGCGGTGGTAACGAGATACTATCCTCCTGTTTCTCGGCTCATTACATCTCAGAGCACGCGGCGACTCTTCTGCTGCCCTGCGACTGCTGGTGGCCCCTGACCTTGGATCACGCTGCTTCATTCAGCACAGTCCCTGGTGCTGTTTTCCAACAGGAGTCCGGCACCCAGCTCATCACAAAACGAAAGGCAGCACAAGACCTCCTGCAGCCGGCTGTGTAAACAGAACAACCCTGAAAGGGAACTGTTCCACCCCGACGTTCACTGGTTCTCCATTCTTCTGCTTAAATTGAAAGTTTATGAATACTTTTGATATTCACATTCAAGATTACTCAAGGCTAGCTAAACAAAAAGATAGCATTAAAAAATAAAAATGATTACACACGCACAATTAAAAATTTAAACTGACTTAATTAAATCAAATGAAAAGGTTTACTTACGTTTCTCCGCCAGCTGATTTCTCCCATTCATCTGAATGGCCACCTGCTGGACTTGTGGCATAGAATTCACACCAAAGGTACTACAGTGAATTCTATATCCAGCATACTCGGGACTTTGGTGGGGCCGACCTAGCAGATTTTCTGGACTATTGAATGTTATTTATATTAATACCCCAACACATCTTTAATCACTTTTTTCTTGATGTTACATGGTATTATAATAAGCAACAAACAATCTGCTGGAAGTACTCACAAGGCTGAGCAGCATCTGTGGGAGGAAAGGAATTGTCGACGTTTTGGGTCAAAACCCTGCATCAGAACTGTGTCTCCATGGTATTACAATAAGTTTCCCTGTGAAATTGGTAAGTTTAAAGGGAGTGTGGGAAAACGGGACCCTGGTCGGTTTAAAAGGAGCACAGGAACCCGGGCCCTGGTGAGTAGGAAGGAGTACAAGAACCGTGGTCTCAGTGATTTGTTAGGAAGTGAGGGAATCACAGCTGGATAAGTGGAAGAGAGAGTAGGAACAATGGCCCAGTAAGAGGAAGGAATCGCAGGAACAATTAGAATATTTGAAAGACATTTGGACAGGTGCATGGATAGGAAAGGTTCAGAGGGATATGGGCCAACTGCAGGCAAATCTAGGCACCTTGGTCAGCATGGACAAGTTGGGCCGAAGAGCCTGTTTTTGTGCTGCATAACTTCATGAATCTATAAAAGTGAGATTATTATCTAAAATGAGAGAGACCGTGAGTGAGTGAAGGTCAGAGAGATCGGCGTGTTCCAGTGTATGAAATCACAAGAAGTCAGCAGACAGTTCCAACAAGTACTTAAGAAGGAAAACAGCATGTTGGCTTTTATTGCAAAGGGGATGGAGTTTAAAAATAGGGAGGTTGTGTTACAGTTGTTGGTGTTTAGAAATAGGGAGGTTGTGCATAGAATATTAGTGAGGCCTCACCTGGAATACTGCTCACAATTTTGGTCCCCTTACCAAACAAAGGATACAGTAGCATTGGAGGCAGTTCAAAGGACATTCAACCAAGCTAATTCCTGGGATGAAAGGGTTGTCTTATCAAAAGAAGTTAGACAGTTTGAAACTGTATTCCTTGGAGATAAGAAGAATGAGGGGTGACTTTAGTCAAACACATAAAGATTCCTCGGGGGCGTGTTAGGGTACATGTCAAGATGTTTTCGCCAGTGGGAGAGTCATGAACAAGAGGACATGATTACAAGATATGGGGCTGATTACTTAAAACTGAGGTGCATGGAAATTTCTTCTGTCAGAGGGTAGTGAATCTCTGGAGTTCTCTGCCCCTGAGGGTAGTGAACGCTAGATCATTAGATATATTCAATGCGGAATTACATAAATACCTGAAAGATTGAAGAATTGAGGGCTATGGGGAACTGGCACAGAAGTGGAGCTGAGGCCAGCAGAGATCAGCCATGATCATACTGAACGGCAAGGCAGGCAGGAGTAGTCCTGCTTCTGGTGTTGTTGTGTTATTGGCTTCGAGTTAACTTGGTGCTGGTTCAGTAGACAGATTTCTCAGCCCCAGAGCTGGGAAATCTGCAGAAATTTGCACTACCCTCTTAAGACTGGATGAGGAGTTCTGTGGTGCAGGTGTCTCAAGTCCAGTACCCTGTTGTGTGAAGGGCTGTCCTACAGCCTCTGTCAGGGAACTGCTTGGTTACAGGCACATCCACTGTGTGGGTCTCAGCAGATGTACCCCAGTGTACAAGAGGGGAACAAAAAACAGTTCACTGGGATTACAGCCATTAGTTATATTGTCAATATTTATTTTTTAAATAAGTACATAATCTTTAAATGGGCAGATCTTTAAAAATAATTCACTGATGCGGACACTATTAACTGTTATGGAAATTCTTCAAGCCATTAAAGGCTATATCATTTAATAATATACTCTGTATTTTTTGGGGGGTAAATTTTAGTATCAAATCCTCCGTACTTACTTCCAAAGGATCCTACAATCTCAATGTCATCTCTCACAACCTCTCCACTGCCTGCCTGAGGCTGGGAAGTGTGGCTGTTGCCCTTTGCAACAACTATCAGTGCTGCATCGTATCAGCTAACAGGATCTGTCTGCTGCTGATTGACAATCCAAGATTTCATTGTTTGAACATGATTAATGTCTGCACCAGTCTGAACAAGGCAGGGGTTATCCATTCAATGTATTGAACTAAAATTGGAGGTCTCTTTCTCCTTGGTGAATCAAATAAGGTTTTACGAAAACACCTTTAACTAGTGCAGTGTTTCAGATTATGGAGACACAAGAGACTGCAGATGCTGGAATCTGGAGCAACAAACAATCTGCAGGAGGAACTCAGCGGGTCGAGCAGCATCTGTGGGAGGAAAGGAATTCCTGAGTTCCTCCGGCAGATTGTTTGTTGCTCCAGATTCCAGCATCTGCAGTCTCTTGTGTCTCCATAATCTGAAACACTGCACTAGTTAAAGGTGTTTTCGTAAAACCTTATTTGATTCACCAAGGAGAAAGAGACCTCCAATTTGCTTCGCTGGAGAAGCAAAATGAACCACCTGTTTGATGACTACTTGCACTGACCATGGAGGCCCAAGTAAACAGGCCTGCAAAAAAAACAGCATGGGAATAGCAACAAAAACAGAAAATGCTGGAGATACTCAGAAGGTCAGGCAGTACCTGTGGAGAGAGAAACAGAATGAGTGTTTCAGGTTGATGAATTTATAAATAGTGTGAGTCTTAATGTGTAGAAAAGGGTGGGGGGGGGTCAGAGAACAAAGGGGAAGGTTTGTGATAACGTGGACAAACATGAGAGGTAGTGGAGCTGGGTTAAAGACATTTAGTGAAAAACAGAAATTGGTCTGGTAGGGATGTCAATGGAAAAAGGTAATGAATTAGAAGTTACCAGCAGAAAAGAGAACGTCAAAGGAAAAGCTGCACATGTGAACAACAAAGGCTAGAACCGCTGACCCTCCAAAACTGTTGAAATCAGTGTTTGTTTTGGAGGGCTGTACTGTGCCTGGTCAGAGGGCGGGGGGCCGTTCCTTGAGCTTGCATTGGGCTTCGTCAATAAATGTGGGAGGTGAAAGACTGTGAGGTCAGCGTGGGGGTGTGCTGGAGAATTAAAGTGACAGACAACTGGGAACTTGGTGGCACTCTCAAAGGTCTGGTGGGAGGCATTCTGCAAAGGATTACCTAGTTTGCATTCGGCTTCCCCATTGTAGCTGAGACTGCATTGTAAGCACCAAGTGCAGTTCACTAAATTGGAAAGACATTTAAATTCAGCAGCTTCTATTTTAGTTCAGATTTCCAGCATCTACAGAATTTTGCTTCTGCAGGTAACTCTCACTGGTGGCCACAGACGGGGATGTAAGTAGCACATCACCTTCCTACTGCCTGTCCATTTACGCGACCCCTGTGTTGTTCATTAGTTGATGCATCAGCAGGAGGCCACTAGTGTGGGTGGCTAGTTCTGAAGAAGGTAAGCTTACACTTGTTGAAGCTAGGCTGGAGCTCTGAAAGTGGACATGTTTTGTTAATAGCATGGGTAACAAGCTTTCTACAAGTCTTGCCAAGTGGGGAAGCAGCAAAGAATGGGTCAACAGGAGGCAGAATTGGCTCCAGGGTTTCCTTATTGTGTGCTGGTGTCCTTGGAAGAGAGTCCTTGGAAGTGTTAAGGATCTCCTGCATTGTCAGAGGACCAGCGACTCTCCAGGCACTTGCTCAGAAAGCCAAGGGAGTGGATAACCCAGGAGGTTAATGCCAGGACCTCAGTGCCGCTCAAAATTCAATGACCTCACGCACGTCATCAATATCAAATGCCATAACCCACCTCCTGCGCCACCAGTCTTACACACTGGCCTGTTCACCACATCCCACATCATTGACCTAGCAAGAGGACATTCATGTTCACCCCTCACTCTCATCCACTGATTGCTCTGCTGCAAGCCTCACACCTGTATCCTCAGCTGCACACACTGTCAGCTATTCCATCAGGACCTCTCTCATCACCCACTCACATTGTGAGGTTGCCACTGGAGTACTAGGCTCTAAAATGGCAGCACTGGCACCAAGGCTCTCCAAAAGACAGGTGCAACCAATCTGAATTTCATGGTACATGGCATTTTAGGGGCAGGGGAGTCACATAAATTTCTCCCTCACACATCCTCTGCCCTTGTACAGGCTCCAAAGATCCTTGCCAGAGCTTGCCCATAGTTCAGGATGATTGCCCTGAGTGTTCCATCCAGAGAATTCTGAGAGGAATCATGAGGTAAAGCAGCTAATAGAGAATCTATGGTCTTCAATAAAGCAGCAACATCTTCCTCTTATAGAGCTGTGGGCAGAGGGCTTGGAGGTCAGCAGGGAAAGAGAACCAACCTCCTCTCCCTGTCTCCCATAGCAATTTAAAGGTGTGTGTATAAACAAATAAGTTTAATGCACAGATTTGAGCAGTACGTGTGTGTTTGAGGTGTGTGTGATTATCCCTCCCTCCCTCCCTCGTCGCCCCCTCCCTCGTGTGTTTGAGCAGGGTGCATGGTTGTCCATGTAAACCGTGTGTGCATTTATGAGCTGTGTGTGTGCATGCATGCAACAATTTGCTTATGTGTGTGTATGTATATATATCCATGTGTGCACCTGTACGATTGTATGCGTGTGTGTGTGTGTGTGTGTGTGTGTGTGTGTGTATATGAGAGAGAGAGAGAGAGAGAGAGAGAGAGAGAGAGTATGTGTACATGTCACATACTCTCCAAAAGTGGTTAAGTGAAATTCCCCTGCACAGCCCTGCTCTCTTCTAGCTATTACCCTCCATGCTAACATATACCTCTGAATAAATAACAACATTTAGGATAAAGATTGCCAACCAAAGAGGACTGATAGTTTTAAAATAACTTTCATATTCTAACTATGTCTGAGAGCTAGGCTTGCTCATATAATTGTATCATGAGTGGAGTATTTACCAGAGATCTTTATACAAGTTTTATTGAAATATTAACTCCATTTCTCTCTCTACAGATGCTACTGAGGATTTACAGCATTTTCTGCTTATATTTCAGACTTCTAGCATCTGCAATCTTTTGATTTTATGAGGTGAATTATTATCCAATTCCTTGCACTGCATTGCAAACTATTGTAAGAAAATGGAGACAAACCTTAGTTACAGTGAGATTTGGGAGCTGGTTTCTGCTTGGCCCAGGAATGATTTGTGGAGCAGACCAGAAAAATAATATTTGAGCGGTAGGGACAAGAGTTCCTGTTGAGAATGTGCGGCCCCTACTGTCCAACTGCATTAGTGCACGGAGGGCTGATCTTTTATTTCACAGAAACCTTTTGTTATCATAAACATTGGCAAATGAGGTTACAAGCCGAAACTGACAGCAGATTCTTAGATAATTTAAAATCACAACCTCCTGAACTACAGCCTCGACATTTTAATCTGCTGGTACATCTCAGGTGAGGGCCCAATATTTCCTCATAAATAAAAGGCAGAGGCTGCTGCTTCCGTTACCAAGTGGGTTACCAGACACTCACAGATCACACAGGACACAAATAGGTCATTCAGTCCATCATGACTGTGCGGCTCTTTGATACCATTATCCAGTTAGCCCCACTTTTTTTTACCCCCATGCATATTTTCCCCTCCTTTTTCAGGAGAACTTCACTGGTCCACTAAATTTGAAATAGGTGCCACATAATTGTAAAATCGTTCTTCTTTCCATCCAGTTCCTCCAGCTGTTATGTGTAATCACAACTTCAGTTCTACCACAGTAACATTCAGCCTTGTCAGGCACTGTGGAGGGAGCAGTACAATTCAGATGATCGGCAACTTTACCTGTTTCAGTGTGACAGGAGTGATTTGTGTTGGAAACCGCCTTTACCCCAGCCCTTCCCTCACTGCGTTCTGTCAGCTTACTTCTTCCACCTCAGACAAAGTGTGTTACTAACTCTCTTTGCTTATCAATGCAAGAGCAAGTAATGGGTGCTAACCTCAACAAAGCCGTGGTTAGGCGTCAGCTGGGGTATTGCACAGACTTCCAGGCATAAAACTTTAGGAAGGACATCCAGAGGGATTTTAGAGGCGAACACAAGAGAATAAGGATCAGAAGTAGGCCACTCGGCCCCTCAGACCTGCCCCATCATTCAATACAATCGTAGCTGATCTGCCCCTAGTCTCAAGTCCTCTGCTGTGCCAAATCCCCATTGCCCTCAATTCCCACATCTTTCAGAAATTGATCTACTTCCACTTTAAATATCTCCAGTGATCTAGCCCACACAACTCTTCAGGGCAGAGAATTCCAGAGATTCACCACCCTCTCTGAGAAGAAATTCCTACGTACCTCAGTTCTATATGGCCACCTCCTTATCTTGTAACTATGTCCCCTCATTTGAGATTCTTCCACAAGTGGAAACATCTCAACATCTACCTGTCATGCCCCTCATTTGTCTCAATAAGATCATCTCTCTAAACTCCACAGAATATAGACCTAATTTTTTTTTCCATCATTCTTGAGAGGACAACCTTCTCATCCTGCGAGACCGCTAACTATGAGGGGTTTGTGGAAGTATGGAGGAACTGTTTCCTCTGGCAAGTGGGTGAGCAACTAGAACATTTAAAGCTATTGACAAAGGAACTAGCAGGGAAATGAGGCGAAATGTTTTCTGACAGAAGCTTGCTATGAAATGGAAGTCATTTAAATGTCAACAGTGGCTTTTATGGGAATTTCAAAAGGCAATTGGACAGATTCTTAAAGAGGGCTAAATTGCAGCACAATAGGAAAATACTGGAAATGAATTGGATAGCTCTTCCATAGCAAGCTTCTGTCAGAAAACATTTCTCCTCATTTCCCTGCTAGTTCCTTTGTCAATAGCTTTAAATGTTCTAGATAGCTCTTCCAAAGAGTCATCACTGATACAATGAGCTGAAGGCCTCTATACTGTAAAGGAGAAGTCTGCAAGGCTATGGGGCATAATATGGGACCATTGATGCAGCTACTCACGCAATGATTCAGTTAGTTCAGGAACAATGGGGCAAGTAGCACCCTTTTCTGTGCTGTAAGCCTTGGAAGCAGGAAGTCCTGTCCACAAAAAGCAAATGGCCATAGGGATGGACAGCATCGGAAGGGAACACAGCAGTCACATTCCACCTTGGTAGTCTCCAACCTGATGGCATGAACATCAATTTCTCTAACTTCGGTAACTACTCTCCTCCGTCCCCCTCTTTGTTTTCCCTTATCCCACCGGCCCCACCAACCCCTTCTCTTCCCCTCCCCCGCCCTCTCGATCTGCCCATCACCCACACATCCCTCCCTCTGGTTCCCCTCCTCACCTCCTTCCCTTTGTTCCATGGTCCGCTGTCTTGTCCTAACAGATTTCATCTTCTTCAGCCCTTTCTCACTTCCACCTATCACCTCCCAGCTTCTTACATCATTCCCACTCTCCTGCCCCCACCTGCCTATCATCCACCCTCACCTGGATTCACCTATCACCTGCCAGCTCTTGCTCCGACCCTTCCCTTCAGCTTTTGATACTGGCTCTCCCCCCTCTTTCTTTCCAGTCCTAATGAAGGGTCTCGCACCAAAACGTTGACTGTCCATTTCCCTCCATAGGTGCTGCCTGATCCGCTGAGTTCCTCCAGCACTTTGTGTGTTGCTTCAAACTTTCAGCATCTGCAGTCTCTCTTGAGTCACCCCTCAGTATAGGGAGCATCGACCTGGAAATTCCTGCATCACTTCCAGCAGTGGAGCGCAACGTGGACCTGTGGCCAGGACCTTGCCTTGGGTTCTTCCCAGCTTTTTTTTATTATATAATATCACTTGAACACTGGGGGCAGGTGGACAAGGAAGAACATAAAGTCATCTGAGGGACTGAAGTCAGCCATCAACTGTTTCCCCATTCAGTTAGATCAGCGCTGATGATGCTTTTTATTTATTCATCTTGAGGAGCTAGGCTGCATTGACAGCGGTTATTACCCATCCCTAATTGATCTCGAGAACCTGATGGTGAGCTGCCTTCTTCCACCTTTGTAGTGCTTCTGGTGAAGATTCTCTCACAGTGCTGCTGGTTGGAGAGTTCCTGAGTCCGTATCTCCAGCTTCCCACCTCTGCTCCTTTTCTTTGATAACTAACGCAAGTTTAGCAACCCCTGCAATTTACAGTTTCAATTATTACAGAGTCCACAACCTTTTGAGGGAGAGAACTCCAAAATTATACTCACCTTTATCAAAAGAAGTGCTTTCTGACTGTAAGCCTGAAATGCCTAGGTCAAAGAGTCATACAGCACCAAAACAGGCCCTTCGCCAACAAGTCCGCGCTGACCAAACACCCAGTCAGACCAATCCTACTTTACTCTTCCCACACTTCCATCAACTCCACCCCCCAAACATCACTCACCTACACACGGGGCAATTTATAGTGACCAATTAACTTACTAACCAGCACATCTTTGGGATGTGGGAGGAAACCAGAACACTGAAGGAAACCCAGGTGGTTACAGAGAGAACATGCAAACTCCACATAGACAGCACCCTAGATCAGGATTGAACCTGGGTTACTGGTTCTACCAGCTGTGCCAGTGTGCCATCCCTGACTTTAACCTTGTGGGCAGGCACAGTAGTGTAGCGGTTAGCGTAATACTATTACAGTGCCAGTGACCCGGTTTCAATTCCGGCCGCTGTCTGTAAGGAGCTTGTACGTTCTCCCCGTGTCTACGTGGGTTTCCTCCGGGTGTTCGGTTTCCTCCCACATTCCAAAGATGTACGGGCTAGGAAGTTCTGGCCATGCTATGTCGGCGCCAGAAGCGTGGCGACACTTGCGGGCTGCCCCCAAGAACCCTCTACGTAAAGATGCATTTCACTATGTGTTTTGATGTACATGTGACTAATAAAGATATCTTATTTTACATCCTTGATCCTGGTGTCCACCAGGGAAAGCATATATAGAAACTCATACCTGGTCAGTAGTCATCTTGGACACCCTTACTCTACCCCTGAAACATTTCATTCATGTCAATGAACCTCAAGGCCATACGCCCTCCATTTTACCCCCACCAACTCTTTTCAAAACCCCTCAATCAGACCACCCATTAATTTCCTATAGTCAGGGGAATACAAGCAATCTGTCCTCGTAATTTAACCCTCTAAAGCCTGTACATTCTGGTGAATCTGTACTGTCCTCTGCTCCAAATGCCCCAATGTGGCATAGGGCTCAGAAACAAGCAGAGTCATTTCCCCCCAGTGTGAGATGCTGCATAACCAAATGTTTTGTGTTAGATTTACCTGGAAAAAATAATCCAACAGTTTCATCTTCTGTAGGTCTGGACTGTTGTCCCAGACACACACTTCACCTCCCCCTGCTCGGCAATTCCTAAAGACAGTTGAGAACTGGGCCATGTGGAAGGCATCCTGCTGCTGGCTGGTACCTTGAAGTAAAGGTGTCCGTGGGTCCCACCACACAACGGGCTTCGCCGAACCGTCTGTGTATTGGTGCGGCAGCAGGTGGGAGTTCAGCCGGCGTGCGACCACTGGCTGACTGATGTTGAGGCCTAGGATTCGGTCCAGGTGAAAAGCAGTGACTTCCCGCAGGTCACTCAGTCCCTTCACTAATCCACAGGCTCCCGCTTGGCACTGGTCTCTGCTGCCCTCTACAGCTAGGGAATTGTTAATGCTCAACACCACACAGACCGTCTGCTCTCCCCAAGTGAGGTATCCAGCCTTTAGGACAGATCCTCCAGCCAGGAGCTTCATCAGCTCTCGGTCTCTCTGACTGAACCAAGTGAGGGGTTTGCTTGAATCTGCTCCATGTAGGAAATCGACTGAGTGGAACCCATCAAACCAGAGGCATTGCATGCTTGCTTTTGCTGGCTTCTTTCGCTTCTTCTCGTTTTGTTTTATCTGTGGTGCTGTGCTATTGGTGCTTGCCAATTCCTGCACAGTCCCCTTGTCCAGACCATTGTTTGAAGCCTCAATAATTTCATTGTCCTCTCCCAACCATTTCATACTGTCAATGCTTTTAGGCTTTCTAAGAGGCTGTACTTTCTTAGTCTTGTGATTTAGGTTTGAGTCCATAATCTGCACAGATTCCACAAAGTGCCTTGACTTGTACTGTCTCTGATGCCAGAAAATGCTGTGGTGGGCGCTCCTATCCTCGAGCCTGTTTGCTCTTGTATGAGGCTGCTGAGGATCCTGAGTACGCAGCCTGCGGTCCATTGCCATTGAGTTCATGTCCTGTGCTTGCATTATACAAAGCAAAAGAGATACAGATCCAAGAAAGCAGGCACATAAAAACACAATCTTCCTGCGTCGCCTCATACCTCCCATTCTCAGGGAAAACCAAAGCACATGAAAAACTGTGCAACTCTTCAAATTTGATTATGTACTTCAGGTAGCTTTAACAAGCTTTTAAGAATCTTTCAATTCAGTTTGTCGTTTCACTGTTATACTTCTAATTGGTTCAACTGAGCCCCCTGTGCTGAATCCAGAGTAATGAATATTTGGGAGTTCTTAAAAGGCAGTGCCCTAATTAAGTAGCTTAGATGTGCTTTATATATAGATAATGAATGGTTGGGAGCTGGTGCACAGCTGAAATCTCACTCAGAGGTTCAGATGATGTCCCAAACTACAAAAATAAAATGCATACATATTTAAATTTCTGTTTTAGTTACAGATGACAGTCTGGAATATACTTGAACCTGTTGCTTCAGGCAGCATAAACATTTCAGTTTTAAATGGGGCTTTAATCTTTCCTCCAGCAGTTTTATCATACTTTATACCAGTGTGATTTATACATTGTCTTATGGTACCTTGTTTTGTGATGTATATACTCATTCATGGGACTTTACATTATGAAAGTGTAAATACATCACATGACAAAGCAGCATTACAATGTTATGGTGCTTCACATCAGTGTGATGTATACATTGTTTATGGCACTATACATCAGTGTGGTGTACACTTGGAACTTCAAAGCAGTGTGATGTATACATTGGTTTATGGTATTTTGCATTAGTGTGATGTATACACTGTTTTTATGGTATATTGTTTTATGGTACTTCTGTGTGCTTGCTGCAGAGAAACAGGAAATATAAGGATGCTACACTCAGTGTATAAATGAGCCACAACCAGCTGTAAGCTCATTCCAATGGCAATTAAAGAAGTGTGGTGCCATTAGATTGAAACCACAATTGTCCTGTATCTACTTCTAATGAGGGCTGGCAGCAGCAGCTATAATGAATCATCCTCTTTGAGAAATAATGTGGGGTCATTCACACATATTGAAACTAAACATTATTACCATGTGAAATGACAAGTGGCATTTGTGACAGTGCCACAGCTTGCTCATGCAACGAGTGATGAACTTCCCTGTCACACCAAACATATCATTAACACTCAACTCTAAAGTGAGCTGGGAGGAAGTGAAAAGGAATATCTCGCTATACAAGCATACGTAGCTTACCTTACCAGTAAAAACATGAAGAGTTAAACCTCCTTCTGGCTTGTGAATTGAGCTCCGTATTCTTGTCACTACCATCTGAGAGCATGGAGTTCAGGTTGTCATCTTTTGAGAGCTGGGCTTGAAGAGTTCAGTAATCGCCAGCGATCTTGTCCCCACCTTATATCATTCTATTAAGTTCGTACTGTTGAATGCTTCAGAAAGTTTGGAAAGGCTCCTGCAAAATAACCAGATTTAATGATGAAGGGGAGGTGTGGTCTGCTTTCTTTTGATGCAATTGAATCCTGTCCAACTCCACACATCATTAAAAACAGCACAGCACGTTTCAACTTGAGGTCATAAGGAGACCTCCAGCCAGTCATTTAATCTAAAGGGGCATTCA
This sequence comes from Pristis pectinata, assembly GCF_009764475.1. NCBI lineage: Eukaryota > Metazoa > Chordata > Chondrichthyes > Rhinopristiformes > Pristidae > Pristis > Pristis pectinata. The sequence goes on from NC_067417.1 coordinate 41,095,398, forward strand.
GATAATAATGCTAAAACATTACACGAGAGAAATTACTGATTAAAAATATTTTTATGTTTAGTAACAAACTTCATTTTCAAATTTCTGTTCAGGGTAGTTACCAAGGGAATGGATTGCCTGCACTGTTTGGAACCTGACCCTATAAAACTTCCTTTGATAGCAATGGAGGTCAAGTTCAGCTACTTCCTACCATGGGTGGCCTATTTGCAATATTAGATTCTCACCAGAGAGGCAAGTTGAAAATTGATTCCCATTGTGCTATAATATTGTTTTCTGGAGGTGGAAGTAATGGGGGATTGAGGACTTTGACAGCATTTTCTGCCCTAGTTCTTGTAAGTGTCCATGCTCTTGGTGTGCATTTACTAAAAGATTATCTGCTGTTGGTACATCAAATACCAGCAGGTTCTACTTCAAAAAAACGATTACCTTTCCAGATTAGTGCAGCCGTGCATGTTGATTTTCTGTGTGAATTACTCTGACGAGGTTAATGGTTCATAAAACAAAACAGAACGGTCTATTTCACACACTCCAAAACCATGGATCCATGACCCAGCCAGGCTCCATATGGGCACAGAACAATGCAAGCCAGAATCACTTTTGTCAAACTGCATGTCATACTGTGCTACCTTGTGACTTGGCAAGTGTTACCCACCCACCTAATCAAAGGCACGTTTATACTTGCAAACTTTTGGCAGTCATTCTTAACTAATTCATCCAAATCAATTTCTGTACTATTACATAGATCACACACATAAACAGGCAACTTTACGCAAGTAAAATTATTAGCCTCAAAATGATCAACAGGATTCATTTCTCTGCTAATGATAATGTGCCTTTATCCTGCTTATACATATTCTAACATTAACCATCACTGTCTTTGTTTTGTTATCTTTAAAGTAAGGCTTTAACTACAGAATAAACATCATTTGGATAAGAATTACAATCATCTGAACAGCAACAGACCCCTTAATTTTATAAACCTTGCATTTTCTGGTACCTCACAGTAGTCCTTGAACTAACTGAGGCACTAACAAACTTATAACTTGCCACAATCACTTACCATAACAGAAGCACAGCTTCAAGGCACAGAGAAGATGGCTGCATATGGATCAACTGCATACAGCCATCTCAGTCTGACTCATGATCCACCATCATGAAGTGCTTTGAGAGGTTGGTCATGGCACGCATCAACTCCAGCCTCCCAGACAACCTGGACCCGTTGCAATTCACCTATCGGAGAAACAGGTGTACAGCGGATGCCATCTCCCTGGCCCTACACTCAGCTCTGGAACATCTGGACAGTAAAGACACTTACGTTAGGCTATTGTTTATTGACTACAGCTCTGCCTTCAATACAATAATTCCAAGCAAGCTTGTCACCAAACTCCGAGACCTAGGACTCAATACCTCCCTCTGTAACTGGATCCTTGACTTTCTAACAAACAGACCGCAATCAGTGAGGATAGGCAGCAATACCTCCGGCACGATTATTCTCAACACTGGTGCCCCACAAGGCTGCGTCCTCAGCCCTCTACTCTACTCCCTATACACTCATGACTGTGTGGCCAGATTCTGCTCTAACTCCATCTACAAGTTTGCAGATGATACCACCGTTGTAGGCCGTATCTCAAACAGCAATGAGTCGGAGTACAGGAAGGAGATCGAGAGCTTAGTGGAATGGTGTCATGACAACCTTTCCCTCAATGTCAACAAAACTAAAGAGCTGGTCATTGACTTCAGGAAAGGGGGCAGTGTACATGCACCTGTCTACATAAATGCTGCTGAGGTTGAGAGGGTTGAGAGCTTCAAGTTCCTGGGAGTGAGCATCACCAACAGCCTGTCCTGGTCAAATCACATAGATGCCACGGCCAAGAAAGCTCACCAGCGCCTCTACTTCCTCAGGAGGCTAAAGAAATTTGTTTTGTCCCCTTTGACTCTCACCAACTTTTACCAATGCACCATAGAAAGCATCTTATCTGGATGTACCACGGCTTGGTATGGCAACTGCTCTGCCCAGGACCGCAAGAAGCTGCAGAGAGTTGTGGACACAGCCCAGCGCATCACCGGCCTCCCCTCCTTGGACCCTGTCTTTACCTCTCGTTGTCTTAGTGAAGCAGCCAGCATAATCAAAGACCCCACCCACCCGGGACATTCTCTCTTCTCTCCTCTTCCATCACGTAGAAGATACAGGAGCCTGAGGGCACGTGCCACCAGACTTAAGGACAGCTTCTACCCCACTGTGATAAGACTATTGAACGGTTCCCTTATACAATGAGATGGACTATGACCTCACAATCTACCTTGTTGTGACCTTGCACCTTATTGCACTGCACTTTCTCTGTAGCTGTAACACTTTACTCTGTACTGTTACTATTTTCACCTGTACTTCATCAATGCACTCTGTACTAACTCAATGTAACTGCACTTGTAATGAATTGACCTGTACGATCGGTTTGTAAGACAAGCTTTTCACTGTACCTCGGTACAAGTGACAATAATAAGCCAATACCAATAATAAACCAATACCAATGACCACCATAAAGAGACAGCAACTTCTCAATTTTCCATCTGACTTCCCGGCCACGTTGGTTGCCATGCAGAAGTGAGTCAGGTATCCTTGATTGTAGCACCAGATGTCAGAGAAAGGGTCAGAATTTCACCCAGAGAAATGGGACTGCTAGCATTTCCCTCCTGAACTGTCAGGAAACTTGGTATTCCTGTACTGTAGTGTATTTCCATATACGGCATACTTATCGGATAAGGTATCATATGTTATGTCTTGTTTGCAATGGTAACAATAACTGGAATGGTCAGTGTAGAGTGGGAGCTTGCAGGAGTATCATGCAGATGATTCAGGTGTCTGGTGTTTAGCCTTGTTAATCAAACGATTATTATTCTTTGATACCCATTTTTATGCGTCAGCAGATATCACAAATTTGCAATGAGGACGGGATAAAACAGCATGGGGGAAAGAGAAAGTTTCTTTCAGAGTCTTACCTTGGTGCTATGCAGAAGGCTGGTACTGGTTGCAGTGAAGCAGTGGTGGTCCCACAGACTTAGGTTTGTGGACACAGCAGTGATAGTTGTCATCCCCTTGGTTTCAGTGCAAGTGGCGACAAAGGCATTGTGAGGAGTGCAGAACTGTAGGCAGCCAGCGCTTCGTAGACCATGTACTGGCATCATTGTCACACACAAGGGGAGGGGACGGAGCTGTGGTCTGCAGCAGTGGACCAGTTTACAGGGCCCCTGGCAGTTTCTGTACTACAGGAATTACATTCAACGAGACAGAGTTGGCAGTTCGGTGGGTCATTGAAATAAGCAGTTCCTGAAACAGCAGGAAAACAGCATGCAGTTGCACGCCACATCATCAGTATTGGTGTTGATGAGATCTGAATAAGAAAACAAAATAGCTACTTTGTTTCTTAATGTTGGAAAGCTAGGAGCTTTCAATAAGGATTTGGAGTTCTTACTTCATATATTGAGTGCATGGAGATGTTTTTAATGGTATTCTACAATCAGATGGAGGCATAGAAAATGCTTAAGTACTCAACAAAGCAATTCAAGCAAAGAAGAAAGTAATCCTCTTAATTGAAATTGGACCACTGGTATACAAAATGTTGACCAATTTATTCACACTTCGAAAAGTAATGGATTTTTCATTTGCAGAGTTGGTGAAGAAATTAAAGGAGCACTCAACCTCACATCTTTACAGAAAGCTGTAAGTTCAGAACACAAAATCATTAGTATGGTGAATGCATCAGTGAATGTATTGTGACATGGAAAAATCATACATTATATGGCCTGCTCCAACACGATCCCACCACATTTCCCCTCTCTTCCTCTTTCCTTATTTTGCAGGGACCGCTCACGTCCCACCCACTGCTCCCCATACCACAGCACCTTCCTGTACAACAAGACATGCTGTCCATTCAGCTCTTCCCGTCCCACCACCCAAACAATCATTCCAGCTGAAACAGCGACTCACTTGCACTTCTTCCAAGCTAGTCTATTGCACGTGCTGTACACAATGTGGCCTCCTCAACAATGGAGAAACCCAACGCAGTCTGTTGGGGTGATTCTGAGCTTCCTGTAGAATGGCACTTTAATTCTCAACCCCACTCCCATTATGATCTGTCTGTCTGCTGCCTCCTCCACTGCCATAGTGAGGCCCAACCTGACCATGAGAAACAACATCTTATCTTCTGTCTAGGCACTTTGCAACCTTCTGGAGCGAACACTGAATTTTCCAACTTCAGGTAAACTGCTCTCTCGTCTTTCCCATTATCATGCTTATGTCCCTTTCTCACTCTGTTTCTTTAAAATTTATTTTATTTCGTATATTTCTTTGTTTTGTATACAGTCACAGGACTGTAGAGCAGACAACTGTGTCCAACCAGAACCAGAAAGACAAGAGTATGCCTGGATAATCCACCTGTGGGAGATGCAATGTCAATCACCAAGTGAAGCAAATTCAAAGCAGCCACTTGTCATAGGTGTCAGCGTAATGGTACCCAGGTGGCAGCTCAAAATGATTGCGAGCTCAGAGATCATGTTAAACTCCATCGTGTGGTGATTTATGAGAATGGTAAAGAAACAGGCTTATACAGTGTACCTATTGTAAGTGGGCAAAATGAAAACCAGGTGAATCAGGATTTCAAGACAGATGTTGATCAATAATAAGCACATCTAGATGAAGATCAACATTGCCATGGACTGCTCCACTATGGACCAGGGATATATCTACAGAGTTTCAGCAGTATACCTCTAAGGAAAAGAACGGTCCAATTGAAGAGGTACTTGAGAAAAATTCTCCAAGCATTCGACCAAATAGAATGGTTGGTGAGATACAACCTAGTGGAGTATCAAAATATCATAACAGAATCAGGACTTTCCACAGCAACTGAAGTTGAATTGGGGAAGCATATTGTTTGGAGATGGCAAAGTCAAAACTAGACATCCAACCAATCAAGTTTAAGCATTCCCATAATGGCAGTAAAGGCTATAAGGTGCTTATCTATATTAAGCCAGCTGTGAAACCTGTTCATTACAAGCCATGACTGATTCCTTATACATTGAAGGTCCAAGCTGAACAGGAAGTGGATCACTTGGAGAAGGATGGAATTTTGGAAATGACGGATAACGATGATTGGGCCATGCCTATTGTGGTGATAAAGCAGTCAAGCTCTGTGGCAAGTTCAAGGTCACCTTCAAAGAGGGAATTGTTAATGAATAATATCCACCAGCAATTTCACAAGATACTTGTGCTGAGCTGGCTGCAGCAAAAGTATTTACAAAGTTACATTTATCTCATGCAAACACAGAATAAAATACTGATCAAAACTTAATAATCAATATGGAAAAGGAATTTTATTCTTATACCAAGCATCCATTTGGTGTTAATCACACCCAACACTCTTCCAAGCCACTAAGGACAAAATTTTACAAGGAATGAATGACTGCTTATGTAATAAGGAGGATGTTTTGATTGCAATGCACACTGAAGAAAATCTACATATTCTAGCAGAGGTACTGAACCAATTACACAGGCAGAATGCGAAATTAAAGAGAAAGAAGTGGGCTGTTAAACAATGTGAATTAGTTTATCTTGGCTTACGTGGCTTGCAGCTTATAAAAGGAAAGCTACAAGCCACGTTAAAAGCTCTGAAACCTGAAAATGTTCTTGAACTGAGGTAATCCTTGGGAATTATACATGTTTTCAATCAGACTTGGCAACAGTATGCTTGTGCCTTCACTTATTGAAAGATTCTGTGGACGTGGAAAAAAATAGCTAAAGCATACTCACAATAAGGTATAGATAGGTAGTAAAGCTCTTCTTGTACATTGTAACATCACCCATGCATTAAGATTAGCATGTGCTGCTTCAGGCTATCCAATACTTGAACTATCTACAGCAGGCAGCTCAAGGCACTGGAGAGATACTACCATTGCTATCCAACAAAATCTTCCACATTTACTCGAAGGTTAAGCAGAACATCAGTGTCCACAACTAGGCCAATGTCCCCAACATTGAGCCCCTACTTACACTCAATTGGCTCTGTTGTGCAGGCCACATTTATTCATTTGCCCAAAACCAGACTCCCAAGACACTCTACTTGGAACTTTGTCATGTGATGAGATTGCCAGGTGGGCAGATTCAAGGATGTATTCTTTCAATGGGGCTTTGAACACAATACTCCCACCAATTCCTGTGAATCCATGGCCCATGAATGCTCAAAGTAGAGAAGGAGTATTTGGGATGGTGTTGAAAACCTCAAGTCCACGCATCAGAAGCACACAGAAATTCTGCATAAACAGTGGAAGGAACACACTACGTTACAAAATGTGTGGAAACGTCCCCCATTGGCTTCATCAGTCACTTCAAAACCCAGAAAACCAAAGTGGAAACAAGTCCTGAGCAAGTGCTAAGCAGATAAGAAAATTACCTTGTGGTAGTTATTAACCCTGTAATGGATGACAACCAAGAGAAACCCACTGCCTTTGCATCCCACACCTTGACGAAAAGTAAAATAAATCACATCATGACAGAAAGACAAGCTTGTTTTCACTGTAAAAATTTCATCCATTCAACTTGAAAAGCAGCTTACATCGGTAGCAGACCACTAACCATTACTGACAAGTTTGAGTTGCAAATCAGCTGTTCTCCCTCTCGTAACATTACTTTCTCATAAGTAAACATGGAAGAACTTTAGCTGGATAACTTCATAACTGATAATCTACAAACTGACTGACATTTCAAAGCTCTATTGAGAAATTTGCCATAGTTGCAATGTGATGAATCATTATTCAAAGCCACTGTATAATCACTGATGGACTCACCATACCTATTGTCTTGTCTTCTGAACGTATAACTTCTTGTTATCTGTAAAGGTGTGGGATTGAGGTGCTGCTTCCATTTCGTCACCATCTCTGCAAAAGAGAAATCCATTACCTTTTGAAGTGTGAGCAAGTTGATCCATGCTCTACACCTTTGGTCCAATTTCACTTAGGGGGATCATTTTCTTCTTCTCTTGAATTGCTTGTTGAGTACTCCTGAGTACTCAGCATGATGACAATATAGAATATAAGACTTCAATACAGAAAGGAATGATAGGTGTATTGTCTGGACTACTTCACGAGAGCTCAGTCATGCGGTGTAAAAGTACTATTGTACATCGCAACTCAAGCAAGCAATGGTTTTCCAGTGACAGTTTTGGAAATTGCAGAGCAAATATAGAAAGATCCAGCTATGTGTTCTACATTTGAGCACACTCTTAGAGGCTATTCACAGCTGGAAAATGGCACAGATTAAGTACTGATACCATTTTATTTCTGCCAAAATGAATTGTCTGACGATCAAGGGTGTTTGTTTCAACACCAAAGATATTGATTGAGTTGCATATGGAACACGCTGGCATAAGAACAATAAAGGCAACTGCTCACAGTTTTGTAAACTGACCCAGTTTGGATTCTGATCTAGAGAAGCTGTTGACTCAATGTACAATCTGTCAAAAATGCAGATCAACACGTCTGAACAACTTGTAAGTGTGAACAAGGCTGAGGAAATCTTTTCAACAAATGCATGTGTTTTAGTATTTATTGGTAGTCATTACAAGTGGTTGTAAGTTAAGCCAATGGATCATACCTTAAATGGATTAAGAACCAGCTTCTTTGTGACCACTGTAGAAAGAGACCAGAGTTTTGCTTATGGCAGATCAATGATTTTGTGAGATGGCATAGTTTCAAACATACCTTAGTAAGCTTCCATTGCCCAGCTTCTAATAGAGTGGCTGAATGATCTGCCAAAACAGTCAAAGAGCCCTTAAAGAAACAAGTACTGCTAAGATTTTCTTTTTACAATATGAAAACACCTTTGTCAAATTCTGTTACAATATCAAACTGCTCCACATGGCACCATGGGGTACACCCCAGCAGAACTTCCACTGAAAGAATAATTGTGATCAAGCTTGAGCTTAGTACAACTGAATCTTACGGACAGAGTGGAGCAGAAGGAGGAAAAGGCCAGATAATTGTGACACGAACCAGTAGTGCAGTTGGAGAAGTCCTGGCCAGTTGCAGTTTGTTTGTCACAATATTCCAGACTTCTGCACCTGCGCAATGTAATGTGGGAGTCCAGAGCTCTTTGAAAGTCAGATGCATGAGTGCTTGACATCTCGCTCCATCCCTGGACTCCCCATTGCATTCATAAGGCTTCCTTAACTTCACTGATCTAAGGGAAAGGGGACATTTCGTACCTGTCCCTTCAGCTTTAACCCACCTGTGAGTTCTCAACAGTGCTTCAGTAATAAGATTCCTGGTGAAGTCTTCAATGGCCATGTTGAGATTGGATTCATTCAAGAAAGTCTGCCAGAACCTTTCTAGCTAAGTATGTTATTTGTAGATAGGAGGTAACAAGTTACTCCATCTTTAGATACTTTCACACGTGCAGCAGGTGAGCAAATTATTCTGACTCTATCGAAGCTTCTTTTAGACAGGCTACTGGGAGACAGTACCTGATTGGTATCAGCTTATGGATTTTCATATGGAAATTCCCAAAATCCATCTAACCCACTGCAATCTAACAACAAAACAGCATCTCTGGCACAATAAACTATTACCACAAATTGCAAAAGAATTATGAGACTTGAGGAAACAGGTTATACACAGCAGGACAATGTTCAGGCATGGCTGATAAGTAGCAAGAAAGACTGCACCAGTTCAAGAAGGTGGCTCACCATCTCCTTCTCAAGAGCAGTTAGGAACAGGCAATAAATACTGACCTTGCAAGTGGAGCATATACCATCACTACTCCTGACTTGTGTCCTGTGGATGTTACAAAGGCTTTGGGTTGGCATGGGGCAAGTAATTAGTCTCAGGATACATAGCCACTGTTTTGCTCTGATGTGGCTTGTCTGCTGAGTTTCTAATCATTCGTGACCTCCAGGATGGTAGGAAATGGTAATCAAGGGCAGGTGAAATTCATTGTTCATGTTTGGACAGAGCCTTTGGTCTCTATCATAATGTAAATTCAATCTGCAATGGGAATACTGGCCTATATCATACATAGGCATGCATGCACAGAGTCAGACTGAAAATTGTTATTTTTCTTCTTCATGAAATAATAAAATATAACTCACTGTACAGGAAACTTGTAAAAAATTGTTCCCTTTCAGATTCTGGAGCAGGCAGTTTTATTAGCTACATACATTAGTTTAAAAAGCGGGTAGAAAAAAAAACTTCGGAGGCTTCGTGGGTTTCACTTCGGAAGACATCGGGACTTTGGAGCAGATAAGTTTTTTCTTTTATTTTTAATAGGGTTTTTATTATAAGGGTTAGATTTTATAAAGTTCTTTTTTAAGTTGTTTTATAAGTTTTTAATCGGGAATAGTGAGGGCTGGACTGCACAGGTGTGTGACGTTGGCAGGTAAAGCAAACCGCCATATCCAGCGGGCAGCGTCGGAGCGGGCAGCTGAGTGAGTGGGAGCAGAGTGGTCGGGCTTTGGCTAAAGGGGCTTCAGCGTAAAGGGGCAAGGCAGGTGAGTAGCTGGTAAGTTGGTGAAGGTTAGGTTTACCTGTTACCTGTTATAAATTTTTAAGAGAAAAACTAGGGGGAAAAAAGAATTAGTTCAGATGGAGGACATGGTGGTGCGCTGCAGCTGCTTGATGTGGGAGCTCGTGGACCTTGCTGTGGTCCATGATGGCCACATCTGCAAGTAAGTGCTTCAGGCTGGAGGAACTTCGGCTCACAATCGATGAGCTGGAGTTGCAGCTTCAAACACTGAGCAGCATCAGGGAGGGGGAGAGTTTTGTAGATACTGTTCATAAGGAGTCGCTCACCCCCCTTACAGCAGGTACTACTGGAGTCCAGGAAGTAGATAGAATGGTGACTGTCAGGGGAGGGAAAAGGGAAAAGAAAACGAACAGGCAGATAGAGCAGAGGACCCCGGAGGCTGTTCCCCTCAGTAACAGGTTTTCCACTTTGGAGACTGTTGAGGGAGATGACCTGCCGGGGCCTAGCAGCAGTAGCCAGGTTTATGGCACTGGGACTGGTCCTGCTGCTCAGAAGGGAAGGGAGGAGAAGAGGAAGGCAGTAGTGATAGGGGACTCGATAGTCAGGGAAACAGATAGGAGGTTCTATGGCAGTGAGCATGAATCCCAGATGGTATGTTGCCTCCCAGGTGCCAGGGTCCAGGATGTCACTGATCGGGTCCACAGGATTCTAGAGCGGGAGGGAGAACAGCCAGAAGTCGTGGTTCATGTTGGGACCAACGACATAGGTGGGAAGAGGGATGAGGTCCTGAAAAGTGAGTTTAGCAAGCTAGGCAGAAGGCTGAAGAACAAGACCTCGAGGGTAGCGACCTCAGGATTGCTGCCAGTGCCACGCGATAGTGAAGGGAGGAATAGGAGGAGATGGCAAATAAATGCGTGGCTGAGAAGTTGGTGCAGGAGGGAGGGTTTTAGATTTTTGGATCATTGGGATCTCTTCTGGGGAAAGTGGGACCTGTACAGAGAGGAGGGATTACACCCAAACCTGAGGGGGGCCAATATCCTTTTGGCCAGGTTTGCTAGGGTCGTTCAGGAGGGTTTAAACTAGATTGCGAGGGGGAAGGGAACCGGAGGAGTAGGTCAGAGGAAGAAGGGGATGGGGTAAAGTCAGATCTGACAGGTAGAGAGGCTTTGAGGAAGGAGAAGCAGTGTACAGGCTATAAAAGTAGTAAGGTGGATGGGCTAAAGTGCACTTACTTAAATGCAAGAAGCATCAGGAATAAGGGTGATGAACTGAGAGCTTGGATTAGTACATGGGACTATGATATTGTGGCTATTACAGAGACATGGCTGACATCAGGGCAGGAATGGATACTGAATATTCCCGGATTTCAGTGTTTTAAGAGGGATAAGGAGGGGGGAGAAGAGGAGGAGGGGTGGCGATACTGGTCAGGGATACTATTACAGCTGCAGAAAGGGTGGATAATGTAGAAGGATCCTCTCTAGAGTCAATATGGGTGGAAGTTAGGAACAAGAAAGGGGCAGTTACTCTACTGGGAGTATTCTATAGGCCCCCTGGTAGCAGTAGGGATACTGAGGAGCAGATTGGGAGGCAGATTTTGGAAAGATGCGAAAACAACAGGGTTATTATAATGGGAGACTTCAACTTCGCAAATACTGACTGGCACCTACTTAGTGCCAAGGGTTTAGACGGGGCTCAGTTTGTTAGGTGTGTCCAGGACGGATTCCTAGCACAGTACGTTGACAGGCCGACTAGAGGGAATGCCATATTAGATCTAGTTTTAGGTAATGAACCGGGAGAGGTGACAGATCTATCGGTGGGTGAGCATTTGGGGGACAGTGACCATTGCTCCATAACCTTTAGAATTGTCATGGACAGGGATAGGAGCAAAGAGGACGGGAAGATATTTAATTGGGCAAAGGTGAATTATGAGGCAATAAGGCGAGAACTTGGGAGTGTAAATTGGGGCGACATTTTTGAAGGGAAATGTACTATGGAGATGTGGTCGATGTTCAGGGATCTTTTGCAGGATGTTAGGGATAAATTTGTCCCGGTGAGGCAGAGAAGGAATGGCAGGGTGAAGGAACCGTGAGTGACGAGAGAGGTGGAACAACTAGTTAGGAAGAAGAAGGCAGCATACATAAGGTGTAAGCAGCAAGGATCGGACAGGGCTCTTGAGGAATATAGAGTAGCAAGGAAGGAACTTAAAGGGCTGAGGAAAGCGAGAAGCGGACATGAAAAGGCTTTGGCAAGTAGGGTTAAGGAGAATCCCAAGGCTTTTTTCTCGTACGTGAAGAGCAGAAGGATGGCTAGGGTAAAGGTAGGTCCGATTAAAGACAAAGGTGGGAGGATGTGCCTGGAAGCTGTGGACGTGGGTGAGGTTCCCAATGAATACTTCTCTTCAGCATTCACCAAGGAGAGGGGTCTTGATGATGCTGAGGACAGTGTTGGTGAGGGTAATGTTCTAGAGTATGTGGATATTAAGAGAGAGGATGTGTTGGATGTGGATAGTGCAGAGGGTTGTTAGAAAATATTAGGACAGATAAGTCCCCAGGGCCTGATGGAATATTCCCCAGGCTGCTTCGTGAAGTGAGGGAGGAGATTGCTGAACTGTTGGTTAGGATCTTTGAGTCCTCGTTGTCCACGGGGATGGTACCGGAGGATTGGAGGGTAGCGAATGTTGTCCCCTTATTCAAGAAAGATAGTAGGGATAGTCCAGGGAATTACAGGCCAGTGAGCCTTACGTCTGTGGTGGGTAAACTGTTAGAAAGGATTCTAAGAGATAGGATCTATGAGCATTTAGAGAATCATGGACTGATTAGGGACAGCCAGCATGGCTTTGTGAAGGGAAGATCTTGCCTCACAAGCCTGATAGGGTTCTTTGAGGAGGTGACCAGAAAGATTGATGAGGGTAGTGCAGTGGATGTGGTCTACATGGATTTTAGTAAGGCGTTTGACAAGGTTCCGCATGGTAGGCTTCTTCAGAAGGTCAGAGGTCAAGGGATCCAGGGAGGCTTGGCCATGTGGATTGCCTGTAGAAAGCAGAGGGTTGTGGTGGAGGGAATGCATTTGGATTGGAGGGCTGTGACTAGTGGTGTCCCACAGGGATCAGTTCTGGGACCTCTACTTTTTCTGATATTTATTAACAACTTAGATGAGGGGGTGGAAGGCTGGGTTAGCAAGTTTGCAGATGACACAAAGATTGGTGGTGTTGTGGATAGTGCGGAGGGTTGTTGAAGCTTGCAGAGGGATATTGATATGATGCAGAGTTGGGCTGACAAGTGGCAGATGGAGTTCAATCTAGATAAGTGTGAGGTGGTACACTTTGGAAGGACAAACTCCAAGGCGGAGTACAAAGTAAATGGCAGGATTTTGGGCAGTGTGGAGGAGCAGAGGGATCTGGGGGTTCATATCCACAGATCACTGAAAGTCGCCTCACAGGTAGATAGGGTAGTTAAGAAAGCTTATGGGATGTTAGCTTTCAAAAGTCGGGGGAATCGAGTTTAAGAGCCGCAAAGTGATGATGCAGCTTTACAAAACTCTGGTTAGACCACACTTAAGAGTACTGTGTCCAGTTCTGGTCACCTCATTATAGGAAGGATGTGGAGGCATTGGAGAGGGTGCAGAGGAGATTTACCAGGATGCTGCCTGGATTAGAGAGTATGGATTATGAGGAGAGACTAAAGGAGCTAGGGCTGTTCTCATTGGAGAGAAGGAGGATGAGGGGAGACATGATAGAGGTATACAAGATATTGAGAGGAATAGATAGAGTGAACAGCCAGCACCTTTTTCCTAGGGCACCAATACTCAAAACAAGAGTACATGGCTTTAAGGTAATGGGTGGGAAGTTCAAGGGAGATGTCAGAGCGAGGTTTTTCACCCAGAGAGTAGTTGGTGCATGGAATGCACTGCCTGGGGTGGTGGTGAAGGCTGATACATTGGACAAGTTCAAGAGATTGTTAGATAAGCATATGGAGGAATTTAAGATAGAGGGATATGTGGGAGGAAGGGGTTAGATAGTCTTAGGTGTGGTTTGAAGGGTGGCACAACATGGTGGGCCGAAAGGCCTGTATTGTTCTATGGTACTTTGGTATCAGTCCTTTGATATCCCAGAATAAAACCCTGAAACATTCAAACCCACCCACCTCACTCCGTGACTGAAATAGAACTATAATTCAATTCCATAACTCAGATTGCCAATCCTACATCATACAACTGTGGGGTTGCTATTTATTTTGAACAGCATTGAATGCTGCTCAATTTGCTGATGTCACAGATGCATTGGCCTGACTGCTATAGCAGTTAAAGGCAAAGGCAATAGAAAATAGAGAGTTGGTCATGTCATGCCTTACTCTATATTCATTCATTATTCTCTCAAAGTCTCTGTTGGATCCCTTTTAAATGCTTTGAAAAGGTTTTTTTTGAAACTTTGATTTTTAACTATAACCTCCCAATCCTAGGATTTTATTCAATGTCCATAGCATGAATATCCTTCCAATATCTGGCCAGCTGGGCTGCACATAATGGAGAAGGTTTGAACATTCATCCACCGTTTACACACTGCACCAGAGCTCCCTTTCAATAAAAGTCAGAGGGAGGGGACTCAGTGATGCCTGCTTTCAGCCCAGTGCCAAAGGTTTCTCAGCAACTCTTCCAATCCAGCCTAATGAATAACTTGCATAACTCCACCTCCTTTACATTCACTCCTCCTTTATGTAAAATCCAGAAAATCATTGGTCTTTTTAAGGGCTTTTGCACTGGATTCCTCTCTTTAATGATCAGTAGACTTGCATGCAGATTCTGTTCTTTTGCTACCTTGACTTTGCAAGAAGATATGTTGCCCCACTTTTCTCTGCAGCTACCATCTTTCTGTCTGTTCCACAAACTCTCTGAGTTCAGCAGCAAACCCCTGACATTTTCCTCCTGGTTTGATATTAGCATTAGCAAGCATTAATATTGAGGTGCAATGACTAAATCCAAGGTATTTATACAAAGGGAACATTGGAGACCACAGCTTCCTGGGCTCCACCATGTCAATGTAAAACTTCCATTTGACTTCATTCTACTTTCTGTGCATGAGCCAACTTTCTGCCCACATACCCTTGTATCAGGCAGGCATGTGTACAGAGAGTATGGAAAGTGAGCACAGTCAAGGGTCTGTCACAATGAAGGCTTTGACGGCCAGTGAGTCTGGGGGGTAGGTGTTATCGATCTAATGGGACCTCACTGGCTGACAGAGCCATTCTGTGAGTGTGGCTACCTGCCTGTGCTGAGACAGCCCCAACCATTGAAGTAGAGGGAACTGGACTCCCAGCGGCACATAACCCTGGATGCCATGCTGGAGCGAACAGTGTGGGACAGGGACAGGTAGCCAGTGAGTTTAGAGCATCAGAAGACCTGCTTCATTATTCAAAAAAATGCCAGTCATTGGGCAGAGATGAGCCGGCTTTTGTAGTGTTCGTTCTGCAGTTCCACAATCTACAAGGACACTCACACTCACAGCCACTGCTCTACATTGCTCTGGAGGTTGGCAGCTCATTACATTACCTGTTCCTATTCACCCCTGAAGCTCCCACAGAACTTCCCTGTCATGTTAACACTGGATAATTAATTGCAATAGGTGCCTGCATTGTGTTATTGCTGGTGTTGCTGTAAGGATAGGTCTGACGGCAAATTAATCGAAGGGTCTGCAGGTATGGGTGGGGACCGCTTAGGAAGACTCATCAATGAAGATTTTATCCGCATAAGGTTTACAGGGACTGACTCTCCTATCTAAACCTCTCCTAGAAACAGTATCTACTGGAGTCTCCAGTTCCTCAATACAGCCATAACTAGATCTATAACCTTTGCACACACGCATTATCTGGAACCAAAATGGCTGATGGAGTTTAATGCAGACAAGTGTGAGGTGATGCACTTTGGGTAGACAAACCAGGGTAAGACTTGCACACTGAATGTTAAGGGCTCTGAGGTGTGCAGTAGAATAAAGGGACCTGGGAATACAGATCTATAGTTCCTTGAAAGTGGCATCATGGGCAGATAGGGTTATAAGGAGAGCATTTGGTACTTTGGCCATAACTCAAGGCATTGAGTACAGGAGTTGGGATGTTATGATGAAGTTGTACAAGGCATTGGTGAGGCTGAATTTAGAGTATTGTGTGCAGTTCTAGTCACTTACCTACAGGAAGGTATCAACAAGCTTGAAAGTGTGCAGAGAAAATTTACAAGGTGTTGCCAGGACTTGAGGACCTGAGTTATAGGGAAAGGTTGAATAGATTAGGACTTTATTCCCTGGAGTGCAGGAGAATGAGGGGAGTTCTTATTGAGGTATACAAAATTATGAGGGGTATAGATAGGGTGAATGCATGCAGGCTTTTTCCCCTCAGGCTGGGTGAGACTAGAACTAGAGGACATAGGTTTAGGGTAAAGGGTGAAATACTTAAGGGGAATTGGAAGGGGAAAGTCTTCACTCAGAGGGTGATGCGAGTGTGGAACAAGCTGCCAGCAGAAGTGGTAGATGCGGATTCAAGTGTAACATTTAAGAGAAGTTTGGATAGGTACATGGATGGGAGCGGTTTGGAGGGATATGGTCCAGGTGCAGGTAGATGGGACTAGGCAGAAGACCAGGTCAGCAACTCTGGATGGGCCAAAGGGCCTGTTTCTGTGCTGTGGTATTCTATGACTCTATGAGAAGACAGCAGAGAAAAATAAGCAAGGTAATGACTATAACAAATAATTGGAATGCACCAAATGTCAGGAGAATAGCAAACGGTTCCAGAAGAGGAAATGGATCATTTAAGAAAGCACAGAGCAGTTAATCTTATCTCAGTCATGACTGAACTTCCAAAATCCAAGACATAGGATGAAATTAGTGAAACTTGGAACAGAAGATCAAGGACAATCTTGGCAGTATTGTGGTAGGTAGATTCTGTTGGACTAATTTAGCTGAATATTTTGAGAAAATCAAGTTGGAAAGATACAGGGAACATGATGGATATTGTACATATGGGACTGGATGTTCATCTGCTCCAAAATTGCAGTGGTAACACAGCACTGTGAAACTTGCCAGCACTGTTTTCGGAAGTTGTAAAAGGGCCATGATTTTTCATTGCTGCCTTTTATGACAACTAACATGTTCTATTAAATCTGTCCACATAAATAATGTTGTGCAGCTGCTTGTACTTAGTCACACAGCTGCAAACTTGGGACTCCAGCCCTTTAAAACGAGTTTGCACACATAATATTATTGCAACTTGTAAACCATTTTGTGATGTGGAAAGGGCAGGCACGGAGCTTGTTCCCAGGTTCTGAAGGGACCTTGCAAAACCAGTAGAGAAGATCCACAACAGGAGAGGGGGGAAGCAGTGGCAGAGGGCCCAGAGATGGTCTATGGTGACAGCCATGTGTGGCTGGCAGGAAGTGGGCAGGAGCTCACCTCAAGGACCAATGGCACAAGGTGATGGACACAGTTCAAGAAAGGGTACCAAGACCTGAGTGGGTATGTACAGGTGAGAACTCTACAGCTCACACTTACTACTCAAATGTTATCTTCCTCTAGCTCTAACACCACAGTCACTCAGGTAACAATTCTCCATCCCCCACACTCATTGACAAGCAGGCACTAACATTACTTCCCTTTCTCCAGCCCATCTCCACACTCAATGATGCATTGGCACACCATTCATCATCAAGGCAAACATTTCAGAGGTCCATATCACTAATCTGCCACTGTCTGGCAGGTAAAGGTAGCACACAACTATTACCTTCCACGCTGGGCAGGAGAGGGCCTATCGGGGTAAGAATCTGACCAATGAGGAGGAGAAGGCCCTTTTCTTCCTCTTGGCCACTAGACCACCTGAGCCCCATACTTCAGAGTTAGAAATCTGCCTGTTGTGTCTTCAATTCACCATTATTTAACATTGTCCCTGATTGAAAAGACCTTTATGTGTGTAATGTGTGCTGGGATCATGCATGAGGTGTTGGCATGCTCTTGTGTCCACACTTATCACCATAGGTTCATTAGAAAGACATACCACTAGATTTTGAGGTCCATGAAGAACAAGAGGAAAGGGAGGATTACAAAGAAGAACCAGAAAGTGTCAAATTAACATCAATTATTTTCTAATATAAGAGGTCTATATTTTTCTATTTTCTTCAGGCTGGTGTTTAATCCAGTTGGGATTTGAGAGTGCCAAAACATCAAAGCTTGTTGGCTGCCACTTTACCTGGGGAATACCTGTTGATCCAGTTTACATCATTGCTCTTTAATTATTCCATTTGACTGATGCCTAAAAAAACTGATAAAAGGATCTGCTTCCCAGGAGGGTAATGGTGGATAGTGAGTGTATTTATATATTCAGCAGGTGTGATGCAGTGAAGCAGATGTGAATGTGGTCACGCTTCAGGTAAACATCACAGAGGAAGCCAGAGTGAATTGAGAGGCAAATAATAGGTTCTGTATATTCTTTGATGTGCAGGTTGTCTCTCAGTGCATAACACCAAAATTTCATTCCACTGACAGAGGTTACACACTTGGAAGAATAAACCCTGCAGTCAGATGAAGAGCATCTCAGTGAAATCATGGGCAGCTTCTTAAAGCTTAAGCTGGAATGGTCCACTGTGGAGAATGAAAAGACTTAGTACAATCATTGATACATATCCCAAACTTCTTACCAACACCATAAGGCCAATTGTTGCTGTTGGGGTGCAGATGATTGTAGTTTGCTTGTTAAGTGCATTAGATGATCCCTGATGTCACATCTTTATAGGACCTCTCTCCTGTGTGATCTGCCATCATGATTGTTCACTTGCATCAAATGTGCATGCTCCTGGTTTTACAGCAGATCCTCTTTTTTTTTCCTGATGAAAAACACGATGATGCTTTTCTCCACGGATACTGCCTGGCCTGCTGAGTTCCTCCAGCATCATCATGTTTTTCATCTAGATTCCAGCATCTGCAGTCCTTTGTTTCTCTTTTTTTTTCCTCCTGAAACTGCAACCTTGCACTCAACATCAGCAAAACCAAGGAATTGACTGTGGACTTCAGGAAGGAGAAGTCAGGAGAACACACACCAGTCCTCATTGAGGGGTCAGCGGTGAAAAGGGTGAGCAGCTTCAAGTTCCTGGGCGTCAAAATCTCAGAGGATATATCCCGGGGCCAACACATTGATGCAATCATGAAGAAGGCACACCAGTGGCTCTACTTTGTTAGGAGTTTGAGGAGATTTGGTATGTCATCAAAGACGCTTGCAAATTTCTATAGATGTATGATGGAGAGCATTCTGACTGGTTGCATCACCACCTGGTATGGAGCCTCCAATGCACAGGATCCAAGAGGCTGCAGACTCAGCCAACTCCATCATGGGCACAACCCTCCCCACCATTGAGGACATCTTCAAGAGATGGCATCCATCATTAAGGACCCTCACCATCTGGGACATACTCTCTTCATCTTACTACCATCAGGGAGAAGTTACAGGAGCCTGAAGACCCACACACAGTGATTTAGGAACATCTTCTTCCCCTCCACCATCAGATTTATGAACAGTCCATGAATCCATGAACACTACTTTGTTATTCCTTTTTTTTTGCACTATTTATTTATTCTGTAATTTATAGTAATTTTATGTCTTGCACTGTACTGCTGCCACAAAACAACAAATTTCACGCTATGTAACTCAGTGATAATAAAGCTGATTCTGATTCTGGTCTTGTATCTACCCACCATCCAGGGACCCAAACAGTCCTTCCAAGTGAAACAGTGATTCACCTGCACTTCTTCCAAACCAATGTATTGTGTTTGGTCCCCAGGATGTGGTCTCTTCCACAACGGAGAACTCAAATGCAGATTATGTGAATGCTTTGCAGAACACCACTTTTCAGTCCGCATGGGTGACCCTGAGTTTCCATGAAGTCACAGGAACAACCCTTTGGCCCATCATGTCTGGGCCAACCATCAAGTACCTATTGACAGTTACCTGTCACTTTCATTCTCTGTTCTCCAAGTCACTCACACTCTGACCTGATCATCTGGTTTCAGCAAAGTCCAATGTCATCTTGAAGAACAGCATCTCATCTTCCTGGGCCCATTGCAGCCTTCAGGAATCAATGCTAATTCAACAACTGCAGGTAACTTCTTCTTTTTGTTTCAGAACTGTCCAGTTCTGCTGCAAGGTTGTCCATCTGTAATATCAACTCAGTTTTTCTCACTACATAGGCACTGCCTGATGTGCTGTGCATTTCCAAAACACTTTTGGTTTTGGGTTTCAGTAACATTTCTGACCTGTATTTCACAGCTTTTACATGTATTCCTTTTTTTATTTTCTTTCTCTGTAACCACCCTCACTAATTTGTTAATTAGACGGCTCCATAAACTTTGGGATTTCCTGGTCAACCCTGGCCTCTCCCTATCAGAGATATTTCATTTGTCCTATCCATCCCTTTCGCACCCTCTTGGGCAACTTAAAACTCAACTTTTCTCACTTTCCCAGTTCTTTGACCTGAAATGCAAACATTCTTTTCCTTTCCACAGATGCTCGTTGACCTGCTCAGAATTTCCAGTGTTTTTTCTTTCTTATTCCCCTCCTTCCTGCTGCTTTACATCCTTGGCTTTCTCCTCCTGTCTTTCACTGAAGGCCCTTGGGCATAGGATCTGTTTGTCTGTTTGCAAAGTTGTGCAGTAAGGAGTAGACTATGGTGAAGCAGTAGATCTTGCCCAGTAAGAAGCAGTTCCTAGAATAGTCCAGCAGCAGTGTTTCATTTTGAGAAGGCCAGTATGTACTCCATTAAGGTCTCCATGCTGCCGTGACTTTTGTTCCAACAATTCTCAGCTGCAGTGGCCGGAGATCACAGAAGCTGAATCAGGAAGTTATAGCCCTCATTCCCCAATAACTGTCAACTGGGGCACTGTGTCAAGATCACACTGCAAGCTGGTCAAGATCACACTGCAAGCTTTGATAGCTTTCCTCACTGTCCACTACGCCTCCAATCTTGGTGTCATCCACAAATTTGCTGATCCAGTTTACCTTATTATCATCTAAACCTTTAATATAGATGATAAATAACAACGGACCCAGCACTGATCCCCCTGGCACACCACTAGTCACAGGCCTCTAGTCAGAGAGACAACCATCTACTACCACTCTCTCGCTTCTCCTGCTAAGCCAAAGTGGAATCCAATTGGCTACCTCATTCTGAATGCCAAGCGGCTTAAACTTCTGGACCAGCCTCCCATGCGGGACTTAGTCAAAGGCCTTGCTAAAGCCCATGTAGATAATGTCCACCGCCTTTCCCTCATTGACCTTCTTGGTAACCTCCTCGATAAACTCTATAAGATTGGTTAGACATGACCTACCATGCACAAAGCCATGTTGACTATCCCTAATCTGGCCCTGTCTATCCAAATACTTATATATCCGGTCCCTTAGAATACCTTCCAATAATTTACCCATGACTGACATCAGGCTCACCAGCCTATAATTTCCTGGTTTATTCTTAGATCCTTATTCTCTTTTACCTCCTTCTGTTGTGCTATTCCTTGAAGTATCTCCTCTTCAGCCTCTGAATATATTCTGGGATAAACTCCTCTGAGCCAAGAATTTTTCTATTTTTAGTTCCCCTTTGTTGCTTTTCCCTTTTTTTTCAACAGATTTTTCTTTTATTCCTTAAGTGTAGTCTACCACATCTTCCCCAAGCTGCAAACCAAACCAATGAGCAGGATAGTAAGGACAATGGAAGAGGAAATAGAGATATCCAAAAAGGAACTGAAGCTAAGATTCAGCACTTTGATGCTTTTTAAAGAAGAAGTGAACAACACTGGTATAAGGGCTATTGAGCATGAGCTCAGCAATGTCTCGAGGGACTAGCAAAATGATTATCACTCAGATTAATGACTCAAAATCTCATTTTAAATTCTAGTTGTTATAACTGTTATGCATATTGACTCTCAAAGACTGCAAGCATGTACTTGCTATAGGGAATAATTGCCAATACAAATTAATTAACTGTCATTCAACATTGGCAAGTGCCATTGTAATAAATGAAGAATTTTAGATCTAATGCATTGAGACTATATAAAATATTCTGTTTTCTAACATTAATATTCATTCTAAGCCTTCCCTTTGCCTTCTCTGACACTCTGATCCTCCTATGCTATTGCATAGTGTTTATCCATGAGAGTGGATGTGAAGACCTCTCTTTGGTCTCTGCAATGTTGCTCAGTGACTGTGCTGCAAAAAATGTGTAAGTGTCGCCAGATCACATTATAAACACTTACCGTCCAAGCAAACATCGTGGTAGGTCTGTCCTCCTTTGATATATTTATGCGTCCCTTCCAGAAGGAGTCACTCTATACCAATTGGGAAGGGGATAGTTCCAAGCATCATTTTTAATGCCAACACCTCCTAGATTAGGCATCTCATCACACTTTAGGGTCAGATCTGGGAAGTGCCCTACTAAATTGTGCATTTACACAATGAACTATCAGGGTAATTAGTTCCTTAGTGGATAAATATAAATGAAGTTTGACGGGAGAACTGAAACAACAAGACTACTCACACACCACACGGTGGAACCCCTGAAACATGTATTAATAAGAAGACAGGGTGAAAAGCCACCAAACTAAGCACTGGACAAAGACAGGCTGATGGGTAACATCTCTAAACTTATGATTGAAGGACCTTGAGAAACCTCCCAACAAACTAAGCAACCTGACCACTTCCTGGACACCCTGCCTTTAACTGTGCACTAAAGGTCAGTGCATTACTCTAGACAGCAGCATAATATGACAGATGACAACAGAGCTGAAAGCTATGGTTCCCTAACATTAAACAAAAAATCTGATGAACCACAGAGAAGGCAAAAGATGAAATCCATCGAAATGGGCCCAAAAGCACTGTACGAACTGTAAGAACATTGTATAGTGCTTATAAAGCTAGCCAGAGGAAAACAATTCAACAATACTAATCCAGGATAAACATATGGCACCCAACAGCTTGAGACTTGGAATGCCAGTTAATGAATAGCTAGAAAAATCCAAAATATAAAATTAACATTAAAATTCAGGCATTTGTAAAAACAGAAATAATTTTTGCTCCATTACTTCTGTGTCTAATAACATCTCCACTTCAAACGCTTCCACAAGTCTTTTGAATTTTTATTTGCAAGATAACTCGTTGACAACAAGATTTTTCAAGTGTTAAAACTACAGTTCGCATTGAAGCATTGTAAAGCCTTGTACCAAACAACAGCCAAACCTCACTTAGCAATATTTGAAAACTCTTCTGTAATCAGCTTCAGATTACTTCAGTACCAGTACACTGCAGTCCCTTTTTTGATCACAGGATATTCTTAAGGGCTCTGCGGTGGGACCTGAATCCAGCTCCTGAAGACTCAGAGATGACAGTGCTACCGTGTGGCATGGCAACCTGGTCAGTTGTAAACTTGCTCCAGAGTCTTGCAAAGAGAAGAAAAAACCTTAAAAAGTACTGGATCCAGAATAGGAAATTGAAGTGCATCCATATCATATTAAAAGTTATAATCATCAATGGCACCAATGAGTACACAAGATTCACAATGAATACATTATTTGTGATCTCCTCAGTGTTTGGAAGGTCATTAGATGAAGCAGTTGAAGATTGTTGGGCCTAGGAAAATGCCCTGAAAATCTGCAGTGGTGTCATGGGGCTGAGATGGTTGGTCTCCAGCAACCACAACCATCTTCCTCAGTGCAAGTTATCACTCCAATCACTGGAGTGTTTTCCCTTTGATGCTGACTAACTTCAGTTTTATCAGGACTCCTTGATGCAACACTTGGTCAAATTCTGCCTTGATGTCTAGGGCAGTCACTCCCATCTCACTTCTGGAATTCAGCTCTTTGGTCACCCTTCGGGCCAAGGTTAGAAGAAGATTGGAGTGACATGGTCCTGTCAAAACAAAGACTGTTAACGCTGTTGAAAATGGCTTCCAACACATTGCTAATGATTGAGAGTAAACTGATTGTGCAGTAACTAGACAGATTGGATTTGTCTTGCTTTTTGAGAACAGAACATACCTGGGCAATTTCACAAATAATGAGACATATGCCAGTGTTGGAACTGTACTGGAACAGCTTGGCTGGAGATGCAGCTTGTTCTGGAATACATGTCTTCAGTACTACAGCCAGGATATTGTTGGTCCCATAGCCTTTGGTGTATTCAGCATCACGATCAGCCTGTGCCCTCAGCTGCTTCTTAATACCATGCAGTGAATTGAAGAGGCTGAATACTGGTTTCTGCAATGGCGGTGACCTCAGGAGAAAGTTGAGATGGACTGTCTCTCCAGCACTTCTGGCCGAATGTGATTGGAAATGTTTCAACTTTGTCCTCAGCATTCATGTACTGAGGATGGGGATGTTCTTGCAGCTTCCTCCTCTTGATGGTTCTCTTGTGCTCTCTATGCATAACTGGGACTACAGAGCTTTGATCTAATCCATTGGTTGCTAAATCACTGAGCCCTGCCTATTGCAATTTTGTTTTTGCTTTTAGTATGCACGTTTTTAGATCCAGTGTTGCAGCTTCAGTAGGCTAGAACCACACCATTTTAGTATATCCACTGCTGTTCCTGTGTTGATTACCTGGGTTGATAGTAATGGCTGAGTGAAGGATATATAACAGGCCATGAGGTTACTGATCATGATGTATGATTTCTGCTGCTCCTAAGAGCCTCTTGCATGTTCAGGTTTGAGCTTCCAGATCAGTTATGAGTCTATCCCATTTAGCACTTATTGTATTGCGACACAACACAATGCAGGGTGTCCTCAGTGTCAATGTGGGGATTTTGTCTCCATAAGGATTGTGCAGTGGTCACTTCTACCAATGTTATTGTGGACACTTTCACCTGTCAGAAGTAGTCTGGTGAGGACAAGGTCCTGTAGGTTTACCCCTTGTGTTGGTTCACTCACAAACTGCAGCAAACCCAGTATGGCGGCTCTGTTCCTGTGATGGCATCCCATGGTGTGATGGACAATTACATACATCCAGGGCTCTTGCTTTCAGTGCTTCTTCCAAGTGTTGCTAAACATGGAGGAGCACTGAATCATCAGCTGAGGAAGGTCAGGAAGTGGTGATCAGCAGGAAGATTTCCTTGCCTGTGTTTAACCTAGTGCAATTTGTCAGGTTTGGAATCAATATCAAGGACTCCAAGGTCCACCCTCTTCCACCAGTGACCATGATAGAGAAATCTGGCATATTGTCTAGAAGGTATGATTCTGTGAGATTAACCATGTTAGGTTATCACTTGACCAGCTGTGGAACAACTCTCTCAATTCAAACACCATCCCATGTTATTGAGGCCAATTTTACAACTGTGTCAACTGGGAGAAATTTTGCCTTTTCTTACTTCAATGGTGGGCAATCTAAGGCAGTTTTCCACCTCAATAAATTAAAATTTAAAACGAAAATCTGCAGATACTGGAAACCTGAACTATAAATCAAAAGATGAAACAAAGGACTGCAAATGCTGAAAGGTGATACAGAGATTCAACCGCACCTCCCTTAATATCATCCACTGCATTCGGTGCTCCAAGTGTGGCCTCCTCTGCATTGGTGAGACCAAACGCAGACTTGGTGACCATTTCGCAGAACACCCGCGCTCCGTCTGTAACCGCAATGTGCATCTCCCCGTTGCCAGTCAGTTCAACTCCCCCTCCCACACTATCACTGATATGACAGTCCTCGGCCTCCTCCACTGCCAGGAGAACTCCAGGCACAAACTGGAGGAACAACACCTCATTTTCTATGTTGGAACCTTGCAGCCTAATGGCATGAACACTGAATTCTCCCACTTTAAGTAATCCCCACACCACCCCCCAACCATGCTGCTTCTTTTCTTCCCTTTCCTAGCCTCTCTTTTTTCTACCACTTTTATTCTCTCCTTACCTTTGACCCATCCCCCAGTGGACCTGCTCTCCCCACCTGCCTATCACTATCTCTTACCTGCATCTACCTATCGCCACCTTGTGCCCACCCCGCCTCCCCTCTGTTGCCCACCTATCACTGCTCTGCTTTTCCCTCCTATATATTGGGCTTCTCCTTTTCCTACCTTCAGTCCTGAAGAAGGGTCCGGACCCGAAACGTTGACCGCCTGCTTTTCTCCACGGACGCTGCCTGGCCTGCTGAGTTCCTCCAGCATTACAGTGTTTTCCATCAATGCTGAAAACACTCCACAGGTTAGGCAGCACTAGTGTCAGAATACAGGGTCTCCAGCCTGAATCGTTAACTGTTTCCTTTCCCACTGACAATGCCTGACCAAATGCTTCCAAGCATTTTTTTCTTTCTGCTTAACGTAACAATAACGGAAAACCCAGTAGCTGGGTCTCTTCAGAAGGCATTTAAGAGTCAACCACATTGGGTGAGTGAGAAGTAACATACAGGCCAAACAGGGTAAGAATGGATAATGTCCTCCCCTGAAGGAAGTTAGTGAACCAACCTAAGGCAATCTTCACCTCAGGGTGCAGCACAAGTCAATTCAAAACTTCCAGGAGCAGTCTTCAGCTCAACATCAACAAGTTCCAACAAAACCCTCGCAATTTTAGACGACTTGCCCCTACTGCTGAGACCCCTGGCTCCCTGTGGTTGGTGCATTCTGGGTGTTAAATACATTTAAGTGAATCAATTTTGCAGAAAAGGTGTAAATCTGGGTCTTGGACTAGACCATTCTATGTACTTCCGGCATGTCCATGTGATGCCACGAAAGCGTGCGATCCAACGTTGCACCATGTGCAAAGTTGCAGTGGGGTTTTGCGATCAATTTTGAGCCACAGATTAATTGTACAGAACTCGTGCAATCAATGTGGAAGATTTGGACTATTTTCAGCGCCTGCCAGACACACCACATCCTCACTTGGCTGTGCTGTGTATTATGTTTGCTGGAACGGAGGCTGTAAAGTGGGCGAGGCTGCCGTGCGGGTGGAAGGCAGCAGGGGAGTGAGAGCGCAACCTGTGCGTTCTATCCAGTGACAGTGTATCTCGGGACATTGTATCCAGTGGCAGTGTATCCAGTGGAAGTGTACCTCGTGATATAGTATCCAGTGGCAGTGTATCCAGTGGCAGTGTACCTCATGATATAGTATCCAGTGGCAGTGTACCTCATGATATAGTATCCAGTGGAAGTGTATCCAGTGGCAGTGTACCTCATGATATAGTATCCAGTGGCAGTGTATCTTGTGACATTGTATCCATTGACAGTGTACCTCATTACATTGTATCCAGTGGCAGTGTATCCAGTGACAGTGTACCTCGTGACATTGTATCCAGTGACAGTGTACCTCGTGATATAGTATCCAGAGGCAGTGTACCTCGTGACATTGTATCCAGTGGCAGCGGCATCCGCTCCATGGCTCTCTGTGGCGCTCGGTACCCGCGGCTCCGCATCTTCTCGGCACTTAAGTGTGTCGCAGGTTGGAGGAACCACCGGCTTCAGCTCAAGGTACAGACGGAGGAGGTGTGCAGGGCGGGCCGCTAAACCGCAGCACTCCGATCGGCTGCAGTGTTCCCCGAGTTGACGCGCCCTCTCCCTCCCCCCGGCTGCCTTTAAAGGTGATCACCGCGAGTGGGTGAAGTAACCAAATTACTCCGCGTCCAAAAGTGGAAGCGCAGCCACCAGCCGGGCTCGCAGATTTCTAACCCGCTTAAATGATGTAAATGCTGAAACTACGTCTCTAAGGTTAATGCAAATTCAGTCATTTCACTTGACTTTCTAAAATCCAATCGAGCATTTGTAATTAAAATCATAGTTGTTTTTCTGTTACCACTTGTTGGGTAAAGGTTGAAGTTCAGTGCTGTCGTATTAACTATCTGACACGCGTCAAACTACAAGCACCGACTTTGTAAGTAAAAAGAAAAATCTGATGAGGTATGTGGGGAAGAGTGCTTTAACTTCCACTGATGCTGCAGAGTAGTTATAGCATAGTTTACAGCATTACGCCGATTTGTAACTGTAGAGCCAATAAGGTGAGTTAAGGCACAAACTCCCAAGTTAAACTGTGTTGGTTTAAAATTAATGGGACAAGAATTGGACAAATATCCTGCATCTTCTGGCTGTGAAGATAACACTGGCCTAAGTTTCTTTTTTATTACAACACGGGCCATTCAGCCCATCTAGTGTACACTGGATCCCAGGAGATTAATGCCATTTCCCTCAATATTTCCTTGTCTCTCTCTCTCTCTCTCCCATATTTATCAGCTCCCCTTTAATTCACTTACCACTTATCTACCCAAGGGGGCAATATATGATGGCCAGCACATCTTTGGGATGTGGGAAGAAACCAGAGCAGTTGATGGAAATGCATGTGGTCAGCGGGAGAATGTGCAGACAGTACCTGAGGTCAGAATTGATCATGTGAAACAACATTATTGACTGCTGTGCGCCCTTTAAGTGTTACATCTGTGAATTAGAAGGTAGCAGATATTGCCCACCATTATTCAAGAGGTGTGGGACAGAGGGGAAATGCTGGAAGTTGTTATTCAGGGTATGTTCAGAAGACCCTTTTTGAAAATAAATCAGTCTGATTGGACAGAATCAACATAGATTAATGAAAGGAAAATTATTTTTAACGAATGCAATGGAAATTTTTGATGCAGAAGCCAGAAGAATGGATGAGGAAAATGCAGTATGAAAAAAAACATTTGGTAAATCACTGCAGAGAAAATGGAATAATTTGAGGGTTTGGGATAAAATGAGGTAAAATGTTAGTGGTTAATGGAGAGAAATCCGTAAACAGCTGATTATTTTTTTGAGTGGGAGACAAAAGTGACTGTAGATGTTGGAACGTCGACAATTCTTACACATGCGCACATACTTCTTCCAGCAGATTGTTTTTGAGTTGGCGGACTGTAACCAGTGGAGTACTCGGAGAAGCTCCGTGAGGGGGCTGAGTGCAATGCAAACCTGGATGGGAAAGTGAACAGAGGAAGCAGGTGGGAAAATGGAAGTGAAGTTGTCCAAATGTGGGAAAAATATAAAGTCAGATTGATATGCAAGTCATTGGAGGCTTGAAAAAGTTGGCATTCAGTTAGACCTGTGCACGTCACAGGAAGTTAACATGCAGGTATCGTAAAAATCGAGGAAATCGGAGCAGAATTAGGCCACACAGACCCTCGTGCCCACTCCACTATCTGGCACATTTAGATAAGCAAGTAGGAAAGCAAATCGTATTAGAGCCTTTAGTAAAAGGGATTGGAAAATGAGACTAATTAAGTGTTAGTATATTTGTCGAAGACCTTGGTGATGCTACACCAATAGCACTGTTCTGGTCGCTGTATCTAAGGAAGGATATATTTGCCTTGAATAATCAAGTGGATTAATTTCTGGGATGAGCAAATTGTCGTACAAGGAAAGGTTGAGCGGTTTAGGCCTGTATTCCTAGGAGTTGGGAAGATTGGCTGGATCCTAACCTCGGGCTGTGTTTGAAGTTTACAACATTCTCCCAGAGATTGTGTGCGTTTTCCCCTGCATGCTTCAGTTACCTCCAGCTTGCCATAGATGTGCTGGTAGGTTAACTGGCCGCTGTCAATTGCCCTCGAGTGTAGGTAAGTGGCAAAAGATTCAAAGGGGAGTTGATGTGAGAGAGATTAGGCTACGTGGAATTATGGAGGGGCCATGGGACTGATAGGATTGCTCTTCTGGGTGCAGGCATGGATCTGATGGGTTGAATGGACTCCTGTAAATATAATGTAAGAATGAGATGTGATCTTAAAAAAAAAACGTAAGGTGATTGACCAGTTGGACTGGGAGGACGTTTTGTTTGTCTGGTCACTAAGACCTGAGGTGATCAACTTCTTGAGTTAAAGCTTTATGAATCAACCTCTGAGGGATGAGAATTGTCAACTTCTGAGTACACTCAAGATAGCAGTAGATTTCTAGATACTCGGTGATTCAAGGGTTGTGAAGGTTTTGCTGGTAGATGGGATTGTGCTAGACCTTACCAAATGGGGGATGGTGTGGAGAAGAACCATATGGCCTGCTCCTGTTCCCATGAAATTGAAACCATTCTGCATCAAATCTCAGCTTGGGTGTCAGTTATTTTGAGTTATGCTCAAAAATAAACACGGTTCACTACATTTCAAAGGGATCGCAATTTGGCCTTTACTGCAACTCTCAAATTTCATCCCTCCCTCTAACAGCTCTCTGTGGTGGTCACATTATAGCCAGTTGTTGAATACCCATTGACACATCTACAGCAACTGAAAGTCAAGTGGAGTTTGTTGTCATATGCACAAGTATGTGTATACACAGGTGTAATGAAAAACTTACTTGAAGCAGCATTACAGGCACATAGTCAGGTACACAACATTCACAAGAAAAACATAAGTTATACAAGAAAGAATACAATTAGACCAAAAAAAAGTCCATTGGAGTGCTAAGTGGTCATGGTGTTGCTATACTGAGGTAGTGATTAGGGTTTTGCTGGTTGGTTCAAGAACCAAATCGTTGAAGGGAAGTAGCTGATCTTGAACCTGGTGGTGTGGGACTTCAGGCTTATGTACCTCCTGCCCAGTGGCAGCTGCGTGAAGAGGGCATGGCCTAGATGGTGGGGACCTTTTGATGATAGATAAGATATCTATATTAGTCACATGTATATCGAAACATACAGTGAAATGCATCTTTTGCATAGAGTGTTCTGGGGGCAGCCTGCAAGTGTCACTACGCTTCCGGCACCAACGTAGCATGCCCACAACTTCCTAACCTGAATGTCTTTGGAATGTGGGAGGAAACCAGAGCACCCAGAGGAAACCCACGCAGACACGGGGAGAACGTACAAACTCCTTACAGACAGCTGCAGAATTGAACCCAGGTCGCTGGCGCTGTAATAGTGTTATGCTAACTGCTACACTACTGTGCCTGCCTTAAGGCAGATGTTGCCGCCTTATGGCAGTGCCTCATATTAGATACTACCGATGGTGGGGAGGGATGTGCCTGTGATGTATTGGACTGAGTCCAGTACTTTCTGCAGCTTCTTGTGTTCCTGTGCATTCAAATGGCCGCTGCAGACTGTGATGCCACCAGTCAGGATACTTTCAATAGTATATCTGCAGAAGTTTGTTCACTGAACCACTATTGTTAAGTTCTTCAATGTGTCAAGTTGCTCATCAGTAAGATTAAGAGTTTGTGGCTGTTGGAACCTCCTGGGTAGTTCATCTTCCCATTATCTAATGCAAACAAGCTACTCACAACAGAAATCATTTAAAAATAATTAATCTGGAAAATGTTTTACGTCTAAGACTATCCAACAAAATAATTGTTTCATTAAAAAAATAAACCTGAAGAAATTTACATTAATAAGTATTTTCTTAAATTAACCTGTAAGTGATTAAGGTAACCTAGCTGTTGCTCTTTAATACAGTAAAGAGCTTCTAAAGATTGAAAAGGATTCAGCTGAAACCAGTATACTGAATGGCTAAATTACTCTGACAGTGTTTATATTTAGTTAATTATTGTACTTCAGATTGTTCTTCATGGATTTTATTTATAAGCAACATTGTGCCAAGCTTTGCAAACAAAAAGGATCCAGTGATTAGTGGGAATCCGGATGCCTAGTCACCATTGTGTTTCTGACCTCAGCTGGGGTGATTACTGGTTTGTGCTCCCCACCGTGAGGAGAGGGACCTTATTTTACATGGATGGGGAGCATGCAATCTTATCTTTCTTGTGATGCATTCTCTGAACATGCAGACAGCCCACAGCAATCTTCAGAATTTGAACGTAAGAAGTGGTTGTCTGGTTGAGGGACCTGTGAATCTGTACCTCAGTTGGGAGTCGACACTCTCTGGTGAGGAGAGGAGGGCAGGGGAGAGGAGAAATGTGACACATGACAGCATGTACATAATTTAATTTTAGTTGTGTGTCCTTGCTAAATTTAACTTGTAAGCTACTCTCTCATTCTCTCTACCACATTTTTTTCTAGTGGCTTGGAATAAAGTGTCTTGTATACTTGATTTCTATTAATCAGTTTTCATGTAATTCGTCATGATTTTTACATGCAAGTAAAACCAGCTGTATAATGCAACAGGAATTGTGTCTAATATTTCTAATACCAATATAGGACACGGACATTGAATTTTAATGGTTGGCTGTTTTAACATTCCTTTACTGTCTATTATTAAATATTTCAGAAGTTTAATATATCACAATTGCTATAATTTCTATTCACCTTCATCTTCTTTGCATTTATCACTCTAAATTTACTACTGCTTTCAAATATATTTGTCACTGTTCAGTCTTTACTTAAACTTCTTGAATTCCAACCTCTTATTGATTTAGTTTCTGCCACTTTCTTATTTTCTTCCTATGTTATTATTTTGACCCTTAATATATTCTATTCCTACCGCATCTGTGTCTGTGTACATTTATTGTTACCTCTCAGCAGTACCCTCAAACAAG
Source organism: Pristis pectinata (assembly GCF_009764475.1). Lineage (NCBI taxonomy): Eukaryota > Metazoa > Chordata > Chondrichthyes > Rhinopristiformes > Pristidae > Pristis > Pristis pectinata. The sequence goes on from NC_067417.1 coordinate 41,127,319, forward strand.
TGATAGAAGGAAAATGCTGAGCTTGAATCAGGGCCTCCTCAACAGAAGACCTCCCAATGGTCCTAATGCTCATTGGTTTGATTTAACTACTAAACCACCTTCCCCACGTACCTGTATATAATATGGATCAGGCTCCCTGTACTGACCAGTGTAACCATTGGGCTTCAGCCCCATTGTTGTTTTAAAGGCATGTACCTGTTAATTCTATCAGCTACAATGAACGAAACTAATCCTTTTACATAAATGTAACTCTCTCTTCCCTGGGAGCTGCCTGGTGAATCTATATTTTCCATCCTTTTCCAGGACTCACCAACTTGTACTTAATACCCAGCCTAATGAAGACCTTGTACAAGTTTAATATTTCCTTCCTGCTTATGGCTGTTATATTGTCAATACATAAACCATGGATTCCATTTTTCCATTTGATGGTCTTACCTTTCAGTTGAAATTGTACCATTCTGTCACATAACACAACCATCCTTCTAGCCTCTCCTGCAGCCAGGTACATGATTTGCTTTACTTCCTAATGAGGTGTCATTTCAGAAAATTCAATGCTGTTCCCTCATTTACAAAATCCAAGCTACATCATAGAGACATAAAGCACAGAAACAGGCTCTCTGGTTCATGCTGACCATCTTTCCATTAGCCTTTTGGATTATTTTCTGTATCTTAACACACTCTGGGAAACTTAGTATGTCGCAATTTTTCTGTTAAGGAGTGCAAACTCTCTTCTCTTTAATTTCAATCCCTCAGAATAGCTCCCCATCCAGAAGGCAATGTTCCATATCTTTCCATTTGCTAATATATCCACCATATACCTCACATATCCACCATATGGCATCTTAGCAACGGCCTTTTGAAAACCAAAGTAAAACAGGTGGTTTCAGATAATCTGTATGGCTTATTAGGTGGGACCAGCCTGTCAAAAATTTTGTTCCTGGATCCAGATTAATTTTAGTTCCTTTAGGTGATAGTGTCACATTCCCATCAATGAATGAATGCCTCATCAGCTTGCCTTGACCCAGTCTATACCCGAGACAGGAGAGAGCCTTTGCTCTTCCCTTCAGAAATTTGGATTCAGGGTAACATCTCGGAATTTATTAATAATTGGCACTTTGTAATGAAGTGCCAACATTAATGGAGAAGGAAATTAGTACCATGCAACCTCAAGTGATCGCATCCATTTTGCAAATCCAGGTTTTAATATTTTAGGGACATAACCGGAACCTATTCTTCTGCAGCAGGTTGCATCGACAGGGAATATGAAAGGGCTGAAATTGGAACTGTTAATTTTAATGTTTTTTATTTCTTCTGCAGTTTTGTTCATTTGTGTTCCTGAAGGTGGTGATCTGGCCTATGGAGATAAGGATGAAAATTTAAAAACAAAATGCAGTTGCTGGAAATCTGAAGTACAAATAGAAAATGCTGGAAACACTCAGTGGCTCAGGCAGTGTCTGTGGAGAGAGGAGAAAGTTAAGTCCTGGTTTGAAAACTCTTCCACTCTATTTCTCACCCCACAAGCGCTGCCTGGACTGCTGAGTGTTTCCAGCGATTTCTTGTGGAGATAGGGATGCAGGAATCTGATGTGCCATTTGTCATGCGAGTCCAGACACGAGTCCCAGTGGGCAGATCGACATGGAGAGCATCAGTGATGCAGACTTCACAAGCTGTAGTTTGGAATCAGGAGTGGAAATGACTGTACGCTGGACTTCCCCCTTCCCCCAGCTGGCATCAACAAACTGAACATGGATTGTAGGTCTAATTAGTTCCACACTGGGCAATTTAATTCCTGCAGATGTGGATAGGATTTTCTCCTCATGTTGCCAACCTGATGAAAGGGTAAAGTGAGGGGAGAAAAAACTTTTCTTTAAAAGGAAAAGCAATCATAAGGGCCAATGAATTTTGAGAGGTTTGTCTAAATGCTTTTTTTTTCTCTCTCTCCTCAGAGATGTTTGAATAAGAATGTTACAGATGCCCTGCAAGCAGTAGCGGGAGCTGACAACGTTTCCACATCAACTGCAGTGCGGGAGCAGCATGGAAAAGATGAATCATACCATGGGTAGGAGTTTGAGCCTTCGTATTGGAAAAATATTGTGGTTTTAGAGCTCCTCTTAAATCAATTCACTGGAATTTGGAAATTGGAAGATTTATGGTTACTGGGAAGTCAGATGCTGTGTGCAATTTTTAGCTTGTGTGGATACAACTCCTTTGGCATTGAAAATGCCCCAAGTCACCTCATAGGAGAGTTATCAAACAACAATTGTCCCAGAATCTGGCTACCTGAGTTCACCATACAGTATGTATCAGTTTCAGGTCCACTTGGGGTCCATACCCTGATAGAACACTTGCGTTGGGTTGGTTCAATACTTTATCTAGGTCCAGATGTGGTAGGTGTTCAGTATTACCACCCGTGTCCTCTGTTCTGTCAATGTGCAGCACAGCTGCTCTTTTTCTTCCCACTTTTCTGCAAATGTCTCAGTGTTGGGTTGGGCACAGACAAAGTTGAAAGCACTTGGGTTCAGGTCATGGTTTAATATTGCTGTGGAGTAGACCTCTATACAGGCACTGATGGAGGTATTAAGGACAGATGACCACACCCATAGTCAGTAAGTTCTCGGGGGGGGGGGAGAGAGAGAGGAAGGGCAGACCCAGAGTAACACTCTACATTCCAGAGAGATTAACCATCTTTGCTCCCCAAGGTGGGCAATAGGGAATTTTAAAATAATGCAATAAATTAATATTTAAAATATATCCTGAACTAGACTGCAACAAAACAAATTGTTCCAAACTGCACCATGTTTGAGCAGTTTGTTTACGTGATTCCATGTCAGTGAGAGCTTTTTTTCCAATGACGTTTTGAGTCCAGAGAGTACTTTTTCTTCCACTTAACAAATTGTTGTGATCCAGAAAGGACAGTAAGAGCAGATTAAATAATAAGTCCCAAAGGGAATTGGGCAAATGCTTGACTGGGTAAAAAGCAGAAAGTGGTTGTGATCGAACCACTCCACCAAAGAACTGACTAGGGCACAATTGGCTGAATGAGTCCTGACTGTGCTGGATCATCCTTGCCTTTGTTCATGATTGCATATATGTTAGGAGTGTGTCTTTGACAGTATTAAGGTTCTGCCAGAAAGTGTGACATAAGGAGTGTGTTTTCCTTGAACATATACCATTGGTGTGCAGTCTTTCATTGGTCACTAAGTGAACCTAGTGAAACCCGATTTGAGGTGCCATTCATGTAAGCCATTTACTTCAGAAGTATCAGGGAAGCCAGGTAGCCTTTTGTCTATTCAAATCCTGTTCACTCTGACCAAATGAAAACTTCGTAACAATCTAAAATTAAACCTGGTGGAATTCATTCAGCCAGGTGACCAGACAGACCCAATAAAATTGGATTCACTTGGCCATACTTGTCACACAACCAAAGGGACTGAAACAGATGCGCTAGTGAATTACTCAATTCTCTTTGTGGGACCCTGCAATGCAAAAAGAGGTTGCTTCATTTCCAAAATTACAACAGTGCCTACAATTCAGAGGTTCAGATGGTTTGTGTGACCCAAGATCATGGAAGGCAATGGATAATTTCAAGTCCTCCCTCCCTTCCTCTCACTTCTCCCAAAGCTCCAGAAGCCCGAAAGGTGGCCAGATCCAACTGTTTCTCAGGTGGGCCTGGGAAGTAGGATGTTGGGCTACGCTGCATTTATTTTATGTCTGCCAAATGAGCACAGCATGGCCCATTGCTAGGTCTAGATCTTCAAGATGCCCTTCTTGTGGACTAAAGTGTCATTGTAACAACCACTTCTATTTGTATAGCACTTATAAAATAACAAAATAATGATATATCCCAGAGGTGAAGCCACACAAAAACAGAAGCAGAGCGAAAGACAGGAATTATCAGAATAATTCAGGAGGAGGGAGGAGGTTAAGCCCTGGATGACTGATTGTGTTCCATGATAATTAGTACTGAGTCTACGTGAAGAATAATGGGTTGCTACTTGTACTTCAGAAAGCAATATTTAAATGTTGCCCCCTTTAAATTGAATGGTTATCAATGTATTTCTCTGTGTAAATGAAGCTTTTGATTAATGTGACTAGTATTTGGAATATTGATCTGATGAACCCATGTGTTATCTACAATGTCTCTTTGCATGTGAAGGTGCAAACCTCCAGATGTCGTGGTGTGGCCACAGAACGTGGAGCAGGTCAGCAGACTGGCTGCAATCTGTTGGGCGAACGATCTTCCCATCATCCCTTTTGGTACAAGCACAGGGCTGGAAGGAGGCGTCGTTGCCGTGAGGGTAGGTACAGTTACATTAACGTGATAGAACTTTATATGGAGACTAAAAGTTATTTAGTCCAATCTGAAACTAGTGTCTTAAATCTAAACACAGCAAACTACAAAGGCATGAGGCACATACTGGCTGTAGTAGGTTGGGAAATCACCTTAAAAGATATGATAGTAAACCAGCAATAGCTAACGCTTAAGAATTGAACATGTAGTTTACTGCAAATATATATCTCTTTAAGGCACAAAACTCCCACAGGTAAAAAGTCCAGTAACAAACAAAGGAAGTTAAAGATAACCTTAGATTAATGGAAAAGGCTTGTAATGTTGTCAAAAAGAACAGCAAGCCTGAGGATTGGGAACATTTCAAATTTTATTAAAGGAAGATCAACAAATTGTTAAAGGAGGGGAATGTAGAATACAAGATGAAAGAAAAAAAAGACTAAAATATCCTTCTGTTTTGTAAAAAGTAAAAGAGATTAGCAAAAGGTAATGTGGATCCCTTACAGACTGAGAAAGGAGAAATTATATTGAGGAATAAGGAAATTGCAAGGAAATTAAACGTTTTGTGGATACGCTGGATGTCATTTTCCAAAGTTCCATACATTTGAGAACATTCCCACAGATTAGATGGTAGTGAATGTAATCCCATTATTTATGAAAGGAAGGGGAAAGAAAAGGTGGGAATCACACAGCCTGTCATCTGTAGGAGGGAAAATCCTAGCATGTGTTAAGAAGGAAATAATAGCAGAGCACTTGGACATTAATGATAGGATTAAGCTGCATCAGCATGGAGTTATGAAAAGGAAATAGTGTTTGACAAGTTCTGCCAATGTTTGGAGGTATAACCAATAGAACAGAAAAAAGGGTACCACTGAATGTGGTGATTTGAACTTTCAGAAGACCTTTGAGGTGCCACACGAGATTATTAAACAGAGTACATGGGATTGGGGGTAATATACTGAGAATGGGTTGATAGATGGAATACAAGGAAAACAAACAACTGGGTCGTTTTTTGGGCTCAGTGCTGGGGCCGATGCTGTTCAGGATCTATATCAATGATTTGGATGAACAGTTCAAGCTTAAGGATCTAATCCTCCGGACAGTCAGCATGGCTTTGTGCAGGGCAAGTCATGTCTTTACTAATTTGATTGAGTTTTTCCAAGGAGGTGATGAAAGTGATTGATGGTAGAGCTGTGGATGTTGTCTACATGGATCTTATTAAGGCATTTGACAAGACCACTGATGGTAGGCTCAGCCAGGAGATTAAGTTGCATGGGATCCACAGTGACTTGGCTGTTTGGATTCAGAATTGGCTTGCCCATAGAACACAGGGTAGCGGTCAAGGGGACTTATTCTGGTTGGAGGTCCGTGACTCGTGCTGTTCCACAGGAATCTGTACTGGGACCTCTGCTGTTTGTGAGATATAGAAAGAACTTGGATGAAAAGATGGATGGGTGGGTTAGTAGGTTCACAGATGATACAAGGATTGGTGGTGTTGTGGATAGTGTACAAGATTGCCAAAGGATACAGCAGGATATAGATCTGTTGCAGATATGGGTGGAGAAATGGCAGATGGAGTTTAATCCGGCCAAGTATGAGGTTTGCACTGTAGGAGATCAAATGTAAAGAAATAGTACACTGTTAATGGCAAGACCCTTAACACCATTGATATACAGAGGGATCTTGAGGTCCAAGTCCATAGCTCCCTGAAAGTGGCTGCACAGGTGGATAGGGTGGTAAAGAAGGCGTATGGCATGCTTGCCTTTATTAGCTGAGACACTGAGTTCAAGAGTCAGGAAGCTGTGTTGCAGCTTTATAAAATTCTAGTTAGGCCGCATCTGGAGTATTGCTTTCAGTTCTGGTCCCCCCATTATAGGAAGGATGTCACAAAAAAGTTCTGCAGATGCTGGAATCTGAAGCAATCCACAAAAAGTGCTGGAGGAACTCAGCAGGTCAAGCAGCATCCATGGAGGGAAATAAACAGTCGACGTTTCAGGCTGAGACCCTTCATCAGGACTGGAAAGGAAGAGGGCAGAAGCCAGAATAAGAAGGTGGGGTGGGGGGGGGGGGGGAGGGGGAGGAGCGCACGCAGGCAAGGGATAGGTGAGTTCAGGTGATAGGTGAGTTCAGGTGAGAGGGAGATGGTTGGTGGGTGGGGGAGGGGGGCAGAAGATTTAATAAGCTGAGAGGCGGTAGGTAGAAGAGGCAAAGGGCTGAAGAAGGAGGAATCTGGTAGGAGAGGCCAGTGGACCATGGAATAAAGGATGGGGGAGGGGAGGGGAGGAGAGGAGATGGGCAGGTCATCAAGGCAGGGAAGGGAACCACAGGAATAAGGGAAGACCAAGGAGTTGGGGGGGGGGGGTGGTGGAAGAAAAAGAAGGAGCGGGCTTACTGGAAGTTAGGATGTGGAGGCTTTGGAGAGGATGCAGAAGAGGTTTACCAGAATGCTGCCTGGATTAGAGGGCAGGTGCTATAAGGAGAGGATGGACAAACTATGGTTGTTTTCTCTGGAGCAGCGGAGGCTGAGGGGAGACCTGATAGAAGTTTATAAGATTATGAGAATAGAGGGAGTAGCCAGCAGTGTCTTCTTCCCAGAGTTGGAATGTCTAATACTAAAGGACATGCATTTAAGGTTAGAAAAGGTAAGTTCGAAGGAGATGTGCGGGGCAAGCTTTTTTACATAGAGCAAGGCGGGTGCCTGGAATGCGCTGCCAGGGGTGGTGGTGGAGGCAAATATGATAGAGGTGTTTAAGAGGCTCTTAGATAGGCACGTGAATGTGCAGAGAATGGAGGGGTATGAACAACTGGTTAGGAAGCTGTGGGCATGCTACGTTGGTGCTGGAAGCGTGGTGACACTTGCGGGCTGCCCCCAGAACACTGTACGCAAAAGATGCGTTTCACTGTGTGTTTCGATGTATATGTGACTAATAAAGATATCTTGTATCTTGTATTGTGTAGGTAAAAGGGATTGGTTTAGTTAGATGTTTAATTACTAGTTCAATTAGTTCAGCACAATATTGTTCCTGTGCTGTCCTGTATCCAAATTTGCCGATGATACTAAGCTGGCAGTATCATGGACTGAGGTGGATGTAGAGAGGCTTCAATGTAAATACACAGGATAAGCAAATGGATGAGAAATGCAGATGGAATACCATGTAGAAAAAATTGAGGTCGTCTACTTTGGCAGCACTAATAGAAAGGTGGAGGGTTTGTAAAATGATGAGAGATTGGAAGGTGTTGGTGTTCAGGAGGACTTGGATGTCCTTGTACATGAATCACTGAAAGTTAACCTGCAGATACGGCAAACGATTTCGAAGGCAAATGGCATGTTTATTACAATAGGAAAATACGCCTTATTGCAATTAGATCTGGCCCTGGTGAGGCTGCAAATGGAATATTATGTACAGGTCTGGCCTCCCTATCTAACCAATGGATTGATTGCTACAGACAGAGTGGAGCAAAAGTTCATCTGATGGGTTTCTGGGTTGGTCCTCTGAGGAGAGATTGGGCATACTGGGCCTATACTCTCTTGAGCTGAATGAACAGAGCTAGTCTCATTGAACCATGACACGGTACGTGCAGGGCTGATGTTTCCACTGGCTAGATGTATTGGTATCGGTTTATTATCGTCACTTGTACCGAGGTGCAGTGAAAAGCTTGTCTTACAAACCGATTGTACAGCTCAATTCATTACACAGTGCAGTTACATTGAGTCAGTACAGAGTGCATTGATGTAGTACAGGTAAAAACAATAACAGTACAAAGTGTGACAGCTACAGAGAAAGTGCAGTGCAATAAAGTGCAAGGTCACAGCAAGGTAGATCGTGAGGTCATTGTCCATCTCATTGTATAAGGGAACTGTTCAATAGTCTTATCACAGTGGGGTAGAAGCTGTCCTTAAGTCTGGCGGTACGTGCCTTCTACCCGATGGAAGAGGGGAGAAGAGAGAATGTCCCGGGTGGGTGGGGTCTTTGATTATGCTGGCTATTTCACCAAGACAATGAGAGATTGTCCAAGGAGGGGAGGCTGGTGTCCGTAATGTGCTGGGCGTCCGGAACCAAGGGTCACAGTCTCAAAATGAGTTGTTGATTCAAGACCAGGATGAGAAGAAACACCTTCACTCAGTGAGTGGTGAGTTTTTGGAGTTCTTTACTCAAGAAGGTTGTTGAGGTTCAGGAACTGTGTCTGTGCAACAGTGATTGATCATAGTTTGAGTATATGAGGGAATGAAGGGATACAGGTTTAGTAGAGGAAAAGGGCACTGGGGTAAAAGATCAGCTGTGATCATAATGAATGGTGCAGCAGGTGGGAGAGGGTGGAACACCTTCCTCTGCTCCTCTTGCCTTCTCGTGATCTGTCTGAGGGAGATGTAAATGGAAGGAAATAAATGAGAGCAGAGGAGGAAGAATAAAAGTGAGCACTGGAACTTTGAGAGATGGAACAGTGCAGTTGCTGGAAATGCTCAGCAGATCAGAAGGATGAAGGATTATTGACCCAGGATGTTGCCTTTGACAGGGTACATGCAGAGCTGATGTTTCCACTGGCTAGCTGTCCATAGATGCTTCCTGAACAGCTGAGTGTTTTAATGTCACTACTACTTCATCCAGCTCTGACCTCTCTTTTCTTGGCCTCTTTAAAATGTTCCAATGATGCCCAAAATGGACTTTGGGTGTCAGGAGGTGAGTCACTCACTATAGAATATTCAGCCTCTTACCTATTTATGTGGTGGGCCCAATTGAGTTTCTGGCCAATGGTGACCCCCCCCGCCCCCCCAACAATGTTGATAGTGATAGTGTTATTGAATGTCAAGGGGAGGTGATTAGATTCTCTCTTGTTGGAGTTGGACTTTGCCAGGCCCTTTTGTGGTACAAATGTAACTTGTCACTTATCAGCCCCTGTCTAAATGTTGTCCAGGGCTGCTGCTTGTGGGCATAGACTGCCCAGTGAACATTCTTGCTTCTGACCTTGTGGAAGGAATGACATTGCTGAAACAGCTGCTTAAACACTGCCCTAAGGATCTCCTGCAGAGATGACCTGGGGATTGGATGGTTAACCCTCCAACAACCACAGCTACTGTCCTTTCTGTGAGGTATGTTTCTAGCCATCGGAGCTTTTCCCTCTGTGCCCATTGACTTCAGTTTTACCAGGGCTTCTTGATGCCTCAGTCAGTCAAAAAGTGCCTTGATGACAAAGGCAGACTCTTGTACCGCACCTGGAATTCACCTCTTTGGTCAGTGTTTGTACCAAGGCTGTGCAGAAATCATTCACATGGTTCTGGTGAAACCCGAACTGGGGATTGATCGGTTATTGGTGAGTGCGTGCTGCTTGATGGCACTGTTGCCAACAGTTAAGAGTAGACTGATGGAGCAGTAGTTAGCTAGATTGGATTTTTCCTGTTTTTTTTGTGAGAGCAGGCCATACCTGGGCAAATTTCCACATTGTTGGATGGATGCCAGTGTTACATCTGTACAGGCACAGCCTGGCTATCAACACAGCTGGATCTGGAGGGTGGGTCTTTATTTACCACTGTAGCTGGATGTTGTCTGGACCAATAGCCTGTGCTGTATCTAGTGCTGTAAGACACTTGATATTACATGCTTAACAGCCTATTCCCTCTAAAGAACTCCTGTTCTTCGTAAATATGTATAATTGCTTTTAATACTATATTTACTAAATTTTCCAAGAAGAAATGCCAATCACAGTTTCAAAGCACTCGCTTATTATTCTGTTCAAAGTAACCAGAACAATACTTTGACACTTCAAGGTGATAATTTAACACCAACTTCCTGACGGACATTTACTGGGCAGCTGTTCACTGGTATCCAAGTAATGTCTCTGCATACCACAGGCTGAAATTATGCATCTAGTATGTAGGTGAAGCTGCTAGCTTCTTGTGTCAATGCGTTGGTGCATTAATTGCTTTCTACCTGCACTGCTAGCTATAGCTGAGTGAGTGATTCTCTCTCTCAGTACATTGTCTATCTGACCAGTGGATAATCCTCTGTGGTACACCCTCACAAACTGAGATCCTTGCAGCCTCAGGCTAAAGCTTTGCTGGAACTCAAAGGAGGTGTGGCTCCCCAGACATTCAGTGCACAGGGTCACTGGTAAGTGAGCACTTCCTGGAGCTCGTGAACCAACTCCCCAACCGAGGGAAAATTGCTTTGTGGGCCTCTCGGGAGAGAGAAAGAGCAAACTGACAGAAAAAAACTGGAGTGGAGCCCAAAGGCAGATGGACTAGGTCAAATTCCAGCATCTCCTGCGACCAAGCTGGTTCCAAATGGAACGCTCTGCATTCCTTTGATCCCAGCCAGGGAGGTTAGCGGAAGGAGTTAGAGGCATCTTGACATTTGGATAAATCTATAAATACTGTTTATAGAAGGAACCTGGACAGGACACTCCAGTCTCACATTACAGCATTAACACAACATGGGAGGCAGCAGGTACAGGGTGATAAGTCCATTTTGGTGTTCAACATGGAGTCAATCATCAAGGCAAACACCACTGCTGTACAGTGCAGAAGGCGCCATGGTCCAGTGGTGTTGATTCTGTGGTCTGTGTGCTTCAGACTTGAGACGGCCCTGAACACAGCCTGAAGGAAAATAACTTCCAGGGTCAAGGTGTTGTCAGCATTTGCACAGGTTGAATACATTATGGTATTTATTTTACCAAATGCAAGAGAGTTAGGAAGGGTCAATGCAGTACGTTGTGTCTGTGTTTTTAGGTACCCATTATGTGGAGAACTGTGGTAGGTGAGATGGTGCTCCCTCTCACAAAGCTTAGGTATCATTCAGTTGTTTGAATCCATACCAAGACATTGATGGTGGAGACTACAGACTGTTCTCAGGGATGAAAAGTGAGGAAAATAGATCAGAGCTTATTTGTGCACCCAGATATACTGGTGGTTAAACTGGATGTCTGCATGCTGTCTTCTAGCTGGATTCTACTTGGCACGGTGGGTTGACAAGTTGTTTTGGGGGAGGAAGACCCATCAGGAAACTCCAGCTGTGACATATCGGCCCTACCAGGTTGTGACGGCATTCCTTCTAGGGATTGTAACAATAACTCCTAAAAGAAATTAAATCTATTCTTGCTAGCTATTGTGTATGTCATTATGTGTATCTGAAATGTTAACTCTAATTCTGTTTCTGCAGGTGCTGCCTCACCTGCTGAGTGTTTCCATCAATTTTCTGTTTTTTTTTAAATTTCAGATTTCCAGCATCTGCAGGTTTTTGGTTCTCAATCACAAGTATCTGGTTGTTTCCAGCTCCCATTGAATTAATTGCATGTTTACAGACTGGGTGGAGCCCTGAGCTTCTATAGGTGGGGCTCCTCAAGGATGTAAATATAGTTATTCCCACAGTCGTAATTACAATGTACCCCAATGTAAAGCCAAAACAATGAGAAAAGTATTACTTTGTGCCATGTTATTAATGTACAGATGAGGAGGCTTTCTGATGTGGATTGAACAGGCCAAATATTTCACATCAAATGGTCCTCTGAATCTTGGTTGCTGGCAGAAGATGAGCTTCCAACCTTGCCTTAGCATCAGAAATCAGATCTACAACACTCAGTGGTGGAATTAAACCGACTTGTTTGATTCAGATCTTGAGTGCGGGGGTTTGAGTTGGCACTCTCTCAGTCTGCCTCTCAGAAATGAGCAGTCCTTGGTCCTGAGCCACATCCCTGATTGGCGATGGAGGTTTAACTGTTGAACAGCTCAAGGCAGTTCTGTTCTCGTCCCCATTCCACACCGATATGTCTGTCCTCAGCGTCTTCCACTGCCAGGGTGAGGCTAAACGCAAACTAGAGGAATAGCCTCTCATATTCCACCTGGGTAGTCTACAGCCCAACGGCACGAACACTGAATTCTCCAGTCTCAGGTAACTGCTCCCCCTCTGTCCCTTTTGTCTCTCCTCCTGATCTACCCAATTTCTCCTGCGCACACCCAACCCCACCGCCAGCCCCCCGTCACCATGTTTCTTTCCCGTCCTCCATTCACTCCCGTCTGCCCATCACCCACACACTCCTCCCACTGGGTCCCCTCCTCTACTGTTCCCATCTGCTCTCCCCACCTCCCCTTATTTGGTTCCATGCTCCACCTTCCTGTCCTATCAGATTCTATCTTCTGCAGCCCTTTGGCACCTCCACCCATCACCTCCCAGCCTCCTCCATCTGCCTATCACCCCTCCTCACCTGGATCCACCTATCGCTTGCCAGCTGTTGCTCCACCCCTTCCCCTCACCTTGTTATACTGGCTACGTCCCTTCTTTCTTTCAGACCCGAAGAAGGGCCTCAACCCAAATGTCGACTGTCCATTTCTCTCCACAGATGCTGCCTGACCCACTGAGTTCCTCCAGCATCTTGTGTGTTGCTCCAGGTTCCAGCATCTGCAGTCTCTTGTGTCTCTGTTCTCATCCTGCTGGACATTTTTTGTCTTTAAAGAAAATGAACTGAGTCCCTAACACAAAAAAAAATGCCATTTCAGTAACACAGTTATTCAGATGTCAGGAACAGTTTACACCTTGGGGGTTGGTGGGGGTGGGCGGAATTTAAAATCCTTTCTAATTTTCCCCCATTCCCATTGCTTTCTTATAGTTGGCCGTTTTGTTTTTCATTCTGTCCGTATTCTTACCTTTTTCTTTCTTTCTTTACAATCTGAATTGGAGATTTAGGCCCAGGAATGGTTATTGCCCGTTTAAGTCTGCCTGATAAAATATTTCACAAAACCTGCTTAGTGGTATAGTTCAGAATTATATCTGTTTATGTCCACCTTTACCCCATCTCCCTGGATATCATGCCTAACAAAAAAAATCTACCTCCTTCTCAAAGCTTTCAACTGACCAAGCAATCATGGTCTTTTGGGGAAAGGAGTCCAAATTTCCATGGAATTTGCTCCTTCTAACTTCACTCCTGAATTTTAAGACAGCCCCCTCCTTACTCCACAGTCGCCTGTCACACTTTGATCTGATCGCAGCCCCAACAGCCTCCAAAACAGAAAGTGAAAACAGCCAGGTTTATGGAGCATGCCCTCATAATTTAACTCTCCCAGAGCTGGGATCTGTGTGGTGAAGCTTGTCTGTATGCTTACCGAACACCATGCTACTGATGGAGTCTGACCGTCCTCTGAAAGCATCACTGCCTCACTTTTGTATTCCTACACTCGGAGATGAAGGCCGGGATTCCATCAACCTTTCTAACCCCACGCACTACTTTGAGTGGCTTATGTCCTTGCATAAACAAAGCCACTTTGCCTCCTTCTGATCAAATCAACAACTTCTTTCCCAAGAGGAACTAGGAGTGGAAAACCGCGTAGTGCCCTCGGTTTGGTAACCCACTGCCTTCATTAAAGGGGACCAGCCTTTACCTGCTTTAAGAAATGCAAGCACCTTCTTGAGTCGTGCAGTCTGAGGGAGACACAGCGCAGAAACAGGCCTTTCGGCTCAGCAAGTCTCTGCTGACTATCAACCACCCGTTTACACTAATCCTATGTTAATCCTGTTTTATTCTCCCCACATGCTCGTCAGTTCCCCGCAGATTCTGCCACTCACCTACACATTAGGGGCAATTTACAGGGGTCAATTATCCTAGCAAACTGCGCATCTTTAGGATGTGGAAGGAACCCAGAGCACCCAGAGGAAACTCACGTGGTCACAGGGAGAATGCACAAACTCCATGCAGGGGTCAGGATCAAACCCAGGTCTCTGGAGCTATGAGGCAGCAGCAGTATTAGGTGTGCCACTGTGCTGCTCTGTCAGATAGATCCTGCTTCACTTCAATGGTCTCCCTCTATTTACAATCAGAACGGATGCTGTCACACAAACTGAATTGTATCCAAGGCAAATAATTCCCTTGTTTTCCCCGATGCATTTCTATAAATTATTCAGCAAAATATATCCAGCTATTCAGCTGGGTTTCTCTACAGGAAGTCCCACTCCCCATCCTCAGAACTTCCAGAACTGCTGCTGAATCATGCACTTTGTAATGACACCTTCCACCAATCCCTCTGTCTGCTTCTCACTTGTAGAGCACCATTTTAGACAGGAAGAACAACCAGCCCATCCCCACTAATAGCACAAAACTCATTCCAAAATAAGCCTTTTTTTTTAATTTATGGGAAACCAAAATGAACTGTAAACATGTGACAAACAGAACATTTTGCAAGCAGTAGCAGAATGTAATGTGTGGTTAAAATCTTTTTTTAACAAGTTGGGTCTTTATCACTATATTTTATAATTAATTCATGAGGACGTGAGTGTCATTGGCATAGCCAGCATGTATTACTCATCCCTAATTGCCCTTAAACCAAGGACTTCTGGGTCTTTTCAGAGGACAGTTAAGAGTCATCCATGTTGCTTCTGGTCCTGTGTCACACACAGACCAGACTGGTTTTAGTCTTCTGTCCTGTAGGTGCTTTCTTAAAGTTTCCTCCCACTACCTACTTTGCCTCTCCTGACGTTCTGGCCTCCCAATGGAGTCTGACTTCTGTGTTGCTGCTTTTCTCATCAGGGAGGAGTGTGCTTTGACCTCACAAAGATGGATAAAATCTTGGAGCTAAATACAGTTGACTTTGATGTGACAGTGGAGCCTGGAGTCACCAGAAAAGGCCTGAATAATTACCTTCGAGGCAGTGGTCTCTGGTTTCCGATTGGTAAGTTTGGCTTAATTGTGCCAATGAAACTGACCCTTAGCACCTTGGGACACCTGACCTCCCCACACATGGGACCGATAACCATCCACGTCCACAGAACCGAGTAACAGGTTGGAATTTCACACGTTATATTAGTAGACTGATTATCAGATTGACCCCTTCAGAAATTCCCACATCGATTTGCCAGCCAGACAAGGCCAGCAGCATTTGTGGCTGCAGCCCTTATCAGGCATTTGTTATTCTGCTGAGTGGAAAATTAATTATGGGATCTTGCTGTGTGAAAAATTAATGTGGCTTCAATGTCTGTCACGTGGTTATGAAAGGAATTTCACAGGTGAAGCCTTTCTCCAGTAAAGATATCATCTCCCCACTTACTGTGCAGTCCTGTTAGGTCACTGAGGTCAGATTACAAAGCCCAATTTAATGATAGACATCAACATCTTCTTTACAAAAGTAGCCATCCTATCAGTACTCGAATAAGTTATCATATCAACTAGGCAGTGAGAGGCATTTCTGAGCATTGATTAGGTGAACTGAAGTCCTTGCCAATGAGAATAAATACTGGGGGTCTACTTAGTATCCGAAGATTCAGACAAGATTTCTGTTGTCATTATAGTACCTGCAGAGACTGAGATTAATGACCTTGATTTTATAAATGAAAACAAAATAGCATATCTTCCTTCACAGTTTCTGCTTTCTACACAGCTTGATCCCAAATTGCATTAAATTATTTTCAAACTTGAAACTCTGTGAGAATAAAAAGAATCCCAAGGTTCTGTTACTCCATCAATTGTGTGGTCTGAGGTAGGTAAATTATCTCTGAACGTGTCTGGTATTGGAATGTCTACCCTTGCTCAGGAAGGGCATCAGCCAGGGAAATAGGGAACAGCTTGAATTCTCGTCGTTGGAAGCAGGAAACTAGCTGCTACATTGTGCCGTGCTTTGATTCTTAAAGGCACAAATACATTATAATTTACAAATTGTTTAAGAAATCAGTTAGTAGAGACAATAATTTGGATCACTGCCCCGGTTAACAAGGCATTCTTGTATAATATGTTGCGTTAGTGAAAATGTGAATCAGACCACCTTTATGTGGGTTGATTTAATAATCGAGAGGTCTGCAGTGGTTTAGATGTCACAGACTACATTTATTGGTAGCAGTTTATTCAAGTTGTCAGCTGCAGAGGGGTGCAGCCAGTGGAGCTGCTGCCTCACAGGTCCAGCGACCAGTGTTCAATTCAGGCCTCTGGTGCCTTCTGTGTGGAGTTTGCATGTTCTCCCTGTGACCATGTGGACTTCCTCTGGGAGATCCAGTTTTCTCCCAAATCTCAAAGATGTGCGTATTGGTAGGTAAATTGGCCACTGTAAATTTCCCCTGGTGAGTAAGTGTATAATGGAATGTGGGGAGAATAAAATGGGATGAGTCTAAATGGGTATTTGATGGTCAACATGGACTCAGTGGGCTGAAGGGCCTTTTTCTGTGTTGTATGACCTATGAATTTATAAATCTATATTACACTGATGTTTGTTAAAAATGAAGGTTTGCTAGACTGGGAGCCATTGGTGGGTGAATGGGGTTAAGGGAAACTCCTGTTGGGACTTTGCTGTGAAAATGGGAACCCATTCACGAGGAGGGACGTAGCAAAGTGAACTGGAGATGAGGTGCCTTCTGGTGACTCCTTAGTGATTCTCTTTTGTTCCACAGATCCCGGGGCAGATGCCTCCCTGTGCGGAATGGCTGCCACTAGTGCCTCAGGTACAAATGCGGTGAGATACGGCACGATGAGGGAGAACGTGATAAACCTAGAAGTAGTGCTAGCGGATGGGAGGATTATGTACACAGCAGGAGCGCAAAGGAGGTTCAGGTACTGAAAGCAATTAAAGCGTTAAATACTACCTCTTGTTAGATAGTATGGTATCTAACATAGCATTCTTTGCTCCCTGGAGGGGTGATCTCATTGAAACAAACTAAATTCTTATGTAGATGAGGGTAGATGATGTCTCATCCGGCTGAGGTATCTAGAACCAGGAGTCACAGCCTCAAAATAGGGGATGGGCCATTCAGGACAGAGATGAGAAGAAATTTCTTCACCCAGAGGGCAATGAATCTTTGGATTCTCCATCTAGGAGGGTTGTGGAGGTTTGGTCGCTGAGTATTTTCAAGACATTGATGGGTTTCTGGATAATTAGGGAATCAAGGGATGTGGGGCTAGTGCAGGAAAATGGAGCTGGTATAAAATATCAGCTATGCTCATGTTGAATGACAGAGCAGCAGTGAGGATTGAATGGCCTACTGCTTCTATTTCTTACATTCCTAATGTATTAGGAATGGATGATCTGCAGTTATCCTTGTGGAGCTTTGGAATTTATCAGTGAGTGAAAACAAATGGGTTACATCAGAGGCTCAGTTTCTCCGATGCCTCCCCGTCACACTCTCATCAGGCAGAATGTGGTGCTGCTAATTAATGTTGAGGTGTCCACCCAGGCTCCCAGTCAGATGGTTGTAGGCTCAAGCCCCACTCCCAGGTATTCTAGGCCGAGATCCCAGTGCAGCAATGGAGAAATGCTTGTTGCAGGTTCATCAGCCCTCTAGGAAAATGTAATAAAATGCAGCGTAACTTTGCATTTAACGTACAAATGTGTACTTCTACAGTTAAGCTTTGGAGTTTAAAAGATCACCTGTTGCTACTCAAAGAAAAGCAGTGGGGATCTCTGCAGCTATTTATCAATCAAGCAACATCTAAAATATGGAACACCTGATGAGTTACAGCAGACAATTTGTACCTTTTTTCATTAAATTGCCTGCCGTGGTTCCTGTATTAAAACAGTGACTGCAACACACTTTGGGACTTCCCACTGGTACTATGGACACCTTGCTTTCCTTTGGTTCAGTCAATGACTGGTCAAATGCACAGAGCCGAGGCAAGTGTGCATTACTGATGAGAAAGAAGGGCTTGCATTAATGGCCTGATGTGCATGATCCCACTGTGCTTTCAGACAACAACGTGAAGTTGGTGACGTCATGTGGAAGGACAGCAGACAGTCCCACAGATAGCGGTGACGTGCCGACCGGGTAACCTGTTTCCGTGACACCACGTGTGGGATAAATATCAACCAGCACATTCTTCTCTTGTTCAAGCTAGCATCATGGGGTCTTTTTGTCCATTGAAAGAGTACTTGGGGCGTTGTTCTGGTGCCTTTGCTGAGGAACAGCACCTCTGACAGGGTGGCACTCCTTCAGCATTGTGTCAGTGTCTCAATCTTGTCTCTCAACTCACTTTCTGAGTCGGAGGCAAAGTGCTCCCCACTGAGTCATCTGTTTTAACTCAAATTTGAATGACTCCATCAGCACTTTAACCTGTCCCAGTAGGAGAGAAGTGCTCAGCCTGTTGATGCATTGAGCTGCCTGGGAGAAACGTGTTGAGTGAACACTGTGATAAAACACTTTCTGCTGTAGGAAGACATCCGCCGGTTACAATCTGACAAATCTCTTCATTGGCTCAGAAGGAACTCTGGGAATAATCACCAAGACAACATTGCGTCTCTATGGAATGCCGGAAGCCATGGTGTCTGCAGTCTGCACGTTTCCAACAGTGCAAGCAGCTGTGGAATGCACGGTGCAAGTACTGCAGTATGGCATCCCCTTAGCAAGGATAGGTATGGCAATCCTTTGATATACAGTGTTATACTTGGGTACTAATAAACATGCTACGAGTGGGGGGGTGGAAACTGATAAAATATCACACTTATGAAAGAACAAATATTGCTGTGTACATAAAGTTCAGGATCTCAATCCACGTATTGCGTGGCCTGCAGATTGATCTAGTACTATCTCGACACATAGCCCATGAGCCATAGACTGCTGCAGTATGATGCAGTCAACACAGGGTGGCACAGTGGTACAGCTAATAGAGTCGCTGCCTCACAGCTCCAGTGACCTGGGTTCAATCCTGACCTCCGTTGCTGTCTGTGTGGAGTTTGCACATCCCTCCTGTGACTGTGTGGGTTTCTTCCAAGTGCTCTGGTTTCCTCCCACACCCCCCAAAGATTTGCGGGTTTGTGGGTTCATTACCCCAAGGATGTAGGTGAGTTGTAGAAGTGGGTGGGGAAAATAAAATGGGATTAGTGTAAACAGGTGCTTGATGGTCAGTGCGGACTTAATGGGGCGAAGCGCCTGTTTCCGTGCTCTCTGACTGAACATACCCTGTACATGTTTATTGGTACTGCACGATACAACCTGTAGCAACTCAAAGTGTTGTTTTTAATGTTTCACGTAATCCGTGTATTGGATATTGAGTTGAGTGTGACTGTAGGTCTTTAGTTGTTGCAATGAAACAGTTAATTGTCCATTTACAATGGAATATACAAATAACAGTTGTTGGTTGCCTCACCTTGAAACCTGCTCTGACACAATCCAGTTGGGGGAGAATGCATATCTTAAAGAAAAAATAATTTAAATTTTGTTTATTGAATGGTTTATATTTTTACAAAGGACATTTGATAAAATGCACTGATTTTATTCTTTAAAAGCAATAGTAAAGCAGTGCGGCAACATGCTGCTTCTAAGTTGAATTCGGGTCTGAGGGTCAGGCCTGCTGCTTTGTGTCCCAGTAATGGCTGACGTAATGTACAAAATGCTGCTGCTGCCGTTCCCTTCTCCCTCCGTTGTAATCGGATCCATCTGTGGATGGGGCCTTTGACTGAGCTGCCGTCACCAAACGGTGGGTTTGCTGAAAAAGATGGGAAAAGGTGGGGGTTAGCTGCTCATTCTGGGGGCCTGGCTACCAGCCAAGTGTGAAGAAGATAATCTGTGTGGAGCCTCAGGAGATGGGGGAGATCTTAAACAGTTTTTTTGCATCAGTATTTACTCAAAACTGGCATAGTGGATATGGAAGGAAAACAGGCAATAGTGTCATGGAACATATAGACATTGAAGAGGAGGAGGTGCTTGCTGCTTTACAGAGAATAAAGGTAGATAAATCTCCCAGGCCTGATAAGATATTTCCTTGGACATTGAGAGAGACTAGTGTAGAAATTGCAGGGGCCCTGGCAGATATATTTAAAATGTCCTTAGCTACGGGTGCGGTGCTGGAGGACTGGAGGGTAGCTCATGTAGTTCCGTTGTTTAAAAAATGATCTAAAAGTAAACCAGGTAATTACAGGCCAGTGAGCCTGACATCACTAGTGGGTAAATTATTGGAAGGTGTTCTGAGAGATCGGATATACAGCATGGCTTACAGATTAGGGATAGTCAGCATGGCTTTGTGCGTGGTAGATTGTGTTTAACGAATCTTGTAGAGTTTTTCGAGGAGGTTACCAAGAAAGTAGATGCAGGAAAGGCTGTGGATGTTGTCTACATGGACTTCAGTAAGGCCTTTGACAAGGTCCCACATGGGAGGTTAGTTCAGAAGGTTCAGACACTAGGTATCCATGGAAAGGTTGTAAACTGGATTCGAAATTGGCTGTGTGGGAGAAGACAGAGTTGTTGTGGATGATTGTTTCTCAGACTGGAGGCCTGTGACTAGTGGTGTGCCTCAGGGATCTGTGCTGGGGCCATTGTTGTTTGTTGTCTATATCAATGATCTAGATGATAATGTGGTAAATTGGATCAGCAAGTTTGCTGATGATACTAAGATTGGAGGTGTTGTGGATAGCGAGGAAGGCTTTCAAAGCTTGCAGAGGGATCTGAACCAACTGGAAGAATGGGCCAGGAAATGGCAGATGGAATTTAATGCAGACAAGTGTGAGGTGTTGCATCTTGGAAGGACAAATCAAGGTAGGACATACACAGTAAATGGTAGGGCACTGCGGAGTGCAGAGGAACAAAGGGATCTGGGAGTTCAGATACATAATTCCCTGAAAGTGGTGTCGCAGGTAGACAGGGTTGTAAAAAAGGCTTTTGGCATCCTGGCATTCTTAGATCATAGTATTGAGTACAGGAGTTGGGATGTTATAGTGAGGTTGTATAAGACATTGGTGAGGCCAAATTTGGAGTATTGCGTGCAGTTCTGGTCACCTAACTATAGGAAGGATATTTGTAAGATTGAAAGAGTGCAGAGGAGATTTACTAGAATGTTGCCAGGTCTTCAGGAGTTGAGTTACAGGGAAAGACTGAACAGGTTAGGACTTTATTCCTTGGAGCGCAGAAGAATGAGGGGAGATTTGATAGAGGTTTACAAAATTATGAGGGGTATAGACAGAGTTAATGTGAGTAGGCTCTTTCCACCTAGATTAGGAGAAATAAGTACGAGGGGACATGGCTTTAGGGTGAAAGGGGAAAAGTTTAGGGGGAACATTAGGGGGATCTTCTTCACTCAAGGAGTGGTGGGAGTATGGAACGGGCTGCCGTCTGATGTAGTAAATGCGGGCTCACTCTTGAGTTTTAAGGATAAATTGGATAGATACATGGACGGGAGAGGTCTGGAGGGTTATGGACTGGGTAAATGGAACTAGAGGAATACCATTTTGGCACAGACTAGAAGGGCTGAATGGCCTGTTTTCTGTGCTGTAGTGTTCTATGGTTCTATAACAGGACAGGTGTGTGAGGTGTGGGGTCTCTGTGCAGAACCTATTGTTCCCTTCCGCCCACTTTAAATTTAGTCTTTCATGTTTCCTTCCAAAAGTTGTTTTACCCGACAAGACGCTGTGGATCTGGGAAGGGTGAGGGTGAGTGTGGGTGAGGTTCGTGGTGCAGGCGGGGGTGTTGTTGATGAGTGCTGTGGGGTGTGGACACATGCAGGGTGGGCAGATGACCATTTGGTGGGGGGGAGGGGCTTGGACAAGTGGGGGGAGGGTCATTGTGGACCCCCCCCCCCCGCAGTGCGAGGGCAGTGGTGGTGTTGGTTGGACAGTTGTAGGAGGGGTGCATGTGTGTGGAGGGTGAAGATTGCCAAGGGATATTTAGTTTGGTGCAAAGTTATTGAGGACATTGGGTTGTGAGCTACATTACCACTGCAACTATGTAAAGGTTCTAAATAGAATAATAGAACAGTACAGCACAGGAAGTAATTAAATTAGTAATCAAATGCCCAACTAAACTAATCCCTTCTGCCTGCACAATGTCCGTATCCCTCCATTCTCTGCACATTCACATGCCTATCTAAGATCCTCTTGAACACCTCTATCGTATTTGCCTCCACCAGCACCCCTGGCAGCGCATTCCAGGCACCCACCACTCTCGGTGTAAACAAAAATTTGCTCCGCACATCTCCTTTGAACTTGACCTCTGTTGTAGTGTTTGTAAAATCTAATCTTAGCATCAAGTGCACTTCCAGAACAATTCATGTTACAAGAAGTATGGTAAAACTCCATAATCCACCCTGACGTTGTTCTGACATTTGTATGACGTTATGGGCCTTTGACTTTTTTAAAATGTAGATTGGAACCATTTCTGTACCAGCTGCTTTACTCAGTGGTTTCAATATCAGTTTTCTTTTTAAGTGAAATATTACTTATTTAAACCCCTACTGTACTTGCAACATACCTTTCCTTGTCCTGTAGAGTTCCTGGACGATGTGATGATGGATGCTTGTAACAAGTACAGCAACCTGAATTATGCAGTGTCATCAACGTTATTCCTGGAGTTCCATGGCACAGAGAAAAGCCTGGCGGAGCAGATTGAAGTGACAGGTGGGCTCAGTGTGTCTCTCTATCCCTTCCTGTCCGCGCTCCATCCACATGTTTGTATGTGGTTGGGAGTCTGGAGGCTGGCCCTCAAAGCTCAGCTCTATTTGTCCCATGCACAAATCAGGAGGGATCAAGAAGTTATTTCTGCTCAACAGAAGGGGCTGGTTATGGTATCTGAAAAACCTCGGTCTTCTACAGAATACCTTGTCACAACCATAATGCCTTTCCAAAGCAATCTTGGCTTCGATGTGAAGTGATGTGCACTTGTTGCTAATGTTAAAATGCAAATCTAAATCTGGAAATCCGGATGTCTTTGCTCCTGTGCTCAAAACTTCCTGTAATGAAAGCAGGCATACCATTCGCTGCCTTTAATTGCTTGCTGTACCTGTCTGTTTGCTTTTGGTGACTGGAGAACAACCCAAATCCCTTTGTACACAAACATTTTCCAGTCTACTCACCACTTAAATAATAGTGACTTTCTGCTTTTTGTCCCAAAATGGGTTACTTCTCATATGCCCGCAGCATACTGTGCCTTCTATGTATTTGTCCACTCACTCAACTCGTCAAAATAGTTTTGGAGCCTCTTTGCATCATCATCGCAACCCCACCCAATTCTGCGTTGCTAGCAGACATTGAAATATTACGTTTCGTTCCCTCATTTGGTGTTAGAGGCAAGGTACTAGCATGGATAGAACGTTGTCTGACTGGCAGGAGGCAGAGATTGCGGATAAAGGGGGTCCTTTTCAGGATGGCTGCCAGCGACTAGTGGAGTTCCATAGGGGTCAGTGTTGGGACCGTAACTTTTCACATTGTACATTAATAATTGGATGAAGGGGTAGATAGAATACAGTGCAGGGACTTGTAGGGTTATGCACTTCAGTAGGAAGAATAAAGATGTAGCCCATTTTCTAAATGGAGAGAGAATTCAGAAATCAGAGGTGCAAATGGACTTGGGAGTCCTCGTACAGGATTCCCTAAAGGTTAACTTGCAGGTTGAGTTGGTAGTAAGGAAGGAAAGTGCAATGTTAGCATTCATTTCAAGAGGACTAAAACATAAACGTAAGGATGTACTACTGAGGCTTTATAAGGCATTGGTCAGACCGCATTTGGAATAGTGAGCAATTGGGCCCCGTATCTAAGGAAAGATGTGCTGGTCCTGGAGAGGGTCCAGAGGAGGTTCATAAGAATGATCCTGGGAATAAAAGGCTTAACATATGAGGGGAGTTTGATGGCTCTGGGCCTGTACTCGATGGAGTTCAGAAGAATGAAGAGGGATGTTGTTGAAACCTACCAAATACTGAAAGGCCATGATAGGGGGGACATAGAATGTTTCTATTAGTAAGAGCCTAGGACCCGAGGACACAGCTTCAGAATAAAGCGACACCCTTTAAAACTGAGACGAGGAGGAATTTTTTTTCAGCCAACGGGTGGTGAATCTGTGGAGGCCATGTCATTGGGTGTATTTAAGATAGAGCTTGATTGGTTAAGGGTTACAGAGAAAAGGGAGAATGGGGCTGAGCAAAAAATAATCAGCCAATGATTGAATAGTGGAGAAGACTCGATGGGCTGAATGGCCTCATTCTGCTCCTATATCTTATGGTCTGAATTATTGCAGTATGTTGTGAACAGCCAGGGCCCAAGCACTGATCCCTGCAGTTCTCCTCTAATCATTGCAAAGTCCCATTTATTGCTCCTCTGTTTCCTGTCTGTCAACCAGTTTTCAATCCATGCAAGTGCTTTAGCCTCCGTCCCATGTGTTTTAATTTTGTACACTAACCTCTTGTGTGAGACTTTATCAAAGATTTTCTGCAAGTCCAAATAGACCACATTCCACAGTCAAAAAAAACTCTTGTAGGTTTGTCAAACACAATTTCCCTTGCATAAATCCATGTTGACTTTATTGAATCCCATTGATATTTTCTAAATGTCCTCTTCTTGCATTCCATGAAATAGACTCCAGATTTCCCCTGTTACTGATGTCAGACCAACCGATCTGTTCCATTTTTCGATAATGGGGTTACAGTGCACAAACTCTTCTGTAATCTACAGAATTTTGGAAGGTATGAACCAGTGCATCCATTATTTCCATGGCTACCTCCTTTAGGTAGACTGGAGTGCAGATTTTCAGAACCTGGGGATTTATTTTCTCCAGCACTGAATATGTGCTTAAGCTAATTTCCTCTTATTCCTCCTTTCATTAGACAGTTAGCTCCCTGGCATTTACTGGAATGTTATTTGTGAGCTCTTCAGTGAAGAAAAACCTTGCTCTATCGTTCCTTTGTTCCCTATTATAAATTCTCCTGTTTCTGACTGTAAGGGACCTGTCTTCTAATCTTCCAGCCAAGACAGAAGCCAGCCTGAACCACACTTCTGTTCCCTGACTGATAACAGGGGTAGGTCAACATGAATCCCCTCCATTTTTCAAATTAAATATTCTAGCAATTTGCCAAGCTATCATTGTTCAATCAGTGTTACAATCTGGAACCCAAGCTCGAGAGACTGATGGAAATGGTTTAGTAATGATTTTAATGAGAAAAGACCTGAAGGGAGAAACTTGTAGTGCTCTGGGAAAAGGATAAAATAATAGTGCTAAGCAATTGGCTCCCAAGGTTATGTAGATTAATATGTAGAGACTGGATAGGCTGGGGCTTTTTTTCCTTGAGCTTAGGAGGCCAAGGGGTGACCTTAGAGGTACAGTGTATATAAAATCATGAGCGGTGTAGATAAGGTAGAGGGTCACAGTCCTTTTCCCAGGGGAGCGGAGTCTAAAACTAGAGGACATAGATTTAAGGTGAGAGGGAAGGATTTAAAGGGGGCCTGAGGGGCAAGTTTTTTTTTAAACACAGAAGGCAGTGGGTATACAGAATGAGCTGCCAGAGAAAGTGGTAGAGATAGATACAATTAAAACATTGAAAAGACATTTGAACAGGTACGTGGCTAGAAATGGCTAAGGGATATGGGCCAAATGCAGGCAGCTGTGACTGGCTAAAGTAGACAACTTGGTCAGTGTGGGGAGGGAGGGATGAGGGAAAGAGGGAGAGTGGGGCAGTGAGTTTCAAGTCCTAAGTCCCAAGCTTCAGTGTTTGGAATTCATCTGAAGCTGAGAATACACATCTGCAATGTTTTTATATGGTTCAACCCCCCTGGGACACTCACCGCCAGCTTCCCCCCCCCCCCCCCCCCCCCCCCCCCCCACCCCCGGCCTCTTCTTGTCACTTCACCTACCAGCTGCTGTTCTGTGGTTCCAGTAAAGCTTGAGGCCTGGATTCTGAGATGCTCCTGCAAAGCAGTGAGATGGCAGTGGATTCTTGGGCACGTCGCAGAACACTTGGATGGTCTTTGACAGTTCTTAATTGTCTCTGATATTTTAAAGCAGTTCAAATAGATTTTCTAAGAATACTCCATAAAAATTGAAAAGTTATAAATTTACCTTAAAATTGCTTAAGCGTTGAGAAAAACAAAAAAAAAGAAAATTAAAGGAAGATAAACAAAACAGTTTGCCTGCATCCACCTCATTAATCAGGGTTGGTGATCCTTTGGTGCCTCTCACTGCAGCCACCCCTGGGACGTTACCACAGTCCCAACCATCAGTGCTTGTTCAGAGCAGACAGGCCCAACCTCCAGTTCGTCTCAGACTCCTGTGTTGCAACCCACAGGCTCCGAGGTTAGAGGTTTGTGGAGGAGTTCCCTCCAGAACCACCAGCTGATGATGGGTACATCTCAGCTGATGATTTGCTTTTCTTTCTGGTAATTAAACACCAGTCAAAGGACCAAAACAACAGACTTTACCTCTCCACACAAATCCCTCTGGCCTGTATTTCTCAGTAGGATGCCCACCATTTCACATTTGTCTTTGATTGCTTCTCAGCTGAAATAGTGAAAGCGAACAAGGGCTCTGATTACACTTGGGCCAAAGATCAAGAACCCCGGGATAAGTTATGGCAAGCACGGCACGATGCCTTGTACGCTACTCGGGCCCTGCACCCAGGCTGTCAGGTGAGCCGGCTTTTGGCCTTTGTTTCCCCCCACTTCAAACAAGCTTTTACAAACAGGTTAAAACTGACCCGACAAATCTCCCTCATTTTGAAGGCTTATTCCACAGACGTGTGTGTTCCACCTCTCGAAACTGCCAGAGATCATCGTGGCAACTAAAGAAGGACCTGATAAAGTCAAAGCTTACAGGTTAGTGGTTGCCAGAGTATGACTTACAGTGCTGGCATAGCCAAGGGTCCTCTGCCAAATCTTGTTTCCTCAACCTGGGAATGATGTGGGTCCCGGCTGCCGTCAGTGGTGTTTAGTATTACACTGCATCATGTTCATCAACTCCTGTCTACCATGTAATTCAATGTCTTGCTTCCAGCTAGTTGGCCTGTGAAAGAATGGACTGGCCTGCTTTTGTTGATTGCCCATGGCTGTGCAGATGAAGGAGAAGTTTCTTCAAATATTGCACAGTCTTACTGTAATGACGAGGGTGCTGGAATAGCCAGTACAGTCTAGCCTACTGGCTCGGGTACCAGGTAGAGTTTAACAGGGAGACAATGTAGTAGGGGAGGTATAAAACAATCCAAGGTGAAATTGTTATTCAGGTACATATGTACGTCATATGTGAAAAGTGTAATATTTGATTTGAAGAAATAAACAAAAATATGTAGCTGATTAAAAATAACTCAGCTGAGGCATTTTAACCTGATTGGGACATCAAGGAGCCCTGGTAAATCTGAAGCCAATGGACATCAAAGAGAAAACACTCCAATGGGTGGAGTCATGCCTTAGAAAAGGGAAGGTAGTTATAGTTGTTGAAGGTCAATCATCCCAGCTCAAGGACTGCAGGAGTTCCTCAGGTTCAATCATCTACATCGATTACTTTCTTCCACCATAAGGTCAGAAGTGGGGATGCTTGCTGACGATTGCACAGTGATCTTAGTGGGACAACTTTGGTTCGGCCACATTTGGAGTACTGTGTGCAGTTCTGGTCACTGTATTACAGGAGGGATGTGGAGGCTTTGGAGAGGGTGCAGAAGAGGTTCACCTGGATGTTTCCTGGATTAGAGAGCATCAGCTATAAGGAGAGGTTGGATAAATGGATTGTTTTCTCTGGAGCATCAGGGGCTGAGGGGAGATCTGATAAAGTTTAGAATATAATGAGAGGCATAGCTTGGGTAGATAGTCAGAATTTTTTTCCCAGGGTGGAAATGTCAAATACTAGAGGGCATAAGCTTTAGGGTGAGAGAGGAAAATTTAAAAAGAGGTGTGCGAGACGAGTTTTAACCCAGAGCGCGGTAGGTGCCTGGAACACACGGAGGGGGGAGGAAGCAAATACGATAGCAACTTTTAAGAGGCATGTAGACAGGGAATGGAGGGATATGCATCATGTGCAGGCAGATGGGATTAGTTTAATTGGGCATCATGGTCACCACAGACACCATGGGCCGAAGGTACTGTTCCTGTGTTGTGCTGTACTGTTCTATGTTCAGTTTCATTCCCAACTCCTCAACAAGTGAAGCACTCCATGCCTGCATGCAGCAGGGCCAAGACAACAATCAGACATGGGCTGATAAATGGCAAGCAACAATTGTGCCAGAAAAGTGCCAGGCGATGGCCATCACCCACAAGAGAGAGTCCTGACCCACTAACCCTTGACATTCAATTCAAAGCTCTCACCATTAACAATCCAGGGGGGGTCACCATTGTCCTGAAACTCAGTTGTATCAGCCACAGAAATGCTGCAGATAAAAGAGTAAGTTTGTGGCTGGGTATCCTGTGATGAGTGACTCACCTCAGATGTACCAAAATCTCTTCGCCATCTACAAGGCAAAAGTCAGGAATGTGAATAGAATATGGTCCAGTTACCATTTACCAGAAGCAGTAGCCTACTTGATTGGCACCCATCAATCAACCTAAACATTCATTCACTCCATCACCAGTGTTCAGTGACTACCAATTACTCACCCAGGCTACTCCATCAGTACCTCCAAAGAACAAGAACAGCAAGGACATGGCTCAATCACCACAAGCACTCTCCCCTCCAAACTGCACAACGTCCTGATTTGGAAATGTATCACTGGGTTTAAATCCTGGAGAGCAAGAGGAGGGAATATTTTAACATTGAGTCTGCTTCCACTGCCTTTAAAGAAGAGTTCCTAAGACTCGTGACCCTCTGAAAGAGGAAAACTAAAATGCCTCTGTGTCTTAAATGGGTGGTCCCTTATTTTTAAACTCTAACCTTTAGTTCTAGATTATCCCACAAGAATCTCCACATCCACCTTGAAACCCAGGATCTTTGGTGTTTCAATCAAATTTAGCCCCCCCCCCTTCTGAAATGCCCACAGATAGAAGCCCAGCCTGCCCGACCTTCCCTCCTTGGACAACCCACCCAATTCTAGGTACTTGACCAGTAAACATTCTCTGAACTGCATCCAGCACATTAAGCAGGAGACCAGTCCCAGTGCTGTACTCCAGATTCAGGTGCCCTATACAACTGACACAACCTCCCTACCTGGGTATTCGGTTCCCCCAACATTAAATGGTAATATTTTGTTAGATTTCTTTGTTATTTGCTGGCCTTTTGCAAGTCACTTGGGAGTTCTGCAATCTCTCACGATTTAGACAATGTTCTGCTTTAATTTTCCTGCCAAAATGAACTATTTTCTGCAGTAATATTCTTTTGCCAGATCTGTGCTCACTCTCTTAACCTATTTAGGTTCCCTTGTAGCCTCCTTATGTTCTATTCACAGCTCACTTTCTTACCTATCTTTGTTTCATCGGCAAATGTAGCAACCACACATCTGCTGCTTTCATTCCAAGTCATTTATACAAGTTGTAAAAAGTTAAAACCCCGGCCCTAATCCTGGGGCACACCACTCATTACATCTTGCCAACCAGTGCAAGGACCCATCCATGCCTGCTCTTCATCCCTGTTCGCAAGCCAATCTTCCATCCACGTCAAGACATTAGCTCCTTCACATTGCACCTACTCCTAGCCAAAGACCCAGTCCAGCTGAGCCCAATCCACTGACCAACATCCAAACCAGCAGAGGGCAGTCCTTGGCCACAGATCTGGCTGCTGACAACAGGAGCGGGTGGGAGAGAGGGAAGGGAGGAAGGGGGGTCAGGAATTATTGGGAAAGAGCGAAGGGTGTTGCAGAGCAGGACTGTGGAATAGAGGAAGGGTATGCAATGAGAGGTGAGAACATAGTGGGTGGAAGGGATGGTTGTTGGGTGAGGGGTAGAGGAGAGATAGAGGGAGGGAATGAAGGCAGGAGAAGAGGAGGAAATTGTGAGAGAGAGATGTACCAAGGAAGTGGGAGATGAAACCTGGAACTCGTTCTCTCTGAAAAACTATTGAAACTTCCAAGGCTGAAATAAAGAGTTGTGTTCGTTATGATTAAGATTTTTAAGATATTTATTTATTAGTCACATGTACATTGAACACAGTGAAGTGAGTCTTTTTGTGTTACTGTGCTGGGGGCAGCCCGCAAGTGTCGCCACTCTTTCCGGCACCAACGTAGCACGCCCACAGCTCCTAACCTGTACGTCTTTGGAATGTGGGAGGAAACTGGAGCACCCGGAGGAAACCCACACAGACACGTGGGAGAACGTACAAACTCCTTACAGACAGTGGCAGAACTGAACCTGGGTTGCTGGCGCTATAATAGCATTATGCTAACCGCTACACTACAGTGTCAAGAGGTGTGGAGAAATGGTAAGGTAATGATTTGAGGTGCAGAATGGCCAAGACCTCAGTCAACATTGGAGCAGGCTTGAGGGAGGGAATGTTGTTTCCTCTACTGTCTTAAGACAAAGGCAAAGATGAAACATTGTCTCCTGAAAACAATGGTCAATGACCTTTATTGGAATCTTGTTGAACCAGATTAAACGTCAATAAGGCTTTAATGTGTACCAGTTTTAAATGTGTTCTTTATTTTTCTCTACATCTTTTCATTGCACTTTACGTGAAACAACTAATCAACCATCTGGTTCCAACTCAAGGAACTATTGTTGGCCACGTGGGAGATGGCAACTTCCACTGTTTTGATGGTGGTGGACCCAGAAGACAAGGATGAGAAGAGAAGGATGAAAGAGCTTACTGACAGATTGGCCAGGTACAGTAACAATGTTTATCTTAGAACATATGCATCAGAGGACAGGAGACATTTGCCCCAAGTTCACTTTAACCTGATTGTCTGGCGATAAAGAAAACGTGTGCAACTGGCCTGAGAATTAATCTTGTTGCCTCCCTTTCCCTAATTTTAGGCAGGGCAGGCACAGTAGTGTAATGGTGAGCGTAACGCTTTACAGTGCCAGCGATCAGAGTTCAAATCCAGCCGCTGTCTGTAAGGGCTTTGTATGTTCTCTCCGTGTCTGCGTGGGTTTCCTCCCGGCGCTCCGGTTTCCTCCCACGTTCCAAAGACGTACAGGGTTAGGAAGTTGTGGGCATGCTATGTTGGCGCCAGAAGCGTGGCGACACTTACGGGCTGCCCCAGAACACTATGAACAATATGTATTTCACTGTGTGTTTCGATGTACATGTGACTAATAGAGATCTTATCTTATAAACTCACACCTGTTTGAAATAATTCAGCCTCTAGTTAACACAATTCTCTGACAATGCCTTTGTATAATTCAGTTAAACATCCCAGGTGTTCCACCAAAAAACATTACATAGGTGACAGGAAGCTCGGTCAGAGACATGGCTTTAATGAAAGGAGGGAGAAGCAGAGAAGTTCAAGGGCTAGCAGCTGGAGGCACAGCCACAGGTGGTGGACAGTGGAAAAGTGGTCAGAGCTGGAGGGACAGCAAGACTTTGGAGGTTAATGAAACTCTGTTCTCGCAGATCCAGGTTCATCCTGACCTCTGGGGCTGCAGGTGTGGAGTTTTCATGTTCACCGTGTTACGGTGTGGGTTTGCTCCATGCGTTTCAGTTTCCTCCCACAGCCCAAAGATGTGCCAGTTGATCAGTTGATTTGCCACTGTAAACTCCACTTAGTGTGGGTGTCATAGGGAGTTGGTGGGCATGTAAGAGAATAGGTTGCAGGGAAATGGATGAGGAAATGGGATTACTCTGGCAGTCAGCATTGACTTGTTGGGCTGACTGGTCCTTCTAAGTCATGAGTATGGATCAGTGTCATATTTCTTTTCTGTTTTGTACAAAAAGGTACATCATGCTCAAAGAATGATTAGAATACTTGTGGCACTGTTTATATTCTATTCATTTAGTCAGAAAAGCTGGCACACACTTCACTTTGATTGATGGTTCAGAGATTTCTCATTAAGCAGTGACTCTAACATTCCCAGATCACATTTAACTTTCCCCTTTACTGGTTAGTTAACATTCATTGAGATTACACGTTGCTCGTTGTGGTTTCAACTTTGCATTTTAACTACCAAGTTTCATCTGCCCAAACTGTTGGTCCATTTACAGATTTTATCCAGCTCTTTCTCAGTCTATCGACCACTTTATTGACCTTATGTTTTTACTCTAATCCTGTGATTAATACTTATGAATTTTTTGTTTTCACCACTTTAAGCCTTCCTTGAAATCTCTATTGATGCCATAATTAGTAAATCTACTTGGATTAGCTTTGTTAATGTAGAGCCCATCACCATGGCAACAGGTCCTCGTGATAAGGGAGGAAGATCCAATTAGGTTCTCTGGTGCAATATATTGAGACAGTAATTGTTGATTATGTATACAATAAGACACCTGGGACTAGAAGTTTGAGAGTCCATAGAAACGGGCTGGAATGATGCCAGTTCCTTCAGGGGGGGTGTTTTGAGAGTGTACACAATACCCAAGGGGAACATGATTGCCTATGACTGTTGTAACTGAACAATCCTGCACCATGGCAGCAATTTCACAAAACAAGAAACGCTTGCTTCAATAGGTGGGGTTGAATCGGTTGATCTGGCATTGGGAGTGAGAGGGCAGATCTAGAAATAGGATCGGTCATTCCCCAAAGATTGTTGTAAATATCAGAGCAGCTAGGCTGATTTGCCCCAGAGAAAGCAGGAGGACTCACCCAGAGCACTGGAGAAGACTCCCTTGGAGATGGACTGTAGAAACAACGGCTCAAGTACTTCCAGCTGCGTTAGCTCACGCTCAGCAACCTGCAGCCTTCAGACTGAGACTGATGCTGAAGCCAGTGTTTCTGATCATAGCCCTGCTGTTCTTTGGTGTCTGTTTGTCCTCCAGTGTGCAGCATCAAACACAACCTTCTGACTATTTACTTACAGAGTCATATAGCAGGAAACAGACCCTTGGCCCAACAAGTGCATGCTGACAGTCAGATGCCCATTTACATTAATCCAACATTCCCATCAACTCTCCCCTGATTCTACCACTCATTACATAATGGGAGCAATTTTACAGTGGGTAATTAACCTACCAACCTGTATGTCTTTGATGTGGGAGGAAACTAGAGCACCTGGAGGAAACCCACACGGTCACAGGGAGAACATGCAAGCTCCACACAGACAGCTGCTGAGGTCAGGATCGAACCAAGGTCACTGTGAGGCAGCAGCTTTATCAACTGCACCACCTAATGTCACTACGTCCAGACAATGAGTGAGAATAAGGTACCTCATCCACTTTGGGGCTGACCCGCACTGTACTGAAAGATATTTCATTGTTGAAGATTAGCAGGCTGTATTTGGTCTTCTGTTTCCTTCTTTCACAGAAGAGCTCTGGCCATGCACGGCACATGTACCGGGGAACATGGCATTGGCTTGGGTAAACGGGAACTCCTTACCGAAGAAATTGGTGCTGTCGGTATGCAGGTGATGAGAGAAATTAAGGCAGCATTGGATCCAAAACACATTATGAATCCTGGCAAAGTGCTGTAGAGCATTTGAGAGGAAATGCCTTCTCACCTCGAAGATTCCACTTGCCAACAGCCTAAGTCAGAATGTCATTGGGATTGATAAGTGGACATTTAGAACTTCCTTATAAAGGGAATGCATGGGTAATTTTTTTTTTACAGGGCACGTTGCACATCAAGAACGAGTAGCAGACATTGTCTGACAGATAAAGATCACTCTAGTTCTCGCTTGAATAATATATCAGTTGATTTGATGAGAAATGAAACATTGCTTTCGAATTGTTAGCTTGATGGATACAAGACATGAACATGAGTTTAGAAGTACAGCTGAAGCATAAAGGATGCACTCTCAGACTCTACTAGACATTCTAAAAAAGATTCCGGTTCCAGGAGAGATAATAGGCACGTTTTAATCCTCAAATGCCATTTTCCTTTTTAGTTTATAATTTCCTACTATTTGGAAGATGTCTGATACATGCCATCCACTGATTATTTTACTGCATCTGAGAAAATAACACAAAATGTTGGATTACATTCCCTGTTTCTTTGGAGAAAATTCAGCCGCTAAATAGGAAATGGCATTTCCCATCATGATGTAAACCTTACTGAGGGACATGGTGACTTCATGGCTGAATGGACATCCACCCTTCTTGCCATTTCTCCTCCATTTTCTCGTGACTTCCAGCCTAATCTCTCTTCTACTGTCATATTTAAAGTCTTGTTCTAAAAGGCAACCATGATATTTTAAGCATCGGTAGAACACACACAAAAGCAAGTCACAGCACTAAAATGTCAGAAATGGGCTGTGTTATGTGGAGTTTGAGTTTGGTTCTTCCTCAAGTGGATTGGAATGTTGGTCTCTGGCTCAGATGCTCGAGAGGTTTGCTCCTGCCTAGAGAACCACTGGAGGCATTGTGCCACACAGTTTCTCAAATTCTCCAAGGCACAGCTAAAGTGGTGTTCACTAAACTCACAATCTGAGGTGTCTCTAGATCTGCAGAAACCAAACACCGGTGCCTTGTGCAACCGTTCACTAATTTGAAATAGAGAAACAAAAATATAGGAAACAAATAACTTTACATTGTGTTTGTGAACTTAAGACCAGTTGGAAATGGAGCAATACAAACTTATAATGTCTTTCAGACTCAGTTCTTGCAGTTGGCAAATTTGGAATTGGGCTGAAGAATATGGCTATGCAAAATCCTAAAGAGCAGTCTCCAGAGGAGCAACTTCCCAATAGGATGAGAATTAGTTAGCAATGAGTAAAATAAATCAGAGCCCTGAAATTAGGTAGCTTTAATAGTCATCTAGAAGATCTGATATGCTCCTGTTGTACTTGCACAACTTAGTAAACTGGAACATCCGATATATGGCTACCTTACGTACATAGTGTCACACATTACAATAGCCAATGTTAAGCCTGATGAGCTGGGGGCTCCTGTTTGTCCCAGGTTCTGTTTTGAATAATTGTTCTAAATCCAAGACAGTTAAAATTGCGCAATCTTTGCACAATAAACTGACCTTTCCTAATCAAAGTTTACTGTAGTTTTATTTTTTGCAGGTAGGTAATATCTTATGTGAAATCAGCTGGCCCACTGTGGTAGAGGAGAAGTCACAGTTCAGAAAGAAGGAAGACATTCCAGAGGTATTTGTATGGAATGTCTCATCGTTGGAGCAAATACAACAGAGACAGAGGAACTGAGAGAATGGAGTTCCATAGTAGAAGGGTCCTCAACTGCATCCCATCTAGTTCCCACACCTCTGCTCTTACCCCCTTCTCCTCCTGGGCAGAGCAAGAAACAGAATTCCTCTGGTCCTCACCCTCCACTCCACCATCCTCTGCATTCATTTGATTGTCCTTCACAATTTCTGGCAACTCTAACAAGATTCCACCACCAGACACACATTCCTCTCCCCCGTCAGCATTTCAGATGGGTTGCTCCCTTCGTAACTCCCTGGTCAGATCAGATTTCCATCCTTGCCTACCATGCCCTGTCTTACTGCACTTTCCTGCAACCACAGAAACACTTGGCCTTTCCCACTATCCGGGGACCTAAACAGTTTTTACAGGTGAAGCAATGACTCACTTGCACTTCTTGCAATCTGGTGCACTGCATTCATTATTCACAATGTGGCCACCTCTGTGATTGATTAAGTAAGCATGGATTGAGTGATTGCTTTATGGAGCACCTGTGCTCAGTCTGCAGGAGTGAGACTGATCTTGTGGTTGCTGCCACTTTAAGTTCACCACCCCGCTCTGTCTATGCCTTACACAAGGTCCAACACAAGCTCGAGAGATACCACCTCATCATCCCGCCTGGGCACATGCAGCCTTCCAGGCTTGATACCAAACCCTCTCATTTTAGATAACTTTTTACTTTCTGTTTGAATGCAAACTGGCCATTTTTGCTTGCTAGCCTCCCCCCCCCCCCCCCCCCACCATCACCTTTCCTTTTTTTTTGTATAGTTAGACTATACAAATTACACAGACTATACAACATCAGCAATACATTACTCAGGCAAAGAAACTTAATCTCATCTTCCCTATCATTTCACTCTGTCAGAAAAATCCCCTTTGTTCCACGCACCACCCTCTCCCACCTTGACTAACTTGTTTCTCACTTCCGATGAAAGGTCCCAACCCTGAAACGTATTAACTTTTTTTCTCTTTTTCACAGTCTCTGCTGCATCTGCTTAGCTTTTTGAGCATTTCAGCGTGCATTTACATAGCAACTCTCATAACCTCACAACATTCCAAAAGTGCTGTGCAGCCATTAAGACTTTTTGAAGTACATTCACTAGTGTAATACAGGAAACGCAGCAGCCGATCTACACTGAGGTTCCACAACAGAGAGAGGGTGGCAGATAATAGTGTCAGTGCTGAGTGTTTGAGGGGTGAATGTTGCCCAGGGCACAAAGGAAAACTCTCTTGCTCTTCTTCAGTATAATATAATTTCACAATTCCTGCAGGAAGCAAATTTGCTTAGCTTTAACATTTTGTCTGAATAATGCCAACTCCCACAGTGCAGCGCTCCCTTACTGTTGGACCAGTACATCAAGCCCGGATTATGCATTGGAAGCTCAGAATGGGATTCAAACTAACAACAGTACTACCACTGAATGACGGCTAATGAGATGGTCCAAGCCCATGTGCAAAGTGGACAACTCTGCAGGCGACAGGTAACACAGCCACTGATCCTTCTTAACACAACAATAGGTATGGGCGCAGACATCAAGTGAATCAAAGCAGAAAAAGAAATCATCTGTTGCAGGACAATATAACAGCGTCTTAACGTATAGAAACATGCAACTTTGTTTCACCTGGAGAAAAGGGTTTGTATTTACATTGTGCTCTCAAGGATAGCAAAGTGGTTCTTGGAACTAACTTCTCTGCAGCTACACACCCCACCACCCTTCCTTAACCAGTTTAGCACGTGCAAGATACAAGGTCCTTGAATGCAGTTTGCGCCTTATATAGGAACTATTGACTGGAAATTTAATTGCATGATTTATTTTTCAGTAATATGCAATGGAAAATGCCACACCTTTGTCTCACAATGAAAAATCAACTTGCAATCTCACAAAATCTTGCAATGACAGGTCAACTCCCCCTGATTCTCCGACTGTAGGGGCAACTTATACGTCAATTAAATTACCAACCAGCATGTCCGTAAAATGTGGGAGGAAACCAGAGCACCCGGAGGAAATCCATGAAGTCATAGGGAGAACGTGCAACTCCACACAGACAGCACCGGAGGTCAAGACTGAACCTAGGTCTCTGGAACCAGGGCATCACATTACCACTGTGCTTCTTTTGTAGCATCTAAATCAGACGTCAGAATCAGGTTTATTATCACTGACTTATGTTGAGAAATTTCCTGTTTTGCGGCAGCAGTACTGTGCAAGACATAAGTGTCGTTGCCGTCAAATTCTTTGTAGATGCCAGGTGGTCTTTCAGTTTGATTTGGATTTTTGTTCTCCATCGGAATTTAATGCAACTGATTTGCTTGCTAGATCACTTCAGAGGGCAGTTAAGAGTCAACCAGCATTGGTGTTGGGCCTAGACTTCATCAGATCAGCCCAGCAGATTTCTTTCCTCAAAGGATATTAGTGAACCAGATTTTTTTTCCTTACAGGATAGTTGATTTTTTTTTAACCTTTGTTAAATATTCACATAAGCTAACGCAGGTCCTTTTAAATCAGTTTTAAGATAATTTTACAGATCTGGTACCTTTCTTATCCCTTCTGATAACTAGTGTTCCTTCTCTGTTAATATCACTGGTGAACCTCAAGCTGTGACTCTTCATTGATAGTCACCTGCAATTTCCATTTCTCCAGCATCTACCTTGAAAACATGTTCTAAGGGTCTGGGAAATAGCACAGGAGTAGGCACCCAACTCCTTGGGCTTGTTCTGCCGTTCACTAGCAGATCCTGTACCTCATCCCAATCTCTAGATTGCTCCATTCGTTCAGGTCCTAAGATCTCTGAAGATCAGTCCTGAATAAAGTCAATGACCTGGCATCCATGGCCTTCAGGACAGAGAAACCCAAAACTTTGCATATCCCTGAGTAAACTACTTGCTCATCTTCCTTAAGTGTTGACCCTCCTGCCCAAGACATACCCATTAATTATAATACACAAAAAGTGCTGGAGGAACTCAGCAGGTCAGGCAGCATCCATGGAGAGAGATAAACAGTCAATATTTCAGGCCTCGAAATGCCGACTGTTTATTTCCTTCCATGGATGCTGCCTGACCTGCTGAGTTCCTCCAGCACTTTCTGTGTATTGCTTCAGATCCCAGCATCTGCAGAATTTCTTGTGTCTCCCATCAGTTATAAACTATCTAACCCGAGGAAATAATCGCTCAGTATTATCTGACATTACAGCAGAATCTTATCTGTTTTAATGAGATCATCACTCATTCTTGTAAACTCCAGTTAGTGCAGGTCACTCTTGTTCCATACTCTTCAGAAATCACTTAAGGAATCTTTGCTGCCTTCGAGGAAAGAGCAGTTAAGAAGGCCAATGGGATGTTGGCTTTCATAAATCGCGGGATTGAGTTTAAGAGCTGCGAAGTGATGATGTAGCTTACAAAACTCTAGTTAGGCCACACTTGGGGTACTGTGTTCAGATCTGGTCGCCTCATTATAGGAAGGACGTGGAGGCGTTGTAGAGGGTGCAGAGGAGATTTACCAGGATGCTGCCTGGATTAGAGGGTATTGAATATGAGGAGAGGCTTAAGGTGCTAGGGCTTTATTCACTGGAAAGGAGGAGGATGAGAGGAGACATGATAGAGGTATATAAAATATTGAGAGGAATAGATAGAGTAGACAGTCAGCGCCTCCTTCCCAGGGCACCAATGCTCAAGACGAGAGGGCATGGCTTTAAGGTTATGGGTGGGAGGTTCAGGGGGAGATTTTTCACCCAGAGAGTGGTTGGTGCATGGAATGCACTGCCTGGGGGGTGGTGGAGGCAGATACATTGGACAGGTTCAAGAGTTTGTTGGATAGGCACATGGAGGAATGTGAGATAGAGGGATATGCGGGAGGAAAGGGTTAGGTAGTGTGAGGGGGGTTTGATGGACGGCACAACATGGTGGCCGAAGGGCCTGTTTTGTGTTCTATGGTTCTTTGGTTCTATGGAAACATCCTCTCCATGTCCACTCTATCCAGGTCCTTTCAATATTCAGTAGGTTTCAATGAGATCCCCCCCCCTTCATCCCAGGCCCAGAGCCATCAAATGCTCCTCATACATTAACCCTTCCATTTCCCGGGATCATTCTTGTAAACCTCCTCTTGACCCTCTCCATTGCCAGCACATTCTTCCTTACATATGGGGCCAAAACAGCTCACAATACTCCAAATGTGGTCTAATCAATGACTTAAAGCCTCAGCATTACATCCTTGCTTTTATATTCTAGTCTCATCGAAACGAATGCTAACATTGCATTTGCCTTCCTTACTACCAACTCAATCTGTGAGTTAACCTTTAGGGAATCCTGCACTAGGACTCCAAGTCCCCTTGCACCTCTGATTTCTGAATTTGCTCCCTGTTTAGAAAATAGTCTATGCCTTTATTCCTTCTACAAAGTGCATCACCACACACTTCCCTGCATTGTACTCCATCTGCACTTCTTTGCCCATTCTCCAACCTGTCCAAGTCCTTCTGCAGACTCCCTGCTTCCTCAACATTACCTGCCCCTCCACCTATCTTTGTATCATCCACAAACTTGGCCACAATGTCATCAATTCTGTCATTCAGATCATTAACATATGATGTGAAAAGTAGCAGACCCAACACTGACCCCTGCGGAACACCGCTAGTCACCGGCAACTAACCAGAAAAGGCCCCCTTTATTCCCACT
This sequence comes from Pristis pectinata, assembly GCF_009764475.1. Taxonomy (NCBI): domain Eukaryota; kingdom Metazoa; phylum Chordata; class Chondrichthyes; order Rhinopristiformes; family Pristidae; genus Pristis; species Pristis pectinata. The sequence continues at coordinate 41,167,066 of NC_067417.1, forward strand.
CTTTGCCTTCTGCCAGTCAGCCAATCTTTCATCCATGCTGGTACCTTTCCTGTAATACCATGGGCCCCTATCTTGTTTAGCAGCCTCATGTGCGACACCTTGTCAAAGGCCTTCCGAAAATCCAAGTAAACAACATCCACTGACTCTCATTTGTCTACCTTGCCTGTTACTTCCTCAAAGAATTCCAACAAGATTTGTCAGGCGAGATTGCCCCTGAAGGAAACCATACTGACTTCGGCCTATTTTGTTATACGTTTCCAAGTACCCCGAAACCTCATCCTCAATAATGGACTCTAACACCTTACCGACCACTGAAGTCAGGCTAACTGGCCTATAATTTCCTGTCTTTTGCCTCCCTCCCTTCTTAAAGAGTGGAGTGACATTTGCGATTTCCCAGTCCTCTGGAACCATACCTGAATCTGGTGATTCTTGAAAGATCAGTACTAATGCCTCCACAATCTCTTCAGCTACCTCTTTCAGAACCCTGGGGTGTAGTCCATCTGGTCCAGGTAATGTATCCATCTTCAGACCTTTCAGCTTCCCAAGCACCTTCTCCTTAGTAATAGCGACTACACTCACTTCTGCCCCCTGACTCTCTCGAATTTCTGGCATGTTGCTGGTGTCATCCATAGTGAAGACTGACGCAAAATACTTATTCAGTTTGTCCGCCATTTCTTTGTTCCCCAATACTACCTCTCCAGTGTCATTTCCAGCGGTCCGAGGTCCACTCTTGCTTCTCTTTTACTCTTTATATATCAGAAAAAACTTCTGGTATCCTCTTTTATATTATTACTAGCTTATCTTCATATTTCATCTTTTCTCCCCTATTGCTTTTTTGGTTGCTTTCTATTAGTTTTTAAAAGCTTCCCAATCCTTTAGCTTCCGCTAAGTTTTGCAGTGTTGTGCACCCTCTCTTTTGCTTTCATGCTGTCTTTGACTTTCCTTGTCAGCCACAGTTGCCTCATCCTCCCTTTAGAATGCTTCTTCTTCTTTGGGATGAAATGATCCTGCGTCTTCCAATTATTCCCAGAAACTCCTGCCATTGCTGCTCTATCGTCATCCCTGCTGGGGTCCCCTTCCAATCAACTCTGGCCAGCTCCTATCTCATGCCTCTGTAGCTACCTTTACTCAACTGTAATACGATACATCTGATTTTAGCTTCTCCCCCTCAAACTGCAGGGTGAATTCAATCATGTTATGATCACTGCCTCCTAAGCGTTCCTTTATCTTAAGCTCCCTAATCAAATCTGGTTCATTGCACAACACCAAATCCAGAACTGCCTTTTCCCAAGTGGGCTCAACCACAAAAAGCCAACTCATAGGCATTCTACAAATTCCTTCTCTTGGATTCCAGTACCAACCTGATATTTCCCAATCTGCCTTCATATTGAAATTCCCCAGGACCACCGTAACATTGCCCTTTTTTCATGCCTCTTCTATCTCCTGTTGTAATTTGTACCCCACATGCAGGCTACTATTCAGAGGCCTGTGTACAACTCCCAACAGGGTCTTTTTACCCTTGCAGTTTCTTAACTCTACCTACAAGGATTCTACATCTTCTGATCCTATGTCACATCTGAGGATTCGATGTCATTTTTTTTACCAACAGAGCCATCCCACCCCCCTCTGGCCCACTGCCTGTCCTTTTCGATAGGATATGTATCCTTGGATGTTTAGCTCCCGGCTGTGAAATTCTTCAACTACGACTCTGTGATGCCCACAACGTCACACCTGCCAATTTCTAACTGTGCTACGAGCTCATATACCCTTATTTCGTATACTGCAAAACCACAGTTCTGTCGCTATCCTTTCTTCTCACCCACACAGGGAGCAAGCATCTCAGACCTGTTGGACAAGCTCAAGGGCTGAGGCTCTTCAGTACTACCTCTTGGATTCCCCCTACCTGCCTCACTCACAGTCACACCCTCTTGTCCCTGACCACAGACCGAATTTGAAGTGGGAGGTTCAGGGGGAGGTTTTTCACCCAGAGAGTGGTTGGTGCATGGAATGCACTGCCTGGGGTGGTGGTGGAGGCAGATACATTGGACAGGTTCAAGAGTTTGTTGGATAGGCACATGGAGGAATGTGAGATAGAGGGATACGCGGGAGGAAAGGGTTAGATAGCGTGAGGGTGGTTTGATGGACGGCACAACATGGTGGGCCGAAGGGCCTGTTTTGTGCTGTATGGTTCTATGGTTAGCACAGCGCCCTGGTAACTCTCCCCCTCCCTGAAGCGTCACAAGTGTTTAAAGCTTAGGTTCCAGGTCATCAACTTTGAGCCTGAGTTCCTCGAGCAGATGTGGTCACCAGGAACCACAGTGGGGCGCACCAGCTCCCAGATCATGCAGCTACAGTGCATCACCTGACCCTGCATCCCTACTTTATTTAGTTAGTTGTAAATTGGTGTCTTTTTATTTAACTACTGCATAAAAATAACCTTCTTGCCCGCTCACCCAACTCCCCTTGCTTCCTCCTCACCACACTTTTCCACGGGGCTTGTATTGAACACAAATCCAGATACGTCAAACATGGCCTTTTCATGAAAGTCATTGATAGAAAGTTGTGATTAGCTAACTCCCTTGGCATCCAACCTGCTAATCTGAAATAAGCAAAATATTCCTATTTTCTCTCCTATATATATTAACCACTATATATTCAATATTCATGCCATTGCCTCAGAACCAATCTGTTCAGCTTTACCAACACCCTCTGCTCACTGGAATAGATCTTGATCTCAAACTACTGTGGCAGGCATGTTTACACACCAGACCTTGCTGCCGGATTCCATCAGCAGCTTTCTAGAAATCAATGAAAATTGCACTTTTGTTCTTTGTTAAACTAATTTGTCCACTTTAAAAAAACTGATAGAAAATTCTCACGTTATTCTGCGCTCCTTCTCAAAGAGTGCACTGATCCAATCCTCCAGGGTCTGATATTGCAAAAGTCACCTGACAAGCACACAAATTTAGAAAATCTTAGAAGTTTGATGTCATGCAGTGACTCACTGTGACTATTTGGATTCCACAGGGCAGACACATCGTTGTCCTGTATTCTCCATGGTGGCATACTTTTCTGTTCTTCTTGTATCAGCAGGAAGCCTGTTGTAGTCCTGTATAATTACTCTTCCCCGAGTACTGCCAACAGCAATTCTCATTCTTGCCTCTGGCGATGAAAGACTTTGGGCTTTTTGTAACCTTGCTGTCAGTTCCTTCACACCCAGGCTCCTATTTTAATCAAAAACACATCTTTGCAATTCAGTTCAATGTATTCACAGTCACTTTCCCTTGCATTCAGTGTTATTTCCTTGACTTTTCTTGTTTCTGTGGTACATGGTATAATTGTACTGTGGACTATCATTTGTTGCTTTACTCTTCATCATCCATCAGTTGGGCCAAGATTTATCCAATAACGTGATTTTATTTTCTTGCTCTCCCTAGAATGAATAATTTTAATGGCTGGGTCTTTTTAATGAGGTTGTTGAGAGTGATATTACTGAAACCACACTCGTTCTCCACCCCATCACAGGAGTTCATGTTTTCTTTCCTAATCCCCTCTTTACCCTGACCATTTCTTACTTAACGGCAATAATAAAACAGAAAATGCTGGAAAAACTCAACAGTTCAGGTCGACCTGCTGAATATTTCTAGGAATTTCTGTTTTTATTGTTTTGGGTTTTCAGCATCTGCATTTTTTTTTTGGATTTTCATTTACCCAATAGCCGTTGACCACCAACAACTGCCAGATTGGAAACATGGAATGCTCGCCCTCTTTCTACTGCTGTTACTAAACCTGATGAGCATCTCCAATCTCTTTTGGTTTTGTGCCATTGAAAGCAATGACTAGTTTTAGCATCTGCGGATTGCTGGGAACCAGGTCAGATCCAGATCTGTGGACGCCGGGAAACTGGAATCCAAAGTTGCACACGGAGGCATGTCCCAAAAGAATCTTCTTTTGGGGAATTTGGGGAGTTGGCAAAGGTGTAGATATTCAACAGAGTAAACACTAACAATGATAATAAAAGGTTCTAACTGTTGGGTAAATAAGCCATAGTCCCATGTTCTAGATTGCGGGGCAGCCAGGGGTATGGGGATCCTGTGGGACATCCACTAATTGAAGAAGTTAAGTAATGTAGGAATGTGGTTACCCTCTCTAACATTCAGTAATTGAAGTCTAAAATCAGGCATCGTGTGGAATAACTGGAATAATATGATAACCCAACTAAGAGCAAAAAAAATGCTGCAGGATCTCAGCGGGTCATTGGGTAAAAGACGTGGTGTGTAGTTTCCAGGAATACCGAATGTCGGATCATGGAGTAAACCTTCTGCAAAGCAGTCTCTGCAAATGTCTGAAGTCGAGTTTATTGTCACGTGCACAAGTACACGTATGCACAGGTGCAATGAAAAATTTTCTTGCAGCAGCATCACAGGCACAGAGCATCATACAAACAGCATTCACAAGAAAAACATAAATTATACCCAATTATTACAAGAAAAGTACACAATTAGAACAAAAAAAACCCTCCATTTTAGTGCAAAGTGGGTATAGTGTTGCTAAACTGCAGTGATCAGGGTTTTGTCAGTTGGTTCAAGAACCAAATGGTTGAAGGGAAGTAGCTGTTCTTGATAGGTCTGTAGTGCCTTCCATATATTTGGTAAGATTTCTGATCATATTGTTACTTTTTCTCTTTCCAACAGACTTTCTCCCAGCATCCCCAAGATATTCTTCCTTAGCTCGGAACCATCCTGGGGATTAGCCCTCAGTATCTGGTTTTATCCCACTGGTGCTCAGTTTGCAACTTCCAGTTAAGAATTGCTGCAGTGTAGTACACGATGGAGTTTTCACAAACCTCCCATCTGGCTCCTTGAGCTCATCAAATTCATGCATTTATTCTTTGCTAATTCTCAACAGCTAATTCACTTGGGTTTTTAAATCCATTTATACATCGAGGCAGTTACGTGACAGCATAAATAGTTCAGTGCTTGAATTATTCTGCAACGAGTGTCCTATTTTAAGATTCAACAAAATCATAAAAGTTTAAATTGGGCAGTAAATCTGTACTACTTGTACTGAATGATCTGCCCTCGGCATTATTATTCCCTGCTGGCTGGTAGACAAGGGTTGTAGCAATAAAAGGCAGAATCATTCTCATTAAAAATCGGACTATTTTAGCATTCTGATTGTGGAATGGATCTTCCAAGGTCCTGACCCCCTACCACTAAGATGGCAAAGGGTAGCAAGTGCACAGGAACACCATCTGAAGATTCGTCTCCAAGTCACATACTACCCTGACTTAGAAATCTTTCAACTGGTTCTTCATCATCACTGGGTCCCAAATCCTGTAAGTTCACCACCCAGCAGCATCATGGTGAGCGTTCACCAGAAGGACCGCTGAAGCGCAAGGTGGCAGGACAATTGGAGGTGGGCCATTCAAGACCACCCCCTTCTCAAAGCCATTAGGGATGGGCAATAAATGCTGGACTTGTCAGCAGCATCCCAACCCTGAGAAACTAATAACTAGCCTGGTACCGCACTTAACACTGCCCTGCTGATCACGGGTTTGTATTTGGATCCAACAGTACCCCGTACTATAATAAAGTCCTCTAATGAGCCTGCGCACTGCTGTGCTAGGAGTCTGGCACCAACCCCTGCCATCTGCTGTATCTTCCCCCAGCAATGAATTGCCCCGTGGCTCAGTGTGGAGAGGGTGCCCGTGAGGGCTTGTGTTGGTCGGGGCGAGGGCTGCAGTCGCTCACCGCTGAGATGGAAGTTGATGTCTCCCCATCTCCCGGTCTGGCTGCACAGCTTCCCCCCAGCCCGAGCTTACTCTCTGGTTGCCTCCCCCAGCCTCTCCACTGAGCCCGCCGTGGGGTGACTCTTTGCTGGATTTGCACCAGCTTCGTGGCACCTTGAGTCCCAACAAAACCACGGGCGGAGGGGAGGGAGGTTGTACCTGGTTCCTGGCATGGCAGATCTGCCAGTAACACACCTCTCTGTGTGTAACCCCTTTAGCACCGATTCCCTTAACATTCTTAATCCTGGCAATGCGTTCTGTGCACTGGGTGAAGGTATCAGTTTTAAAAAAAAAGGTTAGATAATTTATAGCTGAGCAATTATCCCTTTTCCTCATATCACAAGCCAGAAAAAAGAATGACAGATTCACTTATCATTTTTTGCTTAAAACACAGTCAGGCTGTAATACACGTGCTTCTCTGCCTTCTAATTAACTGCTGGGTTCTTGCATACTCACCTTCTCATTAAACTGTCTTATGGTGCACTGCATTGTTCGTTAGCTTTGAAAGAAGAGTGACCTCTCTGTAAGCAAACATGACAGTCGGGAGTTAATCTCACTAGTGTATAAGGGAGGAGTGTTCGAAATGACACCAATGGACAGAGTAGATGTGGTTAAGCTGTTTCTCTTGGTCGGTGAGTCTAGGACTAGAGGGCACAATCTTAGAATTAGAGGGTACTGGTTTAAAACAGAAATGAGGAGAAATTTCTTTAGCCAGAAGGTAGTGAAATTATGGAATTCTTTGCCACATACAGCAGTGGAGGCCCAATCATTGGGGGCATTTAAGGAGGAGATTGATAGGTATCTAATTAGTCAAGGGTATCAAGGGGATATGGGAATAAGGCCAGAATTTGGGGCTAGATAGGAATAGTTTTAATTTAGCTCATGGAGCAGACTCGATGGGCCGAATGGCCTACTTCTGCTCCTTTGTCTTGTGATCTTACCTAGAAAAAGGTCAAACTCTTTGCAGAGTGCCAATGAATGCCTGTTCCTGGACTGTCACTCAAAGTCTGCAGCCCATGAGGCTGCTCCAACAATGGAGCTTGCGGCAGAAATCAGCTCGGGTGTGGGAAGGAATGGGAGAGACCCAAGTGTGGGAGAGGAAGGGTCCGCAGTCAGGAGGGGATGGGTGCAGATAGAGGAGTCAGGATGACAACCAGGTGCAACGGGGAGTGGGCTTTGTAATTAGCTCTGGGGGATGGGGGGGAGGTGGCGGAGGGTACTAGTGGTAGTGAGAAGGGAAGGGGTGGTAGTTGGGTGTGGATCCAGTGAACGGGTGGTGTGGGTGTCAGCAGGCACCAGTGGTTGTGGAGCTGGGGATAAATCAGGGTGACTGCTCAGTGGGTGGGGGATGGTTGTGAGTGGCAGTGATGGATCTGGGCAGGGGTGGGTGGGTAGGCAGTGCAGGTGTACTGGAGGGGAGCAGGATCAACACTGACACTGAAGGGAACCCACAGAAATGGGGTTCCCAGCCTTGGGCCAGAACCTGACGAAGTTGGACCCCTTGGAGCAAGCCGTGCTGCGAGAGCTCTGACCGACCACGCACAGCACGTACCACAGGTGTGGGTTTGACAATGGTAATGGCATCCTGATGCACACAGGGTGTTGCTGGACACCACTGCACATGCCTGGCATTGGGAAACAGAACCTGAATCACCCAGGACCCGGGCAAACAACTGCAGAATCCTGCCACTCACACTGTCCTCCAGCTTTCATTAAGATTTTGTTCTCATGCATTTGGGATTCATTATGCACAAAAACTTAACACTGCACTAAGAAGCCTGCAGTCCTTTAAAAGACGTCATAGAATTTTTAGTATCTAAGTCCCGGAAGTGATTGTTATTGATACACAAAGCAACCTCAGTTACTCCAAAATTTAAACAACAAAAGCTGACATTCATCTATCAAAGAGCATTCTCCTGCAAATAAACCAGGGAATCCTCACATGGTCCCATATCAACGTTGAAGCAGGAGGAGGACATTCCGCCCTTTATACCTTCCTTGATGGCTGATCTTTTACTTAAGCATCGTTTTCCTGAACTAACCCCACATCTCTTGATTGCCTTAATATCCAGAAATCTACTGATTCCCATCTTGAATATACTCAGCAACTCAGCCTTCACAACCCTGTTGGGTAGACAAATTCCAAAGACTCACCATTTACTGGTTGAAGAAATTTCTTCTCATCTTCATCTTGAACGGCTGACCCCTCACAAGACTGTGATCCCCAGTGCTCGACACCTCAGCCAGGAGAACTATCATCCTGCATCTACCCTGTCAAGCTTCATCAAAATTTAGAGTGCTTCAGTGAGATCACCTCTCATTCTTCTAAATTATGGGTCCAGTCTGCGCCACCACAGTTCACCCCTCATCACCACTCTGATGAACAGGGTGAAATGAGACATATGAAGAAAAAAGTCACAAGGCTGGTTTATATTCCAGATTCCATGCAATCCTCATAACCTGCCCATCCCTTACCCCACCCTTATGACCTGCTCATCTATTCCCCACCTCCTTCCCTTTATTCCATGGTCCACTGCCCTCTCCTACCAGAATGCTTCTTCTTCAGCCCTTTGCCTCTTCTACCCATCACCTCTCAGTTTCGTACTTTTCCCCCTCTCCCCCACTCCACCCTCCTACCTTCCCCCTCTCACCTTAACTCCTACCTTCCCGCTCTCACCTTAATTTATCACCTGCCAGCCTGTGCTCCTCCCCCTCCCCTTACCTTCCTATTCTGGCTTCTGCCCTCTTCCTTTCCAGTCCTGATGAAGGGTCTCGACCCGAAACGTCGACTGTTTATTTCCCTCCATAGATGCTGCCTGACCTGCTGAGTTCCTCCAGCATGTTGTGTGTGTTGTTCATGAAGCCTTCTGCTTTACAGACATCCCTCATTCCATCCACGGCCCTGTATCTCATTCAGAGCTGGAAATCTCGATTAAAAACGTTGACCTAATAAAGGAAGTAAAATCTGGAAGTGTTCATGCCAACTCCCTTCAATCATTGTGATGGATTCCAGGAGACCACGCTGACCCTTACAAGTGCTATAAAGTCTGATCCACCTGTATGAGTAAACCTCCACCCCAAACAGAAACAGATCTTGGTCTTACTTACTTTACGGAATTCAAGCTGATAGCCTGTCCTGCAGATCCACTTGTTTCTTGGGAATAGCTCTGCTGCTCCATAAGCCTTGTGGTTAGGAAAACCTGGAAGACTGGATTTCCCTCAAGTCTTGCCAAATTTATGGCAGACCTAATCAAACGCAATTCAAACCAAATGTGCTGGAAATACTTAGCAGGTCAGGCAGCATCTGTGGAGAGACAAACAGAGTTAATGTTTCAGGTCAATGACCATCATCAGAACTAATTAACATACTTGTTTCCAGCCGGGTTGAGAGATGGCCGGATAGATTACCTGCCCAAGGCTGCAGCAGCTAGGGAGAGGGGAGGAGGACAGAAGAGAACGGAAGAGATTCAGAATGTGTAGGAGCGAGGAATGAGACCGGTGTCAAAGGGAGACTGGAGGCTAGGGTGGTGATGGTGTGTGTAAGATTACTGGAGGTAGTGATGAGGGTGTGGGCTGTAGACAGTGGTAGCTATCGGATTTGGAGTATGCATTGTACGTGGAGAGTGACAAACAACCGTGGGGTTGGAGCTGGAGGTGAGCTGTTCGAAGGTATCTTTATTAGTCACATGTACATCGAAACACACAGTGAAATGTGTGTATAGTGTTCTAGGGACAGCCCGCAAGTGTCACCACGCTTCCGGCGCCACCATAGCATGCCCGCAACTTCCTAACCCCTGTCTTTGGAATGTGGGAGGAAAGCGGAGCACCCGGAGGAAACCCACGCAGACACGGGGAGAACGTACAAACTCCTTACAGACAGTGGCGGGAATTGAACCCAGGATTGCTGGCGCTGTAAAGCGTTACGCTAACCGCTACACTACCGTGCCTTTGGACATTAGAAGATGTGTGAAAGGCTTTGTTAGGAGGAGAAAGACAAATAATGGGGGTAGGAATGAGGTTGGGGGAATGGTCAATATCCCTGGGCTGGAGAGGGAACTAAACCTCAGATCACTTTGAGAAGATGGCCATCTTCGTGAAGGTTCAGTCACTGGTCACACTTGGAGAACCTTTATCATGAAGCTGTCCTCACCTCCCTTCAAACAGGCAGATTTTGCAAGGTCTAGGAAAGAAGGCAGTGTTAAAGCCAAAAAGCAGCGCGTAGCTGCAGTTTACCTGTGCAACCAGCTGACCGGAAGCAAGTTGGTTGATTGACCTCCCCATGGTCACCAGGTGCCCATGCCAACATTCCCTTCACCCTCCCCCCCCCCCCGCGCCCCCCCCCCCCCCCATTCACCCAACAGTCCCATCTTCACAGAAACAGGAAGTGGCTGAGTTTCAGTTCGACTTACAGATTTTCAGTGTCACACCCATCTCAATCGTATTCAGTTTTGGGAATACAGCAAAGAGAAAACTGTAAGTCACATACCTCAGCGGAATGTCTCACAATGGATGCAGAGTCCCACAACAACCAGGCACTGTGCCATGTCGAAGGGTTCACAACAGTTGGACACCACACCCCAGCGGATCCATAATAGTTGCACAATGTGCCTCATCAGAGGACCCACGACAGACACCGTGCCGCCCCAGACGGCCCACGTCAGTCAGACACCACGCCCCAGAGGGCCCACGTCAGACACTGAGCCACATCAGAGGGCCCACGAGTCAGACACTGCGCACCGGAGGGCCCACAACAGTCAGACACTGCGCCCCAGAAGACCCACAGCAGTCAGCGTGTCCCATTAAAGAGTTTAGTAGTCTCCAAACTCAATCCCGAACTTAAAGCTTCAAATATGAATTCACTGAAGAGTAAAATAAACTGGAGATAGAATGTGGGAATGTGTAGATTTTATTTTCCATAATTCTGAAATACATACTATACGTCAACATACAGGATATTGTCTGTTTAAAATGAAATTCATATTTTTTTTGGTGTTAATCTCGGATCAACTTCTACTCAGTAAATATAAAAAGCATATGCCTGTAAACATTTAACATTTTTCAAGAAACTGCATTACATACAAATCCCATCCGTTCTCATTGGAATCTGGTGAAAGCCTGCTTACAGTGCATAGTGTAAAACACACTAGGACAGCTGAAAGATTATCCCCTTTGATTCAAGTCTTTTTTTTAAAAAATTGACTCGAAAATTAATGACACACATCAACAATACAGTATTTCATCTTTGAATAGTCTGCTTTTGTTTAGCTGTGCTGCTATTCTTTTCAAATACTGCTTTAAAGTCCAAGGATCCATGCCATTTTTTTATTTATGCATTAGTCTGAAAAAAAGCTAGGGCTTACATTATAATCAGATGCAGACAATCACCTCTGGTCATTCCCACTGATCCTCTATATGAGCGCCATCTTTACATGATAACATAAAGACAACTCTTTGAATAAGGCAACACCCGAGTCACACAGAATGATTGTACAGGAAAGGAAGCAGAATACACTACATTTGTAATTCATTTTGTGATTCTGCGTGGCTAAGCCTTATAACACATCTATCTTCCCACCTCCTCTACATGCATCTTGACCAGATAGTATCTAGTGGGGTATCATGTGTGATCACAAAGATGATTTGGATTGATCTGACAAACTCCCACATGTACTTACTATAACCATCAAGCTTTCTGATTGCATACACTGCCCTTTGTTTAAAAAAGCCAGTTGGATGCACCTCCTTTTCATTTTCTTTGCTGGGCACAATATCTGAAAGCCAAGTATATTTTGCTGAGGAGAATTGGGGGAAAAAAAAAAGCAGAGGTTGCTTTCAGCTGCATAATTCCACTGTTATATTATGGAAAATACTAATTAAATTGTTAAAGCAATTAAAAGAAAATACTACAAACTGCAAAAAAAAACCTTTCAACTAATTCCATTAATATTGAGAGTAAAGAGTTTCTAAAGATGTGGGGTCTAGTAAAGACAGAGAAACAGGATAATATAATAGATACCACAGTAACGACAAGTTTATTGAATGAGTGGTTCGTATTCATTTTCACAGTAAAGAGTAAAATACTACTAATGGAAGGAAACTAAGAATAAATGAATGTGAGGAACATGTTGCATTCAATAAAACAAAAAAAAAGGTAATTGTGCAAATAACAAAACAGGAATAGATAAATCTCCAGGATCTGGTGGCTTCCAACCCCAGGGAGCAGGTGAGGAAACTATGGAAGTATTGGTCATAAACTTTCAAATTTCTCATGTTAGCAATTGTGCCATTGGGTTTGGAACTAAAAAGAGGATTCAGAATATGCAGGCCTGCCTGTTTATCATCAGACTGGACAGACCAGCTGAACAAATGTGAGCCTTTAACTTTGGTTGGAAATTGGTTGAGAGAGAGTGGAGAAAAAAGAAAGATAATCTGATTGACAGATGTGACATGTGACACTCCCCAGAATACCCATTCCATTCCTAAAGTTCTAGGATTTGTTCAGGGGCCCCAATTTCCCATTATTATTTTAATGACTCAGAGAGTTATCTGGATGACACCAAATTGGGAGAGGCAGCAAGAAGTGCAGAAGGAAGTGGATGGTCTAAAGAACCATAGACTGCTTCAGTGAGTGGGTATAACTATGGTAAATAGAACTTAGTGTGGACAAATCCACTTTCAATCCAAGAAAGACAAACTGCAACATCTTGTACACTTCAAGAAACTATGGTGAAACAGATTTGGGAATCCAAGTAGACTAATTTTAAATGCTAGCAGATCAGTCAAAAGTAGGATTGGGGGGTTGGATTACAAAATGGAAAAATGCATGTTTCTTTGTATGCAAAGCTGGGATACATTTGTTTATGCACCTCATTTCAGGAAGGATTTAATAACCTTAGAGGGGAGTGCAATGGAAATTTATGAAAGTGAAACAGGATTTAAGGGATTAAATTCTAATTGCATAAACTTGATATGTATTCCCTCGAGTTTAGGAGATTGTTTCATCATCTCACCTGGATCATCGCTCAGTCCCTTGTTCTTCCATAACTGGTAATGGGGGAATCAAGAACAAGTAGTATTGTAGGAGATCTTAAATTTAGAACCAAGCCATTTGAGAATAAACTTGGAAATTGAGTTTTTCTGAAATCTGGAGCTCTCCTGAGGAAAGGTACTCTGCCCCCTCCCAACCCCCACCCCACCTAATCAAAATTTGCGGAAAGATGAACTTGTCAGAAAGGGGCGTGGAGCAAAAATGGGAACATGGATTAAGGTGCAGGTCAGCATTGATATAATTCATGGCACTTTCTATTAGTCACGGTTCAGCAAAATAACAAAATTCGAAATGGGAAGTTAATTAATTTAAAACTTGTAGCTTTATAACATTTAGACGTAGCCTGCTGCTTGGGTAACGTTTAGCTGCTCACTGTTCTTCTAAAGCCATTGTTCAGGAACTGTGGGAGAGACTTTTAAAGTAGGCACACAGTGGGTCAACTGGAGATGATGACATCTGAAGAGAGTCTGCTTCAACACAAGAGTTTAAACCACCTTCATAGATATTAACATTGTAATAAGAATCTTATTGCCTTGCATGTCAACAACTACAATTTCTTTAATTTTAAAATAACAGATGAGATCACAAAATTCATCTGCAACCTACAAGTAACTTCATTGTGAGACAAATATAATATTGAAAAATGTTCTTTTGGTGAATGAACACTATGTCAGTGAGGCATTTAATTATTTAAGTATAGTATCTCTTTTCCCATAGTAGCTGGTTTTTCCTCTCACATCATCATCCATCATTCGAGGCTGCCAAAAGTCAGCTGCTCCCAAGCTTCACTACCAAAGCAGTGGTTAAACCATCTTAATCAACGTGGCCTGTGGTGGCCTTACCTGTTGAACTTCTTTTCCTGCCTCAGGGGAGATGATTAGTTCCTGCTCAGTAAAAACCACCAAGGGCATCACATGAGAAGTGACGGGCTCTAGCCTATATTCTGTGGTACAGCACCTCGTAACTACCCTTTCTTGTAACAATTGTAATAAGAACAATTTAGTGATAGCAACAATTGAGGGATTTTAGAATAATTTCTTTATATTGCAATCAATCAGCAACTGCATTAAACCCACAATTTCTGAGGAGGGTTGCCTCATAAATTTTTCACTTCAATATGATTCAGGTTCTGAGTATTTTCAAATGTTCTTTCTTTTTAATTTCCATTAAAATATATGTGTGATGTTTACATAGGAACATTAACATAGACCAATTAATCTTGTTCTATAAAGATCTCCTTCTAACAGGGTTCAAGTGAGCCATCCGGTGGTACCCTTGGATGACAAAAGCAGTCAAGAACTACACACTGGAGCAGTTAGACTGAGTACAGTACAGACAGCGCAACAAACCACAGCGTACTGCCGAAACAAAAAAAGGGTTCAGCTGTCACATATTTGTCAAAGGTCTGCGATACAGCTACAGAGGAGGGACTGCAAAGAAGTTTTGTAGGTGAAGAAAGAGAATTGATGCAGTTTTAATTCAGACTTTTTGCTTCATTATCTCCTTCACACATTTAAAGTGAGAAATCTCAATTTTTGAAATGACTAATGGTGTGAGATTTGAAAAGAAATAAAATATAGTTGGGACAAATACAATAGAATGACTAATTGCCCTCAGGCTCAACAAAAATATAAAAGACAGGCCTTAATTAACACCTAGAAAAGGCTGGAAACTAGTTGGCTCAATGAGAGCACCAGAATGTTTAAACTCAAGGCACTGTGACTGCATAAATCAGGGTAGTAATAATTACACGTGGCATTCAAAATTAAGTATATAGATTTAGATTCTGATTTACTTTTCACAACGCTCACCTTGAAAAACAGGACCACCCAGGTGAGAATCTGTATCAGATTAAAGCAGTGCAAAAGCATCCAGTAAACTAAAATAAAATATAATACACAAAAAACAAAAAGTGCATGACTTTAAGTCATTATAAATGTGCTGTGTATTGTGCAACATCTTTAACTCAAAAAAGTAAGTTCCTGCTTCACTGGCACTCTGCACCCTAGCTGAACATCTTCATATGTGTAACTGCTTCCTTTACGGAGACTTTACCAAGGTGACATTTGGCCAAGTCGTTCAAATAAACAGAAAACACAGTGAAACCTTTACAGAAGTAGAGGGGTAATGTCAAGCTGAGGCGAGAACAAAACACACAGTAAAAACAGCAGCAATACCATCCTGCTATGCAAGTCAATCGCTGTACATATGGGGAAAGCCCGTAACCCACCACATCAAAACACTAATTTCACAATGACTGTACACAGTTCCAGGAAGTGCTGGGTCTACTCACATTTCTGGGAAAAGCACAATTTTCTTGCAGTAATATATCTTACACTCAAACTCTCTGCTCATCATGCAGTGACTTAAAGTACCCAAAACTGCTAGCAGCATAGTTTCAAATGGATTTTTTGAACACTAGTGCAATTTTATATTGTGATTCCAAAATCAGCTGGCCAACACCATTTTTAATATAAATGCTGGTGTGCATGGTCCTCAATTTCCTTCCCAACAATCATTCTACAAATCCAATTGTTTCCTTTCTTGTAAAACTTCATCTCTGATCTTTTGTTTGCCTAAGGGTTCATCAACAATAAACACTAGTTTTTGGGGGAAAAAATACCATTTCATTTACTAGTAAATGCTGCAGCAAGGATCAACTCCCTGATAAAATGGTTAAGCTCCACCTAGCAAATTTAGGTTTGTCGAGGTCAGTGTACAGGCTCTGCTTGGGAGCTCTGTCTGATCACAGAGCGCGGCATCGTGAATCCTGGTTTCAGTTACTCCTGTCAACTTGCAAAACCTTGTAAACACATCGCCGAATAGCAGCTACACTCCGTAGCTCTGATCACACATTCCAGAGCCTTTGTTGCTGTAAACTGGCTGTCCAATGTCAATGCAGTCCCTAAAGAAAGTGGAAAACTACCCACATCTGGGCCACGTGCAGGTCCATTGCATTTCCTGAGACTTACTCGAAGCCTATTCAACCAAAATAGTAAAAAAAAATTACAACATGCTGTTTATTTCATGTGTGAAGTTGTTTCTGGCAAAATAAAATCAGGAAAGGGAACTCTTTATTCAGTTTAGGTTTGTCTACCACAAATTAATATAAATGCTCATTCAACAGTTTATTGAACATCGTGATGGTACACCATATCAAAACACCTCAACAAACAAAAAGGGAGCATCTTTCCCTGGCTGTTATTAATACACCAGCCTGAACATTCAGGCTACATATCAAGCTGAAGTAAAATTGATATCTTTAACAGCAGGACAGATTCACTAGTCTCTAGAGAAACTGAAGCCATAAAAATTCCACAAGGGCTTTAGGGAAAAAAAAGATCTTAACTGTTTTAGGATGCCTGTGCCATTCTGTAGCACAAAGTTGCAGAGCTCAAGAAGAGAGAGTCCATGTTCAAATATTAGTGCAGAGAGACTTTCTGGCAGAAAACCGTTGACAAGGAACAGATCCTTGCAGAACAAGAGCGAGGTCTGTTTTTTGATAAATTTTGGCATCATCTGTCACAAAGTGGGATGGAAGAAAACCAGGAGAGTGCTTGTGTCTGTACACACATCAGCAAGAACACGCTGACTACACTGGACACTGTGTAAACACATCATGGACACAACTACAAGCCCACAGACACTCAATGCTTTACATTCTGGCATTTTCAGAACTTGGTCAACACATGTTAAATTCCACTCTCCTTTGCGTTTGTAACCCTGTTGTGGTTGCCACCTTGGAGTAATATCCCAGAGACATGTCTTTTGCACAGCACTCTCAAATCCAAAAAGCAATCATGCTCTGTTTGGCTAGTCCTTTTCCTCTTTTTATTCCGTACAGGCGTTTCTCTAATTGAATCAGTTGACAGCCGTTACATTATTCTGGGGCTGACATGATCGTTCTACTACCTGTTGATCTTCACATACGTCCTTCTTTATCCTGGTTTGGGATGCCGAAAGTTTGTTTGGTGCTTTTGTTTCTGCTGTTCAAAACTGGTTGCTGGAATTTTCAGTTTTGGGGTAAACCGACTGTTTCAAATTCTTAACCTCCAGGTAAGGGTTTAGCCAAAGTGAGCAAAGCGCTCTGAAAGAAAAAAAGGCAGTTTTAGATACCATCCAGAAACTGTAACATATATACATCATCCTTCTATAGAGAAACATTTTGCTGCTCGTTTATTCAATTCTGGCTACAAAATACAATTCAAACTTTGTCATTTTCTTTTACAGGTCATAATTTTAACTACCAGTTTCTTAATTCAAAAAGAAAATGTTTTAGAATATTAAAATGGGTTTCTAAAGACACATTTGAGATCAATGTGATTTAGTCAATATATTATCTCAGACACACTTTTCGCTACTATATCTGCCATGTGTAATGTAGAAGGTCATCCTCCTCTTGGACATGATCAAAAGCAGTGGCAGAACCCAATCTACACTGCTTTGCACATAAAAATACATCCTCATTGATGAGAGGCTATTACGAGAGGTAAGCATTCAGTGGTACCCTTGAGCAGCTTGCAGCCCACAGGAGAATAAATATATCCCCCATGATCTCATTTCTCTTCTCCAGGAGCAGAGAAATACTGGCTGGTTTCAGATATTCTTCATCAGGGGCACAGCCCCGCTCAAACTGAAATGAAAGCTGATGCTGAGGAGCACACTGAAGAAAACAAGTACGAGCCTTCCATGATTTGGTATCTGACAGTCACCTCTAGAATGGTTCTGGTCGCACAGTGTGGCTCACAGCAGATTGGAACACCATCATCTACCCCGATCTTCTGAGAGGTCCATTGTTGGTAGAATAGCCAGGCATTGCGGTCACCCTTCATGGGGTCACCATTTCCTTGCCCACTGCTGCCCCTCAGGCAACGTTTCACCTTTACTCCACAGCCAGCTACCCCTTCAATCAGCCAAGGGTGGTAGTTTGGAAATGGCCTACCAAGGGTGACGGCTTCTCACAGACATCTTCAGAGAGTACAAGGAAAGGAAGCAGCCTATTGCATAGTGGCTACAACCACAGGGGAACACTTGCCAAAATACTAGGTCAACAGAGTTCCCCTCCAAGATGGTCACCAGGGAACATCACTGAGATGTCTCAAAATTGAAGTATTCTGAAAGAAGCTGCTATTTATTTTGATTGATTCAAAGCACAGGGGTGATTGCAGTACCGTAAAATTCAACATATTTATAACCCTTTGCTAAGAAAATGGATTCAAGGCCTGGAGTTTTTTGGCACTCTGAAAATGGAGATCATTTTAACCCCAGAAGTTGCTTCTGCTATCATTTTCATATCAAATTGCAGCAAATACAAAATTGAACCAGGTACTTCCAGTCAGAGGCAGATCTGTTGACCATGGTGCAATGCCTTTTTATTAAAAAATTCACAAAGGGATCCAGATGGTAAGTAGACAGGAGGATTATCTGGTCTTGCAGGATTCAGGTACTGTTAGACTTTGATCAAATAGATTAGATAAGATTGTAAAAGGTAGCTAAAATTCTTCTAATAAAGAGCATGTTCCCTGTATCTCTCTTTTATCATTTACATCTTATAGAGCCAGGTGATACAGTATAATCTATGCAAGTCATTCATAGTAAACCCCAAGCATTCAAAAAAGCAATGGGGTGACTATTGAAAGTCATTTAATGCCAGAAATGGCCAATTATTTTCAAAAGCTGGTAGAAGAATATTAAGGGATTTATTGACTTGTGCAATTTGTTACATCAAGTGTTATACTGATTCTTCAACTCATATTTATGATATACAAATACAATCTGGAGATAATGACACAGTAACCATGGTTGCAAGATTGTCTGAACTGGTAACTAAATCTATCAGGTTATAAATTTGATACCAAAGATAGAGGAAATGGAGGGGTGGGGTACCGCTAATCTTTAAGGATCATCAACGGTGAGAAGGCATAATGAACAAGTAGTGCAGAGTTAAAGAATAGAATTGCAAAAAGGGCAGTTAGCATGGTTGTGGAAGTTGTGTAGAAGCTTCCTGCTCGGAGAAATAATGTGGCAGAATACATAAATGGGAAATTAGATAAACAGACACTCAAAACAGGGTGGATTCAATGATTTTAACTTAGATACAGTTTGAAACAGACAGACCAGCTCATGCCTGTAAACATCTAGAGAGTATGCTGGAGAAACAAAGGACTGCAGATGCTGGAATCTAGATGAAAAACACTACGATGCTGGAGGAACTCAGCAGGCCAGGCAGCATCCGTGGAGAAAAGCAGGCGGTCAACATTTCAGGTCAGGACCCTTCTTCAGGACTGAAGATAGGAAAAAGGGAAGCCCAATATATAGGAGGGAAAAGCAGTAATAGTGGACAAAAGAGGGGATGCGGGGTGGGCACGGGGTGCTGATGGGTAGATGCAGGAGAATTCTAAGCGCAAACTGGAGGAACAGCACCTCATTTTCCGTCTTGGAACCTTGCAGCTTAACAGCATAAATATCGAATTCTCCCACTTTAGGTAATCCCCACCTCCCGTCCCCACCATGCTTCTTCCCTTTCCTAGCCTTTTTTTTCCTTTTTTTCTCTCTCTTCTTACCTTTGACCCCTCCCCCGGTGGATCTGCTCTCCCCTCCCCCGCACCTGCCTATCACCATCTCTCACCTGCGTCTACCTATCACCACCCTGTGCCTGCCCCGCCTCCCCTCTTTTGTCCACCTATCACTGCTCTGCTTTTCCCTCCTGTATACTGCGCTTCCCCTTTTCCTATC
Source organism: Pristis pectinata (assembly GCF_009764475.1). Classification (NCBI taxonomy): domain Eukaryota; kingdom Metazoa; phylum Chordata; class Chondrichthyes; order Rhinopristiformes; family Pristidae; genus Pristis; species Pristis pectinata. The sequence continues at coordinate 41,186,640 of NC_067417.1, forward strand.
TTCAGTCCTGAAGAAGGGTCCTGACCCAAAATGTTGACCTCCTGCTTTTCTCCATGGATGCTGCCTTGGCCTGCTCAGTTCCTCCAGCATCATCGTCTTTTTCATCTAGACAGTATGCAGGATGGTTTTTGCAACTATATGTCCTGACGCTGAGGGAGCAGGTCATATTAGATTTGGTACCGTGTAATAACGTTTATCAAATAATGATCATAATATGATAAGAGTTCAACATGCTGTTAAGGAGAGAAATGCGGAACAGCTACTAACATTCTACATTTGGATGCTACCAACTCCCATGCAATTATAAAAAGAGCATCCTGTTAAACTGGAAAAATCTGCTACTGGATAACCACAAAGAAAAACAGTGGAAAGTGTTCAAATTAAAGCATATTGTGATACAGAACCACTTAGCACTCTAGGGGGAAGAGCTTAAGTTGTCAGCCATGGGTGAATGAATGGGTTAAGAGAAAACAAAACTAAAGGGGAAAAAAAGCAGAAACAATTGCAGATCTTAATGCCTTAGAGATGTACAACAAAAGCAAAAGGTTGCAAAACACATAGCAAGAGCTTAAAAAAAAGTATGAAAAGAAACTGGCATGGAATATCAAAATCAACACTATCTTTTTAACAAGTTCGTTAGGGAAAAGAAGCAATACAGAGTTATTAGCACATACAAAAGTGACATTGCAAATGAAAATGAGATCATTCTGGATATATTGCATGATTACTTTGTCATTACTTAGTGGTGAAGAGAATATTATTCCAGATATCCCATGAAAATTGGCAATGTATCAGGGATAAGGAATCATCAAAGTTAATGTAATGTAACAGTGATGACGAAACTAATGTCAATAAAGAAAGAAAAATCCCCAAGTCCAGATCATTTCTATCTTAGGGTTTAAAGATAAAATGTGAGAGTATTTCAAATAACCTGGCCAAAATTTTCCACAATTCTCTTAATTTGGGAGCTGCTCAGTTTACTATACTACTCTTTAACTGAAAGAGAGAATGATAGATCAATGAGCCCAACATCTGTTGTCTGGAAATTACTGGAGAATGTTTAAGGATAGAGGGATCAAGTGGCTTGAACATTTGTTTGATTAGAGAACACCAGTGTACATATGTACAGGAAAAGTCGTGCCTGATGAACCTGCAACTAAAATAGTGGGAAAGGGAATTTTCCATGGATATTTATGTTGTTATTTATCAAATGCTTTCCAGTACTCCATCATAACAGACATAGTTAAGATGAGAATTAAAGACAATTTATTGATCTGGCTAGGAAACTGGGTGAGCATTTAAAGTCATATGAGGCAGGCACTCAAACTGGCAGGTTATAACCAGTGGGGCCCCCCAAAGATCTGGGCCACAATTATTTACCATATTTAGAAATGGCTTGAAATGATGGGAGTAGAAAACCTATTAAAATGATCGGGTGTAGAAAAATGGCAAAAAGACTAACGGAGTGCTGGCCTCGATATGGAAGATCAATGAACAAGGAGATAGAACTTATGCTGCAGCCATGGAAAGCCCTGGTTAGACTACATCTGGAGTACTGAGAGCAGTTCCAGGTACCACACTTTAGGAAGAGTACACTGGCCTTGGAGGATGTGCAACAAAGTGATATCTGGTCTCCAAGGGTTAAGGTATGAGGAGAGATTCCAGAGAATTCAACCCTTGTTTCTGTAAGTTGGAAGGTTAAGGGGCAAATTGACCAACTTTCCAGGTTTAACCCTGGCCATCTCTATCCTGAGCCTAACAAAACCCAATAGATAAAGGAAAGTCTACATACAATCCTTCTGTGAAATTTAAAATAGCCCTTAGATCAGCTACACAGTGCAGATAGCATACAGTTTTGACTGTGACACAAGAGATTCTGCAGATGCTGGAATCGGGAGCAACACACACAAAATGCTGGAGGACCTCAGCATCTATGGAGGGAAATAAACAGTCGACGTTTCAGGTCGAGACCCTTCATCAGGACTGGAAAGGAAGAGGGCACACGCCAGAATAAAGAGGTTGGGGGAGGGGGAGGAGCACAGGCTGGCAGGTGATAGGTTGATAGGTGAGACCAGGTGAGGTGGGGAAGGGGGATAAAAGGGAATGATGCAAGAAGCTGAGAGGCGATAGGTGACAGTTTTGACTGTAACTGGATGTTTAACTCAAATTATTTGAATCTGATTTTCAAGTGAGTTCAAATATTCCTAAAATTGATGTTAACAATTTTAGTTTCTCAAATTCTCATTAATTTCGAAACTTTCTGAAGAGATTCTTCCTGCATGTACTCGTTAACCTTTAAAGTTTACAGAAAGGTCCCATGTAGATTTTCCAAAACTCCTATATTGGAAAATGAAGACTCCAGATCTTTCCAATGCTGACAAACCATTGACTCAATTGCAACTTCCAATGTATACATAGCAATATCAAACTTTTACACTGTCATTCAGCTCCCTTCAAATTAATCTCAAATCGCAGAAATGCAAAAGGGCAAATTTTACAAAAAAAAATATAATGGGCCAGATTTTGTTCTCAGCAGTGCTTGGCTTTCATTACTCTTGAACAAAACCAGAGATATTTTATGTGACCCTACACTTGACCTTTTCGCGGTTTGGAGACCAAATATGGAACAGGACCATCTATGGGACATTTGAAATCTGTGTCCCTGAAAGTTTTAACACAGTTAGATAGAGTGGTAAAAAAGTTGTATGGCATACTTGCCTTCATCAGTTGGGGCACTGTGTACAAGAGTCAGGAAGTCAATACTGTAGCTGTATAAAACTTTGGTTAGGATGCATCTGGAGTATTGTGTGCAGTTCTGGTTGCCACATTATTGAAAGGATGCGGAGGCTTTGGGGGCAGATACAGAAGAGGTTCACCAGGATGCTGCCTGGATTAGAGAGCTATAAGGAGAGGCTGGAGAAATAGATTGTTTTCAATGCAGCATTGGAGGCTGAGGGGTGACCTGATAGAGGTTTATATATAGGCTAGATAGAATCTTTTTCCCCGTGGTAGAAATGTCAAATACTGGAGGCCAAAGAGTTACGGTGAGAGGGGGAAAGTTTAAAGGAGATTTGCAAGGCAAGTTTTTTTTTACACACAGAGTGTGATAGGTGCCTGCAACGTGCTGCCATGTCGGATGGTGAAAGCAGACACAATAGCGGCGTTTAAGAGGCATTTAGACAGGCACATGAACATGTATCATGTACAGGCAGATAGGTTTAATTTAGCATTGTGGTCGGCACAGACATCATGGGCTAACCGGCCTGTTCCTGTGCTGTACTGTTCTATGTACGTAACTGTGTACTTCCTCAACCAATCAGACTGGAAAATCATTAATGAGTTCATTGAGTTTGAATCAGAAAGCGTCAATTTGAATGAGAAAACAGAATAAAAGGGAAAATAGGTTTAAGAGAAGGGGGCAAGAAGAATAAATAAACAGATCGGTTTTTATTTTTTTAAAAAATCTGCAACAATAAGTGAACACTAATGAGATTCCATACTGTGAAAGTTAGTTTTCTATGTCAAAAAGCTTGTTAGGTGGTAATTAAGTCACATAACACTATTAAAAATTCACATACAGGCGACCCTTGCATTGTGGTCATTTGGGTAATGGAAATTTGCCCTTACAAAATTCACAAATCACTACCCATAAATTTGAGAGATGGAGTAAAATTCGTTCTTACAGAATTGTTGTGGAAAAAAATGAAATAAATAAGCATGGGCAGATGATGCAACTTCATGTTACAGAAAATCGCAACAGACTGTTTTCTAGGATGGCAACCCCCCCCCACCCTTAACATGGGGGTTACCTGTACTTGAACTGACAAGCTCTAACTTTCCCACTGTACTCAGAGTTTGTCAGATAAGTACAGTAACTTCAAGTAGTTCCATACATCTCAATGTGCGTGACACTGAGAGACCATCCTTGTGAAACCTCTGGAGCAGCACGTATTCAACAGATGTTTCCCAATTTCTGCATTTAACCGCACTTGTGTAGATGCTTGAAGGTGCAAATCATTCTTCTCTCATTGTTATATCAAATGCAAAAACCATTAGATAAAAAAATTAAAAGAGTGAAGAAAAAGTTTACAGCTTCAATACACATGTTCACGCCTGCTGCTTCACATTTACTCTATAGTGTACCTGTTGATCAGATAAAATTTCTATTTTCAGCAGATTCAATGACCACTACTGTCTATAAGTGCTATTCAATCCCTCACAACATCAACTCTCCCATACATTCCCCCACCGACCTTCTTGTTTTTAATTGTACACAGTTCCAATGAAGCTAATTGTAAGCTTCAAGAACAGTACTTTATCTTTTGGACAATCTGCAGTCTTTATGTTTCAGCAGACATTAGCAGCTTTTGCAAAGTTGTGGTTAGTAATTGTTTCCTTCACAATGTTCTGCACTTATGATGTTGGAAGGGTCTGTCATTGACCAGTGGTGAGAACAGTGAAACAATTGGGGGTGTGGGGGCTGTGGAAACAAGCTACTATTTGGTTTCATTAGTACATGATGGATGTAACAAGAATGCATGCTACTAGAGTACGTCAGAGTCTTGGGTAATCTGCAGGACCATTCCAGGGTGGCACAATAAATTATTGTGCATACAGCAAGTCAATTAAAATTTTGTTTGTAGGGTCACAGCTGAAAATTCAGTTGTATGGGGCCCAAGTCTACAATGAGAGAAACTGGGGTCCAGGAGATAAGGGGGAGAGGGAGAACAGTGACAAGGATCAGAAGAGGGTCAGGCCAGCAGGTGGACAGAGGTTAAGTGCAGGGAAAAAAAGGGGAATGGATGATGATACACAATAGGGCCCAAGGAAGAGACAGTAAAGCAAACTGTCCTGTTGAAGACAGGGTCCCAACACTGGGGACTGCTTTAACTAATGCTGAAGCAGGTTTAAGCAGGTTAAAGGCGGCCTGCTTTTTCATGAGTAGCCCATATCATCCATGATCCATGCATAAGCAGAAAAAATATTCTGGAAGTGGTATCTAAGTGTTCCCTGCACACCATTCAAAATGATTGTGCATGTCCTGGCCCCATTGTGGCTTACGTGCTTGATGCATGGAATGCCCAAAACAAAACTATAGACTTTGTGCAGCTACACAAGTCCAATCTATTTATTTTTCACTGACATTGAATTGCATAGTACGCAAAATATGGTGCTGTACTTTCCAATATCTATGCACTGGTGTTTTACTGGGAATTGATTTTAAGTTGTTACCATTTAATGTTTCACTGTGTTTTACTGATGGTATGCTTGGAATGAAGTGATCAAAGGAAGAAAAATGAAATACACCAGAGAACAATTCCCTACAGCGAGAACCATGTACATCACATGTCAATAAAGCCCAAGTACAGTTTTGTTTGAAGTGAACATTTGTACATAATCTGATGTTCAGATAAGATGACAAATTGGAGCAAGGAAGCAGCATACTAGTGTAGACCTATTCTTTTCTTATAGCTGCTGGATATAATGTGGTTTACTTGCATTTTTCTATTTTAATTTCATTTTGGCTGCACCTGCAATTCAATTTATTTGTTTCTTCCTCCGACTTTTCTTATGCATTTTCAACCCTACTGTTAATACCGAAAACTGAAAATGCTGAAAAGGTTGAGCAAGTCAGACTGAAACTGTAAAGAGAGAAAATGAACTAATGTCCTTTTTCCTTCTTCTTTGCCATTGTCTGAATTTTTGCTATCAAGTCATTTGAAGATGATTTAATGGATTGCTCTTCAACTTTACTAAAATACTTAACCTAATATTAAGCCCTTGATATTTAGGCTCCTGACAAACCAGTTTGGATGGAGGGGGGTGGTGAAGTGCACAGGGAAGCAAGTAGTAAGTGAATTGCATCTATATAACCCAAACACCACCCTGCCATTTTTTCTCTCTCTTTTCTTGACAGTATAGCACCAAAGAACTCTAGTGAAATTGAAGTCAGTTAGAATTAAGAGGAAAGACTTCCAAAACCTGGAGTTATAACCAGCACAACGGAAAGTGGTTCTGTTGGTGGAACCACATCATTTCAGCCACAGGACATTCAACCATTTTCAGCTGCTTTATCAATGACCTGTCCTACAAGATAAAGTCAGAAGTGGGAATATTTTCCAATGATTATAGAGAATTCAGTTTCATTTGTTGCTCCTCCTATTACCAAGCAGTCATTGGTAACAGGAGGAGCAACAAATGAAACTGAAATCTCTACAATTGAAACTGGACATTATCTGGCCAACACTCTGACTAGGTCTGCTAAGCAGCAAATTACATTAGTGCCATACAAGTGCCAGACAAAGATCCAACAGGGGACAACCTAATCAATAATTCTTGACATTCAATGGCAGTCATTACCAACTCCCACATCATAAGCATCTTATAGGTGGGAGGAGGTAATCACCTTTAACCAGTATCACCTTTAACCAGAAATTTAACAGGATCAGCCATGTAATTCTGTGGTCACTGATCTACCTCCTGATTCTCAAAAACCTTTCCACTATTCACAAGGCCCAAGCTAGAAATACTCTTCACCTGCCCAGATGAGCGTGGTGTCCAAGAATACTTAACAAATTCAACACCATCCAAGACAAAGCAGCCTACTTGATTGAGAACCTGATCCACTATCCTAAACATACAACCCCTGCACCACTTGTGCAACCAGTGTCCACCATCCAAAAGAATCACTGCACCATTTGTCAATGCTTCCTCAAAAGCAACTCACAAACTAATCATCTTTCACATCGAGTTACGAGGGTAGTAGGTGTGATGGAATGTTGCCATTGGTTTCCCTCTATGTCACTCACCTTTCCACTTGGAATCGCATCATTGTCATTTCATCATCGCTGAGCCAAAACTTTGTAATTTGCTACCTAATAGTGTTGATGAATTACTTTCACCACATAGATTGGTCATCCAAGGAGACAGGTCACCATCACTTAGTGTCTAGAGGATTTAGTGATGGATAGTAAATGCTGGCCTTGCCAGTGACATCCTCACCCCTTGTATGAATAAAAACCACCTTGGATCTCCCATAGCTGGTGGAACAAACAGATAACAATTCCACACTCACTTCGACTATGAACCACGACAGGATTCAAGTAAACCTCTTAGATACTCGTACTTCAGTGGGCCCAGCACAAAGGATGCTTGGGCTTTCACCTGGTGATTCAGAAATCACAAGAACGGATGGTGGAGGAAGAGATACCAATGGTTATTTCATGCTGGAGGGCAAACAGCTATCCAAGCTCTGTGCATTTTGTGGAGTACTGACAAAGAGGAATAGCAGCAAAGATAAACAGTGCAGGCACTTTGAAGAATTGCAAAGAGATTGCAGAAGGCCTTCTCAAGCATGAGTAATATGGTGCTGAAGGCCTTTGCAATAAAATCCTACCACAAACCAAAAACCTCTGAGAACGCTGGAATTCAGATGTGCCGAGAATTTTATCTGTTGCTCTGGACCTTTAAGAAGCACTTGAATCGCTAAGGCAGAGAGTGCTACAGATCATGTGCTGGTAAGAACTGTAGTGACTAGTAGGCCATTGTTGTTCCTGCTACCGCCGGCAATCCTTCTGCAGATTTTCCTCTTGATCCTTCAAGGTCTAATGCAACACAGTGTAAATGAGACTAAGCTGCTCTGACAGTACAGATCTTCAGTGCAACGTCCTTCAAAGTTGTCCAAGGACTCTCTTAGCCCAAGTACTCAAAACAAGTAGTCGTGTGCTGCACTATCAAACCATCAGCACCCTCAACTGTTGCTGTGTTCTTGGCTTGATTTAATTGAAGAACTACAGAGAGCCCCAAAAAATTGTAGTGTAAAATTAAATTGCTGATGTAGCTCCAATTTTGGAGTTTGCTTGAACACAACCTAATACATTGGAGTTCCAGAAGTTTGTAGCCAGATTAAATTGGTAAATTAGTTTATTATTGTCACATATACCGAGGTACAATGAAAAACTTTGTTTTGCATGCCATCCATACAGATCATTTCATTACAACAGTGCATTGAGGTAGTACAAGGGAAAACAACAACAGAATGCAGAATAAAGTGTTACAGATTCACAATCTGCCAATTTCACTCATTTTAACCTCTTAACTGCTCTGGAACCTGGATATAATAGAACTACATCTTCATTTTTACACACCAAGAATGCCAGAACAAACTTAGCCAGTTGTATATTTCCTGCATGTTCTTTTGTTTCAACTTTCCAGCATTTGTTCCTTTTTTTGGTACAGCCACATTGATTATCGGATCCTGTGAAATATTGAAGGGAGGCACTTATAAAAAGTGCACTTAATTGAAATTGGAACTGGGCTACTAAAAATCACAGCTTCAGCGGTTATCATTTAAACCTGCCAGCAATGATGATACAGCACTCATATCCCACAAATGTTCCAAGTAAAAACGTGTGTTGTACTTCACTCCACCTGCCCCCACACATACATGATTGAAACAATACATTTAAATTTTCATGATTTACTGCTTTCTAACAAAGTTTTAATTCAAATGTATTGCAATCTTCATTTAGATTATCATTTTCCCCATAATGAATAGACTATCAGTTGAACAATGCAACTGTGTTTTCTTAACTACTGTGACACGTTATGGCCCTTTCATAATTGCCTCCCACAGCAAGTTCAACAGGAGGTAGCTGTGTAATAGAAGTGATCCAAGATTCTGTTGGACCAATAGTTTACTCCATGCCTCTAAATGCAAGTGCCTATGTCATCAAATACGTCCACTTTACACTAACTGCTTTGTTGCTATTTTGGGCCTGACCAACTGTAGCCTATCCTCTCCACAAACACATAAAGATTAGCAACACTTTCAGTATCCTGCACAGACTGCGTTCTCTCTCTTACCAACAACAGACAAGGCCTACAGCAAGATTAGCAAAGTTACAAATGCATTTGAGCATATGTTGTAACTCATCATCATCAAACCTGCCCCATAGTAACAAAGAAAGCAAATTCATAAACTAAAAGAATTTTACCAGTATGAGTTCAATGACATGAAACCAATTTGACAATCCACAATAAATATGCAAATCATAGCCTTTACACAAAGGCCAATTAGGTAAATAGATTTATGTAGGCCTGTAGCCAGGCATTCTACACATCTTTTACTTGTATATTACTCCTGTGGCTCTGCATATTAATTGTAATTTATTTTTTCCCTGATAACGTATTGTGCAAGACCACAGTAGAGCCGGCTGCATCCACAACATTCAAGTCTCACGTGAATGGCCTCAGGCTAAATGTAAAGTGCAGCGATAAAACAGGACTGATTGAGGACACCACTCAAGAGACAGCAAGTGCTGTAATCTGGAGCAAAAAGACTAACTGATGGAGGAACTCAGTGGGTCGGACAGCATCTGTGGAGGTAGACGGATCATTGATATTTCAGGTCGAGACCCTGCAAGAGGAGCGGGCAGAGCTATTGTCATGCATCTTTATGGCAGCCAGTTATAGTGGGGTCTGCATTCACCTTACAGCCTTTGTGAGTCCGATGCTTGGGGAATCTGGTGACACTCAGCCAGAATAACAGAACTGCCTGTTCACTGACAGAGTGTTCTGTAAGCCAAGGGCTAGTAGCAATGCTTACCTACATGGAGAAACATAATAACCACTGATGTAAACTATATCAACCCATTGTTCATTATATGGATGTGTTTGACTTTTCCCCATTACCATCAACTACATAATACTCACAAGCCAAATTTTGTCAATTGCTGCTTCAGAAAACCATCCTCTCATATTTACTTGGCCTCTTCAAGGATAATGCAGGCATGCCTTTGTGATGCATTTATGTCTGACTACTTACCTTTAACAGAAGGCTGTAAGCAGCTGCAGGCCAGGAGAGGTCAGTCGGAAGGGTGTTCTGGGCATGACCTGTTCACTTCAAACCACGAGTCTATACAACTGAGGGGAGGGAGAAAGTAATAAATGATTTCAAATAAAGTGCATAACAAATGTCTTCAGAAATTCTTTAAACTTTTGCACAATATATTCACTCCATAGCAGTCATTGCCACCTGCAAACTCTATTACAAGGATTGCTTTTAAAAACCTAATTTGATGCCACAAAGTAGATTTTTTCACGACTGGATAAATATTTCACATACTTTTCCCAATGGCCTTCAACATAACGCCCCAAAGAAAAATAGACTGCAAATGCTGAGATGTCAGATTCACGCATGTGTGGTTCTGAGACAGATTTCACAGAAGCAAAACAGCACCAGGCTAAAATAGCATAACCATATTAATTGCCAGTATTTGGACTATCCTTCCAGTGGGAAAATGGTCACTTTGAAACATGGGTAATGTCAGATTGAAATATACCAAATGGATTTTCTTTTTCAAAGCAGCAGCATAAATACATCTTTTTAATTTTTTATTAAGAAAAGCTTTGAAAACACAAGATAGCAAAGCACAAGAAAACACACATCCCTCAAACCACTGATGCAATAAATAGCACCTTAATTCTAACTTAATCTAATGAAGAGATATATCTGTATTAATATTCCTTATAGCTTTTAGATTGGTATTGTCCCTTCTGCTCCAACTCAACCCTGGCCTGCTCAATTCGCAGAGAATATCCATCCTTGCCAGAAGTACAGGTCTTCCACTGCAAACTCCTAAGTTTGTAGCTATTGCATATCCAGGAACTTGAGAGGATATACTGTACTTGACTTGCAAATAAATGACAGTGAAGGCATGACCCTACGTAACATAGCAACTTACGGATTTCCATTTATGCTTTTTTGAAAGGAAAAATCTGAAAGCCACAATCAGCAATTTGCCACTAGTCAGCAGGCAGTTTTGTGACAATAGACTCCTCCTGGAGTTCGATGTAGGAAAGAGAACTTGGGCCAACTGCCAGACACTTTCTGTTATGAACTCTGTGCTAGTTCTGGCAAGGATGAAGTTTGTTTTCTAATTTTCCCCATTACCATCGCCTACTCTAAAATCAGATATAATGGCCACAAGCACTAGCCAAATTTTTTTGATCTTACCTTCAGAAAACCATCCTCCTGGCCTCTTAAAGGATAATACTAGCATGTGGTTGTGATGCATCACAGTTAATTTATGTCTGTCCACTTACCTTTAACAGTTCTGACAAGTGTAAATTCATTAATTTGAATAGAAGGACATGGATGCAAGAGCGTCCAGTAAAAGTGTGGTAATTAAAATAGACATTCAGATGGATTATTAGTTTAAAAATACTCTTGCATTTTTCAAGATTTTTTTTAAATCTCTGGCTTGATAACTTAGATTTTTTCCAATATCAATTGCTCAGATGGCTTTCAAATTTTGATTATGAAACTAGTTTTGGCTGCCCCTATGAAGTTCCTTCTAATGTGGAAGACCTGTTGATATGAGAATTCTCCCAGTGGTTTCTGTAAACTCCCACCAGAAAGATCAGAAGAAATAAGTTTGTTTCTCTAAAACAATCAAGGTCAGCTGTGAATTGAGAGTGCTCAGTGCTGGTGACTGAACCTGCTCTAATTTTTATGTAACTAGCCCTACATTGATGGTGTCCATTTGTCTGCAGCTCTGAATAGCAGTTTATGACTTTTATTTCTAGCTTTCACTCTTTTGTTTTAAACTTTTCTCTTTATCCCCAACTAGACTTGTCTCTGATGGCATTGTGCCTCCTTCCATTCCCAATCCCCTTCCTCACCAACACCACTTCAAGTGCCATGGCTTGGGTACTCTGCCCACCCAAATCCCTATACAAACCTATCAGCACTACTTGGCCTTCCTACTCTCCTGTCACTCTTCCTTGCTTGACCCCCTCATGCATATATCTACATTTTCCCTCTGCACTTTCCTTGGAATCTTTCAAGGATTCTATTGAGGCACATGCTGAAGGTTCCCTTTGGGCAGGAACCCTCAACCATTCCATCCACTTCTTTCGCCGATCTTTCCAATCTGTGAGTTCACTGGGGGTTAAATTTTGCCACTCTCTTTTCTGTCAAATTCCCAATAAAGACCCAATGGTCAGTGCTGGTGAATCAGCTGTCATAATCCCTCACTGTTTCTCCCTCAGAGTATCCAAATGCTTACAATTCATGAACTTAATGTGGATAACTGCGAAAAAAAAATGGCCTTTTCAAAGTTCAAGCTGAGTTGTGATGACACCTTCCCCTTCAATACCCTGCATCAAGGTACACCTTAAACTACCTTCTGTAATGCTGGTGCAACTCAGACTTCCTGCCAATTAAAGGAGTAAATGCTGGTTGGTCCATTATTCAGAACCATCAGCAGTTACCAGCACGTTCGAACCAGAAGAAAGTAGAGGCGGAAAGAGGAAAATATCTCAAGCCTTCAAATAGTGGTGGCTCACATAGTCTTCATAATTTGCAATTATTTTACAACTAGGTAGCATGATACATTATAATCTTCAAAGTGCTTCATGCAATGAATTGCTTGGAGTACAATGAAACTCATAAGCAGATATGAGAGTCCCAGCAGCACCTTACAACAACAATGATCTGAATGACCTGCTTTAACCAGATGTATTCCTGCTACTCCTATGGAGTCAGCGAGTAGTTTTGGATAAATACCATCAGATGTGATCTAACATGAAGAAAACAGGAGGAAGTTCCCATACATCCATTTGAAAACAGAAAATGAGGTAACAATTGAAGCAGAAAACTGCAGATGTTGGAAATTTGAAACTATAACAGCAAAAGCATTAATCATTCAGCAGGTCAGGCAGCATCTGTGGAAAAACAGAGTCAACATTTCAGATCAACGACCTTTCATCAGAACTGATGAAAGGACATAGGCGTGAAATACCAACTTTGCTTCCACTCTCCACAGATGGTGCTTGACCCACTGAGTATTTCCTGTATTTTCTGATTTTGAATGAGGTAACAATGTTAATTCTTGAAATTTAGATTAATATGTAAACATACACATTTTCTCCGAAATGCTTGGTTAGGAATTATAATTTTTTGACATCTGAAACTGAACACCTGCAGAGCAGTGCTGCACGTGTAAACTGCAATAATGTAGGTTTATTAATTCAGAGCATTATTATGCAGGGTGCACATTGAACACAGCAATATAATATGCAATGAAGGATACAAGCAAAACTATGAATTGCAGCTGCTTACTGAATTATGTACACAATGTTTAAAAATGAAACCTCCAGGGTAGACTAACAGATATCCTGAAATATTCCTAAATCACTTTGGTTCAATAGTTGCATAAAGTTCTGTATTGAGACTTAACCGTATCAAAGAGCTGAAAATTAACTCTCAAAAATGATTGGCAGGGTACGTGTGTCACAGGTGAAAATGTGGTGATGATGAACAAAGGCAGAACTTCCCCACTTTCAGTTTCACTGGAGGATGGCTATTCTGGTCATAGGAAACAGACTGAGAAGTTAAATATTATAAAGAGACTGCTAGCCATCATTTTAACCATCTTTAGCCAAAAAATTAGATCACAAGAGCTATTTTAACAACTATATGAAATTAAAATCAACTTAAATTGTGTGGACAATTTCCAAATCATGCCACACATGAAATTCAGCCAGGTACTTGCTTCATACGACTTCTGTGTCAGTAACATAGTGATGTCATACCTATGCAACCCTGCTTTTAGATCATGGCAGGGGAACATGGGCAACATATAGGAAGTGGTCCATATTTTGCAGGATCTCTTCTTCAACCTTTATTGTTGGAGAAGACATGGTGCAGTGGGGACAGGGTGATAGAGGATCTTTGTCTGTGGGCAGCAAAATTGGAGGGAGGTGTTCCACAGTTCCTCCTGATGATACAGTTAACGCCTTGGTGAAATTGAAAGAGGCTGGTGCATTTCCCTACATTTCTCTTAGAGTTGTTGCATGGTGATGATCACATTCACAGTGCTTCTCAACAGACAGAATCCACACTGATTCCAGTACATGTCTCTTTTCTTGAAGATGTCCCAATTATAGCATCTCTTATGTCCTCTGATATTTCCTCCTCTTTCTTGATGTGGACGATGAGATGTGCATTCATCACTGAAGCCTTTGCTGTCAAGCTTTAGGACTTCAGTAAGGATACCATCTGCTCCCAAAGCCTTGTTTTTTTTTCCATTGGGTATGGCTCACTTGATCTCTTGTCTGTCAGTGGTAACAGCAAGGCTGACCCAAATAGGTTGCTGTGGGATGGAGGCAAGGCTGCGCAAGTCATGGAAAGAGCCATGTTCAGGTGAGGTCTTCGAAGTGTTCCTGCCAGCAGATGTGACCGTCTCTTTGTCCCAGATGAGTTAACACCTATTCTTAGCTCTCAGTGGGTAGGGTCTTGGGTGTCAGGGGCAGTGATGATCCCAAAAGAGCTGAAGAACTTGCATGTTATTACTGTCAGCATGTTGCCCAGCCTCTTGTACTCTCTCCATCCACCATCTGTTCTTTAGGTCAATGGTTTTCTGTTGGAGTGGTATGAACTTAACCAAATAACTGCACTAAAGCTACCCTGTCAATAGACCCTTAATCTCCAGCCTGCCCCCTGACCTGTGACCCCTACCAAACTTCACAATCTCCTTCACTTTCACTAACACTCACTCACAATCCCAACCCCCTCATAGGTTAGGCCTTGTAAGGAAGATTACTGCAATCAAGTGACATCAAGGGAATACACCATTTTAATAAGTGAATGCAGCCACGTACAAAAGTTCGCTTTGGGAATCTCTCAATTTATTATTCTTACTTTAGCTGTAATTCTTTCCAGTTTGATTAAAATCTTGCAACTGTGTAAACCTAAAAAAAACAGCTGTTAAATACTATTTTATTTCTCAAAGCTTTTTTAAACAGGAATATTTATCGCTTGCCTTCATGAAGTATATCAAAACTTGTACCTGCTACTAATTGAGAACACCATAATAGGACATCTATAAAAATAATAAAAAAGTGTAGATTAATCAGCATCTTACCAGAAGAGCTACAGCACTGGTTTCATCCTGCACAAAAGTGAATTCTACACATTTTGGGTCCCCTTTATAACATGTAGCAGAAAGGATAATCCGTAACACTTTGTTCCTAATCTGTTTTCATGCCCATAGCCAATAATAACACATCTTCATTATTTTACATATTGGCCCACATCACATTGTTGTTCAATGTAATGCAATACTGGTTACTTTCATATATTTTAGGCAGGTGCTTTATTTAAAATTAATGCCTTTCTAATAATGAGAATAGTAAATATGTTTCATTTACAGTACCTTCTGCTGTCATTTACTGCTTTTTAATCGCCTCTGTAAAATATACGAGTTCAATCAATGCAAACTTTCACTAATAGCATTGTCAAAATGCCATAATCAGAGAATTACTTTACAAAAGTGTTCTACCAAGATTTCCCTCAACTTGAGGGAATCAAAACAAAACAAAATTGTGTGAAAATTGAGTCTAGGATTAATGCAAGAATTTAACACACCTCATAGTAATTATCACATATCCAGCAACTGGCTACCTAATTAACATTCTAACCCCTTAACTATCTGCCTGCTTCAAACTTTACGTTTATCTCAATCCTCTGAGAATCATTACAGAACTTTATACAATGGTAAAATATATTGTAAGATTAGACTTTTACATTTATAATCCTATCCACTATAGTTATAAACTGATGATAGCTGTCTACAGGCTCACTTCTCCTGCTGTACTGCAGTTTACAAAAACTGGCCAGAAAATTCATCAGGCTTGGTAAATTGATAAATTGGTTTATTATTGTCACATGTACCAAGGTACAGTGAAAAACCTTTGTTTTCCATGCCATCCATAGAGATCATTTCATCACAACAGTACATTGAGGTAGTATAAGGGAAAACAATAACAGAATGTAGAATAAAGTGTTACAGAGAAAGTACAGTGCAGGCAGACAATAAGGTTCAAGGTCATAACGAGGTGATTGTGAAGTCAAGAGTCTATCTGATCATACTAGGGGACCGTTCAATAGTCATAACAGTGGCATAGAAGCTGTCCTTGAGCCTAGTGGTACGTGTTTTCAGGCTTTATATCTTCTGCCCGATGGGAGAGGGGAGAAGAAAGAATGTCCGGGGTGGGTGGCTGCTTTACCGAGGCAGCGAGAAGTGTAGACGGAGTCCATGGAGGGGAGGATGGATCTTTAGCAGCAACTTCTGTATCAGATTAGTAGAATTCCCACAGAACTTCAGGGCCATTATCCTTGAGCCATTTTAAATGCACTGACAACTTGGGCATTCTATTTTTCCAATTTGCTTTAGTTTCCTCTTAGTTTCATACTTCCTTCCCCCTACTCCAAGGATGGTCCATTCACTGTAAAAGTGGGCCAGCCATCTGTTCTCAGATGTCCAGCTATAACTATTTAGAAGTATGTACGCTTAGAAATCCTGTGATACCTGGAAAGATAAACTAACCAGATGCCTGGCTGGGACTGTAAAATGGGAGTGGTGGAAGGGGCAAGGTTGTGTTCAGCTGCCGGAGAAGGAATTTGCAGTGGGAGTGGGAGTGGAGTGGGAGGAAGAGGCTGTGGATCCGGAGGGACTGCTGCAGCAAGGGATAGGCTTAAAGCGAAAAGGATGATGTTAGTTCCCAGTGTCGTACTCCATAGGCTGTGATCTGCTGAGGAGGGTTCCCTTTAAGTTTGAATTCTGTTGTCCACGTATATGATATGAAGACCTATTTCTGCACAAATGCATGCATGCCTGTGTTAAAATCAGAGGTGGCATCCAGACACATGCTGCATGCAATTGGATGCTGCTGCAAATATCCAAGCACCTCTGTACATTTGAGTGCCAGTAATAAAAAAACCACCATGAAAGTAAACAGCAGACTTTGCGGAGCACCTGATAAGTCCCACATCAACTTTGCAAACAATATTTTATGTACCACACGTAAATGCTCTGCTACATGACTGAATTTCCATGCTGCACTCTTTGTTCTGGCTCCTTTCCCTACAGGCCAAAAATCTGAAAGAAATCACAAATCTGCATTCAACCATTCCCATGCTAAAGGTTCCAAGTCTTGATATGCTGCAGTATCTAAGAGAAAGGACTCACAATGTACACTAAATTCTAACTATTCCATATTCTTGAAGAATATAATTTTAAGAGGGGAGTTATGCATTACACATTGATCTCATACCATCCTTAAAAACTATTCTGACAAACTGTCATTGGTCAATACATCAGACTTTTCTCGCATGTCAGCAAGTGGGAGTTCACTTCATATGCATGACCCCACAGTCTAGGCTGACTTTTCAGTGCAATCTTGAGGGATTCATCACTGTTGGACGCGGCATTTTTTTTGAATGAGATGTTAAGTTGAGACTCTTGACTTCCTCCGCCCTCTCAATATGCACAAAAAATCTTTTGATAACATTCAAAGAACAGCAGATTAGCTCACTGCAGTGTCAACAGATGTCCTTCAACCAAAAGATCCAGAAACAGACTATATGTTTATTTCATTGTTGATAATGGGATATTGGTGTCTACATTTCAGTGCATTCCAGCAACGACTACAGTTCAAATATATGTCATAGGCTGTGAAATGCTATACAAGATCTAGGGGTCAAAAAGAAATTACATGAATGCAAGATCATTTCTTATAATCCTAAATACTGCAAACAGTGACCTTCTAACTATTGTAGAAAGCATTTATTTGGAATTCATTGGTGTGAGGTCATGAATAGAAGGCACTGTCCAAACTCCAACAATCTCATTTACAGCACTTGAATGAGATTCCCAAAGAGGGATCAAGACTCATTTACAAATGCAGCTTGTCAGCAGACAATTTTAACTAACTATGCTAAAGGATAAAGCACGGCAGCAACTTGAGCATCACAGGAGTGCTCTATCTCAATCTACTCCATTCAAGAACAAACTGTCCCACTTTTGCAAATCTGCTTTTACTCTACATGCTCAGAGCAGCCCAACCTAATAGCTATAATGGCCATTCTTTTTTCTTAATGAAAGTTAACTGAAGAACATTCACTGAACTGCAACAAATTCCATTTATACAGCACCAATTATGTAGCAAAATGGCACTTCATCTAGACCAACTATCCAAAATTACAGTTACAGACTTCCTAAAAAGGGATTTTTGCAGAGAAGTCAGAAACCTCCTTTAAGTAAATACCTCCATAGAATGCACATCCCTGAATTTTCTGAGAGCAACAATGCATGATTTTAGAAGTATTAATAGTAAACTAAACAGCGACAGAGATAACAGAAAAAAACCCAGATCAAAACAAAACAAAAAATATTGAATTCATATTCCAATTACATAAATAATACTGTTAAGTATACCTGCTGCAAACAGGTATACTTATAGAGATGTTCTTATAGAGATGTAGAAAGCAGAGCCAAAGTGCCTCAGCTGTCTTTTGTCAATAGAAGCACGCACATGAAAGTATAATTTTTAACAAAATGTTTATATGGAGACAGCGTTACATATCTAATCTTAAAACAACACTTGGATTCAGAAATCAGAAAGGTCTTTTAAAATGCTGCAGTTTCATTTTGTGCCTGGAAAGCGTCAAATGGCTCCTATAAGATAGCTGCATGACTCAGATTTTCCCCAGTAGCTATATCAATAGATGCCGTACTCTCACTGTAACCATGTGCAAAAAAAAGTAGCTTTTAACTACAGACTTGTAGTAGATGCAACGGTGGCATGGGTCAGTTAGTGTTATTCATCTTCAAGTCAGAAATTATTGATTCAAGTTCTCTTCTAGGATCTGAGCAAAGTCTATGGGGATACACCAGAGAAGTATTGACAGACGGCTGCATTGGTTGAGCTGACCCTTGGATGCGATGTCAAACTGAGGCACCGCCTGCCTATATCAGTGGTTAAGGAGGAAATTTAAACACTGGAGAGTATGCATCTTTCATAGGCTCTGAACACCACCACAAAAATTGACAATAAAAGCAGAGAATGCTGGAAATACTCAGCAGATCAGGCAGCATCTGTGGAGAGAGAAACAGAGCTAACATTTCAGTTTGCCAATGATCAGCACAATTCTGGTAATGATCATCTGTTTCTCTCTCCACAGATGCTGTCTGATCTGCTGAATATCTCCAGCATTTCAGTTTATTTCAGATTTCCAGACCCTGCGTTGCAGACTTTTGGCTATTCCCGTGAACAAAACGGGTGCTGCATTCACTTGCACTACTTTTTCCAAAGCGGTTTTATGTATCTATGAGATAGAAGGCACAACATAGCTGCAAATGTTTTTTCTTTTTAAATGATCAGAAACTGATTTTCCTTCGAACTCTTATTTTGAGAATAACAGCAGATGGCAGCATCTCACACATTTTTAGGCACCTTCAACTCTGATCCATGGTACTTTGGCTAATACTACAGCAAAATTGCCAGCATGGAGAAAGAAATTGTTTATTTCCAGATGGCACTGTAAACTCTGACAAAGATCTGAAGATTGTTAATCACAAATGAAAGAATACATTCCTCCTCTTAGTATTTTATTGGTTATGATTTCATAGAAATGTCAGTAATTCGCTACACTACATAGAGAATGTATGGAAAACTGTAGATTTTTTTTATATCAATAGTGCAGCTATTTTCTTTCAAATTAATTTCCCATCCTTCAGTTTTCCTGCCATGCCGTAATTCTTCCCATGTTTTCATTTTCAATTTAAAAACTTTTCTTTCATATTATTCTCAACTTACTTTCTATCTTTAATCATGCATTTTTCAGTCTTTTGTTCTATTGCTTATTCATCAAAGGGAGAAGCCCCAGAAATCCTCAGTATTGATTGATTGATTCTGGACCCAAGATGACTAATGGCATCAAATCCATTGATGCCTACCCACTACTGGCCTCCTGCTGCAGCTTAATTAGTGTCCCTTCATATTGTACACCACGAAGCTCAGAGTAAGAGCACAAAATACACCTTGGGCAAGGACTTCAATCCTTACTCTAGCCTCAAGATTATAAGAGCACCACCACTACTGACTGAGATCTGATGAACTTAAATACCAGAATGAGCTGGCAAAAGATGGCCAGAGAACCACTACTACCTGTCATAGATGCATTGCTTCATAGAAGTATTAGTAAGTGTGACAACCACATAGTCCTCATGGAGACAAAGTGATGCCCCAATCTTGAGGACACGCTCCATGTGGAGCATTGTGAGGAACGATCAGCAGGCTAAATAGGATGGATTCAAAGCAGATCCAGCAGAAGCTCTGTGGGCCATCAGCAAAACCGTATTCTGCTAAAACCCATAAACCCAGCAGAGCCTTCACTTTACCACCAACATCATCAGAGAACTAACCCTGCCTTAAATGAGTTCAGAACAACAAGCTCAGAATCGCGCCTCGTGTCCATAAAATGAGATATCAGCAGTGAAGCCACAACAAGAAAAAAATGATGGCTTGAATGCTAAGCAGCCGTGAAACATGCTGCAGGCAGAGATAGGAATCTCACATCCAGCATGTCAAATGACGGCTCTGCAGTCCTGTCAGTCACTTCCACTTCTACCATCATCACGTTGTGGCTGCAACGTGTACCATTGGTCAGATGCAACATAGCAACTTGTCAAGATATTTCAATAATTCCTCGCCAACCTATGACCTCTACTAGCTAGATGGATAAAGGCAACAGGCACTGGAGAACAACACTCATCAGTTCATCTCCAAATCACAAAGCATCTTGATTTGGAATATATTGCCGTGCCATCAGAGTCATTTAGAACTCCCTAACTAACAGCTCTGTGGGAGTACTTTCACTATACAGATTACAGTGTTTAAAGAAACTCACCACTACTTTCCCAAGGGTAATAAGGAATGGGTAATAAATGCTCCCCAGTCAGCAGTGTCAACATCTGATGAAGGAATATAATTTTTTGACATGCAAGTCAATAGGGAATTTAGCCAACATCTGATTTCAGATAGCTGCACCATTATACATTGCAACTTTAACAGTTTGGTTTCACAGCAAATCAGACCCTCATTCCAATCTTGATGTAACCATGCACCCAAGAGCTAAATTCCAGAGGTGACACAAAAATGATTCCCCTTGACAACAAGGTAGCAATTAACTGAGCATGGCACCAAAACACTCTAACAAGGGATCAGGAAGAAAACTCTCTAGTGGTTGTGGCACTTACTTGGGTCAAAGCAAGATGATTCTGCTCTTTAGTGGCCAATCAATTCAGTCTTAGGACATTGCTGGAGGAGTTTCTCAGTGCAGCATTCCAAGCAAACCAACGTTTAGCTCTACCATCAACTTTCCTGTGTCATGAATTCAGAAATTTGTTGATGACAGCATAATGTTCTTCTACACTTACAATTCCTTGCCAACCTATGACCTCTACTACCTGCAACAGGCACTGGCGAACAACACCCATCAGTTTATCTCTGAATAACATAGCATCTTGATTGGTGACGTTAACTGTACCCCTATGTAACGAGACCTAGATAACAGTAAGGCTAGGGCTGCTGTTAACATTCATGCTACATAATGCAAGACAATGCTGCTCTCCAGCAAGAGTCTTAACCACCTTACCATATTGATCAATTGCATTACTATTTTATTACTACCCCAAAGAACATTCAGAAGGTGACCACTAACCAAAAATTGAATTGAACTAGCCACATAAGCACTGTCACTACAACCCCTGGGCTGTGACAACTGGCTATTATCCTAGCTTCCTAAAGCCTTTTCACCATCTACAAGACACTAGTTAATAATACGTTGGAATGATACTCCATGTCTCAATGGATGCAGCTCCAAGAACTGTTGAGAAACTCAAACCCAATCCAGACAAAGCACATGTCCATACAGTACCCCATTTACTAGCTGAAACATTCATTCCCTCGACCATCATAGCAATATGATGGCAAAATGTACTATTTATAGAATCAACTATAGCAAGTTGCCAAGCAACAGTTCCCAAGCCACAACCTCCAGGACCAAGGCAACAAGTGCATTAGAACATCACCACCTCTGTTTTATAAAGACTTGGCTATACAGTACCATTCCTTTACGGTTCAAAACGGAGACTCACCAGAACCCTTCAAGGGTGTGCACTCAAAACCTTATTCGCGAGAAATGCCAAATCTCAAGCAACCATTATTCATTAAACTGTACCAGAATTATTTACTTTGAGAATCTATACACAGTTTTTGGTTCAGGTCTAATTTCAACACAGTAAAAAGGCATTTTAATAAATGATGACACCGTTAAGGCTGGGAAAATATTCACAGTTTTTTTTTACTATGGGTTCTATGAGGAAAGAATTGGTGAAGGATCGCACTCGATGGACCACATGATGATAGCTGTGAGAACTTGCGACATATCAATAGGGTACAGTGCACTGAAACCCACAATGCCAGTTTCAGCACAGCTTCACACAGTGAAACTCAAAATGTTGTCTGTGAACCTCACCATTGATATATGTAGCTTAGCAGGTGTGAGCTTTGCAGCCAGCTCTTAAAAACAATAGATATATCATAATACAATCTCCTGAAGCTCCCACTTTTTATGTGACTTTCACAAAACATTAGTGATCTACAAAGCTGCTTTGCTGCATGGAGGAATTTCCAGGCTGATGTATCTTCAAAGCATAAAGTAGGCTGAAATTCCACACCTGTTTCTCTTTGCTCCACTTCTCCTCGAACTTGTTTGGCAGACATGCAAAGCAGTCCCTACTGATTTGCAATGCACTGCACCACTAACAGCACATCCAAACCCAGCAGCAGTTCACCTTGACGAGTTATGAAAGCTGCCCACGGGGAGATGATTATTTAAAAATACCCTTCAACTTTTGTTCCATTTTGTGGTGCACCCTGCCTCTGATTTACTTTATTATTACAAAAGCACCCTGAGAGTCAGCTGTGGAGATGTTAGGTGCGCGTTCACTGCACCACCTACACAGAAGGAAATGCCTATTCTATAGTTCTCACAGCCTATTTCTAATAGCTTATATATCATTACAAAAAATACATATTTATGGGAAGAACGGAAGGTATTTGCTGGGAATGACTTTACATACTATTAATTTTAATATAACATCCATTGATGAACAGTGATTTGCACATATTAGTCTTTATATTTAATGGTGCCACTGCTTGGAAGAAGAAGCTCTCCAATCCCATCTGGGGGTCTGAAATTGTTTGGTATTCTCAACATAAGCGTCCATTTATTTTCACCGGTATCAAATAAGCTATTTCTGTAGGTTCATGTTCATATAACTTATTTGAGGAAGAAATTAACAAATATACCAAAATGGTATAAAAAGTGCAGATGGTCTATTTTCCACTGCTGCTTCCTCTGGTGAAGAGGAGCTGGTAAAGAACGGTCCACAACAGTTAACTGCTTTAGATCAGGTTCCTTCATAAACAGGTCTTTATCAATAAAGTAAGTGTGCTACTACATTCACACAGTTAACCATTACTCTAGCACTCATGCACAGATTTCATGCCTACATCCACTTCTGGCATAGACTGCTGCCGCTTGTGGTGGGACGATGCAATCAGAGGTCAGGTCTTCAAGCCCCAGAGATGCAAATGGTTGAAATATTACGGACACAGCAAAATGACTCAGGATGAGCGAGTTACGTAAACTTCCTTAGGGCACGCCATTGACCATTATGAAGTGTGAAATGACTTACAGGATTATTCAAGGAAATGAGAACCTTTAGGGTTGAATTAGCACATGGCACCAAAAGCCCTACAAAGGTGTCAATCGCTGAACCTTCCAAAGCCCATTATCTGGGCGAATCTGTGCGCCAAACTGCCTGGAGGAGATGGATTGCTCTAACCTAGTAGAGGGGATCCTTAATTTTATGCATGCAGCAAAAAGATGTAGACTGCAATTTCAGGCGACCATTAACCAGCACCAACTAGAAAGACCAGGGCAACAGTGACATTTAAACCTGGAGTGAAGTGAACTAGGCAGGGGCACTTGGCAGCAGGTCTGCCTAACATTTTGGCATGTCACTGCTTTTGGAAATGAGCCTCTGGATCCATTTCTCAACAGATGGGTGGAGGTAAGAAAAGTACTCCCTGATTGTGCTTTGAATTAGATCTCCCAGCAAAGGCCCTCCCCACTTCTCCTCTGTAATAGAGGTCATGTTTTCATCCCCTTGTGCAGGGTGCCTAGCGAGATGGGAACAAGAGAACCTACTTTGTTGTTAACAGATACAAGGCTTCATCTCAGAAATGCTTAGAACATTCAAAACCTGTGCAGTTTTGAAGTTCAGTGTGATTGAGTCTTTTGAACTGTGCTCCAGCTGAATCCCCAAGAATTGATGATTAGTTTAAATAGCACAGGTTGCAGGCTTGTTCCTGTTGTGCCAATCTGATTTATTGTTCATGACCCACACCTAGTATTAATTATATACAAGTAAATCAGTTTCAAGGAAGGCATCCAATGAACGCACATGCCATGTACCCAAAGCATACAGTACCGTGCATGCTGTGTACTTTGGGTGCATGGCACGTGCATTAGGCCACGATCGAACGTTTCATTGTGTCTAAAGTTGCACAACACCTCGTAACTGTGACATGTAATCAGCTTAATGCTACAATTCCACCCCTCAGTGCTCTAAACAAAACATGCATTACACAATTGAACTTCCAGATGTTTCCATCCTTTCTGGTTTCCTGCCAGTTTTTGCCATAATACACTATTATTTTGTATTAAGGCATTTTTGCATGGTAAAGGTGCTATATAAATGCAAGATGACATTAATTGGTATTTGAATGATTGATAAATTATATTAAATGAAGCAAGTCTTCTTTGAGATAAGTTCTTCAATCCAGTCATTGTAAATTATGTGTCCCTTCATTGAAATACCATGGAAAATTCCATATTTAACCAAAGATTTTGTTCATTACTCTTGCCCATTCTGCTTCTATCCACTCTGAGCAACTAAGGGTGACTCACCCCTTCTGCATCCTCTGTGGTATCCTAGCTAAAGTAGTATACATTTTGAATCAAAACTATGGATTTTGCATTTTCATTGATATTAGTTGCATATTGAAAACTGCATTTGAGCTGTTAATTAGGTACTGATAATGTATACAATTCTGCCTTTATAAGTATGAGATGAATCTGAAATGTACTTAGAATTGGTTGGGAGTGGCTCCCAGCCAATAATCCAGTCGAGGGATTTAGAGGATGTTAACCCATGGCAATAAAACTCAAGCAACTATAACCATTTGCATAAAGATTATATTATAAGCTTGAAATAATTCTCATCTACCTGTAATAGTTCATAATATAGCTCCATTTCTGCAGTGAGGTTTACTTGATTTGTGTCCAGTTTTCAGACAAGCAGCAGCTTCTCAGTGTAAACACTGTCAGTGCTTTCCATCTTCTTAATGTAACAGAACATTTACCTGAGAGGATTAACTAATGTGACACCATTGCTGCAGGTTTAAAACTGATAGGTGGGCTATTGTTTCAGGTGGGTGAGAGGAAGAGTGAAAAAATGATAGTCTGTTGAGGTAGGAATGCACATAAAGCATAATTGATCAATGCTCTTATGGCAAATGGAAAATGCTACTTTCAAATCTTACTTTTAAATGGATAAAAATTTCACATTTAAAGCTACAGTTTGAGTAAACTTGAAAGCATTTTTCTTCTGCTGGAATGTGACATGCCAGACATGTTTGAAAGACAGGCTTGACAACTGGGTACAGAAAGATTGTTGTACTTTTGTTTTTAGCTGGTGCTTTCTGCAAATGTAATGCAGCCTTATCTCATACTTACTAACCCTCTTAGGGAGTTATGTCGATCTGCTTTTTTTTTCCGCTCAGCCATATATTACGGGAAATTTTGCTCAGAAGACAAACTTTATTTTTGTTTAAACTCTGAAAAATTGCCCATATAAACTTAAAACTGTATTGACTGGTGAGCATTTAATGAGAGTCTGCTGTCACCTACCCAGAATTGGCATGGGGCTAAGTGGAAATGGAAGAAGTTTGTCTACAGGATCTTGGACAATTTCAAAAGCTTAACAATATCGTAAAAATGTGAACTTCAGCACTGCCTGGAACTAGGTTTCAAGATGATGAACCACAAATATTCCAGTGAGAAATTCAACAATAGAGGAGCGAGGAAGTAGGTTCAACAGTTCATGATTTAGGAAATCCTGTCTATGCAGCCTTACAGAGCTCCCTGCCTGCTTCTGCACTGAATTCACGGCCTTACTAGGAAAAAAATCTTTATCTTCATTCATCAAACCACAGTTTCTGATTTAAAAGTAATCTGACAGAATGCAATAGGTGGAATTGGAAATTTGAGCAGACCTCAAATTATAGTTGACGAGAAATGAATGAAAGTCGTTTATACTGCACAGATATTGAAGCTACAGCTTTGCTTTATTTATTGGATGCCCTCAACAACCCTGAAAGACTGCACGGACAGATACACAAAACAATCCACCTATTGGTTCATTCCAAGTCTCCGTGTTTTATCATCATTTTGACAGCTTTTTCTAGTGACCAGTTTCACCCATAGCAGGTTTTAAGGATGGATTTTGCTGCATTGTCTGGTGGCTAACAAGAGTATCTACTCTATGCTTCCTTAGTGCTAGATTCCGACAGGCTGGCATCTGAATAGTCCTGGTGAATAATCTGGTGAATCAAAGCCCACCAGGCCAATGATCAGAAATAAATAGCTTTTTAAACAATAATTTCAGGGATAAGAACTCCAGTTGTCAGCAAAATGACTAACTCCTCAACCTGCCATTTGCCAACCCTAATCCTCCTCTCATGTTCATGGGTGTCAGTGCTCAAAATACCATATTTACCTATATTCTGATTCACCTGATTCTTGGCCTCCCTATAACAAAGGCAAGAAAAGCAGGGCACATACTATCAGGGCAATTACTGCTCCTGAGAGATTTTTTTTGCTAAGATCGTTTATAACCTATAAGCAGATGCCTACTTATTACTAGCACATTTTCAACATTTGGACAAACTCTACCTGAGTTGCAGGGCGTTTACAGCATTTTCAGTTTTATTTTATATTTCCAGCATCCACAGTATTATGTTTTTGCTCTACCTCAGTGTCTTGCTTGCCACAGGAGCTGGTCCATTAACACATGTTAACACCTGTGTGCCTCCTTGAAAAGCTCTTACCACTCAAATGGAACCAACTATTTCAGAACATTCAGGAGCCCAACGTGGAAACACGTGAACAAACAAAAGCTATTAGCCCTAAACACACATGGGTCCCAGTCTGTGCATGCATCACAAGATCTGTTCAGAATCTGAAGCAACCTCTGAAAAAACACGTGTCCAGTAAGGAAAAGCACATTAAAATATCAAATATACCCTCTTACAAACGAGAGACATTACTCAATTAAAAATCAAGTAGTACTCAATATTTAATTGGGCTTTCTTTTCACTTCCAGCTATCTTTACCCTCATATCACCTCTCTTCCCAAATCTCCTTTGCTCCTCAGGTTACCTGACTAACTGTGAACAATTTCCTTCAATATATCAGAGTGAATGCTTCCTCACCCTGATGATACCACTTGTAACTTAACAGTGTGGGGAATCACAAGTGCAAATCCAGCACAATGCCCTATCTTTTGTCATTCAAGAGCACCACACAAACGTCTTTTGATTTAGCTTTATCTAGATTGGACTGAAAACCAGTTGCTCTACACAAAAAAAAAGTAATTACGTACACAACAGCTGCAGTATACAGAGCTTGATTGCACACAATTGAATAAGTAGTGATCAAAATGTTTTCTTTTTTTACTGAATTAAATGACTTAAAAAATATAAAAGCCAGATAGAAGAGCAAAGTTATCCAACATTTGGGTTATTCTGAAATTTTCTTATTCTAGTCTTAATCTAAGAAACAAACAGGAACCAATTTGTTCTTTTTTCGCCATTCATTTCCCATTTGCAGATGGAAACAAGGCATTATCAGTTGAAACCCTCAGCATTAAATTGCAGTTGTTTGTACCAAGTTATTGCATGGATGTGGGTCTAAATTCAGCCCACAGTGAAGGAAAAGGCACAAATTTCTAATTTTCTAAATTTCTGATTTTCTAAATAAAACAAGTTTAATTGAACTCAATTTAATTCACGATGGATGCAAGCACATGGCACTAAACTAAATACGACTTAGCACAATTGAAATTCAAATGGTTGTAAAATTAAATTGATCACACTAGTAAGGTGCTTTATTGAAGGGGTGAAACAAAGAAAGTTTCAGTGTTCGTAAATCATACAGGTTATATTCTGAGTCGGTTGGCACAACAGAGCAAGGAATTGTATCTTACGGTATTCACTGACATTGGTTTAAAAGCGACTGAGATTTTTAAATGATGGCCTTGTTAATGTATGCACACATTGTGGATTACTTTGGGAAAGAACCAAATCTGGGTATAAAATGAGGTGCTGATACGGAAGTGCTGATTTTTAGTGACTGCCCAATTCAACATACTGTATGCTGAGTTAGATGATAGCTTTGGTGAAATTAAATCATTTAGATAAGAGCATAAGAAACAAAAGCAGCAGTTGATCATTTAGCCCTCTTGCCCCATTACCATTCAATGATGTCATGAACAATCTTTTACCTCAGCAGCAGTTTTCTGTACTAACCCCATGTCCCTTCATTCCCTTAATAACCAAAACTACCGAATGACATCTTAAATAACCTCAGTAACGACTCCACAACCCCCTTGTGTACATAATGCCACATAAGGTTCATTATCCTCTGGTTAAAGAAATCTCTTTTCATCTATATTCTGAAAGGTTGAGTCCTTACTTTGAAACTGTTACCCTGAGTTCTAGACATCTCAGACAGGGGAAACATCATCCATGCATCGACCCTGTCAAGACCTGTCAGGAAAAAACTCTGTATATTTCAATAAGATCACCTCTTCCGAAGTCTAGAGAACTTTGCTTTAGTTTGCTTAATCTCTTTCCATAGATCAATTCCCCTTCATTCCAGGAATTAACCTGGTGAACTTCCTTTGCACTCCCTCTATCACAGGCAAACTGTTCCTTAGGTAGTGAATCAGACCAGTATATAATATTCCCAGTGTGGTCTCATCAGGATCCTATTTGTTTGCAGTAAATCATCTCTACTCTTGCACTCAAATACTTTTGCAATAAAGGCCAACTTAACATTTGACTTCCAAATTGCTTTCTCAACCTGCATATTAACTTTCAGTGATTTGTGTACAAAGACACCCAGGCCTTCTGAACGATGACATCTTTCAATCTTACACCATTTAAAAGATACCCTGTTTTTTTTTAACCTTTTGTACCAAAATGGATGGCCTCACATTTTTCCACATTCTATTCCAACTGCCATGTTGCCGCTGATTCACTTTAAACTCTATATCTCCCTGAAACCTTCTCACAGCCCACACTGCCACCCAGCTTTGTATCATCAGCAAATCTGGATATACTGCACTTGATCCCTCCATCCAAATCATTGACATAGATGATGAGCAATTGGGATCCTAGAATGATCCTTGCAGCGACCCACAAGTCATAGCCTCCCAACCCAAAATAATATATAAATTCCTCCTCTTTGTATTCTCCCCATTAATTGACCTCAGTCCACGTCAGCGTAGTACCCCCAGTACTGCACACTCTAACTTTATTTAGTTTCAGCTTATCGAAAGGCCTGAGAGTAAACATTCACTACATCAGTTGGTTCACCCTTAATCACTGTACTAGCTACAGCATCAAGAAAATCCAAAGGATTTGTCAAACATCATTTCCCTTTCGGAAATCCATTTTGACTCTACTCAATTCTATTATCTTTTAAATGCCCAGTTACCACATCCTTTATAACAAATTCTAGCATTTGCTTCCTATATGTGTTGGCCCAACTGGTCTACAATCCCCTTTTACATCTCCTTCATTTCTTATATGGTTGGAAATGTAACCCAATCTGTGGGAAGAGTCCTAGAATTTATGGAATTTTAAATGATTCACGACCGCCATCTCTTTCAAAACCTTTGGATGTAGGTCGGATCCTGGGAATTCATTGGCTTTCGGTCCCATTTACTTCTACAATACCAATTTCTTAATTAACAGTAACTTATGTGATGCCCTTTGGTTTTCACTAACTGCTGGAGGATTTTGCGTTCCATGAAGTCAGATAAAGTATATATTTATTTATCTTCTCTAATATTTGCTTATTTCCCAAAAAAATAATTTCTTATGTCTCAGTTTGCAAGAAACCCACATTTCCTTTTTACATAGCCATAGAAGCTGCTATACAGGTGACCCTGCATTATAGGCATTCGGATAACAGAAATTTGCCCTTACAGAATTCACAAATCACTACCCAAAAATTTGAGATAAGGAATAAAATTCACTCTCATGGAATTTACAAGAAAAAAAGTAAATAAAGAGACACAAAATAATTTTCTTTCAACTCGCGTTTGTTGATGTGCAGATGATGCAGCTTCGCATTACGGAAAATCACAATACAGTCCATTTTCTCAGAACACGAAACCCTTGGAATGCAGGAATGCCCTGGTCTGTTTCTATGTTTCTCGCTAGATTGCTCTTGCATTCTACTCTCCTCTTCCTTATTTTTACTTCCTTTGCTGAATTCTGAAATTTTCCCAGAGCTTAGAATTACAATTCTTTTTGACAAAATTATTAGCCTTTTCCTTTGATCTACCCTCTTAACAGCGTTAGCCACAATGAACCATAGCAAACTCATGCCTAATATCTTCTCAGTTTGTTTTATTTAGATTTTAGGGCTCTAATTTCAAAATGTACTAAATCACTTTCAACCTCTATGTTATATTATGATCCCTTATCCCTCAAGGCTCCATAACTACAAGATTATTAATTAACCCGTACTCATTTCACAACACTAGGTCTAAAACAGCCTTTTATCAGTTCCTCAAGACACTAATCTAGAAAATCATTCCACAGACACTATGAATCTCTCCTACGCATTATTGCTAATTTGTCTTGCTCATTCTACACATGAAGTGCCTCATGATTATCGCCTTACCCTTGTTATCTGTGTTAAATGATCTAATTCCATGGTTTATACCGTACCCAATGGTATAAACGTGGCAAAATTCACTTGAAATCAGCACAATATCTGACCTGAGAATGTTTCATACTAATACAGGTTAAAAAAAATTGCAAAGCACTATCACCCTAACCTTCAGCACAAGGTCTTATGTATACATAAAAAACTCTTACCATTCACATTTGGAAACAATAATGTAGGGTTGGTAAAATAAATCCAAAAGCTTACTTGGTAAGCTAAATATTATATGAAATATTATCATTACATGTCCCATTAGCCAGCGTGTTAACAGCTCGGCTGACTCTTCAGTGTTCTATATATGGAACAATACTTGTACTGTACTCCAAACACCTAATTAGATAAGCAATCTATCATAGAAACAAAAGTAGCCACAGTGACCAAATAAGACCTAAATATCTAAAATGCCACCATAAAAAAAACTTGTGTTCAAATATTACTGGTAGCCCTACTGTTTGGTTGGGGATTAGATAGGGGATTAGATAAATCCAAATCTTAATCACACCTCAGTTCATTAACATAATCTTCGGTTAGTTGCCACAACAAGGCAATGCCACTATAGAGAGGAAACAGTGACATCACAAATATATTGTGTTAAAAATACCTATAATAAAAATAATTTGACTTGTAATTAATTATTTCCATATAAAATAAGAACAAAAATATACCTGTGACATAATAGGACTAGTTTTGCATCCCAGCAGTGATCAATACAGGTGACCACCGCACCACGGCCATTCAGGTTACGGAATTGCGCCTTTACAGAATTCACAAATCACTACCCAAAAATTTGGGATACAGAATAAAATTCACCCTCACAGAATTTGTGGGAATAAAAAGTAAATAAATCAACACCATTCTCTCAAACTATATCATGTTTAAACTTGGAAAAAATTAGGAGTGGTACTGTTGATCCTTCACTTAAATTTGAAGATATTTGGAGTCCATTTATTCAATATTTTCACATGCTATAGATCCCCTTTCAATAACATTCCAATTTACAGGAATGGAGTTGACAACATAATATTGCTCTGTTTCTACTGAGAAATTTCAGTCCAGTCTTTTTTTTTCGAAATTTTTCTGTTTAGTTTAGTTTAATATATTGTTTATAATTTTTCTTATTGATTTGGGGATTTTTTTTCTTTTCTTTTATATATATATAAAAAATAAATCTTTTTCTTTCCCTTTTATATTATATTTATTTACTAAGAGATCGTGAGATCTAGTTTTTTTTTTATATTTTATTGTTCTTCATGATTATCTATGCCATGATTGTTCTCCTGATCTCATTACATGTATAAACATGGATGTTATATATTAATCTGTATTAATTTGAAAACTAATAAAAAGATTGAAAAAGAAAGAAAGAATCAACACCATTTTATTTTCCAAGTAGTATTTCTTGATGCATACACAGATGACATAGTATGGAAAATCTTGATATGGTTTATTTTCTAGGAGTGCAACCCCCACCCCCCTGTAATCAGATATACTTGTCACACTAACCTCTCTCACCCTGGTTTATGACTCTGTGACTCACAAGAATTAGAGCCCCCAAAACTGAAGCTCAGTGCTGCAGACAAGGACTCATCACCTTACATGGTATCATTTGCTTTATTAAAATGTCTTTCAGATAATCTGAAAATTTGTGGGCATTAAAATCATTCAAAGATGCAAATACCTGGCATCATCCAATGTACCAAATTCAGTACTTTATATGTATACTGTAGAGGCTACCTACCTTTTATGGTAGATACACAGACAAGGAAGTCGAGCTATCGTGTCTCCTTGCAGAAGCTCCTCCAAACAGATTACACATTCTCCAGCATCTTTACTCAGCACATCATCTGTAAAGTAAAATTTTGTTTTACAAATTTTTTGAAAAACCATTCCATTTGTATATTTATTTTCATCCATCTTACTGTGTGTGTAGAGCTGCTTTTAACTTCGAGCTGAAGAGCTTGATACACTGACAAGCAAATGAACAACTTATTTTTTAATATCATTCTGTTTCCTGCAAACAGATATTTCACTGTAGATTAAAAATCCCTATGCACCATTTCACTTATCTAATACAACAATGGATTTATTAAGTGAGCAGCTATGCAGCATCGCTAAGAGAATTCAGTTTCAATTCTTGGTCTGTAGCAAATTTGCTAGTAATGCTGAAGTTTAGGCATTTTGAAGGTACTGTGAATACTGCTTATGCTATATCCAGGATTTAAAAGAACCACGCAACTGTGCTATCCTTGCTTTAAGAAACTGCTGTTGAAAGTTTACTCCTCTTTAATTGTGTTAAAACCTGACATGCACGTTGCACAGATAGCAGTTGCTGTGTCATTCTCATGGAGATGGGTCAGTGCTTTTAAAGAGACATTTCCACAGCAGCCCAAGGCTGATCTGATGAGAAAGCACAGGGTGAGGTGTGTGGAACAGGGAGGTGATGCATTCTTCAGAGGTAGACGCCCCCATTTTTCCGACCGTAGAGGGGCAAATCACCCCCATTGGCCACAGCTGGCCCCAAACTACCATGATCAGTGGCAGAAGCATCAGTTCCACAGATTGAAGAGTTTGTGGACTGCAGTTAACAGTTTACAGATCCCTTAACCTTTACAGAGACTGGTGAGCGAACATGGCTTTCCTTAATAAAATTATTACAAGGGCTGCTCTTCACAAACAAAATGTGCCAGAGTTAACTTAATTCATTATATTCATCATGATGTACGTCTCAATCTATTTTGAGTTATTTATAAAGGTTGTAAATCCTAAGCTTTTGATTTGGGGCTTTGTTCGTAGTACACCTGTACTCAGCTTGTACATCTGCAGATGATAAAAATGTTGATAATTTGTGAGCACTTGCTCATACAATTTAATAAGCAAGATTATATTTGAACATGGATGACTGGATGCTCAGTCGCCAAAGTCTGTGGACTAGAATAACTACTGCAGATTATCCTTGACAATGGTCTGACCCCTGTGATGGTGGACATAGAAATCAACATACTCTTAGGGTTTAAGAGTTATTGTGTGGCTGGTCTTTGGGATAGCATTGCCTAACTTTGTCACAAGTATTGAGATGTTGGTGATGAAGTCTTTGTTTACCTGTCTCATATTCAAGTCTTAGGTTGACACAAGATGGCTTGTCCAATTTCTTTCTTATAATTTTTGTAGTGGTTTGACACAAGTGACTGGCTTGTTAGGCTATTTCAGATGTGGAGTCAACCACAATACCATCTTGGGCTGCAAGTTTCCTCCCCAAAAGGACATAGAGCAGTACAGCACAGGAACAGGCCCTTCGGCCCACAATGTTGTGCCAAACTAATTAAGCTAATGACGCCTAATTAAACAAATTCTTTCTGTCTACACATGGTCCATATCCCTCCATTCTCTGCATATTCATGTGCCCAAGAGCCTCTTAAATACCTCTATCATATCTGCCTCCACCACCACCATCCCTGGCAGTGCATTCCAGGTACCCGCCACTCTGCGTAAAAATATTTTGTGCTGCACATCACCTTCGAACTGTCCTCCTCTCAACTTAAGTGTATGCCCTCTAGTATTAGATATTCCAACCCTGGGAAAAAGATACCAGCTGTCTACTCTGGCTCTGCCTCTCATAATCTTATAAACTTCTATCAGGTCTCTCCTCAGCCTCTGCCACTCCAGAGAAAACCACCCTACTTTGTCCAATCTCTCATAGCACGTGCCCTCTAATCCAGGCAGCATCTTGGAAAACCTCTTCTGCACCTTCTCCAAAGCCTCCACATCCTTCCTATAATGGGGCAACCAGATTAATGCTGTCTAACCAGAGTTTTATAAAGCTGCAACATAACTTCCTGACTCTTGAACTCAATGCCTCACTAATAAAAATAAACATGCCATACACCTTCTTTAACACCCTATCAATCTGCATGGCCACTTTAAGGGTGAAATGGACTTTGACCTCAAGACTCCTCTGTACATCAATGCTGTTAAGGATTGCCATTAACTGTGTATTTTCTCTTTACATTTGATCTTCCAAAGTGCAACACCTCTGACATGCCCAGATTAAACTCCATCTGCCATTTCTCTACTCAGATCTATAACTGATCTATATCCTGCTGTATTCTTTGGCAATCTTCTACACCATCCACAACACCAACAATATTTAAAAAGCTTACGAACCCATCCGCTCACGTTTTAATCCAGGTCATTTACATGCATCACAAACAGCAGAGGCCGCAGTACAGATCCTTGTGGAACACCACTAATTACAGACCTCCAAACAGAATAAGTCCCATCAACCACTACCCTCTGAATTCAGAATTGGCTTGCCCACAGAAGACAAACGGCCAAGTTACCATGGATCCCACGCATCTTAATCTTCTGGATGAGCCTGCCATGAGGGTCCATGTCGAATGCCATACTAAAAATCCACGTGGACAACACCCACTGCTCTAGCTTCATTGATCACCTTTGCCACCTCCTCAAAAAACTCAATCAAGTTAGTAAGACATGACCGGTCCCACATAAAGCTATGCTGACTGTCCCTAATTAGGCCATGGTCTTCCAAATGCTCACAAATCCAATCCCTAAGAATCCTCTCCAAAAGCTTTTGTCTCACTGACTTGAGGCTCACTGGTCTATAATTTCCAGGATTATCCCTATTTTCCTTCTTGAACAAAGGAAGGACATTAGCTACTCGCCAGTCCTATGGGACCTCCCTTGTGACTAGAGAGGACACAAAGATCTTGGTCAATGCCCCAGCAATCTCATCTCTTGCTTTTCTCAATAACCTGGGTATATCCTATCAGGCACTGGGACCTTGACATTCTTCAAGAGATCCAACAACACTCTTTCTTGATCTCAAAATGACCTAGCACATTAGCATGCTCCACACTGATCTCACTATCCTTCACGTCCTTCTCCTTAGTGATGCAATGTTCTTTGCCCACATCTTCCGCCTTCAAGCGCACGTTCCCTCCTTTATCCTTAAGTGGTCCTACCCTCTCCCTAGTTACCTTCTTGCTCTTGATGTATATATCAAATGCCTTGGAATTCTCTTTAATCCTGCTTGCAATGGATTTTTCATGGCCTCTCCTGGCTCTCCTAATTCCCTTCTTGAGTTCTTTTCTGGCTTCTTTATATCCCTCAAGGGCCCTATTCGATTTTAGTTTCCTAAACCTTACATATGCTTCCTTGACTAAATTCACAACCTCTCTCATCATCCAAGCTTCCCTGACCTTGCCATCCTTGCCCTTCCTTCTTACTGGAACATACTGAACTGTTTATCCCCTCTCAATTCACTGGTTTCATAGTTACCACTATTAGTCTTTTTTTATAAATTACAGATTTATTATATTAATTGAATTTGCATTCCACAGCTGATTTGAACTCATGTCTCCTAATCATTAACCCAGGCCTCTGGATTACAAGTGCAGAAATATAACCACTGTGCACCAGCATCCATGGGAACTCTCTCTTACAACCCATGCTTCATTCAGCAGACAGTTGCTAACCCTGAGCATGCCACCTCAAGGCAAGAATTCAACCCACCAGGAAGTTTTTAAAACTGGGGGATATTTTGGTGAGATCTGGCTTAAGAACAATCATAACCATCTAACCCACTTTCCCCTCCCATCTCATGTGTGCTAAGACTCCACAGAGCTGGATAACCATTCTTTCTAATCTGCTGTGGTGTCCAGGTTCCATAGGAGGAATTAAAATCTCATTCCCTCCACCTCCCTTAACTCCCTATGTTACCAACAAAAAACACCAGTATACAGTGAATACAACAAAAGTACCAGGTGAAAGTTGAACTGTAACAGTAAGCCTAATATTAAAACAATACCCTCAGGAGAGGAAAATGAAAAAGAGGATAATTTCAGGAGAATCTTCAATATCTTAAAATATCCCAAAAATGTTTCCTGTGGATTATTTCTTGTGCAATTACTGAGCTTTTAGCAGTTTACTTGCAGCAGAGTTCTACACAGCAGTTAGGTGAATGACCAGACACTGCTTTTACATGATGATAATTGAGGAAATGAATGAGGATTGAACTATCATTGGATTTTTCCAGATGAACAGCCAGACTTGACCTTAGTTTAACGTCTCATCCAAAAGATAACATCTCCAGAGTTTCTCATGTTGCTCCACTAAAATGGCAGGCTGATCCAACAGAGGACCATAAAGGGACTGTTGTGGGAAAAGTTTTATTTAATATATATTCTGCTGGACAGGTGAAATATTAGAGATATCTGACGTGTCATCTTGATGAGGCCGTTGTTTCTTGAACTCATGAGATTCTGATTTTATAATACTGCTCTTGAGCGTGCTTAGCAACAATTACAATCTTATTTTTCCAGGTACATGAAGTTTATTACATTTAACAATAATGTCACCAGACTGATGAGGATCATAGGCTTTAATATTATGTCTAAAGAGGTAGCAGGCAGAAGATTACACAAACTCAGGAATTTACTTTCATCAGTACTGTGTTATCTATTCAAGGCAAGGCAAATAGTGTGCCATGTGCTCCCCTAAGAGTTACCTCTCTAAACATGTATTCTAAGGCAGAGTTCAATAACCTGACGGTATTAACTTGTTATGTTCATAAAATCAATGGTTAATGTAAAACCTTTGAACAAAACTAGTGTGTTCAGATATTAAAACAAAAAAGTGGTTTGGATTTATAAGATGCCTTTCATAACCTCAGAATGTCTCAAAAGATTTTTGTTTCTTTTTACAGAGAAGTAAGTACTTTTGAAATACTGTCAATGACACAATGCTGAGAATATTACAATCAACATGTACTCAAGTTCCGACAAACAAAAATGTGATAATGGTCAGTTAATTTTATTTTAGTGATGGAATTTAAGGGGCTCGTCACTGATATCAATGTAAACAGTAGAGTATACAATTGAGTTCGCAAAATTCGGCCACAAATCAGAAACCTGCTCATTTTGAACATGAAAGATCAATTTTATACAACGTTCAAGCAAATAACAGAGCTGCCACATCCCCAAACTTGTGAAAGGGGAGGCAGCACTGGACGAACTTGTTCAGAGAAGGTAAGGGGGCATGGGTAGTTCTTCTGTGACATTTCCAGAAGCCAGCTCCATAGGCAAGTCAGTACTGCAGCATGCTAGCGCAGAGGAGGCTAATATAGTCCCAGAATGTACCAGCTCCCACAACTTTTGGAGCAGATAGGATGATACAGGCTTTTGATTTACAGCTACCCCAACTCATAGCCCCTTTGACATGTCAGGGCCTGCAACTATTATTATAGCTTCACCTTGATGTGCATGGCCAAACACTGGTTGCTCATCATCTTGGTACACTTTCCTTCACCTAGTGCCAATGGGAGCAGAATATATTGAGACTAGCTGGTTCAATTAGACATACACACATACATCAAATGCCATCAAGAATAAACTGTCTTCCACAATGAGTATGTTCATCTCTGTCCACAGATGCTGACATGCTGAAACCAGTGGCTGGGAACAGAGCACCCATGGTAGCTTGGTTTACCAGGCATTCCACTTGTGGTTCTCATCCTCCTCCTCTTCGGAAAAAACAGAGGGGACTTTCCTATGGGAATCTTTTACTGTGCTTCATTTGAAATCATGGTGGTGGGTGGGGAAAGATGAGAAAATTGCGGTCCGAAAACAAATAGTAACATAGTCGTCTGCCTTTTACTAAGGACATAAAAATCCCTTTAAAAAAAAATCAAAATTATATAGAAACTACAACTACAAATATGACTACTAAGTTGCGACATCCTTTCAACTTCTGGAAAGTGCTTGGCAATCTCGAACGTCAAATCTTTGGAAGTAAAGAACAGTACCTAGTGCAAGTGAAGTAGAAAATGGAACACATCTTATCTTCACCTCATTTGCATGTAAACTAAAAATGATAGGACATTCCACTCTTTCAAAATGACAGCAGTATGTGCAGTCCACAGAACGTGCAAAGATTGGTTATTCAGTTCTTTATCTGTCTCATTTCCCAGTTTGGCTGTGAATGGGGCAAATCCATTCAGGAACTCGTGATTCATAAAAAGAGAAATTATGTATAACCACATATTATAAGTTGAAATAACATCTGTGAATCATGAAAGGATTCTTTCGTAAATACCACAATGACTAAATTAGTTTAGGAACAGTCTTTGAGGCCCCACTGCACCTGGAAACGCACAGCCATGGTTACTACGTGTCAAAATAATAGTGGGGCATATGCCATTTTATAAAGGGTCGAGCCCATCCAATTTTATGGACAAAGCAGGTTGCAGCTCTACCCACATCACACCTTTCAAATGATAAATCGGGACACATGACATTTAAAAAACAGACAATGCAATCCAGCGAGTTTTATAGTTGAGCTTACTCCTGATCCCATCGACGGATAGTTTTATGGAGGGGAAGCCCTGACAATGCCACAACAAGCCAACTCCAGGCTGTTGGTTCCATTAACTACCACATTATCTTTGTAAACAAACTCTTTCTTCTTCAGCCCTATTGGCAATGACAACCCGAGTGGGAGCAGGTACTCACACCGCACAAAGGCCAGGTGATGCTGGTGGTGAGCAGTTGGTGGTGCTGGTGATGCTGCTGGTGGTGAGCGGTTCCCCGTGTTGATTAAACCAGGTAAGCAACACTGTCCTGGCACTGTAGCACATAATCAAAAGTGGCAGGGCCTTCGCTCAAATTGGAAAGTGACCTCAGGCCGAGGCAAAGTGGATGTTGGATCAAGTGGCCATTCGCCCTGCAACTGCTGCCTCCAGGCCCTGACCGTCTCTCCTGCTGCGAACCCAGCCCCATCCTGAATCCCTCTGCTGATAATGCTGTCCCAGAGTCATTCAGCATGGATTTGGGGCTGGACTCTAAATTGGGACTGTTCCATCCAAGCAAGTTTGTTGATTACCTAGTCCCATACCTATGAGTCTCAGAGCAGATAATGAGAGTGTCTGGCAAGGCATTCTGTAACTCCTATAACACGTTGAGTCCTCATTTCCTTCAAATAAAGGCTTCCTCAGTTCATTTACAATCCTGCCTTACATTCTCCCACTCTCCCCTTAATTCCAGCCCCAATACCCTTTAATATCCCATCTGAACTAATCCCACTCTTCCCCTCTCTGTTTAACATGCAGTACTTCGGTACTGTGTTTCTGAAATGATTCAATATGCTATTTCAGTTTTATTCCACTGTCATTTAAATATGTCAATAGCACAAAATGAATTTTGACAGAATCCCAGTTGGGGAAAATGACTTAATCCTAATGGATTCACTACTAGTCCCT
Source organism: Pristis pectinata (assembly GCF_009764475.1). NCBI lineage: Eukaryota > Metazoa > Chordata > Chondrichthyes > Rhinopristiformes > Pristidae > Pristis > Pristis pectinata. The sequence continues at coordinate 41,226,917 of NC_067417.1, forward strand.
GCAGTTGAAGAGTTTAGTAACACAGGTATTGCAGTTTACTGTTTACTCAAAATGTCATTATGTTGCCATGAATTCTTATCTATCTTGTACCACATTTTAAATATCTGGGATATTTAAAAATATCAGATTCACGTTCATGGCCAAAATTCATGAATATCCTTTATTCTTAAATGTATGTTTATGAAATCAACTGCACAAAACACTGAAAGATTAAGAATGCCTTTCCCCTCCAGCATGGACAGGGGCCTTGAAAAATTATAGTTACGTAAGGAGTCCACTATGCAAGAAGGGTAATATCCAGCCAGATTAATGATTAAAGGGATTTATCGTAAAAGATCATTGGTAATTTACAAACTGAAATTTATTATATCTGCTGTATTAACTTAAATCAGATAACAGAACTTATTATCACAAAAATGGTTGAATAATCAATCAGCAGAATGATTTGACTACACTGATTCTTGTTTACTGCCTGAATGTACCATCATTTATTACCATAATGCCAGTGTAAACCAAGTAATAGTTTGTTCAATGAAATAAAATTATTGCACACATTTGTTACATTTATCTGTTCACTTCAAAACTGTTCATCGAATAATATTTTCATGAACTCCATTAACATTAATGCTTTGCCAAGAATTTCATGATTTAATTTAAATTAACAAAGGTTGCATCATACATAGCAAAGACACGAAGCTCAAGAAAATTCAATATGTACAAATGAGTTGAACTGTCATTTTCAACAACTGATTCACTCATCCACAAACGTCTCTGTTGAATAAATCCAAAACATCTACCTCGGGAGATGATAGCTGTCTAATTATATTTTGTTCTGATCTGACCGTTTGACAGACTCCATTCCCCTGACATATAACTTGTTACTGAAAGCCCCCAAAGCTACATTGCCACAGTATCACCCATCCAAGGAGGTCAGGAACAGAACCCTGTCAGTTCCTATTGGAATTGATAATTGATCAATGTCAACTTGTTACATTACCCACTTATATGTGTGATCTGAATTGATCAGTGTTAGACACAACTGGATTTACATCAATACTTTTGACTAGACACTTTGGACTCCCAAGGACCCCAAGCTGTTGGGTAGTAAACAGCTCCTATTTGAAATCTTGCAATGGGTTACAGATACGATTCCACTTAAGGTAAACATAGAACAGTACAGCACAATATAGGCCCTTCGGCCCACAATGTTGTGCCGACCTTTAAACCCCACCTACGACTATCTAACCCCTTCCCTCCCACATATCCCTCTACTTTAAATTCCTCCATATGCTCATCTAGTAATCTCTCGAATTTGACCAATGTACCTGCCTCCGCCACTGCCCTAGGCAGCGCATTCCATGCCCCAACCACTCTTTGGGTAAAAAACCTTCCTCCTTCCTCTGATATCTCCCTTAAACTTCCCACCCATTACTTTAAAGCCATGCCCTTTTGTATTGCCCATTGGTGCCCTGGGAAAGAGGTACTGGCTGTCTATTCTATCTATTCCTCTTAATATTTTGTACACCTCTCTCATGTCTCCTCCTCTCCAAAGAGTAAAATCCCTAGCTCCCTTAGTCTCTCCCCATAATGCATACTCTCTAAGCCAGGCAGCATCCTAGTAAATCTCCTCTGCACGCTTTCCAACGCTTCCACATCCTTCCTATAATGAGGTGTGAAGAACTGGACACAGTACTCCAAGTGTGGCCTAACCAGAGTTTTATAGAGCTGCATCATTACCTCGCGGCTCTTTAACTCGATCCCACGACTTATGAAAGCTAACATCCCATAAGCTTTCTTAACTACCCTATCCACCTGTGAGGCAACTTTCAGGGATCTATGGATATGGGCCTCCAGATCCCTCTGCTCCTCCACACTACCCAGAATCCTGCCATTAACTTTGTACTCTGCCTTGGAGTTTGCCCTTCCAAAGTGTACCACCTCATACTTCTCCGGATTGAACTCCATCTGCCACTTCTCAGCCTAGCTCTGCATCCTATCACTGTCCCTCTGCAATCTTCGACAATCCTCTAGACTATCCACAACACCACCAACCATTGTGTCATCTGCAAACTTGCCAACCCACCCTTCTACCCCCTCAGCCAAGTCATTCATAAAAATCACGAAAAGCAGAGGTCCCAGAACAGATCCTTGTGGGACACCGCTAGTCACAGCCCTCCAATCTGAATGCACTCCCTCCACCACAACCCTCTGCTTTCTACAGGCAAGCCAATTCTGAATCCACATGGCCAAGCTTTCCTGGATCCCATGCCCTCTGACCTTCTGAAGAAGTCTACCCTGTGAAACCTTGTCAAATGCCTTACTAAAATCCATGTAGACCACATCTACTGCACTACCCTCATCAATCTGTCTGGTCACCTCCTCAAAGAACACTATCAGGCTTGTGAGACATGATCTGCCCTTCACAAAGCCATGCTGGCTGTCCCTGATCAGACCATGATTCTCCAAATGCCCATAGATCCTATCTCTAAGAATCCTTTCCAACAATTTACCCACCACAGACATAAAGGTTATTTGTTTTTTGTCAAGAGCTATTATTGCTGCCTTTATGCTGAAAGCTGCACTCGAGACAAGGGGGGCCAACATCGTAGTTGTCCATATCATCGATAAAAGGCTACATGCTCTCCAACATCAGATACTGAATAAATACAGATGTTTTCCAACCAAACACCAAGAAACATTATGGACTCTGCCACAAACCATCTTCCTTAACGATGAACTTCATCCCTGTCTCTGGCAATCGTCATGAACAGAATGACAATTTTTGTGGCATACTTGACCAAAATGATCTTTAGATGACATCCAAGTACCATCACTAAGACAAATGACTTCTGCAAGATACACCAACTCTGCCACAGCTCATCTGTACTCGAACCTTTATTTATGCCTTTCTTTTCCCTACCAACCATGCCTCTTTTGTTCCACCGTCTACAGAGCTGAGGCAATCCAAAACTCTTAACTTTGTCTAACATGCCATTCACCTGTGTTCAATAAGCTGGATTTGACTCCCAGTGAAAAAAATACATCCTCCATTTTAAAATTTTTAACCTTGATATCAATCCTTTCATGGCTTCATCCCACATTATCTCAGTGATCTCCTCCAGCCCTCCAAGATTTCAGCACACCTCCAGTTCCGACCACTTGATTATCCTTGAGTTTAATTGCTCCACCACAGGTAGCCTTGACCTCAGCTGCCATGCCCCCAACATCAGGAAATCTCCACAACTTCTGTGTCACTGCCCTTCTTTAAGAAGTTCCTTAAAAACCTACCTTAACATAACTAACAAAGTATTAGAACATCTCTCCTAATATCCCTTTTGGAGAGTTGATTTAATTTTGTTTCTTTATGCTTCTGTGATGCAGCTTGGGACATTTTGCTACACTAAAGGCATTAAGTGAATACAAGTTATTCTTCTTGTTGAAAACCACAGATGAGGGGGACTTTTGCTCCAAATAATTGAACAATATTATTAGTAACATTTAAAGATAACAGCATGACAATCACAATACAACAGTTGTTGATTTTGTATCTTTACATACTTGCCTTAGAGAACAGTATGACTAACCAACCATATGGTGAAACAATTTTATTAGAAGTATTTGCATACTCATGTTTTCCATTCAATATTTGCAAAAATTCAGTATACGAAGGTCCAGTGTATAATCAGAACTCTATGGCTTCCTCACTTAAATTGGGATAACATTGTCAGGAAATGTACACATATCTACACAACAATACAAATCACAGTAACTTACTTCTAATGCAAAAAGTCTCAGACCTCAAGTACCAGAGGAAGATGACAACTGAAAATTCAGTCAAAGCCATTGGCTATATAAAAAAAAATTAAGAAAGGAATGTGCAGAGAAGGGGTCTAATTCTGATACCTTTGAAAGCAAACACAGGGATTATAATTACCTTTAGTCTAGCCCTGTTCAGTGTTATGCAGCCACCATGCCAACTCCGTGTAACCTATGAATTACAACAACTGCAGCGCCAAGCCTTTGCTAATACTGCTGTTCATAAGTTGGATGCTTTACTATGGGGCCAATGTGATGACTGATGACAATGGACTAGCATCAATTAAAGCCAGTCTACACCTGAAGCTGTGCAGAGAAACTCTGAAGAGCAGCACAGCAGTGTCAGGTGAGTTTGTGTCATAGATTTGTATGCTGCACTATAGGCCTTATTGGAAGGGCTGAAAAGGAAGAGACAAACCCTGTGTCTGCAGGGTGAAGAGGCTTTCACATATTTAGAAGGCAGTACTTAGCCTTTGAAATTAATGCTTGGAACCAAGAGCTTGGATGTAGTGCCATAAGCACATCAATGACCTCAAACAAGACATTGACAAATGTGATGTTCTACCAACTCTCAGGCAGTACTTACTTCACCATACATCACTCACCTACCAGCTACCTATTTCAACTACACCCAGTCGACTGCACTCTCACACACATAATAATGCTTGAAGCTTTGCACCTACCTCTCAGAGCATGCACATACTGCCAACTGTTCACTAAAACCAGTAAGATTACCCAAGTAAGTCGCACTATATGGTGGTGGCTATCAGTGGAATGCCCATCACTAGGGCCATGGCTAGCAGCAGGGGTGACAACACCGAAGATGACTGTATCATACCCAGCTCTCTTCCTTGTATCCTACCTCACCGTCACACACAACCCTGTCTGAATTACAAGCTGCAGATGATGTAAGCATCCACCATCTGGTTTTCTCCTTCTCACCCCACAATCTTAAATGGCCTTTTTTTTTTCCCCAATTCATATAACTGGGCAGCCCAGCGACATAGCTGATAGAGCTGCTGCCTCACAGCACCCGAGACCTGGGTTCAATTCTGACCTCAGGTACAGTCTGTGTGGAGTTTGCACATTTTCCCTGTGACCACGTGGGTTTGTAGGTAGGTGGTAGAATCTGGGGGAATTGATAAGAGTGTGGGGAGAATAAAAGATGAGCTTAGTGTACACGGGTGCCTGATAGTTGGTGCGGATTCATTGGGCCGAAGGATACATTTTCATGTTGTACCTCTGTGACTCTCCATGATATACTTGAAAACTGCAGTCTAGACAGGCAGTTCAGGATGAGGGCAACGACAATGATGCATATGGACTGTTATTCACATTTATACTGCATTTCATGGGTAATCTGCTTGTGGTTGGACCCTAGCAGTCAGGGCAGGAGGGAAGGCTAGAGCAGGGCTGAAAAGTACGAGGTTCTACATGAGCTCCGCAATGAATGGCACTGATGAGAATTTTGATGGGGAGCCAACAGAAGGCGATTGATGGGCACATACAATGAAATGCTTGATGAATTGGAAGTTTGTCAGAAAGCCTTAATGCAAGGAGCTGGGAAGAGTCCAGCATCAATATGTCGCAGGGCTTTGTGGTGAACTTGGAAGCCATTCTTTCTGGCATGGAAGTGGTGGTAATTCTATTTGCACACTTGTGAACCTATGAGGCAACATCCCTTGCAGCTTCAACAACAAATAGCAGACATTTAATATTTGAATGCAAGCACAGTTTGGTAGTATCATGACTTTGAATACAATTAAAATAGCCTGCACTCAATTGTCACTGTCCCACAATCTGTGTTTACCAGAATCAACGAAGGACTGCCCTGGAGGAGTGACAAGACTCCATGAAAGAAGAACTTAATATTCTCTGTCAGGATCATGGAATTTACTCTCCCATCCCAGCACTTCACCAGCACCTTTGCTGTTACCTTGCTGATAGCCCAGTCTGCTGCCACCATGCCTAGCTGACGCAGTCTTCAGTCAGCCTTCTAAAACTACAACTTTGAGGTCTTCTTCCATGTTCACTAGCAGTGTCCATCACTGAAAGATACCACCTTCCACTAGGCATACTGTGTGGCCTCTGGAAGGAGGAAGAGGTCAATCACAAGCACATAGATGATAAGCACAAAGGCAGCACTGAAAAGTAATTAGTTGACTTTTGTATGAAATTTGGAATTCTTTTAATGCAGTTCTTTTATTTTCGTGTTGTGGCCAAGTAGAAACTTTAACAATTAGTGACAGAGGGAGAGTAAGTGTGGGAGTGTCGGTAAATGTGGAATTGGGGTGGTGATAACTGGAATCATACCCTATTAAATTATTCATCAGCAGAAATGGGAAGTTCCTTCTTCTCTTTTTCTTGCTCAACTGAGGGCATGCACACATGGCCTGATTAGAATAATTTAATCTAGAAGAGACATAGGATTACACAGCAGATGAGTTAAAAGATTGGCAATGGAGCAAGAACTGGAAATGGGTAGACTTGGTGACATACAACACATGATGTTTAAAGTTCAGCTCAGTTAAGCCTGCATAAATAATGAATTAAACTAATGGTATTCAATTAATTTTCCCACATCTGTTAAAAACTATGGCTTTAGTTTTCTTGATGATGCAATTCCTTGATAATACTGATCTGACAGCACTAGGTGATTATGGGGCTAAGCAAGTGATGGAGAAATATGATTAATATTACTGGCAAACGTGAAAGCTGACTTTATGTCTGCAGATGAAACCACTAGGGGGAAGCAGGTCAGTGAAGAAGTGGGATAGGTCAACAAGTAACAGAAGTACAGGCGGGAAGAAAAGCATAGTCATTCATACAATGCAACTTTGAGTAGCAGACTCATGGAACTTGGCAACGGAGAATAGCATGGTCAACCAAAACAAACAATGAACTGAAGTCAAGATAACAAGGAGAAATAATACACCATAAATAGAGAACATCTTATAAAACGTTGATAAGGACCATCTCTGTGCTGAGAAAGATGGAGGGATTCAAACAAGCAAGGATCTGGTAGATGGTGGGTAAGCTGTTCACGCTACATTAAGGATGGGGGTGCAGAGGACGGACAATGATGGAAATACTCATCAGGTCAGGTAGCACCTGTGGAAAGAGAAACAGTTAACATTTCAGGCCAGGACCAGATCACCTAATCTGGTTGCTGAATCACATAGCAGGCTCAAGAGACCATGTGGCCTAAAATATTATCTTCTGACATTTTGCAAAGTGATCACCAAATCTAAGTTTGGTTTCCCCAACGCTGAGGAGACCATGTTATTAGCATTGAATACATTACACTAAATTGGAAGTAGTACAAGTCAATCACTGCTTCAACCTGGACAATGGGAACAATGGACGTAAAAGCATCACCTGCAATTGCATGAGGGGGTGCTTAAGGAGGAGAGTGGATTTAGGTGAAGATGGAAGTGTGACACAGAGCATTATAGAGGAATCAGTCCCTTCAGAGTACTGCAAGTGTACAGCATGGGAGTAGAAGATCTGTATGGTGGGGACATCGCATTGGAGATGTCAGGTTATGGAAGATCTTTTAAATGTGGAGGCTGGTGAAGTAGAAGGGAACCCTATCCTTGTACTGGGTAGGAAAAGAAAGGTTGAAATTAGAAGCAAGGGAAATGAAACTGGTGTGGTTGAGAGCCCTGTTAAATGGAGGAAAAACTGTGCCTAACACAGTTGAAAGTACTAGTGTGGAAGACCACAGAGATAAAGTAACTGGGAGAGTGCAATGGAGTCCCTTACTGAAAGCAAGATGGGAATAAATGTAGTCAAGGTATAGAATTCCATGATCATGTAGCGAATACTTCTTGCTAAGCCATTTCATGAAATGAAGATAGAGGGAGTTAAGAAAGGGATGAGTTGGAGGTTGAAGTGAGTGCAGGATGGCTGCAGAGATGATGAAATTGTAGAGTTCTGTATGAGAGCAGGATACAACACAGTTGCAGCTGGCACCATCACACTTGAATGAAAGAATGAAAGCTGCATTTCTTCATCCTGCACTACAGCAATTATATATTTCTGATTCTCACTAATTTTCTTCCATCCCTTTTAAAAATGGGCATAATTATTGGTAGAAAAACTCTATTGGAAAACATGAAACAATAATCCTCCAGGAATTTCTTTTCTGTAACCTTAATTCCCCACTCATTCAATTCCTGACCACTTGACTTTCCCTCAAGGCCTTCATGCTAGAAATGGTTCCCATCCCTCTCCATATTAAGCCATCATCATTGCCCACTTATCAAAATAGAATTATATCTGGAGTATATTGAAATTTTGCATGGAACTCTGCTGGTCTTGCTCAAAATGATGCCATGAGATTTTGCTTCCACCTTAAGTTTAACATTTCATCTGACTCAGGATACCTTAGGACACAACCATCTTCCCTTCACACCAAGAACAAATTTCATCTTAGATTCTGTTCTCATGTCTTTGGGATGAAGCTTGAACCACAAGCAAGAATGGTTTCACTGAGTCACAGATACCAGCTGTCAGTTAAGAGAACCTGTCCTCATTTTGGTGAATATATACTATACCTCTGACAAAGTTAATACATTTTCCTGTGAAAATGTGAAAAATTAGAAACAACACCCCAGATTGGGCCTCAGTAATGCTGCCTGCAAACAAAAATAAATTACTTCCTAATTTATATACTTCAAACCCTTTTACATAAAAGAATAGAAATGAGAACTTTTATTTTTTTTATATAAAAAAGTCTGTACACTAATGTTTATTGATTTGTGTACACTGAGACTTAAATTCCTTCTGCCTTACACGCTAGTATCTTCAAAAATATTCCCTGAAGATAGAGGTTCTATAATTTCCAGCCTACACCAATCCAGAATTTCTTAAGAAAGAACCTTAGAAAGGATATAAAAAGTAATGAAAATTAATTGTTGTTTGAAATTGTTCACATTAAAAGTGAACCAAAGGCACTCTGCATTCTAGAACTGACAACTTTAGTAGCTGTATAAGTTGGTTTGAAATTGCCAGGTGAAAAATGTCTTATTAATATTCAAATCCTTTTAAGACCTTTATTGGTTATACATGTTTTATATGACAAGTACACAATCATATATAATTTAATCCAGAAGTACTTATTCTCATTCTACTTGACACAAAAGAACATCAGCAGCAGGAAGGGACAGATATTAAATATAATGTGGCAAGAAACATGGCATCAGATAAGCTCAAAGATGTTCAATCTGTATGTATTTCAAGGAAACAAAAGATTTCATGCAAAAACAGCCAGAATGGATTTCATGCACTGGACTAATATGCTGTCCACACAGATTAATGGGGAGAAAGGTGTTATTGATCACTAGCACACACCCTGTAAGAGAGTTTATACTCACCCTGCACATACTTTCATAAATTGATTTCTCAGAACTGTCAGTGCCATTGGCAGCTCCTATTCAATAGGTGTAGCTCATGTGACCAAAAGCAAATTTCTCCCACTACCACCTCTTTCCCCAAGACGTTTCTTTCTGCCAACAGTAAGGGAGTTAGGTTGCAGTCTTTTACATGCACTGTGCATTTTAGATAAATATCCACAAATCTACAAAGATTGGCAACAATAGGGTTGAGGCAAGTGCTGTTGTTATTGATAAAGATGACCTAGTTCCAGTCCTTGGTTAGTAAGGTACGATGCACAGATTAAATCGCCAAGCAACTCAACTCTAATATCATTCCGCTCCCATGGGGATGTAGCAAACATTAACTCCATTTGCCCTGGCAACAACTGAAATAAAATCACAAGCCCGTCACCTACAGTAATGCAGAAACCCACAGCTATCAAAATAGAATACTATCCAACAGAGATCACCTGCATCAAACCAACGATTGTTCCGAACATTTTAAGTCATTTTTCGTTTTCTGATAACCTGGTTTAAATTCCATTTTTGCATTATTCCTCACAAGAAATGATAAATCACACACACATGAAAATTCACTGCAGTGTCACATTTATCATGTAGCAGGGCTTTTTGTGGAAGGACTTCAACTTACATGATGATCAATTTTCTTTATTATTCATGATTAACATTTACCTAGCATACATTTGCAAATCATTGGTGCATGCTTCTGATGTATTCAGCAATCTATACAACATACAGCAAGTTGCTGATTCCTGATCAATCCTATTACCCATGCCCACAGGAAAGAATTCCATTCCCTCGATGCCCAGCTTGTCTGTGATCAGGAGGAACATTACAACATTGAATGAATGCATTCCTTGCATGTGGCACAATTCTAAGGCAATCCATTGTAGTCATATCCTTTGACCTAAAAGGGAAAAACTTGAGTGTATCCTGGAACATCAAGGCTGGTCTCGACGGTTTTGTTGAAAGGTTACTGATGTACTAACTCTGATGCTCTCTGACCTGCTGAGTCTTTCCAGCTGAGTCTTTCCAGCATTCTCTGTTTAATTTCTACTCTTTGCCGTTTTGGTTGATGACACTAATGCACTTTCACAACAACAGCTGAGCATCATAATAAAGAAACACATTCTTTTATCAAAGGAAACACAGAATGCAACTGAAATTACAAAAGCACACCTCAGATATCTGGATGGTTTGGGGGGGAACGTGGCAATATAAACTGATTAGAATCTCAGATATCACAGTATATGGTGCTGTCTGTCACAAATTTGTCTTACAAAAAGGCCTCATGATTGGAGATTGGGGGTGGGGAGTTGGACCAAATGTAGCACGACATTAGCTAACGCAGCACAGGTGACCTAAAGTGATTGAGTAAAATAATTTATCGCTGGCTGAGGGAGATCATCTCCCAGTCAGATATCAAAATTCTCTCAACTACAACAACGAATGCACTTGATCCATACATGCAGCATGGACATCAATATTGCTGCCTACATCTTTGTCCCTAACACAAAAGTGTGATTATCTACAGATACTTCTCTGTAACTATGCAACTTAAATTCCACCCATCCTTGCCAAAGTCATGTTCAAGATTTGCAAGAATACCAGCATGCACAACTCAAGCACAGCCATGATTTTAATCCAAAATCCACAAAAGGACAGAATTTTAAGTTCCCGACAAGCAAAAAGTGCTGCTGGTGGTGTGGGGATGGATGTAGTGCTCTTGGAGTAGCCAAAGAGAGTAACTGCAGTGCATTTTGTAGGTGGGATCCATTGGATCCCCTTGTTTCCTTCCACATCCCAAAGAAGTGCCAGTGGGTTAACAGGCAACTACAAAATTATTCCTTAGTGTTGGTAAGTGGTAAAAGATTCAAAGGGGAGCTGTGAGAGAGAATATGGCATTGCTCTGCATCGAGCTGATGGGGTGGATATCCTCCTCTGTGCAACAATAAGTAAGCAAGCAATATTTTCAGTAGCATGTTTTCCTGAAGTTGTTTCAACTCGACAGCTCATGCATTTAATGAAACAGGTGGTTTAATGATCTTATTGAAATTGGGAGAGTATAGTGGTTCCTTCACAAACCAGCTGATGTGCATGTCACCCTAATCTCTTCACTATTCCATCTTAAATCTAATAAAATGTATTGCACCCCTTATTCTAACTTACGTTGCTCGTGCTCACATCCGTCTCCATTAATGTGCTTACTCACGTCACCTTCCACATAGCCACTGCTAAGGTTCCACCTCCCTCTATGCAGTGTCATGTCTCATCTTCACAGTCATCCCAACAAATGCTCCACTTCCATCCACTTTGCAAGATATGGTATTACACTCACCAACTAATATCTTCTTCTTCACAGTTGAGAGTGCAATCCTTGTGAAAGGGACAGAACTAGAAGGGGTTCTGCAGTTATCAGTAAGCTAATACATGCTGAGGAGGCAGCTTTGAATATAACAGGCATATTGGAATGGACGATGACGAGATGGAGTACAGGAAGGAGAGCCTTTCCCTTAATGTCAGCAAAACAAAGAGCTGGTCATCAACTTCAGGAAAAATGCTACTGAGGTGGAGATGGTTGAAAGCTTCAAGTTCCTCGATGTAAACATCACCAAGAGCTTATCCTGGCCCAACCTCGTAGACGCCATGGTCAAGAAAGCACACCAGTGCCTCTACTTCCTCGGGAGGCTAATGAAATTCAACACATCCCCATTGACCCTCACCAATTTTCATAGATGCACCACAGAAAGCTTCATTTCCAGATGTATTACAGCTTGGTATGGCAACTGCTCTTCCTAAGACCACAAAAAATTGCAGAGTTGTGGATATAGCTCAGTTCATCGTGAAACCAGCCACCCCTCCATTGACTCTGTCTACACTTCCTGCTGCCTCAAGAAAGCAGCGAACATAATCAAGGATCCCTTCCACCCCGGTCATTCTCTCTCCTCCCGCATTCCATTGGCAGAAGATACAAAAGCTTTAAAACACACAACAGCAGGCTCAAGGACAGTATCTATCCCACTGTTATGAGACTCTTGAACAGACCTCTTGTACGATAAAGATGAATTCTTGATCTCACAATCTACCTCATTGTGGCCCTTGCACCTTATTGTCTACCTGCACTGCATTTTCTCCATAACACTATTTTCTGCATTCTGTTATTGATTTTCCTTTGTACTACCTCGATGTACTTATGTTTTGAAAGTTTGGGTGGCATGCAAAGCAAAGTTTTTCACTGTATTTCAGTACATGTGACAATAATAAACCAATTACCAAATTGGGAGTCCATATCTCTTTGGTGACTGGTTTCTCTCACATTGAAACACACAGAGATTCAGAGGGTAGAGCTAATGCCTCAACTCCAGCAACCTGGGTTCAGTCCTGACCTCCAGTGCTGATCAAGTGGAGTTTGCATCTCCTCCCTGTGACTGCATGGGGTTCTCCTGGGTGCGAGGTTTCCTCCCAGGTGCTAAAGATGTGCAGATTGGTCAGTCAATTGGCTACTGTGAATTGCCCCGAGTGTAGGTGGGTGGTAGAATTATGGGCAAGTTGGTAGGAATATGGGGAGAATAGGTTACAGGGAAATTAGTGGGGGAATGGAATTGTTCTGAGAGTTGACATGGGTCAAAGTAGCCTCCTCCTGTGTCGTAAGTATGGAAAAGACCCATCCTGACCAGCCGTCACCAGTGAGTGACAAGTGGTTGTGCATATAATCAAAACCTTAAGCATTCTTGAAAAATCTAGATCATGCCTTCAATCTTCTACAGTGCCTTCATGCCTGCTACAAGATAGGCAGCAAGAGAAATGCTTTCACTGCAAGAATAGATCTTCACAATCCTCAATGTTTCCACAGACCACACCAATACTTACACTCTGGCAAAGCAACTAAGACACCCATGGATTTTCACTCAGAATTCTACTTGTCACAAGGGATCAGGAGCAGATGATGAATTCTGCAGAACCAGTGGAAAGTTAGCAGCAAGTACAGGGCCCTCCAAGAGCTGCTCAACTATACACATATACTGCATCTCAGAGGCTGCCAAACAAGAAGATACTTCTAGAGCAACGGGGAAGAATGTGAGAGATGCTGGCAGTCATTCTAGCCAGACTGTGTACTTCTAAAGGAGTCTGCCTTGAACATTAGGGGCATGATGTTGCCTTTTAAATGCTGCCTTTGTCTATGGAGAAGTGGCTGCCACCATGAAACATCAAATACAGCAATCACATGATTGCATGCAACAGGCTCTTGCTGAGGACTTGAAGGCTACAAATATTGAAAAGAATGGAAAATTTCTTCGCCTTGTCTTCACCACCCCAATTAACTGCAGGAAAAGGCTCAGCAGTTCATTGTTAGCAGTAACGCACTGAAAGTCACGAAAGGCATGATGACAATGAGGTCTCTGGAAAGACGGGCTCAAAGGTCAAGGCACTTCCCTCTTTGACCCATTGTTTCCCTACCTTGCATCCCCCAAGTCAGAGATCCACATGCCACCCAGTCTCTACATTTCTGTAATATCCCCTCTCATTCTTCTGAATTCCAGTGAGTATAGTCCTGGGCGACTCGATCTCTCCTCATATTCTAACCTCCTCATCTCTGGAATCTACTTGGTGAACCTCAGAAGAATGAGAGGGGATCTTATAGAAACAGAAGGTAGATAAGATAGAGGCAGGAAGGTCACTGGTAGGTGAGACTAGAACTAGGGAACAGATTTAGGAGGGAGACAAGGAGAAACTGTTTTTCCGAGTAGTGAATCTATGGAGTTCTCTGCCCAGGGAAGCAGTAGAGGTTACCTCATTAAACATTATTTAAGACACAGTTAGATAGATTTTTGCATAGTAGGGAAATTAAGGGTTACAGGGAAAAGGCAGGTAGGTGGATCTGAGTCCATGGCCAGATCAGCCATGATCTTATTGAATGGTGGAGCAGGCTCGACGGGTCAGATGGCCTACTGCTGCTCCTATTTCCTATGTTCTTATGAGCAGCATGCCTCTCTGCTGAACTTTCAGGAACTGAACCACATAGGATTTGATAATAGAAAATAGAAGCAATTGTAGTGGTGTTTTGAACAACATTAGAGTAACGGGTTTTAGTGGTATTCAATTAAATGAAATAAATTTTTGATACTACTTTCTGATTTAATAAAAAAAATTTAGGGGGAACAAAACAAAAAAAAAAATCAGCAAGTGCTCCCTGGGCAAGTCAAGTTCAGAAAAATGACAAAACTAACAATTTCTGCACTGAAAATAATCTGTTGCATCAAATTTACCACCAAAGGTAAAATAATTCAAATCCATGTCACATCATAAATCTAAGAAGCCTTTAGATACATGCTTTTATTTTAAATATTTACCAGAGGTTGAATGCCTAACACTTCAACTGAATCTCAGTTACTGAAAAGATAATGTTGCCTTCACAGAACTGCATAACTAGAATACATCTTAAAAGGAAAGCAACCTTATTATTTTAAGGCTCAGAGTGCACCGAGATAACAAAAAAAATTTTTTAAATGGAAGAAATGCCAATGCTTTTCATACTTCACGTCAGATCCCTTTCTTCCATGATAGATGCACACAAAAGCTCAGCAAAACTGATAACAGGAGTGGCAGCAAAAATTTGGAAATCAGTCCAGAGGGAAGTAGATGACAAATGCATTAAACCAACAGACAAGAGTAAATAATGCATAAATAATCAAGGCATTTTATGAGACTGAATGGGATATAAAATTAACTAATTGAACAACATTAATATTCAAGGGATCTGAATTGCATTAAATGAAAATGATACACATAACTGAACAACAAATAGGAATGAAGAGAACTACAGTTATAGTCCTGAAGTAAAATGATAAGACAGCCGAGGCCCATTCTCTGCACCCTGGGTGCCTTGTGGGAATTTCTGTATCCCCAAGCCCTGGATAACCACAAGAAGTTAAAGGAGCTGAACAGATTTCTGAGGTGCAGCTGGGGTCATTGCGGGGTTACTGGAATGGTGATAATTTCCTGCAAAGTCTCGTTGTAGGATGTGGTCACCTTTCAGCCAAAGAGAGTGAGATGCAACACAGGTGAAAAAGGGACAACTTTTAAACTTCTCAGCAGTGAGTATTAAGATTGAGGAGTACAGTCTGGATTACGTCCACAGCACTGCAAGACAGATGACTGCACAAGAGGAAAAGTGTGGAAATACAGAGTGAGTGTGAATTGATATTTGAAGGATGGACTAGCAGTTTTACAATTACTGAAACAAGCCTGTATTGGTTTCCTGGTGCCAGGATAAAAGGTGTCACAGACATGGTGTGGAACATTAAAGAGGGTAAGGGGAGTAGTTATCAGTAATGATCAGCATGGAAATCAACATGATGGGAAAGGCAGAGGTTCTACAGACCTCAGGTCCCATTTGACGTTAGCAGATACTCAGAAGGAAATTAAAATGTCAAAGATAGTATTCCCCTCTACTTCCAGCTTGTGCAATATGTGTTAATAACTATGGGAAAAGTAAAATGAGGCAGGTTAGTAAGTGGTTGGAGAAGTGTTGCTTGGTGGAGGGCTTTCAACTCCTTGGTGCACCACTTTCAGTTCTGTGGTGGGAGGGTCCTGATCACAGTCAACTCTAGAACGCTAGAGAACATCTTCTCTAGACAATGAACTAGTTCTGCAGGGGAGGTATACAATAATTTGGTGTAGTAATGGGCACCAAGAAGTAAAATGCACAGAGGACTGGAAGAAAGAAGTAGCAACAGAGCAAAGAATAGTTCAGAGATAGGAGGGATTAGACTGGAGATAAATGTAAGACAGTGTAAGAAAGACTTGGAGACAATTGACCTAGACTGGTAAGGAAGGTTGGAAAGCTGAAAGCACATACAGAATGTTCAGCCAGGGTACTGTTCAATTCTGGGCATCAAACTTGTATTTTCTTTTTAAGAATGTCAGAGTCATTATATAGCTACCTTTAACTAAAATAGGTCAGTTAATGCAAAGCAGCAAATTAAACTGTAACAGCTGGAGATGTTAATGGAAACAAGGGAACAGAAAAGCACAAAAAATATTTAATACTGGCTTCTAAAAGGTAACACAATAAGCCTTGTACTTACTTTAGCTACATAATCTGGTGTGCTTTTCCAATTACCTTTCCCTCACCCCTCAATTGTGTTGCTGCTTCTTAAACTGTTCCAAGGCAGGTTCTTTTTTTAATATCTTAATCCACGGTAAACCATTTCATAACAGGACACAACACATGTAGCATTTTGTTCCCTTTTGTGGAATCAATCACTGCCAATTCCAATTGAAAGATAAATGGTGACTGCATCATTACAAGTTAATACAGGCAGACTACACTGGGAGGCAAATATCAAGATTATTAATTCTGATTATGCTATTACTGATCCACTTTAACAATACAGAGGTTAATAACTCACTTTATTCAAGTCATTGGTACTGAACGGAGTACAGAATAATTGGAAGCACCGTCTATCAGCTGAGTAACTAAACATATTAAGGAAAGCAGCGTACTTGTAGGTAGCATGGATGGCCTTCCTCTCCAGTACAGAAAGAATGGCTGCCTCAATACCCACATTTGTCTAGCCATATACAAATCAGAATGCTTAAAAATACCAAGTTCCCTTTCCTAAACTAATGCACTTTATCATGAGGACTTTGATAGCCATTGGCAACTCACTGATAATAGCATTATATTTCTGTATTATAAACAAAATGAATACCCTGAATTGGACAAGGGAAGCTGGTTGATACGTTTTGAAGAACTGGAAATTTAGTTGATGTTGAAAGTACAAATGTCACATTTCTTCCCTTTTCTGAGGGCTGAATTGTCAGGGCGATAAAATTGCCTTCAGAAGCATGTTCCTGGATCCCCCTAGAGCTAGTGCACTTTTTGCTTCAGGCTTTCATGTACTGACTTTTGTTTCTCCTCCAACACTAAGTGATGAAATATAAACAGAAAATGGTGGAAGTACTCGGGTCAAGCAGGATATGGGAAAAGAGAAACAGACTCAACATTTTTCCATCATCAAAAATGGGTAAAATTAGTAATGAAATAAGTTTCAAGCTGCAGAGAAAGGAGGCAGGGTCAGTGATAGGGAGATAACCTAGAGTGAATGAGCAACAAGTAGTTGTTGTGCTGGCTGGAAGAACACAAGAAAATAGGGGTAGGATTAGGCCATTTGGCACCTCAAGCCTGCCCTGCCATTCAATTTGATCATGGTTGATTTGCCTCAAGCCTCATCTCTGCTGCACCAGTTCCCTATAGCTCTCAATTCTCTGATCTTTCAAAAATATAATAGAAATATGTCAGGAGGAAAAGCAAATAGGAGGACCTGAATGAAATGAGCAGAGGAGAGAGGAAAAAAAGCAGAATGCTGGAAAAATCAGATACAAGGATGGAGTGAACTGATTGTTTGTAAATGTTGTATTCATTGAGTCCAGGAAGTTATAATGTGTCTGGTCAGAGATGACATGCTGTTTCTAGAGATTACATTGTTTTGCTGGAATAGTGTAGGAAGCCAAAGGCGAGGTAGGACTGAGAGTAACTAGAAACTCGGGGTCACCATGTCAACTGAACAGAAGCAGTCTTCATAGCAGTCACCCAATTTTCTTTTGGATGATTAACTCAAAACATTACATTCTCTGGCTGAGTATTACAAGTAATTTTCATTTTTCAGATTTCCAGCATCTGCAGTATTAGCATTGGTTTATTATTGTCACTTGTACGGAGGTACAGTGGAAAACTTGTCTTGCATACTGATTGTACAGGTCAATTCATTACATAGTGCAGTTACATTGAGTTAGTACAGAGTGTATTGAGGTAGTACAGGTAAAAACAATAACAGTACAGAGTAAAGTGTCACAGCTACAGAGAAAGTGCAGTGCAGGTAGACAATAAGGTGCAAGGTCACAACAAGGTAGATCATGAGGTCAAAGTCCATCTCATCGTATAAGGGAACCGTTCAATAGTCTTATCACAGTGGACAACTTCTGGAATATTGAGAACTACTGGTTTACAAAGACCACAGGTCAATGTAACAAACATGGTTTCTATAGATTGTCAATGTACGGGGACTTCTTTTGAGCTTTTGGTCCATTTCTGCTGTCTACCTTGCTATCAAAGCACTGAGTCATTTTAAGGGATTAATACAAAAGGTGCACCATTTTGTGGACTTATCTTCCCCATTCTATATTCTTAACTGCACGTTTTGGTCTTTGACTAAAAGAGGCAACATTTAAAATTTAATAAATAGCCCAAACTAGAACCCGTTTAGACGCAGGAAGCACCTGACGAATACAGTTTATGCAGGCTGAATTTCATTCAAGGAGGCCGGCCACCATTCGATATGTAGTTGGTCACTACTCATTCATTAAAACCTCCACACACAGACAGAAACACAAAATGTACATATTGCAGCAACTGGAGTGTGTCCATTTAAATACAGAGCACACTTTAACCTGAGCCACCAAGGAAAGTTACTTATCTTACAGATATGAAACTTCCATATACCACTACAATCAGGAGAGTTATCAAACAAAAATCTTACACGACAGCAGAGATAATTTCACATTGGACCAATGGATTCACAGAAAACGCAAGGAGCATGTTAAAAGGATGAGAGAGTGAGAATGGAGAGACTGAGTGATATTTCAGAGTTTAGGGTCATGGCATTGAAAGCATGGACAACAATGGCACAATGATTAAAATCAGTGGTGTGCCAGAACTGGAAGTACAAACAGATATTGAAGTTTACAAGGCTAAAAGAGAAGGCTGTAGAAAAAAAAATGAAATGCACCAAAGATCAATATTTCTACAATACAAAATCTTAAGATTGTTACCTTAAGAAAATAAAACAGTACAGCATAGGAGCAGGCCCTTTGGCCCATGATGCCTGTGCTGACCACGTTGCCAATTTAAACTAATATTTTTTCAAAAGCTTAGTCTGTGGTTTCATACACAAGCTAACTTTAATACTTATGGTTTAGTAACTTTTACATGCTATAAGGAAGGGTTGGCATTTGTTTTCTCTGGAGTGACTGAGGCTAAAGACAGACATGATGGAAGTTTATAAAATTATGAGGGGCATAAATAGAGTAGACAGCTGGTATCTTTTTCCCAGGTTCGAAATGTCTAATACTCAAGGTCATGCATTTAAAGTGAGAGGGAGTAAGTTCAAAGGAGATGTGTGGGAGAGAGTGCTGGGTGCCTGGAATGCACAGCTTGGGGTGGTACTGGAGGCAAATAAGATAGAGGCATTTAAGAGGCTCTTAGATAAGCACATGAATGTGCAGAGAATGGAGGGATATAGACCTTGTGTAGGCAGAAAGGGCTAGTTTAGTTAGGTATTTAATTACTAGTTTAATTAGTTTGGCACAATGTTATGGGTCGAAGGGCCTGTTCCTATGCTGTACTGTTGTATGTTCTAATATGTCATAGCCTGGATTTTGCCTAGGATTAGGTATTTGAAAAAAAGCATTTCACTAGTGTATTGACTGCCTGCTTATTCTTTAATAGTCTGTTTCTGGGAGAATCCATGATGATTGACACAGTACTAATGAGTACAAATTCTACAAAATATATCTGGTTCTTTTATCATTTCAATACTGGGTAATTTTCAAGAGTACTTTTTCTGTACTCACCTTCACAACTATCCCCAACTAGAAACTGTCCTGATTGCTCGCCTCTCCATCTCAACCATTGAAGACAGAAAAAGTAGAAATTGTTAGACATTTGCAGCAAGTCATGCTGCAACTGCAGATAGAGAAGCAAAGATAAACACTTCATATTGACTTGAAGCTTCAGGGGCTTGGAAAGTTAACTCTGTTTCTTCACCTGAAACGTTAATTCGGCCACAGCTATTGTCTGACGTGCTGAATATTTCCAGCAATTTGCATTTATTTCACATTTCCAGCATCTACAGTTTTTTGATCAATAAAAATTGACAGTTGCCAGTTTTATGGATCTGGTTGCCACCCCCTGCTTTCACCACATGAAGGTTTTCCACTCAAGCCCAGTGGATGTATGTTTGAAGGAATTCCTGTTCACATAGAAGCAAAATGTAGCAATGATAACTGGGTAATGATCAAACAAGAAATGAACTCAACTTGCTTTCAATTTCAGAACAATGGAACCAATATTACGTACACCAATGTGGTTCTGAATCATCAAAGACCGCACATCAGGGATTGAACTGGGATATTCCTTAACCATATGACTCACTACAATGTCAGTTAGCGCAATGGTCCAGAGACATTGGTAATTACATATTTTTGATCCCTAAGTATTAGGCAGTAAATTGAGGTTTTGTTCTCTATATTTGACTGTCAATGAATAATTCCTTAATGGAGCAGAATGTTTATTGGTGTAATGCAATGCTTGGCTTTTACTAATTCTTGTGCACCAAGAAATGTGCCAAATTTATACCTTCTGGTTGCCAAAAATACATGAATAGATCAAGATGTTCAAGAGTTCTGGGTAAAGGAAAGTTGCACCTCAACAAATGCGAGACCAACTGCTTGCTGAGAATTACCAGGTATCCCTGCGGTTGGTCAAACCTGTTTAAAATCAAATTCTGAGAGTGGCATCATAAAGACCAAACTTATAATAATTATCATCTGGTGAATAATAATGGGTGGGGGTCCTAGTGGGAAGGGAAATAGATATTAAATTAACTTTTAAGGACACAGAACACAACAGGAGAAACTTATCTTCACACAGGGGCCATGCAAGTGTAATGGAATTAATGAAACAGTGCAGCGAGGTGCTACACACTGAGCTAAGAATGAAACACGCAGTCAGAGGTCTGAACTCAAGACTGATTTATTTTTCAACTTCCCGCGCTAGCTTTTAAACCCGTTACAGATCCTGCCCTCTCCGGACGGAAGTGACGCCTGCGATACGTCACCAACTCGGGCTTTCTCTCCTCGCTGTCAAAGGAGGAGGCCCAGCGCCATTTTGCAGCCGGCCTTCCTGCCAACTCGCGCTCCGTTCTCGGAGCTGGTTCGCTTGCCTCGAAGGTAGGTCGCTACATGACCGCGCCCCCACCACCAACCCCCCCCCCCCACCCACCAGAACCAGCGTTACCCTTCCCAAAGTCCACAGTTTGGGACAGTCGCTGTTTGGGCGGTCTGCCTCTGTGCCGAGGAGCCTGAGCCTCGACAGTCTGCAACAAGTCCACGTGGGCCGGTTTGAGCCAGTCCACCGTGAACACTTCTTCTTTCCCCCCCAATGTCCAGGACATATGTGGACCCGTTGTTCCTCAGTACTTTGAACAGTCCCTCATACGGCCGCTGCAGAGGTGTCCGGTCCATGCCCCTTCGAACAAAAACAAACTTTACAGTTCTGCAGGTCTTTGGGTACGCAGGTCGGGGTTTGTCCGTGTCATGAAGTCGGTACGGGGGCCAGGTTGCCGAGCCTCTCGCGTAGTCTGTCCAGGACTGCTGCCGGTTCCTCCTCCTGCCTCCTTGGGGCTGGTATGAACTCTCCTGGGACAACCAGGGGTGCTCCGTACACCAGCTCGGCCGACGAGGTGTGCAGATCCTCTTTGGGTGCTGTGCGGATTCCCAGCAGGACCCAGGGGAGCTCATCCACCCAGTTGGGCCCTTTCAGGCAGCCCACGAGAGCGACTTCAAGTGGCGGTGGAAGCGTTCCACCAGCTCGTTTGACTGTGGGTGGTAGGTGGTTGTGTGGTGTAAACGTGCTCCCAACAGGCTGGCCACAGCCGACCACAGGCTGGAGGTGAACTGGGCGCCTCTGTCGGAGGTAACGTGGGCCGGTACCCTGAAGCGTGCTACCCAGGTTGCGATCAGCGCTCGGGCGCAGGAATTGGCGGTGGTGTCAGTGAGCGGGGCCGCCTCTGGCCATCTTGTGAATCTGTCGACCATAGTTAGGAGGTACCTTGCTCCTCTCAACACAGGCAGGGGCCCCACGATATCCACATGAATGTGGTCGAACCTCCAGTGGGTGGGCTCAAACTGCTGCGGCGGTGCTCTGGTGTGCCGCTGCACCTTGGCTGTTTGGCACTGCACGCACGTTTTAGCCCACTCGCTGACCTGTTTGCGGAGTCCGTGCCACACGAACTTGCTGGAGACCATCCAGACGGTTGTCCTGATGGATGGGTGCGCCAAACCGTGTACCGAGTCAAAACCTTGCCGCCGCCAGGCTGCCGGGACAATGGGGCAAGGTTGGCCGGTAGCTATGTTGCATAGGAAGGTCCTCCCACGTGAGCCTACTAGGAACTCTTGCAGCTGCAAACCCGAGACTGCGGTCCTGTAGCTGGGCAACTCGTCGTCTGCCTGCTGTGCTTCTGCTAGCGCTGCGTAATCCACTCCCTGGGACAGGGCCTGGATAGCTGGTCTGGAGAGTACGTCCGCCACGACATTGTCCTTTCCCGAGACATGCTGGATGTCAGTCGTGTACTCGGAGATGTAGGACAGATGTCGCTGCTGATGGGCCAACCAGGGATCGGACGCCTTCGTGAACGCAAAGGTCAATGGTTTGTGGTCCGTGAATGCGGTGAACGGCCTGCCCTCTAAAAAGTACCTGAAATGCTGGATTGCCAGGTAAAGTGCTAACAGCTCCCGGTCGAAAGCACTATACTTGAGTTCAGGTTGCCGCAGGTGCTTGCTGAAGAACGCCAAGGGTTGCCAGCGCCCCTCGATGAGTTGTTCCAGCACCCCCCCCCCCCCCGACTGCCGTGTTGGACGCGTCCACTGTGAGGGCGGTCGGGACGTCCATTCTGGGGTGCACCAGCATCACGGCGTTTGCTAAGGCTTCTTTGGCTTTAACGAAGGCGGCCACGGCCTCTTCGTCCCAAGTAATGTCCTTGCCTTTACCCGACATCAGGGTGAACAAAGGGCACATGACTTGTGCTGCCAAGGGGAGGAATCGGCAGTAGAAGTTGACCATACCAATGAATTCCTGCAAGCCTTTGACCGTGTTCGGCCGGGCAAAGTGGTGGATCGCGTCTACCTTGGCGGGCAGGGGAGTTGCCCCGTCTTTGGTAATTCTGTGGCCCAGGATGTCAATGGTGTCGAGCCCGAACTGGCATTTGGCTGGGTTGATGGTGAGGCTGAAGTCATTCAAGCGGGAGTAGAGCAGGCAGAGATGGGACAGGTGTTCCTGGCGATTGCGGCTAGTTACGAGGATGTCGTCTAAATAGATGAACGCGAAGTCTAAGTCGCGCCTGACAGCATCCATCAGCCGCTGGAACGTCTGTGCGGCATTCTTCAGGCCAAAGGGCATCCGGAGGAACTCGAACAGGCCAAACGGGGTGATGAGCGCTGTCTTGGGGATGTCTTCAGGGTCTACCGGGATTTGATGATATCCCCGGATGAGGTCTACCTTGGAAAAGATGCTCGCCCCGTGCAGGTTCACTGCAAAGTCCTGTATGTGGGGTACAGGGTAGCGGTCTGGGGTTGTGGCCTCATTCAACCGACGGTAGTCGCCGCAGTCTCCAGCCCCCAGCTGCTTTGGGCACCATGTGCAGGGGGGAAGCCCATGGGCTGTCGGACCTCTGTACAATCCCCGATTCCTCCATCTGCTTGAACTCCTCCTTCGCCAGGCGGAGCTTGTCTGGGGGAAGCCATTGGGCGCAGGCGTGGAGGGGTGGTCCCTTGGTCGGGATGTGGTGCTGTACTCCGTGTCTGGGTATGGCTGTCATGAACTGCGGTGCCAGAACTGATGGGAAGTCCGCCAGGATTCTGGTGAATTCGTTGTCCAACAGCGTGACGGAGTCCAGGTGTGGGGCCAGTAACTTGGCTTCGCCCAAGGAGAACGTCTGAAAAGTCTTGGCATGTACCAGCCTTTTCCCACGTAAGTCAACCAGTAGGCTGTGGGCCCGCAAGAAGTCCTCCCCTAGGAGTGACTGGGCCATGGCGGCCAGTGTGAAGTCCGTGAACCGGCTGGCGCCGAACTGCAGCTGCACTGTGTGGGTGCCGTGGGTTCGTATCGTGGTGCCGTTCGCAGCCGAGGGTGGGTCCTGGTTCCCTGTTGCGGGTGTCGCGCCCCGTCGGGGGTAAAACACTGATTTCCATTCCGGTGTCGACCAAGAAGCGGTGTCCCGATTGTTTGTCCCAGATGAACAAAAGGCTGTCTTTGGTGGCCAGCCGCCGTAGCCATCAGCGGCGGCTGGCCTCGGCGTTTCCCAGGAACTCACAGGGTGGGCGACACCGGCAGGCTTCTGTGCCCCACCGTTGATGGTAGAAACACCACTGAATGTTGGCTCCCTCATTGCTGCCTCTAGGTTGCACGCGCTCCGTTGCTGGGCCTGGTCTGGTCTGCCGTTGGGCACGTGGCTTGGTGATCTGTGCCACAGACACCTCGCTCTCCCTTTTGACCTTCCACAGCACGTCTGCCCGGGCCGCCACCTTCTGGGGGTCACTGAGATCTGCATCAGCGAGTAGCAGATGTATGTCTTCAGGCAGCTGCTCTAGAAACGCCTGCTCGAACATGAGGCGGGGTTTGTGTCCGTCAGCCAGGGCCAGCATTTCGTTCACTAGTGCGGACGGTGGCCTGTCTCCCAAACCGTCCAGGTGCAGCAAGCAGGCGCCTCGCTCCCGCCGTAAGAGGCCGAAGGTGCGAATGAGCAGCGCTTTGAATGCTGCGTGTTTGCCTTCCTCCGGTGGCGACTGAATGACGTCCTCGACCTGGGCGGCTGTCTCCTGGTCGAGGGAGCTCCCCACATAATAGTAGCACATGGAGTCGGAAGAAATCTGTTGAATCTGAAACTGGGCCTCTGCTTGATGAAACCACAGTCGGGGCCGCAACGTCCAGAAAGTTGGCAGTTTAAGTGAAACTGCGTGAACAGCTGAAAGGTCGGTCATCTTCGGTCCAAATCCCGTTTGGAATGTCGGGGTCACCAATGTAGCGAGGTGCTACGCACTGAGCTAAGAATGAAACATGCAGTCGGAGGTCTGAACTCAAGACTGATTTATTTTTCAACTTCCCGCGCTAGCTTTTAAACCCGTTACAGATCCTGCCCTCTCTGGACGGAACTGATGCCCACGATACGTCACCAACTCTTCACACGCGCGGGCTTTCTCTCTTCACTGTTGAAGAAGGCGGCCTGGCGCCAATTTGCAGCCAGCCTTCCTGCCAATGCGTGCTCCGTTCTCGGAGCCGGTTCGCTTGCCTCGAAGCTAGGTCGCTACAACAGTAACAGTATTAGCTAGCTGAAAATAAAGAGGAAAAGAAGGAACAGATAGAACAAGGCAGGATAAAACAACAGGACTACTGCTGATGTAACAAGAAAGAACCAATATGGTTTGGTTTAATCAAGAAGCTTGTTTCTTGTAGTATCTGCATCACTGATAATTAATAAGCAGCAAAACAGGCAACTCAGAAGTGTACCCCAGAAATGATCACCACATGATCCTGTGCCATCTGTCACCAGGATTACTGGTGTTGGATTAAATTAGAAATCGTTTGAGAAGAACTTATGAGTGCAAGATGAGTTTTGTTATTAGTAAGAAATTAAAGGCCTATTTTTACTAACAATGATTATCCTTTATCATATATGGTCAATATTTCTCTGCTTATTCCAAACCTATTAAAATGTTTTCACTGCATTACCATTTGTAATGTATTGTCTAGTAATATTTTGCTCAGCATGGGCCCTCCATAACAATAAATTAATTTGAATAAGCAAAAGCATTTAAGAATTTCATTGCAAGTGAACTTCAAAGTGTTTACAGTTATTAATCATAATGTACTTACTGAAGGTTAGTTCATATCAAGGAACTGTCCATTTTAGAACTCTACAATATTCAAATAAAAGAATATTTATTATAACCAAACCAACCCATTTAAAGTCAAATTCTGGAGATTTAGAAGTAGCATCCTAAACACAAAACTATTAATATCTATTCCTAAAGATTAACTATAAGGTATTAAAACCTATCAATACAAATAGTTTTTCAGCTTGGAAAGTTCTAACATTAACCCATAAACCCATAAGTAAAGCATAAAAGTGTGCATAAACATCACATTCAAAAGATACTAATTTCATCAAGACACCCGAAAGGGAGTGGTGGCCTACTCATTTCACCTCTTCACTTCAGCTCCTCAGGGAGCTGCCATGAGCCACAAAGAAATTGCTCAAAGATAAATAATTTCACCTTTGATCTTACATGATATGCACACTTAAACAGGACAGATCTATTTCCCTTAGTAGAGGGATCAGAACCAGGGCTTATAGATTCTAATTTATTAGAAGAGGAGGAAGAAAAACTTTCATCCAGAGGGTGAATTTGTTCAGGAACTCAGTGCTTGATAGGGTAGTCGAGGCATTCAGTGTAATCATCAGAAGAAGTTGGGTTTTAGATTGTTCAATACAATGCTGAACTTTTATGGTATAACCAACATATAATGATTTTGCCAAAAAAATATTCAATGAAAGTTTTCTTGTTAAATGTAAACATTAAATAAAATTTAAATATTCTTTTAAGTTAATTCTAAAGCTTAATCATGAATCATTAAGACAGCTGATTAAAGATTATATACAGAATCATTTTTAATTCTGAAAGATTTCTGAAGATCCTATGCCGACCTAAGCAAAAATATGCATTAATAGAAAAATATACAGGCTGTGACATCAAAGGAGGGCAGTCTATTGCGTCAGTGCCCGCTGAAGAAAAGAGCTCTCCAGCTTAATCCCATCTTCTACCACTTGGTCCACACCCCTGTCGGTCACAGCTCTTCATGTACATCCAAATATTGTTTAAATGCGATGAGGGTTTCTGCCTCTACTACCCTATCAGGTACCGGTTTCTGAACCAGTCCACCCTCAAAGTTTTTCCTCATCCCCCTTGTTAATCCTTCTACCAATTAACTTAAATCCATGCCCACTGGTTTAGATCCCTCTTAAGGAAATAGATTTCCTTCCTCTCTAGGACATTCATAATTTTGTACACCACAATTAAATTTCCCCTCAGCCTCCTCCTTGCCAAAGAAAGCAACCCCAGATTATCCAGTCTTTACTCATAGAGACAATTTCCCGATGACAACAACTTTGTAAATCTCCTCTACACCCTCTCTCATGTAGTCACATTTTCCTTATTATGCATTGATCAGAACTATACTCAATTCTCAGGCTGGTGTCTAACGACTGTCATGTACAAAATAGCTTCACCTTCCTGATTTTGCATTCTATGCCTTGGCCAGTAAAACATAGCACCCACTGCACTTTTTCAACCACCTTGTTTACCTGTCCTGGTACTTTTAGGATCTGGGCACACACACTCCAAGGTCACCCATGTTCTTCCAAATCACTCCACATCAGCCCATTTATTGTACATTCCTTTGCCTCACTGCACTTTCACACATGATTTACCTTACACCCGCATTAGATTCCATTTGCCATTTTTCTGGCAAACTTACAGGACCATCTACACCTTCCTGCAGTCCAAAGTTTTTGTCATCACTGTCAATCAAATGATCAATTTTTTTTTATCATCTGCAAACTTCTTTATCATGCTCCCAGCATTTAGGTCTAAGTTATTAACCTATATTTTACAAAAATCAAGAGACCAGATTCTTGGCCCTATGGAATGGCATTGGTAACAGTCTATATTCAAGTCACTTCGATAAATAGATATTGGGGGACATCACATGGCCTTTAGTGCACAATCCACACACATAAAGGCAATGTGTATTTATTAACTCCTGATTTCTGCTATCCACAATCTTACAGACTCAGAAACCAATACAGCACGGATACAGGCCTTTCAGCCCAATGAGTCCATGCCGACCACGGTGCCCACCCATCTAGTCCCAGTTTCCTACATTCGATCCACCTGCCTCAACCACTTCCTCTGGCAGCTCGTTCCATATACTCACCACCCTCTGTATGAAAAAGTTGCCCCTTAAGTCCCTTTTAAATCTTTTCCCTCTCACCCTAAATCTATGCCCCCTAGTTTTGGACTCCCCTACCCTGGGAAAAAGACTGAAACCATCCACCTTATCTATGCACCTCATGATTTTGAATCCCTCATTCTCCTACACTCCAAGGATTAAAGACCTAGCCTGGCCAACCTCTCCCTTTAACTCAGGCCCTCCAGTCCTGGCAACATCCTCGTAAATCTTTTCTGCATTCTTTCCAGTTTAACCACATCTTTCCTATAACAGGGTGACCAAAACTGTACACAGTACTCCAAGTGCGGCCTCACCAATGACTTATACAACTGCAACACAATCTCCCAACTTCTATACTCAGGTGCCCTGACTGATGAAGGTCAGCATGCTGAACACCTTTTTACCACCATGTCTACCCATGACACCACTTTCAACAAACTATGCACTTGTACTCCTGGGTCCCTCTGTTCCATTACACTCCCTAGTGCCCTACCATTCATAGTACAAGTCCTACACTGGTTTGACTTTCCAAAATGCATCACCTCACACTTATCTGTATTGAAATCAATTTGCCACTCCTCGGCCCACTTCCCTAACTGATCAAGATCCCCCTGTAATCTAAAATAACCCTCTTCACTATCAACAACACCTCCTAATTTCGTGTCATCCACAAACCTACTGATCAAGCCTTGTGCATTCGCATCCAAATCACTTAAATGAATGATGAATAACAAGGGTCCCATCACTGACCCCTGTGGCACACCAGACTTACTGATCAAGCCTTGACTAGTCACTGGTCTCCATTCCAAAAAAACAACCTTCATCACCACCGTCTGCTTCCTATCTCCGAGCCAATTTTGAATGCACCTAACTAGCTCTCCGTGGATTCCGTGGGACCTAACCTTCCAGACCAGCCTGCCATGCAGGACCTTGTCGAAGGCCTTGCTAAAGTCCAAATAGATGATATCCACTGCCCTACCCTCATCTACCTTTTTGGTTACCTCTTCAAAAAACTGTAAAAAGTTCATCAAGCACAACTTTCCACACACAAAGCCATGCTGACTCTTCCTAATCAGACTCTATCTGTCCCTCAGAATTCCCTCCAGCCACTTCCCCATTACTGACGTCAGGATGACCAGCCTGTAGTTTCCTGGCTTGTCCTTGCTAACCTTCTGAAACAACGGCACAACATTAGCCACTTTCCAGTCTTTGGGAATTTCACCAGTGACTAACAAACTTCACCAGTGGCTAATATTATAGAACATATTACTGGCATTCCCAAGCATCGATTCTGCTGCAGGGAGTGCTCTGGCCGAGTCCAAAGCTTGCTAGAGTTAATTTCAATATTGCTTGAGATCTGTTGTATGCCACACGACTTCAGAATCACGAGGACACCAGCTGTACATAGGCGCAGGAAGGGAAGGAAGAAGGGAAAGAGAAAAATGAATGCTGTCTGCATTACACGGAAGTAATTGATCAAGCAAATCTTTTCGCATATTTTTCTTGCGAAATGGAAGTCATTTGGTCCATTGAGCTTATGCCAGCTCTCCAAGCTGTCCCATCAATCCTATCCCTACACTTATGTCCTTGTAACCTATTCCCTCCCGCATACACACCAACTCCTCCCCCATTATCCTACTATCCATCTACACAAGGAGCTAGTTAACTTACCAGCATGTCTTTGGGATTGTGAGAAACCCAGAACACCTGGGGAAATCCATGTGGTCACAAAGTGGACATACAAATTCCATAGTCAGCATTAGAAGTCAGGATCGAACCTAGACTGTTGGAGCTGTTCTGCAGCTCTGAAGCAGCTCTGCATACTGCACCACAGTGCCACTCCTATATTTTTTTTGTTAAAGTGGGGTTTTTGCATTTCGATACCTATTCCTTAACATAAATTCCGTTCTAAAGCTAGACTCTTTCTGCAAATTCACATATTTTATATTCGTGATGAATTCTGCAGCACATTACTGTTTTGACAAGGTGTATGGCAGTCAGTATAATGCGAGTTTGTACCTTGAGCAACACAATACATTAGTCTACTGCTGTTTCACACAAATCCTCTCTGCAATCTATGCAACATTTTCACATACCATCTGTAAAGAGAAATGAAAATTCTTTCCCTCTTCACTAATTGTGAAGTAACAGTAATCACCATGAAAAGACTACATATGGTGACAAAGCTACAGCTGGGTACAGACTGATTTTATGCACATAATTTATATGTAACCACACTTCACTTTCTGCACTCTTCTGGGGGAATTACTCCATTTTTACTGGAAGAATTCCCTTTAGCTTGTTTCCTCAACTCTTTAAACTGAGAATTAGTTTGCTGCAAGTCATTTGCCTTGGTTTTTTTTGAACGTAACACATTTTTCCTTATCCCCACCATTTGGGCCATGCCAGGTTTTTGCAGCTGCCATCAGGCAGGAGGTACAGAAGCCCGAAGTCCCACACCACCAGGTTCATGATCAGCCCCTTCCCTTCACCCATTCAGTTCTTGAACCAACCGGCAAAATCCTAATCACTACAGTCTAGCAACACCACAATCACTTTGCTCTAAAATGACTGCTTTTCTTTGTTCTAATTGTGTTCTTTCTTGTAAAAATTGTGTATAATTTATGTTTAATTTATGGTTTTTCTTGTGAGTGCTGCTTATATGATGCTATGTGCCTGTGATGCTGCTGCAATTAAATTTTTCATTGCACCTGTGTATGTGTGTACTTGTGTACATGACAATAAACTCGACTTTGACTTAAAAAAAATCTGTTCAAGGATATTGCAAAGATGAGTATATAAAAAGAATAACAGTAGTTATCCATGTGGCTTTATGATCCTTAATTAGTTTTTCTCAAGGCTAACTACATACATCCAACCATTAAACATGCGCTAGAGCAGTAAGTGCTATCTCTAGGCACAGAGAGAAATTTTGTGCATGTAATGAAGGTCATTTTGGTTTTGCTATGTGAAACAATGTACAAAAGAAAATTATTCCATCAGATATGCAACTTAATGTCAGAAACTGAAGTACTCCTTATGAAGTAAAACTACTTAAAAACATTCTCATCTAGGAACTTCCTTTATTTTTATTTCCAATATTAGGAACTTCCTGTACACTAAACAGAATTGATGGCAAATAAAATTACAAAAACAAAATCGAAATTGGGACGTCCTTGCTTCAAGAAATCATCATGGTTTTCTCCCCTTTTAAGAGTGTTAAAATCAAACCTGCTTGCTTCATTAGCAACAGCTTTTTGTGAGACAGACAGTTGCTGTCTCATTCTCATACTGACCCACAGGAAGTGTGGTAGCACTTTCAGAGATATCTTTCCATAGAAGAAAGGATTTGGAGGAGGGGTAGTGGCATGGAGTTTCCCGACGGAAACAACCCTTCCACCCCTCATCTATGAATTGGGCTTGATAAATCCCACGTCTTCGCAGCTGGGTCTACAGATCTGTGACTATGGGTCTGTGAAAACAGTTATCAGTTCACTGATGTCCGGGTCTTGAGAGCCCACCTGCACTGAATCTTTTCTAATACAAATTTCGTAGACTTTTTTGAACTTAAGGATGATATCCAGGGGTGGGTAAATGAGAAGAGAAACTTTCAATCATGCATAGTTCACTACTTTGACCATGGTGTAATCCTCATTTTGCAGCAAATTAATTACTAAAGTGTAAGGTTGTGACCTTTTGATCCAATTTCTGTCACTAAATAATTAAAACAAACTGCTCACATTAATGACATTCTGGACACATGAAACTGACTTTAGGATTATCGACACCTGAAGGTGCCCAAACCAGTTTCCCAATAAGTAGGACTTTGCCAGAAGTGGGTACAAGAAAATAGTTGCAATTTAGTCCAATCTCTGGGCATTTATGTTGTCAAATGATTGCCACATGAAATAACCCGATTGCATTACACATTTCAGGCTAAACAAA
This sequence comes from Pristis pectinata, assembly GCF_009764475.1. Lineage (NCBI taxonomy): Eukaryota > Metazoa > Chordata > Chondrichthyes > Rhinopristiformes > Pristidae > Pristis > Pristis pectinata. Next base: position 41,258,924 of record NC_067417.1, read on the forward strand.
TTCACATCCATAATTAATGCACGTCAGCTACACAATTTTGGCTCTATCCTACATTGTCTGTGGCTACCAGCAACAAAATCACATACGAGATTATATTATTGCAATAGACAGCTTGGTAAAGTAAACGTGTACAATTTAATGATCGAATTAGATCCTCTTACTTTTACTGAGCAAAATGCAGCCAAGCTACAATTATAATGCAACTATGCCATGTACATAATTCACTTGTACCATCTTTGGTCTGACTAACATAGAACAGTACAACACAGGAACAGGCCCTTCAACTGACCATCATGGCTACCTATGCTAATCACATTTGCCAGCACTAATTCCATATCCCTCTCTGCCTTGCTATTGTCCAGCTGTCTGTTACATGTCAAAACTGTTCCTGCCTCCACCACCTCTGGAAGCTCATTCCAGACACCAATTACACGGTATGAAAAATTTACTCCTCAGGTTTCCTTTAAATATCCTTCCTCTCACCTTAAAATGCACTGCAGTTACACACCTAGACAACTTAAACAGCACCTCCCAAACTGTAAGCACTCCATCAAGGACACATGTAACATGTGGATGGGAAGACCCCACTACCTGCACATCACACACTCAAAGTCAGACAGATTTACATTGTTCATCACTGGATTTAAAACCCACCCAACAGCACCATGGGAGTTTCTTCACCAGAAGGACCACATTCACCAGCACCCCGTCAAGGGTAGTGAGGGATGGACAATAAATTCCAGCTTCATCAGTGATACTCAACCAGAAGACTTCGAGTGACAGTGTCAACACTACATTCCTGAACCCACACACTATCCCCTTCACTCTCCCCCACCCCTACACAGATCAGGTCCTACACCCCCCACACCCACACACTGGTCCCTTCACTCTCCCCCACCCCCTACACAGATCAGGTCCTACACCCCCCACACCGGTTCCATCTCTCTCCCCCCAACCCCTACACAGATCCGGTCCTACACCCCCCACACCCACACACTGGTCCCATCTCTCTCCCCCACCCCTACACAGATCAGGTCCTACACCCCCCACACCCACACACTGGTCCCATCTCTCTCCCCCAACCCCTACACAGATCAGGTCCTACACCCCCCACACCCACACACTGGTCCCATCTCTCTCCCCCAACCCCTACACAGATCAGGTCCTACACCCCCCACACCCATACACTGGTTCCATCTCTCTCACCCAACCCCTACACAGATCCGGTCCTACATTCCCCACACCCACACACTGGTCCCATCTCTCTCCCCCAACCCCTACACAGATCCGGTCCTACACCTCCCACACCCACACACTGGTCCCATCTCTCTCCCCCACCCCCTACACAGATCAGGTCCTACACCCCCCACATCCACACACTGGTCCCATCTCTCTCCCCCACCCCCTACACAGATCAGGTCCTACACCCCCCACACCCACACACTGGTCCCTTCACTCTCCCCCAACCCCTACACAGATCCGGTCCTACACCTCCCACACCCATACACTGGTCCCATCTCTCTCCCCCACCCCCTACACAGATCAGGCCCTACATTCCCCACACCCACACAATGGCCCCTTCAATTTCCCCCAACCCCTACACTGATCAGGTTCGACATGCCCCGCACTCACACACTGGGCCCCTCACTCTCCCCCACCTCCCACACCCACACACTGGCCCCTTCACTCTCCCCCAACCCCTACACTGATCAGTTTGCTTGTTGTGGCTTGAAAGATCAATGTAATAGTTGGTTACAATCTACTGATCTTTCTCTCCATCCATAACTTAAATGTAGATATACATGGAATGCCAATGCATAATAAACTCAATTTAGTAAATCTTCAGAACAGAAAATAATAAGACCAACCATTAAACAAAATAAATTACTAAAGTAGCTGAAGCACAGGGAAGGAAATGCTAACTGCTGGGTGACATATCAAAGAATGATTACAATTAAGTTGAAACAATGCATGGAGATAACAGCGCTAAGCACAGATATCTGCCTCACTCCTCTATGAATGCTAATTCATGCTTTAGAGATTTTGCTATGAATAACAAAAGGTACTTCGATATTCTGTCAAATCTTACTTAAAGTAATTTTTGAGACATATTTACTGGAAAGAAATGATAATGTCAATCACAAAAATATGAAATGGAAATATAATCAATAAAGTATTCACAAAGAATTAAAGTTTGCCTGAAAGCAGGAACCTAGGTAAGATTCATTTCCCACCAGCCACATGAATGTTGTTAAGTTCATTTTCAAATGTGTACACAAAACTTCACAATCAAGCCCACAGATGGAATAAAATTAAATAAACTTTGGGATCCAGAGTAAGCACATGCAGCAAATATTTCTTTTAATGTCACATATCCACAAACATCAAAATATGACAGAAGTTTTTTCCTTTATTCATTAATAGATAACAGTCAGTATTTAATGTCCATCCCTCAATGCCATTAAGTGAGCAATGTTCCCAAATGGCTGCAGTTCATGTGGTGAAAGTACTTTCACAGCACAGTTGGTTAGAAGATCTATGATTTTAACCTAATGACAACAATGAAGCAACAATGTTCTGCCAGTAATTTTAACATTGCATATGCCACAGCTGGTGCTTTTCTCAGAGCAATCCCATTTCCCTGTAGCTTATCTCTCGTACATGCCCATTAACTCCTTGCCGATTCTCTTACTACGCTACACTTGGGGCAATTTATAGCGGCGTATTAACCTACCAACTTTTGGATGTGGAAGGAAACCAGAGCGCCCAGGGGAAACCCACGGGGACAGCCCTAAAGGGGTATTTTCTCAAACAAAGCTCCACAATCCATTCTTGTTCTTGCAAAGTTCATTGCAAACTGACTTTAAATTCTTTGTTTTCACTTTTAAATCTATAATTATTTTATTACATTTTCACAAAGACAAACATAAATAGTTACTACTGTAATAATCCTGAAAAGAATATCTTGATCTTGGAATCACTCCCATTTTTTTTTTTACAGCATTAATTCAGTTCAGCATTAATTAATTCTTGGTTTATTGCCTGTGCCACTGTAATGTTATTATTTGGTGGCCTATAGACAATTCCCACCAATTATTTTTTTCCCTTTATTATTCCTAAGGGCAGGCATGGTAGTGTAGCAGTTAGCGTAACGGTATTATAGCGCCAGAGACCTGGGTTCAATTCCGGCCACTGTCTGTAAGGAGTTTGTACGTTCTCCCCGTGTCTGCGTGGGTTTCCTCCGGGTGCTCCGGTTTCCTCCCACATTCCAAAGACATACAGGTTAGGAAGTTGTGGGCATGCTATGTTGGCACCGGAAGAGTGGCAACACTTGCAGGCTGCCTCCAGAACACTGTACGCAAAAGATGCATTTCACTGTGTGTTTCCATGTACATGTGACTAATAAAGATATCTAGTATTGTCTTGAAATAGAACATTTACTTATGAAGTTTCAAGACTTACAGTAAACACTCCGTAAAGTTCGATATTCTGTCAAATCTTACTTCTTAAAGTAGTTTTAGCATCTTCTGCTTTTACTTCATAAAGTTTGCCTTTTTCATTTTATATAGTGAAACACGTTTTTAGAGAGTCATACAGCATAGAAATAGGCCCTTCACCCCACCACATCCATGTCGAACATCAAGTACTTGTCTATGTTCACCCCATTTACCAGCCCTTGGTCTGTAGCCTTTTATGCCTTGGCGATTCATGTGCTCATCCTGATACATCTTAAATGTTGTGGAAGTATTTGTCTCGACCACCTTCTCAAACACCGTGTTCAGGATAGCAATCACCCTCTGAGTACAAAAAAAATTCAGATCCCCTCTAACTCTTTCACTCCTTGCCTTAAAACCTACGCCCTCTAGTTTTAGGCATCTGTGTATTGGGGAAAACCTTGTTATTATCCACCTTCCCTATGCCCCCTCATAATTTTCTATAGCTCCATCAGCTCCTCCCCTTAGCCTCCTCCACTCCAAGGAAAACAAACCTCAGCCAATCCATTCTCTCCTCATAACTGAAACATACCATCCCAGGCAACATCTCCTCTGCACTCTCCAGTGTAATCACATCATTCCTATTGTGTGGAGATTAGAAGTGAACACAATACTCGAGATATGGCCTAACCAAAGTTTTACAATATTGTAGCATGACCTCCATACCTTTCCATTCTATTCCCCAGCTGATGAAGGCCAGCATCTTTCCTGGCTTCATCATCTGATTTACCTGTACCTTAGAGGTCTATAGACTTGCACACCCAATACCCCTAGTGCCCCTCCATTCATGGAATATGTACTACCCTTACTAGACCTCCCAAAATGCATTACGTACACTTATTGGGATTAAATTCCATCTGACATTGTTCCATCCAATTTACCAGGTGATCGATATCATTCTGTAACCCAAGACTATCCTCTTCACTATCAACAACACCAGCAGTTGTTTTTTTTTTAAGATATCTTTATTAATCACATGCACATCGAAACACACGGTGAAATGCATCTTTTTGCAGTGTTCTGGGGGGCAGCCTGCAAGTGTCGCCACGCTTTCAGCGCCGACATAGCATGCCCACAACTTCCTAATCCGTACGTCTTTGGAATATGGGAGGAAACCAGAGCACCCGGAGGAAACCCACGCAGACACACGGAGAACATACAAACTCCTTACAGACAGCGGTGAGAATTGAACCCAGGTTGCTGTGCCGTAATAGTGTTATGCTAACCACTGCACTACCATGCCTGCCCTATTCATGTCCAAATCATTAACGTATCTGACAAATAGCAAGTTTACCCTCCTTAGAAGGTATAAAAGCAAAAAACAATTAATTCTGGCTGGTTGAAAGCTTGCTATATCAAAGGAGTTTTGTCTCACTGCAAATACAGCTGGCTTTGGCTTTCAAGGTATGATTTTATTATGTTCTGTCGACTATTCTATCTGGCATTGTTTAAACTAGTTTTGTGGTATTATAATGGATTTCAAAGTCATCTAACAATTCCGTACTTTCTGAACTTTAACAGAGAAAGAGTAAAGAATTCTATGCAATTTCTATTTCATTCTATGCCTTTAACATTTGTTTAAATTCAAATGCCAAACAAATGCTTCTATTCGTGAATCTTTGTAATCTTCAGCACTCATCTACCAAAGAAAGCTGTGTGAGTTTTCAAGAGCGAGGTGACAGATTGTGAAGAACAAGTTAGAACAGCTAAAAAGCAACAACCTGCCAGACCCTAATCCAGACTTGAAGATTTACATATGCAGCAGCTATTCACTTCAATGTTAATACCTTTAGTCAGCCTGCTGGCCCAGTCAGTTCTTCTGGTGAGTTGTTGAGCTTTCATTGGAGGAAATTTCATCAAGACTCAGTTTGAGTTAGACAATCTCAGTTGCATTGTAAGATGTCTCTGTTCTTAATCACTAAGTAATTCTGATGAAAGGTTATTGATCTGAAGCATTAAACATACTTCACCACTCCCCGGAAGCTACTTGACGTACTGAGTACTTTAAGCATTTCCATTTTGTTTTGTTTCAAATGTCAACAGTTGTACTATTCAGTTTTTGTGCTATCCAGCAATCTTTATTATACGTGCACACTTATGATTTTTCAGGCTAAAGGAGATCAGAGCAACTGATGTGATTAAACAGCCTGTCACCATGAAGCCTTAACATGAATAGAAGCCGATTCATGTGTTATTGGGAGTTTACAATTGAACTCTTAATCACAACAAGAAGTCTGCACCATCAGGAGAGGGAAAAGTGATAAAGTGGGATCACTTAACTATCTCACTGGGATCTTTAAAATCAAGAGGACGATGGAACTAAAATGTAGCTTTTCTCAAAATCTAATATGGTCAGTTTGGCCTTTTGAAGAGCTGGCTGCCAGATGACATGCCTCATGATATAGGCAAATATGTCTTGTGTACAGAGATCCTGACTGCATCTTAAAGAGTTTCAGAGATTCTTCTCTCCCAGTAAGTAGTTAATAAGATGACTAATTGCTCCTCTATTCAGATCTTGTTACTGGTTATGAGGAGATACTTAAGGTAAGCATAATAAACCCATTTAAAAAAAAAGTAAATGGCTAAATCATTTGGCATTGTAAAGAAAAACTTGGTTAACTTGTTATTCTCAAGACATTCCCACAAACATTATTTCTGGGTATTTTCTGTTCCAAAGCAAAGATGTTTCATGATTGATTTCACTTGTTCCTGTAACCTTATGATAAGCTTTCATTTTTCAATACCAAGTTATGATTCACCAAATCCTGTTTGAAGAAATGCTGGCATTAGAGACAAAAGCGATTACATTTGGTGTAAAGGGAACAAAAGCATTGTTGCATTTCCTTAACTGTATTCTCGTAATTATTCAGTGCAGATATAGGTTTACAATTTTATCTGGAATTAATTGAAATAGCACCTTATGGCAGTAATTAACCAATTCCAAACTGAAGGAAAGCTGCTCCACATACCTCACTCCCTTGAAAACCAAGGTCAGCATATCATCATGATTGCAGTGACAGCCTCAATGCCAGTTCCTGCATCACTCTGCCCTGCTGCCTTCCCACAGTTCCATTGTTTATGCTCAACATAGTCTCAATAATTAGGAAACACAGCATACGAGTTTTCATAAGAACATTAGAATCATGAGCAAGAGCAGGCCATGCATCTTTTGAGCCTGCTTCTCCATCCATGTGATCATGCTTGATGTGATCTTGGCCTCCACTTTCTTGCCTGTTTCCCATAACCTTTGAGACCCCCTTCGTCCAAAAACAAGGCATATCGGCCTTGAACGTATTCAGTGTTCCAATGCCCTGGGGGTCAGAATTTCAAAAATTCACAAGCTTCTGAGCTAAGAAATTCCTTCTCGTCTTAAATGTGCAACTTCTTATCCTGAAACTGTATCCCATGGCTCTAGACCTCCACCAGAGAAACAGCTTCATAGCATCTGTCAATGTCACTCAAGACCTTACATACTTCAATTAGATCACCTTTTATTCTTCTAAATTCCAATGGTTATAGGCCCAATCTGCTCAATTGTTCCTTACATACACAACTTTATCAAGGGATTCAACTTAGGAATGTTCTCCGAGACACCTCTATAACACAAGTATATCCCTCCTTGAATAAGGAAACCAAACTGTAGCTGATAGCCCAGAGTGTGGACTCACTAACATCTCATATAGTTACATTATGCATTCCCTAATTTATATTCCATCTCCCTTGCAATAAAGGCCAACATTCCATTTGCTTTCCTAATTATTTTCTATACAAACTCTGTATTTTGATACAGTATAGAAAATAATTTGGAAAGAATATGGAAGATCAAAATCAAAAGCAGATCTGTCTGTACATCTCTCCACTTAAACATTTTGATTTTCTATTCTTCCTACTAGAGTCAACAAATTTGTCCATATTATACTCCATCTGCGAAAATGTTTACCCCCTTACTTGTCTGTCTGCATCCTCTTACTTATCACCGTGAAGACTCTTTTGGTCCTCACAACTTGCTTCCAACTATCTTGGCACTATCAGCAAATCTGGCTACAAAACACTTGGTTGTTGAATCAGGTCATTAATAGAAATTGTAAAAATTGGAGATCCCTTCAATGCTCCCTGTGGCACTCCACTAGTTACAGCATGCCAACCTGAAAATGACCCGTTTGTCCCAACTCTGTTTTTTTTAAGTTAGTTAGCCAGTCCTCTTTCTATACTTATATTACCTACAATACCACAAAGTCTTACTTTATGCACTAACAAGGATCTGAGAGCAAGGATGACCTTAACTTTGACTTGAGAACGGTGCAGGCACTTATGTGAGCTTATATTTATGGTTTCCAGAGGTCACAAACAAACCTGTGATTTTTGGTCAATGTAACTTTTATACATCATATCCATGCAACATACATGAAAATATCACACCAGAAACAAACAGAATTACTCAATTAGAGTGAACTCTCCCTGAAATGTACACAAAATTAGTTGACATATCTTTTCTGGTATTGCACGGACAAATTTCTGGATCTAACACAAGAATATCATAATGACTGGAGTAAAACAGATTAAGCATGCAAGTCAGCAACTGTTATTCTCATCAAACTACAAGGAACAGTAAAAAGTTGATACATCAAAGTCTTTTCTGCACCAAACCAGTCAGAACTGCTTCAATACTCCCAATGCATGTACGTACATGGTACTTACAAGTAACATTACACGGACCAAACATAAATTCTATTATACTTGCCAGCAATGTTCTGTTGCTCTACCCCCTCCCCCTCTCTCCCTCATCTAAGCAATAGATTCTGAAGATTGTTACCCTTGATGCAATTCTAGACTACAATTACTCAACTTTACCCCTTCAATGCAGTGACTGTAAGCCATGTCGTTACCACTTAAAACTATGTGGAGATTGATAAAGCAAGATTCAGCACACCAATGTTCTGTACATGATCAGGAGTGGAATCAATCTGTTTCTATCTATGTCACTGATACATGGAGCAGCCTGGAATGATAGGAGACAAGCTCAAGTCAAAACAAAGCAGGACTAGACTTGGAACATGGGTGGGACCACAACATTGCCATGCTATATGGTTTTTGTTTCAATGTGCTGAAATTTGATAAAAAGTTATTCCAGATTTGAGGAACATGCCCAAATGCAGACAACTCAACAGCTGAACTATCAGAACACTAATACACTGCAAACTGCATTAAAAAGATGCAGCATCATTCTATGAATGTACTTATAAAAAGAGCAAGAGCATTTCTGCAACTTTTATTTTTACATTTATAGCGTAAAGCATTTCCTTATCCTGACCCCTCTTCTCTGCATTACACACTTTTAATGCTGAGACATTAAGTGAGTAGACTGCTTCCTTAACACTTCCTATGTTGTTCTAAACCTATCACTGAGTCTTCTAATGGAAACCTTTTGGAAACTACTTGCAGGAGGCCTGATGAAACTTTCTGAAACCTGCCACCAGGTGCGGTAAGCGGTTGGTCTGTACCACCTCTGGAAGAAATAAAACCCAGCAATTCCCTCAATCAAGTTTCATGAACTCAGCACGTCAAGGACCATTGATACAAGTTCATACTTTACTATTTCTTGACATTTTATCCTAGCTTTCATTGTCTACAGAAACACACATCAAGGCACTTCACAGAATATTCCATGCTTTCAATGTCAACACTCTCAAAAGAAACAGCCATATACACTGCAAACATAGAAGTAATTGGTACAGTACCATTATAGGAGAGTCGTGGTTTGCTGAGACACATTATAAAGTGCATCTCCATCTCGTCGGAAGCTACAGATTTTGAACAAATTGGGCACTTGAAACCTGAAAGAAATAAAAGGGATGTGTCAATGTTTAAATCAATGATAAATAAAAATTCCTCTAATTACATCTTGCAGCTTCTGCACCAGCAAGTTTTTTTTCATGCAGACAGCTAAAAGCTTAGCTTGCCATCGTAAGCTGACAGAACACATCATCTTCATTAATATTTCAGTAAACCTTTATTTTCCTTGTCATGCTTTCAATACTCTAATCATTAAATAATCACTCATTCAGAAATTCAACACATTTAATTTTTAAAAACCAAAATTTCTTTTGCCTCTCATTTCAAAAACATGCTGCAGTAAAGTGCAAGTTTAAAAGTCATAATAATTAAAATAACCAAGCGTGCAGAATTTAAATTAACCAGGGCAATGGAAAGATTACTAAGCTATTATATGACCTCAAGGGTGAAAGAGGATTAGTCAAAGATACTTCTCAAGGTGGAAATAGATAAATACTTGAAAGATTGAGGAATTGAGGGCAATAAGGAACTGGTACAGAAGAGGAGACGAGGCCAACATAAATCAGCTCTTATCATACTGAATGGCAGGGCAGGGTTGAGGAGCCTGGTGGCCCATTCCCGCTCCTAATTTTCTTGTGTTCACCTCGGAAATATAATGTCTCTTATGTTCAATGATCTATAGATTTATGCAGCCCTTGGTTTATAATTCCGAAAAGGAATCCTAAATTCAGGTTCTTGATCAATTTCTGCTCATTTTGCAGATGGTCTTACTTAACCAACAAAAACAAGTCAAGACGTTCATAATCTATTTCTTAACTTGTGTTTCAAGAACCAGCAGACTCGGTTTCTTGATGAAGATAATTCAAACATTTTCTGGTGATTATTATTTTCTTAACCCTTAAACAAATAGTTCATCAAAATTAAAGCAACCTTCAATTTCTTTTTTTGAAAAAAGTATTAACAAATTAGTTTGAGGCCAATTATCATTGAAGTTAAAATATTTAGGACAAATCTACATATTTAAAAAGACCATTAGTTATATTTTAATTTAAATTAATGAGATCATAACAGGAGAAACATTACAAGTATGACAAAATAATTTGAATGAAAATTATGACAAACATTTATGATCCATATGTTTTTCAATGTTAAATATATACTCTCCCATCGAATTAAAATTGTTTAATTCAATTACTCTACTACAAAATTGAAATGCAAACATGAAAATCAACTTCAAATCACTAGTGGTTGTGTTTGCACAGAATTCCCTTAAGGTTACCATGAATTCTAAACCAGTCTGCACCCACGGATTATTTCAAATTATTCTAGAATGATGTGAAAATGTATACTATTTCCATAAAATTAAAATAAACATTGTCCATTTGATTAATCAACTTATTCAATTTAATATTCCACTAGAAATTCGCCATTATTTAGCAGATTTAATAAATACCAAAGGAGAAAGGTCACCGAATCCAGATGGAATGAAACCCATTAGAGAGAAATGAGAAGCTGCAAAGGCTCTGGTCATAACCTTCCAATCCTACAAAGATGCAAAAGCAGAACTGGCAGGATTCTGGGAACAATATTAATTAGGATCTGGGAACAAAATTAATTAGCACTTGGAAAAACAGATTAATAAAAGAAAGCCAACTCAAATTTGTTCAGGTCACATTACGTCTGATTACCTTAATGGAATTCTTTGACGAAGAAACTGAGAGAAATGCCAGTGATGGTGCACTTAATGTCAGAGTCAAACAGCAGAGTAATGGGCCCTTCAGCCACCAGATCCATGCCAACCTTTTTGCCCATTTATACTAATCCCATTTGCCCCCAATAGGACTGTATCTTTCTATGCCTTCCCTGTTTAAATGTCATCTAAATGCCCCTTAAACGTAGGTGTGTCTGTCAGGTGATTATAAATACCATTCATCAGACATGTTGTATATTTGAAATCTGTGCTTCTAAAATCATACAGGTCAGAAAGCAGAGCACAGTGGTGAATGATCACAACTCCACCAGTCTGAAAACAAAGTTGGAAGCGCTGCTCTTTAATAAATTAATGGATACAAGGGGGACACAAGTCAACACAGAAAAATGATGTGGTTAGTGGGAAAAATAAGTAGAGCCAAAATAAACCAAATGGTTAAAATTTTAAAATGGAGTGCAAGCACAGAAGTTTCTGAATGTTAAGTTGTTGAAAAGGCACACAAGATTCCTAGCTTCTACATAGGAGGTCAAAACCAGTGTTAGGAAATGGCATTTTCCTATCAATGACTTGTTCACTGATAGTCAGTTTGAGTTTGACCACAACTATCTGGCTCAAGACCTCATCACAGTTTTGGTCATAACATGGACAAAAGAGTTGAATTCCAAAGATGACAATGACTGCCCTCGACATAAAGGCCAAATTTGGCCAAGTGCGTTGTCAGGGAGCTGAGGTAACACCACACTTAATGGGCATCAAGGGAAAAAACACAGTTTCACACAAAGGAAGAGTTGAGGAGCAAGAAATAGTGCCATCTCCAACAAGAAGAGACCAATCACCTACCCTTGACATCCAATGGCATTACTATTGCCAAGTCCCTCACTGGCAAGGCTATCGTTGAATAGAAACTTAACTGCATAAATACAGTAGATACAAGAGCGGGTTGGGGGCTGAAGATCATGTTGTGAGCGACTCACCTCTTGACAGCCTAAAAACATTCTACCATCTGTGAAGTACAGCAGGAGTGTGGTGGAAAATCCTCCACTTACCACAAAGGGTACAGCTCCATCAACACACAAGTAGCTTGTCGCCATCTGGGACAAAGCAACCTGTTTGATTGGCATGCTCTCCACTATCCTACACAATAAATCTCTCCACCACTGTGCCATCAACAAAATGCACTTAAGTGACCTAGGCTATTTCAATTACACCTTCTAAACCTACAACTTCTGTACCAAGGTGAACAAGGTGGAGCACAGGGTCACCACGATCTTCAGGTTCCCCTCCAAAGCATTCACTGTTCTCAATTGGAAATATATAGCTGTTCCTTCATTAACCTAGCGTCTAAATCCTGGAATTCCCTACCCAATAGTGCCAATGGAAATACCATTATTGGACGGACTATAGTGGATCAAGGTAGAGGCTCACCACCATCTTCTCAAGAACAATTAGGGATGGTCAACATATGCCAGCTTCTTCGGTCATGCCTAATCCCAAAAAAAATTTTAAAAAGGCAAAGTGCACAAAGATAAAGAACTATATGAAACATGGGTTTATATCCCAGCTGGAGTATTCTTTGTGATGCTGGAGATCATAATTTAGGAACAATGTCAAGGCCACAGGGTGAAGAGATCTTTCACCAAAATGATACTGGGGATGCAAGCCTTTAATTCTGTGAAAAGAAGACATAAAACAGAGTTGTTCTACTTGCAGTACGAGGAAAAATAGGGGGAAATGTGATTGGGGTTTAAAATCATAAATGTTTAAGGGGCATAAAGGTTAGTAGCCAGAAAATATTCAAGAAAACTATGTTTTGGCAGTGAGTTATGATTGGGACTTTACTACAGGTGACCCCTGCATTCATGCGGAGGGTTGTGTTTCTGGAAAATGGTCCGTATTATGATTTTCCATAACATCATCTGTGCATGTGTCAAGAAACAAGAGTCGAAAAAAAATTGTATTATTTATTTATCGTCCACAAATTCCGTGAGGGCAGATTTTATTCGGTATCTCAAATTTTTGGGTAGTAGTTTATAATTCTGGAAAGGCAAATTTCTGTTACCTGAATGGCCGTAACACAGAGGTCGTCTGTACCTGAAAAGGTATTTGGAACAGATCCTATAATCACTTTTGGAATCAATTGGATAAAAATAAAGTGGAAAAGTTTACAGTGATATGGAAAAAGAGCTGGAATTAACTGTATTGTCTTTGAAGTGATGGCACAGTCATGATGTATTGTAAGATTCTATAAAAGGATACTGGAAATGTTCTTGATTAGGCCAGGAAGTACAAACACTTGGAAAGTAAATGCACTGACTGTTAAGATGCATGTGGTTATCATAATAACCACAGGATTCAATCAACTAAGCAGGTTGGACAGGAATCTCCAGAGGGATTTTCCATCATCTATTGGTCCTGGGAATCCCCTAGAAGATTACAAGGATGGGGAGGGAGGAGTAGGTAAGGTTTTGTTGTGATACTCTGGATCACTGTGAATAAAAGCAGGCATGACCACTTTCACAGCTATCTCCATAAATTTCTGTAAATAGGCACTGAACTTTACGACCTTGCTATTATGAAGGATCAGGTATGAGATCACGCCTGATTCTTCATAATGACAAGGTCCTGAAGTGTGAAAGTACTTGGTTTCTAATATTCTTTGGTTCAGTACATTGCCGTTCCAAAACATTCAGATAATTGAGTGTTCAGAGGCTTTAATAACCATTCAGCATATCAGAGAAAATGACAAGAATCAAATTTGTTTCATGCTGCCATCAATCTGTCCTTCAAATATTTTGTGACTTTAATGACTTGTAAACATATAAATTCTTGCTCCATTTTCAAACTAATATTCCCTCCTCTTAGTTCCCAAACATGCCATTTATATTTCTCTGGTCAAAGATCTGCCTGTACACCTCTCAACCAGATTGTTGTTGTAAATATCATTCTTCAGTCAGAAAATACAGAATTGTAACTTGACAAGCATTTCCAAATGTCTTCCCCTCTTTGCAAGGGAGTGTCCTTTTCCTCCACAGATCACATGTATAAAAGATTATAAACTCAATTTGGTGAGAGACATACAATCGAAAATGAGAGATTTCATGACATATGTCAGTGATAACAAACCTGATTCTGAATTGTCTCTTTACAACTCTGCACATTACAACTTTGCACTTTTATTTTGGTCAGATCACTTCATGACACGTCCCTTTCAATAAAGTTTAACCAGAATAATTTGAACTGAAATTACACATGGAACAATTTCCCTCAGACAGAAGCAAAAGACATACTAGCAGTTTTGGTCAGAATACATTATCCACCAATGTTTAAAGTAACTTGGTAAGTTTGACAAACTCAAGGAATTTGGAAAAGTTCCTCATCACATTAGCAGATATGGGGCACCGGAATTTAACTTCTGTAAAAAGGTAGGAAATCAGTATGCTTAAGGGAAGAGTTGACACCTGATTCATGAGTTTAAAAACCAGAGGCATTAGGGATTTTATTTCAAAATACAATGTAAACTTATCAACTAAGAAAACTATGTTATACAGCATATACATTTCAATTAAAATACGATAAGACCAAGCCACATGGCCAATAGATATTCCTATTAAATGCCAGAGGGAAAATGTTCTTTATGCACAGTATGTAGCAAAATTAAAACATAGATACATAGCAAAGTCAAAAATGGATACAGGAAGCTGTGACTGCCACAGAAAGGGATGAGAAATGGGAAATTTGTCCCCTCAAGAGTCCATGTGTGGGTGCTGCTTGCTGCTCTCTTCCAATGGAGAGGGAGATGAATTGGTTTTCCTGAAGCAGACAGCCAACATTACTTCCCCAGTGTAGTGGTCTCTTGCAAATTGGAAACCATTATTTAATGTCCCCAGCACCAACACAAAAGTGCTGCCAGCATAGAGGTTCATGACTAATATCACCACCAGTGGCCACACTGTTTTGTAACTACAATTGAGCTGCAGGATGTGGCTCAATTTAATTAACACATCCGTGTCAAGTGGAGTCTCCTGATACATTGCTGTTTGCTGAGATAAGTGTGGAGTTGTTCCCCTTTGGCAGATAGGACCTGGTATTGAAGGCCCTTCTACCCCTCCTCCTCTGCACTCCGCCCACACTTCATACATGCGTCTTTACAAACGTCACCACTTCTGTAATTCCTCCAAAAATGGCAGTTGGTGAGTCATTAAAAAAATTCCAACCAAATTGACACACATAGCACCAAGGTACTATAGGGTCTCAGAGCCTAAGCTTTTTACCTCAGTACCCCGACACCAATTCCATTCCCTTCCTTGGCCACAGCCTCAGGCTGAACCACACCACTTCCAATCTTGGACTCCAACAAGATCTGGAGCTCATTCTGTAACTGCCTCAATGTGGTCACTCACCGACACTTCCATGACAATGCTCATGCCCCTGCCTCATACTATTCATCTTCACGCCTCTTTTCACTATGTCACTCTCAGTGTTCTGCTGGTTGCCCTCCCATTCTCCACCTTCTACAAAATTCAACTGACCCAAATCCTTTCCCATTCCCTCTGATCTCTAAAGTCTACCTTAAACAATTAATATCCATGTGCTTAAATCTCTGTGGCCTTGCCCTTTCTAGTTTGCAAAGTCTTCCAGCACTTCACCCTTCTCCTCAAACATGACACGTCTTGATTTGACAGCTTGCCCATTTGCTTCTCCCTGCCCCTCCATTAGTGGTTGTACTTTAGCTACTCAGCTCTTGCTTGCTGAAATTCCCAACCAAATACCCTCTGTTCCATCAATGACCAGATGGAGGGGAGTGTGTGTGGGGCTGGGGGGGGGGGGGGGCAGGGGCAGTGGTTGAGGGATGAAACTAAAGTCCACACAGATTCAGTGCAGTGTAAAAGAGATAGGATGTTTTCAGTAACTGAAACATCATTGAGGACTGTTATTCCACAAAAGGGCAGCATTCACTGAGTGACTGGGTAAATTTGACAGTAAGGGAAGGATGACAATTAGTTGGCACTGGATTTGATTAAAAAACAGGGAACTTAACGAGCTTCATTAGGTTTCTGTATGGGTGCTGTCAGAGGTGATCCATAATGTAACCTGGCAACAGTATGTTCATTTCCAGTCTCCTAGCAACAATTCGTCACCTAATCAAAGTAGGTCATCACCAAGAATAATCTCTGCCCTACAGCACTCACAGCCCAGTTTGCTGAACTTTATTTTTTCTTCCTCTATTAGATAAGTTCGATTTCATTAAGAAACTGTGGGCATTATATGTCCTAAGTGTACAGGTCAATATATGTATTTAGCAGCCAAAGACCTGAATGAAATTCAGAACCAAGTTGGCATGTTATTATTACTCCGATTATAAACCAAACTACACTGATGTTGATAGAGGATGAAGGACAAGAGATTTTAATATGAAATGAATTTTAAAAGCATCCTGGCATATCCAAAGCAATTAGCACTGACATTCTCAATTCTCACCACCCACCTCATTATCTTAGAAAAAGACTGCATTAAATGTTACAAAAAAACACAGATTTCCAGCAGGAGTCACTGGATATCAATCAGTAGCAGCAGTTTTTACCATCCAAAGGGCACAGGGACATACTGTTAACAGCCGGCAGCACCTGCTTTAGTTAGCTGAGATCACCTTAGACAGTAAAACCTAGTCACGACACACTGAGTTGAGCCAGAGCAAAAAACTTAGGGTCACAACTCCTTCCAAGCATCAAATCATCTCTCTGGTTGTTTCCAGGTGTGCTCAGGATTGGTCTCAGCAGGAATGTCCCTGGAGTCAAAAATCACCCAAGTAAGACTCACAAGTGAATCATGCAAATTGCCAACTGTACAAGATATAAGAATTTGTTTGGTGTCCAGGGGAACCCACAGTACAACCTTTTCAAGGGAACTTGGAAAATTAGGGGATGGACAATAAAGGCTGCCTCTGACTACAACATTCACACCTCATGAAAAGAAAAAATTCACTCTGCAGAAAAGCATATCTTACTTCTTACAGCTTCTCAGAAAATGTCAATTTTAGTTTTACACTAAACTAACACTAACTTCAGAAATGGGCAGTGGGCGGGGGGAGGTGGGAAGTAGTCCTCTACTGACTCCAGTTTGGAATCCTATAAACTGTGTTCTTTGCGATACAGAGCTTTAAATAAGTCTCTCATCTTTACATCAATAATGGCCCAACTAAAGGAATGTTAATCAAAAGAGACACGTCACCTCAGATCAATCAAAACTTACCATTGAAAATAAACCTGAAATTAAAATATAAAGCATTAGGTTTAGTAGTTTTCCTAATAACTACTGCTCCAAATATGAAACACAGGCAGAAATTGGTTAGGAAATAACTAAGTACTGAGACATTCAGCAGCAATTTCAACTTTCAAACTTAAACAGGACTTTCACTTCCCTTTAAACTGCACGAGTTTGAATCACCACCTGAAGTAACATGGTGCTTCAATACAAATTGACATGTAAAGTGTAATACTGGAATACTTATAAACTTTCCGAAACAAAAAAGCAGAACCACCTTTTTAGCACTAGAGAATTCTTCCCCTTGGTGGTTATTTGCTGATTGAAATTGATTTTTTTTTAAAAAGCCTTTGTCTGCAGTATACTTGGTATCCCACTGATTTCTCCTTGTGCTCTTTCTTGTAAGAACAACACTCCAAGAGTGATACAAGCATGTTGTGCAATATCAGCATTACTTGTTTTCTATTCTATTGCTGTTGTTCTATAGCCCAGTCCTTTGTTAATTGTAAATACTTCACAATGTCTAAACAACATTTGATTTCTAAATGCAAGCATCCAAATGTATGCAGATTACTGAACTTGAATTATTGATGAAAAATAGATCCTTCAAAAGGCAGCTCTTACACTTTGAAATCCTGTGAAATACACAATTCCTCTGCTTTGACTTTGCCACAGTAAGCTTTGGTTATTGCACCTACAGTTTATTGTTCTGAACTTGCATTTCAGTAACTTAATGAATCAGATAATCGAAATTTGATTTTCATTTGAGAAAAAAATAATTCCATTGGGAAACGTCTCCAAATACTATTTACTAAATAGTGATGCATAGCGCAATAGAAAGTGGGTGCTGGGATTTACAGCAAATGATCCACACATACAGTACCACTGGGAATAGTTTCTGGTTATTTATGAAGACTTGTTAAGTTAATAACACAGCAGCAAATAAGCTGCTGGCGAGTTCAGGCTTTTGCTTCTCTGGCAATGCACAAGCTTGCCTCTCCAGTGCTGCATATCCAGGGTGTTCATCAGCTCTGGATTTTCAATTAGTTCCAAAATTCAGTGCCAACTTTGTCAAGCTGAAATAGAGCTTTTTATTGGAATATTTCTGTTAATTGTAAAGATGTAAAAATTAGTAATAAAAAGTAATCGTTCAATGAACACATATAAATGTATCAAAACAGGATTCTTTAAAGAAAACATATTTATCTCATATATGGGCCTGCAGGTCAATTATTATTCTTATACTTTTGGGTAAAAGATATCACATTAGCCACAGATAACTCAAAATGCACTTTCACTGTACACAAGGCCCTGTGAATTAACCAGCAGACATACTTCTTTCCCAAACAGCAAGGATCAAACTTTAGTACATGCAATGATAATCAATACATTCCCAGAGACCTGTAGCAAAACTCTGCTGACAGACCTGCTCTATCTTCAGAATCACAGCCTCAGCTGCTTATAAAGCACTGCAGGAATGTTTTTCTTCAGTAATCTGTCCATCCTACGGTGGGATAGAGCATCAAGGTGAAGTATAAAAGCAAGTGTTGCACTTTTCAACACCTTCATGACCTCAAGATGTTGCAAGGCAATTTCCAGTCAATTAAGTGCTTCTGAAGCATAGTCACTGTTGTAACATAGGAAATATGACAGTCAGGTTTCCAAAGTGGCCAAATATTTTGTTTTAAGATAAGATGTCTTTATTAGTCACATGTACATCGAAACACACAATGAAATGCATCTTTTGCATAGTGTCCTGGGGGCGGGCTGCAACTGTCGCCAAGCTTCCAGCGCCAGCATACCATGCCCACAACTTCCTAACCCGGATGTCTTTGGAATGTGGGAGGAAACCAGAGCACCCGGAGGAAACCCACGCAGGCACGGGAAGAGCGTACAAACTCCTAACGGACAGCAGCCAGAATTGAACCTGGGTCACTGGCGCTGTAATATCGTTATGCTAACCGCTGCACTACCGTGCCTGCCCATTTTGTTTTTAAAGTGTTGGTTGAGTCTCATCTGAAGTACAGTACCCGAGTCGATGCAAGATTCAGCAAAGTGAGGTTATAGGCGTGTGGCTATTTGGACTGGCATGCACAGATCCATTTCAGTCCACATTTTTAAGATCATATATTCTTTCCTAATTTTTACAATATCTATTTCATATTATAATTTTAAATAGTAAACACAAGAAGCAGAAAAGAAGAGAAGTGTTGAAATGCAACTGTGATACTATATGGTAAGTATAGGCAGAATTAGGTTTTTATAGACATGTATAATATATTAAAAATACTATATATTTCCTATTGCATGTAGGAATCAAGAAATGCATTGGTTGACTGGAATAAAATTAGAGAAGATTAAGTTGGTACTTCAGGATCCAAGTGCTAAATTCAGTCTACGTTTGAAGTCAATGCATTCTGCATTTATTATTAATACATTTCTGAACAAACGTATGCATCTTCCGTCGTTATTCGATTTGATATATTATGCCTGATACTGCTGTCAAAATCTTGCATCACTTCCCATCAGCTTTCCGCCTTGTAAAATTCTACATTCATACTTAGAATGGAAACTGCCCACGTAAAGTTGCCACACAGCCAGTGTCCCTTTCCCAGGAGAAAGGATTGCTGCACTTTCATCTACAGGAAGTGCTACTGCAGTCTGCCAAACTTACAACAACAGTTTCCATCATATTCGTAAATAGAAATTTTTAATGGAAAATATTGAGCCAAATGTACAGAGGTGGTCAAATACTTTACAGAGCAACAACAAAAAAATGAGCTACTGGCCAAAAGACTGAAAAGGAACTCTCGAAATGCTACGCCCACAGGAATGTGCTGCATACAGTCCTATCAAAAAAACTGAGGGCGGACTTCACTGGCTTCTCCAACATCTTCGACTTCTTACCATCCAAGAATCCCAGTTTCAAAATCTAGTCCTGGGGGAGACTGCCATTGGCAAGGATCACTGGGAAAGATATCAAGCTGTCAGCCATCACACGAGCATTCACATTCATCCAAGTAAGTAGAAAAGGTTAAGAACAGAGCTGCTCCACTCTGCTTATCAAATTAATTTCTCCCCAAAACTTTATAAAAAGTTGACATCTGATATCCCATTAACAGGTACAAGCACACATTTCACTGAATTGAAACTTCAAATTTAGCTACTAATATAAGCAAAAAGGGGTTTCAGTGCATAAAGTGAGCAGATTCTCCTCCCAACCAGGATATCAAATGTCATATCTGAAGGCCACCGAACTTAGGTGTGAATTGTGACAGAGTTAATGATTTTGTCAAGGATCTACCTTGGGCCCAATACATTGATGCAATCATGAAGGTGGCACGCCAGCAGCTCTACTTCACTAGGAGTTCGATGAGATTCGGTATGTCACCAAAGACTCTTACAAATTTCTACAGATGCATGGTGGACAGCATTCTGACTGGTTGCATCACCGCCTGGTATGGAGGCTCCAATCCGCAGGATCAAAAGAGCCTGTAGAGGGTCATAAACTCAGCCAGCTCCATCACGGGCACAACCCTCCCCGCCATCAAGGACACCCTCAAGATGCGGTGCCTCAAGAAGGCGGCATCCATCATTAAGGACCCTCACCAACCAGGACATGCCCTCTTCACATTACTACAATCAGGGAGGACCCTGAAGACCCACACTCAACAATTCAGGAACAGCTTCTTCCCCTCCGCCATCAGATTTCCCAACGGTCCATGAACACGACCTCATTATTCTTCTTTTACACTATTTATTTATTTTTGTAACATGCGTCTTTACGTCTTGCACTGTACTGCTGGCGCAAAACAACAAATTTCATGACCTATGTCAGTGATAATAAACCTGATTCTGATTCAAATTAGAGGTAAAGGATGAAAGGAAGCATTTCAGATCTGCAAGCCCATTGCAGAGGGTCACAGTAGAAATATGAGTTACGTGCCTTGGACACAGGATGTGTGTACTGAACAGATTTGTGGAAGTTGCTTATAAAAAGACACTGGGTATGAAAGAAACAAATATTGTTGCGATCCATCGGGGAAATAGTGTACAGTGCAGAGGACATCATCAGATGCAAATGAGATCTACTTGTGAAAACAGTTACTTAATTCCTTTCATCACTACATCCAAATAAGCCGGTCAACACTGATATGTTACAAGTTTTTGCTGCATGCATTAAAACAGGTTGAAAGCTCCAAAACTGCCAAGATCACCATACTGAGGTAAAGTTGCAGTTTTGGCAGGACTGTGTTGACTCAGGCCATAGAACACTACAGCACAGTACAGACCCTTCGGCCCACAATGTTGTGCCGACATTTTATCCTGCTCTAAGATCTATCTAACCCTTCCCTCCCATATAGCCCCCTATTTTTCTATCATTCATGTGTCTAAGAGTTTCTTAAATGTCCCTAATGTATCTGCCACCACAACCTCTGTTGGCAGTGCGTTCCATGCACCCACCACCCTGTGTTTAAAAAAAACTTACCCCTGACATCCCCCATATACCTTCCTCCAATCACCTTAACATTATGTCCCCCTCGTGTGAGCCATTGTCGCACTGGGAAAGTCTGACTGTCCACTCGATCTATGCCTCTTATCATTTTGTACACCTCATGTGTCACAAGGATCAGAATGACAGACATGGAAAGGCTTTCTTGTCACATGGCTCAGTTACCTGATGCATTCACTCTTGCCAGAGCCAGTCGTATCACAAAGGAAATGAATAAAAATAAAAAACAAAAAGCAGTGGATTTGAAATGCTCAAATATGGGCCCATAGTTGCTGCCAGCAGCAAGCTCCCCGAGCTTGATGACTCTCCCTCCATGGTGTAAGGAGGATGACTGAGAGCAGAAAACAAGCTACTGAAGAAGTTCAGCAGGTCAGGCAGCATCTATGGATGCGAAGGATAGTCAATGTTACAGGTCGAGACTCTGCAGCGGGACCGAGAGCTCTGGGGGGGAAATGGCCGGTATAAAGAGGTGAGGGGTAGCGGTGACACAAGAGCTGGATCCAGATGAGGAGAGATTGATGGGCAGATAAGAGTCAGGCGGGGGAGGGAAAAGTGAGGATAGAGACAGAGGCTGGCTAGGAGGCGACGTGGAGAGAGCAAAGGGCTGCAGATTCTGAAATCCGATAAGGAAGGTAATGAGTGGAACTGGAAAAGTGAGGGATGATGGGCAGATGGGAAACTGTTAGGGGAGGTGATAGGGGACCCAGTGGGTTGAGTGTGTGAGTGATATTGAGCACCTTGAATGCATGCACTAGGAGCACACAGAAGCCCTATGGAAATGGCAGAACAAACTGTGTTCTGTGTGTTCTAAACTACCAACCCACCTGCTCCATTAGGTACTTCCTACCCCATCTGTGCACAACTCTGCACTTGGCACAATGGCTTCATCAATCACCTCAGAACCCACAAAACTGGAATGGATGCATGTCACTCTCGATCCCAAGGGACTGCCTGAGAAATATTGGTAAGTGGGAACTTGACTTATGCAACCCATCCAGAACAAAGGTAAAAACAGAAATACTCCTTGATTTTGCTGGCTGTCAAAATCTATAAATGTTTTTGATGAAGTTCAGAAACAATCAAAAACACTGACAATGCCAATGACAATTAAAATAGGTTTATTATTAAAATTTAAACAATAAAATCTAAAAAATCTTAGAACCTCTTTTAAACAACTGAAAACATTTAAAGAAACTCAATCAAGTCAAACTCATTAATAGTTATTTTTGTTCATTGCGATTCTCCCTAGCCTTTGAAATAAATGGACTAGCTGTTCTTGTGCAAGGTTTAACCTAGGAAATTGCTGCAAGTTTGCATTTGAGCATCACACACCATTAGGAGTGCATTGGGAATGTGGCCAAAGAAGTTCAGCCAGGAAATTCAGGATTTCTACATTCACACAGGAACCCCAAACTTGGTGGCATTTGCACTGAGTAATGCAGGTGGTTCCACATTGAACTGCTGGTCTTTTCCTGCAAATTTCAGCCCAATATATCCAAAAATGCACAGCTTAGTTTATACAGAAGCTGAAATGTTTTGTAAATCAGGACACAGAAATAAGCAAATACTGTGCAACTCTTTGATGTTATACTGCAAAACAATGAACAGCTCTAATTCTGCACCAGAAATTTCTACCTCTGCCGTTCATGTGCTGTGCCTGGGTTAACATCAATGAACCACAAATCTACATTGTGAACCAAGTATTTCTGGCTGAATGCCCAATCTAGTGTGATTCACTTGACAGAGCTAGGGCAAAAATAGCTTTAGTTCTGGACAGTACTGCATTGATAAAAAGAGAAAAATTATGTAAGTATTCCAGCTTTAATACAGTTCAATTTTCCAGTCCCTAGTCCATGGCTCAAGTGCTACGGCATTTTTCTTGTTAACACTGGTTAAACCAGACTGTACTTATGTTGAAACTTCAAAAAACTTGCACAAAAAATTAAATTCCAAAATTTGTACACAGTGAAACAGAATAACTGAACAATGCACATTTTTGAAGTAATCTAAGCTATCAGTACTTTACCAGGTCAATCATATAAATTTTCAAATCAAAAGATCTACCCTTATCTGAACATAGCCTAATTGTGGCCTTGACAGAACACGAATCGGTGCTGCATGAGATGAAAGAAAATGTATTGGTGCAAGTTGTTAGTTCAAACTCAGTTCAGCTTTAATTGATCTGATTGGTTTTAAAACAAAATGTTCAGTAATCTTTTTGGGTCACATTGGCAACGTCAATCGCATTGACACCGTGTGTTTTGAGAAGGGTGGGGGTGGAGAGATAAATACAGATAGAGACAAAGGAAAATTACCTAAACAGGTTTCTACTGTTAATTCTAATCTTTTGTAATTTTGCTTCTGTATATTTTCTGAATGAACCATGCTGTTGTTATTTCATATTTCTTTCAATTTTCTTTGTTTTCCCTTTGGATTTCTCCATCAGATTACTTACTTGGATTTTAGTTCATAGTTCCAATGAACAAGTAGTATATTAACAGAGAAGGTAAACAGAAGAGAAAAAAAAATGAAAGCCAGGATGAGGAGGGCAGGGCATAAACGCAGCTGAATGGGTTGAAACTGGAGTGATAGCTATTACTGCACTCAGAAGAACCAAACAGCAGCTTTCCCTATTATTGCCAAACTAATAGTTAAAAATCCAAGTTCTGTAGCTATTATGGCAACCTGCTGTGTTGTTTTCTGTTCTTACGACAAAAAACAGTCACTTTACAAAAACTAAACAACTGTAAATCTACAAAGACAATGAAATTCAAGGAAAATGGTGCTTTACATTATATCCAATAATAGTGTTCATTGTTCAGCAACTTCCTGTGGCATAGCTCATTGCTATATTCCTGCAACTTTAATAGATCTCTCGGAAATTCCTCTGCCTTCTGCTGTTATCTTCCAGTTATCGAGCTTCCATTCAATGTGATTCTTTTTGTGCCATATTTGTGTAAAATAACTCCTTTTGTCCATGTACGTGCTAAGTTACACTCTGCGCAAACGCTTTTTCCTGCCTAACGTAATGGGCACCCAACTCTTTTGTTTAATAACATATCCCTCTCAATTCCCCACCTCTAACCTCTAAATTATTTCATATCCTGCTTCTATTTTAGTCTCTAGTCTTTCCTAATGGAGCTTATGGCTTTCATCAGCTTCAATGGATCCACTGTGCTTCAGTCTCTCCCAAAAAACTTCCGACATCTCATTCAGAGAGGGTGTTAATTGCTCTAAACATCTCCCGATCATTGCTTCCTTTTCTTTCCCCCTGCCCCTTTCACACTTTCAACTAGCCTACTCACCAGCAACCTCCAAAATGGCTGCTCCTTCAAGAACACACCATCCCCAATCACCACAAGTTCACTGAGTTCTGATGAAGGGTTAATACTTCAGTTCAATATCTCTTTGGATGCTGTCTGACCTGTGGCATGTTTCTGGCTTTTTCTGTTTTAGTTTCAATATTCCACTATACACTTTTCTTTTGGTATTGGTATTAGTTTATTATCGTCACTTGTACCAAGGTACAGTGAAAAGCTTGTCTTACAAACTGATCGAACAGGTCAATTCATTACACAGTGCAGATACATTGAGTTAGTACAAAGTGCATTGATGTAGTACAGGTAAAAACAATAACAGTAGAGTGTCACAGCTACAAAGAAAGTGCAGTGCAATAAGGTGCAAGGTCACAACAAGGTAGATCGTGAGGTCACAGTCCATCTCATTGTACAAGAGAACCGTTCAATAGTCTTAAGTCTGGTGGTATGTGCCCTCAGGCTCCTGTATCTTCTACCCGATGGAAGAGGAGAGAAGAGAAAATGTCCTGGGTGGGTGGGGTCTTTGATCATGCTGGCTGCTTCACCAAGACAACGAGAGGTAAAGACAGAGTCCAAGGAGGGGAGGCTGGTGTCTGTGATGCACTAGGCTGTGTCCACAACTCTCTGCAGTTTCTTGCGGTCCTGGGCAGAGCAGTTGCCGTACCAAGCCATGATACGTCCAGATAGGATGCTTTCTATGGTGCATCTGTAAAAGTTGGTGAGAGTCAAAGGGGACAAATTGAATTTCTTTAGCCTCCTGAGGAAGTAGAGGCGCTGGTGAGCTTTCTTGGTAGTGGCTTCTACGTGATTTGACCAGGACAGGATGTTGGTGATGTTCACTCCCAGGAACTTGAAGCTCTCAACTCTCTCGACCTCAGCACCATTGATGTAGACAAGTGCATATACACCGCCCTCTTTCCTGAAGTCAATGACCAGCTCTCCTTTTGTTGACATTGAGGGAAAGGTTGTTATCATGACACCATTCCACTAAGCTCTCTATCTCCTTCCTGTACTCTGAGTCATCACAGTTTGAGATATGGCCTACAACGGTGGTATCATCTGCAATCTTGTAGATGGAGTCAGAGCAGAATCTGGCCACACAGTCATGAGTGTATAGGGGGTAGAGTAGAGGGCCGAGGACGTAGCCTTGTGGCTCAGGAGATCGAAACAAACTAGGATAATGTTTGCAATCCAGTTCTTCCGATAGCTTACTCTGATATATTTAAAGATGTGCAAATGACCATATTGCCCATCTCAACCATCAAACCCATTTAGAGTAATTTTATTGTATTAAAAAAAGGTCAACCTATATACAATTAAAGTACTTTGAAATTGTTTGAATGATGCAGTACATGAGCTTAATTGATCAAACAATCCAACCTGATAACAAATGGTCTTCATGGAGTGAAAGCTTGAATTTATCCAGTGAGTAGCCTGAAAGTTAGAGTGGGGCATTGACACTCTATTCACAATGCTGTTATTTATGCTATTACAGTAAATAAAGCAAGAGTGAAACATTATGTAAATGATCAAAGATACCAAGTAGGTTAATTTATGTACTTTAGCCAATACTATGGTAAAATATCACTTCCTTATTCATAACAAAGGAATTCTATATAATTGCATGAGAGAAGACAAACTTCTCAATCTGCAATTTGATTGGCATGGTCTTTAAAAATGCAAGATGTCAAATATAACATCACAGATGAAACAAAAATACATTCATGCGTGCCATCCACCATGAACCTTCTTAATTTATTCATTCTTATGATGTGGACAAGTCCAACCTTTGTGAACCTTTCTGCAGCTTGCTCAGCCACTTCACAGGTCAGTTAAGAGTCAAAGTGGGAGTAGATCACTTTGCAGTAAGATGTGCAATTAAGTTAGTTCTGGCTTCTCTTACACACCTGGGAAATGGTTTTCTTTCATTACATTTAGTTTGGTATGACAGAGCAAAGAAAGAGCATGATAAAAAGGCTCAGGCATTTACATTTAACTGTTGCTTTTCCCCAGGAAAATAAAATACTCTGTTCATTAATCTGGAGGTCTCGATCAGTGATCTGAAAATACCACCATGGCAGTGGGGAAATTGAAATGCAGGTAACTAAACAACCTGCAATAAAAAGTTATCAGTAATGATGAAGTTACCCTTGGGGTTCATTAATGACCTTTAGGGAAGGAAATCTGTTTCTGCTTACTGACATGATCCACCAAACCACTAAAGCAAAGCATTCTAGTAATGAAACAGGACAAAATATTAACAAGGAACCAGATTTGCATGCGTTGAAAGCATACCAAATGGCATTGCAGAAGTGTGCCTTGTGAACATATAGGAACTTTTGCCAAGGACTAGTTAAGCAAGAGCCTGACCAAACGCAAAATTATACATTCAGTCAAAATTCCATACTCTGCTATCACAATCTTTGTCGGAACTGGTAAGGAGACAAAAGTTCTCACTCTCTAACTGCTCCCATTTACTCATTAACCAGACAGCCTTGCTTATTCCCCATGATCATCCCAGTTTTATCCTATCAGAGACACCTCCTCTCCCACCCTCCCTGCAGCTTAACAAGCTTCACTTTGTCTCCCAGTTCTGACAAAGGGTCTTCGATTTGAAACTTTGGCTCCATTCCCCCCTCCTCACAGATGCAGCCTCACCTGCTGAGTACTTCCAGCATTTTCTGTTTGTATTGCCACAGACAATGAAACTGTTAGTGCCCAAATGGAACAAGACCTGAACAATGTTCATGCTATTGACAAAAGTGGCAAGTAAACATGACTACCAGACAATGACCACCAGACAATGACCATCCCCAACGAGAGCCCATGTCACTATCTCCATTTGGCATTCAATGACATTAATACTGCATATTCCCCGCAAAAAAAAATCCATGTATCCCCAGCCACACAAATACCCATGAAATATTATTTCACTGCTTAGGTTATGTTCTGTGGTTGGCTACCAAAATACATGTCTAGACCACAAATGCTGTAATCTGAAACCAATTTCATGATGAATCACTACCTTGGTTGCACAGGATGATTCATTAATCTATGTGCCCTGGAGACTAAGCTTAGTTGCTTTGGTTCACCACATCTAGTAGAATGTTATAGGTAAAGTCATAGTGTATTTGTTCCCTGCAATCAAGATCTTTTACCAACAACTGCCCAAAACAAGATCCCCAATGTACTTCAACTGTCTCACAGCTTAATCTGAGTACAGATTTGATAATAAAGGCTAAACAAGGTTAATTTTCCTATCCCATCCAATGTCTCCAATGAGCGTTTATCAGCTTTTGGACTGTACTCACTGGAGTACAGAAGAACAAGAGAGGACCTCATAGAAACATTTAGAATGTTGAAAGGACTAGACAGAGTAGATGTGGCTAAACTGTTTCCCTTGGTGGGTGAGTCTAGGACTAGAGGGCACAGTCTTAGAATTAGAGAGAATGGTTTAAAACAGAAATGAGGAGAAATCTCTTTAGCCAGGCGGTAATGAATTTATGGAATTCTTTGCCACGTACAGCTGTGGAGGCCCGATCATTGGGGCATTTAAGGAGGAGATTGATAGGTATCTAATTAGTCAAGGTATCAAGAGATATGGAGATAAGGCCGGAAATTGGGGCTAGATAGGAATAGTTTTAGTTTAGCTCATGGAGCAGACTCGATGGGCCGAATGGCCTACTTCTGCTCCTGTGTCTTGTGATCTTGTGACTGGATGTAGTGAGCAACTTGTTCTTCTATCAAAACATAGAACCCAGTCCCATGCTGCCTTTTTTGAGGATTGTGAAGGTGGTTTAAATTGAGAAACTTCATGAAAATATCTCTATGAAGTTGATTTCTTCTGTTGCTTCTTGTGTTGAGGCAGCCCTCCAACATGATGCTGGACAAAACAAAATTACTCACTGAAGGGCGCTGAAGAGTGTTGTAAGAGGCCGATGCAATCGTAGCAAAACTGCCCATAGTAGCAACAAGCCCACCATCAGTTGGAGATTGGAACATACACCATTTCTAGTAATTTGTAATCCTGTTCACATAGCAAGCATATTTGTAATGTGGAGCTACAAGTGAAGTTTACGAAAACATTTATGGGTCAGGTCTATAAAACTGCTTCCCAATTTTTCTTTCTTTTTATACTTCTACCGTGGCAGCTGTGATAATTGGGATGGATGCTTGCTGATGCCTAGTCACCAACTGATTAGGCAGGTGGTGCAAGAATGTGCCAGAATAGAAATGAAAATTCTGACTGTCAATGCACTTGTAGTGTGGCGTTTATGGCATGATCAACAGCATTAAACCTACCTTGAGAGCTCCTTCATGCTTGGAATGCACAATATCAACCTCTAACACTGCCTCGATCCATAAAGGATTCAGCTGGAATAATAGATAAAAATGCAAATACTCAAATCAACTTTTATCTCCACTCTGCCTAAACAGAATGATTAAAATAAACATTTAAAATGC
This sequence comes from Pristis pectinata, assembly GCF_009764475.1. Taxonomy (NCBI): domain Eukaryota; kingdom Metazoa; phylum Chordata; class Chondrichthyes; order Rhinopristiformes; family Pristidae; genus Pristis; species Pristis pectinata. The sequence goes on from NC_067417.1 coordinate 41,288,477, forward strand.
AAAAAAATCCATATTTTCCTTTCAGGATTTTGCACTGATGATCAATATTGTGTTGAAGCAGTGAAGGAGAAACTGTACAAAAATGGTCTCTGCTGGATTCTTCATGATGATAGAAAAATGTGCACCCAAAATTACTTCAAATGTAGACCAAGCATTTTGTAGAAAAGCAAACTTCTTTCTAACTCAGTCGCACTCACCGAGCTTCCTGCTTTAAAAACTCCTGAGAGGAACCCACTATGCAGTACAGTGAGAAGCAAATGGCTCAGATATTCTGTCACATTGTAGATTTAGTAAAAGTTCATGTTTCATCTCTTTCCCATTAAGAATTTGAAATAAAACTACACCGAGTTAACATCTACTAGATATTTCTTGTACATCCCACCTTAATAACCTTCCTTCCTCTAGACTCTAAATTGAACAGAAATGAAAACAAGTTACACATGCATATGCACATTTCATTTCTACGTAGCCACAAGAGACAGCGGATGTTGGAATATAGAGCAACAAACAGTCTGCTGGAGGAACTCAGCGGTCAAGCAGCATTGTGTGTGTGTGTGTGTGTGTGGTGGGGGGGGGGGGGCGCGTGGTGGAGGAGGAATTATTGACGTCAGGAATCGAAACCCTACATCGGGACCTGAGGATGGAGATGGAAGATAGTAAAGAGGAGTAGTGGAAGTAGCAATACACGGGCCAATAGGTTATGGTGGAGTGAGGAGGGGTGAAGGATGATGGGCAGATGGACCCAGGTAGGGGAGGAAGACAGAAGCAGGTGGAGCCAGACAAGAAAAATGACAGATGGAACCAGGTGGGAGGAGTGGGGAGGGTGAAGGTGGAAACAGCGAGAAGGGTGATCCCTCCTGCCACGTGCATCTTGTCTACTACATTTGGTGCTCCCACTGTGGCTTCCTCTACATCGGCAAGACCAAGGACAGACTAGGCAACTGCACAGTCTGCAACGGCTATTCTGAGCATGTGGTGGCATGCCACTTCAACTCCCTTCCCCGCTCCCGCACCAATCTGTCAGTCCTCAGCCTTCTCCACTGCCAGGGCAGGATCCAACGCAAACCAGAGGAACAACCACCTCATATTCCACCAGGGTAGTCTACAACCCAATGGTTTGGGCATTGAATTTTCTAATTTAAGGTAACCCTCCCCTCCTATTCCCCACCCCATCTCTCCTTCCGATTCTCTTTCAGTCCTCCCATTATTTTCCCATTTCCTAGACCACTACCACCCCCATTTGCAGCTCCCCATCACCCATTTTTGCCCCCTCGCCCTCCTGGTTCCATCCACCAACAACCCACACACTTTACCCGCTCTACCTCTCCCTTAATGGTTCCCAATATCACCTTCCAGCCTGATAGCCTTTGTGTTCCCACTTATCATCCTCCTGTATCTCCACCTTCACCCTACCCCACCCCCGGCCCCATCTGTCTTTTCTTTCTGCCTCCACTTATCATCCGCCTTCTTGTGTCTCTCAACTCCATCCCTCCTCCTCCCCTACTTGGCTTCATCTGCCCATCATCCTTCACCCCTCTTCCATCGACCAATTACCTGCTGGCTCCTGTCTCACCACTCCCCCTCTGCTCTTTATACTGGCTATCTTCCATCTCCACCCTCAGTCCTGATGCAGGGTTTTGACTCAAAGTCAACAATTCCTATGCCCCCACCCCCCTGCCAACATACTGCCTGACCCACTGAGTCCCTCCAGCAGATGGTTTGTTGTTTCATTTCTGTGCATCAGACATAGCTAAAGTTGACATTGACTTCAAATATTTAATGCCAATACTATAATTTGTTAGGCTACTTAAATATTGGTTCTCTACATTATCTTAGGAAGCAAATTTGAGTGAGCTTGAGCACTCAGCTAATGCACATTTCTGATCAGGACACAAGTGTTAGATTAATAGGTTTTAAAAAAAATATACATCTGTGAAACACTGAAGTAGATTATTTTCACATTCACTTTAGCATTACAACAGCAAAGAGACAGGAAATCACTTCAGACGAGCTTCATTGAAGAGCATAATAAAAGCAAAAACTACATCCCCATTCAGCTTCACTACAAAAAAAAAGGCAGTTAAGTATATATTGCATCCAATTAGAAAGCATCGACCACAATTTCTTCTACATGGAGTACATTTCTGTTAAAATGGTGATGATTGGGCTAAGATTCCACAGAGGCAACGCTAGTTCTACTGTGTGTCATCCATGCAGTTAATTCTTCTCATTTAACTGTCAATTCCAAAGCAGGATATTTGACTGGAATCTAGGAACTAAGAATGGGATCCCTTGTCGTGTCAGATCAATTAATACAGATCTTGCTGGTCCATGCAGTTTAGACCAAGTCAGAGAATATGCAAAAAAGCCACACCACTAAAACTAGATTCAAAGTGCAACAAAAAAAATCATGCCATTTAATATTGGAAACACACATTTTATAAAAATTAATTGAGATAAAGAGCAAATGGAGGTAGTGTGAATATATTAACACTTAATTTTCCCCTATATTTGAATTACTAAAAACACATTACCCAAGTGAAGAGGGAAAAATCTAAACAAATTTTACATCCCCACCTTTCCCTACATTGTCTTCAGTTTTGTCATTGTTATCTCAGCTTCTTCACATCAGAAAATTTGAAGATTCCTCTTCTTAATACTGCTCTAAAACAAGCAGCATACTTCCGAATGATGAAGCAACATTGGCAATTACATTCTCCCTGCCTAGCTCTCATATGACCCAAGTCAATCGTCAATCAATCAGAGAAAGTGCATTCAAAATACAGTTCATTCTGGATTTCCAATTCATAATCCCCTGTATTAAAGCCCACTGCTGGGTCTAAACCCCAGCTCTCAATTTAAACTGCAACATTTGCTTTTGGCAACCTAAATACAGTGGAAACCATTTCTATTTTTGATTGCAATGACCTTGATTTCAGTCTGTAAGTTTCTATTTTTGCCTGTGGTAGCCTAGATTTCATCTAGCATTATAGGACTAATCATATATTCAAAATTGCCACGTTAGTCGTTGCTAGTGAGGGCTGTGCAATAGCCGAAACACCTGCAAAACTCAGATATTAAAACCATTAAATTTCAATAACATCTCAGTGCAATATTTCTTTAATGGAACATGACATTCAGTCAAGAAAATAAATTAAAATTTGATTTGAACAACCCAAGATAGAATAAACAGAATCCATCTGACAAGTAGAAACAGACTTTCTTATTCATTTGTATAACTGTTGTTTAAAGAAAGAATGCTGTACAATTCCTTGTACAATCAAGAGCAGTTCAATATCAATGAAACTTCAGTGAAGACCCACTTTGATATAAAAGCCTCGAGATTTCATTTTGGAATACTTTTTATTGTTCCACTGTATTTAATTGTAGCATAAAGTCAGTCAGGATTTCATAACATGTAATTTTTGAGCATTCTTAACGATGCTGATTTGAAGCCACCTCTTTGTTTCCTTAAAGTAAAATGGATGTTTTAGTCATAATCCTGCCGGGCCTTCAAAACAGGCTGGAGCAGAAGGCCATAACCTAAAGGCAAGACCTTCCTGGTCAAGACAATGGGAGGGGTTGGAGGTTCTGAGTGGGACAGTTATTCCTGAAGACTCAGCTGAGAATAACTGGGAGCAACCACCCCTTTCTTGGAGTCCTCAAACCAGCAATTCTTCTGGAGGCAGTGATGACAGATATCTGCTGGCAAAGCTTCACACTCCCACACAGAGACTGCTTTGCTGAGGGATGAGGGCTATTCTTGGCTCCACACTTCAAGAGGTGAAGGGCAGTAAAATCCCAAACTTCTTTTATCCCAAATCATTTCAGGCGACAGCAACTGATGTATGCCATGTCTCCGATTTGCAGCATGCAGCTGCACATCAGTAGGTACAAATAAATACACGAGGAATTCATCTCCTCCTCAAGTAGAGAGCAGAAAGCAGCTCAGGAGTAGATATGTGCCTATGTTGTGGGCTTACCCAAGGGTTTAGGGTGTGAATGAGTGCATGGATTTGTTGCTCCAGTCTCCATGTCTACCCAGAGCTCTTTATCAATTCATTACTCCCTGAATGCCTACACTGAATGTGGAAAAACACAAAATATTGTCTTTGTCAGAGACAGGAACCCAAGAAGCTCACGTGACTCATTCATTCTAAGGTGGTCTGGTAGTCCAGCACGGTTCAACTACCACAGCCAGAAATGGAAAGATCAATTTGCCTCATTCACTCCAATCCTTCATGTACTACAGGGATTAATTTTGAAATACTGGTAGTTGGGGAGGGGGGGGGGGGGGTGGGAATTCATCAGTTGATGACAGTGATACAGTTGATATGTATAAGAATTTTTAAAGGCATCTGTTTAAGTGCCACTTAATAAGTTTGTCATCCAACCTGAAGCCCTTGGAATAAAAGATATAGTAGTGGCATGGATACAAAATGGCAGGAAGCGCATTGTGGAGAATGGTTAATGGTTACTCTTCAGAGTCAAGGAAGACATGTAGTGATGTGCCCAAGAGTTGGAATAAGACCACTACTTTTTCCAAACAAAAACATTGGAGACTTGGAATTGGAATGAACTGACCACATTTATGAAACTTTTTTGATGACTCTAAACTTGGAAGTGTAGTAAAATGTGAAGGGTGACAGACTTCAAGAGGAAATAAACCAGCTGATGGAAACTGTGACTATACAGCAGATAGTTTTCTAACCAAAAGGTGAAAGAAGTGTAGGAAAGAAATGAAAGTCTAGTGCACAATTCTAAAACAGGCCCAGAAACAGATGGATCTATGCTTGGGGGGTTTTAACAACTAGGTTTCAGAGCTGGGTAATGTTACAGAGGTGGTCTTAGTATTGTTGAGGACGTATAGTGCAGAGTTCAGATATCACATAAAGGTTGCATGCAATCTGGTTAAATTTCAGATTAATGCATACAGAGGATGGGAGTCGGTGGCTAGGGAATGGAGTTCATCAGATGGTGAAGATAATAGATTCAGTTTTTGCAATAGTGAGTTAGAAGAAATTCCTGTCTATCTGGTATTTCATGTCAGACAAACAGAGTGACAGTTTAGAAGCAAAAATCAGCACATATATAGAACTTGACCTACCTTAATCATAATCCCTCCTGACTGTTAGCACTCATAATTTCTAACTTTACAACATGCTACCATCCACCAGATCCCCAAGTGCTCTTCATGTTGTAATGTCTGCATCTTGATCAGGTCACGTCACACTGGAGTGGTTCGACTACAAGTGGTTGTATACACAGCTCAAATTTAATCCAAAGACTGCCACATAAATAGTCCTGAAATAGGATTCTGGAGAATACCAGTCATTTGTTTTTATGGAGTGGGCAATTCTTTACCCAGCTACCACAATGACAGAAAACCTCCTCTCAGGAAAAAAAACATTCAATTTCAAAAATTCTCTACTATTGTTGAAGTTGGGTAACTATAACTGCCAATGTACAAAAGCCATTTCTCCACCATCTGCTGACATCTCACAAATATCTCTATGTCATATGTTAGTAGTTGTAAAAAGGTTAAGTAATTTGAAGACATGGAGACTGTTGATGCTGGAATCTAGAATAATAATCGATCTGCTGGAGGAACTCAGTAGATCGAGCAGCATCTGCTGGAGGGAAAAAAATTGTCAATGTTTCGGGTCAGGACCTTACATCACTAAGTAATTTGAAGACTGTTATCCATAATTTCCAAGGGGTTTTCAAAGGCTGAATGCTGCCATTATAATATTATTTAGGGCTGTCCTTGCAGAATTTTGAGGATGCCACTTCCTACTATAGGTTTTACTGTTGCTGCAATTCAAAATTCAGGAAGTCGTCACAGTTAGCTGCTTTCTAGAGCTCTCACAACAGAACTTGATAGCTTTGATGGCTTATGATTAGAACTGACTGGTCTTCAAAACAGGCCTAATCCCAAAGATCAGATGCAGCTGGATCCCCTACACCACCTCCTGGAAACAAGTTAGACCACATATACTATGAAAATTTGTATTTGCATAAATTGATTTGTTCTTTACACCAGCACAAAAACTTCAGGGTACGTCCAGAACTGGGGGCCACCCTGAAATGTAGCTACAGTATCTGAAGTTTAACATCACTTCAGTTAGAAATGTAAACCAAGTACATGTTTACAAAAATGCTCAGCTGTTCTATCTGGGAATTTTTAAGCCTTTTGACCTTAATTTAAAACATCAAGAAAGCAGGAATTCTGTTCTCATTGCTCTTAAAATATGCTTAATTGCTGAGAAAGATATTTGTATCTGAATGTTTCACCAAACATACCCAATTACGGTAAGACAATTTACATTAAGACAGGAACCACGCTGGACTATTAGGTCTTGACTAAAAGACTACAAGTTGCATTGAAAATGTAAATGAAACCCAAGATACCTCAAAGTAGTTCAAAGTGCAATAGGTATTTGAGATTACATACACAAATGCACACAGTTCATCTTACGAGTTTATTCATCAATAAAGATCCTACATTTCATTTAAATTCAGCATCTAATTGTTTCGTAAATGATGCTGGGGTTTTACTTCTACCACCATATTTGGAAGAAAAACAGAAAATGCTTTAAACACTCAGCGGGTCAGACAGCGTTTCCTCATTCTGACAAAAGATCTTCCACCTGAAACATTAACTCTGTTTCTCTTACCACAGGTGCTGGGCACGTTGCTGAGTGTTTTCAATGTTTTCTGTTTTATTTCAGATTTTTAGCATCTGCAGTTTTTCGAATTTCACCATTATTTGGATGTCCATCCCAAATGTTAAAAAAAAACTTTTTGTAGAAGAACATCCCAATATCAGTCTTCTATGATCTACCTTTTCCTAACTGAAACCCAAATCTCCTTAACTAACCTTTACTTACACTAATGTATCTTACAAGATCTTTAAATCACCCTTTAGACACCTCCTGTCAAGGTTGACAATCTCAAGCTTCTCCAATCTTCCTTTCACACAAAAAGAGCATTTATATTAGGACCAATCCTCTGGGTCTTCTATGCATTGGTCCTTTGCAAACTGACAGAACACTTGGAATACTAGTGTACCATTTCATCTATGCACTTCAAAGTTCTGTTGTCCTTACCAACTGCTGTTCTGAATTTGTTGGACTTTTCCATCAAAGAGTCCAACCGATCTTTCATTCAACACCATTTGTAATATAAACAGCTGATAAATATAGAATATAAATCTCTGTTTCCTTAAGATTCGCCAATTCCACAGTATTCCCAATGTGGACAAATGAGTTGATAAGAAGAACTGATAAGAAGAACTTGATATGGCACTATGATGACTGATTTAATTTAGCTGAAGTTAAACTTGAAGTGAGCAACAAAATCTGGTGGCATAAACAATAAAGTGCTCTTGAATTCAATGTATTGTTATTGTTAACTGTGTAAAATTAGAAATCTATCCTGCTTGATTACATAATCTACAATGCTATATGCACCATTTTGAATCCATAATCAACCTCAAATATTGAAGAGAATCTAAATTGAAATATTTGTGCAGAGTCTAAAGGAAGTTTTAGGGAATGCAGTCACCTACTGAGAGCTGACCATTTCCAACAGGGTAGGATGTCAAAGTCTGTAAGTATCACTAAGTATGCACTAAGAATACATTAATGTTTACCAAGAAATTGCCCATGTCTAGCTAACTGCTTATACAAACTTTGTAAAAATACAAAGCTAAATACAGTAAAACTTCGATAATCTGCTGTCCAATTATTTGGAAATCCCAATAGTTCAGCACTTGGCTCACCGTGGCCCTGTTTCCCATATTCCCTTTTAAATTCAACAGGGCCCTGTTTCCCACAGTCCCTTTAAACTCACTGGGGCCTCGTATCCTGCACTCCCTTTAAACTCTCTGGAATCCACATCCAGTGAAATTACCTGAACTGATTATAATTAAAAGCCAGAAATAACTAATATTACAAATACTATGCAACTATGAAGTAGATAATTTACTTTAACTTTCAAAGTCAAAAATAGGCAGCAGAAAACTATATTGCCTGCATTTACAATGATCAACACATCGGAAAACTAATCAAACCAAAACACACAGTTTTATAGAATATTTCATTTCCTATTATTAGGAAGGAATGGCAAAAATCATCACTGCCAAATTACTTTAGCTACACGCAGCACCTGTTTCAAGATCAAATACAGAAATACCTTGATCCAAGGCACTCAACACTCAAATTAGTCCAATATATTTATCCGACCAGCCTAGACGACTTCTTTGTAGTTGCTATTCATGCTGTCAGTACCATTAACTGGTCTGAATCATTCCAAAGATCAACACCTTCTGTTGAGGATCATTTTCCAAACTCAGTAAGAATTGTTTCTCCGTTTATCTTTCACAATGATTTCACAAATGTTTCACAATTTATTTCAGAGGTTAGAATTTTACTGTATTTCTATTCCAGGATTTGTACACAGTGTTGGATCACAGGCACTCAAAAAAAAGTTACAAAAATTCTCACAAATTTTCAAATTTGACAGACACAAGTCAAAATTGAAATCAGTAAAAACTAATCATAATTGACTGTAATGTTTATCAAAGGTTAGGGATGCCAAAAATTGCAAGGCATCACTATTAGAAAGCAGCCTACTCTCACAATACACAAGAGTAAATGAACAAAGAACATATTTGTCCAAATTATTTGGAATTTCATGTTCTAAAACCAATGTACAATTGGAATAGGATTAGTTATCATACAAAAACTGTGTTACATACTTTATTTTAATTACTTTATTTGAAAAAGTTAAAGCAGTTAATAAATGATATAATAAATATTTTTGTGACTGCTTTGTCTACTTGCCTTACTTAACCTTCCCTTATTCAATCCCAGCTAAAAGTACATTTGAAAATTTACAAATCCCTACCAATGATGGAATAATATCAATTCCTTCATTATTACCTTAATACAGACCATACATATCAAAAGATGCTGAACTCAATACTGTCCTTGCTTTCCCAAATTTAGAAAGCTCACAGTAAAGAAACATTGGTTCTTCAGTTTAGACAATTAAACAAGGAATTTTCAATTGATGTCAGCTAGATTTCAAGCCAGCCCCACCACTTTCCCTCCATTCCAATTTCTAACTTTATGTTTTGCTGGTTAATAATCTATTATGTGAATGATCCAATGTTATAACCCTCTTTATGATGATTTCTGAGAGGGAGCAAAATTGCAAGGAAGACTGATAAGATTTGATAGCTAAATCAATCCTTTTGAATCTTTTGATGAATGCAGCACAATCTGAGTTCCTTTAAATGCAAACACTGAAAAAAATTCTAGCATGAAAACCTGATACACTGAATGTTTTAAGATTTTAGAAACAGTATTCTCAGTAAAAATATGCCTTCCATGGTTGTCCAGACAATTTTATCCAAATGTTATGCGAGCAAGTGACAGAGAAGATTAAGTACCAGTGAATGACTAACTCACTCAATGTAAATACACACAGTATTATTAATCATATAACTTGAGGAGGACTGGTAGTACTTTGGTCCATCACAGTTGTGCTGAGATTTTATTCTCATTCTCTTACTTAAAAATTCCAATTCCATCACCTAGTAACGCATATAATCCAATTTGCACAGGATAAAGGTAATCAGGACAGTTTTACACGGATAAGTGTTACCTCTGAGACTAACAAATGTAGTTTAAATAGTCAACTGGATGAGTAATATAGATTTATCCTTATGGTCTATTAATATATTACTTACCTCATTGCAGTAAAATGGCATTATATCTAATCTACAGCTGTTAAGAAAATTTGAACTGAAAACAACAAATTGCTAATACCTCCACTCATTACAGCAAGGAAAAATATTCCCATTTACCAATTATACGTGCTTAATGTTAGGTTGAATAACCAAAAATAATAAGAATCCTCTAGCGATATGCAATGTCAGAAAGCATTTCTTTCCAGATGTTAAATCATAACAAACTGAAGCAAAAACTATAGAACCAAAAGCATTATTATGCTGGAGGCGCTGACTTGAGACTGATATCAATCAATAAGAGTACTGGGCTAGTAGGTCAGTTACACACCTAGCTCCATTTCAGTCTACCCAAGGAAATTAGAGCTCTGTAACAGCGTGTCATTCACTGAGGCCCAAAGACTTGTTTAAAATCATAAATTATTTGACTTTAAGGATTGTAAAGTAATTTCAACCCTGTCCAGTCAGACGCTTGGCATATTTTCAAACTTTACTTCACACCAATTGCAGGTACAGCGCATCAATTAAAGAACTGGTGGCTGGGTCTTTCCACAGTTCCACATGAAGCAGACACTAGTTGATACACCAGCGCTGAGCTGGGGCAGCTGCCCTAGTATACTACATTAGCACTTATAGGCACAATGTACATGAGCCCCTTCACTTGAATAGGTATTGGAGGGCTAGGAGGAAGAAAAGGGGGAAAAAAAAAGGTAACAAGAACACAAGAAAAAGCAGACGTAGGCCATTCAGCTCCTCTCCCATCAATAAAATCACAGCTGATCTTTTACCTCAGTGCCATTTTTCTGCACCAACCCAATATCCCTGGATTCCCTTAATTTAATAATTTGTCGAATAAACTCAGTGACTGAACCTCCACAGCCCTCCTGGGCAAAAAATTCCGAAGATTTGTTAACCTCTGGTTGAAGCAGCCTTGTCCCCACCTGTGTTGAAAGGCCAAACCCTTACTTTGAGTGCGCCCCCTGATTCTATATATCCCAGCCAAGGGAACCATTATCCCCTGTATAACCTCATAAGAATTTCGTAGGTGACAATGAGATCACTTCTCATTCTAAACTCAAGAGTATAGTCCCAGTCTGATTAATATCTTTTTCGCAAGGTAGTCTAAAACCAGAGAGCATAGATTTATGGTGAGAGGGGAAAAATTTTAAAAGGGACCGGTGGGGAAACTTTGTCCCCACACAGAGGGTGATAGGTATATGGAAAAAGCTGCTGCAGCAAGCTGTAGAGGTGGTACAATTACAATGTTTAAAAGAATTTAGACAGGTACATGCGAAATGCTTATACTGGTTGCATATCTCACATTCTCCTCAACTGGCATCATTCATTTGTAAAAAAATATGACATATGGAGTGATCAGTATTCATTTAAGACTTTATTGGGACCTACTGCCACTCTAGTACTTTGTTTTGATGAGTGAAAGTCTTAACTGGTTTCCCAGAGAGTTGCAGCTTAATAATGGACTGCATAATCACACTGACAGAGCTCGACTCCTCAAGAAACTACAGCTCAGTCTGCAATTCAGCTTTATTTAAAATATAAGCTTTCTCTTCTCAAGATAACCAAAATAGAATACATCCTAAAATGTACTTGTATGTTATTCACTCCCAACATAAACTAATATTGTCGTTAATACCAGTGGCTCATGAACAGTTAACAAAGGATGAATGGGTATCAAAAAGATATTAAAAATGGAGTTAGCTAATAGTGTTTCCCAATGGCTCAGTTATAACTCCTTCTAAATATAGTCAGAGATGTTGCAACAGAATAATATTCAAGATAACTTCAGCAATTCACTCCTACAGGCTCCTTTTGTTTTTACTAATTATTTGTATTTAATTATGCCAAACATTAGGTGCATATTTTCTTCACTTGTTACAAATTCAAATGCCACAATAAAGTACAGGTGGTCCTCACTTTCCAAGAAAGGTGGTAATGGAGACTGAGGGCACTACTTAAAGATCATACTCTACAATCATATTTTGCCATCTCTGCCTTCAACATGTTAATTTGAGAACAGGAGCAAGAGAGGTCATCACAGCTAATAACAAAGGCTTTGCCATTTGCCACCAACCACTAAGGGAAGAGCCTATACAGACCTGGCAATCTTTGTGGTGGGAAGTTTCAATCTGCTGGCAGGCATTAATTCCAAGGGGCCACTAGCATCAGACAGCAGACTGAGCATCCAACCACGCTGATGAACCCTTACCAACAACAAATCAAGTAAAATGCGCTTATTAAATTTTAAAACATTTTACAAATGCATAATATTGGAACATAGATGAGATTAAGATAGAAGCTGAAAGATCATAAATTTATAAAAAGTATTTTAAAATATTTATCTGAGGATATTACAAATGTAACAAATTAGGGTATAAAAGTTGTTAAGTTAAAAACTTCATAGCCAATTAAAAGCTCACTTCTACCTTATGCAGGGATTTTGTTTTTACAGCGAGAATTGTCATAAACCCCTTAATTTCTTGTCAGTCATTGATTTCTGAAGATTACTCGGAAGGCGGCTTCAAATCCACACACCCTGTGGAGACGCGAGAAACCATTGACGACAGCTACTGGATTTCTGTGCTGCAGAAGTGCAAACTCAATGCGCATCTTATTTTTACTATTATAAACAGCAAACATTTATAGTTGCATTGTTATTTTCTCAGCATAAATTCTGGGGAAATATTTTTTTAAAACTTTGCAGAATGGCATGTGAAATTCACTATAAATGTTATGAGATCTTGACTCATTGAAAATTCATTACATCCATCAGCTGAAGGCCCATGGCCTTTTGCTTCCAAATTTCTGCTATTGAAAATTAAGTCCAAGAAATTTAAAAGAGACGTTGCTCAGCAAAGAACAAATATAGGTCAGTGAGCATGGTGTGATGAGTGAACAGGACTTGGTGTTGGACAGGATATGGGCATCAGAGTTTCGGATAACTTTAAGTTTATGGAAGTTAACATGAGAAGCAAACCAGGATTATATTGAATGAATGGAGTCTAGAATTAACAATGAACAAGGGTTTCAGCTTCAGATCAACAGAAGCAGAGTTGGGCAATGTGGAGATGGAAATAATTAGTCTTCGTGATAGTGCAAGTAAAGCAGTGTGAAGCTCAGATAATCTGCCAGCTGGAAATCCCGACGGTTCAACATCTGGTTCACCGGGTAACATTTGCTGTGTTCCCTTCCAACATGCCAAGGCCCCAGTTCCTGCAACTCTTCCAACTTGCTGGGGCCCCTGTTCCCAGGCTCTCCTCAAATTGACTAAAGGACCCATTTCCTGTGTTCCCCTTAAACTTATCAGGTTCACTGGGTATTTATTATAATACTGTATAACAGCTAAGATGTGAATTTTTAAAAAAAATGTAACATCCAATAGTCTGGAAAATTTGCTAGTCTGGCACCAAAGTCCCAAGCACGCTGGATTATTGGAGTTTTACTCCAAGGAGTTAGAACTACTTCTTATAGTTATTATTAAACTAGGATTGCAAACAGCATAGTTCGACCTCATAAGGTTGCCAGGCAGTAGATGGAGGTGCCGGCTAGGGAACAGAGTTTGTAGCAGGAACTGGAAACAATAGCTCCAGTCTTCCCATTCATTACAAGAACATTACACATGAAGCATACAAGGATCTTATAGCAACTGAATTCTATGGGGAAAAAAGTAAGGAAAATTAAAATATATAAACCATGCCAAGTTTTAAAAGAAGTTCAGCAACAAAATTGAGCATAGACTGCCAGGGTGAGCTTTACTTACATGAGCCTATCTGACCAATTAAAGACAAGACATTAAAATAACAAAAACAAGCATCAGCTCAAATTGTTTTGCAGCAACAGAAATGGCATGCAGAATAATTAAGCCCTGCTGTTCACGTGCGGATTAGGAGTCATACATAAATAAAATCACGCCATTTAAAAAGGACAGAAGCTGAGATTGTTCCTGTCCATTTCTACACTGAAAATATTTCAGGAAGAAGTTACCCTTACTTGTAAAAAAGAGTGAAGTTCATTTGCACACATTTGGAGGAAAAACATCATGAAAGATGGTTGACATGGTAATGAACCAAGCATTGAAGTTGGTTTCTCTAAAGAATGAACAATAAGCATTTTGTTAGATATGTTGCAGCAGTTAAATAAAACAATGCTGATCACAAGCAATGCTTTGAATGTTCACTTATAAATAAAGCAGCTTAGTAATTCATGTTTAGCTAGCATTGCCAGTGGATTTTTTTTCCTCTACCTGCAAAAAGACTGGAACAACATGCTCAGGTGTGCACAAAAAGACACCATTATCCAATTCAGATCACTGTGTATGGCGATGGTGAGTGCAAAGAGTGGTGCTGTCATTTCTGCACCCCTCGGCAACACTTCTGTTTAAGTAGATTGGGCTGAGAGTGTCTGCTTCAGCAAAAAAGGGCAGGAAATCCATTTATAACTGTGAGAAAAACCACTGAACCGATAGTATCAACAGCAGACTGGCATTTATAACAGTTTCAACCAACTGCACAATGAAAGGCAGGTTGCAGAAAAACTGGCTGCCTATTGCACTGATGTAGAATGTCGATTCATTTCACACCTACCTTAAAAAGGCAGCAACTAAGAGCAAAGTACACCTGGAGCATTTAGGAATGGGCAAGACCTCTAGCCCCATCTTCCGTGAAGTACAGCAGGCAGATTATGTTGAAGTTGGACACGGTAATTAGCGCCTATATGTAATAATTTTGTTGGAATATATTTGAGCCTTTTGCTGCCTTAAGGTTTTATAAGACATGGATACACAGATTGATTATAAGCCAAAATATGTTGCTAAAATCTTTTTTAAAAAATCAAGCAACTAAATTAGTTGATTCTGTGCCACTTGATGGATTTTTAATGATGATTTTTGCTTCTTGAATGGCTGTTCACTGATAACTTTGTATTTGTTCAGGAGACATTAAGCATTGTTCACTTAATGATTTGTTAAATGGTCTTAGAATCACTGAAAGGGTGTGGGAAGTTCATCCCACGAGGGGGTATCAGCAACTGGTTATACTTGCCTCTCCACACTTGATTCCATTGAAGTTGATGGTCACGGACATCAAGACAGGACAACCCGAGGCCAGTATGCTTTTACTGCCAGAGACTACAAAAGAATCTATCCCACTTGGAACTGTGCGATGTGGAAGAAAGCCATTCAACCCATTAAACCTAGTCTTAGTCTGGCTCTTTGAAATTAGTCTTGCTTTATGTATTTGAGCTTTTCCCTTCCAACTGACATTTTGCAAGAATGATAGTCACAGGTGACAGAACAAAAACTAAATACCAAATGACAAATAACATAGATAATTAACTCAAAACCAAAACATTCAGCACATGCTGCATATTGAATGGTTGTTTCAATTCTCCAATATTTTTGATGGAAACCTTACTGCAAGATCCTGTGGATAATTACCTTCCCCAGACTGTATTGAAGATTTATAAACAATTTATTCTCTATGATTTATTTCCCATCTATGATTCAATGTCAGTTAGAGTGGCTGATTCAGTGATGGCTTGACATTTAAAGAGAGGACAGGAGGGATCTGATCGTCAAAGCTGTCAACTGTGACATTTTCACTTCAGAGAAAAACTACATTGCTCATATACTGTCTTTTCTCAAGATGAAGCACATGCTTCGTAATTCAAGAAAGTATACAACCTTCAACACACCGATGGTCTCCACAGAATGCATTTACCTTTTAAAACTTGGATTTTAAAATGCTTTCTGGGTATCACTAGCTTTCGACAAAATACAGGCAATTCATTTGACATTTCTGATGTCTGATGCACCCACCAACCACTTTCTTTGTACTCCCAGTCTTTGTATCAGGAGTTCTCTAATGAATGGTCAACAGTTAACTTAAGTATTACTAGAAAGGAAGAATAAATGAACCCATATAGCAATCTCAAAGTAGGTTACCAACAATGGATTACCTTTGATTAGTTGTCATGGTTCCAACAGCAGCAAATTTGCACACTAGATGACCCAATGAATGGCTTACTTATCCAGATGATTTATTTTTTAGTGCTTTACATCATTCCAAGTATTCAAAACAGCTACATAACAAAATTTACAGTAATCTAGCTCTCAAGAAAACAAAAGACAAAAAGCAACCATCATTGCTGTTAACACTTGCTGCACTGTGCGAGTTTTCTGAATTTCAATCCATTACAGGTCCAATGATCAACTTTCATAGTTTTAAATCAACTCTTCTGCAGCCTTTTTTAAATAGAGAGGAAGTTTATTTTCTTCCTCCCCCCCCCCAACTAAATTAGAAGTAACATGGCTATAAAATAGTACTTCCACCTTACGCCAGCATTAACCATTCTTTTCACAACATTTTAAGTACCTGAATTAAAAAAAACAAACTTTACTTCCATACTGCAAATGTTTGGGCTATTACAGGTCCCATTTCAATTTCCAAAGTGTCATCTGATACACATATCCAAAATGTGTGACTGAGTGGAGCTGGAGATCGTATTTGTGTGGTGTTAGCACATGATTAGCAAACACCTGCTGAAAGAATGCAGAGTAGGCACACAAATCAACGTGCAGCGATGACATGCCACTTAACTGTGTGCTAGCTGGTGTGCAACAGCCACCCACATTAAATAATTCATAAATAATGGACAGGAAGCGAGTTATCCTTTATCCTAAGAGGTTGCCTCAGAGAAGGCTGCAGCAGCACCAACTTATTCCCCCACCTCACAAAAGTCAACACTTGTTCAGCGGCAAGAAGGCCACCCTCACCAATCATATTTCATGGCACCATCAAAAATAGGCAGGTTGTTTCTGATAATGTCTGTTGCTACAATTCTATAATTGTTTGATGCTCTAAAAATAGTTGCAGACTTCATGAAGTGGTGTGGCACATAGTGAAGGACTTTGTTCCGACTTCAAAGTTTCCTGTGCAAGTCTGTTGCTCCAAGATTCAGTGCATTAGTAGGCAATTCTCTTGAGATGCAGCATGAATGGAAGAATGACGAGAGGTCACACACAGCAGCACAAGTTGATAGAAGTAAGAGAAAAGCTCTCAACAGACCTCCATAGAGAATAACATGCAAGACATCTGCCCTTTTGAGGAATCCTCACAGAAATCTGCCACAATGCTGCAACAAAAGAGCTGGAGCAGGTCATGGATTGCATTGCCAGTGGCTGCCAAATGGACCCCAATTATGAACTTTCATGAGTTGGGCTCCTTCCAGGCTGGTGTTGGGAGGCATTTGGAACATATCCATTAGCCATCCACTTCTAAGTCAACTAGGCTCTCTGTTCAAAGAAATCCAACTATATTTCATTCTTTCTTTACCAGCCCTTCCATTAGGTTAAGGACAACAAATCACACCTGTCATTCCAACCAGCTGCTACTGCCTTGGTTTGTGTTGGTATATTGTGTAATACTAAGGAAAAGTGTATCAGCAGAGCATCCATGTCATGTTAAAGGAAAGGCATGGTTCAATACCAGGCTGTGTAAGTGGTGGGATGTGAATTTGGATGCAAGGTTTACAGAAGCAGTGGAATGATTAGTTTGTGAAGCTGCAAGTCTTGATTGACAGAGTTTGTTGAGATAGGAGTGGCGATATGGCATCTGAAGATGCATTCAATAACTTTGACCAATGCACGGCCATTGGAGATCTTGCGGCACTCCATTCAAAATCTGCACGTGCTAGTCCCATTGCCTACAGAGTTTGTCTGGAGCTCTCCTCGACCTGATGAAGAGATCATATTGCTCCTTGCACCTGCATGCTCCATCGAGGCCTCCAGCTCAGTGCTGAAAAATATTGTAGCCCTGTTATTCCCATGTTAACATATTACTTTCCAGATCAACAACTTACACCACCTACTGCCAGCAGTGCACCTTCCCTTTAACACAGACTTCACCTAGCCCAGGGTTGCTTTATGTGGTGATAGCCACTCGCAACATGGGGCTCCTGCTGCACAGTAGAAACCCCCAACAGCACAGTTAGCACTGGTTATATGCAACAATCAATTAAATTAGTAGATACCACAAAACTGGAACATTGGTATCCATCAGAAACAATGAATGCAGATTAAATGCACCTCACAACTTGCACACCTTGTTTTTGGGGCTAACAATTTAGCTATTTTCGGGCTCCTTTTCACACAGTGCTTGCTAGTCATGAAGAACTGGACTTAAAAGCTGGTTTTCATGCCCACATGGAATTAGCCTTTGATGCGTGCCTTTGACTGACGTGGATAACCACAGAAAAGCAATTACAGCTTTTATCACAGTTACTCTCATCTATAAGATGAATGTATTTAGTTAGGGCATTTTAAACAAACTGACACATACAAGAGCTGTCAAGCACAAGATTGCTGCCTAGCAACTGGATTTCACCCTTTTGTGGTGCCCTACACAAGTGCTGTGACAGCATCCCAGCAAATTTCATCAAATTGGGCAAAGCTACATGTAGAGCTGCAGCGTGACATTTTGCACGCAGAATCATGCACAGTTCCCAACAGGACCATGCCCAATTTAGCAATACTGGAAAATACTCAGCTGACAGAAAGGCATCAGCCCTTAAAAGGCAGACTTTCCATCACAGAGAGACAGCAGCAACACATCTACCCCCGAGAAGAAAGAGGGTACATGCGCAAGAAAGAGAGCTTAAAGATATTCAGCAACAGATATTGAAACCCTGATGTGGGAAATAACTGCCAGCCCTGTGCACAAGGATAAGTGTGGGATAGGGGGAAAGGTTAGCAGGACACCTACACCCCTCCTATAGCAAACCTATCTCACCCCTCCATTGACATTTTACCCAATCCACCACCCAACCTACATCAAACCAGTGAATGGAGGAAAATTAAAAGATTTCAATTCAAATCTTGGACCTCTTTTCCTTGCTTCAGTAGTCTCTTTCTTTTTAGGGGGCAGATATTGTTATTTTAATATCCTTCATCTGGGCTAAAACAGCAAGGATGAGAGAAGCCTATGCTGTAAGTGATAGGCCAAGGGGGCCACTGAGCCCCAAATCACATCTGAAGCAAGTGCCACCTGCAATCTTCCTCACCAGCAATGATTACCACATCCCTGTAATTTGATCAGTAGATACCCTCATTTCCACTTGTGCTGTTGCATCACCATAACTGTCCACAAAAGCAACTGCTTCGTCTTTGCAAGGTATGAGGAAAAGTGGCCTGTTTCCTCCTCCCTAGACGACAGTCAACCAGAGAAGGACGAGGAGCAGCAGAAAGAGCGTGAGACACCGGACAGAAGAGGATGGTCGGTTGATGATCTTGATGAAGAATACAGTGCATCAATGTGCCTGACACTCACATATAAACATATATAATGACCATTTAAGGATGTAAAATATCTTGTGCAACCATCCCTGCCCATTCTATTTAGGGAAAGAATTGTCTGCATAAATATTCCCCAGATCTTCCCACCACCAATATCACTCCTCCTTGGTGAAGTAACATTCCAAAAACATTCAGTTTGCCAAATTTCAATGAAATGTTGTGAGAATCACTCATAATAAAAACAACTTTGCCTAGCATCAGGAATGCAGTGTGATAAATTTTGCATCTTACATAATCTGCAATTCTTGTTTTTTTTGTAACTGGAGAATGTCAATTATAAGCGTGATTTGAATCAAATGAAGCCAGACTTGTAGCTTGGCACTTTTAAGCAGGATGAAAGAAAGATAGATACAGGCATATATAGGGATCTCATTCTTAGGAGGAAGCCACCCTCAGAGACTGCTGTCAGTATTTGCAGGACATTGTGGCCCCAATACTAGGACCATGTATTCTGCGAGCCTGTCCACAAGTTAGAATATAGAATTATATAATCATATGTAATTTAACCTAATTTTGATAAATACTACAGTAAACTGTCAGTTTGATCAAGTGTCTCAGCACATGAGCCAATCTGAATACGCGTTTAAAAATAAGTGTGCATGATTAAAATGTTTATCGAGAGACTGATTTGAAATAGATGCTGTTTTGGAATTTGCTTTTCTGGCCAACGGGAATGCAGGAAGGGAAAAACTGAGCTGAAATGTACATTTACAAAAGCCACATATCACAGCCTTTTTCACATTACCCATGACATTATTTAAGTGAGATATTATTTAAAAGTTTGGTCAAACAGATACACAAATCACTAAATGTATGAAACAGTTGACAATAAAGGAAAAAACCCACACTTGGGTTCATTCCTATAGGGACACAATTGAAAGCCAGGTAAGTTATATTAAACTCACTTAGAATTTGGTTAAACCACAGGAGCAAAATTTGATAAAGTGTTAGGTAGGACAGACATGGATACAATATTTCCACTTGTGAGGAAACCATAATTTGGAGCCATAAATACAAGATAGTTACTGGTAAGTTCAACAGGGAATTCAGGAGAAACCCATTTATCAAGGGTGATTGGAAAGTGGAACATAAACAAGGGATAGCACAAGTGTCTTTGAGAGGAAGTTGGATATACAAGAGAACAGAGTAGAGGGATATGGGATGAGGCTGGATGATAGGAGGTAGCATGGATGCAGCATAAATGCTGCATGGAATATGAAAACTAACATCAACCTGTTGGGCCAAATGGCCTGTTTCTGGGCTGTAAATGTCATGTAGCTATGTAGTGATGATTCTCAAATACATACATATAAATGATCCATTAAAAAGTGTTCAATTTAATTTGCTAGATTTTAATTATTATCAGTAATTGCAAAGGGAACAACTGTGCTGTTAGTAAATCAGATTAACAACAAAGACATTTCCCTGTGAAGTCCCTCCATACTTCTAATAGAACAACTTTTGGTTGGTGGGAGGCATTGTTGTTGACTTGGAAAAGGAATACACTGAATATTCAATAAATCTTGCACTGGTCAGTTTTTTTGGGGGATCTGGGCATTGGTTGCAAAGCCAACACAGATTACTTATCCCTAATTATCCTTGAGAAGGTGACAGTAAACTGCCTTATTCAACGACTGCAGTCTGTGTGGTGAAGGTACTCTAAAAGTCATGCTGCATGGTGAATTCTTGGATTTTGATCCAGCAACAATGAAGCAATAGCAATATATTTTTTGATCAGCAACTTGGATGGTAGTGCTCCCAGGTATTCTAAGTACTTGTAAGTGTTGGAGACTGCAGGCCTTAGATAAGATATCTTTAAGAGTCACATATACAGTGAAACACACCTTTGCGTAGAGTGTTCTGGGGGCAGCCCACAAGTGTCGCCACACTTCTGGCGCCAACATAGCATGCCCACAACTTCCTAACCCGTATGCCTTTGGAATGCGGGAGGAAACCGGAGCACCTGGAGGAAACCCACGGAGACACAGGGAGAACGTACAAACTCCCCGCTAGCAAGTAGCTGCATGACTTTTTGCACAGACTGTAGTAACAGTAGGTCACAATTAGAAGAACGGAATGCCTCGGGTGGTTGACTTAGTACCAATCAAGAATGCTCTAGCTCAGATGGCATTAGGTACAGCTGGGCTCAGGCGAGTGGATGGTATTCCAGCACTCCCCACTGCATCTTACCGCTGGTGGAAAGGCTCTGGAGAATCAGGAAATACGAGTCATTCACAACAAGATGCCCAGTTTCCAACCTACTCTTGATAATCAGAATATTTACTTGGCTGGTTCAAGAAAGATTCTTGTGAATAGTGACTCACAGGATGCTGAGAGACTTGATATTGCCTTTGAACGTCAATGGGAGGGAATTAGGGTCTCTGTGCTGTAGACAGATTGCTGAGCATTGGACAGTGTGCAAGTTACTTGTCATTTTATCAGTTCCCTAATATTATCCATTTTGAGATTATTTAACATTCTGTTTACATACAGAGTCACGTTCTGTGTAATATTTAGCACAATTTATATTGTCCAATATGAAAATAATTTCAAAGTAATCACAGAATGGACAATAAATAATGCAGCTGTCAAACCATCAGCACCATTAGTTTTCATGCTTAGTGGCTTTCATACAAGTAGTAGGTTAATTGCAGAAAATTCTGATGACCATTAAACTCAATGGAAGCACAGCTCATAACTAATAACCACTGTCGGCAAGCTCAATAGCAGAGCAACGTAAAAAACAAACTCCAAAAAAAACTGAGTGGCATATCTAATGACACTTCAAAGTTTCCTATCTTTTGCCCCATTCAAGGGTCCTCATGCCATAGATATGCTATTACAGTGGCATATGTCTACATGTAAATACAGGCCAACATCTGCAACAATGCTCAATGCCCAAATAATAATCAAGACTAATATTGCAGTTTAAGAACAATAATACGAGTGGATACTAATTATATGAGCATCTGAACTTGAAAATTTCATCTAAATTCAGCTAAGATGAAACAAACAGGTTGGGAGAATTTGCATACAACATGAGAATGAGATATCATCATCATTGAACTTCAAATCTTCAACACACTAAGAAATTTATGTTTTGCATATAGCCAGCTCTTGAATGCTATTTTGACTATCATTTTCATCAAGAGCAATTTTAGAATGTTGAAAAGAAGCAGCGGACCCCTTCTTGATTCACTTGTAAGTTATTTTGCATGAATAGTTCAATTTTGACAAATCGCACAAGTATGCAATAACCAATAAGTGGCCTGCCAGGATAAGATTCATAAGTCACGGTTAGAGAACATCCATTACTCCATGTCTTTTCAGAGTGTAATAAAACTGAATACATCTATTGTTTAATCTGCAAATAATTGTGCTTCTTGTTTTCATGAACAAAAATATTTATAAAGCAGATCAACTGCTCCTGTAACAATGAGATAGCAAACAAAATTCCTGCAGTCTAATATACCAAGTCAACTGCACAACTTCAGTCATTCTGAACACCATGCAAACCCTGAAGTTCTACAGCACCACCTCAATAAAACTATCAACTACAAGCAACACACTTAGATTTTATTCAGATAAAAAAGCATGAAATGATAAATATGATGATCAACAGTACTGTAGAAAAGACTTTTCTTTAATGCAATCAGATGCCGACATTTGAATGTATTTCCTATACAACAATATAGCAGAAAAGAAATCAGTCTTTGACATGTTTGATCTACAGTGCTCTCAGTGCCATGTACATTTAATGGAATAACACAGTACAAGCAACATCTGTACTCATCATAACGGTGCTCATGTGCCATATCCAAGTGAGATTTAACAACATTAGGCACAGTAGACATTTTACATTGCCTGAGGGCAAGTTGGTTTGCACTACAGAGAGTGACGTAAACCAGTATTACTTTATCAACAACTTGTATCAGGCTGATCTCCCCTCAACTGTCAGATTTAAGTCTTAACTTTGGCTTTATTACTCTGAAAAACATACCTTTGAATATGCAAGTTAACCATTATAATTCAAGGAGTCATTTGCATCATCCTCAAATAGTGAAATCTGGTTACACAAGGGGAATGGCCACCGGTGTGTAAAGCAGCATTGACTTGCAATACCAAGATTACATAGCTATGAACTGGGAGACCCTAGTAAAACAACTTCCTGCACAGACCTGAAATTGTGCAAATTAGTAAAACCAATACTGTATTAAGCCTTTAGTAATAGATGGATAAAATGTGCATAAATTGATCCAAATAAAAGCAAAAATAGAGATACAATAGCAAAACTTGACAGAAAACTCAACTATCAGATTGCCAGGGAAAGATTAAGACAGCTGACTAAGGAGATGTTACAGGGTGTCTGAGGAGATTCTGAAGAACAGTTGAGATGGGGAGATGGAGGGTAAAGCCACAAAGGATTCAACAGATGTGATCAAGGGTTTGGAATTTGAAATAGGGAACAGAGAACTACTGTTGATCAGCAAACAAAAATGGAGGTGCTAGTGCAAGAAAGAATGCATTCAATTGAATCTTGGGTGATGGAGTTTAATTTAGTGGATGTGAAAAAAGTGCTGGTATAATCAACTCTGACCTTATGAAAGGGGTCCCTGACAAAGTGGAATAAGATAGGGACGGAGGCACGAAATGTTGCAGTAGTGAAGTTTAGCAATGCCAAATGATGGCTAGGATGCAGCATCTAAAATTTAGCACAAATTTTTTTTAAAAATGACAAAGTTTCAAATATTTTTGATTCGTCTGTAGAATGGGATAGAATGGGACCAGACATACCAAGAGTTTGTGATAACAGCTGCAGACAGTGTTATCAACCTTCAGCTTCAGCACGTCCTGCATTGTATCTAGGTTCTGATGTAGGACAAGCAGCCTGACAGTATGGAAACAACTGAGGGATGGAAACTTAAGTCTTAACATTAGTCAGCATACAAGTGAAAGTCAATCACTTGCTTGAATAATTGATATATTGTAATTTATCCCAGAATTTGCAGTCCAATGCTGCTCGCCTATGATCTCATGGAAATTTCCAAAGATCCTCCGGTCTCCGTGGTGAGAACTACCCTTCCCCCCCCCCCCCCCCCCCCCAAGTTGGCTACCACCAGGCGTCCATTCAAAGTTGTTTCTGCTGTCTAGTAGCTGCGATGACATCAAGCTGGCTGAGCAGTCAATTGCATTAATTCTACCAGGACACACTTTTTACAGTCATAGAGTTATATGGCACAGAAACATGCTGAGCAAGCTAGTCCCATGTGCCTGTGTTGGGCCCATATCCCTCTAAACCTTCCCTATCCACGTACCTGTCCAAATGTCTTTTAAACGTTGTAATTGTACACGCCTCTACCACTTCCTCTGGCAGCTTGTCCCACCACCATGTGGATAACTTGTCCCTTAGGTCCCCTTTAAATCTTTCCTCTCTCACCTTAAACCTATGCCCTTTCATACTCTAGGAAAAAGACCATGACCATCCACCTTTATCTCTGCTCCTGACTTCACAAACCTTCATAAGGTCACCCCTCAGCTTCCTTCATTCCCAGGAAAACAGTCACAGCCCATCTGGTCTCTCCTTGTCACTCAAGCCCTCCAGTCCCAGCAACATCCTTGTGAATCTTTTCTGCGCCCTCTAGAGCTTAATCACATCCTTCCTATAGTATGGCGACCAAAACTGCACACAATACTCCAAGTACAGTCTCATCGGTATCTTGTACAGCTGTAACATGATGTCCCAACCCTTGTACTCAATGCCCCAACCAATGAAAGCAAGCGTGCCATACACCTTCTTCACCACCCTGTCTAACAGTATCACTACTTTCAGGGAACTATGTACAAGTATCCCTTGGTCTCAGTTTTACATCTCTCCCCGGGGCCCTGTCCATTCACTACGTATAATCCCTGGTTTAACTTCCCAAGATGCATCACATTGCACATCTAAGTTAAATTCCATCTGCCATTCCTTTCCATTCCCCAGATGATGTTGATTCTGTTGTACCTTAAACAATAACTTTCACTGTCCACTGCATCACCAATTTTGGTGTCATCTGCAAACTTACTAATCATGCCACCTACATTCTCATCCAAATTGTTAATACATATGACAAACATCGATTCCTATAGCACACCGCTGGTCATAGGCCTCCAATCTGGAAAAACAACCCTCCACTCCAATCCTTTGACTCCTTCCACAAAACCAATTTTGTATCCAATTGGCTAGTTCACCCTGGATCCCATATGATCTGGCCTTCAGACCAGCCTATCATGAGGGACCTTGTCAAAGGCCTTGCTTAAGTCCAGGCAAATAGCATCTTACATCCTGCTCTTGTCAATCCTTTTGGTCACTTCTTCAAAAAGCTCAATCAAGTTTGAGACACAAGATTTCCCACATACAAAGCCATGCTGGCAGTTCTTGCCTTTACAAATGCAGATAAGTACTCTCTCACTCTCTCTCAGAATCCCCTCTAGTAACTTACTGATGTTAGGCTCACTGGCCTGTTGTTCCCTGGTTTGTCCTTACAGCCCTTCTTAAATAAAGGCACAACATTAGTCACCCTCTAGTCTTCTAGTACCTTGCTCATGGCTAATGACAATCCAAAATCTCTGCCACTTTTACGTGCCTTGAGACCCCCAACCTCTTTCGTATTGTTGATATGCATCAGGACATCACTGTTCTCTTTCCTGAACTCACTGGCTTCCATGACCATCTCCAAGGCCAAGTTGTATTCATTTAAGACCTCACCCATCTCCCATGGCTCCACACACAAGACGACCACACTGATCCTTAACAGAATCTACTCTCCCCTGGTTAACCTTTTGGTCCTCATGTACTTATAGATTCTTCTAGGATTTTCCTTTATCTCATCTGCCAAGGGCATCTCGTATCCTATTTTTGTCCTCTATCTCCTTCTGAAGTATATTCCTTGTACTCCACAAGGGATTCACTTGATCCCAGCTCCATATACCTGCTGCCTCCTTTTACCTGACCAGAGCCTCAATATCCATCATCAACCAAGGTTCTCTAATCCCACCAGTCTTGCCCTTCAACAGGAACGTGTTAGTCTTGAACTCTATTTTCACTTTTAAAAGTTTCCTATGTACAGATGTCCCTTTACCCGCTAATAGCAGAATACCTAACAGCCAGTTTAATTGACTTCTCTAACATTAGACAGTGCACATAAGGATTGGTAAGCATATCATAGTGGGAGGTAAAATATCATGAATAAACTTTTAAAAAATGTTTAAAATCCTTATTTTGAAATTGTCATATAATGCAGTAAAAATACAGATAGATAAAGTTTATTTTTTAGATATAAAGACCAGATAATTTGCTAAACTGCAATTATGGGTCAGTATACCATTAAAAAGAAATTCACTAAGACCTCACGTAACAATAAAACCAGACTTTCGGGACATTCTTGTAACAGGACTAGTTTCTTAGTGTGCAAGTTTAATCAAATTTGTAATTGCAGAAGTCAAATCAAATGCAAATTTAGTAGATCATTAAAGCCACTTGGGCTGAAAAGGAGAGCAAGACGCTGGTGGAAATGAAGGGGATGGAGCTCAGAAGGATGTGATGAGTGGAATTGAGCAAGGATAGGACAGGGCTAAGTGGGAGTAGGGATTGAGTTAGGTGAGGTGGGGAAGGGCAGGAAAATATTGAAGCAGAAAATCATCCATGATCTTATCAAGTAACAGAGCATTTAAGCAGAATCTAAACAAAAACACAAGGAAGAAAGGAAAGTAATGGTATGATGACAGGTTGGATAAACTAAGCTGGGAGGAGCCTCTTCCAGGCATAAGCATCAGTATGGGCCAACTGGGCTGAAAGGTCTCTTCCAGAGTTACAAATTCAATTCAATATAATTTATATTGTATGTCATGAATGAGCATACAGCTTAGATTAAGTTGCAGATATTTTTAAACAATAAACCAACAAAACAGTGCTTTATCAATACATTCTAAACCCTCGTACATTTCAGTACTCAACGCACAATGAATGCTTTTAAGCATGAATTAACAATGATGTATGGTGATCAAAAACTGCTGTAAAGTTCCAGAATTGTTGTTCATATGTGGTCCAGAAACTGCTTTGCAGATTTGAAGTTTACAGCGGCTTTTTATAAAAAGTACCTCACCCATCAATATAATATGGTAAATTTATCAAATCAACATATCATAAATGAACCACATTAAAACAATATTAAGTTCCTTAATGATGTGAAGAATATACCTTATCCACTAATTAAGATGCAAAGAACTTTGTTTTGCTCGCCTCCAAAGCCATTCCTAGTTACTTACCAATATTTTTGTTGCATCTCCCACAATTTTTCATTTGTCTTATTCACTGATTTCACTCATCCATCCTTAAAGAAACCCTTTTTGTCAGATATTTTAATTATGAAGTACATTTTTACTCCCCACATCTTACAGTGAATTTGCCATTACTGCTGAAGCAAAATAACTTTGGGGTAACAGCGCCAATGAACATGTCCCAACCTGAAAAGATGGAACCGAAAGGCATGGCCAACTCCTTCAGGGATGTCTAAAGTCAGCACCTTGGTGCCTCAGTACAAATATCAGCCCTAAAACAATACAAAAATCAGGTGTTTGTGTTTCTTTTTAATGGTGAGCTTCCTGAAATGCTTGTTACGTTTCCTTATACCTTACATGTTATTTGTAAGTTGCTAACTAGTTTGTTGCAATTTAGTCTGGGTGCAGTAATTATATGGGAGTTGTTCTGCAGAACTGCTATGACATAATTTTTGAATAGAATTACAAGAAGAAACTTGAACTCTAGTTTTCTCTACATAGCCGTCATGTGTTCTAGCTCAGTAGAGGTACCATTGTTCTTCAGAATGACTTGCATTAGAATTTGTCAGCAAACCTATGTGAATATTCCAAATCATGCCCCAGGGTCCAGACAGAAGGGCACACCCATGTGCAGGCATTTCTAAAATTAAATAATCAACTTTATGGACTTTGGCAGCAAGTTTTTTTTCCCCACCCCTCACAAACTGTGGAATATAAATTACAAAAGCCTCTGGAGAAGCTTATATTGTTCATCTCAAAGCAATGAAGGTTGTGGAACATTTAACAGCAATTTTCTATTATTGGTTAATCTGAAACTGTAAAAGGACAAAACTTTTCTCCAACTGAGTCACACAACACAGAAACATACCTCCCATACCCACATCATCATCAAGTACCTATCTATAATAATCCCATTTACCAGAACTTGCTCTGTGGCCTACAATGTTTTAGCAATTCAAATGCATCCAGATACTTCTCCTGTAAGAGTACCTGCCTCCACCATCCACTCAGTGTTTTCCAGATTGCAACCACTGTGAGTGTAAACATTCTTCCTTAGATACCCCTAAGCCAATGTCCTCTGGTTCTAGACACCTCTACCATGGCAAAATGTTTCCTACTTTCTACTCTATTAACGCACATCATAATTTTGTAGACCTATCAGGACCCCCCTCAGCCTCCTCCACACAAACCCAGCCTATTTAGTCTCTCCTTAAAACGGAAACACTCCATTCCAGGCAACATCCTGGTGATTCTCCTCTACACCCTCTCCAGTGCAATCATGTCTTTTCTGTCAATGTGGCACCAGAACTGTATACAGTGCTCCAGCTGTGGTGCTTTATAAAGTTGTACCATAACTTCCCCATTTTTATATTCAATGCCCTGACTAATGAAGGCAAGTATCCGATTTGCCTTCTTCACTACCTTATCTAGCTGTGTTGCCACTTTCAGGGATCCTTGGACTTGCACACTGAGGTCCCTCTGTTCCTCAATATTCCCTACCATTCATCGTTTATGCCCTAACCTTATTAGTCCTCCCCAATGCATCTGTAAGGATTAAATTCCATCTGCCATTGCTATGTCCATTTAACCTACTGATGGTTATCATTCTGGAGCCCACTACTATCCACCTCACTATCAACAACTTTACTGATTTTCTTCTCCATAAGATACAGGAACAGAATTGGGCCATTTGGCCTAACGAGTCTGCTCCACCATTCAATCATGGCTGATTTTCTTTTCTCAACCCCATTCTCCTACCTTCTCCCCATAACCCTTAACCCCAATGTCAACTGCAAACTTACTAAACATACCTCCCTCATTCATATGTATATAACAAACAGTAAGGGTCCCAGCATCTATCACTACGGTATACAACTGGTCTCATTCACTAGATTATTTTGCTTGAATTTTGCATATTTTGAAGAGGTATTGTTACGTCAATGATGCAAAATACCTCCAAGAGCAAATGAAAACATATGCAAGTCAACAGGAATGTCATTAAAATTTACATTTTGTGCCAAAGGCTTCATGATATGCATCCCTTTGGCACTGATGGCTATATATTAATTTTGAAACACTCAAAAATATTCAAATAAAAATTACCTGGGCATATTAGATGTAATCTTATAGTACAGTACAAATTCAACTTGGTTTGAATTTGTAGTGCACTATAAGTTCAAATTTAATGTAGACATCTACCTGATAAGATGTAGACATCTGCACTATAAGATTACATTTAATCTAGACTTTCAACTAGGTTATTTAACTGTGTCCCCTAACATACTGTATGTTGTACCACAAGAGGAAGAGGAAAGGGTAGAAGACCCAATTCCTCCAGCAAATGTAGAATTCTGATTATAAAGAAGCTGCAAGCAAGTAAATTTGAATGTCTTTGTTGTTAAAATACACTTCTTTGTTACTCTAAAGT
Organism: Pristis pectinata; assembly: GCF_009764475.1. Classification (NCBI taxonomy): domain Eukaryota; kingdom Metazoa; phylum Chordata; class Chondrichthyes; order Rhinopristiformes; family Pristidae; genus Pristis; species Pristis pectinata. Next base: position 41,318,345 of record NC_067417.1, read on the forward strand.
GGCTCACGCTGATTAATAGAACCCAATTCACCACAAATTCTGCCAACAACAGTCGTCTTCCTTACTGTGCCAATCAACCAGCAGGGGTACATCAAACATTTGCTTGTTTCAGTTCACTGCATATTAAAGAGTCAAATAATGTCAGTCAAGCAGAAACCTTAAATTACAAGGATCATTTCTGAGAGCACCACAAGCATTTGCATTGTGTTCTGAATTGGACATGAAAAGTGAGTGGATGTCAGCCCCTAATTTACATCACAGTCATTTAACAAGGACCTCCAACACAGCTGCTAAAAGCATATGGCACATGTGCCACAGGAAGCCGAGCAAACACTGATTGCACAACAGACAGGAGAAGTGTGTACAGTACTAATTACTGATCATTTTCATGGTTCATGTATTGATTTGACTCCCTCCGTAACGCAGTAGTAAAAGCCATAAAACAACAAAGAGCAATATTTTACAACCATAATCCCTTCTATTAATTGGGATTCTGCCAACCTGTTTCTTTACATCAAGTAATTTATGGTAAAGTGATATGTAAACTATTAATACTTAAAAGCTTTGAAAGTAAAACAAATTGCCAAGGGAAGCAATGTAATGAAGAGATCAGTTCAAAACTTATAGAAGGGACAAAAAAATGAAAAATAACCACAATCACAACTTCATCCATTCTATGTGATTTCCTCCACTCCTACTTAGGGGATGAACACCCTACCCAGCGGGCCCTGAAGCAACCTTAATTTCCACACTCGGCTATCTTAATCTCATTTAATCAAGCACACACAAAAAACCTGTATGCAAATGTATCAAACTAGGTTACCTTTAATTGTATTCAGCAACAGTCGGTTCAATGCTTGAAATCTATGCCTGGACAAATGTCACAAGTTTCACTCTCACAATGGCAGTTTGAAAATCCAAATTCAGTTTTAAAACACTGGAAGTAAAATACTGGTAATGATGAGAATCAAACAGTCATAAAAGGTTAATTGAATAATTTATGTCTTTAACTGCTAGCATCTATATGCGGCTTCAATTATCAACGAGTAGTTTAAAATAAAATGAATTTCCAACAACGTAATCAAACAAGAACCCAGCATACAGATTTAAAAAGTTATCACAAACTATTAGATGGTTCAAAAGTAAACAACATGGCTGACAACCAACCAATTCTTTTTCTACACATGTGGAAAGTTTTTCTTTATAGCAGAAAATTTTGACAAATGGTACTTTGAGAAATTCATTGCTCCCAAACTCTAACTTCTCCTCTCCCTCTTCAGTCAGAAGATGCAGTCACACAAAGTGAACCACCATCATCAGCAGCCCCGTCTCCACTCCATAAACAGTACTCTGCTTGATCAACCAATCCAGCTAGTGTGATTCCAGTCAAATACATAAGTTATACCATGGTATTCCCCTATTAAGGGGGGTAGGGGTTGTGTTGCAGGGGAATAAAGTCACGTGGAAGCTCTCTCAGCAAAAAGGTAAAACCAGACTGACGAAAATAATGAGGTTATTTATTTATAAAAGATACAATATTTTGTATTTTGGATTCAGGTACAATATTTTGGAGATCTAGAGTTGTCAGATGAGCGAACAATGAAATTAATTTGCAATGGACTGCCAAGAAATAACAGTTAATTTTACAACTATTATAGTTAAAATGCTAATTTTATTACACCTCAATAGTTGATAGATATATTTCACTCCTTTCATGACACCCTAAATTCAAGTAAAAAAAACAACCGTTCAATACATTTCTCTTTCACAGAGTCAAATTCATAACACTACTCCCTTTCCATGGTATCATCCCATGCAAAGACATGCTTTCTTTCCTACTGTCCAGGGTCCAAGCAATGCATTAAGTTAGCAGAGATTTACCTGTATTTTGTTCAGATAAATATTTTGTATACATTCCTCATAAATCATGATGCAAACCCCGTACAATAGGGATACCAAGCAAAAGATGTGATGATTATGTTGCTGAACACCTACATTCAGTCTGCAAGCATCATCAGGTTTCTGGTTACTTGCCATTTTATTTTTCCAGTCCACTGCTGCTCTGAACTTCTAATTCGCCTTGCACTAAAGATAACTTCATGGATAACAAAAAAAAATCAGAACTTTCCCGAAGCAAAAACAGAAGACCATTAATAGATCAAAAATATTCATTTAACCATTTGAGCATGCATACCACTGATCTTATAATATAGACAGGGAATTAAAGCATTTACTCAACATTCACAAAGATGGTGATTGCAAGCAGCTTATTCATGTAATTACAAGTCCATTCAACAATGAATTATACAGATAGGTGCTTGGATATTATCTCAATTAAGCCGCGAACAACATAACTAAGAAAATGAGTTGTCTCAGAACACGGAACATATCCTACATTGAGTATTATCAATGGTAAGCATTGAAAGCCATCTCTTGGCCTGTACAGGCAGCAAAGATTCATGCTAATAGCTTGTTCCGATGACATACCTAGTCACATACACCGCACCCCTCATGGTAAGCAAGGTGGTGTTTTTATCTTTCTTTTAAATCATTCCATGATCATCTCTCTCTCCATTCTCATAACCCCCAAGTTCCCTGCACATCCCCAGTTCTGGCTGCACGTACATCCCCTATTTCAATAATGCCACCATGCTTTCAACTGCTTCTACACTTTGGCAACCCCCTCCTCCTTTGACACAGCTGAAAACCTACTTCTTTGAGCAAGCCTTTGGGGACGTGTTCTAATTTTCCCATGATGTGATTTGGTGTCAAATTTTATTTGATAACAGCTTGGGAAGTTCTGTTCCTTTAAAGATGCAATATGTTATTTCAAGTCCCAGCCCTGGCAAACAATCCACCAGTTACCTAAATTTAGCAGTTCTTGGGAGTTGCAGGAATGGAGAGTGAAGTGATTATGGAATAATTTTTTAAAAAATAAAGATGCCACTAATGTTAACAAAGAGTGGTGCTGTGTGAACCATCTGATGATTAGACACATCACCAACACTCTTGCTAGGCCACAAGTAGTTACTTGGAAAAAGGCAAAAAGACTGCATTGGCAATTTTCACAATGACCTGCAATGCATGGTTACTGCGTGACATCATCTACCAGGAGGCTGAAGATATCTGCCAAATCTTGACATGATAATCTTATCTCCACTGCACTTTCTTGCAGTCAAGGAAGGTGAGCCAAGTCAACAGAGACAATTAGATGAAATTTCAACAAATCTAGTTTTTCCCTTTCTCTTGGTGGCCTTCAGTCTTCCCCACCCCACCCCTGCCACCTTTGTTAATAAAGGTCTAATCCAAGGCAGCCAAGGTGCCAACCACCTTCATGTCTCTGAAGTCCTCAACAACAAGTGTTCACACAAACATTTTCAACAGAACTGAGAAAGCAGCTACAACTACCAAGTTTTCATTCAGGACAGCTCTCCTGATATTTAACCATCTATATAAACAGCTGCTCAATTTTGCCTCCATTTCACTGATGTTTTCCAGGAAACCAAGTGGCAGTAATTTCAAACCATTATCAAAATCACAAGAAAGAAGACAACTTTAAATGTTATAGCACAAAAAAAGGAAGAACAAGGCTGGTTAAGGTCAAGTCTTGCAGATTTAACTATATATGCCTGAACCCTGTCCTGCCTGGTGTGTCAGGATTGGGGGGAATATTAACCCCTTAATAGTTGGGAATTCTTACTTAAAATGCAGAAAAGCATTGAAATGTAGTCCAAAACAAAATCATTGTCTTTCGATGCTTTTAAGTACAGCCAAGTAAGTATTTTTTGAATAGTCATAATAGAACTAGAAAAAAGTAATGCATTGTGCTGGATGAGCTCATTTTCTAGATTAGATCCACTATAACATGCCCATGATATTATGCAAATCTTCCAAAGCAAGTCACAGTAGTAGGAACTGCACATTTGAAAGGCAACAAAATGACCATGGCCCATTAAGCCCACCAGCTCGGCACAAACCTAGATTTGAGAAAATGTTTAAAATGATGCAGTTGTATTTGGACAGAAATTCATTTTCTTCCAGGAATCTCCATCTGTTGTAAAAAGTGTCTGCATTTTGGATACAAAGCCAAAATAGTGCACATAATGTCAAGTATTTAATTTTTTATGCAAAACAAGAGTACAAGCCAAAGATTTCCCCACAGCTTCAAGTTCTCAATTATTACCGCTAATAGAGTGGCATAGTTGCACAGCGGTTAACACTGCTGCATCACAGTTCCAGAGACCCAGGTTCAATTCTGACCTTTGTTGCTGTCTGTGTGAAGTTGTAGGTGTATGGAGTTGCGCATTCTCCCTGTGACCACATCAGCTTCTCCCAGAGGTGCTCTGTTTCATCCCACATGCCAAAGATGGGTGGCAAGTTAATTTGTTACAGTAAGTTGTTCCTAGTGTAGAAGCTGCAGGAGAACTGGAGGAAGGGGATGAAGGTTGATGGGACTGCAAGAGGGAAAATGGGATTAGTCTAGCATTGATGTAGATGGTCAGAGCAGACATGTTGGGCTGAAGGGCCTGCTTCTGTGCACTGTAACTCTATAAAGATTTGAAGGAAAAATGGAGCTACTTTGCAAGCACAAGGCAGAATTGATGCATCGTTTCATATACAAAACTGTATTGTGTTAAAACTAAATCTAGTTTAACGTTCAGTCTTTCCTCCTCTTCAGGTGAATGTTCCCTTCAGAATAAATGCACATTTAGCAACTGAAATATAACACATGCATAGTACACTGATACTTGATCAAAGGTGAAATGTAAACCTCTTCATTAAGTGGTCTAACACATACAACTTGGTGCCAAACAATGAAAACAAACATGATAACAGCCTTTTGGGCAACTGCACAACAGGTATGTGTAAAATTACCATATCTAGTTACATGCAGTGAAGACTACTCGACAGGTTTCCACACAGACATATTGGGCATACAGCTAACCAGTGTGCCATTACTTTTCATTTGAGCTAACAGAGTCACATTACTCATCTGCAGATGGTTAAACAATATTCACATCTGAACATCATTGAATAATAATGTAAAACGTGCCATTCCCTGGAGAGTCATACAAGGTCCACAAGGTTCAACGACGTGAGGAAATACAACAATTATTTTCCAGGCTTGCAAATAACACTTCAGTTAAGACGGTAGTGCAGATAACTGCAGGAAATTACAAGATGACCACTGGATGGTTAAAACCGGCAAATTCTGCCCATTGTGGGAAAATGCATGGTCATCTGCCATGGACCCGATATTTGAACATGCATTAAATAATAAAGTACAATGTATGTAGCAACAAGTAGATTTGGATGTTCACTTACACAAATAACCAAATGTTGGTGAACAAGTATAAAAAGTAATTACAAAAATGAATAAAATATTGACCTAGTTGCAAGAGGATTGGAAAGCAAAAGTTGTGCAACACCTTGATCAGGCCCCACCTGGGTACTGTGCCTCATCTGAGCACCAGACTTCAAATAATAGTAACTTAGAGATGGGGCAACAGATTCGTCAGAGCAATCCGAAAAGGGATTAAATTAATAGGCCAGTTTGTATATAAATTAAGAGGCCACATGATAAAATGGGATTTGACAGAGAAGATAAATGAAATCCAGCTTCTCTGGTGAGGTAGTTAAAATATAAAGAGGGCTGCATTTCAAAATTTGAGGTGGGTAATTCAGGAGTAAATCAGGAAGTACTTCTTCAAACAATAGTGGAAATCTGAACTTTCTGCCAAAGACCATGAACCCTGGAAGGCAACTGAAGTTTTCAAGCATGGTTGTGATAGATCTTTGTTAGGAAATGTTATCTCGGATATTGGAGCAGTGGGTATGGATAAGTGGGATTGAGGGATGGATCAACAATGTTCCGAATGAATGGCAAAATAGACTTGAGGGGCTAAATAACTTGCTGTCTTGACCACCACCCCCAAGAATTTCTGTTGAGGGAACCAAGGAAATTTATCTCTTAGACTTAAATAAGCAAAACAAAAAAAAAAGACAACCAACAGAAGAAAATTACTACTGCAAAAGGGGAGGGATCAAGCCGAGAAGCTCAGAGAATTTCCTTCAATCCGGCATCACGATATTGGATACACCATTCTGGTCATAAAACCTGTTCTTGTAGAGGTCTGAACAGCACAAGAGAAAACAGGTACACAAATCAGGTAAGAACTAAATCCATTTATATTCCAGCACAGTAACAATGAGGACAGAATGCAGCCTGCAGGATTTATAAAACAGCTGACTCTGGTCAGGGCATGCAGAATTACAAATATAACATGACCTGCCAGATGCCTGTGCTGACATTTCACTAAGTAAAACAAGCAAGAGCTTGACTTCAGGTGTAATTTGCACAATACAAATAAATCTTGTGCTTTCCACATTAATTTTACATCATATAAAACTATCCACTTTTGCATAGTTATCCCTGTTCAGGTGGTATCAGCTAAAAACCAAGAAAAATTTCAGTGACATCAACGAGAAACTTTAATTTAAAAGGAATACAAATCAGATTCAAATGTGTATGCTTCCTCAGAGTTGGTCATCATTTAGATTCCTTGATATTCCAACTAGATCAGAGTAGAACAAAGCAGTACAGTTAACAGGGTTTTATCCAAATTTTTTTCTTTTAAGGTTTTATTGTCATTTTTCCTGGCACTTGTAGATGATTAGTTCCTTAGACTCATTACTATGGCTACCAGAAAGATCTCAGGTCTGTAAGGGCTTACATTTAATTTGTGCTCCTTAAAACAAATGGCCTTAAAACACACTTTTAAAAGACCAAATGTGAATGGGCAAATTTTGAAAATAGTGAAAGGAAGTAGCGAAGCTAAAAGCTTTTGCAAAAGAACTTCAAGGTTAGGGCATCTCAATGCTCTTATGAAAAAGTATAGGTACAGGAGTTAACCTGTGCCCTATATTTCTTCAATGCAAGATCCTAGTTGCCCTTCTTTGAGAAACATTCACATCTCCAAAACAATTCGCCTACAGCATCCTGGAATTCCATTAGGAGTCCCAATAACTAGGAATAAAGAAGTTTCCTATCTTTAGTATCAGTGCCTATATTTGCCCCCTCATCAGAAAAAGCTGCCTCCACTGGTACAGTGAAGAAGATTGAAAAATCAGCAGCAACAAAAGGGCATGGACCAAAGTAGATAAAAACAAGATACATGGTTGCAATTTCAATCAGTACCATGCAGTATTTCAGAAGCTGAAATAGAGCTTTCGTTTCACTCCTTTTGCAACAGGCTCATTGATGCATTGTTATGGGTGATTGGCAGGTCAAAAAACAGGGCAAAAGAGCATTTTAGCAATTTGCAGTTGAGTCGTCGGGAGTGTGAATGAGGAAGGGGGTATCATTGAAGGAACATTTTAGAGTTGGCAATGGTAGTCTCAATAGTGCCAGAAGCTTAGATGGGGCGGAATGTGTTAAATGCATCCAGAGCATTTCTTGAACAGTTTGAAGGTAATCCAACCAGGGAAGGGACCATTCTAGACTGCACTGGGAAATGAGCCTGGCCAGGTGATCGGAGTTTCAGTGGGAGAGCATTTTGGGAACAGTGATCACAACTCTAAATGTTCACATAATTATGGGTAAGACTGGACCTGGAAGGGGCGGGGGGTGGGGGGAGGTGCTAAAATGGAGGAAGGCTAATTACAACAGTATTAGACAGAAGCTGGGGAGCGTAGACTGTCACTTAAAGGCCAGCTGGTCAGACCACGACCAACATGTTACTGTGAGGAAGACAGTCAAGGACAGCAAGGTTCAGAAATCTTGGATGTCAAGAGACATTACAAATGAAGTCAAAAAGAAAAAAGCATACGCAAGGTTTAGGAAGCTGAAATTGGACAGGGCCTTTGAGGAACACAAAGGAAGCAGGAAAGAACCTAAACAGGAAATCTGGAGGGCTAAAAGGGGCCATAAAATGTTCTTGGCAAGTAGGGGAGGTGGTGGAAGCAGGTACGAGAGTAACATTTAAGAGGCAACTGGACAGGCACATGAACAGGCAGGGAATAGAGTGACACAGACCTCGTGCAGGCAGATGGGATAGATTGACATGGTCAGCACAGAACTTTGTGGGCGAAAGGCCTGTTCCTGTGCCCTACCGTTCTATGAAAGCGCATCCCGCTCACAAAAATAACTATTACTTTATCCTAAATTAACAGGCAAACTTATCAGTGGATTCATTGACAGAGGCTGATTCTCATTCACAGCCAAATATGATAGTTTTAGCTTTCCTTTGTTGGATATGATGTAGGGCACTGCCCTGGCAATTTGTTAAATGGTACAGCAACCATCATTAAATTGATAATGGTAGTAGAGAGACAGTGATTGATGTCAACAGTGCACAGTTGGAAGCCACCTCCCATACAGTAAACATCGGCTTCTGACATGATGAGACCACAAGCTGAAGCTCTGTAGTGTGTTGGGAAGAGAGCCCATTTGAGGGGATGGAATTAAAAATGATACAAACAGATGAGCAGTACACACAGAAGTGTGTATGGGAAAGACTAAATTAGTCAGTATGAAATGAGCATGAATGACAAGGAACCACATGATTATTCAGGTTACACAGGATGTCAGCATTTTGACTAAAGCTGTCAATGCTTCAGGCTTCTGGAATCTGGGAGTGGCAAATGTTGTCTGTGTGTGCGCATGTGTGAAGAACAGTGATGACAGCAATAAAAGCAACCAGTTGTTAATGGGTGTTTCAGGATTTCAGGATCTTGGATAAAGTTAGAGGACAGCAAAAGGGGATGAAGTGGCTCCAAAGGATTTATGGAGGGAGTTTTAAAGCCAAAAGGAAAGGTAAGGGTTGACACAATCAGCTCACAATCACTCTCCTGCCCAATGTGTCCTAGCTCTTCCACTCCTAAACTCCTTTCATGCTCCTGTTCAGGAGCATGGCCGCCCCTAGGCAAACTCATGACTTCCATCTGAGCTAACGTGGACATCTTCTATAATTCCCACAGGGAGGGCAGGAGAAAGAAATGAAATTTCACTCCCTCCAACCCCCTTCAGTGAACAATCCTTCCATCTTAAGGAACCATTCCTTATTAAGAAATCAACAACCCTGAGAGAAGAGGACTATGTTTAATAAAAGTGCAATGAACAGAAAGATATGTAGAATTATTTAAGTGGAAAGGAAGCATAATTTAAAGAAACACAACAATAGTATAAACCTGAAATATAAGTAAATGTTCCCATTTATTGAGATATCAACTAACATGTAAGTCAGAAACACAACCATTCATATATTCTTTACTTCAGTCTAGACTTACACCACCTATTTCTTTAAGGAGCTAAAATGAAAGGGTAACGGAATAATCATTAAAATAGAAGTGAAAACTGAGAGCAAGGACTGAATGATGATGCAGATAAACCTATTCTGTTTCACTTCTGGATCCCTGGATCCCACATTTAAATCTAGCAGAAACTAATGGAAGAAACATCTCTTACTCAGAGGTCATGAGGGTGGATTGAGCAGCCACAGAAGAGTGCCAAATTATGCGTGGTCTAGTCTACTGGCTCTACACCCATTGGGAACATATCTTGAATTGCCCAGGTTCATTTCAAGAGAGCTATTACTGCAAACAGAAAGACAGAGGAGATGAACTCCATCACTCGGTCCCACTTTTGAAACCTGATTAGAGGTGAAAGTGCATAAAAATCATTAAGCCAACTAATTCCCTTTGAATTACCAACCACAAACTTAGCAACCTACTGGAATTGCAACAGAGGATAATCATAGACAGCCAAGAGAAATTTAATTTAAAAAGATAGGCTCCCTTCGCAGACAAAGTCAATTTCCCAGAAGGATAATTCACGCAGAAGAAAATTTATCTTTCATAAACATCAGATAAAAATATTGTGAAACCTTAGTGCATAAATGATTGAGGTTTAGTATTCCTAGGATGGACACACTTCAATGTGTTAGCAATTCCCAGAACAACCATTATCATCAATGACTACATTGAGAAGAATCTGATTTGTCATTAATGTGACAATTTAACATTTACAGAATAAAGCCATCTAAACTCCAGTCCAATGTAATTCAAAAACACGTTAAAATGAAATCTTGAAAATATTCAGGAGGAGGAGCATGTTACAATTACATAATCAAACAATTATTATTCCCAGTGTCTATTTCAAAAAGGCTTTCCAATTAGATGAAGCAATTTAAGTGGTTTGGTAAAAATCCAATAAAGTGGATTTAGCAACCTCATCTATTTTCAGGAACCACATTACAAAGAAAACTCTCCATGAAGGGACAATATTTTAGACTGAAAATACAAGCATAATTCACAGCAATGGTTAGAGAAGAGAACAGTGTTTAAAAAATAATTAAAGGGGTACTTTTGCAGCACATTCTGAGCGACACTGACAGAGAAATCATATGATATTTAGAAAAGCCAAAGAAATGGTCATCAATTTTACTAACTCATTCTGATTATAGCTTTCAATCATCATAGCAAGAAAGTCTGCTTCAGTCTGTGCAGTGCTTCAAACTTAAATAGGGGAAGACAGGAGGGGAGGAGGAAAGGTGAGAATTTAAATTCAACTTCACTGATTTGGATAAAAAGCATTGTTTTAACAACATACTTTTACAATTAACATGGAAACAAATTTGATATATCAAACTCAATCAGGAAACCTTTCTATTGGTTAATCTCAAAAATTTAAATTGCCATTATTCAAACAGTTATCAGTCTCAATATTAAATTCAGCCTTCCAACAGTGCTTATTCCCTACTCTCATGACTTCTAGATGCCAGCACAGAATTGATGGGCTGTAATAATTCCATAACTCCTACTGTTTCAAAGATAGTGGCAGCCCCACAGTAACTCCTCCAAATGAAGCATTTTCTTGTATGATCCTGAAACAGGAAGGTCATCAGATTTTTCAGAAGGTGATCAGAACAGGAAGTTGAAAATGTCTTCATAGTCAAGCCTGAGCCTAAGCTTGATACATGACACATACATATTTTACTGTAGAGTTCACCAGACAGTAATCACATTAGTTGATCTCTCTTCTCCTTTGCCTGGAGGGAAGCAAGCACGCAGTAAATACCTCACCCGGGTTCCACAAAAGTGACCAAGATTGAACCTGTTCTGGAAGATACAGCATCACTGCATAATGTGCACATTCAGCAATCAGAAGCAGATAACTATTATCGCCTCTAACAGAGCATTATTAAGTTTTCATTTTGAAGATGGTCACAATTATGGCATTAGAGGTCCCCTGGTATATTCCCCTCTTTCCAAACACGAGAGCAAAGGTTGTGAATTTGTGGCTGACATTCCTCTTTGCCGCATTTAGCAAAAATACTGTCTGCTCTGAAGCCCTACTTGTTTTCAACAGTGTAGTGGCAAGGCCGGACCACATAGTTTGCAGTGGCAAGGCCGGACCACATAGTTTGCAGTGGCAAGGCCGGACCACATAGTTTGCAGTGGCAAGGCCGGACCACATAGTTTGCAGTGGCAAGGCCGGACCACATAGTTTGCAGTGGCAAGGCCGGACCACATAGTTTGCAGTGGCAAGGCCGGACCACATAGTTTGCAGTGGCAAGGCCGGACCACATAGTTTGCTGTGGCAAGGCCGGACCACATAGTTTGCTGTGGGATGGAGACAACAACACTCACATTCAGTACAAAGTCTTCAAAGTGCTCTTTCCATTAGACACTGTCCACCCTCTGTTCACAACAATTTCACCTCCACTCTCGTGGACTGGACTCTGGTGTTTGGACTTCAGACAATCTTGACAGTGAAGAATTCATGCATATCATGGTTATCAACCTCGTGTGCTCTTCCCACTCACCAGCTGTGGTGCATGTTATCTGTTGCACTGCAGCCTATAGAGCCACTTCTTTTACCTTGAAATGTGGTGGCATTTCCAACTTAAGGATCCTTTGTGTTTGCGAGTAATTAACCCCTATATCTCCTGCTCATTCTCAACAAATCTCTCCTAGTTATTTTCAGATGGAGAAGCCAGAAGTTTCTTTACAGTGACTACACTCTCTACATTATAATGGTGAGCTCTAGGGCCATCCAGAAACTGTGGACACTCTTGGTTGAGGATCATCAGGCTGTTTGTCACCGTCTGAGAAGGGCTATCTTTAAGGGTCCTTCAGACTTTTAACATCAATTTTCTTGTGGCATTGCTTCTGTGTTTTGTTGTTTTGGGGCCAGCCTAATGGAGATAAAGTGGATTAGGTAGTAGTTACTCCAACAGTCACTGGTACTTTTCAGGGCAGTAATCTGCACATCCTTATGATCTCCCACACGGACAATGACATAATCAAACAGGCGCCAAGGCCTGGATCAGGGATGCTGCGGTGATGTCCTGTGCTTGTCTCTCTGACAAAACAGGATGCTAGTTATGACAAGACCATGCTTGGAGCATTTTACCAAGAAGAGGAATCCACTGAAATTAGCTTTCCAAGTTTCCTCCTCAACAATCACAGAGGATGAATCTTTTCTAACCCTGATACTGAAGTCATCCAGGAGGATCAGCCTGTCTTCCACCAGGACACAGTCTAGGAGTTTTTCAGCATCAGACAGGAAACAGATGCAACAGTTAACGAACTGCTCTTTGCTACAGGGAAAATTATCATCCTCAATTACCTACTCCCAGTGGTTGAACAGCAGCTCCCTAATCAGCAATGTGGACAAAATGGACATAATCTTGTCATACATCAATTCCATGAAAAATGCAAAGAGTAACATCAACCAACATACATGTCCTTTTTTGGCCTTACCAATAATTGTCAATGGTGAGGGATTGTGGAGCATCCTCCTTAAGGCAGGTTGCCCACAGAAGTTAGTCTCCATCTTATTCCCCCAATGAACAATGGCATGAAAGCTGTCATTTTAACCAAGCCTACTCAATCATAGTGCAGATTTGTCAAGCAAGGCTGTATCGTCACCTCAACACTTTTCTCAGTTCTGCTGGCAATATCCTACGGCTTTTCTCCAATAAGCTTCCTGCAGGAATAAAGCTAAAATACACAATAAATGGGAAGCTGTTCAACCTGCATCTCATCCACTAAAGAATCATCGTCATCTCAACTACAGTGAAGTGATGTATTTTGGGAAGTTAAACTGGGGCAGGGCAGGGCATACACAGTGAATGGCAGGGCCCTGGGGAGTGTTGTTGAACAGAGAAACCTTGGAGTACAAGTATATAGTTCCCTGAAAATGGGAACACAGGCGGTCAGGGTGGAGAGGAAGGCACACAGAATGCTTGCCTTAACTGGCTGAGTCAGTGAGTAGAAGAATTGGGACGTCATGTTACAGTTGTACAAAATGTTGATTAGGTCACACTTCAACTATTGTGTGCAATTCTAGTCATGACACTGTAGGAAGGACATGATTAAGTGAGAGAAGGTGCAAAAGATTCACAAGGATGTGGCATGGATTGGAGGATTTGAGTTATAAGGAGAGATTCGACAGGCTACATTTGTTTTCGCCGAGAGGAGGCTGAGAGGTGACATGATAGAGGTATATCAAATTATGAGAAATATAGATAGGGTATCTAGCCTGCCTCAGTTTCCCATAGTAGGGGTGTCTAAAACTAGAGGGCATAGACTTAAAGTGAGAGGGAGGAGGTTTAAAAGGGATCTGAGGGGTAAATTTTTCATATATTGGTATCTGGAATGATCTGCCAGAGGAGGTGGTGGAGGTAGGAACAGAAACAACATCTTAGAGGCATCTGGACAGGTGGAATGAGCATCAGCAATGACATCAGCAGGGCTTCACTGTTGAGGATTTGGGATGGCTACAGTAATCAGAGGCATCTGGAATGAGCAAGGCACAGAGGGATATAGAATTAATGCAGGCAAGTAGGATTAGTATAGATAGGCACAGTGGTCGGCATAGATGTGTTGGGTTGAAGGGCTTGTTTCTATTCTGTAGAACCATGACAATGTGATAAAAGTTACAGAATATTGACAGCAGAAAGAGTTTGCACAGGGTATAGCTCTCTGAAATTTAGTCGTTTCCTTAGACCACTACATCTCACATAAATTTCCATAACAAATCCCAAGTAGGAACAAGCTCGTGCCTGTCTTTATACTCCACTTCAACCTCTTTTCATTCTTCCTCAAAATCAGTGTAATCTTCTATTCCCTTTCTCACCTCCTATTTATCTAGCATCACCCGAACTGTATTTGTATTAGGCTTAACCATGTTAGAACCATTCTGGTTAAACAAAGATCCTCCTGAATTCCATCCTTTGTAATTATCTTACATTGATGGCTTTAGCTTTATCCAATATTTACCCACTTTACAACTTTCCACAGCAGCTATTCATTTTGCTTTCACCATTAGTGCTGATGGCGTGACATCAGCAGGGCTTCACTGTTGAGGATTTGGGATAGCTATAGTAAGCAGGCTCTCATTGGGCCATCTGTACATGGTAAATGTAGACTTGGTACCTGGATCAGCAGCGAGCACGAGCAGTTTGCTGAAAATATAAATTTTCATTTATATCATGTCAATTAACATGTTAAAAACATACACATTAACTAACTACCCTAATACCTTGTATTCCTGTCCTTTTTATATCTGCATAAGCTCTTTCTTATAGGTTAAGTACAATGACCTTTTATTTATCTGAAATGTTAACTCAATTTCTGTCTCCATAGATGCTGCCCAACCTGCGAATCTCCAGCATCTTCTGTTTTTGATTTTGTCTTGACACTTGTACTTGATTCAATAAAGGTCATTGTACTGTTTCCCCTCCTAATCACTTGCTGTGCCTGCACGCTAACTTTCAGTGATTCATGTACAAGAACATCTGGGTCCCTCTCAACACCACTCTTCAACCTCTCACCATTTAAAAAAATATTTTGCCCTTGTGGCGACTCACCGCACCGGCATCGAACCGGCTCCCAACATTGCGAACGTCGTCGGAGGCCCCGATCCAAGATGGCGCGGGGCCCTCCTTCTCCATCGTTGGCCTAGGAAAGCCCGCGCGCGGGAAGGTCAGGTGACCCGTGCGTGACATCAGCGCGGAAAGCTTGAGTATTAAAGGCGCACCGCGCCCCTGTCATTCATTTGACTTCTGACTTCAAATCATCGACTCTGTCTTCATTTCATAGTGTGTAGCTAGTCACTACATTGGTGACCCCGACGGGCCCAAACGTTTTTGGACCCATGATGTCTGCACAGCAAGAGGTACAGGTAGTAGGCCTTAAACTGCCCACCTTCTGGACCCTCAGGCCTCGTGTCTGGTTCGACTAGACCGAGGCCCAGTTCCAGATTCGCCAGATCACCAGGGATGCCACCAAGTACTACTACGTGGTGAGCACCCTCGACCAAGACACCACAGCCCAGGTCAAAGATTTCATCCAGGCACCCCCGGAGGAGAAGTACAATAAGTTCAAGACCCTCCTTCCTGAGACTTGCAGCCTTTCCCGACACGAATGGGCCTCCCGCCTCCTCCACCTTGATGGGTTGGGTGACAGACCCCCCTCTGCGCTCATGAACGAGATGTTGGCCATGGCAGACGGCCACAAACCCTGCCTGATGTTTGAGCAGGCCTTTCTGGAGCAGTTACCCTACGACATCCACCTGCTCCTAGTGGATGCCAATTTCAGCAACCCCCAGTCGGTGGCTCCCCGGGCGGATGTCCTTTGGCGGGCAAAAAAAGGAGAGTGGGACGTCCGTCGAGCGCGTTGCCACGCCACGTACCCAGCGTCCCAGCAGGCCAGACCCAACAATTGAACGCACCCCACCCGCCACCAAGTCTGAGACACCGACCGACCAATGGTGTTTCTACCACCAGCGGTGGGGCGCAGACGCCCGCAGGTACCGGCCACCATGCAGGTTTCCAGGAAACGCCAGAGCCAGCCACTGCTGATGGCTACAGCGGCTGGCCACCCGGACAGCCTCTTGCATGTGTGGGACAAGCATTCCGGCCATCGTTACCTGGTGGATACCGGAGCCGAAGTCAGCGTCATACCTCCCAACAGCCACGAGACTCGCAATTGCACACCAGGACCTGCCCTCAGACCCGCCAACAGCAGTGCCATCCAGACCTTTGGCACCCGCTTGGTGCACCTCCAGTTCGGCACCTGCAACTTTACTTGGAAATTCACCCTGGCCACTGTTGAGCAACTACTCCTTGAGGCAGACTTCCTTCGCGCCAACAGTCTGCTGGTTGACCTGCAGGGTAAGCGTTTGGTACATGCCAGGACCTTCCAAACGTTCTCGTTGGGTGAGGCCGAGCTACCAGCCCCACATCTCGACTCCGTCACCACGTTGACCAACGAGTTTGCCAGGATCCTGGCAGAGTTCCTGTCTGTACTAACGCCCCAGTTCTCCACCACTTTGCCCAAGCACGGCGTCCAGCATCACATCCCCACCCAGGGCCCACCCCTCCACACCCGTGCCCGACGGCTACCCCCGGACAAGCTCCGCCTCACAAAAGAGGAATTCAAGAAGATGGAAGAGTTGGGAATCATCCGCAGGTCAGACAGCCCATGGGCCGGCAACCCTGCGGCGATTACCAACGTCTGAATGACATAACTACCCGGTGCCGCATATTCAGGACTTCGCTGCCAACCTGCGCAGGCGGTCCAGTTTTTCCAAGGTCAACCTCGTCCGTGGTTATCACCAGATCCTGGTGCATCCAGACGACATTCCAAAGATGGCGCCGATCACCTTTCGGCCTCTTTGAATTCGTCCGGATGCCCGTTGGCCTCAAGAACGCTGCTCAGTCCTTCCAACGACTGATGGACGCGGTCGGGCACGACCTTGACTTCGTCTTTGTCTTCATGTACCTCGACGACATCTTGATCGTCAGCAGCAGCAGCCGCCAGGAACATTTCACGCACCTCCGCCAACTTTGTTCTCGCCTGAGGGGTTTCGGCCTGACCATCAACCCAGCCAAATGCCAGTTCGGGCTTGAGACAATTGATTTCCTGGGCCATCGGATCGACAAACACGGCGCCACGCCCCTGCCTGCAAAGGTCGACGCCATCCGCCATTTCGCCAGACCCACCTCCATCAAGGGCCTGCAGGAATTCCTCGGTATGGTAAACTTTTATCACCGGTTCATACCATCCGCGGCCCGCATCACGCGCCCATTGTTTGCTCTCCTGTCGGGCGGAAGCAAGGACATTGTTTGGTCGGAGGAGGCTCACACCGCCTTCGTCAAAACCAAGCAGGACTTGGCGGACGCGGTCACGTTGGTGCATCCTCGTACAGACGTCCCGACTGCCCTCACGGTCGACGCCTCCAGCACAGCAGTCGGAGGCGTGCTAGAACAACTTATCGAAGGGCGTTGGCAACCGCTGGCGTTCTTCAGCATACACCTTCGACCACCAGAGCTCAAATATAGCGCCTTCGACCACGAGCTGTTGGCATTGTAACTGCCCATCAGACACTTCCGATACTTCTTGGAGGGCAGGCCATTTACAGCTTTCACCGACCACAAGCTGTTGACCTTCACTTTCAACAAGGTCTCAGATCCCTGGTCAGCACGGCAGCAGCGGCACTTGTACATCTCAGAGTACACCACTGACGTCTGCCATCTGTCTGGGAAAGAGACCATGGTCGCAGATGCAATGTCACGGACCACCATCCAAGTTTTGTCCCGGGGGTGGATTTCGGCGCCTTGGCGGAGGCACAGCGAACGGACATGGAGATGCCCGGCTATTGCACCGCAGTCTCGGGCCTGCAACTGCAAGACCTACTGGTAGGCCCCGGTGAGTGCACCCTGCTCTGCGATATCTCCACAGGTAGACCCCACCCCATCGTCCCAGCTGCCTGGCGTCGACGGGTGCTTGATTCCATCCACAGCCTCGCACACCCATCCATCTGGACTACTGTCCAGATGGTGTCCAACAAGTTCGTCTGGCATGCCTGCGTAAAAAGGTTTCCGAATGGGCCCGGTCCTGCACACACTGCCAAACCTCGAAAGTACAGCAGCATGTCAAGGCCCCCCTGCAGGACTTTCAACCATATCCATGTCAACCTGGTCGGCCCCCTCCCAGTCTCCCGAGGAGCGCAGTACCTCCTCACGATTGTCGACCATTTTACCCACTGGCCTGAAGCCATTCCCCGCAGAGACACCTCCACCCAGTCCTGCGCACAGGCCCTTTCGTCAACTTGGGTGGGCCGTTTCAGTGTCCCGGCACATATCACCTCAGACGGGAGCTCAATTCACCTCCAGCCTGTGGTCTGCTGTCGCCGACTTGTGGGGTTCCCGGATCCACCTCACCACTGCCTATCACCCGCAATCCAATGGGCTGGTGGAGAGGTTCCATCAACACCTGAAGTCGGCACTCATGGCCTGCCTTAAGGGGCCCAACTGGGTGGACGAACTCCTCTGGGTCCTGTTGGGGACGTGTACTGCGCCAAAAGAGGACCTGCATGCCTCGTCCGTGGAGATGCTCTACGGAACGCCCTTAGTCATCCCGGGCAAGTTCCTACCAGCCCCTCGGGGGCCAGAGGAAGAACCTGCTGTGATGCTCAACCGGCTGCGCGAGTGGCTTAGAAACCTGGCCCTGATACCCACCTCGTGACACGGACAGGCCCCGACACGTATGCCGACTTCCCTCTGAGACTGTAAGTTTGTCTTTGTCAGGAGGGGCGCGCACCGAACACCGCTGCAGTGGCTGTACGAAGGGCCATTCCGGGTCATGCTGGACATTGGGGGGCGCGAGGAGGTTTTTACAATTGACCAGCTGAAGCCGGCTCATTTAGACTTGGACTAACCCGTGGTGGTCCAGTGAGTGCGACACAGGGGCAGGCCACCCAAGTCATAGTTTATTTAATTCTGGTTTTCATGACGGTATCGCCAGTTCTGGGGGGGGGGGGGGGGGGGGGGGGTGCGTTATGTGGCAACTCACCACACCGGTATCGAACCGGCTCCCAACATCGCGAACATTGTCAGAGGCCCCGATCCAAGATGGCGCGGGGCCCTCCTTCTTCTCCATTGCTGGGCTAGGAAAACCCACGCACGGGAAGGTCAGGTAACCCGCGCGTGACATCAGCACGGGAACTGTAGTGCGGGAAGCTTTCGAGTATTAAAGGCGCACCGCGCCCCTGTCATTCATTCGACTTCTGACTTCAAACCATCGACTCTGTGTCTTCATTTCATAGTGTAGCTAACCACTACACCCTAACATATTTTTCTTCTGAAGTGAATGACATCAGATTTTCCATGTTGTATTCCATCTGCCAAGTCCTTGCCCATTCACTTAAATTGAATATATCCCTTGCCTCCCACCAAAAAAAAACTGTTGTGTCTAGAATTGTGAAATAAAGACAAAGTGCTAAATACTGAGCATCTACGGAGAGTGATGCTGCCTAGCCAGTTCTGATGAAAGGTTATCAAATTGACATATTAAATTGTTTCTCTCTCCACAGATTCTGCCTGACCTGCTGAAAATTTCAAACGTCTTCACATTTTATTTGATACTCTTCTGCATCCTCTTTGCAGCCCACACTACCACCCAGCTCTGCATCATCAGCAAATTTAGATATATTACACCTGTTCCCCTCACCCAAATCACTGATAAAAGACAGTGAGGAACTGGGTCACCAACACAATTCCTTTGGCACCCCACTAATCACAGCATCTCAACCCAAAAATGACCCATTTAGTACTATTCCCCATTTTCAGTCCTTAACAAATCCTCAGTTCACATCAGTATATAAACACGCCCCCCCATATCATAAACTCTAACTTTGTTTTTTTAATCTTGTGTGGCAACTTTACAAATGAGATCTGAAAATCCAAATAAACCAAATCAACTTGTTCTCACATCTATTCTGCTTGTTACAACATCAAAACATTCTAATAGACTGTCAATCGCAATTTTCTTTTCATAAATCCACACTGATCCGACCCAATCCTATCATTATTATAGGGAGCCTACCCCACCATTACCACTTAATACTAGATCGCACCATTTTCCCTACTACTGATGTTTGGCCAACTGTGTTTTTGTTCCACACTTTTCTCTCTCTCTCTCATTCTCGAATAATATTGCTAAAAATGTTAATTTCCAATCTGAGACAAGTGTTCGATTCTATGGAATTTTGAGAGATAACACCTGTGCATTCATTATTTCCATAGCTACCTTCTTCCAAAGCCCCAGAATGCAGGTCATTAGGTCCTGGAGATTTATCAGCTTTCCATCACATTATTTTCTCCAGTACTGATTTTTTTTTAAATATACTAATGCATTCTCTCACCAGGTAGCACATGCACATCCTTAAAATGGTCAAACACTTCCTTCAGTGCAATGAGTTACACATTGTGCTGCAGAACATGAAATGTCCTCAATGATTTGACATAGTGGTTACCTTACCACAGATGCGATTTTACAAGGGTGAAGCAATCTCACAAAATATATATCAACCAACTTCCTTGACTACGTTGTTGGAATCTATTCCTTTTATCCACACAAGAAAAAAAATTTCGCTAAACAAGGGTTCCCTTAGAAACAACAGTGGCGACAAAGTACAAACTAAGACAGCTGTGGCAGTCACAGGCACAACAATGATCAGTTATTTTCATTGTTGTGACCTCACTGCACATGATCGTAATCTGCAAGAAGGCTCTCTGACTTTGTCTCCTTTTGATCTACTTTTATTCTTTGCTCTTACTTCGACTCCTGGCAATCACGTAAACTCAATACAGTCCATATGACATGCCTCCACAACAGAGTTCTGGCATTAAGAGATTCATATAAATTAACATGTATGTTGTAATTTTTGTTACTCATTTTACCTAGTCAGTCTCACGTGGTCATGCATGCACCTCATGTCATACCAGATATTCTATCCAAAGTGTCTCACTGATAAACCTGAAATTTAAAAAAATATAAACCATTTGACAAAATTAATCTATAAAATAACTGCCCAGCAATATATTTCTTGAAATTGTTGGCATTGCTTCCAAGACACTACAACCCCTTGAAAATGAAAATACTTTGAAGTCAAGGTCCCTTCTCAGTTAAGATAAAGTACCAACCCAATCACCAACTGTAATTAACTTTATTCAGCAAATTATATTCACAGTAGAACAAACAGCACTTAAAGACTCTGCTATCTCAGAAAACAAGTAGCAGCATTAAACATTAAAGATTTTTACCTTTCTAAGAAGCCATCTGCTTGTTAAGAACTGAAGTAAAACTCATTTTCAAGAATAGTATTAAATATGTTTAATTTATTTTTATCTCCCTTCTACACATTTTAAATTATATTTTTTCTAAATTGTAAGCTTAAATGTACAATCTCTTTAATTAAACAATGCCCCCCTGTTCTAGATTCTCCTACAAGGGGAACTATCCCCTCCACTTACACCCTCATGACCTTATGCTTCAATTGAAACATATCTCACTCTTCAAAACTCCAGCAGATTCAAAGCCCAGCTTATCCAAACTTTCCACATTAAGACAACCTTCTCACGAGCAGACCAATTCTGTACATTCTTTAAAAATAGGGAGGTCATGCTTCAGTCATAGCAGAGTTGGACTCTGGTATGACTGAAGCATAACCTCCCTACTTTTGTATTCAAGTAATAAACAATCACACTCTATCAGTCTTTCTAATTACTTGCTGTACCTGCATACTAGCCTTTTACAAATCACAAACTAGGATACCTATATCCCTCTGTATCTCAGAGCGCTGCAATCTCTCACCACAATCTCAGGAAAATGATGAGTTATGAGAAAAAGTTGGTCTGTCGGCTTTTGGATTATTGGAATATAGACAGCTGATGGAAATTTATAATATATAATATTATGGGACATAACTAAGGGAAGTAGGTCCATTTTATTCCCCAACTCAGTAACTAAGGAACACCAATTAAAAGGTAAGTGGTAGAAGAATTAAAAGTCCAATTGAGGATTTTTCTCAGCCAGTGTGGTGGTAGTATCTTACTTGTTGCCTGAACGGTAGTGGGAGGCAGAAATTTTCCTCACATTTGAAAAGTATCTGGATGAGCACATGATGTGCCATAATCTTCACTGCTACAGAATGAGAACTGGGAATAGATACAAGTCTCAATTGCTCTTTTACTGCAATTGAACATGATAGGCAAATGGCCACCTTCTGTTCTGTATATGTCTATGATTCTAAACACCTTGCCATGTTTCTCTATCAAGGGACTCTATGAAAGGATGCAAGTAAGATGTTCATTTAGATATTTATTTATCAGTCACATGTACATCGAAACACACAGTGAAATTCATCTTTCTGCGTTACTGAGAATGTGCTGGGGGGCAGCCCGCAAGTGTCCCCACGCTTCCAGCACCAACATAGCATGCCCACAGCTCCAAACCTGTATGTCTTTGGAATGTGGGAGGAAACCACAGCACCCAGAGGAAACCTACGCAGACGCGGGGAGGACGTACAAACTCCTAACAGACAGCAGCAGGAATTGAACCCGGGTCGCTGCCAGCGTCACGCTAACCGCTACACTACCATGCCACCCTATTGTCTTGTACACTGCCTTTGAGTAAGTTACATATACTGAGATACACAGAAAATAAGTTATCTATTACGATGTTCCAATTAATCCTTCATTCTTTTATTTACCTTTTAAAAAGCTCTACTTTGGATTTTGTGTATTAAATAACAGCATAAGATTTACACTCACTCTATCGTCTTTTTTTTTGTATATTGGCCAGTGAATTCATAATTGTTACGAGTTGATCACAAGTCAGTCAATGGTTGAGCACTTTCATGTTCCAGGATCATGCAATACCAGCAACGGTCCTACTGCTCCTGTACCTCCGGATGAAAGGCAAAAGTAACACTTGGCAAAAAAAAATCAAGATACAACTGGCGGCTGCATACCCTTTTTAAACTAGTCTGCTGACATTTCATCAGACGGATTTTGGCAGCAATTCTCCCACTGGTATGCCATAACAGTCATTGGAAAAACAGCAGAAATACACTGAACTTGCACTACAGTATAGCAGGTGACCTATCCTGGCAGAAGATAATGCACTTGGGAGAGAGGGATAATGGAGAAAACAGGGTAAAGAATAAAAATAGTCTGTTGTATGTATGCTGTTAATTCAAATTCCAGTCCACATTGTATCAACTTAAACAGCCATGAATGCTACATACATAACAGTAAAGCAAAAATGATAGAGAAACTTGCTTAAAATTTTCATATACATTGCAAGAAATTAAGTTTCATTATTCTGCAGTATCTACATGAGAGGATTGGGATTTATTTCCTACACTTCAGACAAGCCCCAAGAGGACTTCAGTCAATGGCTTATAAATACTGCAGTTTAATAACTTGATTCAATGCTGGCCTTAATTTCTATCTGCATGACTCATTGGTACTGGCAATTTATCACCTTTTTATTAAAAAAAAAGATTCAGGTCACAGGAAGGAACTAAGCCTAAAGTTGGTGTGATAAACCACTTGCAACGTGAACAATACAATGAATTTAAATTTCAGGAAACAAAAAACAAATGATATCAGATTATAACAGGGAGTTGAAAGCTTAACAGATAATTGAAACAGGGTTACTACATCGGTACTGGATCATAATTTCTTCATTTTAGTTTCCATTAAGTGCAATCAATATAATTTGTTTTTTAAAAAATGTCCTGAAGAAGGGTCCTGACCCAAAAAGTAGATCACCTGCTTTTCTCCATGGATGCTGCCTGGCCTGCTGAGTTCCTCCAGCATAACAGTATTTACTTTATGCAAAACAGTATCACTTATTTTTTCTATTGTAAACAAAGCTAAAGAAGATATTAAATGCCATCTCAGTTTTTGTTACAAATAATGCTCATTTATGGCTAGCAATAGTATGACAAAAGCTGCATTCTGAAGGGATTTTCTGAGCCCTTTTATGGGAAGCAGTAACCCATTTCACTCCCATGTTACTGTTAATGCCACATACTTCCTAAACTTCTTTGTCAATAACAAAAGCATAGTACAAAAATTGTGTCAAGAATCACATAAAATAAACACATTAAA
This sequence comes from Pristis pectinata, assembly GCF_009764475.1. Classification (NCBI taxonomy): domain Eukaryota; kingdom Metazoa; phylum Chordata; class Chondrichthyes; order Rhinopristiformes; family Pristidae; genus Pristis; species Pristis pectinata. Next base: position 41,342,317 of record NC_067417.1, read on the forward strand.
TTCAAGCACTGCCTCCTCCTCTTAAGCAGTTGTTCAGGGCCGAGGTCCACTGGCTCCAGTTCTGAGGTGACTGAGGAGGCCAAATGTGGAAACTGCACACTATGCTGGACTGATGGGATGAGTGTGTGGGGAGTGTGTGAGGTGGTGTGCTCCATCTACCACTTAAACTGGTCTCCTTTGCACTCCCAACAAATAAACTCATGGTTCTTGATGCCATCCCAAATCCTCTCTTTTCATCATAGGGGGAAAAAAAGTCCCAAATAGTCTTCAAGGAGCACAGGAAAAAAAAAGAGGCCTAGTGAGTTTAAAGCATTCGGATTAATTAAAGAGCCAAGGAGTTAAAGAGGTTTCTTCAGGGGAAGTAAATGAATACTAATAGTACTTTATGTATGTTCTTTCTGATAGCTGAATGTAAGAAATAGAAACACGAGGCCATTTGACCCCACCCGAAACATTAATTCTGTTTCTCTTGCTACAATCATGCAGAAGAATCACTGATCTGGCCATAGTGCATTGAAGGAGTGTCCCTTTTACAATCAGCTATGAAATTTTCCATTATACAATACAAAACTTTAATGCATCATCTAACATATGATTACAAATAGTTTTATACAATGCAAAAATTATAATGGTCATCATAGGAGCAATTAACCTTGTTCCAATGCTACAAACTTCAACTAATTTAAGGCTTGTCCTCCTACAGAAGAATTGGTTCCAACAAAAACAAGTTACTTGGGATAAGGATGCAGATGAAAAACAAACAAAAAAATTCAGTAGTACATTCAACAAAAGTATTGAAAAATAAGACAAAAAAAGTGAGGTGAGCAAGCAAACAAGAGATAGAATGCACGAAAGAAGGAAGAGAGGAATTTTCCATCAGGTGTCAAGCTTCTCCCCTTTTCCTGCTTGGGGATAGGCTTTTGGGTGAGGCTTTGTAGCAGTATTTCTGCTCATGTTTTTAACTAAGGATGGACATAATCACAAGTTATTGAACAGCAAAAGAATGGGTTGGCATGAAAGAGAAAACAATGCTTCTTGAACACAATTTAGTAAAGGAAATGTGAAGGCTCTATTTGAAGTCATAAGAAATAATGCATAGAAGGCTTCTGTACCCCTGCAACTGGATCCACGACTTCCTTATCAAGAAACCACAGTCAGTGTGGATAGGTATTAACACCTCCTCGCTGACAATTAACACAGGCACACCTCAAGGATGCGTGCTTACCCCACCGCTCTACTCTCTCTACACTCATGACTGTGTGGCTAGGCACAGCTCAAACATCATCTATAAATTTGCCAATGACATCAGTGTTGTTGGCAGAATCTCAGATGGCAATGTAGATGCATGCAGGAGTGAGATAGATCAGCTGGTTGAGTGGTGTCACAACAACAACCTCACACTCCACGTCAGCAAGACCAAGGAATTGACTGTGGTCTTCAGGAAGGGGAAGTCGGGAGAACACACACCAGTCTTCATTGAGGGGTCAGCGGTGGAAAGGGTGAGCAGCTTCAAGTTCCTGGGCGTCAACATCTCAAAGAATCTATCCTGGGCCCAATATATTGATACAATCACAAAAGCAGCACACCAGCAGCTCTACTTTGTTAGGAGTTTGATTGGTTTTGGTATGTCACCAAAGACTCCTGCAAATTTCCACAGATGCACGGTGGAGAGCATCCTGACTGGTTGCATCACCGCCTAGATGGAGGCTCCAGTGCGCAGGATCGAAGGAGGCTGAAGAGGCTTGTAGACTCAGCCAGCTCCAGCACGGGCACAACCCTTTCTGCCATCAAGGACATCTTCAAGAGGCGGTGCCTCAAGAAGGCGGCATCTATCATTAAGGACCCTCACCACCCGGGATACTCCCTTCGTTACTACCATTGGGGAGGTGGTACAAGAGCCTGAAGACCCATACATTTCAGGAACAGCTTCTTCCCCTCCTCCATCAGATTTCTGAAGGGTCCATGAACCCATGGATTCCTCTTTTGCACTATTTATTCCTGTAACATAGTAACTTTTATGTCTTTATGTCTTGTACTGTACTGCTGCCACAAAACAACAAATTTCACGACATACGTCACTGATAATAAACCAAATTCTGATAAATATCAGAAGACAAAGGTGGCATGAACAAAGCAATCAAAGTCAAGAATTGGTAGCTGTTGGATTAATTTATAACTTTAACAAACAAGTTTTCATTCTTTAAGGTTCTGTCAGTCTGTTCAGCCAAAGAATTTTCTACTGATCACCATGATACACAATACATTGTGCAAACTATTTACATGATGTCCACTTATTTGGCAGATCAATCATGACAGTTATTTTTTCATTATATTGAAGCTCACTATGAACAAATCACACTTTGCAACTGAAGTGGTGTGTAATTATTGCCCTAGCTTTCCACCGCAGTTTTATTATTTTCTGGATTTTATCAATACCTTTCTTTAATTGCTGTCAGTATCCTCTCCCATAGTTTTAGGCTCCAAAATTATTAAAAACAAATTAAAAAACAGGATCCAATAATTCACTCAACATGTTTTGGTTAAAAAGAATACAAAATATTCGTCACATCCACTATGACTGGTCGTGGGACATTACTGCTGTTGTATTAAATCAAAATTACTTACCACGTTTTCCCACTTATTTTTTCTTTGTCCAAATGAAGAACATCTGGCTCAAAGGGTTTGTAACAATCCCAACAAAACATCAGGTCTGGTTTCCATTAAAGTCTTATTCATCTTCAACAAATAGTTCAGTGGCAGACACCTTAAATTAGCCACCACATGTAGACATCAAAGTTGATGATTTCAACTATTTACTCCCTTGAAGCTGCACAAACTGGGTAGCAAATCGATTTACAGCATATTAGCTTTCAAGATTTTTTACATGAATTCTACTTTTCCTTGCCCTATTTTTGTAACTCTCTCTCTTTTCCAGCTCCCCAAGTCATGCACTATTCTTTGATTGCTAAAGCAGACCTCAGACTGCTCAGAAGCTAGTGCTACAATAGCCAAGAGACAGGTATCAATAGTTTCCCAATTCAACATTTCAATTAAATCACCTTGAAGAAACAACTATCATCCACTTTCCTCTGAAGTCCAGGGTCCAATAGGATCGTGCCTAACCATTTAAAAAAATATTAACCAGTATATCATCAGTGCCTCAAAGAACCTGATGTCTCCCAACCATCACAGAATGTCCACAATGTCTGGTCACCACATTTAGCATTTAGGTCCTTAATTTCTCCAGCAGAAAGTACAGAGATGGTTTGATGAGGGCAACCAGGAGATTCAAGAGTTAATTAATTGTAAACACATGATATTCTTGGGCTGGAAATTCTATGATATGCAAGGGAAAACACATCTATAGGCAGCAAGGCTGAAATCCAACAAAAAAAAACTCATAATCTAAGAAACAAAGATTGGGTGAGCAGCGTGCTAGATATCTACAACTAGCTGATAACCAACACATGCAAAAGATTCTTCAGTGCTCAAGATCATCCACTGAAAGCAAAGAACAAAGGAGAATTTATCAATGACAGCTGAAAGGAGCACAAAAGAACCTTCAACTGAGACTCTGTATTTGACACGAGTGTCCTCGACTTCATTCCACAAAACACTCCCCATGGCAACCACACACTACCCCCAGCCTGGGGTGAGGTAGAAAAGGCCATTCAACAACCAAAAAACAAGCTTCTGAAACAGACTAAATGCCTATGGAAATACTAAATCATAGTGGAAAAGTCCTTCTGGTGCAAACCCATTATCTCGCCCTCATCTGGGAAGGGGAGGGCGCCAGGGACCTCAACACACAGCATTTTCAAGAAAGGGTCGACTGCAATGTCTGCATCGTGAAAAGGTCCCGCAAGAATGTTCCTCATCTGCCTCCTTCCAGTGCCAAGGAGCTCCTTCAAGATTCACAATGCAGATTTCATCCATCAAGTGGTACAACAGACATGATCTTCACTAGTCGATAATTTCAGAAAAATATGGAGAGCAGCATCAACCACAGTCCCTGGATCTTTATGACTTCACAAATGCCACCTAGAGGGATTGTAAAGAATTCTTCTCAAATTTGGCTGCTCCTAGAAATTCAAGACCAATCCAAATCTGCTGCATGACAATTGCGAGCCATGATTTTAACCAACAGGTTCCTCACCAATCCAATCCCACTGCAGACTGGAGTTAACAAGGCTGTGTCATTGCATCAAGCCTCTTCCTCACTGCAATACTTCTCTTCACCTCCAACAAGCTACCCTCCGAAGTGGAATTACAAAGGGATTTCACTTCATCACTCCACTGGAGAACTAAAAGCACCCAATTCTCAATCATCAATAGAGTACACAGATGTACAGATTCTGAGTCCCAGCTCCAAATCATTATTGACTCTTTTACTGGACTAAGCAACAGGCTGGATCTTTCACTAAACATCAAAGAGACAAAAATTCTTCTACCAATCTACTCCACCACATTACACTATCCTAGAAAAATCAAGAACCACAATGAGACTAAAAAAATGCAGACCAATTTTCCATACCTCAGGAGCCACCATTCAATGCCGATGATAAAATTCATCACCATCTTCAGTGTGCCAGCACAGCATTCAATAGCCAGGAGAAAAGAATTCAAAGACCAAAACCACAAACGTGGCACTAAGCTTGTGGTCTGCAGAACAGCAGTGATCCCAACCTCTTGTATATTTTGGAGACCAGTTGTCACCAAAGCACTGGAGAAGTACCACCAACACTGTCTCTGCAAAATTCTTCCAATGCATTGGCAGGATAGGGGAACCAATGTCTTTTCCCAGGCCAACAAACCCACCAGCAAGGTTCTTATCAAATTCAACCAGATCAGTAGACAGGTCACATCTTCAGGCTTGACACCAGACTCCCAAACCAAGCATTGCACGCCCTGTTCCATCACAGCAAGGAACTTCCAGGAGGACAGAGGAAACATTTCAATTATATTCTCAAAATCTGCTTGAAAAAAAACTGTAACATGCTCAGCAATACATGGGAATCTCTGGCCTGTGACCAATCAAAATGATAAGGAAGCAAGCACCTTAAGTCTCTGCAACGAGTGTGCATAAAAGCCAGGCATGAACAGAGGAAAAGATGCACAAGTAGTCAACAACATGCCCCTTTAAGCACTGCCTTCCCTTCTTGAGGTTCTGCATAGGACTCTGTAGCTACCTCAGAAACCACAGATCTTGTATGAAAACAAGTCATTTTCAACCTCATGGGACTGCGTAACAGAAGAGCCTCAGAGGCTCCATGTGCAAGAGAACAGGTTGTATATTAACCACCACTTGACTGCTCACAAGATTTCAATCGTAAAGGCTAAACCAGTTTGGCTGCTTTTCAGTAAATGACCAAATTATACAAAACTGCTACAAGTTTTACCTGTTAACATACAACTCAACCAAGAAAATGTTATTGGCATTAAGGCAATAAAAATAAAATGCTGTCTTTATTTTTTCAGTAATATTTCCCAGACAACTTCAAAAGCACTGTGAAAAGTAAACATAGTACTGTCCAGCAATTACTCCAGAGACAGCGAGATCACTTCTCCATTTCTTTCTTACAACACAACAAAATATTACAGTAATTGCTCTAGGAATTGTTCGGTAATTGTTTATCCAATATGAAAAAAAAACATTTTTTCCAAAGCTGGAATAAATAAAACCAGCCTTTTTGGCCACTTCCAGTGCCGTTTTACCTCTGGTCTTACATCGCTCATTTCCATTGAGCCAACATTCCTGCGCTCCATCTTGGACTTAATCTGAAGATGCAGATTCAATTCATATGGCTTGACATGACAAATGCCTGACGACTCCTCTCCCCCTCACCACCAACCTCCCTGCTTTCCAAATATTTTATTTTGATTACACCTGCACCTCCACATATAATGTCTTCCCTGCTCCCGCACCCAACCCACACCTCAACCCTCAAATACAACTCTCATACACAAACTGTGCTACAGAAATACAAACTGTTGTTTCTGATGAACCCAGAGCACTGGAAGAGAACCTGTCTTTCACTGGCATAAATGTAGGTCAAATAAACTGAAGCATGCTACATAAACATTGTCCACATGGTCAAAGAGAGAGATACAGCATGGAAACAGGCCCTCCGCTCGCCCCCGCCCCACGCACTGACCATCAACTCATCTACACTAATAATACAAGAAGCCCATTTTTTAAAAAAATTCTCCCCACATTCTCATCAACTCCCCCCAGATTCTATCACACAGCTATGTACATATTAGGAAGACATTTACATTGGTCAATTAACCTACCAACCAGCACATCTTTGGGATGTGGGATGAAACAGGAGCATCTGGAGGAAACCTATGCAGTCACAGGGAGAATGGGCAAACTCCACACAGAGGTCAAGATTGAACCTGGGTCTCTGCTACTGCAAGGCCCCCCACCAAAGTCACCCAGATTGACCACTTTATTGGCTAATATTAAAATTTATTTTCCAAGCAACCTGTTAAACCTATTGAACACAGAGGTACAAAATATTTTTCCTTATATAGAGATGTGATATATTTTCAGAGTTAACCCGTTCCATTTTGTTTTGAGTATTTTGCAAACTTGTAATATACCACCATACCATCATCAGGTATTCCTTTTAGAAAGATAGTTTGATACATTTCCTATGGGCCTCAAGATACAAACCACGGCAGTCACCATTCCCAGATTCTGGCTCTCTGCCCATCCAAAGCCCAAGGCAGAGAGGTGGGAGTGTAAGTACAATAATGTCTTCCTCCTGGACCACTACTCAAAAGAAACTACTACTGTCCTCAATACTGATGGGATATAGGTGACACCAATGATCACTTCATCCTGTATCTGTAAACAATTATTGTATTTTAAAGCGCTGACATAATGAGCAATTAAAATTAATTTTTACTCTGGGGGTGGGGTCATGGAAAAAAATGAAGGAAAATCCAAAGTTGTAACAGTGGTGAAAATTTATGAGAATTAGCTATTTTAGACCAGACAATCTTGACTTTATTATTGAGTACCACATAAATACTATTGCAATCAAGAATATTATTGATTGATGGAATCAATCATGGAATATCATGGTACTAAGCATAGAACAGTTATTAACAATATGTTATTCAGTGAGGAGCCCACTCTGAGGCAGCCATGTACAGATATTTCTATCCTGAAATTTCCATGACTCTATAAGCCAGAATCAATAGTGCTTATTTACCAGAGCCAACATTGTATCTCATTCTAAAAAGCAGCACGATTGAAACTAATGTTCATTTTATCCATCTTCCAAAATGTACAGTATTTATGTTATCCAAAAGAATTAACTGAATGAAATAATTAGCTGTACTAACAATTATCATTCCTAATAAGGATATTAATGTGTATTACCATAAAGCAGTGATGAATGAACTGGCAAAAAAGATACTGTAATGATTACTACCACCATAATAGTTATATTAAATAAAGCAAAACGGTATCTAGTTATCAACTCGTACTAGTTGCATTTCCCATTTATCAGAAAACAAGGACAATTCCTTTAACAGTGGTGACTGATAACAATCACGCTGAAAATGAGAAGCAAGATCAGCTGTTGGCAATAAGATTGTGACTGAAATCCCTGGGATTTGCTACGGACAGAGGAGTGGGGTGCAGGCGATGCTGCAGGCGGAACCGACCGGGACCGGGACCGGGACCAGGTCCAGGGGAGGGGGTCGGGGGAGCCGGAGCCGCCGCCGCCGGCTGTGCAGGTTAACGCTCCGCTTTACTCACCGCTGTGCGCGCTGAACCAGCGCGGCGCCAAGTGCAGCGGCAGGGAGTCGGACAGCGCCGCCGCCCGCGACCCCAGGTACAGCTGCAGCTCCCGGGGGCCCGGCCCTCCTCCCGTCTCCTGGTAACCGTTACCAGCCGGGTCGGGCCCAGCGGCCGGGCCGCCGCCGCCGCCTCCTCCGCCTCCACCTCCGGTACCGCTGCCTTGCTCGCCTCCGTCGCCCGCTCTACTGCCGCCGCCGCCTCCTCCTCCTCCGCCGCCTCCCGACCGCGCTCCGCTGCCGTACAGCCCGAAGGGATGCGCCGGCTCCATGCCGGCCACGCTGCTCACCGAGCGAGTCCTCAGCCCCATGGCGTTGACGCCGCTCCGGTAGTGGCCGTAGTGAGCGGCGTGCACGGCGCTGTCGTCCGTCGACACGCCGGGGAAAGCGGTCCTGGAGCGGGCTGCCGTGCTCTGCTTCCCTCCCATCGCCACAGGCTTCAGCATAAACACCGGGGAGGGAGGGTGTGGGGGGGGGGGGGGGAGAAGCACCGAGGCCGCGGGCTCCGACCGGGTAATCCACCGACAGCCGCCGCCCCGCCCCGCCTACTGGGCCGCCGCTCCAGCCATGTCACCCGCTGCCCTCACTGTCACTCTGACCCCGGGGAGAGGAGGGAGGGAGGGAGAGGGGTCCCCGCTTGGGATGGTCTAAACCAGGCGGTCTCTCGCCCCCTTCTTCTCGGCCATCGCTCGTCGCTTCTCTCTCTCTCTCTCTCTCTCTGCCCGCCCGCCCGGAGCTCCGTGACCGTCCGTCCGCCCGCCCACTCCCGTTAGCGGCTCCAGTCCCGGGAGCGCGCACAGAAGCGCGTCAGCTGCAGCTGCGAACAAAGCCCGAAGCCAGAGCGCTGGCTGGCCCGATCCCTCTGTCACTTCTCGTAATTTTTTTAAAAAAGCAGGAAGTGTTTTACAGGAAGCAACACATTTTCGGTTGCTTTTCTTGAAGAATGCATTCTCCTCCTTCCCCCCCCCCCCCCGCCTTTTTTATTCCTTTCCTATGGCTGCAGGTACTTCCCAAGCCTTTAAGGTGTGCATCAGCCAAACGAGTCTCTGTCGCCAAGTTTGGTATGGGTGACTGTCTCCCTGATCGTCAATGATGTTGCCCCTTTTTTTGAAATGTTAAGGAATCCAGGATGGGGCAAGTTCTGTGCCTCAGACCAGCGCCCCAAAGTCAATCACTTAGCTGGAGTCAAAACTAACAAAGAAAACAGGCAATATTAGAATTAAATGATTGTGACAATCTACAGTTTACCAATACAGTCGAGTTTCTGAATTGCAAAAAACAGCTGTTTTTTTGTTACATTTCATTTCCACATTTTTCCCAGTGGAAAAAATACTATATTTGAAATAATTAGTTTATTCATAAAATTATCTCTGGTTTAATGGGTAAATACTGGCGATTTCTTTTATGTACATTGCACCAATCATTCATGCTGTGTGATGCCTTGGCAAAAACCAACAGGTAGGTTGATTTAAACAAATCGGGCTTGCTGAGGTGCGGTGAGTAATGGTGAAAGATGGGTGGTTTATATACTGTAGGTGGTTGGTTACCACGGCAAATATAGGACACCAGTGTAATCGATTTTAGGAATTGCTGGTAAACCAAAAATGTTGAAACTACTCGGCAAGTCAGGCAGCATCTGTGGAGGGAGAAATAACTAGGAACTTGGAAAGGTCAGCTGAAACGTTTTTTTGTGGGGGGGGGTGAAGGGATGGAGAGAATAAAGGAAATGAGTGTGATAGGGTGGAGACTTGCTTACTGGAGGGTAGTCAGGCAGTTCTCTGCAAAAGCTGACACTCCAGCATTTCCTGCCAACTGATGATTGGTGGGGGAGGTTACTTTATTCATGCATATTTACAACCCTTGGAACTCAATACTGACTGCACGAATCCCAGCTGACTATCCTTTCCAGTTAGTCAGAACCTGGCCAGTTCAGATGAAAGGACATCAAGCTCCAATGTCAACTCCTGTTTTTCCTCTCTACAGATGTTGCCTGACTTTATTTTTCCTGGTATTTCCATAACTTTTATTTCAGATTTCCTGAATCTGCAGTATTTTCTCTCAATTCCAGAGGAGTTTCTTTCCTCTCTCATTACATATTCTCCCAATCGACCTTCTGCAATTAATGAGCTTTCACCTTCTGTTGGTGAGAACATTCTTGGGCAGTTCTTCATTGATTTCTACCGCAGTTTTGTGGGTTCTGAGATTGTTAATGAGACCAATTTTAGGAACCGCAGATGCCCACCTACAGATTGTCCAGGTGATGATGGGTAGGGTGGGAATCAGAATCGGATTTACTATCACTGACATATGATGTGAAATTTGTTGTTTTGCGGCAGCAGTGCAATGCAAAGACATAAAAATCTGTAAATTACAAAAATAAATAATGCAAAACAAAGGAATAACGAGGTAGTGTTCATGGCTTCATGGATTGTTCAGAAATCTGATGGCGGAGGAGGGGAAGCTGTTCCTGAACCATTGAGTTGGGTCTACAGGCTCCTGTACCTCCTCTCTGATGGTAGTAACAAGAAGAGGGCATGTCCTAGATGGTGAGGGTCCTTAGTGATGGATGCCACCTTGAGACACTACCTCTTGAAGATGTCCTCGATGGTGGGGAGGGTTGTGACCATGATGGAGCTGGCTGAGTTTATAACCCTCTGCAGCCTCTTGCAATCCTGTGTATTGGAGGTTCCATTCCAGGCTGTGATACAACCGGTCAGAATGCTCTCCACCGTACACCTATAGAAATTTGTAAGTGTCTTTGGCGACATACCAAATCTCCTCAAACTCCTAATGAAGTAGAGCCACTGGTGGGCCGCCTTTGTTATTGCATCAATGAGTTGTAAGGGGGCTGGGGATGGGGAGTTTGAGGTGGTGTTCCTTCTGTCACTTATGCTAGGCTTCTGTGAGCTCCAGGATGCATGGCCTCTGCTCTCTATAACATCCCAAATGCTCCTTCTCCACCTTGCATGATCATGGGCCAGAGGTTCCCTGGAATTGGTGGGCGCATTGCATTTCTTCAAAGAACCTTTCAAGCACATCTTTAAGTGTTTTCCTCTGTCTGCCCAGTAACCTCTTCCACGACAGAGCTCAGAATGTCAGTTTCAGCCAGCACCACCAGCAGCCGTCACTTGGTCTCCACCCTGTTACAAACACTTATCCTTATTTGATCTATCCTTCCCCTTCTCTGCGGCATAAAATATGTTCAATTTCTCCATGAAGGTTATCCAACCTGAAGTATTACCTGTTTCTCTTGCCACAGATGCTGTCTGACTCTGAGTATTTATCCTGCTTTTAATTTCAGATTTCTTGCACTTGTGGCTTTTTTCTTCTTGGGAATTGCCAACTCCAAATGGGTGTAGTCTTGTTCACAGGCTAGCTGCTCATGTGACCCTACTCCAGTTTGCAAATGTTACTGCATTTATCTTTTGGTCCTCTGGTTGAATGGCTTTGCTCGCAGATTTGGGAAGTACCTGATACAGGAATGTCCAGAGTACCAGGAAGCCATCAGTGTGTGAGTAATGGATGTATGCAGGTACAAACCACAGGCATTGTATTTTTCTTTTGGGTTGCTAGGAGTAGTGCCTTGTATGATCCTCCTATTTCGGAAGACCCCAAGCAATCCAAAAGGGTAACAGACCAAGGTGGACAAGGGAGGGGGGCTTCGAGATTCTCAGTGCCCAAAATTCCACAAGTTCTCAAACTGATTGGGAGTATTCTATTCCATGTACTTCCACCACCTCCCTCCGCTCTGACCCCGACAGTGATCTGTTGGATGCATAATCCACCCTTGCTCGCAACCAAGCATTCTCCACCCCTCAGAACACAAGACATGCTAAATAGGAGATAGAATTGGTGGGAGAATGTTCTCAATTTAAACATGGATATACTCCTCAAGCAGGGAATAAAGGAAAAAGTGTTTCCACCACCCTGAAAATCCATGACAGACAGATTCCAGTGTTGGCTTGACATTTAATTCCAATTACTACATTAAGTTGTACAAAGTGAATCCTGCTGCTATTCCTATAATTCAGAATCCACCTGAGGCACTTCACTTTTTTTCTCAGTTGACTACATCTTTACACTCCCTTTTACATTGTATCACTTCAGGAAGGAAGCCATTTACAACATGGATTATGAAAGAAATCTCCTAATTGGCATGAGGTGAAAAATTAACTTCCCACTTTTGTCAGAATATGCAAGCTATTTTTTTCTTCATTCAACTGAACATCACCCATCGCAAGGCAATTATTTGTTTCCATTTTTTTTAAACAAAAGTGTTGGAAAAAGTGTGTGGGGGTGGGGGGTGTTAGTCAGCATCTGTGTAAGATGTGTACCAAGTTATCAGTTTGAGCAAAGCCCTTCAGAGACAGAGGCCAGCCCTCCGTCTCTCTGCAGAAACTGATAATCCAGCATTTACTGCTGATTGATGCTTGGTGCGGAAGTGAAATTCATCTGTGTTCAGCTTCAGGAAATGATCTGAATTGTGACATTTCTTGGAAAAATAGTACCAAATTTGATATTTCAGCTGGTTGGAATGGTGTTTGGAGAATTCAGTCATCCTTTTAAGAATCTATCAATGTGCAAACTTTACTCACTGTTTAGTTATTGTACTTGAATTTGTTGCACCTCTCATTTTAATCAACTCTCAAGTAGCATTGGCTTCCGATAATGACAAGGGAAATATTGATTTCTGACAGACAATGAGTTTCAAAAGTAGCCTATCAGCATGTGACTTGATACAGAATACATCAGCCAGTTGCACTTTTATTTTTAGAATGGTAATTCTATGTATTGGTAGATGTAGGTTTAAAGATATTGGGACAGTGAAAGTGTAGAAAATGACAACTAGTAATTATTATGCATTTACTAACTGCAATACAAAAGTTTTAGGAAAAAAATTACAATTCAATTCTAAATTAGGATGTTGAACCTTCCCTATGGGTTCAAAGTACGTGATGTAGGCAAGGTGTTCTGGGGACAATGAGCAAGGAGTTTCACACATGGAATATGTGGTACAACAAACAATCTTCTGCTCCAGATGAAGGGTCTTGACTCAAATGTTGACTATCCATTTCCCTCCACAGATGCTGCCTGGCCCACTGAGTTCCTCCAGCAGTTTGTACTTTTTCCCTCCAGCAGACTGTTTGTTGCTTCAGATTCCAGCATCTGCAGTCTCTTGTGTCCTCCATGGAATACAGTGGTTAATGTGACTATGCAGGAATTTGAAGAGTGGAAACCGAGACCAGGTTTGTGATACATTCTGTGCTCCACAATAAAGGAAAGGCTTGATGTAACTTTTTTTGTTTGTGCCATTTCCAGATGCTCATGGACTCCTCAACTCTGAAACTATCAATATCTTTTTTCAAGTAGATACTATAAAAAATACATTTAATGAGTTTTAATTCAGCTGAAAGAAACCATTATTGGTAATATTGTTTGCTATCAATTTTGCTTGAAGAATATGAATTTTGTGCAAGAACTTCTAATCAATCAAAACATGTTTTATAGACACTATAGAATTCACCAGTCGGTGGATGATTGAGTAATGGGGGTGGGGGAACCTGGAACAAGCAAGATTGAAGTTGGCAATGGATGACTTTAAAATGGGCTGGAGTTGTTATTGTCATTACCGATTTGATTACTATTAGAAGTTGCTTCCAAGTTGTGAAGAAATCCAAAGGAAATGATAATTTCTTGCCTTCCAAGCCATTTGAAAATCAGAATGGTGCTGAGCGTTCCTTGGGTACTGTCACAGCAGTCTGATTGAGGTGGCAGATTGGAGAAAGCACCAGCAGTCTACACGAGCCTCATGCATATGGGCCTCCCTGCACTGGTGGCCAACAATCCCTCTTGGGCAGGATTAGTGAAACAGCATTGCCTGATAACTGGTGCCAACCAGAAAGCTGCAGTCACGCTCTGTTCTGGATGAGACTGAAGACGTAGACAATCTAGCAAGCAGTCACCGTACCAAATCTCAAAGAATTAACAGTAAGATAACGATGCATTAAATAGAAACTACAAACAAAAGCTGTAAAATATTACATTAAACAAATGAGAAGAAATTCAGCAGAAAGGTGGAGACAGACAAATCTTGGAAAAAGACCAAGAGTCAAAGTGTACTGACGAACTACTTGGTTATACTACTCCTGTTAGCATTCATTTTCACAATGGCTTGTTCAACTTGGTGATGCACTATCACGTTGTTTATGAAGGTCAACCCGAAGAACTCCTGTAGATGTCACAGGGATGGGAAATTCAACCAGCCTGAGGAAGTGATCCAGATTGTTTTCAAAGTTTGAAGCCCCTCAGTTTAAGGAACAGTTCTGCAATGTTATCATTTGAAAGGCTGAGCTTTTAAGCAACAATTAAATATCCTTTGTAAATACAAAAGCGATTTCTTATGACATTGCACATGATGATGCAGGGAAATTTATTAGAAGTATAGAGTAAACTCTTTGCAATATTTGGGATCTGGTTACACTGAGTCAATAACAGAGGTCCCAGGAGTACTGGGGAAGACATCTGGATTAATGTCCACAGACTGCATCTACACTACTAGAAGCCATTGGCATCAAATTTGCTTTCTTAAAAAAAGTGTAATTAATTTATAATTGGGGGGGGGATTTGACACAGGAAATTAAGTGTTATAGACAGAAAGGTGTAGGATTCGTAGCAGTATACATTAGTGAATCATCCTTTCTGCAACATTAGATATTGCAGTGTTTTAACAGAATGTTAAGCAGTTTTAATTACTTTGCCTGCTTGAAGTGAGTGGTGCATTAAGAATAATTTACAGTTGAGAATCTTTAGCTCTATGATTGAAACTTACTTTAATATTATGCATCAGACAAAATTTGAGTGGAAGATGGGAAGATTTTTTTTTAAAGGTGTTAACCACTTACAAGGTGGCAGAGTTAGAGGTAATGAAGTGTAAAGTGAGTGAACCTAAGGAAAACTGAAATCAATGGGTATTAAGGGGAAAACACTTAAGCCTTTGGAGTCGTACACTGTGCAAAGCAAAGTGGTTGTGGTTAGTGCATATCAGTCATCCCGTTTCTAGGACATCACTGCGGGAGTTCCTCGGATCATTGTGCGAAGCCCAACCGTTAATCTTCCATCCAGCTTGAGGTCAGAAGTAGGAATGTTCACTGATGATTGCATGATGTTCAATTCCATTCACAACTCATCAGCAAATGAAACAGTCATGTCTGAATGCAGTAAGACCTGGACAAGTATAGATGAATAAGAGGCAATTAATATTCATGCCACAAAAATATCAGGCAATAATTATCGTCAACAAGTTTTAGACACCCAGCCTAATTATTCAGTTGCATTACAATGGATTTCCCCCTCCATCTTGGTCATCACCATTGACCAGAAGCTCAAATGAACCAGCCACATAAAGGTCCACCTTCTACAAGGCTCAAGTCAGCATTCTGATGGAATACTTTTCACTTATCTTTGAATGCAGCTCCAACAACACTTGAAGCTTGACATCATCCAGAACAAAGCAGCCCACTTTATTGGTGCTGTAGTAGGAGAGCACATGGCTGTCACGTGACAGTAACAACACTGACCCCTCTGGTCAGAGGACAGCATCGCTCTTCGGATCGGAAGTGACACCACTGTCAGTCAAGGTGTGGCTCCGCCCCACCCATCAGGTGTGGGCATAGGGATTGGCCCTGGAGAGCACCTTTGTTCCTGAACCTGCCTGACCATTGGCCTGTCTAAATCACCTGGCCAGGCTCCACCCAGCACTATAACAGAGTGTTGCACTGCCCTGGCCCTTCCCCTTTCGACTGCCCCAGGAGTAGTGAAACCACGCTGCAGAGACCACTGGTAAGAGTGTGGTTTGGCAGCATCTCAGTCAGATTCCAGGGAGTGTTAGGGCCAATGCTTGTCTAGGTCAGGGTATTCAGGCATTGAAGTATTTATGCCTTGATAACCTGTACCTTGTTTATTGTGTGTTTGTGTGTGTGAGTATATATCTCATCCTCGTTGCAATTCTCCCTCACGTTCGCGGTCTCCTGCGTGTGTGTGCACGAGTGTGCATCTGTTCCCATTCATTCTGTCCCCACGTTTGCCTTTGTGATTAAACTACTTTTAAAATCCAAAGCCTGTGTCCAGAACCCTCCATCTTTAAGATTCCAAAAGAACCTTCTCACATAACAGGTGCCTCATCCACCACCCTAAGCATCCATTTTCTGTGGTGTGTGCCATTTACAAAATGCACCGTGTTCTCTCTGTGGCTATTCTGGAAGCACCTCCCAAACCTGTGCCACCAGGAGGGACCAGAACAAAGACAACAAGACCCTGGAACACTGCCACCTGCAGGTTCCCCTTAATGTTGCACACCACTGACTTGGAAATTCACTGTCACTGAGTCTAAATCCTGGGACTCCCATTGACATTGTAAGAATACTTCAACAAATGGACTGCAATGGTTCAAGAAGGCTCACCACCGCCTTCTCGGAGGAAATTGGGGATGGGCATTAACAGCCAGCTTTGCTCACACCCGGTAAAATGATTACATTTTAAATAATCTTGCTTGTAAGACTAATTGTTCGAAACAAAATATTCCTTCTTTATTTTCAACGTGGAACTACCCAGTTGCTTTGTTTTGAATAACATTCAAACCTACATGATTTGAAAAAAGTATCGCATCTTTTTGCTCATTGGTAAATGGCAGCAGAGAAACCTTCCCTTGGATCGCAGATACTTCAAGCAGGACTGTAACGTGGTTTGAAGCTGAGATGGTCACATCTGAATAGCTGTGGGAGGAAGCATCTATCCAGAGACGTGACATGTTTTAAGGCATTCTCCGGGAAACTGCATTCTCAACAACTGATGCAGCGATTTGAGGCTTCAAAGATTCTCCTATCAAGAGAAAAGTAACAGTAATCCTAACCCTGCATCAATTACATACCATACATTTACACCCTATTTTCTTAACCATTGACATCTTTGCTTAAATTAGTAGGTCTGTTGGTACTTTCTACAAACTCGGCTGCCTAATTGTGCGCAGAATTCCCAATAGTAAGTTGCCATCTTCATTTGTAATATCTCAGTAAGTGTTACTGTTCAAGATGATCACAGCCAATGAAAGGCACCAAGAAAGCAACTCCTGCTGCAAAGAAAGAGCAAAGTTGCATTTCTATAGTGCCTTTCACCATGTGAGGTTAACCTGTGCAGGAAGTGGCTCTGAAGTGTAGTCAATAGAGTAAGGTAGGGAACCCACAGTCACATTCTGCACAGTGGCACCCCAGAAATAGGAATTTTAGTGAAGGATGTTGAGAGATAAATGTTGTCCAATGAGTCTGGGGGATTTCTTGTGTTTCTTTGAATCACACATCGAGGGAGTTTGGTTTGACAAGTCTGCACATCCAATGCACCATCTGCAATTATACTGAGGCGTCAGCTAACAATGGAACAAGAGCCCAGGACATTCTGACTCAGAAGTGAACTGAATGTTTTAAAACTTTACCTCCTGCTCACTTTACGTTTTGGAGTTTGGAGCAATCAGATGAATGATGCAGTCATTCGATTAACAGCAGAGACTGAGTTATCACTTGGGTGAAAGGGTCTGGATATCAGCAACATCAGAGACTGTCGTTATCATGGATTCCACAATCTGCCAATAGCCCTTGCTTGATCTTTCGTGTTAAAATGTGTTTGGGATGGTGCCACCCACACGTATAAACAGAGAAGAGAAAAATAAGGAGTCAGTTTAAACGTTGTTCTCCTGTAGCAGTATAATTAATGTGGTCACATTGGAGTGGTCCTTGAACTCCATGTGCTGTTATCTCCTGTTGCACAAAGAGTAGTCCATTATGGATCTGTTGTATCATTTAAAATGCAAATTCAGAAGAACAAGATGTTAAGGAAACTGGCCTTGTACTCTGCATTGAAATAATTTCACTGAACTAAATAGGATTACAAGAAAATGGGAGGACACAGAAGCCCCAGAAACTGGAGCCTAGGCTAGAAGACCAGTGCAGCCCTAAGTAACGTGAAAGGGAGCTATGTACTCTCCCACATTCAGCTCTCGCTATCTGGTGACCTGCCTTCCTAGCACTTTGCACATAATCCATGATGGCAAAAGAACATTGTGAGGCAGCTTCGAGTGAGACTAGTGCAACCCTCCTTCCTTCATGGCACCTCTCATTAAATGACTTTTCTCACAGTTATCTACTTATGTAGCCTATAGACATCCTCTTGCATTTGTAGAAACAAGAGTAGGCTATTCATTTCCTTGAATCTGTTCCTTTTAGATTATGGCTGCACTGAATGTTAACTCATCCACTCAGTTCATATTAAATGATGGTCATTCAGTCTCCTTCAAAACCACAGTGCATAAATCCACTCCCACCCACCACTTCCCACCTCCACACTCCTGCAAATGCCCTTTATCAATTGTAGTGTATGTGAAAGTGTGCACTTTAAAAAAAAAATGTGCATCATGAGATATGACCTTTGGGGGGGGGGGGGGGGTGAAATTGTAGTCAGCACCTACCTAACTTGAAATGAAAGTCAAAAGTGCAGATGCTGGAATTCTGAAATAAAAGTAGAAAATGCTGGAAACGCTCAGCAGGTCAGGCAGCATCTGTGGAGAGAGAAGCTGAGTTAATGCTTCAGGACTGAGACTGTCAGAACAAATTAGTTTTTAAGGTTTGATGAGAACCTTTCATCAAAGCACAAGGTCTCAACTAACTAAACGCTGACTGGCTTCAGTAAAGGATGTTTTATAGGTAGCCCTATCCATGTTGATTGCCTTTGGGAACAACAACATAATAACAATGTGCAAAAGAAAGTGATACGTTATAACAGGGGGCACATTACATGAGCATCCCAGAGTCACACGCCCTCGGGTGAGAAAGACAAACAGCAAATATTCATTGGTTGAGGTGTGTGGTTCTGCCTCTGCACACAGTGGAGAGTCGCACAGGAGGTGTCCTGTACACGCAGTAACCACCCGCAAAATGAGTGATTCATGTTCAGTGGTTGCCTTGTACACACAATGGTGATGTGCACAAAATGGACATTGGAACAGTGGGAGTTTTGTGTACCCTCTACCCTTGCACAGTGGGAGTTTCACACACAGGCTGCAGTCTTGCATGGTGGGTGACTAGCTGTTTGTTGAATTGGGGGGCTCATCTTATCATTGATACTTGTAGTGACAGGACACAGAAAGCGTCTTTCGCTGAAAAAACTGCATGCTTTTCAGGCCTTGTTTTGAATATCTTTGGAAGATAATTCACCATCACTAAGACAATCAAGAAAGAACAGCAAACAACCATGAGGATTAAAGTTCTCTCAATCCTGCTTCAGTTCACACTTTGCGGAGAGGAGCCTCATTCAATGAATGAATGGTTAGAAAATCTAGTGTCAGTACCCAAACTCCATGAAACATTAAACCTAACGGCACTGAATAAATACTGGAAGGTGCATCTGTTGTTTGTCAGTTTTGGAACTATACACCAACAACAGGCTAATTTTAAAGATTTGAGAGTTTTTCTTTCTATAGAGATCTCAGTGACATTTTTGGGCAGGACTAATAATAAGGTGAAGCTATACCCTATGCACCATGAGACATTGGACTGTACCTGGATATCAGCGACAGAACCGTTGGGACTTAATATTGCAAAACCTCTTGGAGGGACTGGTAGGTCTCCTTGAAACCATTACCTCAAGTCGGTAAGTTGGTTTATTACTGTCATATGTACCGAGGTACAGTGAAAAACTTTGTTTTGCATGCCATCCATACACATCATTTCATTACACCAGTGCACTGAGGTAGTACAAGGGAAAACAACAGAATGCAGAAGGAAGTGTTACAGTTACAGAGGAAGTGCAGTGCAGGCAGTTCCTAGTGCTGTCATTCAAGAATAACTCACCATTTTATTTGGTAAAGGAGAGTGTAGCTGATAAAGATGTAACTACTTTGCTTGTCCTCCTGGGTTTCTGATAACAGGATTCGTTTCATTGGTCTGACTTTCCTGATGCTCATGGTTGTTCACACTGCGCCATCTGGTGGCCTTATAGGGAGCTGCTGACCTGACCATTTGAAAAATATTCCACTTCTGTTTCACGCACAAAGTGGATAGTTTCACATTTCTCCACATTATATTCTCAACTTGTCTATATCACCACGAAGTCTCTTTACATTCTCCCTGCTTACAACCCCACTTAATTTAATATCATCAGCAAACTCGGTAATATTGAACCCCTCAGCCAGATCTTGAATATAGTTGGTGAATAGCTGGGGCCCAAGCACTGATCCTTGCAGTACCTTACTAATCACAGCTCACCAACCTGAGAAACATCTATTCATTCTTACTTTCTTTTCTGTCCAACGATCAATTTCGCTGTTTAAATCCCAACTCTGTGTGCTTAAACCTTGTTGACCAACCTCCGGTGTGCTTGTCACATCCTCAAAGACCTCCAGAAGATTAGTCTAACAGCACTGTCCTTTCAGAAACCCATGCTGACTCTGCTCAATCCTATTATTCTTTTCAAGGTTTTTTTAAAAATTATATTCTCCATTACAAATTCCAAGAATTGTTCCCTCTTTTCTCCCTCCCTCCCTCCCATAATGGAATTACATTTGCGACACTCCAATCCACAGTAGGAGTTCTAGGCTTTATAGAATTTAAAATGATGATAACCAGCACATCCACTATTTCACTAATCACTTACTTCAAAACTGGGATGTAGATCAGTGGGTTCTTAGGATGTATCGGTTTTTAGTTTCAGCAATATTTCAAATATTATTTTCTAACTGCTACTTACTTCCTTCAGTTCCTCTTTGCTCAGCCACCTTCCTCTTCAATGTTTCACTGCTGTTAACCTCAATCACCCCCTGTGAACAGGAGTCCTATGTTCTCACCTCTATCTGGCGAAGGACGTTTCTCTTGAATTCCCTATTGAGTTTATTAGTGCTTATCTTGTATTTATTGGCCTGAAATGAAAAGGATCCATTTTAACTCTCTTTAGGATACTGATCTTAAACTACTTCCACTCAAATAGCAGCTTTAGTGCTTTCCTGTTGGAGATAGTGTTCTTTTTCCCCACATAAACTGGAAGAGATGCCCACTTCCCTAATGGAAAATTATTACTTTCACTTTCAAAGAAAGCATAACAGTGCAAAGCTCCAGTAATCAAACAAAAATCCTCATTATTCTGCTCAATAAATTGCACCGGACTCCCTCCCACCAACTCCACCTCTTGAAGATGTCCCCACCATCGAGGACATCTTCAAGAGGCGGTGCCTCAAGGCAGTGGCATCCATCATTAAGGACCCTCACCACCCGGGACATGCCCTCTTCACGTTACTACTATCGGGGAGGCAGTGCAGGAGCCTGAAGACCCACGTTTCAGGAACAGCTTCTTCCTCTCCTCCATCAGATTTCTGAACGGTCCATGAACCCATGAACATGACCTCGTTATTCCTCTTTTGCACTATTTACTTATTTTTGTAACTTGTAGTAATTTTTATGACTATGTCTTGCACTGTACTGCTGCCACCAAACAACAAATTTCACAACATATTTCAGTGATGATACACCTGATTCCGATTCTTTAATATGGACTTTAACAACCAACCTTAACCATTGCTCGTTTCCCCAGAATTGTCAGCTCTCCAACATTCCCAGGATGGCAGCCTGGGCAATGGCCCTTCAAGGTAATCTGCACAATTAAAAAAAATGCAACAGGACTGACCTAAAACCCACTGCCTTAGTAAAACTGCTGTAAAGTAGTTAAACATGGTTTTACTAGTGGATATTTTATTTGGTGCTGTTAATTCTGGCAAAGCCCTAACTGCAAAGGGACCTCCTCACTCTGATGAATTATGACAGCTCGTTGGTATTTTCTTTCTTTTCGATGACTTGCCGGAATCCAGTTGAATGCATCCTACAACCCTCGTGATCTCATCCAAACTTTGGTCGAAGGGAGCTCAGTATAACATACACCATTCCAAAAATGGAAAACTCACAGCCACCATACCGGTGAGCTCAGAACTGAGCTATTTTTTTCTCATTCAACTTCCTCTAATGAAGCATGTGCACTTTGTCCTAGGCATTTATCTCTTGATTCCTAAAATTAACTAAAGATGTCATAGTCTACATATACCACAGGAAGTACAACAGAGCCATCATTTACCTGCCTCAGCTCTGTGTTTTACATTATACCCTTCCATGCCAACTGCAGTGTACATTAGGATTGCAGGAATATTTTGGGGGTCCATTTATCTGCAGATGATTGAGATAATGCATATAATCTCCAAACAATGTGCACAAAATTACACGTTTATGCATAATTCATATTAATTACCACTAAACATATTATCTTGCCATTATCTCATTACTGTCTGTGGTTGCTTGCAATGAAGAACCTGGCTGCTGTACAACACTGACTACACTTCAAAAGTCCCTCATGCCACTGTGAGTACTGTAGGCAACATCAAGGGTGTCTCTCACAAAGAAGTTTTCTTTTACATAAATTGCATAACAGAAGAGACTGGTTAGACTACAAATGAATCTTGTGTCCAGCTGTGGTCGCCACACTTCAGGGAGGACGCAGGAGAGATATACTAAAGTGGTTCCTGGGATGAGGGATTTACAAGGGTAGACTGGAGAAGGTGGGTTTGATCTCCTTGAAAAAGGTCAACAAGATGATGATAGGTTTGAAGAGGGTGAGTAAGGATAAGCTGTTCTATTAGAAGTTGGAATACTCTGCTCCTGCCTGTCTGAATGCACATCTAACGACACTGAAGAAGCTCAACGTCCAGCAACCCATCCACAACCCAAATCCTCCACCATAGCACACAGTGTGCGCCGTCCACAACATGTGCTGCAGTTACTCAGTTAAGCACCCAAACCCATGACCTCTGTCACTTTAAGGACACGGGCACCAGGTTGCATGGGAGTACAGCCACCTGCATCTTCCAAGTCCCACACCATCCTAGACTGGAAATGTATTACCACCCCTTCATCATTGCTGGGTCTAAAGCCTGGAACTCCCTCCCCTACAGCACTGTGCAAGTACCTTCACCAGAAGGACAGCAGTGATTCAGGAAGGCAGTTCAACTAGCATCATCTTTAGGACAATTAAGGTTGGACAATAAATGCTGGCCTTGCCAAAATCCTTGAAAACGGATTTTCATAAAAGGCTGGAAGGTTTCAGCAATGGAATTCTTGGCACATTGGCAGAACTGCCAGAAAGCCTGCATGAAATATCAAGGAGCAGGGAGGAATCCAGAATTATTCCCATCTTGGAGCCAGTGAGTTCAGCACAGAACTGCTGAGCAGCTCCAAGTCAACACAGACCAAAAATTGAAAATCGCAGACGCTGCAAATCTGGTATAAAATGCTGGAAACACTCAGCAGGACAGACAGCATACGTGGAGAAAGGAGCAGGAACAATGTTTCAGGTGAAAGCAAAAAACTTTTGCGAACCTTGCACAAAATCTTTCAGATCCCTCTGCATCTCTGAGCTCTGCAATCATTCACCATTTAGATAAAATACTTCATTTGCCAGAACTATCCATGTCCTTTGTAACAAGGGCAAAAGGAGGGTACAATCTACTTTCCTACCTATCTTTGTGTCAACAGATTGAGTAACAATACCTTTGCTCCCTTCATCCAAGTCATTGATATAAATTGTAAAGAAAAATGGTGCTCCAGCACCAATCCCTGTGGATCTGAAAGACTTTGTGCAAGGTTCGCAAAAGGCTGGTATATAAGTGCGGTAAGAAAGTTGAAAGAATGTTATCATTTACTGCTGGGGAATTGAGTACAAAAGTATGGAAATTAAGCTTGCTTTGCAGGGCACTGGTGAGACCACATTTGGAATACTATGTACATAATTGGTCTCCTTATTTAAGGAACTATGTAAATGTGTTAAGCGCAGTTCAGAGGTTTGCTAGACTGATGTGGAATGGGCAGGTTGTCACATAAGTTGGACAGGTTGGGCTTGTATCTGCTGATATTTAAAAGATTAAGGAAGGACTTAACTGAAACAGGTAACATTCTGAGGGTGAAAAATCTGCAGATGCTGGAATCTAGATGAAAAAACAAGATGCTGGAGGAACTCAGCAGGTCAGGCAGCATCCGTGGAGAAAAAGGGACGGTCAACGTTTCGGGTCGGGACCCTTCTCCAGGACTGAAGATAGGACCGCCCTCCACTTCTTTCTGAAGCTGAGACAGAACCGGTCCCCTTCCACTATCACTCTCCTCCACTTGGCTGAACTTGTCCTCACCCTAAACAATTTCTCTTTCGATTCCTCTCACTTTCTGCAGACCAAGGGTGTAGCCATGGGCACTCGCATGGGCCCCAGCTATGCCTGCCTCTTTGTTGGCTAAGTAGAACAGTCTCCGTTCCAAGCCTACTCCGGCCCCACTCCCAAACTCTTTCTCCGCTATATCGACGACTGCATCGGTGCCACCTCTTGCACCTGTGCGGGACTCGACAGTTTCATAAATTTCGCCACTAATTTTCACCCAGTTCTCCAATTCACTTGGACTATCTCTGACACCTCTCTCTCCTTTCTCGAACTCTCCATCTCAGGAGATTCTTTATCCACTGACATCTTCTACAAGCCCACTGACGCCTACAGCTACTTTGATTACAGCTCCTCTCACCCTGTCTCTTGCAAGGACGCTATCCCTTTCTCTCAATTTCTCCACCTCCGCTGCATCTGCTGCCATGATGAGGCTTTCCACTCCAGGGCATCAGAGATGTCCAACTTCTTTACTAACTGGGGCTTCCCTCCTACCGTGGTTGAGGGAGCTCGCACTCATATCTCTGCCATTTCCTGGACCTCTGCTCTTGCCCCCCACCCCTCCCAGACCCAACAGGGATAGGGTCCCCCTCGTCCTCACATTTCATCCCACGAGCTTGTGTTCAACACATTCGCCACCACTTCCTCCATCTCCAACAGGACCCCACCACCAAGCATATCTTCCCTTCCCCACCCCTTTCAGTCTTTTGTAGGGACCGCACTCTCCGGGACTCCCTAGTTCACTCCTCCCTCCCCACTCAACCCGCTCCCACTCCGGGGACTTTCCACTGCCCCCACCATAGGTGTAACACTTGCTCCTACGCCACCTCCATCCAGGGAGCCAAACAGTCCTTTCAGGTGAGGCAGGGATTTACCTGCAGCTCCCCTAATATCATCTACTGCATTCGGTGCTCCAAGTGGGGCCTCCTCTACATTGGCGAGACCAAACGCAGACTAGGTGACCTTTTTGTAGAACCCCTGCACTCCATCAATAACCACGACCTGCATCTCCCCGTTGCCAGTCACTTCAACTCCCCCTCCCACTCCATCACTGATATGTCAGTCCTTGGCCTCCTCCACTGCTGGGAGAAGTCCAAACACAAACTGGAGGAACAGCACCTCATTTTCTGTCTTGGGACCTCACAACCTAACAGGATGAATATCGAGTTCTCCCACTTTAAGTAAACCACCCCCCACCCCCCCCCCCGTCTCTTTTTTCTTCTCGCCATTTATTTTCTCTCTTTTTCCTCTCCTCCCTTCCCCCCCCCCCCCCATGCCGCCTGCCTCCACACCTCTGACCCATCCCCCAGTGGATCTGCTCTCCCCTCCTCCCCCGCCCCTGCCCATCACTATCACTTACCTGCATCTACCTATCACCACCCCGTGCCCACCCCGCCTCCCCTCTTTTGTCCACCTATCTCTGCTCTGCTTTCCCCTCCTATATATTGGGCTTCCCTTTTTCCTATCTTCAGTCCTGAAGAAGGATCCTGACCCGAAACATTGACTGTCTGTTTTTCTCCACGGATGCTGCCTGGCCTGCTGAGTTCCTCCAGCATCTTGTTATTTTTTCAAACTCTGAGGGTGGATGTGGAGAAGCTGCTTCTTTTTGTGGGGGAATCTGAGAACCAGGGGTCACCGTTTAAAGATAAGAGGTTGCCCATTCGAGACAGAGATGAGACTATTCTTTTTCCTCAGAGGTCTTTGGAACTCTCTTCCTTAAAGAGAGCTGGAAGCAGAGACTTTGAATAAACGTAAGGCAGAGATTTTTCATAAGGGGCAATAGGTCAGCATAGGCATGCAAGAGTGAAGAAAGAGGTTAAACCAGATCACCCATAATCTTCTGGAATGGCAGAACAGCTTTAAGGACTGAATGAGCTACTCCTGCTCTCAATGTGTGTGTTCATATTACAACCAAGATGGTTATGTAATGGACTGCTTTATCTTAACTGGGAAAGTGTCATTAGTATGGATTGGAGTTGGCTTTCTTGCTCTATGGTGTGTAGGTTATGCTAGACATTGCCAGATAGTTCTTCCCCTGCAGATCACCAGCATTTTACACTTTGTGGATTCCTTGATCAGATTGAGATCTCAAGTTGTAATTTGTCTGCTGCGGTGAACGTTCCCCAGATGATGCAGAATTCTTTGGACATTGATGCAGGGTTTGAAAAGATGTCTGGTCTCCAAGGATAATCTCAATGGAATCTGAGTTGTCAACATGAAGAAAAAGATATTTTTAAAACACTGCATTCTTGGGCTTTCAGTTCCCTGTTTCACTGAGAACACTAACAAGGGTTCTGTGAGGAATTATGACTCACGGAACTACAGTCAGAGATTGCTACACATTCTCACTGTGACTGCACAAGTACTCTGGTTTCTTCCTATATCCCAAAAACGTGCTGGTTTGTGGGCTAATCAGAGTCATACAGCGTGGAAACAGGCTCTTCGACCCAACTGGTCCACGCCGACCAAGGTTCCCATCTAAGCTAGACCCACCTGCCCATGTTTGGTCCATATCTCTCTAAACCTTTCCTATCCATGTTCCTGACCAAGTACCTTTTAAATGTTGTTAATGTACCTGCCTCAACCACTTCCTCTGGCAGCTCATTCTGTATACTGACCACCCTCTGGGTGGAAAAGCTGCCCCTCAGGTTCCTATTAACTCTCTCCCCCTCACCTTAAACATATGCCCTCTGGTTCTTGATTCCCCCAACCTTGCGCATTCACCCTATCTATGCCCCTCATAATTTTATACACCTCTGTAAGATCACCCCTCATTCTCCTACATTCCAATGAAAACAGTCCCAACCTACTCAACCGCTCCCCATAACCCAGTCCCTTGAGTCCCAGCAGCATCCTTGTAAATTGACCTCTGTAAAGTGCCGTGAGTGTGCCGGTGAGTGGTTGTAACTGGGAGGAGTTGACGTGAATGTGGGGAGAATAAAATGGGATTAGTATAAATGGTCAGCGTGGACTCGATGGCCGAAAGGCCTGTTTCTTTTACTCAAAGCAACGGAAAGAAAACACCAGGAATTTCCTCATGCCCATTTTTGTTACCATGTGTTAACTGTGGCTCAATTGGCGGCACTCAAGCCTAGGATCTGTCCGACTGTGTGGTGAAAACCCTACTTCAGAGACTTCACATAACTTGGTCTGAAACTGCAGCACAACACGTCGCTGTACTGATGGGATGGGGGGAGGTTGCACTGATAAAATGCCAACCATTTAACTCATTTTTGTCTGTGGGACCTTGCTACGCGACTACACTTTACAAAACAAATATAATTGGCTGTGGATCGTATCGGGATGTTCTGAGGTCATGAGCAATACTATATCAATGCAAGTTGTTTTCTCATCTGTCTGCTTGGAAACATTTACCTAAATGGTTATAGACTTCTCACTGGATGAGAAGTTAAACAGATCTTAGAGTCGTAAGGTCAGAGAGATACAGCATTGAAACAGGCCCTTTGGCCCACCAAGTCTAAACCAAGCATCAACCACCCATTTGATTAATCCTCGATTAATCCCATTTTATTCTCTCAACATTCCCATCAACTCTCCCCAGATTCTATCACTCACCTACACACTAGATGGCAACTTACAGCGGCCAATTAACCTATCAACCTGCATGTTTTTGGGATGTGGGAGGAAACTGGAGCATCCAGAAACCTGCACAGTCACAGGGAGAACGTGCAAACTCCAAGCAGACAGCACCCAAGGGGAGGATTGAACCTGGGTCTCTGGCACCGCCAAGCAGTGGCTCTCCTCATGTGTCACCGTGCCTCTTATTAGCTGGCTCAGCCATTCACAAAAAGGGGAAGTCATCCTCTGCATGGCCAAACCATAGGAAATCTCTGCATATTAGCTGAATGAACAGATGTTCACCTCACTGCTCTGCACTTGTAGGTTACCCATCAGGTGTACCACAGAATAACAACGATTACACTACAGAAGCAATTCACAGGCTGTGAGGTACTTTTGGACTTCTTTAGGACAAAATGTGTTGTGCAAAGGTGATTGATTTCTTTCATTTAATGTTAATAAGGACAGCGAGTGCTGAAGTTCACCTGTAGCTGGAACATACAGCTGCTAGAGGGCGCAATTGGTTGTGGGACTGGACACTGAATATCGAGGGCACTGTCCTGAACGTCTCAAACTTTGAGTATTCCAGCTGTGTGCATCACGCAAGAGGCAAATATTCCATGTAACCCTACTCGTCAAAACCTGCCAGAATATTTCCTGAGGAAAATCCCGAATGACTTCAACTTACAAAGCTGTGCAAACTTCCTCAATCATTTCCCTTGCTTCTAAACCACTACAAGGTGGTGGAATCAGATCCCATCACCACATTGAAGAGGCATTGAGCAGACACTTAAATCAGCAAGGCATGGAAAGATACCGTCCTAATGCAGGCAGATGGCCAAAAAGGTTGGCAGCGACACAGTGGGCTGAAGAGCCTGCTTGTGATTCTATAAGCCAACAACAACAGCAGCAACTTGCATTTGTAGAGGAGTGTCACCATCGTAAAACTTGACAAGGAGTGTGATTGTACAAAATTTGACACTATTCACAAACAAATGACTGGGGTTCATGTAAGTGGGTGATCAAGAGCTTGGTTTGAGAATTTTGTTTAACCTGGGAGGCAAAGTGTGACAGGAAACAAAAGGGGCATGGGTGAATGGGACTTGGCGTGTCAGGGAACAGGGAGGTCAGTCAGGAATGCAATTGAATAGTCAAGGCTGGTAACAAAGGCATGGACTTCAGCAGCAGGGACTAGGTGTGCCAGTGTAATGAAGCTGGGAATAGGCCACCTCAATGTGATTCAAAGGTCAGCTTGGAACAAGTACAGTGCCAAGGATGTGAAACACTTGGTTTAGTCCCCGGAAGATGCCAAGAGGAGAAATACAGTCAGTGATCAACACAGGGGAGCAAGCACAATTGATTTCTCTTCATCCAGAACCACCTGACAATTGACAGTGTCAGGAGAGGAGGTCAAAAGCAAGTGCATTGGGATAGAACCAGGTATCATCATGTTCTAACGCATCCTTTGTGACTGCAGCTTTTTGCGGGGTGGGGGGGGGCAGGGTTTCCACACCCTCCTCCTTCACCCAGCTGTGGGAGAGCTCACTCACCCGGCTCCGCTCTCGTCGATCCAAGGTCACCTGCAAAGGTTTCCCTTCCAGCACTCACATTGTCCTCTGCTTGCTCAGGGCCCTGTCCTTGCTCCCTCCGTTCTCCTCTTCTACACATTGTCTCTCAATGACATCTTCTGAAACACTGCAGCATTGTTATTAATGTTATTAATTCATTTTATTTTGGGGATGTGGGCTTCACTAGGAGGGTCAGCATTTATTAAAAGGGGCAGGCACAGTAGTGTAACGGTTAGCATAATGCTGTTACAGCGCCTGCGACCCGGGTTCAATTTCAGCCGCCGTCTGTAAGGAGTTTGTACATTCTCCCCGTGTCTGCGTGGGTTTCCTCCGAGTGCTCCGGTTTCCTCCCACGTTCCAAAGGCGTACAAGTTAGGAAGTTGTGGGCATGCTATGTCGGCGCCGGAAGCGTGGCGACACTTGCGGGCTGCCCCCTGAACACTCTACACAAAAGATGCATTTTACTGTGTGTTTCGATGTACATGTGACTAATAAAGATACCTTACCTTGTCTTATCACTGGCCTTAACAGACTGACTTACTAAGCCATTTCAGATTCATTGGATCAGGAGTCACACAGGGGCAGCAGACTTCATATCCTGAATGTGGTGAACCAGACGGGTTTTTAACAACACTCCAATGGTTTCATACTCACCATTACTAACGCCAGTTGCCTCTTTTGAATTCCTGATTATTAGCTCAGTTTAAATTCCACATCTGTTGTGGTGAGATTTGAACCCGGGTCTCCAGATTAGCAGTCCAGCAACTTAACCACTGCACCACCATCTTACCCCATCCCAGGCGATTCTCTGCCAATGGCTGGGTCAATGAGCATGGAACCAGGTAACGAGCTCTCACCCAACTGGATGATGGAGAAGGAGGATAAAGCCATGGGCACATCACTAAGAATAGGGCAGGATAGTTTACTGTTGTCATGGTTACACCGAGTGCCATTACTGGCTTTGATAATCTTATAATGACACCAAATGAAGCCACATAACCCATCAGGTCCATGTCAACTCTCAGCAGAGTAATCCCTTCAAACCTGTTTATTTCCATCCACTCCTGCAACTTATTGACTCTCTCCCTCTACCCGTTGGCTCTCCTTTGATTAGTTTTACAATGTACCTGCATGAATTTACAAAGGACAGTTAGCCTAGCATCATGTCTTTGGGATGTGGGAGGAAACCGGAGCTACACGATCACTGGGAGAACGTGCAAACTTCACACACACAGCACCCGAGGTCAGGATTGAACCGGGGTCTCTGGCGTTGTGAGACAGCTGCACCATCTGATGTGCCACCATGTCAGCCCAGGAGACAGATCGAAACTGTGGGCGGAAAGGTGGGTGGAAGCCTTCAAATGTGAAGTTTGGAAAGATGGGCAAAAATGTGCACAGGGCTCCAAGCCAGAGAGTTCCTTACACTTACGCCAGCAAAAATGTTGCTGCGAATTCCTCCCCTATTTCACATCCATCGGCATAAAAATAACAGGAACATACAAGCAGGCCATTCAGCCCTTTGATCCTGTTCTATCATTCAGTTACATCACGGTTGGTCTAGACCTCAGCTCCACATTCCTCAGTTACATCAGCTAACAAAAACAATGGCTGCCAAAGCTGGCAACAGCAATGATTTTGTTCAGGCTTGGTTTATAAGCAGAGGCAAAATTTCCGCTCCTGTTGGTGAGACCAGCACAGAAATCAGCACAACATAAAGTCTGATGGAGGCCTGGGCTGCAAGATCTTTGCCAGTTGGTGTCTTCATCAGCCCATCTCCTTACAGGAGCTGCTGGCAAGACCAGCATTTTATTCTCCATCCTTCATTCTTCTGAAGCAATTGCCCCCCTAAGAGTCTCATCCCGAAACGTTGGCTATCCATTTCCCTCCATAGGTGCTGCCTGATCTGCCGAGGTCCTCCAGCACTGTGTGATAATGCTCCTCAAGCCTGCCATGGAACAGCATCTCATCTTCTGACTGGCACGTTACGGCCCTTGGGACCCAACACTGGTGATCTGAAACTGTTGAACTCAGCCTTTCCAGTTTATATCAGAACTGGCCTGACCTGATGAAAGGTTATCAACCTGAAATGTTAACTCCTTATTTCTCTCTACAGAAATACAGTGTTTCCAGCATTTTCTGCTTCTATCACTAAAATAAGTTCTCTGGTCATTATCCCATTGCTGTTTATGTGAACCCACTGTGTAAAAACTGGCTGCCTCACTTCCAGTATCACAGGGGTGACAACACTTCCAAAGCACTTCATTCCTTTAGGACATCCTTAAAGGGACTCTTGATCTCCTAATCTACCTCGTCGTGGCCCTTGCATTTTGTTTGTCTACCAGCTCTGCACTCTCTCTGTAACTGCAACACCATATTCTGCATTTTGTTTTCTTCTTATTATCTCGAAGTACTTATGTATGGAATGGTCGGTCTGGATGGCACGCAAGCAAAGCGTTTCACTGTCTCTCGGTACATGTGACAATAATAAACAAATACCAATACCAGAGCAATGGAAAAAGCACCATATAAGTATAGCACTTTAGTCTGCTTAGGGACTAGAAAATGCAACTTAAGACTCAGCCACATTTCTATACTAATGAAATATCAAACAGCCCGGCCTGGTTAAAGTTAGTTAGCAGGTTTCCTTGACTGAAGGACATTAGCAAATCAGTTGTTTCTTTAGCAACCAGCTGATGGCACTGTGGTTGCTTTTACTGCTTTAAGATTTTAATTTCTAGATCCTTATGAACCGGCTTTAAGTATGTGCTGTGCATGCATTACTACAGCTTCTTTGTGTGTCAGATTTTCATTTTATTGGGCTTTATTTTCATTATTGGTTTTACATCGGTAGTATAACTGATGACCAATGAGGCAGACGTATTGTTACTGATAATTCTGGTTTTCCAGCATGGTCAATCATGGGCTGATTTCAATCAAGATTAATATGTGGGTTCAATGGGTTCTCATTGTGAACCAGTCCCATGATACTTTGCATTCCCACTTTTCAAACTTACCCACCCAGTTCTAGACTTTAATGATTTTACCTCACAATGAGGTAGATTAGGAGATCATGAGTCACTTTAAGGATGTCCTAAAGGAATGAAGTGCTTTGGAATTGTCTCTCTTGTAAGTCTCAGTAGCAGCGTGACTTTAACCCGGGCCTCACTTGAACATAAGAAAATAGGAGCAGCAGTAGGCCACTCGGCCCCTCAAACCTGTCCTGCCATTCAATATGATCATTGCTGATCTGCCCCAGGCCTCATCTCTTTGTGCCAGTTCCCCACAGCCCTCAATTCCCTGATCTGTCAAAAATGTATTCTACCTCCTCCCTAATTACCCCCCGTGATCCAGCCTTCACCACCCTCCAAGGTAGAGAATTCCAGAGAGTCATCGCCCCCTGCTAGAGATTTAATATTTGCGCTTGGACTTACTCCAGAACAGAGCATCGCAACCAGAGGAAGGCAGAGGAAACTAGCTGGTGTTGGGCTTCCTCTGTCCACAACTGTGCTTCTCAATGAGTCAGTAGTAAAGAGCATCAAAGCCAACTAAATTATTGGGCTATTCAGGTGAATGGAATGCAGGTAGGGTGGAGGGTGAGGACAGAAGTGGTGGAGGGGAAGGTGGCTGGGCTGTAAATTCTTTAGGAATTAGATCAGCCAAAACATACCTGGTAACAGGTGTAGGTTCCAATTGATGTGTCTTACTTCATTCAGTGAAAAAGTCACAAAATCTTATTGATCACAATGACTCAGCCTTCCAATTGCACAAACGTTTGATCAGCACTTGGTACCAATGCAAACTAACAGAAGAATTTTGGATTTGTAATGGACACATTGAAGCTCTAGGTACTCAAAATATTCAAACTCTGCCCTAAAGATGCAGTTGTGGAGTATTTTTACACCAATGCTCAGTGCAAGGTCTTTTGGTGAAACCTCAAGCAGTCTTTAAAGAGCTTGTGACTTGTACCTCAGGGAAGCAATGCCTCATGGTACCAAAGAGCTCATCTTCCCCAAGCTCTTTTATACATCACATCCAAGCATAAAATCAACAACCACTCAGAGCATCGCACACCAACTGACTTGTTCAACTTCAATCATCATTCGTTACATTCTCTTACCTGCCAACTCTTGAGGCAGTTTATCTTGAATGGGATTCTATCATCTCAGTGCTCATATCTTTGGGTTGCTTGTATCTAAGACTTTGTCCACTCTTGTCCCAGCCTCGACCTTGATAAACCATCACCCCGTCACGCAGAACTGACACACTGCTCTGTCAGCTCAAATTCCTATCCCTTGGCAATAAGCAGTAATTATCTGTTCACCATTTTACACAGGGCTTAACCATTTCCCAGCATCCCCTTCATAACACAAATGTTGTTTTTTATGACCTGTCCGGTTGCAATATGATATTGCTTAATATTAATTTTAACCTTGGGTATAACTGGTGGGTTGGGCATTAGTACTACAAGATGGACCATTGTATACAGTGTTACTATACCTGCTCTGACAACAGAAAAACCCTCAGTGACAACTAAGACCACGCCAACTATAACCACATACCGTCCCCCAACCGCTCCTCCCCCCCCCACCCTTCCCCAACCCCACCACACCGGAATTGACACAGTGCCCAGAATAACTCTGAGCCCAGAGAACAGAGCGGGGGAGCGACTGTATGACAACATAAAACATGAAAATTGTACCAGTGTTTTTAAATCTAACAACGTTGCAGAGAACGTGACAGCATTAAGTTGTATGAAATATTAACCGAGGATATCATTACTAAGGCAGTTAATGCCCTGGGTGCAGCTAGATTCAGAGGATGTGCTGCATTCCACCACAGGCTAAGGAGAGGTTTGACTGATGATATTCTGACCAGGTAAACACAGGAGCATCCTTTGCAAATCATAAATGCAAAATGATGAAAGGAGGTGGACAGAAAGAGGAAATCAAGCCAACTGGACTGGAGTATGGTGATAGAACATAGAACAGTGCAGCACAGAACAGGCCCTTCGGCCCACAATGTTGTGCCAACATAGCTAATCCCTCCAACCTACGGAATGCCCATATCCCTCCATTTTCCTCTCATTCATTTGCCCATCCAAGCCCCTCTTAAAAGCCCCCAGTGATTTGCCTCCACCACCCTATCAGGCAACGCATTCCAGGCATCCACCACTGAGTAAAAAAACCCACCCCCTCTCACCTTAAATGCATGCCCTCTGGTAATGGATCGCTCAATAATGGGGAAAATGTGATGATGTGATGTACAAAAGGGCTTGTGACGTACCTCAGAGAAACAGTCCCTCCTGGTAGCAGAGAGCTGGTCTTCCTACCTGTGTATATTAAAGATTGCTGGGGGGGTTTGACTAAAAGACCTTGCATTGAGTGTTGCTGTAAAATGCAATCTGGGAATTTGTGTTTTCTTATGATATTCAATGACTGCCTGTCAGGAATAGGATTTATTTCCAAGGCACTGCCGTGCACTGAGCTGCAGGTCCCAGGTGTCCCTGGTGAGAGGGCTCATCATGTCCACTGGCTCTCTGGAGGCCCTCTAGGAACCGGTGGGCACCTCAGGGGCTGTGGGGCATTCAGACAAGGATGGCCATGTGTTAATTTGATTTTTGTAAATATTCTGCTGGAAATGATGTAAATATTGTACATATATAAATAAAACTTCTTTTTTTTAAGAAAAGGCCTTCAGAGGGCAAACTTGGCCTAAGACAACAGAGATAAAAAATGGGCACCCCAAATGACGGATATGTCATCGTTCACATTCCTAGCCTATTGCATGTAATAACCTTCCAAAGCAGATTAACCCGCTGCTCTTTCTGAAGTGTTTGTGCCCGTGCTGTTTGCAAAATGACGGCCACGTTTTCGTGTTTTCATTACATCACCTCAACACCATAGATCTCAGAGCAGGATAAAATGTCAGCACAACATCATGGGCCAAAGGACCTGTACTGTGTTATAATGTTCTATCACTGTTCATTTCACATGCAGGAGGGGGTCCAAGCTACATCAGGAGTTACTTTCTTGTGGGTCTCCCTCTGCGACTGGACAGTGCCATTCCAAATACAATAATGTGTTCAATGTCAGAATATCTGTCCACACAGGGTCCTACTGCCCTAGAGTTACCACACCCATCAAAACGGGTAATTTAGAATTCATTCATCCTTTGCGATTTACATACCTCTGACTGGCGTATCAGGGTATACAAACACAAGAATTCTTCAGCTTCCCTTGATAAAGGGTTACCTTTTACAAGGTTGTTATCAGCAGCAGTTCCATCAACCTTCAGGCAATGAATTAACTGCAGGCAATTGGTGCAGTCGCTGAGGCTCCTGCTGGACTCTCCGGCTGCTGATAAATCTGCTTCAAGATGCCATTGCTACTTGTCAAAATACCATAACATCCTCAGGGATGATGAATGCAAGTCTGTCATTAGTGCTACCTCTCTGCCTATTTCTCAACTTCACTTTGTTGCAAATTACCTCAAATTCTTGAGGGATTTTTCATCAGATCATCACCACCACTGACAATGGCCACTTCAGGCATCTGTTAGTACTTTGGACATTGACGAGGACAATGGGCTCTGAAGTCCGACTGTAGTCCGGGGCTACATAGGCTAGATAGGAATAGTTTTAGTTAAGCTCATGGAGCAGACTCGATGGGCCGAATGGCCTACTTCTGCTCCTTTGTCTTGTGATCTTGTGAACACAAATGGATTAGATGCTTTAGATTTCATTTGCTTTTTCTTAGAACCCTAATGTGTTCAAACTAATCAGCATTAGGAACCAAAAGCTGGGAACCCTTAACTGACATTCAGTGTTGCAAAAAACTAGAATCTATTATTAAGAATGTTGAAACAAAGTTGTTAGAAAATCACAGCACTACTAGGCAGCTAAATTGGTTGGAGCTGTTTTCTTTGGTGCTTAACAAGAATGAGAGGTGATCTGTTATAACATACAAGAGACTTATAGGGTAGATGTTGTGATGTTTCTACTGGTGGGAGTCTTGAATGAGGAAACATGGTTACAAGAGGGTGACCATTTAAAACTGAGGTGCGTAGGAATTTCTCACAGAAGATTGTGAATCTCTGGAATTCTCTGACCAGAGGGGTGGTGGAGGCCAGATCACTCATCTACCTCCTTTTTAAATGCCTCCAATTTTTGAAAGTTGGGGAAATGAGGTCTATGGAGAACTGGCACAGAGAGTTGAGGCCCAGGGCGGATCACCTATGATCATATTGAACAGTGGGACAGGCTTGAGGGATCAGCTGGCCTACTCTTGCTCTTATTTTCTTGTGTTCTTGTGAGCTGGGCACAAAGATAGCAACTAATTCATCCATTCCATTAGTGGAGACCAACTAAGTCAGCAGGTTGGAGTCAGCCCATGGTTCAGTTGGGGAACACACAGATTTCCAAGTCAGAAAAACTACAGAGGCGTTAGCACATAATCTGCAGTGACAATTACACATAGCACTGAGGAAACACTCCTCTGTTGGAGGTGATGTCTTTCAGAGGAAGTGTTAAGTAAAAGGTCACCAGGTATAATTCAGAGCAAAGAATGGGAGTTTTCCCTGGTATCTTGGCAAATGTTATTGGTTAATCAGTATCACCAAAAGAAAGTGGATTATCTGCTCGTCGCTCATCTCCTTGTGGGATCTTTCTGAGCAACCAGAGCAGCCAATTGGTGCAAAGTTCCTGCAATGTCCATACTTCAAAAGTAGCTGATCGGCTGCAAAGACAGTTAGGCCATTTTAGGGTCAAGTGAATCACTCTCGAGGTACCTGAAATAATCCGAGTCTAAAAACAAAGTGAAGCTGCATTAGCTGACTGATTTTTGGTCGCAATTTAGATTGCTATTTTATATGCTTAAATTTTGCTCTGTTCCTATGGGTCCAACAGCAAGACTAAACCGCTTTCATAGAATCAGCTGCGGTTCTCCTCACTGCCTTTAATTGACTCCTCCAGCTCAGACACTTACTTGCAGAACCCACCTCCAACGTGGGAACGATGCTCCTGAACGAACAATACATGGCAGTGTAATATGTCCGTCAATTTATCTTTTCCTTGTAATGTAATAAATAAATCTGACAGAACATACCCATCGATAATCATCTGTCAATCATGAGTCTATATGATAGCAATATTACACTTTGGGAGCTAATTATGTGGCATGGCTTCCTTTTAGAATGAACATAATTAAAGCAATTCATTGTGTGTCTTTCTTATGCGATCCAAGGTCAGGATTGGACTTGGGTCCCTACAACTGTAAGGCAGCAGTGCTAACCACTGCACTATCATCCTGTGGTTTATGTGGATATTCTGCCATTCTGCTAATGTTAAATGTACAACACAAGCCTTCTGCTGTTTTGGGCAATAAACATTGCCCAAATCCCACAAAGTAAGAGAAACAGAAGCATATCATCTAAGAGCTAAAATGGTGCGAGGAATGCAAGGCCCAATTAAATCCAAATCTGTTCCTACTACATGCCAATTTATTTATGTAATTGTTGGGTGCAGCCAATCCTAAGCAGTGATTCATTGGCTCTCCCAGGAACCCAACTTTATAAGTGGCCAGCTCCCGTTAAAGCCAGCCTGTACCCACTAGTGCCAGTAATAATAAACACACACTTGTTATGAAATACGTACAACTTACATATTGCAGATATTTAATAAAATATTTAGCTTCATAGCAACATTGTTAAACACTGCACCTTTTGAGGAAGCAATAGATGACCAGCATCCTGGTGGAAAAGGCAGGTTTTAAGGAATGTCTTGGAGGAAAGAAAGGTAGAAATGTGGGAGTTCCCAAAGCAGAGGCCCTTGGCTAATGCAAGCAGGGCTGCCAGTAGTACAACAATTAATTTCAATGACGATGAAGAAACAAGGAGATGCAGACAGGAGGCAAGAGAGAAGGTTGATGTGGGGAAAATCAGAAGTTCTTGTAACATAAGAGGAGACCATTTGACCTCCCAGTGGAACACTCTCAATAGTTCCTCTCTCCTCGTTTGCTTGAGCAGTACAACCTATTCTCTCCTGCACATTGCCCATCATCTCCCTTCTGATTATATTTCTCATTAAGC
Organism: Pristis pectinata; assembly: GCF_009764475.1. Taxonomy (NCBI): domain Eukaryota; kingdom Metazoa; phylum Chordata; class Chondrichthyes; order Rhinopristiformes; family Pristidae; genus Pristis; species Pristis pectinata. The sequence goes on from NC_067417.1 coordinate 41,380,639, forward strand.
GATAAGGCACAGTGGCTAATTTACCTCCTCGTGCTGGAAGCTGGAGCAGCCAGTAGTAACGGCATACCTTGGGACCGGATTGAAGCAGGTTGGGTTTCATCCAGCTGTGCCACTGTACTGCTTTGTTGCTTATACAAATTTTAAGAGGTTTGACAAAGACCCAGCAAAAAAGTTTTTTTTCAACAAGATGGAAAGGTCATGGAATTGAAAAGTGACGATGAGCACAGATAAACATTGGTAAAAGGCAGAGAGCTGTGGTAACTGAATAAAAATTAAATAAAATGCTGGAAATCTGAAATAAAAATTAAATACTGAAAACACTCAGCAGGTCAGTCAGCATCTGTGGAGAGAGAAACAGAGTTAATGTTCCAGGTTGAAGATCTTTCACCTGAACTGGGAAGGTGAAGAAACAAGTCAGTTTAAAGTTGCAGAGGTGGGTGAGGGATATCCTGAGGTTGCCATGGTGATAAGCTGTCGCGGAAGCCTTTAGTTAATAAAGAGTTGTGGTAAATGGTCCTTTTACAGACAGTGGTGTTTCCTGTTGTGAAATTAGACAGGGTGCTCAGTCACACTTTTTGGTTTTACCAAAGTGGCTCAGATGCAGATGACACAGTGGCTGTCACAGAACAAGGGTGAGCATCATGATGGCAACCAAGGTACCAGACACTGTTGTAGGCAGGAGCTCAGATGGGGTTGAGGAGGCTTACAGGAGTGAGATAGATCAGCTGGTTGAGTGGTGTTGCAACAACAACCTCACACTCAACGTCAGCAAGACCAAGGAATTGATCGTGGACTTCAGGAAGGGGAAGTCAGGAAGAACACACACCAGTCTTCATTGAGGGGTCAGCGGTGGAAAGGGTGAGCAGCTTCAAGTTCCTAGATGTCAACAACTCAGAGGGTTTATCTTGAGCCCAACACGTTGATGCAATCATGAAGAAGGCGTGCCAGCAGCTCTACTTCGTTAGGAGTTTGAGGAGATTTGGTATGTTACCAAAGGCTTCTTGCAAATTTCTATAGGTGGAGAGTATTCCGACTGTTTGCATCACTGCCTGGTATGGAGGCTCCAATGCACAGGATCGAAGGAGGTTGCAGAGGGCTGTAGACTCAGCCAGCTCCATCACGGGCACAACCCTCCCCACCATCAAGGACATCTTCAGGTGACGGTACCTCAAGGCGGCAGCATCTATCATTAATGACCCTCATCACTTCGGACATGCCCTCTTCACATTACTACCATCAGGGAGGAGGTGCAGGAGCCTGAAGACCCACACTCAACATTTCAGGAACAGCTTCTTCCCCTCCGCCATCAGATTTCTGAACGATCCATGAACACTACCTCATTATTCCTCTTTTACATTATTTATTTTTGTCTTGCACTGTACTGTTATCACAAAACAACAAATTTCATAACATGTCAGTGATAATAAAGCAGATTCTGATTTACAATGTGTTGTGTGTGGTCACAGATCAGCAGAAGGAATGAAACCTTTCCTATTGCAGCACAGAGAGTCGATGCAAGGTGCCCCACCAAAGTAACATGCTTGCAGTCAAAGGAAGCTAAACCATGGGGGAAAAACACATGATCTTAATGGAGCTCTGCGTTTGTTCCACATGGCATTCTCTGGCCAATGAGAATGGAATATAGTCAACTCTCTGAATAGAATATATCAATGACTTCCACGATGCCACAAAGGATTGGAAAATTGCAAAATATTGCTAATATATCAACCCTGGAAGAAACCAGATGGGTAGAGACTTAGGATCACATTGATACCTAAAAGCAATGCAGTTCCTGTCTGGCTGAAGTTGCTTGTGTGACGCCAGCAACAGCAGCCCTCAGCAAGGGTACCCTTACTGAACCAGGCCCTTCTTTCACACTGTTACTCACTGCGGTTGGAGAATTACCCTTTATAAACCTTGGATGGCCATACTCGCTTTGGTTCTCCACAATGTAGAGGTGCACAGGGACACTGCTGATGGTCATGAAGCTGTGATAACCCATTTGGGAATCCTGACGGATTTGGCACCTGGCTCACTGGGTGATGTTTGGCTCTGTTCCCATGCTCCCTCTAAACCGACTGAGCCCTGGTTCATGCACTCTATTTTGACAGAGCATTCACTGGAAAATTTATTACAGTACTGCAACATCTTAAAAAAAGTGAATTCAAAGTGTGTTGCAGTATAATAACATCCAATTGTCCAGAAAACCTGCTAGTCCACCAAAGTCCTGAACATGCTGGATTAGCTGAGTTTTGCTGTACATCCTTCCTCTGCCTAATCCAGGATCAATGTACCACCCTAACTGAAACCAGGTAACAACATGGATCAAGGCTCCTTTGCGAACTGGTACATTTCACATTGACCACTGCTTTTGCTCACCAAGTCAGAGGAGGTTTCACTGATGGACCGCTGAGAGCACAGAGGGAAAAAAAAACAAGTGGCTTCTCCAAGGCAGACAGGGTGACAATATCTTGGCCAAAGATGTAGGTTTAAAAAAAAGTGTCTGCTGGAGGACAAAAGGGAGGGGAAGAGGGAGCGAACTCAGGATTTCCAGAATCCGACAACGGAGCAAAGCACAGGGGGCTGACAGTACAGGAACAGTGGGAGGAGGGATTTGGCTGCCGGACTGGTCATGTTGCAGAGAGGAGACACGAGGCTGCGGGAGAAGGTCCAGCCAGAGTTGGCCAATGGGAGAGTCGGATGGGCAAGGCTACGATCGAGGTAATAGAGTCTAGATTGAGCTTAATTCTCGTCTGGCATCAGATTTTAATGGCTGGCTGGGAGAGCGCAGAAACAATTAGCTTAAAGGTAAAAGCTCGCAGAGGTTGAACATTACAATGGTGCAAGTAGCCAGTCTGTGCAAATGGGGAAGCTAAGTGTAAATAACAGTTCAGCACCAAACAGGATATAGTGGCCGTGGAGAGTCTGCTTTAGCTTGTGACTGGGGAAGGGGAAGAAATTGATGGTAAGTGTACAGGGTTTGAAGCAGAAACTACAGCCTTCTCAATCTTCAACTGGACAAAGACCAAATGTTAAACAATTCTCAAGCAGTGAAAGGGGTCAAGATGGGGTTGGAGGAGGAGTCTGGTATCAAGAGCAACATATGGAAGTCCAGGCGTGCCTGCAAATGATGTTGTCAAGGAGCTGAGGCCGCCAAGCTAGAACATATTTCAGAAATCAATTCACTCAAACGTTCTATGCATCACCACAGCTGACTTCACTGGGTTCACAGGTATTTGTGAACGTGTGCTGCTAACAAAGCTGCCATTCAATAAAACTGGTTTAACTAGGATGACTCAACTTGAATAATTAAGTTGCTTAGTCACAAGTTTGAAACTCGAGTTAGAATCAAGAAATCCATCATTCTGGGAGTATTGTAGAGGCTAATTTGTTTACAAGATGCAGCAGAATGACATTTGGAAATTACCTAGAAAACCAATGGGGGAATGTCAACATTTTATTTAAATTGGCTTCTAACAGAAAATCCTTATTATGGAGACATTTGAGATTACATGTGTATGGGGGAGGGGGCAGGGTGAAAGAGCAAATCTTTGCCAATGTAGATCAGATTGGACTAGATAAGGTGCTGTAATTTTCCTACTCATCAATGATGACTTGATTAAAAAATCCGTCAGTCCTACTGCTTTGGGACAGTCACAGGACATCATTTGTGCATTTTACATCAGCAAAAGCATTTCCCGAGCTTGCATTTCCTGTGTATTCCAGAGGTTAAGTCACATGGCTGTTCTTGCTGGCTGGTAAATGTACATACATGTAAACTTCACAAGCAGAGTGAATGATGGGGTAAAGCCACGAGAGGTGAGCAATAAAGTATCTGTATGCAGTTTTATTATTGGGAATTGCTGAGTTTTTACTGAACTCAGATTACAGGTGATGAGAAATCCTTTTGAGTCAAAAGATTGCTCCAGATTCCAGCATCCACAGAATCTCGCATCTCCATATCAGCAAGTTGCTCCCTTATCTGACCTTTCAATTCATGCCTTGCCTGAAATAGTTGTGTCTGTGGACATTCTCCATTGATCAGAGTGTTGGAGTTTGTATCCTTATGGTTTTCTAATGCACATTTCAACAGCAGCCACACTGCTTTGGGCACAAGTCTGACTCAATTCATAGGTAGCAGTGCTTTTTTTGTTTAATCTGAACACAAACCATAAGGAAGAGATATGATGTAGAGGCAGGCCCTGCAGCCCACTGGGTCTGTGCTAACCAAACATCCATTTTTACATGATGCCACCCTAACCCATTTTAATCTCCCCAGCTTTCCATTAACTCTTAACCACCTCCCCTGATTCCACCATTCACCTATAAATTGAGCAGCAATCGATAGAGGACAATTAACTTACCAACCCACAGGTCTTTGAGGTGGGAAACAAGAGCACCTGGGGAAACCCACGCAATCACAGGGAGAGCGTGCAAACTCCACATGGACAGCACCAGAGGTTAGTATCGAACCTGGATCACTGGAGGCAGCAGATCCATTGGCTGCACCACCAGGGGGGGGGGGGGGGGGCGGTGGCCAGTGGTTGATGGGAACATGGGACAAACACTTGAGCTGCAACCACTTGAAAGGCAGGTAGCAACATCAATACTCATGTAAGAACAAATGTGCATAGTGTAGCGGTTAGCGTAACACTTTACAGTGCCAGCGACCCAGGTTCAATTCCGGCCACTGTCTGTAAGGAATTTGTATGTTCTCCCAGTGTCTGTGTGGGTTTCCTCCCACATTCCAAAGACGTACGGGTTAGGAAGTTGTGGGCGTGCTATGTTGGTGCCAGAAGCATGGTGACATTTGCAGGCTGCCCCCAGAACACTACGCAAAAGATGCATTTCACTGTTTCGATGTACATGTGACTAATAGAAATATCTTATCTAAGTGTGAGCGAGAATGTGTCAAAGAGCAAAAGTGTGAGTGTAGTTGTATGAGTGAGCACGTCTGGCAGTTTGTGACACCATCTGCTCATCACAACTGACGGTGGTCCATGAGGGAGATCACAAGCAGAAAACACCGAGGAGCAAGCCCACCGTAATCTGACCTGTCAAGGAAGCCAAAAAGAGGAAAACCAGCCTGCTGCAAACCTTAAACCCAATTTTTCCAAAAGCAAGTTTCGAACAGCAGAATGCAGATACTGCCAAAACTAGCCAAAGTGAAAAGCAATTGCCTTGTTTGAAAGCAGATGGTATGGAACCTTAACTTCCCGGTGGCATGCTTAAAATCAAACATCAGCTGGAATGGTTCTCTTTCCACTACAGGGCCCACAGGTTTATTGATTTTTTAAAAAAAAAAATCAAATGGTCCATCAGCCAAATCACCTATTCTTGAAACCCAACCAGCACAATTCACATTAGAGTAACAACCTGCCTCATTTGGCAATACTTCTGCATCTGTGGCAGAGAATTTGGGTTAAAGACCTATTCAAGGTTCTTGAACACAATCTGGACTAAAATAAAAGCAGGAAATGCTTAGGAAAAATCTATACGGTCAGATGCATCTGTGGAGAGAAAAACAGTTAACGTTTCATGTCAATGATCTGAGCTGGAAGAGAGAAAACGTTTGCATTTTAAGTTGCAGATGCTAGAAATCAAATAAAAACAATGCTGGAAACACTCAGCAAGTCAGGCAGTATCTGTGGTGAGAGAACAGTTAACATGACAGGTCATGGGATCCTTCAGAACAGAGAAAGATCACAAAAGGTAGCTTTAATTTACAGAAGTAAAGGTTGAAGGGAATTTCTGTGATAGGGTGGGGCCAGGGTTGCCATGGAGTGAGTCACCTGGTCCAGTCATAGGGTAATTATGCTTTTTGTCTGTGTTGTGTGTTGCTAATAGCAGGTGAATGTCTGTAACAGGGTGGAGACCAGGATCGCCAAGGTAGCACAAATGCCATTGGTGCAGTCCAAGACGGGCAGATCAATGCTTGTTAACCATATCCGATCGATGTAGAGTGTAGATTGAGGGAGTTGGAAGGCCAGTAGACAGGGAAAAACACAATGATAAAACTATGAGATGCAGAACACAGCAAACACTAGAAATACTCAACAAATCAAGTAGCTTCTGTGGAGAGAGAGGTTACAGGTAGATGATCTTACATCAGGACTGGCCAGTTCTGACACAAAGGATAGTTAGCTAAAACTGTTGAGTTTAACATTGAATCCTAAAGGCTGTGGTGTGCCCAGATGTTGTTCCTCAAGCTTACAGTGAGTTTGTTGCAACAGTGCAGGTGGTCACAGACCAATACGTCAGGATAAAGATTAAAGTGACAGGGAACTAGAAGCTCAGAATCATCCTTACCTACTAAACATGTTCTTGAAATCAGTTGCCCAATCTGCAGTTGGTCTCTCCAGTGTAGAGAAGATCACATTGTGAGCAACGAACACTTTTCTGTTACAACCTAGTGAATGTTAGCAGAGGCAGAGCTCTTTAGATGAGGTGCTACTCAAGGGGCAACACAGTGGTTCAACAGTTAATACTGCTGCCTCTCATCTCCAGGGACACTGGTTCAATCCTGACCTCTGACACTGTGTGGATTTTGCATCTTCTCCGTGACCACAAGTTTACATCGAGTGCTCCTGTTGCCTGAAAGTATTTGAATTGTCTGCTGTAAATTACCTCTTAATGTAGATTCATGGCAAAAAAAAAATCAAAAGGCAAGTTGATAGGAGTGTGAAAAAGAGAATAAATTGAAGGGTTAAGTAATGGGCTCCTCCCGGGATTGTTCCCCTGGGAGTCAGTATGGATTATTGTAAAGTTCCAAATTCTTGCTTCAGTCACAGTGCATTGCAGAGCAAGATGTTCTTTGGTATCTTGGCCAAGGTCACCAAGTCCCTGCCCCTTCCCAATCACCACCAGCAGAAATGGTCATCATTTGTCACACTGCTGCTCATAGGTCACTCCCATTGCCTCTGCCTCTATAGTGGCAGTGGTTTGAGTGGCTGGGAGAAACACTCCAAAGACCTCCTCAATCAAGACACAGCTGTCCTTGATTCCATCCCACAAAACACACACTGCCACACACCCATTCTTCCCCAGCCCAGCAAGTGGGAAAAGGCCATTCAACAATGGAAGGCCCGTGATGGAATCCTTGCTCAAGAGCTAACATTTGGGAAAAAGGTTCAAAGCCATAAACAGATGATCTCATCTCCTTCATCTGGAATAAGAGCGAGGCTCCTCTCGGATTATTGCAATTAAACCTGACACCTACCTTGATGTGTCAGGTTCAATTGCAGTAATCAGAGGTGCCTCGCTCCTGGCTGCCACAGAGGAAGTCATTGCAAGGACCCTTTACAACCACTTGAAACTTTAAAACTTTATACAGCATGGTAACAGGGCCTTCCGGCCCAACAAACCAGCACCGCCCAATTACATCCATGCTAACCTACTAACCCGTACATCTTTGGAACGTGGGAAGAAACCAGAGCACCTGGAGGAAACCCACGCAGTCATGGAGAGAACATACAAGCTCTTTACAGACAGTGGCGGGAATTGAACCCCGATCGCTGGCGCTGTAATAGCAGTACGCTAACTGCTACGCTACCGGGCCACCCCTTGCCTACACTTGCCCCCACTGGATGAAGAGTTCTTCCCAAAGTCAATGTGGACCATGTCCATCAGCAGGTACAACAGATGTGATCACCTCCCGACAAATTGAGGATAGAAATAGTCAGCAGTCCAAACTACTGTAACTTGTAGCTTCACAAAAGCCTTCAATCAGGAGGGATTATGGAGAATCCTGCTCAAATTTGGCTGCCCTTTGAAATGCCTCCAACTTACATCTATAAGCCACGATCTAAAACAGGTCCACCACAGGCCTGATCCTAGTGCAGACTGGGCTTCAAGTAAGCCTGTCATTGCATCAATCCTCATCTCAATCTTCCTTGCTGCAACAGATCCCCCCTCCACACAGCTACCCTTTGGGGTGGAATTAAATCTACAGTACAAAGAGCAAACTCTTCAACTTTCATTGTTGTTGCTTCCAAAACAACATTACCCCATCCTCAGTCAGCAATGCAGCACACAATTGTGCAGAGATCCTGCTTTGAGTCACTATTGACTCTCCCGCCACACACCATCTCCTGATACTCAAGGGTCAAGACCCTGGTAAAGGTAGAGCACTGTTCTCATCTCATGAGCCACCCCCCATTGAAGGCAGAGGACGGTGACAAAATTCACCACTGCCTCACGTGGCAGCACAGTCTCCGGCTGACCGAGGAAAAAGTGACCAAAGATCAAGACTTCAACCCACCTCCAAACTCATGGGCTAAGTATCAGTGACCTCTGTCCTCCCGTGCAGTGACATGGCCAACACACAATAGACCCCTTGAGTTATCAAATACCAAGTTGTCACTGCAATATCCTCCACATCCACTGGCAGAACAGGTAAACCCATGTCTACATCCTCTCCAGGACCAACATGCCCAGCCTTAAGGGTCTGGCCACAGTCAACCAGGTCGTGTCAGTCCTTGTGCCTGACACTAGACTCCAATACAGCCACCACGTTCCATTGTAGCAAGGGATTTCCAGGAAGAAATGCTTCAAGGATTTCCTCAAATCCTCCGAAAAGAAATGTAACATCCCCAGCCAGCAACTGCTCAAATGAAGGTGCAGTATTATTGGGAAGGCATTAAACATCTCTGCTCCTGTTGAAGAGGTCAAGTGCAAACACCCAATATTCTGTACTGTGCACCCACCTATCCTGACAAGCACCTCCTGCCTCACCAGTAGCAGTGTCTGCAGATTCTGCACAGGACTCCAGCTACTCCAGAACTGGAGTGGACTGCCCAAGCAACAGTCAGTGCATTTCTAAGTGGGTGTCACATGAATGGCAGTACAGTGGCATAGCTAGGACAGCATGGCAGTGGGTCCAATAAGGGGCTTGGCTGCCTGCTTGCAAAGTCAAGATCTGCAGGGTTGGGAAGACTAGATTAATTTAAGGTGCCAATCCAAATGGGTTGAGCACACTGTGCCACACCACTCCGAATTCATAGCCAGTGTGTGCACTAATCTACATGGATGCTTTAGCCTGAGAAAGCAGACCAGATGCAGGGTGACAGGTTAATTGGGCACTGTAAATTCTACCTACTCACTACACACTGGGAACAATGTTTTTTTTTGGGGGGGGGAGGAATTAAAAATCAATTTAGTGTAAATGTGTGGTTGATGGTCAGCACAGACTCAGGTGGGCTGAGGGGCCTGTTTCTGTATTGTATCTGTATGACTGAGCAGATGAATTTAAATCCTCAATTATGCCACTATTACTGGAAAAAATCCTTGGCACTTGGTTTAAGAGCAGCAGTCATCAATACATAAACGTTAACCTTGAAAAGCAGACAAAGTTAACAGACAACTTTGAAAGGTTTAACACTGTTAATGGGATATACGTAGCTCTGCTGTAAACTGTAGAGTTGTTTGCAGTGTGTAGAAAACACTTCACAGCAGTGGTTGCTCAGATGTTACTGAAAGGGAGTGTGAATGTTGACAGCACAATTAGTCTCCATGGAAACATGACCTGGTCTATCACCACCCCCTCCCCACCCCTCAAACATTTTGACAGCTGTCATCTTGTTTACTCAATGACAGCATGATGCTCACTGTGATTCCCAATGGGAATTTCATCACCTTTTCTGGAATGAAAGCACGACTCTGACTCCACAGGTTAAACATATCCAAGGAACCTTTGAGTACAGTTTGAGGAAACATCAGAAGACATTATCTTAAAAAGCAACAGTCACAGCTGGAATCAAGGAAAATAAACCCCGATATTAAACACATCCATGAGCAGGATTCAGAATAATTGAGGAAAATTCATTTATACAAAAACACCTCTTTGGGGACATAAATTGAACAAGAGACCAACAGTTCACATCAGATGTTTCTGCCAGAATGGTGTGTACGAGATTAACACCCACCTCTGTTCCAGTGTCTCTTACCTATCCCCCAAATGGGTGGCGATAATTTCAAAGTCCAAAAGGTGCTCTAAGAGCCGATCGTGCAAGAGAACATGAGCGAGAGTTGGGAGCAGGTGATGGCTTGGGTGAAGCAGACAAACCAATTGGTCAAAATGCCTGCCCGTGTTGTGCCCAACTCCAGGGGCCGTCAATGGAGGGTTCATGGGCCAAGGGAGAACATGCAGTCCACATCAGTCACGTAGCTTGGGAACAGGCCCTTCAGCCCAACAGGTTAGTGCCAAACTTCAACCATCCATTAATACTAATCCTGCATTTTAACATAATTCTCCCTACGTTCATGTACACCCAACCCTCACCCACAAACTTGCGCCAGTGCACCCAGTTCCTCCATCACAAGACTGCACGGAACCCACTTCGGTTTTGCGAGAGCAGCAAGAATCAAAATAGAAAGGAGAAACCAGATCACAAGCAGGATTATGCAAGTTCTTGTTGCAGCATTTGTGCTGCTACTCATTACTGCCTCTACTGTCATTCAGCCATGTGTACTCCAGGATACCCAATCATCCATTCTCTGCAGGGATAGTGTGCCAAAGTCACTGGGTAGAAATGATCTCATCTATACCACCTTTAGTGCCTACATCCCATGTTGTCCAGACACAGTTGCAAATATTTTTCTCCACAACTAGTTCCTGTTTAAGGAATGGAATACTGTTGGACTGGGTCAGGAGTAACTCTGGTAACATTACATTGGACCAAATCAGGCAGGAACACTGGTACTTTAATAGCACGAGCTGCAGAGTTAACTTCACCTGGTCTGCTTTCTCAGGCTAAAGCATCCATGTAGATTAGTGCATACTTTCACAGAATGGTGTGGCAGAGTGCATTTAACCTATTTGGATTGGCACCTTAAATTAATCTAGTCTTCCCGACCCTGCAAATCTTGACTTGGATCCATTACCATCACATTTTTGGTAATGTAGTCTACTACTGCTGCTAAATTTGCAAAGTATAAGAATGTACTGTCCAAGTGCAATAGAGAAAATAGCTGAACAAAGGAAGCAAATTTAACTAGTGGATCCTGCCAATGGCAGTGTACTCATTGAGGTTCTGGAATGGCAGAAAAAACAAGCTCAGATTGAATGGAGGAATGGGTTCAAACAGCCCACTCTTGTTCCCAACAACTAAGGACATGGAGGTTTGTAAATACTGAACTTGGAAATAATATCCCAGGATACAGAAATAACAACACTGGAAATCTGAAATAGAAACAGAAAATGCCAGAAACACTCAGTGGGTCAGGTAGCATCTGTTTTGCTGAAGGTTCCAGACCTGAAGTGTAGCCATTTCTCTTTCCACAAATGTTGCCTGTTGAGTGTTTCCAGCATTACTGTTTTTAAATTGGGAAAAGTGTGCCTAAAGCTTAAGGTGCCATGCCCTAATCCGTGAGGAAGCAAAAGTTCTTGGACCTGTAAGAGGCAAAACAGGTTTATGCAAGAAATTATGGAAAAGGCTGGAAAAATCTGGATGTATCTGAATTGGACTGCAGGAAGCACATGAGCTATAGTTCAAAACTGAAAACAAACTAGAGTTAGAGCAAATGAAATTACTCTCATCCTAATTTGAAAGAATACCTGTAACTAGATTTATGCAGCTTTATCTGGATTAAACCATGTGCATCCTACAGCACAAAGATTTCACTGACCAAGGAAATGACTCATGCAGCTCCAATTACTGCACTCAGTGGTTCTTCAGCATGACATCCAATAAGGAAAGTCCCAATTAGCAGTCATGGACCCAATGTGTTATTCTACACATTGCATCACAAGAACCCACACCTAGTTCCCACCAGATTGTGACATGAAGCTTTCTAGAACATGTGGTATTACACTTAACTTTTCACATATGGGCAATTCATTTCTTTTTAAATGTAACTTTCACCAAATCTTCTCATCTTGTGTGAAATCTGGGAGAAATAGACAAACATTCAATATTCATTTCAATCACACAGAATTATTGCAGCTAATTAGCTTCCTCCAAAGTTGAATAAAATCTCAAAACTGACAGCCACAGACTACAACTTCTAGTTATTACTGTCATTTGAAAAGGCAAGTTTATTAAATAGAAATAAATTGCAATCTGACAACTTAAAAAGTGCTTGGTAGATCAAACATTTTTATGGTTACAAGTTAGCATCCTGGAACAAAATTCTTTATAGATCTCAACTTGGCTCATTTTACAAACTAGAAATTTATTAACAATTAGTCAATCAAAAGCAAATTGATACAGTGCTGCAGATATAAATTTATTAACGTTACACAAGATTCTACTGCCTGGGCAATGCTGTACATGGGGTACGTTCCACTCTGCAAAGTAAACTGTAGTTTCACAGGACCCCAACAGTAGCATTCAAGACTATTTTACAATATCCCTCAGTTATCGAGTTCATAATTGCTTGTCAATAAAAAAAAGTTCAAATTTTCTCAGAACACCAAGCGCAGTAAACATTTCAGTAATGCCCAATTGGACAGAGGTTTAAGACTGCATGTTACATGACATTCTACGTGAGGAACATTATTCCCAAGTTCAGCATTGAGAGAGGAGCTACATAGATAACACAGTTAGTTTAAACTGCCAAGTTTAACTTTTCCTTCAATTAGTGTTTCATATTTAGGTGCATCAGTGCTGGTGATCAAACTATAGCTTAACAGTCCAGCAAACAATTAACAGACAATGGGCCACCAAAACCGACAACTTTTTTGCAAAGGATATTAACTGATAGATCCGGGCTCTGGTTCAAGTTAGGAAAAAAAACAAAAATCGTACCACTGATTCTAAGAATTAACGTGAATTTAATTTCTAAACTAAAACAAAAATCACTGCATAAAGTTATGCAAGATAAACTGATGTATCAGCAGAGTACAAAAATAATGCCGTACATTCTTCAAATCCCTGGACTAAGAACTCCTACTGCATTTTGATCAACAAGCAGCTCCCAGCAATTGTAGTGACTAACCAATTGTGTTGATTCACTTGCTCGGGAGGCTTGAAACAGCAACATCATCTGATTCTCGAATTTGTTTAAAGAACTCCAACCTTATTAGAATGCCATAACAGGAGAAATTACAAATGTATTGCTTGGGAAGAGTCTGGACAAAAACTACTTTCAAAATATACAGACCTTTATTTACAATTACATTTCACCTTATATAGATTCTCTTCAGCATTCACAATGAGTCAATATTTTGCGGTAAAACAGTAGAAATGAAAATTTCTTCATCTGCATAGTTAAGCCAGCATACAGTCCCATAAAGTAGTGGAACTAGTCCATCCAAGGTTACATTTGTACTATGTAATCAGTATCCAAAACATAGGATCTAGTGTTAAGAGGAACAAACTGTAAAGTACAATTTTGGGGGTTGGGCTGTACAAAAAAAATTCACCACTAAAATGCTAAATCTCTCTCATGCAAGATAGCAACAGACTTAAGGGCAAACAATGCCTTCAGCACCCATAAGCCACATTTGTAGTTAGTTGAAACATCTTCCCACCAACTTTCACTGCAATACCTTCCAGATATGAACTTCCAATTATGCATGCTGCTCTGTGGACCTACTAATAAACCTATTTTATAATAGTGCAAAACAAACCTCTTGCTTATAGATAAGGTGATTCAAAATTACAATGGAAGTTCTCCAGAGTTTCACTGCATTTTTGTTTGAAGTTTTACAACAGGGGAAATGCACAATTTATTCAATGCCTGAAAAAGGTGGAGGCAGGGCAAGTTCTTTACAGCCTAAGTTTTTTTATTAAATACTGGTGAATATAAAGCAGCTACTCCCAGAAAGCCACAAGTATCTGAGATTTAAAGAGAATTAAATGCACAGTACTTAGGTATCTGTACTCCAAGTGATGGTGGGATCTATTCAGTAACTTGAATAAAAAGTACTGGAAAACCTCAACTTATGGGTTTACAGAACAGGAACCAAATGTGGAATAATATACAACTGTAAAAACCCTAACTAAACCCAGAGGAAATTTTTTTTGTGCAGACAAGGTTTGATTTGTGAAAATTATAGACACATTTCTAGATAAATTAGGCGATAGAACAAGTTATAACTTTAGAATGTGGGTCTTGCTTTCCCTCAAATCTGTTAACATGGGAATTAACACTAAGTAAAACATGATAATTAATTTGTGCAGGTTGATTTTTCCCTTTTTCAGTATGCTTACTAACCATAAACTGCTTAAAATTCAAAGCCCAAACGTTAGTGTTAATACTTCCTACAATACACAAATGCTTTGACAAAATTTATAGATAAAGGTCCAAAAATATATTTAACAATTAATAAATATTGATCAACAGGCAATACAGCTCTCTGAGATCAGGCACTTTTGTTAGAAGAAATTGGGGTATAATATTCGGACAAATCAGAAAGCAGTGAAGGTTTAGCCTTTTCCAGATGTGGAGGGAATCCTACATGCAGCTGAAGACTCAGGTCTGGCCATTTGTAGGAATGCATTGGATATAGATTCTCAAGAGTCCGGCTGATTGACGAGGCATTAATTGTGCAGATCTGAAGATTAATTGTAGACATCAGTGACTCTTCGCGAAGTTTTCCTCAGGAATTACAGTTTTAAATGGGTAGTCCCACAGCCTACTAGTAATTCCAAATCCTGAATGGGAAAGGATAAATAAGTGAACAGATTAGATGCCGCATTACACTTGAGAAATTAACCCATGAAGAATGACATCAAATCTCATGGAATGGAAGGTTTGAGACTAAATTTAATGATTTATTAACCTTAATTGATTTATTCCCCAATTTGGCTAATTCAGTTGGAATATCTCTTGCTTTGACTGTAGACTAAAGCAGAAGATTCACACCTTTGAGCGTAGGCCAGTGATCAACCCCTGATCTTCATCCATCCCTGCCCAACAAATCAAACATTCATTGCTCAAGCTGAGATGTAGAATGGCCTCTAGATGGAGTGGAAATCAGACAGGTCTCAGCATCATGGAAACGCTCGACAGATTACACTAGCAGCAAAAGGAACAAACAGGATAACTTTTAAAGAGCTGCACAAGATCATATCCATTATGCTGCACCTCTTCACAAAAGTTGCTCCACTCAAAGTATTTATTCCAAGTTTATAGGACTTTTTGCTAGGCAAAGGGGCTATTATAATAGTTTTAGCATTTTGTGCACACCCCACCCCCCCCCCCCCCCCCACCTCTCTCACTTTAAATTTAAAACAGCAAAACAGCAATGATTCTACTACATTGCTCGTTTCAGAGCATGGAAGGTCACATCAACACATCTTACAGCACATAGATCAGCACCTACACCGATAAAAACCCTCAACATGCATTTCTAAAATTGCCAGAAGAGATGGACAAATCATTTCAACAATATCAAATTTAGAAATAGTGGTAATTTAGGAAGATGGTTGGCTGTAATGATAACTTTTCAACTGCAACACAAGTTCAAGGAAATCACTGAGTTTTGCTCCAGATTCAGAGCAGGACATCTCCCTGGACCTATACTCACTCTGCATTATAGTATTGAAGGTCAATGAACAGTTCAAGTACAAGCAAACTTAAAAACTCCAAGACCTGGGACTCAACACCTCCCTTTGTAACTGGATCCTTGACTTCCTGACCAACAGACCACAATCAAGGATAGGTAGCAATATCTCTGATACAATTATTCTCAACACTGGTGCCCCACAAGGCTCTGTCCTCAGCTCTCTACTCCCTATATACTCATGACTGCGTGACCAGATTCTGCTCTAACTCCATCTACAAGTTTGCAGGATACCACTGTAGTGGGCCGTATCTCAAATAACAATGAGTCAGAGTACAGGAATGAACTAGGGAGTTAGTAACATGGTGTCATGACAACAGCCTTTCCCTCAATGTCAGAAGAGCTGGTCATTGACTTCGGGGGGGGGGGGGGGTGGGGGGGGTGGTTGGTGCACATACTTGTCCACATCAATGGTGCTGGAGGTCGAGAGGGTTGAAAGCTTCAAGTTCTTAGGAGTGAACATCACCAACAGCCTGTCCTGGTCTAACTACATAGATGCCACGGCCAAGAAAGCTCACCAGCACCTCCATTTCCTCAGGAGCTAAGGAAATTTGGTATGTCCCCTTTGACTCTCACCAATTTTTAATCGATGCACCGTAGAAAGCATCCTATCTGGATGCACCACAGCTTGGTACGGCAACTGCTCTGCCCATGACTGCAAGAAACTGCAGAAAGTTGTGGACACAACTCAGCACATCACAGAGACCAGCCTCCCCTCCATGGACTCTGTCTACACTTCTCACTGCCTTGGTATAGCAGCCAACATAATCGAAGGCCCCACTCACTCAAGACATTCTCTCTTCTCCCTCTCCCATCAGGCAGAAGATACAAAAGCCTGAAAGCAAGTACCACCAGGCTCAAGGACAGCTTCTACCCTGTTACAAAACAATTGAACGGTTCCCTAGTACAAGATGGACGACCTCAATCTACCTCGTTATAACCTTGCCCCTTATTGTCTCCCTGCACTGCACTCTGTAGCTGTGACACTTTATTATGCACTGTGTCACTTTCCCTTGTACTACCTCAATGCACTGTAATGAATTGATCTGTGTGAACAGTATGCAAGGCAAGTTTTTCACCATACCTTGATAAAAGTGACAATAAACCAATTCCAATGCTGCCCAAAGCAGCATTTTGATATCCTACACATGACAATATCATTCACTCACTTCTGGATAATCTTGTCTGTTGAACATTGTTTGAAGGTACAATCCTACAACAGACTTGGATTCACTTTGAAGCAAAGTGAACAATATGCAACTGTACTCTCAATGCTAATGACGAGACAAAACAGGATTTCAATCAAACATCTGAAGAGAAACAAGCTATGAAAAATAAAAACTGCAGATGCTGGAAATATTCAGCAAATCAGGTTGCATCTGTGGGCAGAGAAACAGAGTCAATGTTTCAGGTCAGAGAACCTTTGTCAGAACCCAAAAGGAGACACAAGCAGTTTGTAAGACTTCAGGAAGTGCGGGGGAGTGGGTTGTCTCTGATAGGCGAAAACAGATCACTTTGGGAAACACCTGCCTTCAGCCCACAAGGGCAACCCTGAGCTTCCCAATGCCCACCATTTTAATGTCTTATCCAATTCCACCGGGACCTATCAGTCCATGTCCTTCTGTACTGTCCAGTGAGGCTCAATGCAAACTTGTGGAACACCACCTCATTTTCAGTCTCAGTACATCGCAACCCTTCCAGACTCCATATCGAACTCTACGACTTCGAGTAACTTGGTTTCTCAGTCTGTATTAGTCATCCATCTGTGATATTGGGCTCATCTTGTTTTTCTCTCTGGGAGGGAGGACGTGCCCAGCCTGCCTGAATTTCCTAACTCCACATTTTTGTCAATGTTCTTGTGTCTATGTTCTTGCTCTCTCACTGATCCCATTCACTCACTGACCAGGTAACCTTATTTACAATTTATCCCCCATGGTCACCCAGTTTTACCTATCAGACACCTCTCCTCTTCCCTCCTCCCACTGTTTAACAAGCTGTGTCTCCAACTTGAAATGTTAAACCCTGCTTCTCCTCCCTTGGATCCAGACTGACCTGCTTAGTATTTCCAGCATTTTCTATTTGTCTTGGTATTCAAGCCCTGAAGGCCAGAAGGATGATTCTCAAGCCAGAACTTGGGCTGTGGAGGAAGCAGGAAACTGAGGGGATCTTATGGAAATACACAAGATAAATCTGGTCTTTCACCTCAACAGGGCAAGGAATCAGTTCTTCAGGGCAGAGAATAATGGAAGAAAAAAAATCATGAAAATCAGTGGGATGCTACCGTTTGAAGCAGATGGAGTAAAATTCCTACTTGTTTTGTTTTTGATATGTTAAGATTGTCTAGGAGTGAAGAATCCTTTTGGAGAGAGAATAATGTTCAATTATGTAGAGAACTTTTGTAGTTTCCTGGCAGACATCCACTTTCTTTGAATTTCAATACGGATTCAAAAAGAGGACACTTCAGAGTGCAGCAGTGCTTTTTTAAGCCTCGAGTTACAATCAAAGTTACATTACATAGAAATTTAGGTACTCTGCAGTGTTCATTCTTGAAAGCATGCAGGCCAAAGACAACTTCATGGGCAACATTAGCTTGGGAAATATCTACACAAAAAGCTCATCCAAATAGGCTTTTTCTCCCTTGAGTAATTATACAAAACCAATGAAAGTCTACACATCTCAGTATGGATTAACAATACAAGATACATGACACTGTTCAGCAAAGGGTGGTTTGCTGTCAGAAAATAAACTCTACACGTAAAAATCTTTATGACTTGATTTTAGTGCAATCTTTCCCACACAAGGTGGGCATGGAATCATCCAAAATTGGGATTGAGGCACACAATCAGGGCAACGGGAATATTTCATTCTGAAAACAGTCATACTCATTGCTGACATTAGGTATGGATGCTGCGTGCCAAAATTACATTTTCCAGGACTGACATCCAGAGGGAGGGCTGTTTACATCTCAGTGCTTCAAACCTTGTGAATTAATTATTTTGTTTGGCAGTGACTGCAGGTTGGGGCTGGACGAGGCACAGAGGGAAGGCAGGAGAACATCGGACAGAACGCCCAAGAGACCTCCCAGCTCCTTTTCAATGTGCAAAAAGCTTGATCTTTGATGGTTGAACAAAATACAGCCATGCATGCCAATGTCTCATCAGCACTGGTTCCTAACAGACTGAAAGCACAAACTAGTATTGCTTCAAATCCAAAGCAGCTTGCCCAACAAACTAGCACAAAGATTATAAATAAATGTTATAGTTTAAAAGGTTACTGAATTCCACTTGAAATATGAAGGAGAAGCAGTAATTTGCAAGTTCTGGAATCTCGCTGATCTTAAAAATGTATAAGTTACCTAATTTTTGATGTTCAAAATGATGCTTTACATGGTATGCTTTAAGTCCATAGAGGTAGCTGCCCTTCTTTGGAGATCCATAATGCAGGTAATAATGTATCATATCATAAACAACATAACCGCCGAGACCTCCAACAAAGATGGACTTGCCGACTGCTCCTGGAGCAAACAAGTGGAAAGCAGCAAAGAATAAGCCTACAACAAGCGATGCTGGAACAGGTGGGAAGACCAATCGGGAACCATCGAATGGAGACTACGGATGAGAGAGAGGAAACATGTAAATACTCAGTGCTTAAATACACAATAGTCATGGAACACATTTTCCCGTCAACACTTAACAGCATCAATTTGTACATTGCTGACAGCAACAGAATTACATTGCAAAAAAGTTATTAGCTTCAGGAGCAAGCAATATATCCAAGTTTCACACTTCTGTAAAGGAGTATTTGGGGATTACTTGCTACAATTCAAAATATGATTGTATTTGCTTGGCATTGCATAAGGAGGGAACTGCAGTGAGTGAGAGAAAAGCTTGCAAAATATAGATTCTTGACATGTTAAAAAAAAAGCATGTGGACATGAAAGAGGGTTAACAACCCTTGTTCATTCTTTTAATCAAAATAATCACAAGGTGGTTATTGGCCAAGCTGGCTGAAACCTTGTGTCTGGGCTTGGGTAGGCAAAAGTCACCAAATTGGAAGTTTTTTTGGAAAGAAAATAGCCACACCATTTTTCACCAAGGCTGCCTTGCATTTTCTAGGTCAAGATTAAGGTAAGATTTGGCAATACTTTAAAAGCAGTTCTCCTTTCAGAGTTTAGCATTGGTTGACAAAAAGAAAACTATTGGCCAAAATCCTGATTCTGTAAACCACACAAAGAAACTGCAATCTCCAGCAGTCTCACTTGCAGATGCCCTGCTAAATCTCCAGTCGGGGTACAGACAACTGCAGTGCAGGTTCTGTTAAAAAGCAAGTTATTATAATGTGGGATTTCTAAGTATTCTAGATCAAATACCATGCCAAAAGATGAATAGTACAAGATGCTTTGCAAACCTTTTGCATTACTTCAAAACCAACTATACTTTGGGTGTGCAGGGAAAATTGTTAGTTAATTCTGATCGGAAGATGTTCACCACAACAATTATTCATGATTGTGGGGTAGACAAAAGAATGCTAGGAGATTCTGCATGGTCTTGCACAACCTTGTCAAACTTGAATTGAGTTCATAACTCTGTTGTACGTGCAAGAACAGTTTGAAACAGAATTACCAAGTTTACCAAACTGGTAATTAGCTTTATTAGCAAAAAAGATGAATCCATGTAATGAATCATGATATTACAACAATGCTGGTGTGGAGACAACTGTATTTTTCAAGTCCAATTCATCCAAGTGTGAAGTTTGATGATTTTAGTCCATGTAATCCAAACGTCACCAGCTTGAATTTGAACGTGGAATAGAATCGGCCAATTGACAATCCAGCACAGTCTGCCATTCAATATCACGTTGATCCAATCTTAGTCTTGCTGCTATTGTCCCCATACTGTTCAACTCCCTCCCTTACCGTCAACACATTCAACGCCTCCACCTCTACATCTCTGGGAGGCAGAATTCAGTGCTCAGAAAATTTCCTCCTCACCTCAGTATTAAATGAGTGACCCTTTATTCAAACTATAACCCCCCCAGTTCTAAATACTCCCATAGGGAGCAACATCCTCTCCACATCCACCGTCAATCTTCCTCATAACATTTTATTAAGATTATCTTATTCTTCTAAACTTCAGATCCAACCTCTTCATACATCAACACCCTCAACCAAGATTCAGTCTGGTGACTCTTCTGCACTGCTTCTAATACAAGTATGTCATTCCTTAAATATGGAAACCAAAACTGCATACAGTACTCCAGGTGCAGTCTCACCAGATCACACCAAAATCTATACTTCACACCCCTTGCTATAAAAGTCAACATTTCATTAACCTTCCTAATTACTTGCTGTCTCTGCATGGCAGCTCCTTATTTCATGCACTAGGACCTGCAAATCCCTTCATACTGCAAAATTTTCAGAAGATCCCATTAATCCTAACCCTGCAGAACGTGCATGATAGCAAGCAATGATGCTGAAACCAATTAAGGCAGCTAATATGACTTCCTTTAGGGCCTCTCAAAGATCACTATTTTAATGCTTAGCAGCAATAGTCACTAAAGACAATTTTAACTTTTGCCAAACATACAAAATTAAGTGACATCAGAATAAGTACTCATTTTAAGTTTCTCTTTATTCAAAAATCAGGAGATGCCATTAACAGATCTGAAGTCACCTTTATTATTCAGTGGAAACAGCAAATGTGCCAAGAGGCTAATGCCCCAAGGGGGGGAAAACTCCTCTTTAGCATCATGAACTCAAGGATTAAAACAAAATTACTGCTAATTAGAGAAGAACTGGAGTCTATTTTTGTGGGGCAAAATGTTATACTACAGAAATGATAAATCACGTGCCTCAGTCTTAAAAGTTATCTAACAGACACTTGGGTATAGAATTAATCCCATGTACCTGATATAGAGCAGAGACATGTTGCATTCCTGCTTCCAAAATATGGTGCTATTGTGGAACCAAATACTAGAATAGCAACAAAATGGTGAATGGAGGGCACTTCTAAAATTGCCCGTCAAGTCATTGGAATGAAGTTTAGTGCATGATTGACATTACATTTCCACATCTCCTTCTTGTGGTCTCCCCCCACCCCCTTCTCAAGTCACATTTACATTCTTAGGGGATATGGAAGACAAGACAAAGAATAATGGATAAAAAATGAGCAATTTGATTGTAGCAGAATTCTTAAAACTCTGCACTTGGAGACAATGTGAAGTGGAAGGCCAGAAAGTTGAGTGAAGTTAGTTTAGCTGAGCTGACTTTGAATGAAGCCCAGAAGTGCAGTACAGAACAATTGAACTAAATGACAAGAACATTCCCTCAAAGCAATTACCTGTAATATCAAATATAAAGTCTGATTTAAACAAAAAGTGGTCAAAGTACAAGCAACTATCACCTGTGCTAATTTACCATACAACATCAAGTGCTGAATGCTTGCACAGAAGTATGTTAGCACACAATACAATAGGCTTTGCTGTCCTACAAGATACAAAACATCTGAGGTACAACATACAAGTAGGGCTGCTCCCTTGAAATAAATCAGATTTCTTCATCTAGACAAACATTTAGATGAATCAACATGGCAACCTTTGAACGTCGACATCAACTCATATACACAAGAGGTGAGTGGATGAGCTGGTTACTCTCTGCACCTCTATTAGGAAAAATAGAGGTGTGCATTGTACAAATCTGTTCATTTGACACTGCAATAGAAAAAAAGAGCTAAACTATAGCCAATGTCCACATTTTGACAGGTTAAGTGGCTGTGTCAGAGTACATTGCATGCCCATCAAGAATTCAAACCCTTTAGGACAATGAATTTATTATAAAATGTGCCCTTGCTGTAAAGTGTTAGAGCTGACCTTTAAAATACTTCATTATGATGTATACACACAAGTTATTTCAGTAATATTTATAAATCCTTGTGCTCTTACTCAGATAAATTTAAAATGCCATGTTAAGTTGAAATTTCAAGAGTTGAACAGGAATTTCATCAGCCCGAAGAACAGGTAGGAGTCCTACTTATAAAATATCAACCAGGAGTCTATCCCTTCCTTCAATCACCTTGTGATGCTGTCCATGAAGCATGAAGTGAAGAGTGATGAGGTAGTAATTGCTAGCTGGTGGTTTCATATGGAAAACATACCGATGGATCAGATACTCAACCAAGGACCACAGAAACATTCCAATCATGAATAATAGAGGGAAGCAGTACTTGTGGACAGAGATGGAATATTCTACATAAAAAGAGAAACAGTTAGTGAATCATTGCTCCTTATCCAATAGCCGTCAGTTACAATAGCTCATTCTTGAACTTGGGATCACATACATAAAGCATAGAGTTGGTAATTCCAGTGTACACACCAGGCCTGTTGGATAGGTACATCCAGCCAGCATTTGCCATCCTCTCAGCCCTGCTCTTCAGTCCGGTCTTTTGCCACACAAACCACTGAGAAGCAGCTTTCCCCAGGGTGCAGGAGTGCTCAAGACAGTATCAACCTCTTAGACAGCAGCCTGTAATATCAGGGGTACCATATGGAGATCAGAGGCAATGTGGGAGGCTGCAGCTGAAGATCCAAAATAGGAAATGGATTACTCCCATTTTCCCCAGGATCCAGGGTTATTCATCCTGGGTATTGGGGGTGGGCAGGAGTGACAACCCAGGCATGCATTTTTAAGCATGATAATTATCAGTATGTTATTGATGTACAGGTAAACTGTACAGTAATGTACAGTTAGTGTGATGAGCAGACCTCAAATGGCCCTCCCCACAACAAAAGGATATGCACCACTGGTTTAATCGAAGTATACCATAAGCTAGAAATTCAATTGTTCTAAATTATGATTTCCTTGCAGTTGCTCATGTATTAATGGAAAAAAGTTATTTTCCTTTCCTTTCTCCTGCCAGTGTACACAAATAACTTATTCTTAATTTTTTAAACATCCTGTAGGAGGAACCATTTAATTGTTAGCACAATGCCTCAAACTTGGCAAGTTTAAAATAATGAAGATAAATTTAAGCACTTGCCTTCTGTGGAAGACAACAATGCATGGATTTATAAATGCCTATAAATCGATATTGCTTTGATTGCAAATTGTCTTAAAAACAGTCAACCAAATCAGTTCTGACTGTTTGTTACAAGTATTTGCTATCTGAAAACTATTACCTGTTGTGAAAGATGTGAAAAGTCGAGTCTTGCCTTGTGCCAGCTCGGTGTAGCAATACCAACTAAAGAGAATCACAATGGGAACCCAAACCAATGGCACCACATACCTGCAGGGAGAATACAGATCAAAAGTCTTCACAAGTAGCTCAATAATTAAATGGTTGCAAAAGGGAAATAATCCCAGTACAGGCAGCATTACACGTGGAACATGCTTGTTTTTTTTATCCCCCTCACCTTTCACATACAAAAGCAATGCAAAACATCAAGGACATCCAACTGATTCACATCAAGAGGAGCTACCTTGGTCAGGTGTTTTCCCCATTCATGTAATATTCAACACAACTTGAGCCACACCACAAAAAAAAGCTGGAGCTTAGAATGCAAAGTAGGGAGTGGAACGTACACCCGTATGCAAAGACATCCCAGCAAGTCCAAACTGCAATTCAGAGGCAGAAAGCTTTAAAATGTTGCTCGCCTCCACAAGAAGATGCTCTAGTCTTACGTTATTATTCACGCAACCATCAGATACAAATGGAAGGCATCGAAATTGCCATGATGCATGATGGTTGAGAACTTGTCTAAAAATTTGGACATGGATTCCCTTAGACTTTAAGCCTAAAAATTCTAACCATTTCTATCACAGAAGCTTAATATTTTCTCCATAATAGCATCTTAAACCCACAAGCACTGATGACAAGCTTTACAACTTTAATGGACTAGCAATGGTTAATGATTCCCAATTCACCATTTTGCTCCTGACTTTAACTCAGTCTGGTATTTGAACAATTTATGATCAAGGTGGCAACTTAAGTCACGGATAGATTTTTGCAAAGTAATCTAATCCAACTTCTATCCTCCTTTTACAGTTTGGAATCTTGTTTCTGCTTATTTCTAACCTCAAGAAAATAGTGGGCTGAACTGCAAGCTTCAGACTTGTCATTCACGTGCAGCAAGTCTTAAATAAGGTGGCAGCTATTCACTCAAATTCACGGCTCTGCTCTGACATTTGGTGACAAAATGCAAAGGTTGAGCAATTTCTCAGCAATTGCAGTGCTTGGAGAATCCCACCTCAGATCTGGTCTATGAAGATTAGACCACTGATTAGAGGAAAATACCTGCATGGGTTTGAGGCAAGTAATTTACTTTTTCTAAAATTGGTTTTAATATTTTTTTTAAACATGCATAAGGATTTTCTTCAAAATATGAAGATTTTAAATGTGATTTATAATGCAAGATTTTAATAACTTGATTTGGCTTTCAATTTTTTTTTGAATATCAAAAGCCCTGTTTGGACAGGCTAAGCCGGGAGGAGATACGACACATACTTAAGGTTTTTCTTCCTCCCAGTCTGAATGTTTTAATGACCAGGACTTGTTCTGGTTCCATCATATGACAGTACTTCCATGGAAAGTCCCTGCTGAAGTTGCAGGCAGCACCTACTTCCACCAAGCACTTCTATAGATCTCAAGCCAAATTTAGTCCCCCAAAACATGAACATAGTTCTCTGACCACCACTGACTTGGGGCAACTACTCTAACACTGGTTACTAAACTAGAATGACAGTCACCACTCCAATGTCTGACAAACATTCCACACAGGAGAAATAAAGTTGCCATAGCATCCTTCAGCAGATCAAGGAGGCAGTGTTTGAAAATCACTTATGGCAAGGTGCAACCCAATATTGGGTGCATCAGAGAGAATCACAAGCCTCCAAAACAAATTCTAACCTCATGAAATGGAGGACATACAAGTAGCTAATACATAGTAAACAGGAACAAACCACATCTCTGGAAATTCCACCAATTTTGGAAGGCATTAATTTTTTTCAACATTACAGAATTTCACTGTAAAATGATTACATGGGTTGAGGACCAAGCTTTTTGCCTCATGTAAACTGGAAACAAACCAGTTTAAGGATAATAAAGGCAGCCACCTGACCAAGATGCCCCACATGACAGCAAACACTGATACAGTAATGTTACATACTGCTTGCCTTTTTGGACAACAGGATATTTGTTTGAAGTTTAATCATGATAATAGTTCAGTTTTTGTTCACCTTAACAGCAGCTGGCAAAGTTATATGTGAAATTTTGTATGAAATGTTTAAGACTACCAGAATGGGTACAGTTTGGTGCAATGTTCACGAACAAAGGTGGCTTCCCACCAGTTAGAGCTGTAACCACTGTTCTTCAACTTGGGTAGGGAGGATCACTTTTTTTTAAAAAAAGAATACACAAGAAGTCCAAAGACAGATGCCCTAGCTCCCAATACCTTATCAAGATCCAACTGAACATTCAGGGGAGTGAAGAAAAAGGTCTTCATCAACCAAGATTGAACATTACATTTTGCTCAGTAATTTTTATTCCATCTGGATTTTTCAATAGCTAATCTATGGTAAGAAAATAGCAAAATCAGCTGTTTAGCCAACTTCATGGGTCTGGGTACAGATTGCTGCAGAGCAGTCTGAAAATTGTGCAGTGGAATGAGTAATTATCCAATGTATATTTGAGCTACTGAGCCTTTCATAATTTCCCTCCTGTATCAATGGTCCCTTTAAAACACATTACAAAATCATTGTCAGATAATAACTTCTGCCACAGTACACACTGTAGTCCAAAAACATGCTTTAAAAAATTGACAGCATGCCACAGATAGCATGCAGTAACTGCATGCAAATAAACAGTACAATACAGCACAGATACAGGCACTTCGGCCGAACCAGTCCATGCCCACCCATCTCGCCCCAATTTCCTGCGCTCTGCCCATATCCCTCCAAGCCCTGCCCCTCCACGTACCTATCCAAGTGCTTCTTAAATGATACTGTTGTACCTGCCTCACCCACTTCCTCTGGAATCGAATTTTCCAGAAGGAAGGAGGCCATTCAGCTCATAAAACCTATATTAGCTCCTTTAAGGAGCTCTCTAATTAGCCCCACACCATGTTCTTGGCTCGCAATCCTGTATATATTTTTCAAGTGCTTTTCCAGTTAATTTTGTGCCTTAAAAAAAAACTTGCGTTTGACAATTGAATATGAGCAGAACATTCCTCAAGAGTAATACTTTAATTCAAATTGAGAATGTGTTAATCTTTATGGGAGGAAACAAAACTGGGGCTTTTATATTGCAGGGAAGATCAAGGTGGAAATTTTGTCAGAAGGATTTTGGTCAGCTGTACCACTTCAATCACAAAAGATACACCCATGAAATTGTTTGGGAACCCCCAAGTCAGTACAGAATATTGATAAAAGAATACATGGGTAGTTCTTCAGCTTGGTTAAGAACCACCCTACTGGCTAGCTTGGGTCATAACCAGTGCAAGAGTCACTGCACCTAGTAGAGTTCACTGGAGATTATACGAACAGACTAATCTCTGTATACAACTGGAAGCTCCAGGAATGGTGAAAGCTATGATGCAGCAATAAATCCACCTGCAAGAGATTAATATTCACCAATACCCTCATCATTCTATATTTAATCAAGTGTGTGGGAATTTTCCATGTAGGACATTGACATCGACATCTTAGGTACTTCTAAATTTCTCCTTTTCTCATTTGTAATAAATCATTAAGTATATTTCCATTGAAAAGAACCAAGAGATCACAAAAAAATACACAAAAAGACAACATTTTTCAAACTGGTCATTTCAGATTAGTTATGAATTACACATCATGAATCTATTATTGCTCAATTACCGTAGGCCAACCAGTGGAATGTAGTGCTAAAACAGAATGAGAAAATATTAGACAACTTCAATCTGGTTTCTGCTTAGAGCCATTTCACAAAATCCACATTCAAAGTGCAACCAATGCTGGCATCAATGGCTAATGTCTGTCTGCAGAATATTAAATGCAATATGTTATATAGTTCACTCATCATGACAAGGAATAATAGAAAGCATACGTTGTTGCTGCTTTGTTTGAGAAATGTTTTTGTAGAAGTAAAATGGCAGTAATGGTTTTGACTCCAATATGGGTAGAATATTTAAAAATACAGCAACAAAGCAGTGGGAATATTTCAGGATTGCTCTGGGAAGAGCCAGAACAAATCCAGTGGTTTTCCTGGTTTCCACCTGTATTATAATGTTTCTAACTCCAAGGAATAGAATCAAATTGTAATATTCTTTGCTCAAGTGTATTATAAGTACATTGTACAAGATATATTGGCAACTTATGTAACTCAAGCAGCATAATCACCAAAACATCCAAAACCTACTTTTCATTATTGGAAAGTTCTATAAATCATAAAGAGGTAATTTCAGTTCCTTACCATGCTGTTTTCGAACAAGCTTCTACAAAATCCGAATAGAAGAGGCGTATAGGCCGATCTACTGGTTGATGCACCCATTCATCATATTTCTCACGTAAGTGACCAACTTGCCACAACAAAGGCTTATTCCAATCTACTAAATCCTGAGGATCAGAAAATCAGAGAAGTATGTTAGCATTGTGCTAGGACTGATTAAAAAACTGAGGACTAACCTCAGTACCAATATAAATCCATTTTAATTTCTTAACCTAAGTAAAACACACTTCTGATACCCATTTATCATCAACAAAAGTCATTAAGTTAAAGATGAAATATTCTTTCCAACATTTTAAGATTGGTGTATTATTTTGTTTTGTACAATTTTAGAGTGGAAAAAAGGAACACCATGCAAAAGTTTTGGCACCCCAAGAGATTTGCACTCTCGGATAACTTTTACCAAGGTCTCAGATCTTCATTAGCTTGTTAGGACTATGGCTTGTTCACAGTCATCATTAGGAAAGGCCAGGTGATACAAATTTCAAAGCTTTATATAAATATCCTGACTCCTCAAACATTGTCCCAACAATCAGCAGCCATGGGCTCCTCTAAGCAGCTGCCTAGCACTCTGAAAATTAAAATAAATGATGCCCACAAAGCAGGAGAAGGCTGTAAGATAGCAAAGCATTTTCAGGTAGTTGTTTCCTCAGTCTGTAATGTAATTAAGAAATGGCAGTTAACAGGAACAGTGGAGGTCAAGTTGAGGTCTGGAAGACCAAGAAAACTTTCCGAGAGAACCGCTCGTAGGATTGCTAGAAAGGCAAATCAAAAACCCCGTTTGACTGCAAAAGACCTTCAGGAAGATTTAGCAGACTCTGGAACGGTGGTGCACTGTTCTACTGTGCAGCGACACCTGCACAAATATGATCTTCATGGAAGAGTCATCAGAAGAAAACCTTTCCTACATCCTCCCCACAAAATTCAGTGTCAGAAGTTTACAAAGGAACATCTAAACAAGCCTGATGAATTTTGGAAGCAAGTCCTGTGGACTGATGAAGTTAAAATAGAACTTTTTGGCTGCAATGACCAAAGGTATGTTTGGAGGAAAAGAGGTGCAGAATTTCATTAAGAACACCTCTCCAACTGTTAAGCATGGGGGTGGATCGATCGTGCTTTGGGCTCGTATTGCAGCCAGTGGCACAGGGAACATTTCACTGGGAGAGGGAAGAATGAATTCAATTAAATACCAGCAAATTCTGGAAGCAAACATCACACCATCTGTAAACAAGCTGAAGATGAAAACATGATGGTTTCTACAACAGGATAACGATCCTAAACACTTCAAGATCCACAATGGACTACCTCAAGAGGCACAAGTTGAAAGTTTTGCCATGGCCCTCAGTCCCCCCACCTAAACATCATTGAAAATCTGTGGATAGACCTCAAAAGAGCAGTATATGCAAAACAGCCCAAGAATCTCACAGAACTAGAAGCCTTTTGCAAGGAAGAATGGGTGAAAATCCCCCAAACAAGAATTGAAAGACTCTTAGCTGGCTACAGAGAGCATTTACAAGCTGTGATACTTGCCAAAGGGGGTGTTTCTAAGTACTGACCACACAGGGTGCCCAAACTTTTGCTTTGGGTCCTTTTCCTTTGTTATTTTGAAACTGCAAAAGATGGAAATAAAATTAATCTTGCTTAAAGTATTAAAGAAATGTGTCATCTTTAACTTTGTGCTTTTGGAAATCAGGTCATCCTTTACTCACTTAGCTATTCACAGTAACAAATTTTGACCGTGGTGCCCAAACTTTTGCATGCCACTGTAGATCTAAGATGGGCAGGCATAGTAGTGTAGCGGTTAGCATAATGTTATTACAGCACCAGCAACCCGAATTCAATTCCGGCCAGTCTGTAAGGAGTTTGTACGTTCTCTGTGCTTGCACGGGTTTCCTCCAGGTGTTCTGGTTTCCTCCCACATTCCAAAGACGTACGGGTTAGGAAGTTGTGAGCATGCTATGTTGATGCCAGAAGCATGGCAACACTTGCAGGCTGCCTCCAGAAAAGATACATTTCACTGCGTTACGACGTGCATGTGATCAATAAAGATCTCAATCCCCCAACACCCTGAAAGTGAAACTGAGAATTCAGGTCACTTGCTACAGAAATGCACAATAACTAAAGCCCAGCATTTCTAAATACTATTAGCTTCAAGATTCCTTTTTTAAAAAAACATATGCAAATGTCATTAACTTAGCTACATATTTAAATATCCCAATGATGTTGTTAAGAGCAAAACTGGCTTAATGGGATTGCCCAGTTTAGCCATAGAGAAACAAAGGATTGAAGATGCCGGAATCTAGATGAAAACATGATGCTGGAGGAACTCAGCAGGCCAGGCAGCATCTGTGGAGAAAAGCAGGCGGTCAATGTTTCGGGTCAGGACCCTTTTTCAGGACTGAAGATAGGGAAAAGGGGAAGCCCAATATATAGGAGGGAAAAGCAGAGCAGCGATAGGTGGACAAAAGAGGGGAGTGGGGGTGGGCACAAGGTGGTGATAGGTAGATGCAAGTAAGAGATAGTGATAGGCTGGTTCCAGGGGTAGGGGAGAGCAGATCCACCGGGGAAGGGCCAAAGGCAAGGAGAGAGGAAAAAGGGGTGGGGGGGGGGGGGTAGAAAGAAGATAGGCTAGGAAAGGGAAGAACCACATTTTGGTGGGGGGGGGAATTACTTAAAGTGGGAGAATTGAATGTTCATGTTGTTAGGCTGCAAGGTTCCAAGACGGAAAATGAGGTGCTGTTCCGCTGGTTTACACTTGGAATTCTCCTGGCAGTGGAGGAGGCCGACGACTGGTCATATCAGTGATAGTGTGGGAGGGGGAGTTGAACTGACCGGCAACGGGGAGATGCAGATTGCTGTTACGGACTGAGTGCGAGTGTTCTGCAAAATGGTCACCTAGTCTGCATTTGGTCTCACCAATGTAGAGGAGGCCACACTTGGAGCACCGAATGCAACAGATACTAAGGGACGTGCAGGTGAATCTGTCTCGCCTGAAAGGACAGTTTGGGTCCCTGGATGGAGATGTAGGGGCAGGTGTTGCACCTTTGGCAGGGGCAGTGGAAAGTTCCCGGGGTGGGAGCAGGATGGATGGGGTGGGGGTGAAGGGGGATGAGGAGTGAACTAGGGAGTTGCAGATAGCCATAGAGTCACGGTTTAGCCATGATTCACTTGTTATCACATTCTCATTGAGTAAGCATGTGTCTTTTTAAGCAGGAATAAAATTGGCTTACTCACAGGCTTCAGTACAACTCCAGACTACATTTAGTAAATAACAGCAATTATTTTGTGATTTTAATTTTCTAAAAACACTTCCCTGCCAACTGACACTTAATTGCTAGAATTTAAGCTCAAGTCATCAAGAGTCAAGTGCACTACTTAAATTTAAGTACCATTGCTTACAGGAGATTATTGATCATATTACAAAGATAGGCTGATGAATGATTAAAATGAACTTTAGTACAAAATGTATTTATATATAGAGCTACTGTGATATACTGCACAATACATAGGCCTCCACTCAGTGATGGTAAGCAAAACAAATGGAATGCCAACTGCTGAACAGGCTTCAGTACAAGAACAAATCCATTTTCAATTAAGAGATGAGGACTCTGCAGTCAAGAGAAAAGATACTCTTCATCTGACTACAAGATTAAGGGAAACTTGCTTCCATTCTAGGGTTCTGAATTGACTGAGGTCAATGTGAGCCACAAATTTTACCACAGCTGGGGCAAATATCTGACAGGATTGGTGGATAGACAGTTTAAGGGGTGAGGTGCTTCAAATGCCATTTAAACTGGGCTTCTGTGTACTCCCCTCGCATGACTGAGATTTCTGAAAACTTCGTTCTCAGGAAAATCGGTGGCGATGTTGCATTACACACACACACACACACAGGCTTTGAGAACATCCCTGAATCTTTTCTCTGCACGCCTTGTAATCTCAAGTCAGAGTAGTACAGCACAGAAATAGACCCTTCAGACCACCACTTTCATTCTACCCATTTTGCTCATCTCTATTAATCCCATTTGCCCACATTAGCTCTGTAACCTTCTAGGCCTTGCTTATTCAAGTGCTGTTGAAACGTCTTTTAAAATGTAGTAATTGTATCTGATTCTACCACCTCCTCTGGTAGCTTGTTCTAACCGCTGTGTAAAGAGCTTTCTTCCCAGATCCCTTTTAAAGATCCTTCCTCTCACCATAATCCTGTGCCCTCGTTTTGGTACCCCTGCCATGGGAAAAAGATTCTAACTATCTACCCTATCAATGGTCTCTTATAATTTTATACACCTCTATCAGGTCACCCATCTGCCTCTTTTGCTCTAGGGTACACAAGCCCAGCCTATCGAATCTCTCTTCATAACTAGTGAATCTTCTCTGCAATCTTTCTCCAGCACAATCTCAAGCACTATAGTGTGGCAACCAGAACCGCACACAATATTCCCTAATCTAACCAGCGTTTTGTAAAGTTGCAACATTACCTCCCAACTTCTATGCCCCAACCTATGAAGGCAAGCATGCCATATGTCTTCTTCACCACCCTATCTACTTGTATCAGGGAATTATGGATTTGAACTCCAATGTACCTCCTGTTCATCAACACTCCTTGGTGCCCTACCTATATTTGACTTCTCAAAATGCATTACCTCACTTGTCAGGGTTAAATTCCATCTGCCAACACTCCATCCAGCTTAGCTGATCTGGGTCCTGCTGTGGCCTGGTTACAGACTTTCAAATCAAGCAGGAAAGCATTCTTCACCACCACCCTTTGGATCCAAAATTGGCCTGCTGATAGGAGGCAATAAGCCTGCTTGTCTTGGATTGCATGTATCTTAACCTTCTGGACCAATCTATTATGAAGGACCTTACCAAATGTCACCTACCTTCATCCATCTTAGTTAACTCCTCAAAAAATCTCTAAATAGTGAGATGGATTTCCATGCAAACCATCCCTGATCAGCCCCCTGCCTCCCCAAATGCACACACATTTTTAGAACAGTCTTCAATAACATCTCCACCAATGGCACAAGGCTCACCAGCCTGTAGATACTTGGTTTATCCCTGCTGTCCTCCTTAAGGGAACATTAGCTATCGAGTCCTTTTGGACCTCACCTGTGGCTAACGAAAATGTGAAAAAGCTGAGGACACAGTTATTTCCTTGTTTCCCAGAGCATCCTGAGATGACTACAAACACTGCCTCCACAAAATGCTCTGGCAGGTTAAGCACACCAACACCTTCAGTATTCAACCTAATTATACTCACCATTTGAATCCCCAACACTAAATCAGAAGAGAAGAGGGATTAAAGGCTAGAAAGAAGTGTAATGAGCACTTTGGCATTGGGAATATCCAAACTACAATAAATCCAAAAGGCATTAACTAGTACATGGACAGTGGATGTAACCCATCACCTGTACAGAAGGCGATGTACTGGGCTTTTGAATTAAAACACAGGGACTCCAAGGATGCAAGGAGTGGTGAGAACCCACCTCACCTGGCTTGATAAATTCCACCCAAGAGCACTAACACTCATAAAAACAGCACGGAATGGATTGCATACAAGTGTTTATTAAAGTTATCAAATGTCTCTAAGTCCTGAACATGTAGCAAGGATAGTGTTCATTTTCAAAAACCTAATGAACTGGATAAATTATTTTAAGAATGTCATTTTAATGTGCACTCAACATTGAATGCTCTTTACAATAGCATCAAAGTAACATTTGCTAAAACTCAACTCCAGAGATGATCAATTCAGTCCATGTAGTTAAGTTGTCAACTTAAAATTGCAACTTGCTTTAGAGACTGAGATGTGCCTCATGGAAAGTTCCAACCCAAAGCTCCAGAACATCCCAAGAGAAAGGTTTAGTCAAAATTAGTACAGATTTCCAAATGTTATCAACATAAATTTTAAAAAATCAGTACTTAGAACTACAGAATCATAGAATGATTACTGCACAGGGGGCCATTTGGCCCATGTCCAGTTGGCTCTCTACCAGACTCTCTCTAGCTCCGCCCATCAGCCCTTTCACTGTAGCCTTGCAAAACTTTGTCTATTCATCCGATTCTCTCCTGACAGCCACTGGAATCACATCCACCACTTAAGCAGTGCATAGACTCCAACCACCTGCTGCATCAATTCTTACCTCATCCCCCGCCCATTAAAACTATTACCCTTTAATTTATACCCATGATCTTTAGTCCCCAATCCTGCCATCAAAAGAAATTACCTCCCACTATCCAGACTCTTCATCTCATACACTCCCATCAGATATACCCTCAGCCTTTTCTCCAAAGAAAATAGATCCTGCCTCTCTACTTCATAACTGTAGTTCCTGGAATGAAGAACTATTCTCATGAATCTTTTTCTAGACCTTCTAGATTTCAAATCCTTCCTCTAATGCAATAACCAGAATTGAACAACACTAATAACAAGAGGAGATCTATTAAGTTTAGCATCTTCTCTGCTTTTATACTCTGTTGATACACAAGGGGACATAATTTTAAGGTGATTGGAGGAAGGTACAAAGGGGTAGGGTTGTGGTTTTTTTTAATAAAAGGAGTGGTGGGTGCGTGGACGCTGCCCGCAGAGATTGTAGGGGCAGATACATTAGGGACACTTGAGAAATAGACAAATGATAGAGAAATGGAGGGCTATGTGGGAGGAAAGGGTTAGATAGATATTAGAGCAGGATAAAATGTCAGCACATTGTGGGCTGAAGGGCCTGTACTGTGCTGTAATGTTTTATGTTCTATGAACAAGTCCAGAATTATGTACACTTTAACTGCCGTCTCAAATGTCCTGCCACTTTTAATGATTTTGCACACTGATCCCTCTGCTCCTGCACCTTTTAGAACAGTAACTTTTATTCTGCATTGCCTCTCTTCATTCTACCTACTAAAATGCATTGCCTCACATTTTTCCCCATTAAACTTCAGTTGCCATATACCTACCTATTTCACTGGACTTTACCCTGCTGCAAACCACCATTATCCTTGTAGTTCACACATTATCTGCAAATTTAGATATTATGGCTTGTACAGTGGCTCTAGGTCATTAATATTATAATTAATGAATCTATGGCCTTAAAATCAATGGGAAACCACTATTTATTTCACTCCAGTGCAAAAACACCATTCACAACCCTGTTACCTAGCCAACTTTTATCCACACAATCAATGCTTTTTGATACCATGTGCTTCAATTTTGCTGATAAGCTTGTTACATGACACCACATCAAAAGCCTTCTGGAATCTATGTACCCCACACTGACTGCACCTCTAACTCTTACCTCAAAAATTCCATCAAATTGCTCTTCACAAACCTGTATTGACTTGCCCTAATCTACGTTCTCGTCCCATTAATCTTGTCCTGGATCTATGTTCCTAAAAGCTTTTTCCACCAGAGGTTAAAATAACTGGCGTGTAGTTGCTGGGCTTATAGTTACACCTTTTGAACAAGAAACATCCGCTGCTCTCCAACCTCCTGGCACCACTGCCATATCCAAAGAGTGATGGAAGTTTATGGTCAGTACCTCAGATTTCCTCCAGTGCTTCTTCAAAATTTTAAGATGCATCCATCCAGTCTTGGTCACTTATCTACTTTAAAAAATTGATAGCACTGGAGGTACTTGGAAAGTTGGCCGAACTTAATGTAAATCAGTCTCTCAACTATTTTCTCCTTCAATATTACTGAAAGCACTCTCTTCCCTGGTAAAGCAAAAGTATAATTAGTGCCTTGACTGTCTCCTCAGCATCCACATGCAAGTTCCCATTTTACAAGTTACGAGAGTCAGCCTATATCATTAAATGATTGGTTAGCCGCCCTTGCATTTAAAGCTCCATTAACCTGCAAACTAGAATGATATATTGTCTATGTCTGCTTCATTGATTAACTTCAATATTCCTCTATTTTCTATACTTTGATTTTTATAAATAATTGTCTTTAATGGGTGCACGTAGTGTCCTTTTTACTATATTCTTTAATACCTTTGGCTTCTTAATATGCTGGCAGCTAATCTTTTGTCATCTGATCTCTGTGCTTATTTTCAATTTTCACTTCCCTTTAATTCTTTTGTAATCAGTCTAGATCTCACTGGTATTTACAACTCAATGCTCATCATATACGGCCTCTTTTTTATCTTCTGAGATTAAATACACATTGTACAGTTGTTGAAACACCAGCCTTAAATAAAAGCAAGTCTAACTTTGTTGGAAGCTCATTTGACCCATAAATCAACATCCAATCACAACAGACCCATGTAATCTATGGACTTGCTGCTACTTTGCACAAGATGTAATATAGACAGAAGTTTCCCTCCTAATTACAAATTGGATGAAGTTTTGTAAGGAATGTCAAATTATTTTAAAATTCCTACGAATGTACATTGCTCAGTATCCAACAGGTGGAAAAGACAACAAAATTGCTCCATGCAATGAACAGCTCATAAGATAAACTTCTAAAGGATTGGATCACTACAACTGGAGTCCTTACATTTTCTGGATCCACTGACTTGCATCTGGCATCCATCACCATATCTGACGCTTGATGGTATTTTTCTCTTTCTCTGACAGCCTGAGGAAGGAAAAAAAACATCCTGGTCATAATTCAGTCTAAAAGCAGATGAACTGTGTTGGACACGGAATTATTTACTTGTACAAGGACTAACATTTTCACTTCACTAACTTCGCAATTTCCCTTAATTTAACAATGCGAGCAGTAACAAACCCAAAAAGTCAGCCATTTCCCAGCTACAATTGCCATCAGAAGCTCTCTTATTTCAAGAGCTCAGTACAAGTCAACTTCCTCCTGTACAAAAGTACAAGAACATAATGCTCATGTGGACAGCAAACAGCTTTGAAGTGTTAAAAGAACTTCCTAACAGTACAACAGCATCTGGTTATTTAAAAAAAAGCAAACCCCCCCACCCCCACCCCCCCAATGAAAACTAGTTCCTTTGTTAAATGTAAAAATAAAGTTTCAGAAGGTATTTAAGTTATGCATAAATGCAAAGTCCAAGATAAATTCAAGCAGATATGTACCATGATGGATTCTTGGGTACTGACCCTTGTTCAAAACTTTAGAAATATTCTCTCCCTGTACACAATAAAACTCAATTTTAGCCCAGAGCAAATTCAACTGCAACACTGATGAAAAATTGCAACTCCAACATATTGCACTTTGAATGAATGGTAGCATTCATGTCAAAATCCCACATTTGCATCTTCCACTATCAGCAGAACCAGGTATTTATACTGGATGGTTTCACTCACAGATAGTAGGACATTCAACTAATAGGCCTAGGTTTTGGGAACTGGTTTGTTGCTATCTTTCTGGTTGAGCACACAACAGGAAAATAAAATACCTCTAGCACAAGTAGCATCAACTGGAAAATGCAAAACTTGTCAGGAATATTTACACAGCCTAATCCAAAGACTATCTGTAGGAAAATTCAAGTTTTTATTTCAGAAATGCTTCATCCATGCACAGAGATCCAATTGCAGATCTACAATAGTCCACAAGCTTAAGCCCAACTTTTGACGTTGTCTCCATTAATCCACCCTCAAATATTTCAGAATATTTGCAGGCTGATCATTTGACACTTTGAATCCTGCATCCCTTCCGAACCAACCAGGATTAGATTAGGTAGGAGGATCCACTTCAATGGATAAAGTTACATCAAAATCTCCAGGCAGAGAACTAGCTTGTACTTTATTCTTTGCTTTTCCTACAGATCCACAATTTGCTTTTGGGAAGATCCAAAACTGTACAAGGCCCATCTTGCATACAGATGACGCTACCTCTTCAAGAACAGTCTCAAGTTCATGGGGCCCCAAGGCAGGCAAGAAATAGATCATGCATCACCAGCTACAAAGCATCACTAAGAGGTCCAGAAGGGTCATAACTATTTGCATTCATTTTGACACTTAAAGATGATTCACAGGACCAAAGCTGGAGAGAACGATGCACAGTTGCAAAGAGCGGCAAGAATGGATCCCCCTGATAAAGGAACAATGGACCATTAAGCTATTTGGAATAAATTAATGCGCATCAGCATAAAGCTTCGCAGAGTTTGTAATACCTTAGACATTCAGAGCAAGTAACCAAGGGTACTTGCAACATTGATATGTCGAATATCACTCAGTTGCAGTCACACAATGTAAGTTACCCAGTGATAAACCTATTGACCAAACAGAAGTAATTGGAATGGCTGGAAGATGGTTGTACTGTAGTGAGCGACTAGTAAGGAATGTGCTGAGAGATCAGCCATGAAGAAAGTGGATGAGGAAGGACATGGAAATGGCATATAGCCTTAGAACTATGGAGTCTATCAATAGTAGCTGAGTCACTTGGATTGGAAAGGAATGAGAGAGGAGGACAGAGGAGACAGGCCAAGGATGGGAATAGTCAAGGAACTAATGTTCCTTCAAGGTATTGTGTTTGTATGAAACTGCCAAACCAGAATGTTAAAGCCCAAACACATTCAGGCTGAAACATTGCTCCAGATTCCAGCATCTGCAGTCTGTCTGCATGAAAGACTAACTTGCTTTCTCCACTGACATTGCCTGCCCCAAGTATTCCCAACATTAGAACATGTGCCAAATGGCCACCACCTGCGATGACACCAGTTGAGAGCTACCCAGCCTAATCACACCTTCCAGTACAAAGCCCCAGTCCTGCAGGTCACAGCTCTTCATACATATCTAAGTACTTAAACACAAGGTTGCTGCCATTACCACTCTTCTGGGCAGCAAATTCTGACCTTATCACCCTCTGGGCGAGAGATTTCTTCATTCCCCCTCTGAACCTTCCACTGGTTTATAACTCTGCCACCAGTCTTTTGATCCCTCTAAAAATGAAGGAGATCCCTTAGTTTACTCAATTAAAACCCCAAGCTTCCTGTTCCAAAAACTTGTCAGTTCTGGCAATTACTCCCCAAATCTCATCTACACCCTCTCTTGTACATCTTTACTGTAATGTGGTGACCAGAGCTATACACCACACTCCAGCAGTAATCTAATCAGTGTTGTACCAGCTCTAGCACAAGCTCCCTGCTTCATCTAATATACCTTGGCTAATAAAGTGAAAGCATCCCATGCACCCCCCTACCCCCTATACATGCATGACTGCATGGCCAGATTCTGTTCTAACTCCATCTACAAGTTTGGAGATGATACCACCATAGTAGGTGGCATCTCAAACAAGATGAGTTGGAGTACAGGAAGGAGATAGATGGGTGTCATAACAACCTTTCCCTCAATGTCAGCAAAACAAAAGTTGGTCATTGACTTCAGGAAAGGGGGCAGTGTACATGCACCTGTCTACATCAACAGTGCTGATGTAGAGAGGGTTGAGAGCTTCAAGTTCCTGGGAGTGAACATAATCAATAGCCTGTCCTGGTCCAACCATGTAGACGCTACGACCAAGAAAGCTCACCAGCACTTTTACTTCCTCAGGAAGCTAAAGAAATTTGGCATGTCCCCTTTGACGCTCACCAATTTTTAATCAATGCACCATAGAAAACATCTTATCTGGATGCACCACAGCTTTGTATGGCAACTGCTCTGCCCAGGACCACAAGAAACTGCAGAGTTGTGGATACAGCCCTGCACCTCACAGAAACCATGAACTCCATCCATACCTCTCGCTGCCTTTGTGAAGTTGCCAAAATCAAAGAACCCACCCACCCGAGTCATTCTTCTCCCCTCTCCCATCAGGCAGAATGTACAGGACCCTGAGGGCACATACCACCAGGCTCAAGGACAGCTTCTATCCCACTGTGATAAGACTATTGAATGGTTCCTTTATAAAAATGAGATGGACTCTTGACCTCAATCTACCTTATGACCTTGCACCTTGTCTACCTGCACTGCACACTCTGTAGCGGTGACACTTTACTCTGCATTGAGGTAGTGCAAAGTAAAAACAACATGCACTGTGTAATAAGTTGATCTGTAGGAATGGTATGCAAGTTTTTCACTGTACCTTGGTACAAGGGACAATAATAAACTAATACCAATCTTATTGGCCCTGCTAGCTGATTTCAGATTTCCATCTATAGTGGTTTGTTTCTGACCTGCAGCATTAGTTTTCTTTCTGTTCACCTTCTGCAGCTAACCCTTCCCCACCCTCTCAGCTGGTCCAGCCCCACTGGCATCAGCCAGAGTCTTGGCTTCCACCTGATCATAGATATTCCTTTTGCTCTCTCCACATCCTGCAACTTAAACACTTATTTCTAAATGTTGTCAATTCAGAAATGTTAAGTTTCTCTTTACAGATGCTGCTCAACCTGGAGAGATTTTCCCCAACATCTGGTGCTTTTATTTCTTATAGCTTGAAGAATATCTAGAGATACATCCAAGGTCCCTTTATCCTTACATGACTCAATACATTCTTATATATTGTAAGTTTCCTTGCCTTATCAGATCTCCCCTAATGTATTACACCTGCCAATTTTTGCACCAACTGACCAGAACATCTATCTTTATGCAGCCTAAAGCTTTGATGAGATTCAATGTTGAGAAATGTGTCGTCGTACACTTTGGAAACAGAAATAAACAGGCAGATCATCATCTAGAAGGAGAGAAAATTCAAAGTACAGAAGTGCAAAAGGACTTGGGGGTACTTATGCAGGATACCCTAAAGGTTAACCACCAGGTCAGATCGGCGGTAAAGAAAGCGAATGCTATGTTGGCATTCATTTCGAGATGTAGTGTATAAAAGTAAGGAAGTGTTGATGAGGCTCTACAGGGCACTAGTGAGGCCTCATTTGGAATACTGTGCAGAGTTTTGGGCCCCATATCTTAGGAAGGATGTGCTGATGTTGGAGAGGGTTCAGAGGAGATCTACGAGGATGATTCCCAGAATGAAAGGGCTTACATATGAGGAGCATTTGTCGACTCTTGGACTGTACTCACTGGAGTACAGAAGAACGAGAGGGGACCTCATAGAAACATTTAAGGTGTTCAAAGGACTGGACAGAGTAGATGTGGCCAAGCTGTTTCCCTTCGTGGGTGAGTCCAGGACAAGAGGGCACACAATCTTAGAATTAGGGGATACAGGTTTAAAACAGCTGAGGAGAAATTTCTTTAGCCAGAAGGTGGTGAATTTGTGGAATTCCTTGCCACGTACAGCAGTGGAGGCCAGATCATTGGAGGCATTTGAGGAGATAGATAGATATCTAATTAGTCAGGGTATCAAGGGATATGGGGATAAGGCCAGAAATTGAGGTTAGAATAGTTTTTTTTTGCCCCCCCCCCCCCATTTCTCATTTTTTCCACTTTTTGGAGCAGACTCGATGGGCCGAATGGTCTACTTCTGCTTCCTTGTCTTGTGATCTTTCCTCCTCTTAGTCAACCACATGGACAATGCCATCATCTGCAAACTTATTACGGCCCTACATTTGAGACTACATCATTAATATACATTTTAAAAAGGGGCCAAGAACTGAACTCTAGAAGTACTAAACTGGTAACAGCTTTTTAGTAATGGAAACACCCATCCATTACTTTTTACTTATGTCACTATGCCAATTTTGTATCCATTGTGTTCTCCTCTGGACTCCACAGGCTTTTAACCTCTTGACCAAGATTGTCAGACACCTTGCCAAGATCTATTTGGACTACATCAAATGCTCTGCCCTTATGAACCATTGTCTCCAACTTAATAATCTTAGTCAAATACAACCTTCTATAACAGATCCACACTGACTGTTGCCAATTTCTACTTTTCTAAACGAATTGTCATACTGTTCTTCAGAACTAATTCCAATAACTTGCTCACCCAAGTTACGCCAACTAAGTTGTAATTATCCATTGTTTTAAAAGACAGCACTTTAAAAAGGTAGTACACAACTAGTTCTCTAATTCTACAGTACAAGAGCAAAGAATTCATGATGAACTTTTAAAAAGAACCGAGTCAGCCACAAATGGAGCACAATAAAATGAAAAACACTGGAAATAGGTCAGCAACATCAATGGAAGGACATTGTGTTTCAGTTCCTTTTCTGTTGTCTCAGATTTCC
Organism: Pristis pectinata; assembly: GCF_009764475.1. Taxonomy (NCBI): domain Eukaryota; kingdom Metazoa; phylum Chordata; class Chondrichthyes; order Rhinopristiformes; family Pristidae; genus Pristis; species Pristis pectinata. The sequence goes on from NC_067417.1 coordinate 41,422,635, forward strand.
AGCATTTGCAAGTTTTTTTTAAATTTTCAGATAGAGTATTAAGTCCAGTTCTGGTTGCCATAATTTAGGGAAGATATTAAGGCTTGAGAGGGTGCAGAAGAGATTTTCCTAAATTGATTCTCAGGTGGACTTCAGTTATGTGGATAGAAAAGAGCTTGTTTTGTTCTGTTAGGAACAGATCCTAAGGAGATCTGATAGAAATATTTGAAATCCATGCACAGATCAAGGATGGAAAGAAATGGTTTCCATTGGAAGAGTTAAAATCTAGAACCAATAGTAAAGAAGTGACCAAAAATCCTTTTAAAATCAACACAATTGGTTAGGGTTCGGAATGCACTGACAAAAAAAAATCAGTGGTTGAAATAGGTCCCATTGCAGCATTCACAACTCATTGGGATATTACCAGGAGAAAAAAAGGACTGGGGTTTGGTGGGTGGCTGGCAAAAACAAGGAGCAAGAGCTGAGTTCTTGCATAAGCTGATACCCATTCAATAGACTGTAGGCACTGCTCCATGTCTGGACTTTGATTCTACAATTCCTCTGCCTTTGCAGCTACAGCCAGGGAGAATTCAAAGAGTCTTCAAAGCCTCCATGATTTCCTGCTTTAAGCAGCATGGGCAAATTCACCTTTTTCCAAAAATTCTACACTACTTCCTCTCTTATGTTTGTCTCGTCCAATTTTTCAATACTTGTCTTCCTTAACCATCTCATTAGCTTCAAACCTTTTGGGAAAATCCCTGCGAAGTATTCATTAAAGTTGCCTTTATGGTCCCGTGCAGGCCCTGCTCTTTCATTGGTTACCTTGTTCTACCCATTTTTAAATGTTTTTGGATTTTCTTGTATTTTACTTGCCTTTATCCCCCCCCACCCCAAACTTGCATTCCCAATTTCCATTTTAATGTCACTTTGTCCTCTTCTTGGCTTCCTGCTGTATTAACCTCCACATCATACATGAGCTTCCTTTTCAGCCTCAAATCAACATGTACCTTGACACATGGGAGCCTCTAGATATGGTAATCCCCCATCCACTGAGGGAAAAGTTACCATGAACCTCTTGTTTATTTACTTCCCATTGTTCTGACACTGAATTTATACAAACTAATAATTCCCAATCACGTTCTGCCAAATTACTCCAGTCTGGTAAAACTGGCTTGCTTTCGGTTATTTTCCATAACTATGCCAGAACAAACATTGTGTTAACTACCAGAAACTTACTCTGCCACAGATACCCCTTCCATCTTCGATCCACAAACCCAAAAGGTCTTGTTTGGCTTGGTAGATAGTGGCTAGAGCTTCTGAAAGTAATTTAGGAATTCTCCATAGCTTTTACACTGTATCCTCAGTTAATATTAAGGTAATTGAAATGCACCATCACTGCTGTAGTACTTTTGCACTTGTCAGAAATTTACCTCTAAACTTGGTCTTCTATCACCCTTGGCAAGTGTGTGGAGGTCTACAAAACTATGTACTTCTATTTTTGTTGTCTCGAATTCAAAGCATACTGCCTTATTTGACCCTTATAAAGGCAATCATTCCTCCTTTGATCATTTAATGTTGCTACACCTGCTTTTTTTTGGGAAAAACAGATTTAGCCGAAAGCAAATCAGGACCCCCAAGCTGTTCCAGTAATGACTAGAATACCGTACTTTCATGTCTCAGTGCCTTCAGCTCATCTACTGTGTTCACTAAACTTTCACTTGGGCATGTTTCAATAATCACAGCCAGACCAGTTATTTTTTAACCTCCATTTGTCTGACTAGTTTTCTGACATTCTCCCTTCTGTATTTATGTTCACATGTTCATCCCTCTGCCGAAAATATGTTAAAACCCTCCCGTGAGCACCAGCAAACCTACCTGAGGATTTCAGTCCCTGCATCAGAGGTGTGACCCACGGAGCTACCTAGTATGTGGCTCCAGGCACAATACACAGACTCCTGTATTCAAGGTTCTAGTTAATCATTCTCCTCACTGCTCAAAACCTTCAAGGAACTTATCCCTTTTTATATCAATATCATTGGTATGGACTAAAACTTCTGTTCACCTTTCCCATAAGTCTACAGACTTCACACCCTCAACCTTGTCATCAGGACGGCAATATAGAATCTTGGAATCATCTGCAATTGTCAAAGTGCCCATCAGTTCCACTAACTCCTTTATTACCTTCACGATCATTCTGTTTCTTCACTGTACACCTCTGCAAACCTTGGTGCTAAGGTCTGGGCTCTGGTTACATTCTAAGCAATCCATGCACCATTAGCACAAGGCAACAGGACGTCCTCAGTTCTCCTGATCTACATCTCCTCTCTGGCAGTCACCCACTCCCCTGCTGCCTGCATCTGAGCCACAGGCAACGACCTCCTGTAATGTGCTACCCAAAATAGTGCTGCATCAGTTGTTGGACGCAGCTCTACCTGAAAATAACATCCTGCACCTGTGGTTGTTCTGGGCATGTGGGAACTTCAGGTAGCTCTCCATTACAAAAGGATGTGCGCCATGGGTTTGAGATGCCATGCCTCGACTTAGATTAACTCACTGTGCAGAACTAAACACCATCTCTTCCCTGAACTAGAGTTCCCCATTCAAAATCCTGAGCTACAAACTCTATAGTAGCAGCAATAACTAGCATAGTGTATGCATCAGCAAAATCCTACTGCATTTATTCTGGCCAAAGTTCCAAAGACCCTAGCCTGTTTTCTATTCTTAAGTATTTTGATTTACTATTAATAAGCCTGTTGCATTTGGGTTGGTTTGGAGATGGGAAGGAAAACAATGAGCAGACAGCATATTACTACCAAGTGATTAAAATAAGCCTTGAATGTTTGATTAACCAAAACTTCCTGTGAATAGTAGTAGGCAGCATGGGAGAGTAACCATTACGTGCTGTGCTTGAAAAGCTCCTGATGAAACCTTGCAACCAAAATTACTGTAAACCCATGTTGCCAGCTTTGATAATTTTTCTGAACCAAATGCTCCAAATACTTAAAAATAAAGGTAGTTCTTTGAGTCTCTTAAGAGCACAAGTATAGCATTGAAAGTGGAAAGGAAAAGGCAGGTACCAACTGTTGAATTTAGGTCAGATTTGATTAAACAGCTGATTTGACAATAAAACCTTGTGGGGAAAAATAACATCAAGGCAGAACGGAACTTTATCTTCAATGTGTCTACAGGTACAGTCCTTTGATATCAAAGAGCTTGTCAGCAACAAATTACCTGCAATTGAAAATTTTCTTACACGATTGTGCAAATTGGCTAGTTTCACATCTTAACAAATGCAATGACCTGTACCTGCAAGGCAACTAAAAGCAGAAAAATGCCTGCTTGAAATGTACATGCTCACATTACAGGCATTCCTTTCCAATTCCTGGAGCAAGTCTTTGAATGGAGCACGACACAGGTTTAGGAAAGATATTGACATATTGCACTTGCAGCATTAAATGCAACTGCCCCTATATCCAGTGTGCAACTGCCTTGTCAAAACTGGAGACCATCGTGCTATTACGTGCAAGTAAATGGCCTTTCCATTCATTGTGCAAGTCAGGTCAAACAATGAAAATTGGTAATCCACAATACATCTTGGAAGTGGAAAAAAACTAAAAGCTCAAGTGTGAGCAGGTATTCAAGTGCCAGTAACCCATGGAAATGAACATAGAACACTACACAGTACAGGCCCTTCGGTCCACAACATTGTGCCGAAGTTTTATCTTGCTCTAAGATCAATCTGACCATTCCCTCCCACATAACTTTGTATTTTTCCTATCATCCATGTGCCTATTTAAGAGTCTATTAAACATCTAATGTATCTGCCTCTACCAGCACCCCTGGCAGTGCGTTCCACACACCTAACACTGTATAAAAAAATTTACCTCCGATATCCCACCCCCACACTTTCCTCCAATCACCTTAAAATTATGCCCCCTCGTGTTAGCTATTTTCACCCTGCGAAAAAGTCTGACTGTCCACTGATCTATGCCTCTTATCTTGTACACCTCTATCAAGTCACCTCTCATCCTCCTTTTCTCAAAGAGAAAAGCCTGAGCTCTCTCAACCTATCAAATGGGAGCTTGACTGTTGCTCCTCAAAAGGTGGTTGCTGCTTTAAGAGATCCTACAGTAGATGCATCTCGAATGTAAAAATCTAAACACTGTCAGGTATACCAAGAACTATGCTGACAAAAATTAGTAACTGAGAAATTCAACTAACAAAGATGAATAACTGAAGGGAGAAGGTAACAACTTGTTTACATGGCAGCATAATGCAACTGATACAAACAGCAACCAAGTATAGACAAAACCAATGCATGGAATTTGCTCCTTACGTGAATAAAAAGGGGGCATTTAATTTGAATTCATTTGAAAGCACAAAAAAAACTCAGTCTTGACCTCCATAATGCAGATATTCTAATAGTTAATGGATCCTGAATATTTCCAATGAATTAGGGCAATGGGGATTCCTTCAACTATAATTTCCATCCTCTACGTCACCAATCCTCGGCTGAGATAAAGTTCCATTGCTTCCCAGGAATGGGCAAGAATTAAAACCAAGGCTTCTGTTGTAGTTGTTATCAAGTACTTGAATCTCCAGCCAGTAAAGTGTGTACATTCAAATCTCACACTATTCCATTCCAAGGCAGAGAACCTGCCCATCACGTGTTCCATCTCCATAATATTAAGACAAGGGTCATTTAAAAAATCTTCCTGCAAATAATTCAAAGTCACAAATGACAGATTTCAAGACCAGTAGCAGGAATCATTTTTTCTGCAGTTCTCGCAGCCAGAGCAGAGGGGAGAAGACAGCATTTTTAAAAAGAAGTTGTTTCTGATTGGCTAAGTATGTAGCAACTCAGCCAATAAAAGACAGATAGGGCAAAGCGGAGCAGCCATTGTGCAAGAGGGCCGGTTTAAGAATGGGGAGCCAAGGCATTGGCTCAAGAGACTTTGGTGTGGAGGCCAAGGTGGGGTTCTGTTAAGTTCTCTTTATTATTGCACAAGTAGAGCAGTGGGAATGACACCCAGTGCAGTGGTGTGCTCCTCTTACATGTGGGAAGTCAGGGAGACCTCCAGTGTCCCAGACGACATCTGCAAGAAGTGCATCCAGCTGCAGCTCCTTACAGACTGGGTTAGGGAACTGGAGCCGGATGACCTTCAAATCATTCGGGAGACTGAGGGGTTGATAGACAGGAGTTACAGGGAAGCAGTCACACCGAAGTTGTAGAAGGCAGGTAGCTGGGTCACTGTCAGGAGAAAGGGAATAGGTAGTCAGTGCAGGGTACCCCTGTGGCCGTTCCCCTCAATGAGTATATCGTTTTAGATACTGCTGGGGGGCTGAATGACCTACCAGGGAAAAGCCACAGCAGTCAGATCTTGGGCACCTTGTCTGGCACTTTGGCTCAGAAGGGAACGGGGGGGGGGGGGGGGTGGGGGGAGGTGGCAAGCAGAAGTGATAGGGGATTCATTGGTTAGGGGAGCAGACAGGAGGTTCCTCCATGGATGAGAACAAGACTCTCGGATGGTACATTGCCTCCCAGATGCAGGGTCAGAGACGTCTCAAATCGAGTCCATAGCATTAAGGGGGAGGGTGAGCCACCAGAGGTCATGGTACATGTTGGTACCAATGACATAGGCAGGAAAAAAGTGAAGAGGTCCTGCAAAGTGAATTCAGGGAGTTAAGTGCCAATTTAAAAGAATCTCCAGGGTGGTGATCTCAGGATTGCTACCTGTGCCATGTACTAGTGAGGCAAGAAATAGGAAGATAGGAAGCAGATGGTACAGGAGGGAGGGCTTCAGGTTTTTTTTTAAGATCATTGGGCTGTCTTCCAGGGCAGGTGGGACCTGTACAAATGGGACGGTTTGCACCTGAACAGGAGGGGGACCAATTTCCTTGTGGGAAGGTTTGCTAGTGCTGCTCGGGGAGGGGTTAAACTGGAGTTGCGGGGGTGGTAACCAGAGTGGCAGGGCAGCAGGTGGAGAGGCTGTAGGGAAAGTAGATGTTAAGACTACAAGCAAAGATGAAAACAGAAAAGGTTGAGTGTGGTGGGACTAATGTTCTGAGTTGCATCTGTTTCAATGCGAGTATTGTAGGTAAGGCAGATGAATTTAGAGTGTAGATCTGTACGTGGGATTATGATGTTGTAGCCATTAGAGAGACTTGGTTGCAGGAGGAGCAGGACTGGCAGCTCAATGTTCCAGGGTTCTGTTGTTTTAGACATGACAGAGGGGGAGGTTTTAAAGGGGGAAGGGAGGTATTAAGGGGAAGGGGTGGCATCACTCATCAGGGAACATGTCACAGCAGTGCTCAGAGAGGACATACTGGAGGGCTCGACTACAGAGTCAATTTGGGTGGAGCTGAGGAATTACAAAGGGTCGACCATGTTAATGGGACTATATTATTGACCTCCCAATAGTCAGCAAGATTTAGAGGAGCAAATTTGTAGAGACATAGCAGACAGTTGCAGGAAATATAAAAGTTGTGATAGTAGGTGATTTTTTCTTTAAAACTTTTCACATATTGACTGGGACTCCCATACTGTAAAAGGACTGAATGGGATCGAGTTTGTCAAATGTGTTCAGGAAAGTTTCACATCATAGATAAAGAGATAGAGATTTCTTTATTAATCACATGTACATCGAACACAGTGAAATGCATCTTTGCATAGAGTGCTCTGGAGGCAGCCCGCAAGTGCTGCCACGCTTCCGGCACCAACACAGCACGCCCACAACTTCCTAACCTGTACGTCTTTGGAATGTGGGGGGAAACCGGAGCAAATCCACACAGACACGGGGAGAACGTACAAACTCCTTACAGACAGTGGCCAGAATTGAACCTGGGTTGCTGGTGCTGTAATAGCATCATGCTAACCGCTATATGTGGAGGTCCCAACTAAAGAGCTCAATACTGGATCTCCTCTTAGGGAGAAAGACAGGGCAGGTGACAGAAGTGAGTGCAGGGGACCACTTTGGATCAAGTGATCATAATTCCATTAGTTTCAAGATTATGGAAAAGGATAGGACTGGTCCTAGGGTTAGATTCTAAACTAGAAGGCAAAGTTTAATAGCATCAGAAGGGATCTGGCAGGTGTGGATTGGGATAGGTTGTTTTCTAGCAAAGAGGTGCTTGGTAAGTGGGAGGCTTTCAAGAGTGAAATATTGAGTACAGAATCTGTATGTTCCAGTTAGGATAAAAGGTTATGAGGGATATTGAGGCCCTGGTAAAGAAAAAAAATCAGGTATAGGCAGTTAGGATCAAATGAGGTGCGTGAGCATAAGAAATGCAAGAGATCACTTGAGAAAAATCAGGAGGGCGAAAAGAGGACATGAGGTTGCTCTGACAGACAAGGCGAAAGAGAATCCCAAGGGTTTCTATAGCTATATTAAGAGCAAAAGGATAGTGAAGGCCAAAATTGGTCCTCTTGAAGATCAGCATGGTCGTGAGTGGAGCCGAAAGAGATGGGGAGATTTTAAATGGATGTTTTGCATCTGTGTTTACCTCAGGAGACAGTCTGTAGAATTGAGGGGGAAAAAAAGGAGTAGCAAGGTCATGAACCACATCTGGATTACCAAAGAGGTGCTTGCTACCTTGAGGCAAATTAGGATGGATGAATCACCAGGGCCTGATGGAGTATCCCTTCGGACCTTGTGGGAGGCTAATGCAGAAATTGCAGGGGACCTGGCAGAGTTATTTGAAGTGTTCTTAGCCACAGATGAGGTGCCAGAGGACTGGAGGATTGCTACTATTGATCAAGGAAGGGTTTAAGCTGAAAAATTATAGGCCGGTGAGCCTCACATCAGTCGTGGGTAAATTATTGGAAAGTATTCTGAGGGATAGGATACAAGTATTTGGATAGTCAGGAATAGTCAACATGGTTTTGTGCATGGCAGGTCACGTCTAACCAATCTAATAGAGGTTTTGAGGAGGTTACTAGGAAAGTTGAAGGGAAGGCAGTGGACGTTGTCTACATGGACTTTAGCAAGGCTTTTGACAAAGTCCCACGTGGGAGGCTGCTCCAGAAGGTTAAGTTGCTTGACATTCAGGGTGAAGTAGTTAATTGGATTCAATGTTGGTTTAGCAGGAGAAGCCAGAGGGTGGTAGTAGATTGTTAACTACCTGATTGGAGGCCTGTGACTAGTGACATGCTGTAGGGATCAGTGCTGGGTCCGTTGTTTATTATCTATATTAACAATTTAGATGATCATGTGGTAAGCTGGATCAGCTAATTTGCAGACAACACCAAGATTGAGGGTATAGTGGACAGTGAGGAAGGCCAAAGTTTGTAAAGTGATCTGGACTAGCTGAGAAAATGGGCTGAAAAATGGCAGATGGAATTTAATGCAGACAAGTGTGAGGTGTTGCACTTTGGAGGTCAAACGAGGGTAAAACTTAGTGAATGGTAGGACTCTGAGGTATGTGGTAGAACAAAAAGGGACCTGGGAATACAGATCCACAATTCCTTTAAACCGGCATCTCAGGTAGATAGGGTCGTAAAGAGAGCTTTTGGCACATTGGCCTTCATAAATCAGGGCATTGAATACAGGAGTTGGGATGTTATGTTGAAGCTGTGCAAGATGTTGGTGAGGCCAAATTTAGAGTATTGTGTGAAGTTCTAGTCACCTACCCACAGAAAAGATATCAATAAGCTTGAAAGAGTGCAGAGAAAATTTACATAGATGTTGTCAGGACTTGAGGACCTGAATTACAGGAATAGGTTCAATAGGTTAGAACTTTATTCCCTGGAGCGCAGGAGAATGAGGGGAGATCTTATAGAAGTATACAGAAATTATGAGGTGAATCGATAGGCTGAATGCATGCAGGCTTTCTCCCGTCAGGTTGGGTGAGACGAGAACAAGTAGTCATGAGTTTAGGGTAAAAGGTGAGATATTTAAGGGGAATCTGAGGGGGAACTACTTCACTCGGGTGGTGAGAGTGTGGAATGAGCTGCCAGTGGAGGATGCAGGTTCAATTGTAACATTTAAGAGAAGTTTGGATAGGCACATAAGGTATGGAGGGCTATGGTCTGGGTGCAGGTAGATGGGACTAGGCAGAAAACCAGGCTGGCATGGAGATGGACTGAAAGACCCGTTTCTGTGCTGTAGTCTGATTCTAAACAAGTAATCCCTGGGAATAGAAGCCTTATACACCACAACAGACCAAGTTAGATTTGACAAATGGTTTACTACTTTGAGCAACTGCTCTACAATTAACTTTCAAGTAACTGGAACAATTCAGTACTGCAAGCCTTAAACCAAAATTATAAAATGGCAAGATTCAGTAGCATATTGAAATCTGAAATCAAAACCAAATCCTGAAGCTATAGAAGCTATATAAGTTTTTATTTGGTTTGTTATCACTGCTCAACAAATAAGGGCAATATGCTTAAAAATCTCTCCATGATTTACTTTCAAGTGGGGACGAAGGCTGTTAGAGAATGCCAAGGTTTCAAAACCTTGGATGAAGAATTTGTCAGTCTTCACAAAGTTGATTCTTTATCCCAAGATAATGGCCCTTACTTTTATAATTTCACCACGAAGAGAAACATCCTCAAGATTATCAGTCAAGTCCTTTCAAACCTGTGGTAAATTCCAGACAGCACAGACCCTTTCAACTCAATGTTTTCCTGTAAAGTGACCTATTGCTACTGCTTCCATTTGTTAATCAATGCTACCCATGCTAAGAATACCTTCAATTATGACCCCTTGTACAGGAATCTTCAATTTCCACCTCAAATGTCTTTTAGGAACTCAAACTATCCACTCTCTAATCCAAACTTGTCCCAAGAAATATTAAATTTGTTAAACTTTTTAAAAGAAAAGAGACTGTTGCTTTAAGCATTGTTATTCCTACTTTGGCCCCATTTGCTGCTGCACAGTTGTCATTTTATGCTCTGGCCCTCATTTCACTCTGCTTATCATTACCCATATCACCACACTTCATTAACTTTCTAAATTTCACTTGAACTCTCACCCCGAGAGCAAAGTTTATGTTCAAAACAGCAAAAAGTTATGCATGGAAGAGAAACAGAGCATTGAGAAATTGCTTCTCAGAGGGTTGTGAATCTTTGGGAACTCTCTACCCAAGCTGTGATTCAACAGATTGAGGCCGACTCTCAGATGTTTGATCTACAAGGGGGTTGAAAACTGTATGGAAAGTGCAGCCAATGCCAAGAATGAAGCAGCCACAATCTTATTCTAGAGGCAAAGTCTGTGCAGCTACAGCCCACTCTTGCTCCTAGTTCTGTTCTCACTTAAATTAGAACCAAAAAAAAAATCAGATGTCTTGTGCCATTTGCTGCAGCAGCAACACCTCCAGCAGGAGTCTCAGCACTGGTGCCCCACAAGGCTACGTCCTCAGCTCCCTATTTTATCCCCTATAAACTCATGACTGTGTGGCCAGATTCTGCTCTAACTCCATCGACAAGTTTGCAGATGATACCACCGTAGTGGGCTGTTTCTCAAATAACAATGAGTTGGAGTACAGGAAGGAGAGAGAGAGCTTAGTGACATGGTGTCAACAACTTTTCCCTTAATATCAGCAAAACAAAAGAGCTGGTCATTGACTTCAGGAAAGGGGGTCATGTACATGCACCTGCCTGCATCAACAGTGCTGAGGTCGAGGGTTGACAGCTTCAAGTTCCTCGGAGTGAACATCACCAATAGCCTGTCGTGGTTCAACCACGTAGATGCCACAGCCAAGAAAGCTCACCAGCACCTCTACTTCCTCAGGAGGCTAAAGAAATTTGGCCCCTTTGACACTCACCAATTTTTAATTGATGCACCATAGAAAGCATCCTATCTGGACACATCACAGCTTGCTATAGCAACTGCTCTGCCCGAGACTGCAAGAAACTGCAGAGAGTTGTGGACACAGCCCAGCACATCATGGAAACCAGCCTCCCCTCCACAGACCGTCTATATCTCTTGCTGCCTTGAAGCAGCCAGCATAATCAAAGACCCCACCCACCCAGGTCACACTCACTCCTCCCCCTCCCATCAGGCAGAAGATACAGGAGCCTGAGGGCACATACCACCAGCCTCAAGGACAGCTTCTATCCCACTGATAAGACTATTGAACAGTTCCCTTATATGAGATGGTCTTTTGACCTCGCAATCTACCTTATAACCTTGTACCTTATTGTCTACCTTTCTCTATAGCTGTGACACTTTATTCTGTTATTATTTTTACCCTGTTCTACCTCAATACACTGTGTAATGAATTGATCTGTACAAACTGTATGCAAGACAAGTTTTTCCACTATCTCAGTACAAGTGACAATAATAAACCAATATCACTATTAAAGCACTCCAGGTTAGCACTCAAACTTGAAAACATACCAACCAGCATTTAAGAACCACAAGAGTACTATACTTTCTAACATTCAACAATCATAGGAGAATCTCAGATCTAATACACACATCAAGTTCAGTACATTGGTGGTCTTGTGCCAAAGGGAAGTACTCAGGTATGTTGATACACCAAATTGGATCTGACCAAGTTCCACGTTCCCTTCAATTTGATCTTCTGAACCCAGATCAAGGAAAAGAAAATAAGATAAATCGTGGTTTGACCTTTGTCTTGTCAATCTATTAGCTCAGCTGGAATTGTCAACTTCTAAAATTAAGTGTCAGTTTAAGATATTTGGAATCTCAATTTATCTCCGCCAATAAAGGAACAATACATTACCCAACTTGTGCAGCCATTGCCCTTCCAAGGCTATTTCAGGTAACCTGATCCCTCCTCTCTGCTTCTAATCCTCAGACACCCCTCCAGTCCTTCCCATTCCATCCGCCCATTACCCACATCCCTCCTTTATTTGCTTTCACCTTCACCAGATTAAAGAATCTGCAGCCCTTTGTCGTCTCTGCTTATCACCTCTCAGCCCGTCTCAATTTCTACCCTTCTCCACCCAAATCCATCTGCTAATCAACCTCTCCTCACCTGGATCCACCCAAAACCTCACCTCTATTCTGACCGTCTCCCTTTTTACTGTCAAGATGGTCTCAACACAAAACGTTGACTGCTCATTTCCCCCCTCAGATGCTGCCCGACTCCCAACCCCACCTGCAGTTCCTCCAGCAACTCATTTTTTGATCCAGATTCTAGCATCTCCCATCTGTATTAATATTAAATCAGCTAAAACAACCAGTGGAATCATTGGGTGTGTTACACTAATTGAATATATCCCATACCACTATCTTCAACATGTTCTGGCAAACCATAATCACAGAGTTGACCAAACTGCATGGCTAGGGAGGTAACCAATGATTCACAAACCCAAATGGAGAATAGTGGAAACAGATTGCATGAAAATAATGGAGCAGATCTACCAGTTACGTGAAGGATGGGAACAATCCTGCGATTCATTAGACCAGTGACTCAATTCTCTCTTCCTCCCCCTCCACCACCCCCCCCCCCCCCCACAAAGGGCAAGTAAAATGACAGACACAATTGTGCAAACCTTTTTACCTTGCATCAATACATTTACTATTCAAAGACAGATCCTTGTGCCCAACCCTTTTTTCCTCAAATATACAGCATTGCTCAGCAAAACTGTCTATTTTAGGTGCACATTAATGACATCGATCAATACTTTGCAGGATGCCCCCAGAACACAGTTTCCAAACAGTGAAATGCATCTTTTGCGTAGTGTTCTCGGGGCAGCCCGCAAGTGTCGCCACACTTCCGGCACCAACATAGCATGCCCACAACTTCCTAACCCGTACATCTTTGGAGTGTGGGAGGAAACCTGAGCACGAGGAGAATGTACAAACTCCTTAAAGACAGTGGCCAGAATTGCACCCAGGTTGCTGGCCTGGCGCTGTAATAGTGCTATGCTAACCACTACACTACCATGCCTGCCTTTCTCTTGGTCAGTCTATTTGTGCAACCTCAGGCACCAGATGTGCAGGATTTTCCTGCAACCAATATCTGCAGTCCCAGTACAAACTGTTTCTCGAACCACAGACCCCATCCATCTCTATAACATGCAGAAACTGGACCATTATCACATCATATCCAACCAAGGTGAGCTTACAACCACATGTGCAGGTTTTAACCAAGATGAGACATCTCCACCGTAATAGTGCCAGATTTCCCCTGCCTGTGCTTTCTCCAGACCCAACTATTCCAACTTTCAGCTCGCCTCATGCTCCATCCTTTGCAAGCTTGAGGTTATCCATAGCTCCGCCATCCATACCCTAACTTGTGTTTGGCCATCATCCCATCAAATTCTATGTTGTGTTCAAATTCCTTCATGCCTTTGCACTCTCATCACTAAACTCTAAGTAAAACAAAGAGCTGCTGAACTGTTCAAGAACATTCAAATACTGCATTTTAAAGAAATCAGTATTTTGCTGGTCCTCATATACCACATACCCAATATCATTCCCAAGCACCCTGCAATGCTCAGTGTGGTAACTCATGACTGTCATAGCAGGTTGTGTTCAAAGGCCCCCCCAATACATTGTGACATCACATCCCTTAAAAATAGGGATCTTCAATGCTTATGGTTCTCAATTAAAAAGAATGCAATGCAAGTCCCGTGTAAACAACTGAACATGAATCTATACAAGTCCAAGTCACAGAATGTTACTGTACAGAACAAGGCCATTTGGCTCATCAAGTCTGTATCAGTTTATTTCAAAGCAATCCAGCTAGTCAGACCCCCACTCCCTTCCCACAAGCCTAATAACTTGTTTTCAGATACATATCCAGCCTCCCCTTCAAATGCTACATCAAATCTGCCTCTACTACCCCAGGCATTTCATTCAAGACCCTAAACACTTGCTACAGAGAAAAATTGTCCTATCACTTTTGGCAATGATCTTCATACATCTCCAGGTTCTTCAGCCTTCTGCCAATGTAAGCGGTTTCTCTATAACCTTCCCGACTGTATATGGTCTCATTCAAATCCCCTTGTAACTACCCCTGCTGCAAGAATTCCTCCTGCTTTCTCTGTCTACCCCAACTAAAATTCCTCATCCCTAGAATAATTTAAATCTCTTCCACATACTCTCCAAAGCTTTCAGAACATTAAGCTGTGGCACCCACTGATTAAAATATTCCAGGGATTGGGTAAACACTGATATTTCAATCAAAAGCCAGCATATGCACCAGCCAACCACTGGCCTTGCATTTGCTGACATTTGTCCAAATATTTTATAAAACAAGGGCAATTGGAAAGAATTTTCCAACTCTTCCAAAGACCACAGTGCCATTAAATACTGAAGTTACAAGGTGCTGGTATAAGGTGACAGGATATAACCCTGTATTCATGGTTGCTAATCTCCTGATACCATCACCCAATGAGAAATACTTTGGGAACATGACTCTCACTTACTATCTTGGCAACAGAGATAATAGGTTCAGAAATAAAACCCAAAACAAAGATTTAAACACCTGGTCAAAAGCAGTTTGCAATAACAGGTCAGTTCTGAAACAAAACATGTTTTGGCAACTCAACTTGTTGCTACAAAATTAAGTTCCTTTGAGATAAATGACTATCACCAAGCACCTCACATTTACCACGTGAAAAACAGAACAAGATTCATGTTCAGTAGCTTAATTGGAACTGGATTGTTTCTTAACATCTTACAGCTGTAAGCAAGGAACCACATTGCTATTTTTAAAAAAAGCAGCTTTAGCACATTTCCAGTGTCTTCCTGGTAGATGTCATCAGGATGGCCGAACAGTTTAGGGCACTGCATTCAGGTTGCGGTCTCCACTGGAGGCACGGGTTCAAATCCCACTCCTGACAGTTAAGCACTGGGGGCAGGCATGGTAGTGCAGCAGTTAGTATAGTGCTATTACAGCACCAGCGACCCAGGTTCAATTCCCACCAGTCTGTAAGGAGTTTGTATGTTCTCCCTGTGTCTGCGTGGGTTTCCTCCCACATTCCAAAAATGTACAGGTTAGGGAGTTGTGGGTATGCCATGTTGGTGCCAGAAGTGTGGTGACACTTGTGGGCTGCCCCCAGAACACACTACACAAAAAGATGCATTTCACTGTGTTTTGATGTACATATGACTAATAGAGATATCTTATCTTTTCTTATGTGGAACTCTGATACAAGTTGGTCCCTGAAGCTTCAGCTGAATTTGAGGTATATTCAATGAGATTCCCATTGGATTTTTCCAGTCACCAATTGCCACCATCCCTTGCCTCAGCTTCCTACCTGGGTCATTTGCCTCTGTACAGAGTCCCATAACAACCTGTAACATCTGTGCAAAGTTCAACACTGGAGCTAGAGGACAAGGATTTTGGGGGGTGCAGGGGGGGAGGTGGACAAAAGATTTGGTAAAGAAAACTGTGCCTTGTTGGCTAGGAGTTGTGCAGTAATGACTACGTGCATATTCTTCGTATGAGGGCAAGTAATCAATTAGATTTAGATTCATGTATGGTACGATACTTGATTGTTTAAATCCATTAGAGAAACTAACAATATTACAAGCACAGGTGGCAAAATGTGTCAGATTCATGACATAGGAAGCAATAGATTAGCATGGATAGAAAGTTTACTACTTAATAGGGAACATAAGGCATCATCTTCCTCTCCACTGGCGTGCCGACTTCTTCCAGTAGTTTGCTTTCGTTTCAAATTTCCAGCATTTGCTGTTTGTTTTACCCCAGGCATAAGTGGGCCTTCTACTGGTTGGCAAGATGTTATGAGTGGTGTGCCACAGATCGATGCTGAGATCTCAACTTCTAGGATGGAACAAAGATATCACCGCTAAATTTGCTCTGATACAATGATAGATAGGAAAAGTAGGCCGTGAGAAGGGAAAAAGGAAACTACATGAAAAAGGATAAAAGTCTGCAAAGATCTGGCAAATGGAAAATGTGAAACTGTTGGCAGTAAAAATGAAAAATGTCAAATGGTGAGAGTCTGCAGGGGTTTGAGATGCAGAGAGCTGGACGTGCAATTCATAAAAGGCTATATACAGCAGTTGGGAAACCTAATGAACATCATCTTATTATTAGTGGAACTGAAAAAAAAAAGTAAGTTATGATTCAATTATATTGGGCATTGGTAAGACCACATCTCAAGCACTGGGTAGAGTACTCGTGTCATTTAAGGAACAATGTATTTGAAGCAGGTAGAGAACGTTTGCCTGTCTAGTACCTGGAATAAAAAGTCTGAGGATGGCCAGGCAGGGCTTGCATCTGCTAGAGTGGGATTGATCCACAGGAGTCTTGTCAGGATGGATGTGGAGAACACATTTACTGTGTAGGAGCATCTAGAGCCAAAGGTCACCCACTTAAGACAAAATTTAGGCTCAGCTGAGGGTCATGAGCCTCGAAAAACAATGATAGTCGTCTTTCAGGGAAAGGTGGATTCTTGATCAAGGTGATTTCGGGATAGAGGGGAATGTGGGAAGTTACCAATCAGCTATGATTTTATTACCTGGTTAAACAGGTTTAAGAGGCCAAGTGGCCATCTCTTGCTTGAGATTCATATTGTTAAGAGGGGAACCAGATTCCCAGAACTCCACTTGTAAATAGTAAAAATATACACAAGCATCATTAAAAATTCAGATATGCAATGTCAGCTATTAACACTGGAAATGTTTTGCCATTAGTTCAAGAAATTACCATCCAGGACAAGAAATTCAATTAGGTATGAATCACCTACACCAAAGCGGTGGCCATTGTGATCGGACTTGGATATCCTATGGCAGGAGACCCTACTACTGTTCTCCCCCTTAAACTTTGAGCATCTACAAGTCAATTCAAAAGTGACCACTGCTTGAATATTCAAAACCCGACATTACTTAAGCATACAGAATCTGCTCATTTGGCAACCAACTTACTGGCTATCATAACTTCATGATCAAGTGCTGCAACTCACTACAATTTGCCATGATTTTTTTGGGACGGCCAGTCAAAATAAGAACTTCTATGGACAAGGGAAGCAGTTTCATGGGAATACCCTCATCTACAAGTTTCAAGCCAAACTCACGAATGTCCCTTCAGCATCACTGGATCAGTCACGGAATTCCCTCACTGGACTATGGGAGTCACTTCACACAGACTGCAGACGAGAAAGTAGCTCATTGCCTTTAAAAGGGACTAGCAATTAATGATGTCCATAGAATTTAAAAACATTCCCAATGAGGAAGAATCAAAGCAACAGGCAAGAAGTTCTGGTCTTTAAGCTCACTTCACTGTCACGTGCAATGTTCACATTCAATAGTTTCTCAAATGAAAGTCTCAATGGCCCAAGAATCATAACAAGCCTTAACATCAAGTGCATTTGCAGTTCTGTGAATCAGGGACTGCTTTGCATAATACATTCTATCTTATGGCAGGGGTGGGGAGGAAATTGCTCTCTATCATAAAGTTTTGATTTACTGAATTTCCACCATTTTAGTCTGTGCTTTGTCAGATCCTATTGTACTCTGAAGACCACCTGGCTTAAACTGCATTAACCAAAAAGCAGTATTACAGGGAGGTCAGAAAACCAGATTTTAAAAATGAGTAACATCAAGCATTTTGAATTGACAATGCCTCAATGAACAGTCAAGTTGGTATCTACCTGCAGAATTGATCCTGTACATTTGGAGTGGCCAAATTGAGCAACTACAAGTTTTTTTTATTGCAGAAATCTTGGCTGCAGAGCACCTTTGAAGGTTACAAGACTGCTCAACTTTACAAAATATTAATGTGCCAAACAGAGGGAATCATGATAACAAGACTCTTAACAGGAAATGAGCAATGACCTCTCAGCCAAGGTTATCCACACATGGGCTCAAATCCCAGCAATAAATATCTGGTTAAATATCATCCTCCAAGCCATGTTTAAGGGAATATTGGCAACATTACTCCTGGGATGTTGATCACTGGAAGCTGACATCACTAACACACACCTTAGTGCAACATCATGGCAGCTAGAGTACTGGAATATATCATTTTCAAAAAGCACACTTTGTCGTCGAATTCATAAAATATTACAGATCCCGAAGATTTGTCTTAGACTAAATTAGCCATCGCAAATAAAAACCTTAGACACTATTTGAAATTTACCCGAGCTTTACCCATCTCATTTACTGAACTTGGTCACCAGAGAAGCACTTGAGATCCCAAACCATCATAAAAAAAATGTTACAGCAAAGGCAGAAATATAAATCAGCGACTGCTGCAGGTTTTGCTTAACAAGTTCAGGGAAGGGAGGGCAGAAGGCATCAAAGGTAGCTACTTGGATCTGTTACAGCTGAAATCAAACTCATTTCATTTCACACAGCAGCAGGGATTAAACTTTAATTTTTTTTTAAATTTACAGCACAGTAACAGGCCCAATGAGTCCATGCCACCCATTTAAACTCATGCTAACCTACCTGTACATCTTTGGAATGTGGGAGGAAACCAGAGCACCCGGAGGAAACCCACACAGACATGGGGAGAATGTACAAACTCCTTACAGACAGCGACGGGAATTGAACCCCGATCGCTGGCGCTGTAATAGCGTTATGCAAACCACTACACTTCCGTGATATACACTCAAGGTATTTCCACGAGATACATGCACCACAGAACACTGGTTTCCAATACTGTTTTATTCAACATTGAGCTTTCAAAGTCGAACTGTATCACGGAGAAAATGGAGGTCTTTGCTTTTCCTTATCTGTAAATGCAGGGAGATACCAACTTGACTATTCATTGAGACATGGTCAAGACTTGAATTTTTAAAATACCTTTCAGCAGTTCCTGATTGCAACTGCAATTATACAGTTATGTATTAATGTAAAATTGTTTTACAAGTCTGCTCACTAATTCTAGTCAATTCTTATTTGCACAAATTGTAGAGTTGTAAAATGTTAATATAGTCAATTTAAATCAATAGAACCACTTGGTTCTATTGAATGAATAGATTCCTAATTAATAAAATGCACATCCAAAGAGGTTCTATATTATAAAAGGCCAATATTTCCGGACTTAACCTTGGGTTGATAAGGTAGATAAAAGGCATACAGGATGATAGTGAGGGCAAAAGAGTACAAGAGAAAAGGTAGATGTGCTAGAACTGTAACCAACATTAGGTAGGACACAGCTCAAGTACCATGTACAAATGTGGCAACATTACAGGAAATAGGATTGCATTGGAGAGGGTAAAGAGGAGATTTATGATGTTGCCAGCACTGGAAAAATATAGCTCAGGAAAAATAGGATGAGTTAGATTTGTTTTCTGAAAGGGTGGCCAGGGTAAAAAAAACCTTACTGGGGTATATAATAAGGATACCAGACAGAATAAGGATTTATTTCCCTAAACAGAGGGATCAAAATAAGGGACCATAAATTTAAAGTAATTGGTGAAAGTATCAAAGGGGAGACGAGAAAAAATTTCAGAGGGCAGCAGGGATCTGGAGTTCACAATTTAAAACAGTGGTGGAAATCCTTATCAAAATACAAGTACTTGGGTACATACCAAGACACAACCTACAGGGTTATAGACCTAGTACAGAAGGTGGGATTAGTTTGGGGGAGCTTTTTCCCAATTGTCACACACAAGTCAAATGGTCTCGACATTGTAAATATTCTAAGATACCAAGATCAATGAGTAAGAGGGAAAGGATCCTTGGCTCCAAGGTTACACATTTTAAAATATCCAGTTATATCCAATATCAGTTTCTGTCCCACATTGCCCAATCCCAACTACCTTGAAGTACATTACACACCCTGCAGAATTATATTTTGCTAGTAGAACGTGCAGCCTCAAGGTTTACTCAAAAGGGTAGACGGAGGTACAGAATGACTTCCGGAATTCAACACATCAATGCAAGTAATGGGATCACCCAAACAGTGCCGATCAGAGGGGTGAGAATGGGGAAAATCTAACAATGGAGTTTAGAGGTGGGGGAAGCCAGAAAAAAAAATTGAATCAAGATGGGAATTTTAATTTCAAATGGCATCGAGAAAACAGAACACCAGCCAAGTGAACAAAGCATAGCCACGAATTTGCAAAGATATTTTGGGCTGGTGTACTTGTGGAAAGGAAAATGGGTACAATATAGATGAACTAACTACTTAGAACTTTAAGAGGTAAACAACGCTACACAGAATTATTTCTGATGAGCTAGATCAAAGTATCTAGAAAGATGCATTGGCACAAATTGTCAGTCTTAAACCCAAATCAGAATTTCACTAAGAAATTTTTCCAGGAACTGATGGCATGGACAACAGTAAACTAAAGGTGTGCACCTTGTTTGGGGGCAGGGGTGAAAAAGAGAAGAATTGAACAGTTACACTTTTATTCTGCAGACTTCTGAAGTGCTCAGAGATGGTTAGTGTAGTGTAAAGGCCATCAGCACATGAAGTTTCAGCTTCCCTGGATCCTACAAGTAATAGATCTTGAATCTAGTTTACTTCATTCTCTGATAGTCTGAGTCTCAACAGGTTAAGTCAGATTTCTCTTAAAATTCTCATTTTCCACTGTTGCAACTTATTTTTAAGCATCAGAATAGCACTCAAATCCCTATTTAAACACATTAGTATCTTTTATTGTAGTTTACTAGATCAATAATTTTCCTTTACACAGACAAGTAGTACATCTCGTCTCCAAGCACAAGACCAACTGTTTCATGCCTTCAAGCCATGGCTAAATAAGGCAGGCCTAGTGTACAATGAGAAATCCATGAGAATTAATCAAAGTATCTGAATATTAAATCTTGTAGTTTAGAACTCAAGATTTGATTTTAGCATTGCCTTTCATTCATTTAAAATTCTAATCAATTAGGTGATAGTTTTGTCAGAAAATATTTTTGATAAGCCTCATTTTCACCTGAACAGGGAGAAAGCAGCAAGCTTCAACATAAAACTCAAACTATCCTTGGGAACATGCTTAGTTTTCACTACTCCCTCTAGCTGCTCCTCAGGAACATTCCAGCCACTTTCCTTGAAGCACTTTAAAATATACGTGCCCTAAAAACCTATAAAGTGCATCAGCGATACTGCATTTGACAACTATGAAGCATCTTGCAGCATTTCACTATGTTAAGAAGTTGTTATAGAAATCTACAAATCTGTGTTGTGAGATAACAATTCTAATTGATTAGGTCATATTAGATATAAAAACACCTTTTAGTTTTAAAACAACTTTCAATATTTCTGGAAAAACTAGTTGTACAACTGACACAACCGAATGAAGAAATTTCTGTCACACCTTAGATCAGCATTCAATTCAATTAAACGTATGAAATCAGTTTCATTAACAATGAACTTTCAGCAAGCTGCTCATGTTTTCAAGTCCCAGTGAGATCCATTTGATTGAGTTTATATGAAAAATAAAAAAGGTGGCTGAAATGAGAGATGTTCCCTGCAGAGCACATGACCCTGTTATTAAACCGAGCACTTCTGTATCCATTTATTAACACAGCTTTAAAGATCAGTTATTTCAATGTCAAGGCACAAGTATTAAGAACAGCAACATATGAAACCTTCAAGACTGCAAAATATCAAGGCACTTCACAGACACAGAAAAATTAGGAGATATCAGTAGGGGTTAGATTGGTTAACTGGTAGGTCTTGAGCAGGGACGGGGTGGGGGGGGGGGCGGGGGCACAAGGGTGGTCTCAAAGATAGAGGAAGTAAAGAAACCAATTGCACGAGACCATTTGCAATTGTCTAAGAGTGGAACCTAGCCCGGAGTCTCATTCAGCTGGTCTAAAGTGGGATGTCAACCACTCAGGCAAACATTGCAGAAAAGCCTAGAAGAATGAGAATAGTGTGCACCATGAACAGACAGATGTAACTTGCGGCTCTGCCAAGGGCCTTTTTAGTTCTGCAGCAGGGGCAAAAACTCAACTACTAGAGAAGTTGAAAAACAAGGGAGAGGCTTTCTTGCCATCAGGTTTAGCAAAGTTTAAACTCCAAATCTGAAAATGAACAGGGTAAATATGAACACAAGGAGAAGATAGGGTGGTGTTAATGGTAGTGTTGGGGCATAGTGGGGTAAGCAGTGAAAACAGAGGACCCCACATATTTTTACTGAGCACGAGTAAATCAACTATATAGGTAGGAGAAATCTGGATTCTAATCTCAATTGAAATTCAGTGGATCTCACATACCAATTTACTGTAATAATGCAGAATTTAAAACTTCTGCATGGAAAAGCAGTCAAGGGCTCCAGTCTCAGATTAAGCAGAGCTGCCACAGAACTATTGTGGCTCCTTTGGTTTCAAAGGGTGTTACCTTTTAATGGTGGGATTGGTAAAGCGGATTGTATTACCCTGGAGGGAGAAAAGTGGGGAAATGGAGTTTGGAATGATCAGCGAGTCTTACAAATTGACATCTGCAAATAGAAACCACAGGTTGATGTTCCTAAGCCAACAATTTATCCCAATTTCCAAAATGTGACCTGAACCTTTCCCTCCGTAGGTTTGAGGGTTTTCGGTAAACTTTTCCTTCAAACTGCCGGACCTTTTTCCTGCTTGTGTTAGGCAGGTATATAGCAATATCAATTTCCAAAATCTGGATTTTAAAATTAACACACTACAACACAAGTGGAAACCAGGTTGACATTTTTGATATAGACTGGAAAGTCTGGTCTCTGGCCCCAGTTGACATGAGATTAGTCTGCTTGTGCCCTCTGGCTCTGGTGACAAGCAACATTTCAGTAGAGATAGTTTGTTTGTACTTATTTTAGACACAGATCCCTCCTTAAAATAGCATTGAATTTGAAGCCTCCTGCGCAACAAGGAAGACTAAAGGTCTATTGTTATTGTGAAATTATAAACCTGCAACTTAGGAGAACAGATACATGCCAAAAGCAAAGATGTCCAAGCACATATTGCAAGTAACAATGTACAAAAATCAAGTCTCTGGTGGAGTAACTTTCTCTTAAATCGCTCTGAAAGACTTCCTGCATGCCTACTTGAGATCAGGAGCAAATTTAACTTGCTTCACGATAGAAACAGAACTATTACCAAGCTAGGTAAGGAAGTAATGAGTAGGTGGGTGAAAGAAATGGAATTCCAAAGATTAAAGCTCAGGCAATTGAGAGCTTTGAATTTGAGGGAGATGAAGCAGGATTGATGAGTGCAGAGATAGGGGTGGCAAGGCCATTAGTGAACTAAAGGTCACTGATAAGACAAGTTTGAGGGCTGTCATTCCTTGGAATTAATTTCCTAAAGGGCAGAAGAGTCCACAAACATTTCAGGCAGAGTTAGATAGATTCTTGGTATTGGAGGGCAAAGAAATATTATTGGGGTAGGAAGGTATTCCTGCTCCCAATTCATATGTTCATAGAAGAGCTAACATGGAATTTAAGTTGAAGTGTTGGGAGGGTAGACATAGCTCTCCCACACCCACCATTTTGAAATCTTTCACATCTTCCTGCTGGTCAGAGCAGGAAATGACCCAGCTGCCAGAGTTCATGCATTTTGGGGCATTGAGACAGGGGACCCGAAAAGGATTGCATTGGAAATATGGAGAGCAGAGCTGATAATGTGCGGCCAAACTTGGGTTACTGGATAAACCAGCCAGCTGCCAAGAAGACCGCTCAAAACCTTCAATACAGCAACCTGAATGGAAGAAAAGTCAACAGGCATTTTTCCCATTGCAACATAAAAGGGAGTGGCTCCATGGGCACATTCACATAGCACAAACCTTTTCAAGGTGATGTAATTCTAAGTGAGGAAAAATCTCCCATTTGTGCAACCCTAAAGTCCCAAGATTCAAAGCCAATGAATTACAACTTACATGAAGTTCCACATTAAGCCACAAGCTAATGTGCAACTCCACCTTGCTGGTGTTGCAGAGTCAGGAGTTATACAGCACAGAAACAGGCCCTTCAGCCCAACTCATCCATGCTGACCAAGTTGTCTATCTGAGCTAGTCCCATTTGCCTGCACTTGGCCCATATCCATATTTAGGCGTCAACCACCAATTTTCTTCTTTAGCAAATTGTTAAATGTATCCCAATAAGTCAAACCCATCATGTGGAAATAAAATCAAATTGTTGTAATTATGGAATTCTCTCAATTGCCACCAAGGTTTAAAAGCCAGTTGATGAAAAGGTTTCTTCATGCAAGGAACACCGAATTGACTGCAACAGTAAAGTTCCTTCCCAGGTTACAGCAGGGTTCTACTCCTGGACACGGTTCTCTTCCTGCAAGTCAGAAATGTGGCCACAGAGTTCCCACCCAGCAGAAGATGCCTGCAGCCCCACAGCAGCTGGCAAATCCATACCGCCAGTCATGTGTAGGGGCTGTACTCAAGATGGACATCCATAACCTGGGGAGGACCTGTAAAGCTGATACTCACAGATAAGCAGTGTCAGAGGACTCTGGGCAAACAAGGATTTTAAAAAGTTAATTAAAAATGAAAACAATTTAAAAGGCTTCAACTAAATCAAAACAATTTAGAAAAATCTTTCCTTCTTAAAATGTTTGTCCTACAAACCCCATTGAAATGAATGGGGTCTCAGAATCTGCGACAGGTAACTAGTCATTGTCACCTCATTCACTGAGGAATCTGAGACAGAAGGCCCTACATCTGCAAAATAAAGTTCTTCCACCAACTTTATTGCACAACACCAACCTGTCCTTGCTGCACAACACCCTGACCCCTTCCTCTCCCCACCCACCTTCAGAAGTACACAAGACAACCCTGGAAACATGACTCCAGGATATGGGAAATAGTCCATCTGTCAGCAAACAGTGATGAAATTCACCACTGCCTCCATTGCATCACAGCAGCACAGGGGTAAAGCTAGTAGAGCCAGCAACTCAGTGCCAGAGACCTGGGTTCAATCCTGGCCTTGGGTACTGTGTGGAGTTTGTTCTAGTTGCTCTGGTTTCCTCCCACTCCCCAAAAGACGTGCTTGTTGGCAAGTTAATTGGCCACTTTAAATTGCCCAAATATATTGCTTGGGGGGGGGGGGGGGGGGGGGGGGGGGGTGATGATAAGAATGTGAGGGGAATAAAATGGGATTAATGTAGAATTAGGGCAAATGGTTGGCAAGGGCTTGGTTGGCCAAAGAACCTGTTTTCCCATGTCATCACTCTATGAATCTGTGACAGCCTTTGGTTATTAGGAGGGGACAAAACAAAAAAAAAAGTGTTGATGATCAAGATCTCAAACTCAGGAAACCCTCAAAGGCTACAGAGCAGCAGTGATCCTGACCCTCCTGTACACCTCAGAAACATGAAGCACAACAGTACCACCAATTCATCAGCAGGGCAAGTGACTCAACGTCAGTATCCTCTCCCCAGCAGAGGATCTCATCACACTCAGCTGACTCCATTGGGCAGGTCACATTTGTTAACTTAACGCGAGTCCTGAAACAAGCACTCCACTCCGAGCTCCATCATAGCTAGACTGATTACTGGGGGAGATGATTCAAGAATTTCTCCAGGTTCTGCAAAAAGCCTAACCTCCTCAGCAACTAGTGAGGATCTCTGAACAGTGACCATCCAAAATAAAGGTGCATCAGTGTTGGCACCAACTTTCAAGTCTCTGCCAGGAGTATGCAAAAGCCCAAGAGAGATTACATTACTTCCCAAATTTCACACCCAACACTGGCCTAAGCCTCCACATATCAGATATGGGCAGAGAAACGGCAGATGCACTTCAGGGAGGTCAACTGCAAGGGGAGAGTATACAGTTAATGGCAGGACCTTTAACGGCATTGACGTTCAGAGGGATCTTGTGGTCCGAGTCCATAGCTCACTGAAAGTGGCCAAACAAGGAGAGTGTGATAAGGACAGCATTTGGCATGCTTGCTTTCATTGGTCAGGGCATTGAGTATAAGAGCAAGGAAGTCATGTTGCAGCTATATAAAACTTTGGTTAGGCCACACCTGGAGTATGGTGTGCAATTGTGGAAAGGTGTAGAGGCTTTGGAAAGAGTGCAGAACGGATTTATCAGGATTAGAGGTTATAAACTACAAGGAGAGGCTGGACACACTTGGGTTGTTTTCTCTGGAGCAGAGGCCGAGAGGAAGCCTGATAGAAGTTTATAAAATTACGAGGCACAGATAAGGTAGACAGTCAGAATCCTTTCCCCAGCATAGAAAATACTAGAGGATATGCATTTAAGGTGGAAGGTTTAAAAAAAATGTGCAGGAAAAATATATATACACACACACACACAGTATATATACATTGTATACATAACATATGCAGTGCTAAGTACCTGGAACAGGCTGACAGGGTAGTGATGGAAGCAGATATGACAGTGGCATTTAAGAGGCTATTAAATCGACACGTGAATGTACAAGAAATGAGGGATATGGATCATGTAAAAGGCAAAGAGATTTAGTTTACTTTGGCATCATGTTCGGTGCAGAGATCATGGGGCTGTTCTTGTGCTGTAGTGCCTTATGGAGTGGAAGTCATCCTTGATCCTGAGGTCCTGCCTAAGTGGCAGCAGTTGTGGGGAATCCCAGTAAGACTGAGCCCAACCCTTAGACCCCATGGGAGTTCAGAAATGGGGAATACTAACAGGTTCACTCACCACATACGCTAAGTAACTCAGCTTAGCCATGGAGGTCCAGAGATTAGTACTACCAACCTCACCAGCATGAATTTATCCAGAGCCTCATTTCAAGATTGAAATATATACAAACCATAATTCTGATAAAGTGTCTTCAATCTATAACATTAACTGTTTTGCTTTCCATAGGTGATGCCAGACCTGCTGAGTGCAGTATTGTTTTGAATTTAAATTGAGCATCCAAGATATCTTTATTAGTCACATGTATATCGAAACAGTGAAATGCATCTTCGCGTGGAATGTTCTGGGAGCAGCCCGCAAGTGTCGCCACGCTTCTGGTGCCAACATAGCGTGCCCACAACTTCCTAACCCGTACGTCTTTGGAATGTGGGAGGAAACCTGAGCACCCAGAGGAAACCCACGCAGACGCAGGGAGAATGTACAAACTCCTAACAGACAGCGGCGGGATACTGCAAACAGTCTGCAGTTTTTCAAAAATTTACTTTAAATTTTGTCAATAACTAGAAAGTCAAAACCCATAAATTTCACAATTTGGCCCAATAACCACTCCTTCAAATTAACAGTTTAAAAAAAATGGCAGGGTAAAAATCTAGACATCAAAACATTGTACCATGATTTTTAATGATTTTCTTTGAAACCAAGAGAATCACACCAATTCCTCAGTAATTCTAGGCACCACAGTTTGGGGTCAATTAGGATGCTTACCCAAAGGGCTAATACAGACCAAATTACTGGCTCCTGTGCAGCAAAATTCCACAATTGTACAGATACCTTCAGTATCCAGATTACCCCAAACTAGCAGAATATTACAGATACTAAAATCGGAAATAGTGATGGCTAAAAATCCTGGAGGTCAAGCAACAGTGGTGAGAAAATAAATACACATTGAGGTCAATGGACACTTCAGTCCTCAGTGAAAGTGTGTTACAGCTTGTAGTCAAGTGCGAGACATATCGTCCCCTTGCCAACTGGGAGACACAGCACCACTACAAAGTTCACAAACTGCAGCTCTGGAGATAAATTCCAGAGCAAAACCAGACTTATTTTCTGCACCACAGTTTAACAATTCTGCATTAAGGCAAGATTTAGTAATGTTTGAATACATGAATACAAAAGAACAGGTTATACTGGTTTGCTGCTTGGAGCCTTGATACAGTTTATTTAGATAAAGCCCATTTCTACAGCAACTACTACATTGAGCTATTCAGAATAAACAATGTTTTCCCCATTTAAACAGCTTAAGAATAAAAACAGAATTAAAACTAGTCTGTTCATCTATAAACCCTGATCAGTAAAAGAGCACTTAGAAATATTTGCAATGAAAATATGACTAAGAGGAAGTAATGAGGATACAGGAAGAATAGGTCACAGCTGAGCTTGTTGATCTACATCTCACTGGTTACCATCGACCAAACCTAATCAGCCTTGGCTTTGCAAATTCTAATTTTATCTCAGATCACATGTTCTCCATTTATTCTTGAGCAGCCTACTGTAATTAAAGGCCATACCCTTAATCTAGATTACACCACGAGGGGAAAGACTACTTTAAAATTAAACTAGCTCTCAGCTTTCTGAACAATGGAATACAAACCAAGTTTCTTTGATCTTTCCTCAATCCTCTATACCCAGCTGAAACTGCACCCACACCCTTCAAGATCATACACCCTACTTCAGTGTCAAGGTTCAGTGCCAAATGAAAAGGATGCCATAACTCCAACCAGAACCTTGCTAATTAGGTCAATAATTTCCTCACTTTTGCATTCAAGTATCAGATGACCAACATCCTTTTTTGGTTGCTTGTGTTTACATTTTGAATCACAAGCACTCAAAGAGCAAGGTAGTAAGTTCAATAAAATCCTTCCCATACAAATTACTTGTGCTTCCTGTAATATTTACCAAAATTATGGATTAAGTAGTTCCTCAAATGAATCACTGCACATGAGGTGATTTGCCAAGTATCACTGGTATGAGGGATACTCAGATACACCAAATCCGATAAACTAGATACACTGAGTCACTTGCCTTCCCATTCACACCTTGGCCTTCTGCCCCTCTACAAATGAGCAGCTTCTCCATTCCTCCAGTCTAATCTATGGGTGCTGGTCCTGCCTGCCTTCGTGGAATGCCCATAACTATTTTTTGATTTACTCGGTACCCTTTCTCACTTGTATGATGCTCTTCAAACTTCAGTTTCCACCTTCATATGATCTGTCACTGACCCTCTACTTACCTTCACTTTTGGACCCAAGGTCTCGATCAACATCAACCAGAATTGCAAGTCTACTTCCTGTGGGGAAACCTAGCTTCTCAGAAACATTATTAGGATAAACCACCTTCCAATGTCTTATCATCTCAATTGCATCTGTACCATTTCCTATATTCTTATCCTTCAGAACAACAAAGGTTCTTATCTGCACTTCCCAACTAACTACATTTAACTCTAGTGAGCATCCTCCATTTCCACCGCCTTTTCAGCAGTCAAGGAGGACTATTCTCATGACACTTAGTTCAACAAGCCACGAACCCAAACCCATGTGATCTTAATGTACAATCACAGGACATGCAACAGCTGACTTATTTTCTCCCTTCTCACTACCCCATAGTCCCAAACATTCTAGTGAAGTAATAACTTGTCTTTTAATACAATTTACTTGCTACTCAGTGCAATCTCCTCCACATTCAGGACACGAAGTGCAGGTCACCTCAATTGATCAAAATCTTTTTCACCTACAAGCATGAACCCAGTCAACCACTTTAATGCTCTGCCTCAATCCCACTAAATCTGGTCCTCAGCCATTCAAGTGAAACCATAAGGAAGCTCAAGAAACAGTACTTCATTTTCAATCTTTTATAGCTTTCCAGATTAAACACTGAATTTAACAATTGCAAATCATGGCAACACTTACTTATCCATTCCACCAACACTGGTAAGAGTTTCGTAAGAGTTTCACTTTGTGAATTCTGGCCTGTTTGGCATTTTCTTTGTTGACCATGTTCAAGGGGAAATGGAGAAATTTTTAGATGCAAATGCATCAAATGGTACGAGGAGGAAGCAGGAATATGGTAGAGGCAGATGATCAGCTATCATACTGAATGGCAACATAAGCTCAAAGGTCTCACTCCCACACCTACTTGTGCTTCCAGCAGTCTGCTTTTTAAATTTCTAGCATGTGGTACTTTGACTTTATCATGCAAAACCTAATCCAGTCCTCAGTACATTTTACTGGTTATCACAAGTCTACTCATTCAATGCAAAGCTTCTCTTGGAAGTGCAATCCAAAAGGTACTTACTACCTTTAAGATGAAATTTAAGCCAAATTCTTAAAATAGAATTAAAAATGTAATCACTGTACCCTGAAAGCTAAAGCTGTCAAAACTTGGAAGGCACAACCCAATCCAAATCAATATGTTATAAAGACCTGGGCAAATACACTCCCACATATTTCTGCTATTATTTTGTTTCATAGAATGTGCGCTTTAACAAGAACCTCAGGAATACCTGCCAGACAACATTGGTCCCTTTATCTACAAACCACTACACTTGCATCAAGAGGAAGGTAAGCAATAAATTCACTGACAGAACTGGTCAGGTTGACCCCACAGTCTGGGCCTGCAAAATAAGTCAAGTTAAGACTGGAGAGTGAAGTGGTCAAGACTCAATGGTTTGTGTGGCCACTAGTCCACACCTCAGATAGCTGCAAATGGCAAAGTCCTGCTTTCAAATTGAAGTATAGTGATAACCACATTCATTGTGGCTCAACTCCTGCAAATGCCCCATGCAGAGCAGCAGTACTCAAAGTCCATGCAAGAGCTACCTTCAAGTTTCCTTGTGTTGAGGATGTGACAATATTAGTTTTTTTGCTGTTGCACATAATTAGACCTACCTTCATCAACCTGGTTACTGTTGAGAAAAACAGAATTTGGAAGTAGGATGGGACAAGTTTGTTTGCAAAACTAAATGCAGCAAATGTCAACCTAACAATTTTCCCTTAGCACAGGCTAAACTGAGAAACTGTCACATTCCACCTATTGAAACCTGCAAACACCAAAGGCAATTTTCCTATTCAAACTTAATCTGTAAATTTAAGTACCAAACCATAGTGCAAAATAGTCAAGATTCTTTCTATCTTAGAAAAGCACCCAGCATATTATCTACACTGTCAGCTTTGACTCTGTTGACAGCACTATTGCCCAAATTAACTGGACTGGACTTAATTTAGCTGAAGTTTCCACCCAAATCAGAGTCCATTGATACTTGTACTTCAATCCCATACCCAAGTGGTCATTTCTCAAAGAAACCTGGAGGCACATATTGTGGACGCACACAGTCTGAATTAAGTCTTTGTATGCACAAAACGTATAACTACCGGATGAGGAAAGAATGCATTACTCATTTAAACACCAGCAATTAATACCAATTACTCTCCAGGAATCTTAACATCCCAACAGGCTTAAGCTGCTTGTTTTGTGCTAATACACATTAATTGCAAATAGTTAGATATTATTAATTCATCCACTTTTGTAAAGGGACAAAAAGCTAACATTTGCACTGTTTCAACAATACCAAGTCTAAACAAACAAGGACAGAAGCAACTTGGTAGAAGTTTAACTATGAAATCTTTGCCTCAACCACAATGTTCTCACTTTGAGTGTGGTAATTAACACAAATGCTCAACACTATGTGATAATTTCTCAAGTATACATCACGATTATAGCTTCTTTTTGGGCAAGCTTAATTACAAGCAATGGAGCCTTAACAATTTTAGATTGATAGTGACAACATCTGCACTTCAAAGTTTATGCAAATAACTAGCAAGTTAGTAGAAATGCAAACTCAGTTCCTGGTCTGTAAATTTAATTGGAGTAATGTACAGTGCAGAGAAGTGACAGCCATCAAGGGTGTTGGCACTTGGGAATGCCACACAATCTATACCCACCTTGTTAACTATGACAGTTGGCTGCACTGCCACCAAGCCAAAAGCTTGGGAGTTCAATTCTCACTCAAGAACAGCGAGCAAATCCAGCAAGCTGATCCTCTCAGAATTAATGTTGTAACAGGCCACTACTACATCCAAAGCAATTCAAGACTGGCTTAAAAGTTCACTTCCCCAGTTAGGAACACTAATGGCATGGAGGTTAGACAACTCCAGATTTTGAATTTTAATTGCATTTTAGTTTTCCCATTTACGGCAGCAATAATAGCATTCACTATTTGGATCAAGGGCAGGAGTTCCTGCACATGAACCAATATTGCTTTCAAATGATCGTGATGCCAGACCAGTGGCGTGTCCATATTTCCTCTAACTGGGTGCAATGGTTTCAAGGTTAACCACTCCAGTTTTACACCCCAATCTTTTAAAGCAATGGTTGATTTTATCATGTGCTTATTTCCAGGCTCTATTCAACTAGCTAAACAGT
The DNA here is from genome assembly GCF_009764475.1 of Pristis pectinata. Taxonomy (NCBI): domain Eukaryota; kingdom Metazoa; phylum Chordata; class Chondrichthyes; order Rhinopristiformes; family Pristidae; genus Pristis; species Pristis pectinata. The sequence goes on from NC_067417.1 coordinate 41,454,489, forward strand.
GAATTCATTTGGATGGAATCTGTGCCAGAGTATTTAGAACAATTAGCAGTGCAAGATTGGACAAAATACCCTCTTGAACATATGGAGCTTGCTAACACTCAACATAAATATATAAACCATAGACAAAATATAGACCATAGACAAATTATAGACCATATAGATTTCCTGCCTGAACAGTATTGCTCTAGATATAAAACAGATCAGACAGGAATCTTCTTTCAGTTGATGGTCTGGTGAGTTTGGATAAAACTATTGCACTTAAGGTCTTGCACGTGTATCTGTTCTGTGGTGGACCAGTTATGGGTAGTCAAGTTAACCACATTGGAGTCAATAGCCAATATGGATGACAGATATCCCAGAAGGGCATTAGTGAACCAAATCAGTTAAAAAGTCATCTAGTAGCCCATGGCTAGTTATCTGTACTTTTTTTTAAAATTCCCCCAACCAAAACTTAGATACTAATAGTGATATCAAAACCAGTTTATAAAGCAAGGGTCCACAATTTTGGTTCATGCTGTTATCAGGACAACGGGGACCAGATTGTAAACCTGGCCTTAAGAGGATGCAGTGCCAAATCACCAGACTGATTACCAGGCTAGAAAGGCCAAACTTTCAAGAAGTTGCACTAAGTGAGATTGCACCCCTGGAGAATGGGAGATTGATGTGCTGAAGATAACGGTCAAGGGAATCAACCGGGAAACCAGGAGCTGGTGTCCAAATTCAGCATTAATTATAAGTAGCAAAAGTCCCAAGCACTGCTACCATGTTATTGTCACAATACCTGGATGAGTCCCTTTCCCATAAACTTCATTTGCTGCACCAACAACCAACCCAGAAGCCATAATGCAAATCCTCAGTTACTAAATATTGGTCACAATAATGCACACAGTGGGGTCCATTTCTTGGATGTCTTCAGGGCTGTCCTGAAGTTTATGAAAATGGGGAGGCAGGGGAAGAAGATATGGAAGGAAGGCAAGTAGATATTTTGCCACCTAACATAAAGGAGGGTAGGGCAGCAATTTAACAGCTAAGGAAACATCACATAAAAACAGCATGATTAAACCCAGGCTGCAAGACTACTTCTAGAACTACTATGCTGTCGAGCCGAGCAAATTTTCACCAACTTGCATAACCCACAAACTGCTCAAAACCAGATTACAGTCATCTTGAGTTTAACATAAATTTCACAAGGTAGATGAGATATTACAACAACCTGGACCGTACACCCAAATCTTCTCCTTGGCTGTTCCACAAATGCATATAATTCCTTCAAGGTCATGCACTAAATCTCAAGTTGAGTGCAATATCCAAATATTACATTTTTGTTAAAAAAAAACAATTTGAAAGCAGAATATCCTGACTTGTTATAGTTTCTTCCAATTATCCAATGGAAGAATTGAAGACTAAAATGTTTATCCTAACAGAAGGAACATGTAGTAACGAAGTATCTTGAAAGTTGTAAAAGATGTTCAAAAGTGATTTCAAGGCCAATGAAATGTTTCTGTTTCAGAATGAAGTCACTGATGATTCATAAGTGTAAGATCTAGCAAACCAAAGTCTCATGGAAACTATTTTTACAATGTTATTAAAATCTAATTACTTAAGGTGAGAAAATTGTCATTTGTGACTCACTTGGGACATCATTTTATTGCTGTTTCACAACATCCATGCACCAATCCTGAGGAGTGAAAATGTCCTGATACAAATTTTAAGTTCCATTCAAGTTACACTGGCACAAGTGTGGGCACTCCTACGACGGTGAAGTGAGAAGTCACTTCCTGTTCTAAAATTTTCGTCTCAGTAAGGTGTTCAATTGGGCAACAAGATATCTGGTGCACCTTTGATAAAGTATTTCTGGGCGATTCATTACAAGGTATAGCTTCATTGTTGAAGTGAAGAGTTTTGCATGTCAACTGATACTGGGCAAGTAGTTAAACAGGTTCTGGACAATTTGACTGCGAGAATAGTGATCTATAACTGGAAGTATCTAATTTGGGTACCTCCTTTTAAAGGCCAAATGACAGTGATCTTTTCAAATCAATAAGGTAGAAGCAAAGAGTCTTTAGCCCCACAATAAATTGCTCTCTTGCCACCAAATGCATCCTTTCCCTGACCACCATCACTGTTTGAACTGGCATGCAACAGAAGCATCTTATTTGATCCAGACTCCTTAACCACTCCATCACAGGGACTCCCTATCACCATGGCAGCATATCCTCAGGTGTATCACAACCCACCTGGTCAATGCAAATTTACCAGCCTTTAGACTGTGGTAAGCTTATCACTGGCAATGAGAATAACTAGATTTAACCTTTAAATTTCCACCTCCACAGGAGCAGAAGATATTCAATACATAGCCTAATCCTCAAAGATGTCAGACAGGATACAAAAGAAAAGGATCGATAGGTGGTAGCAGTACACTCAGCTTCATAAGCTGAAAGAGTCTGGGAAAACTTGGAATTATGGTTGCATGTTGATCACCCCTTCTGCACACTACTTTTACCCCTCAATGCATTGGCAGCTTACTAGCTTAAGCAATGTAGATGGGCAAGTTGCGGCACAGTAGCGCAACGCTATTACAGCAATCGGGGTTCGATTCACGTCGCTGCAAGGAGTTTGTGCGTTCTTCTGTGTCTGCGTGGGTTTCCTCCGGGTGCTCCGGTTTCCTCCCACATTCTAAAGACGTACGGGTAGGCTAATTTGGGGGTTTAAAATGGGCAGCGCGGACTCGTTGGGCCGGAAGGGCCTGTCACCACACTGAGTAAAATTTAAAATTTAAGTCGTGCATTTTAATTCCACTTCCCTTTCCCACATTGGGATGTCTGTTCACGGCCTCCTCTGCTGCCAAGCTGAGGCTAAATGCAGATTAGACGACCACCTCGTTAGTCTCCAACCTGATGACACGAATATCGATTTCTCCAAGTTCCAGTAACCACTCCTCTTCGTCCCCTTTGGTTTTCCCTGACCCCTTCTTCCCCCTCCCCTACCCTCAAGACCCACACCTTCCTTCTTTTGGTTCCCCACCTCCTTGCCTTTATTCAATGGTCTAGCGTCCTCTCCATTCAGATTCCATCGTCTTCAGCCCTTCGCCTCTTCCACCAATCACCTGCCAGCTTGTGACATCATTCCCACTCCCCCCCACCTACCTTCCCCCTCAACCTGGATTCACTCATCAGCAGCCAGCTTGTGCCCCTTCCACTCCCCCCACTTTATTCTGGCTTCTGCCCTCTTTTTCAGTTCTGATTTATGGTCTCAGACCAAAATGTTGACTGTTCATTTCCCTCCATAGATGTTGCCTGAACTGCTGAGTTCCTCCAGCGTTGTGTTGCTGCAGGTTGACGTTCAATACTTCAACCAAATTCCTGATATTCCTGCATGAGCTTGTGCAAGCCACCCACTGCAGGAGGGAGAAGTAGAGCCAAGACCATTCCGGTCCTCAAATACATCTAAAATTCCTTGGAAGGTTTTGAAAAGAAAGACAAGTTTTAGCCCAATTTCCCATTCAAACCTAGGCTGCTTTAAAAAAAACAGGTAATCCAGCGTAAACCAAGACCACAAACTGAACTTTCCTTCTCCATGTTGTTCCTTCATTTAATCATTATGCAAATTTCATCCTCTACATAAAGGTTACAAGTTCAAAAGTGATCAAAATTAATTTTGAACAGATTGGAAGAATTGGCTGAAAATCCAAACAAAACAGTAATGAGTCAAATAGGAAAACACAAGGGCATAAAATTAGAGACAAAAGAGAAAAATAATGAATCAGTAATCTTCAGCGGATCAAGTGAATGAAGAACTGTTCCTATTATTCTTGGTTGCCATTTAGATACCACAAAGCAAATCGAAAGATTCTTTGCAGGAGTCTGCTGAAATGAATAGTGCTTAAAAGGTGTATTTCTTAGCATCAATTAATGCAAAACCCCAAAAGACTAAACAGCCATTTTGATCTCTATGGAGTGAAAAGGAGACCCTGTTTAAACTGAACACTTTCCCCTGAAAAATTGCTAAATTAGTTGGTCAAAAAGAACAAATGGGAGACGGGAGCTGAATTGTGTCAAAATGACTATCGAACAGAATTTTAAAAAATCTTTGTACTAAACTAATGCTATGCATTGTTCCATAAAAGGCTTTTAAACAGATAGGGGGTGGGGAAGATTTAGACACGAATCAAGAGAACTGGGAGATGCAAGGACGTAGGACAAAGAATCTAACATTTTGTCAACCCAATCAGATTGCTTTGATAGGGTTCATCATTCAGAAAATGGACAATTTTGCCGGTGTGCAACACCCTCTATGTTAAAAGAATTCATGCATAGGCATTGTCCACATTTTAGAAATGAAACAAGCCATCCTTGATCCTGAGGGGATGCACAATAATTCAGGATAAATTTTTCTGAAGATGTACAAAGCAAATGTACAAAAGGACATTAATACTCTGTATAATCTCCCCTCCAAGTGTACGACCTCTAGTCCAGGCATCGATCTAGTAAAGGCGCAGTGCACTTCCTGTTAGCCCAAAGGCAGAGTCCTCAGAACTGTTCAGTGCTCAAAGTCAGCCTTTGAAAAGCTGCAATGCAACTCAAACTCCTCTCCCCTCCACAAACCAACCACCACCCCCCCCCACCCCCCCCACCAAATTCTAGTCCTTGAGATTTAAAGGCCAGGATTCCTGTAATTTAATGATCTTGGGGCTCTAGTCCCCCGGTGGTTCTCACTTTTCATTTAGCAATACTCAGTTCTTTTTTGGGATCCTAGCTAGACTTTAGTTTGCTACCATGAAATCTACTTATCCATTTTGCCCCTTCACTGAACTTATTCTTTTGTAGTTTTATACTTTGTTCAAAGTGATCAAAATTCTATAAAGATGCCTATGTAAATTCTACAAAAATGGAGGTGCCATTTTCCACCTCATCTGGGCGAGCAACTATTTAATACATCTGTTAAAGCCACAGATTCTTCCTTGCAATGAAGCACTAGATACAGTGCTCACTATCCCCAAGATGAGATGCTGTTTATGCTCGTGTTGGGCGTTGTTCTAACAGTGCAGGAGGCCGCAGACAAGTCAGCCTGGGACAGGGAGATAGAGAATTAAAGTGATGAGCAACAGAAATCTCAAGGTCACCTCTGTGGACCAAATCAAAGTGCTTTGCAAACTAGTCACTCAATCTGTCTGCTTTCACCAAATGTAGAGGAATCTACATTTTGAATACTAGATAGAAGTGCAAGTGAATTGCTGCTTCACTTGGAAAGGCTGTTTGAGTCCCTGGATGGTGCAAAGTGAAAGAGGTGGAAGAAGTGTGACATTCCCCGCCGTTACATGGGAAACTGCCACAAGGCAAGTAGTAGTTGCTGGGGATTAAAAAAAGCAGATGAGGGAGTCAAAGGGCCCTTCAAAATGCTGAAAGGGGAGGGAATCTTGAACTGTCAGAATTTGTTAACAATGATCCATTGAATGTTGAGACTGGTGAGCTTAAGGCAAGGACCAAGGCTCAATCCAGAAGGAGTGGTGAGGCACTGGGAAATAGATCATATGCAATCAAGGGCCTTTTCAGCCATGGTAAGGGGAAGCCACAGTGCAGGAAGAAAAACAGTCATCTCAGAGACACCTCAGTGGAAAGTCCCATCGTTGGAGCAATTATAGCAGAGGCTAAGGGACTGGAAGACAGCTGTAATTTTAAAGGGCCCAGTCAACTAGGTAAAAGGAAGCCGAAGTTCAGGAAGGAAGATAGCCATCTTAAAGACAGCTCTGTGGAAAATCCCATCTTTGAAGCAAGTACAACAGAGGAATTGGGAAACTGGAATGGAGTTCTTACAGGAAGCAGGTGTAAGTATATTCAAATTAACCAATGGAGTTTGTAAGCTTGTAAGTGACATTGGCAACTTACCTGTACCACCCCCCCCCCCCCCCCATTGCCCCAAGATGGGGGATCCAGAAAAGGAAAAGTCAGATGGATCACATGAGAGCAGGGTGAAAAGTGGGAGCAAAAGTAGTGAAATTTGAATTCTGTATGCATGCCAATGCAGTTGTCAATATACCAGAAAGAATCACAGGAACCCAAGTATAACTGAAACAAAAGACCCTGATCTCTCAAAGAAAATGCTGGCATAGCTTGGGCCCATACGTTCCCTTATTGTGGAGAAAGTGGGTGGAGTTGAAGTAAATATTGTTCAGTGCCAGGACAAGTTGAGCCAGACCTCTGTTAAAGTTGAGGGATTGTATGCCCATTGCACAGCTGAGACCTGGGAATGGGAAACAGTGAAAGGGCATCAGAAGCAATGTGCAGCGTGGGAAGGAATTGGACTGGGAAAAAAGGATGGAATCAAGAAATAAGTTCACTGGGGCAAGAACAAGTTGAAATAACAGGTCTGCCCAAACAGTCTTGGTATGAGGATGTGTCAGGGCTGATGCTTGGCCTCTGGGGGGAAAAAAAAGTAACCTCATTGAGTTTGAGGATATCAGAAAAAAAATCTGTTCTTAATGAATGGAGTGCTGCAAGTTCAAAAATGGGTAGGTGAGGGTAAGCAGAGTTGGGAGGGGCAGAGGAGGAATTAAGGTTGTCAGTCCAAATCAGTTAACAATGAATACATCTAAAGGGCACGAGGTAACAGTAAAGGGGTCTAGGTAGATAGGGAAAACTTGAGTCAGAGGTCTGGGTTGAAGAATACCGGACAAAAAAAAGGGGCAGAGAGACAGACAGCGAAAGTTGAACATCATGTCGGGCTCAGAATTTAAATTGGAGACATGGGGACCAAAGACAAAAGTCAAGATCATGCATGTGCCAAGACATAGGATTAAGAGTAGATCTGAAGATGTCTGTATTCTCACCGCCTATCCTCACCTCAGCTTCTGTTTCCATTTTTACCCCTCCAACCTTCCCCCATTATCACATCGACTGGATGACCTCTAATCTCCATTGTAACCCTGGCCTCACTCTATCAAAAGGCATTTCCTTTATCCCATCCATCCTTCTCCCACTCCCACCCCCCCCCCCCACCACCTAACTCGTTCCTTTCCCCCCCATAGATATTGCCCGAGTTTTCCAGCAAGTTGTATTTAATTTCAGATTTCCAGCATCTAGTTCTTTGATTTTCACAAATACATATCTGCTCTTCTTTGGGTACAACTTAATGTCCCTTTACTTAATGCACAATTCACAAAGACCTGATTTGGTGTTACAACCTTCTTTCCTATAGCCCAGCCCTGCAGTTAAGGAACCACAGAAAGGTTATCAAAATAAAAATACAGGTATTTGAGGATTTTCTGCATGCATGCCCATTGTATAATAGTAGACCTCAAATCTCAGGGACATTTGGGAAGTTGCAATTTGGTTATTTTGTTGAATCCTCAATACTCCTGGACGGACAAATCAGGGTTTTTGATCATGCGCATGCCCAAGTGTAACAGATAGTTAATATTCAATGTACCTTTGTGCATGGAGATAATCACAGGCAAATAACTTTTTAACCACCAATACCCATAGTAGGTTTGTATGTCTTGTCAAAAACACTTCAGGTTCAAGAAAAGTGAATAGCCATCTTTGATTCAAAAGGACTGCCCAAGAAGAAAATTCAAGTGGTTTCAACAAACTGTGGCAAGGAGAAAACAAGAGCTTCAAGTTACATAGTAAAATTCCAGTTATTCCATGCCACTCTTTACTTAACCAAATCCCAGAGACTGCACTGAGGACAATGACTTTTAGGTTTAAACTCAGATACAAGGTTAAAATGTCACCCAGGGTTCTTTACTGTCATACAGGACCTTTACATTGAGAAGAATTGAAACAACTGTTTACCTTGCATATTGGCTAGAGGCAAATGTAAACATGTTATTAGAGTACAATGGAAAGATGCACATGCTCCTATAATACAAGGAGCAGAGAATACAATAAATCACACTACCAGGTCATCACAAATTAAGCTACTGAAAGATGTTTCCACACAAGCTAGCACAGTTTTAGATTACATAGTTTTAAATCCAAGTATTCTGCTAGCTAAGGGTTTGAGCCAGATGTTTTTGGGTGGTTTCAATTCAAATTCCCCTCTCGATATTTTCCAGGTGAAGTTACTAATTTCACTCATGGCAAGGATGGCCGACGCAGAAAATTGCTATTGGAGCATAGCTGTCGAGATGTAAAAGGTTTGGGAGGAATAAAAGGTGGGATAAAAAGGTGGGGAAACATTTCATGAATGATTTAGAGAGCTTGCAATGACAGGGTCTTTCCACAATAAAAACAATCTATTCCTTACAACTTTGGAAACCCTTAACCCGGTCAGCAGACAAAAATCTGGTGTTTAGTACTGATGGTTTTGTTAATTAAAAAGGAAAATATTCTTAGAACTACGCAACTGGAAATCTAGAATGGAACATCTGGATTTGTCCAGCTTCAATGTCATAAACAAGTTTTACTTAAGTCACTCCAAGCATCAGTGTAAATGCAACACTATTTGAAACCTATTAAATGTATCCAAGCATACTACAAAATTGCCTAGTAACAGATGCTAATGAGCAGAGATCAGCTGCACAGACTTTATTAAAAAAATTGATTTGCCAAGGGGATTACACTGGGAAGCAGAGGGACTTCAATTAGACTCTGTGACAGATGTACAGCACTGATCTTGGTCCTCAAGTTATTTTGAGAAAGCTTTGCTTGATAACCTTATTCTATGTGCCCGATGTGAACTACACATCAGCTTTTGCACTTTGGCCTGATCAGATTGTACACAACAACTAGTCCTGTTTTGCCACACACTGAAGAACGTCCAGGATTTGGCACCACAATTCTACACGCCAACCACAAACTGAACAGCTTTGGTCAAGCATTCAAGATGGAAAATGTCAATGCAATGGAATTCATTTCAGTCACCTGCTAATATACAGACCCAGCCCAGGTTACGAATGCTTGACTTATGGACACGCCGTACATACGGACGGGAGTCAGAATGAATGGGGATGGATTTAGTGACTGCTGCGGGGCTGCAGCCGTCTTCTACAGAGTGGGAACAGGGCAGTTCAGCGTGCCTTCTCTTCCTCTCAGGGGATGGGTTGAGCCAAGCAGAGCTGGGAGCACTGAACAAACTCACTTGCTCAGTGAGGCTAGCTGACGGCCACTCTCCCCGCACCTTCTCACTCTCCCATGGTTTTTGTTCATTTCTGATTTAACCAGTCTGGATTACCAACGGTTCTGAGGAATCCTGTCATAAACTGGATCTCCTTGTCAAAACCTTTTAAATCTCTAGCAACCTTTCAAAAAGAGCCCAGTGATCAGAGTGTGGTGCGAAATTGAAAACCAGAAAGCACCATTTGCTAAAGTGCAATTTAAATTCATCCGAGGAGACGATGGCCGACAGCAAATTTCAGAAACTCCAGCACAAGCCAAGAATAACAAAAGGAGACCATCTCTGAATAGCTCAGGCAGTAAAATATGATCACCAACATGCAGCCTTAATTCCAAGTGATGCAATAGTCGAATACTGACAATCAACTATCCACCCAAAAAGGTCAAATCATCCTTCACCACAAATGTTCACCCAGTAATGTTCTAGCAAACTGTATTATGTAAAAATGACATGACCACCCAAGGGCAAGGTTGACACTATTTATTCAAAGTGGCAAACCACTGTGCTCACATGGTTCTCTCAGATTTGCTTTGAAAAGTCAGTGCAATAACCCTAACAGGTAAAATCCCTCCACGAAGTTTTACCTCCCAATACTTGCAAGATTTCTTAGCTTTCAATTCTCCATATGCTACTTCTTTCTCCTCTTTACCACAAGTAGTGGGGGTTTTAAAAACCCAGCTCATTCCCAATCTGGAATCATCTCACCACCCACTTCTTGCAATTTCCTTTACAGTGAAAACCAGCATGTGCCTTCTGGCCTTTGTCTCTCTGCAGAATCAGGAATAGACCTAGTCTCTTACAAGCTCTCAAAAGACACGATAGGTCAAACTCTTTAAACACCACTGGCTCCTTCAGAGTACCAGTTAGCAATGGCAATTCATTAGGTGATCCATGGCAAAAGTGGTAATAAACACTATACTTCTGAAGCAAAAATGGGACAACTGCTAAGAGATTGGCAGCCATCTTTATTCTCCAACTAGTTAATCATTTTTGTGGAAACATTCAAACTTTGGGCAAATTTGACGACTGATTATCAGATTTTTTTTCACCAAATCTGTCACTTTGTCCAAGTTGTCAAGATATGAATTTAGAATATGAACATTTCCTTTAAAGTCATTTGGAGAAGTAACTAAACCAAGGTCAAACACAATTTCCATGTTTTATTGAAACTTTGAAGAGGTTCTGCATAGTTGAGATTTAACAGCTCAATGATTCAAATGGCTTACTACTTCCCACCTGGAAACACTTGTACATAGATTAAAACTTCAGATATTAATTGCCCAAAAGGTGCTTGTGTGCAAGACTAAAGTCAGCTAAAAGTTAAAACTGTTCATTTGCTTTATTTTATTACTTATTAGAATATTCAGTTTAAATTAGTTCATTATAATTGGACAGTCAATTGTTAATTCATGGAGCTGAGCAAATGTTAGAGGGTTGTTGGATTGTTTTCTCTGAAGCACTGGAGGCTGAGGGGTAACCTGATAGAAGTACGTGAGGCACAGATAGGGTAGAGAGTCAGAGTCTTTGTCCTCTCTCCACCGCGCCCCCCCCCTCCCCCGAGGGTGGCAATGTTAAAGACTAAAGGGCATAGCTCCAAGGTGACGGGGATAGTTTAAAGATTTACTAGGCAACTACTTTAAGGAAAAAAAAGGTAGTGTGCCTGGAACATGGTGCCAAGGGAGATGAAGGAAGCACCTCTTATTCCAATGGTGCAAATCAAGGATTCACAAGACCAACTGAGACGCAAGTTTCAGCAGGAAGAGAGCTGGGTACTTCCACTGCAGAATTTTGCTCTCCCACTCTCCACCTCTGACCCCAATTCAAGGAGTACCATAGTACTTTCAGAACTTGCTGTACTGATTTGGCTAAAAGTTTAGAACTTACAGAATACAAGGTAAAAAATGTGCAGATGCTGAAATAGCAATAGGAAATGCTAGCAGAACTCAGGTTAAGGGAAAGACACAACATTTTGAGTCTGCTACCCTTCATCAGAACAGGGAATTATTAAAGATTAGGTGGTTCTTCCATTCACTCATGCACAGAAATTAACTGAGCATGAGGCCTCCAGGACACACTTCTCAGTTGTTCTCTCCCCCACCAACCCCACTCACTCAGGGTCACAAACCCAAAACATTGATGTTTCTTTCCAAAGATGCTGCCAAACCTTTGAGTTTCTCTCTCCCCCCCCCCCCCACCCAATGTATTTTGTTTTAACAGAATCAATAACTTTTCACGCAGTAAAAATGTACCAAGGAGCTGCAGCAAATCAATGTCAAAAGATTTAACTGATTGTTTGACCCAAGGTTTCAGAAAGAATTGAAGGGCAGGTGGGAAAAATGGATGGAGAAATTCCAGATCATGGGATCGAGACAATGAAAGCCAATTGCCAGCAATGTGTCAAGTTGATTGATAATAGAATTAAAACTATTCAACAAAAGCCATTTATGAAAACTTAAAATGCAAATAGACCCAATTAGTATGTGAATAGCTTTGACCCTGGCCACCTATTTTATCCTTCTAATACCTTGATTTAACGTGCTGCAATTATTGCTGCTTGTGTAGCCTTCAAGAATGCTGATGGAGTAACTACCAGTAGATTATATTCAACACTAGCTCCTTCAGGACAAAATGGCCTTTTCATGTTCACACCTTGCATACTGCTACAAAAGCAACAAATTACCATTTTCATTAAGGGAAATTTCAGCCGGCCACTTTGGTATTTAGCATATGAAGGATACAGGAGCTCATTGCACTTATGAAAAGTGAAAGATTGTGAAAAGGTTTAGCCATTTCTGTGCTGTGGAAGTCACCGACTCCCATCTCCCAGTTTAATTTAATGCCAGTTTGAATGTGCAACAAATATGCTATCTGGCATGGTACAGAAGAATCACAAGAACCTTACTAAATATGTAACTAATTACACACCAAGTCCTATTGGATTCCAATGCAGAGGATGAGGGTGTACCGTGAACAAATCAATCCATCATCACACCGAGTCGTGGCAGGGTCCTGCTCCTTTTTGAACAGACCACAGTCATTTCCTTTTCTTAAAAAAAATCACTTCCCAAAACCAGTAGAGATGATAACAGCACTCAAGGTCACTGCTGATAAAGCAAGCCCTCCAAACATAACAGCATCAAAAGTATCACTCAAGGGGTATATCCAAAAGATGACCTGCAGGCAGAATGAAAAACATTTCTAGACCTGATCAGTTAATTGTTCACAGAAGACCATCTTTCCATGAGCTATTTAATCCAGGCATATTTCCTTATGCCTGGAATGTCAACCTGGGACCAAGCAGCAGCCAGTGGGGCCCTATCCTGCTCAAGAGTGGTCCCATCTGGCCCACCACGGTGAACAGCAAGCTGCCACCTGTGCTAAAGCACTTCAACTCCTCATCCACATTTGCCTACAGCAGAATCTTAGTCCCCACAGGCAACATGTTAAGCTCCACGGACCTGGATGGAGCATGGGGAATTCCTTATTTACCAATACACTTGTTATGAGGCTCTACAATTTTAACAATTAAGTCAAATCAAGTTGCTCGAACACTAAACTCTTAACCCAATTTATAAGTGAGAAGGGGAAGAATCTTGGATATCTCCTGTCCAAGGAGATAATTCAGCTGCATGAATAAATGGAATTAATAATTTTATCTTCCTCAGTTTTTGATTTATTAAATTGTCTTTTATTATTTATGCAATCTAATTGGCAGGCCACACTGCAAAAATTGTTTTGGAGCTCATAAGACCATGTCCTATGCATCCAAAAGACCAAGGACCTTCATCTTTCTCCTGCCACATCACCCCCATCCCCTTCCAACCTGGTAACCAAAACCATCCAGAAACCCTGGTCAACCTGCATCAGGTTGCATAATCGCAGGAGCCATCTCTCACCATTCACCACCATCTCAATTGCACTGCTTTTGACTTGCTGAGGAAACTAGTTTGAAGGCAGAGATCTCAAAACTAGCACCAAGCAGCAGTGGGCTGAATCTCAAGTATCAAAGATAATGACAACTTGCAGTAAGCACATCAAAAGTAACGGAAAGTATCACCAATGACATTTCTACAAAATCCCTCAAATTCACCGCAGAATAGGCAAACTGTTGTCAGCATTCCATCTTCAGGAAACATGCCCAACAATGATGCTCAGTTCTCTCAGCAAGCCACGGTGGGTGGGCCATATTCACGTCCAAAACCAGATTCCAAAAGCATTCTGCACCAACTACCACCATGACAAATTCACGGAAGAGTTTCCTGCATGCCCTCAAAGTTTTAATGGGGGGAAAACACGTACAAAAGCCTCAACTTAGGAATCTCTAGCTCAAACTGGCAGAGGCACATCCAGGAAGCCAGCAAGCACTTCAAGTCTCTACACGAGGAGCATGTGGAGTCAGACTGTGTGGTTCCACTGCATTCTGGGCAACTCAAACTGCTCCATCCTCCCAGAGCCGCCACCTGCTCGAAGGAGTCTCTGGATCCTGCATAGGACTCACTGGTCACCTCAGAATCCCAAATGAAGAGGAAGCAAATCATTGTTGATCCTGAGAGAATGCCCAAGACATTGAAGCGTTAGAGCTTTGGTAATCCAATGACTGGACAACTACATAGCCACGAAGCTTTCCCTTCATCCTTCCCCCCCCCCCCCCCCCCCCCCCAATCCCCCATGGGGAAGAATGGCAACAGTCCTTCAATATTTATGCCATGAGATAAATCAACAGTATTTCTACCATGGTGAGTTAAGAATTCTTTAAAATGATGCAATGGAGGAATAGTATTTACAAGATTTTAAACTTTTATTGTCACCAAGATTCAAACCTTTTTCCATCATCTTTACTTGCAGATGTATCTGCTTGCACAAGGCAACCAAACCATTTCACACATGTTGTCGCTCACTTCCAGCCTCAATCCAAATACTGGATGTTGATACAATTCAAAAAAACTTCAAGTCTCTAACTGGAGTCACACACTTAACCCTAACTGGCATTTGTAAACTAATCAGAAAACAAATGCATTCCAGAACTACAGCATGAACACACCCACTGCATTCTCCAACAATTTATGGCTTGTATGCATACTTTAGAAATTCCACAAAACACCCGATGAGAAACAGACGTGCAAATGATACTGTTAGCAGAATACTTGGGAATCCTTTAATCCATTACAAGGCTGTATCCTGGCACAATACAATGTTGTGAAATTTGCTTTGAGATCAGTACAAAAACACTTTATAAATATTAAAGACAAAATGTTTGATATATGGAACCAAAGCTGTCATTACAGCCCCCAACCAATCCACATGCAATTTGATAAATTAACCCGATGAAACATCTTAGGGCGACTTGCTTTAATGTCAGTTCTGGGCTTGAGATGGCTGATGAGACTAACAATTGACTTATAGATTGCCACAGGTAGTGCTTGATGGGGTGGGCACATGGATATGTCAGACACGTTCCTTCAACTACTGTTTGATGGGCTTTCATGTACTCCCAAAAAGGGACAAAAGTCTCAGCACCGTCCCTAATGTTCCTTCATTTTGAGCAGTTATGGGCCAGTGATTCCGACAAGCTGATGGGAATGTTACATTTCAGAGACTGTTTTGAGAACCTCATGGAAAAATTGTTGCCGTCCTGGTAATCTCGTCATGTCAGAACTGTTTTAAGAGCCTTGTGCTTTTCACAGACTGCTTAGAGTCAACCGACTACAAGAGGCTCAGTGCTGGAGATAAGTCTGGGAGAGGGTAGTGATGCTGGCTTGCTTATCTCACCAACAGATTTGAAGATGTTGCAGAAAGTTCTTGGTATTACTTCTGCAGTGCATGTTGGATGAAGTCTCAAGCATACAGAGGGCAGGGAATCACCTGTCTGTGGACTACAAGCTCTTCAGAGATCTTGATCTAAAAAACTACCTCAGAAGGCTAGTGCTGTGCTGATGCATTGCATGTGGTCAATTTCATGTCTGTCCAACTGGATAATGCAAAAAAAAAACCATTTAAAACGTTTCTTCCAGGCGCATGTTATTTATCCAACACTGATACTGGAAGCAGCCCAGCATCCAGACCACCTTTTTCAAATCATAGCAACGACCTTAATTCAGAGGTTCACTTCAATAAGTAAAGACAAACTGACTGCCCACCACTAAGTGTTCTGCCATTAGTTTGCTACCAATTAGAGACAGGCCAAATGCGCAGCTAACAAAAGGCCTACACCACAGTGCTGTATCCCCAACCTTACCCAAACTGGAAAATGCTCCAAGAACAGAAATCAAATCCAGCTTCAGGTGGAAGCAGCACTGCTGGGAGAGCTGCACTGTTCGTAGAGCTGTTGCCTCACAGCTCCAGCCATTCCAAGCCCGATTTTGCCCTATGCAGTTTGCATGTTTTACCCCAGCTGCTTCAATTTCCTCCCACATTCCAAGGAAGTTGGCCAATACAGATTGTCCGAACTAGGTGAGAGGTGGTGTCCAGGCAAGGGGATGAGTTCATAGGACGAGCAAAGAATAAAACAAGGATTAATATATTAATGGACGATTTAAAAATACTAGAAACTTGAAGATCTGAAAATGCTGGAAACACTTGAGTCAGACAGCATCTGTTAATAAAAGAAATAGAATACTTCAGATTAAAGACCGTGAAGGGCCTCAAACCCAAAGCGTTAAATTTTTCCCTCTTTCCACATTTTTCTAGCATTTTATTTTTAGTGTACATGGATGCTTGATAGTCAACACGGACTGAGCTGAAGGGCCCATTTCTGTGCTGCAATACTATGGGGCATCTTGAACATGCAAATTGACCACTGTTAAGTAAAAAAAAATTCAAATAAACCACTGCATTTTCAGAATTGAATATTACAGCAAATACAATGTTACTACCCACTATAACCGAAAGGGAAAGGAGTGTTATAATGCAAACTAACTACCTCATTTAGTAAATTTTATGAGTACAAGTCCACAGTGCAATGAGTAAACAAGCGGAGGCAGTAGAGTAGACAGGTGGACAGTGATAACGTGCAAGATCAGACTAAATCGGGTGCAAATGGCAAAGCAGACACACACACACGTAACTTTGAAGAAAGCTGTGTAATGAATCAGTAACCTTTCATGACCCCCCTCATTTCTGGCATCCAGCTCAAATGGCAGCACCAAACTGACCAAATAGCCATCACACAATAGTCTCAGAAGTAACATCCAGGGAGTTTAAAAAAAGCACAACTTTTAACATTATAAATATGGTACACAGCACAAAGATTAGAAGAGACTAGATTAAAGAATAAAGATAAAATACAAAACTACAATTTTAGATGCTTATCTGGGTTCATTACAATAAAATTTCTGGGGTGTAAAGCAGCAATTATGGTTTTGCATACGATTAAACAATCACTCATTTTGTGCAACTAGTTGTAATATCCCCAGTGTAACTGTGAGCAGAGTTTGTAAGTATCTTAAATTCTCCTCAAATCACTGATTTCTCAGCATTAAGCCAGGAAAGATTATGACAACACACCTTGTGGAAGGGCTGGAAGTCATTGAAAATGGTTTCTGTACTTACCTATTTGGGTACAGAGGTCTGTCTATTCTACTCCTACAATTATAGCAAACTTAACTAAAATTTTCGTAAATACAGATTGCATCACCCAAATTTAAATTTTCATGCTGTTGCAGTGCCACTGGACTTGATCTGTGAACTTAGTCCAGCTTCTGGATTTTTCAGTTTGTATTTGACCACAATGCTGTATTCCATACCAACTCAAAAACTATTTCCCATCCTTCAACCAACTGTAGCTTTGAAGCCAAACCTACTATTCTGTTCCAAAGCCTCTCCTCACCAGGTACAGGAGACAGCAGGCACTTCCTTCTTAGTCATAAGCAGATAATCACCTGCAATGGCCATTCTTTCCTCACCCACATTATTCTTGCATCACCCAAAAGATCTATTCTTGGTGTTCTGTCACGTTTACAGGACACATCTTAGCAGCATTCCAAAACATGACAGTTCAAGTTACTAGCACCTTCATTCTCAACCAACTACAGTCTCCACACACTGCCCTACTCCTCTAATCATTGGCTGAGCAGAAGGGTCTTAAAATATTGCAAAACCTAAACCATTGTCTTTGGTCCTACCCCAAACTCTTAACTTGCCACCAACTCCTTCACCCTCCCTAGCAACTATCCAAGGAATGCCAGATTGCAGATGAGCTTCAGACCACAAATTCACACCATTTCTAAATCAGCCCATTTGCAACTCATCACTGGTTTCCCCTTCTGTGCATGCTGATAGAGGTCAGAGTCTCCCAGCACAACAGACCCTTTTCCCTAGTGTTCATGCAGGCTATGAAGCACCCATTTACATCAATCCCATTTGGGATCCCATCCCAGAATGGAAGCATCCAGGGAGGGGTTTGCATGGTTGACAAAGATTTGAAATTCTACAATAACTGGAAAAAAGACAGTAGAAGAAAAAGTGGGGCACAGCTTGCAAGAGGAGGGTTCCACAAAAGCAGCTTTTTACAAGAACAAGAAGGGCTGTTAGATCTAATGATGGTCTCTTAGGAGGAAAGTATGAAGAACCTTAGTGTTAAATGGTCAACTGAATTCGATTTCTTCAGATGAATTTCTCTTTATATTTAAATGAATTATCCAAAATAATCTAGCCAAGTAGACAATTTGCACACAAGATCCTAACGACATTATGGGTTGAAAGAATTGTAACCTGCAAACTAGGAGATCCATCTGCTTTTCTCAGATAAAGAGCCCAAGGTGAATGCCTTTTGGCCATAAGATCATTTCTCTCAACTTCACACACACCATGGCTCTTGCCATCCCACCAAGATATTTTGTCACCTGTGCTCTAGACTCTCTCACAGGATCAATTTTTTTGTTGTTAATTCGCTCCACACGAGCCTCGTTCCATCCAAGCAATGTATGCTTCTGTTCCTTTCTCCATGTATTCATCTAGCTTCTTTAATAATGCAAAGCTTGGCTTAAGCTACATCACATGCCAACTTCTGAGCAAAGACCTTTCGTGCAAATTCATTATTGGAATTCTTAGTGACTCACACTTGTGACTACTAGTTTTTGGGTATTTTGGAATTATGCCAGGGCTTTTCAGCTGTGTAAATCATTTACTTGATTAACTTACCTCATAATATTTAAACCACCAAAGATGACCATGCAAATCAATAGTGTGCCTAGGAACAATCTTATTGGAAAAGCAAAGACTTGCACAAAGTGAGAATCTGAAACCTTTTGATGTTCTTAATTTTTTGCTCATCTATTATTGCTGCCCAATCCAAGTATTTGCAGTGTTTTATATTTTCAAAGACCCTTCAGATTTTAAAATATTCTCATCTCCATTGCTTGCACTGCATGCCAAACATTAAACAAAACCACAATTGTTAAACTCATCTAGCTCATTAAATAGAATATTACTGTTGTAACTGCAGACTTGCCATCTTACTATACATGGAAGTGATCTCACACAGTCTCATCTCACAGACTGTGCGATTCCTCTGGTGTCACGTCAGGAAGTCAAAGTAAAATTTGAAAACAAAATAGCTCAATTAAATCCCACCATTTGAATTGAAATGCTTGATATCTTCATAGAATTAAAGCCACTTTTGTCCAGCAGGGCACAGAATATGAAATTTGGAAAAAGGTTTATTCCCGAGTAGATCAGATCCTGGTACCAAATTTGGGGCTGCATTAATGTTTTCCCGATACACCAGTCACTTTCCAATAACTTTCCCAATTACTCAACACTCATGTAGAACCAGTCAGCAATACTATACGCCCAAATGATGTGGGCACAGCTTATTAAGTAAGCCATTATTAAATGGATGTTTCAATTGTAAAACCCAACCAATCTGGGTTCCAACTCCAGCAAATTAGGGAGGGAGGAAGCAAATTAATGTGTTCAACTCTATACTGGTGAATGCAGCATAGGCCTAGAATAAAATTATAAAGAAAATGCACATCTCAGTATTGTAAGACCAATCTGGTCTGTGATATTCCATTGACATTAAAACACTAAAGGCATCTTTGAGGGTCAACTGGAGAATTGTTACACATGCAATGAAAACACAAGCCTGATTTAATATAGAAATTGATTTAGAACTGTAAATACTGTGGGTTGTTTTTGAATAGGGAATATCTGGCATTTGAAATGTCTACAGCCACTATAGATTGGCATAGTGGTAAACAGAGCACAATGTGAAAGACTTGGGAAACAACTGGAGCATTGAGATGGGAATACAAACATAAGGCTGATTCTTTGGAAAGGGAGGTGGGGGATAAAATTGAGGAATTTAGTAACAAAATGAAGAAACCGTTTAAGCTAGGCACAATAGATTCTTTTAGGATGCTGCCCTTGAGATAAAGGACATTTTAATACATGGGTGCCTGATCTGCAATTTACAAGGGATCCGTAAACAACCTCAGCATTCGTTTTAATTCTGAAGCTGAGCACAGCAGGGAGATGGATAAAGGTTACTCTTGTCTGCTGTGACAAGAGACAGAACGCCAACATTGGGAAGAGACAGCAAATGCAAAGCACCAAAAGCATCAACAATGCAACAATATACAGCATTATTCTAAGAGTAGGCAGCTAGAACAGTGCTGCCACTGGAAATCAAGAATATTTACGAACAGTATTCTCTGTACTACATACATTTAGATTGTGAAACTAATTTGTTCTGATGAAAAAAGGTCCCAAAGTTACATGGCCCCACTGGGTTCATGTCAGCTTCCAACAAACAAATTGTATCAATCCATTTCTTCCCCATCAACACTAGGGGTAATTTACAGTAGCCAATCAACCTTGCAGCAAGTCTTTGGGATAGGGGAGGAAACCAGAGCACCTGATAGAATACCAAATGGTCATGGGAGAAATGTGCAACCTCCACACAAACTGCACCCAAGAGCATGTGCGAAAGATTCATGAGCTTCTGGAACAGAGTCACCGTGTTGCCCATGAATCTCTCCCACAGATGCTGCCTGTCCTGAGTATTTCCAGTTGGTTGATGAATCAGTATTAACCAGGACTTGGGGAAGGACCATGGTCTTCAAAAAGTGTCATTTTGTTCAGGATCTAGTCAAGGTTGCTTTTAACAACTCAAGTCAAAAGATGCAACCACAAAACAAGATCACTTCCTTAGTGATGCAATGCCACATCAGTGTGAATAAAGTAGGTTTTGAAATCAGTTTGCTGATACAAGGTGAGAATGATACAAGTGAGCCATCAGCTAATGGCAAGCAAACTAGATTCAATAAATACAGCAGTGCAATAAACACATGCACGCACTGGTTAGTGAGCCACCTCTCAGCAGAGGCAGACAAATCATACTCACCAGCACCTTCACTGCAGCAGCTCAGCTTCTGGTTGACTGAGGAAAGGTGTTTTGAAGAATCAAAACCTTAAACCCGACACAAAACTCGCAGGCTACTGGGCAGCAATAATCCCTGTACACCTATATCCTTCTGAGACTTGTACTATTTACACCATACATGTCAAGGCACTGGAAAGATACCACCAGTCTCTGATGTCACTGGAAAGGCAAGTGAACCAACATAGTATCCTCCTCTCGGTCTATATCCCAGCACTGAGGCTGTAGATACACTCTGTTAATTAAGCTGACCGGGATACATCTGTCACATGCTCATCACCTGACTCCTGAAACATTGTTCTATCACAGGAAGAATTTACCTGGTTACCAGGTGGACAGAGGAAAATATTCAAGGATATGTTCAAAGCCATCTTCAAAGAAAAGCAACATCCCCACCGATTCTTGGGAATCCCTGACCCATGACTGTTCAAAGTAGAACAAGGAATATTTGGATTAGCACCAAGTCCATACTTTGGGAGCACACAGAAGTCCTGTGTAAACAGAAGAAACATCACCTCATGAACTATCCAGCTACCTGCCCATCAGGCACCTCCTGCCTCATCTCTGGTGAGTCAATGATCCCCATATTGGCCTCAGTAGTGTGAAAATGCGAGAACTTGTTAACCCTAACAGTGAAGGTCCTTTTGCAAGAGAAATTCATATTGACAACCAGGATGATAGCTCATTTTGTATTTAGGTACTGCATCTGGCAAATATTGTTGCTTCTGTACAAATGAATCCCACTAGGATAAAACTATAACAGTGACAGATAGTGCATAGTTAGACAATAGTATGGGAAGGAAGAAAGAAACATGTCAAAGAAAAACTCTTCAAAACAGGCATTCAAAAATATTTAACCAGCCAACAGGGAGCTGGCAATGACAAGAAATGGTACAGGCACAGGTAAGCACACAAGGTCTACCTGGCCTGTTTCAGCAAACCCATACACACTGCTCCTCCATCACTTGCTTGCAGCAGCAGCAACTTCCCAAACCAATTTCTTGACCAGCGAGGTCCTGACTTACTGGCCATTAAAAGTTAATTGACAAATGCTCAGGCAAGATGTGCAAAAGTTAAAATACTTTAAAAACAATTCAATATCAAGTCCACTATGCACAAATCAAATGGGATATGGAGGAGATCCTGTAGGAAGACAAGTATTCCAGAATGTTTCCTAACCACCTTTGGGGATGAGCAAACATGGTGCACAACAGTTTTGACATTGGTTTATTATTGTCACATGTACTGAGGTACAGTGAAAAACTTGTCTTGCATACTGTTCATACAGATCAATTCATTACAACAGTGCATTAAGATAGTACAAGGGAAAACAATACAGAATGCAGAAGTGTAACAATTAGAGAAAGTGCAGTGCAGGTAGACAATAAGGTGCAAGGTCAAAACAAGGTAGGTTGTGAGGTCAGGAGTCCATTTCATCATACTAGGGGGCCAACAGTCTTTTAACAGCAGGATAGAACCTGGTGATACGCACTTTCAGGCTTTTGTATCTTCTGCCCAATGGTAGAGCGGAGGAGAAAGAATATCCAGGGAGAGTGGGATCTTTGATCACATTGGCTGCTTTACCAAGGTAGTGAGAAGTGTAGACAGTGTCCATGGATGGGAGGCTGGTTTCCATGTGCTGGCTGAGCTGTGTCCACAACCCTCTGCAGATTCTTGCAGTCTCGGGCAGAGCAGTGCCATACCAAGCTGTGATGCACCCAGATAGGATGCTTTCTCTGGAGCATTGATAAAAATTGGTGAGTGTCAGAGGGGACATGCCAAATTCCTTTAGCCTCCTGAGGAAGTAGGGGCACTGGTGAGCTTTCTTGGCCGTGGCATCTATATGGTTAGACAAAGATAACGTTTCCCTCAAGAGATTCAATAAATAGGGCAAAGTGCCACAGGACATGGAATTGTGATGTTATGGGTTATGAAAGAAATGGCATCTCATACCATGATTTGGTATCTTAAAACACACCTATCACAACTAAATTCAGTTTAGATTCCTCAATTACTCACTATACCAAGCCTGGCAAACAAATGTTGAATCCATTTTTTTTTTATATAGATGTGCAAGCTCAGAAATCAAGGTCTGAAATTTATAATAGTTCATTTAGACAGAACCATCTGAAGCAGTTTTTTTGCCCCATGCACCAACTGCAAATTGCATGGCCTAGTAAATGGTTTGAAATTACCTGTCAGTAAGAGGGATATAAAAAACATCGTCAACAAATCTCCTACCAGGTAGGATTTTAAATTAGTCCAATCTTTGCAAAGTCTAGAACTGAAAAATAACTCTTGGCAACTTTCCTCTAGAAGGATAAAATCAATTTTGCATCTCCTCTCCCTGCATTGTACACCAAGTCCTAGTCAGCCTTTGCAATTGATGTTCACTGACTCTTGGTTTAAAAAAGGATTCTCACTCCAATTTTCAAATCTCTTTGAAATACAACTTCCTTAATCTCTATAACCCAGAATATCTGCAGTCTTGTTATACTTGCTTATTCCCAAAATAAAATTCTTCCAACACTGATGCCATGCATTGCCAAATGCCCACCTTCTCTCTCTCTCTGCACCATTTACAAGGTTTCTTAAAATCCAGTTCAAATCAAGCTTTTGGTCACAAGTCCTTTTAATTGCAGCATGGTTCAATATTGTTTGATAGCATTCCTGAACTACAATGGATAAATTTTATTAGATAAAGAGGCACTAGAATTGTTAGTGTCTTCTAAATTAATGGAAAGCTAATTCGTAACTATCATGCCCAAATAGTTGAAGTGAGCTACAAATGAGACAATACACTTCTTCCAAAGCTGATCTGATACATAAAAACCAAGAGCAAACGCTACCTTGTTAGTGTTGATACACCTTTATATTTAGTTGAAAATTTAGAGTTCAACAACTAGACCTGTTGAGTACGCAAATGTAGTTCTACTAAATATAACACTAGAAAGCATTTCAGTACAAGGCAAGGTGTTCCAATATTAAGTACAATTCTGGTATCCAACCAAAACGTGGAAGCTTGCCCAGATAAACATCTTGTCCTGGTTTTTGTGGAGAGTTGGGAATGGCCAATTACTCCCCAGGTTTACTCACAAAATTATATCAGCAACGCTTTAAGTGACAATTATCAATAAGCTACTCACTTTTGCTCAGTTTTGGCTCCACAAAGGGCTACAGGGTGTCCCCAGGTTACAAACAGCTTTCTCCCCCCCACTAATGTTCATTAGTTGGAAAGTACATAAAAATCACTCAATAGGGTAACCATACCTCAAATTATTGTGAATATCATCAAAAGCACTCGAGACGAATAAGAACAATTACTAGAAGTGGAAAGAGAAAACTAGTTCTGCCCTTCGAAGGAACCCAACATGTTTATGTTGGACTTTTGAATTTACTATTATGGGAACTTGTTTGTACGTAGGGGTGTTCATGAGTCAATCATTCTTAAAGAATGGCTTGTACTTAGCTCCTGTACAATTTACATGTTAGCCTGAGACATAAGATTATAATAGCAGTAGGATGAAAGTTATCATTTTTGATGACAAAGTAGTAGTTGGACTCAATGCCAGACTTGGCCAGATAAAATGAAAATCTATGGAAATTGGTAGGGGTGGGGAACTTGACTGGCTGGAGTCATATCTAGAATAAAAGAAAGTATTGTTAGGAAACTAAAATCTTAAAGCAGGACATCATTTGAGATGAATTTCCTCAGTCGTATCCTAAGTTTAAGACCACAGCTTCAATGATACCCTTTCAATAAATAAAGGGAAATAAAAACATTTGTTTTTGAAGATCCTCACAATTTCAGCTCCTGATAATGAAATTGTTCACACTGTGATGCAGCAAGATTCTGATAACATTTAGAGTTTGGCTTAAGTAATATTTTCATTGTTCAAGTGTCAGGAAATGACCACCTCCCCTTGACATTAAATACTGCTGATTCTAAATTCATTACCAGAGGGTGGAGGGAGTCACTATTAACAAGGAACTTAACTGGACCCACTAAACAAACTGGAAAGAATAGGTCATATAACTGGCATTCTGTGGCCAGTGACTCATCCACTTGCTTCAAGAAAAGGAGTTTCAATCATTCATAAGGTGCATTAAAGTAACAGAATAATCTACACTTCTACAAGAGTAGTTTCAACAACAGATGCAGCTCAATAACAAAAGGACAAAGCAGCCCAATTGGTACATGTGTGATACCCTAACAATTCACATTAATCCTGGTGCACTATACTGCAATATCTACACAAGATGAATTACAGCACTTCATTTCTCCAAAGCTGCAATGTCTATCACACACAAACAGCAAATGCAAAATATTCTTTCAATCACACAATTTCAACCTGAATATTCATTGCCAATCTTCCATTGACGGGTACGTGCCCATTTATTTGCATCAAAATGGTATTCATCACAGCACTAAACTGGAATACAACTTCCAAAGTTCAAGCAACTCAAGTCATACAAACAGATCTTCAAAGACTTCCAAAATAAACCAGATCCAATGCACACACAAAAAAAATCAGATAAAAGCTTTAGTCAGAGGATCTAAAGTCTAAAGGTATAAACTCAACTCTGCAAGTAATAGGCTCTCTGAACTTAAAGCACCAAGCATACCTACAGAATAAACAAAATGGTGGAAATATGCAGATCAAGCAACATCTGTACAGAAAGAAGTTGTTTTGGGTGATGATCTTTTAGAGCTGGAAAAACTAAACTGCAGAGAAAAGGGGTTAAGGTGGAGGGAACCAAAAGGTCTGCAATGAGGGCCGAGGACGGGAGTGAGTGGAATGTGGTGGCAGCACTGGCTGGTAAAAGGTTAATGAAAAACAAAGGTGTTTGGGGGAATGAAGATGGGGTGATGTTCCTCAAGCTTACTGTGGGTTCCTGTATTTGTTCCAAAGTTCAAAGACAGTTCAGATTGGAAGTGAAATGGGAAATTAGTTACAGGCAAATGGAAGCTCAGGTCACCCTTGAGAACTGAAGAATGTTTTGCCAAGTAGCCTTGCTTATACTTATGGATGTTGCAGAAAGAGTACTGGATTATGACCATGAGACATTTGCTGAACACCACCTCTTCCCACTCAACCCTGGAATACAAGCTACTGAACAGTTAGTCCCATCACATTTATACTGTGGCAAAACAGCATCACATCAGCCACTCATAATACCACTACAGATTCAAGCAATGCAGTGTTTGAATCACTCAAAGTAGAGTTCATTGCCCACACTGACCTTTAGTCATGCATATGCTTCAGAATTAAGCATCTACCCACCCAGCATTCAGTTGGCAGGTCTTGGCCTTCAGTCAACATTGACAAAAAAAATCAAAGCCACTATTTCAGCTATAGTTACAGACTACTCCATTGTGATTGAAGCCATCACATCTCTGGAGTAAAGCAGATCCTTCACAGCAATAAAAAAGCAGTCAGAGACTGCACCCAAACAAGTTAACAGCTCATTTAAAATCCTCAAGCTCATCTTCACACCCTTCCATGCCTTGCTCTCATCCAGCCAAGTGGATACCACCTCAACACATGCAAACCTTCATGAACAATGGGATCCTACAAATGCAACGTGTTCAACATTATGACTGTGCTCCTTCCAGTGAAGATTGTCCCAAAGTTGTTGGGAAGATGACTTCCTAATCTGAGATCCAGTAAAGATACACAAGCAATACATTTGCAGTGCCGGATAGTGCACAAATTAGTCAGGAACTTGTGGGCAGTGCTTGCACACCTGCCAACCACCTAGTCTAAATGAAGGGTCTTCATCTGAAATACTACCCATTTCTCTCCACAGATGCTGCCTGACCGCTGAGTTCCTCCAGCATCTTATTTGTTGCTCCAGATTCCATCACCTGTGGTCTCTTGCATCTCCTCTTCCTGGAGAATCTTTGGCTGGTAAGTGACTGATACACACTAATCAATCCCTGCTCAAAACATTATCTTTTGCTGCATTCAGGTGTGAAGCAAGACATGGCTTTGTTACACTGATTCATGTGCAAAATACATTCCAAAAACTTAGAACTGGCTATAGCTACTGCACGGTCTGACAGTCTCCTAATGTTGTTGCAGACAGCCTCTCAATTGCACAGAATCCAAAGACACAAACCATACAAACTGGTTACAGGCAGTGCCCAATTGACAGTGCAGTCACAACTACACTGAACCAGTTGAGAGCACTTTCCCATCATTGATGTCAGCAGTTTTTACCTTCGATGACTGCTTCATACTATTTCATTTGCATTGCTGAGAATGGTGATGGGGAGAGAAGTAGAGTGGAAAGCAGATTTAATGAATTTTTTACCAACATATGATATTCCATTTGAATGGTGATGGGGAGAGAAGTAGAGTGGAAAGCAGATTTAATGAATTTTTACCAACATATGATATTCCATTTGAAAAGATTTTATTCAGATAATGTTTAAGTCAACCTTTCCTCAGTCTGGTCCACCAGGTCATCTCTTGCACAGTCTTGAATTGCTTCCCCCCCCTCCCCCCAGTCTGATGTCTGGCATGTGGAAGCAATTAAGTGCAATCAGGATCTCAATCCTGGAGGTGCTGACTTGGATGGAGACACCAACAGTGGTTTCTTTATACTGCCAGTGGATTTGGAGGATTAAGGATAAAGCATAAAGGAAGGAAGGGATCACTGGGTACCGTGACACCCACCATGATTAGCCAACACTCTCTCAAGTGCTTCACTACCAGAACACACCAGATCTAGTTTGAGGGGAATGACCAGGAGATCCAAAAGCTAATAAAACTACATGGATGGAAATTCCACGAACAGTTCTACAGATACAAAGGTTAAAGACTCAAAAAAATACAGAGGATGTTGGGGGGGGGGGGGGGAAGAGATAGACCACTTGCTACCCATAAGACGCATGGACTCAGCACTGTCAAAGGCCAAATATCCAAGGCGCCACCCCACTGATAGCCAAGAACAAACATGTACATTTAATAAGAATCCAAGCAGCCAAAGGACAATTTTTGTGCATGAATTACCTGGGTAAGTTACAAATGAATAAGCATGGAGATGCTATAGCCAGATTCTACTACCACATTGCAGATGAAAAGTCATGAACCCAAAATATCATCGCCATAGATAGTGCCTGGCCCAAGTACTTAACCTATTTTATGTTTTTATTTGATTCCCAGCACCTGTAATAGACTGGTTCCATAAGCATTTATTTTCACATCAGAATTCCAATCAGCCATATCTGAGTTCACCATCAGCCACATGGCTGATAGCCAATGTCCTGAGAAACTGTAATAAATTAGGACTTCCACTTCAATTTGAGCCAATTCCCACCTGACCCCACTATAATATTCTTTTGTCCACAACACCAATTTCCACTTTCAAAATATCAAGCAATTGTTTATAACCCGGGAGGGTGCAAGTTTCTCAACTGAAAGGCCTTGCAGTATATCCTCAATATGGCACTAAATTTAGCCTAGACTATGCATTTCCTCTCCTGTAGGGTTTGAGCCCATAAACTCATGACTCAACTTCAACTTACTGCCCTAGAGGCAATCCGCTCCATTTATATTCTTCAAATAGAGAATGACAAAATAACGAAAGCCTGTGAAGAAAAATACTGATTTATAATGCTGATACTATAAGGCTAAAAACACCTGCATTGCTACACAATAAAACAAGATTTGGCAACCATCTCCTTGGTACTGCAAAAAAAAAAACTGCAGCTCCAAATTAAGAATGACAGTCAGAATTTTTCTAATAAGAAAAAAAAGCAAGAGAGAAAACACAACCTTATGAGACAAGCCCGGGGGGGGGGTTGCAGGGAGAAGACAAATAGTAAACATTCATGATGCATCTTGCAGAGGAAATAAAATCTGCCTCAAGAATGTAGGACGGAGGACAGATTGCTTGTACACCAGCAACTTAACAAATGGCAACTATAAAAGTCAATATAGTATTAATTTTTTAAAAAGGGATAAGTTAATGCTTTGACATTTTCAGACCAAATATGGAGTTTGATATCCCAGAAATATCTTAAGACTTATCACTATGATTCAGTGCCAAGAGGGAAGAGCCTATGCAGCAAGGCCATTGGCAATAGTGTGGTAACAAGCTCTGATTTCTTATTAAGACCATCAAGGGCCAACTTTGCAACACTCACCAACAGTGCATCATTTTTAAACCAAAGTCCACATCAAAAACTTCTCACTAATCACTCCCACGAAGAAAAATCTAATGGAGAACAATGTTCACAAGCACTATCTTGCCTCTAGACATTACTTCCATTACAAAAGCAGTATCACCAAATTACTACCATCATCCCACCATTTCTTCACCAGGTTCCCAACCAGTTATCTAAAACACCAATTATTCTTTATCAGCTGATCTAATTATTTCCTGCATTTGGTTTTCACAATAAAACAGATCTTATTTCTGCCACCTTAAGTGTACATTTAATGGTTTGGCCTACTGCCTACAATGATTTGTGAGCTCGAGCTTAAATAATTCCTTGTACACCCACATCAAAAGATATCAATTACAAAGGGTAACAACTACTTCAAGCAGGCATCACGTGTCTGTTAAAATCAGCAATCATGCCAGAAGTAGTTTGTAGCAGAGTACAGTGATACATTTTCCAATAGGAAGAATGAGGAAATGCAGCAAACTGAAATACAAACCTTTATTTTAAATATAGGATCAGGGAAAATCCTGGACATACACAATCCTTAAATGTGGCAGGACATTAAGGTTGCCAAAAACATACACAACTTCCTTAGCAATACCAGTAGAGGCACGGAGAATAAAGCCAGGAAGTTGCCATCAAACATTTCATCAGCTGACTGCTGCTTTAGTTGAAGCTGAGCAACTTCAGACAGGCCTCAGCTGGTGAAATGTGTTCAATTCACCGGAGAAAGCATGGCAAGGTATCCGATTCGAAGCACAGATTGACTTACTAGAATGCTCCCAGGAATAAGTTATGTGCACTGAATACAGAAGCTTGGGTTATTTCATCTAGGGCAGTGGAGGAGCAGATTTGATAGAGGTGATCAAAACAAAGCACTGTGTGGAATAAATGAGAAACTACTTACAGCAGCTTAAGTGTCAATAACTAGAGAAATTAAGAAAATCAGCAGAAAACACAAACAGTACAAAAACTTAAAATAACAGATTATGACTATTGTGATCGGGAATAACCTGTCTGAAAAGAATAAGTAATTTTGTAGAACTAGTTAAAAAAATTGTAGAATTGTGTTTAAAAAAAGTGGTAATTTTCAGAAGGACTTGAATAAAACACTCATGGGAAAATGTCAGTGCTTTGCAAAAAAAAAACCTGCACAATCAATTCTTGTTCTCAAATTATCTGGAAATGTGCACTAAGCGTTCATTTACCCATATAAAATACACCTTAAAAATCTGCGGTAAGTACTAAATCCACTTTGCAGGAAAAAAAAGTGGATAAAGCAATCAAGGCGAGAGAAAAATCAACGTTACACGCTGAGAATCAATTTCTCGCACCTGGACTTGTAAACCCATCAACTGTAACCCAGCGACACTTCAGGACCAAGATAAATTTAATTAAACTAGAATCCACCACTCCGCAGTACGCGGCCAACTCCTGGCAGCATTCGCAATCAGCCCAGCTTTGGTATCTCGATGCCATCGTATTTATTCTGAAGCATTTTAAAGATGCTTCAAATTTCTCTTGCTTTCCCCGCCCCCCGTGCAGCAGGCCCAATGATAAAAAAAGAGACGCGGTGGGGGAAACGGGGGAAGGAGAGAGAAATAAATGCAAGCTGTGGGCCCCACGTACTTGCTGAACTGGTTTGGCTGCACCGGTCAACGCCCCTTTACACAAAAAAAGGCAGCTTTTCGCTGCACCTGTTTCTCCACGGCAGGAACCAGTGCACAAATCCATTCGCCTCACAAAGCTAGTTATTTAACGCTGTCTGATTTTGTGTTTCTTTCAACTAATTTCCTCTTTTCACACACAATCACATGTCCAAGCTTCCTCCCCCACCCCAGCGAGGAAATACTTTCGGTCTTGAGTTCAAATCAAAACTCGGTCACCGACTTCACGCTGTGTTAAAGACTAGCATTGACTGCGAGGTCAGAAAGCCGCTGTAATTTCCCCCCACGCAGCCCGGATCCGTCCCATTCCAGATACTGTGTAGCAGGTGCGTTCTTCAAACAACAACAGAGAGAAAAAAAGAAACAACACACTAGCAGTCTCGAAAGGTTACAAAGAACAGCTAGCTTCCAGGTGTGTTGTTTACAGAAATCCACTTCAGTGGTGCCCCCGTCCCCCCCCCCCCACCACATAAAAACTCACACAAGCAACACACACCCATCCCGGCTGTGCCAGTGCAAGCCCCCTCTCTGCAGCCAACACTCCCAGCGCTGCACCACATGGGCAGCTCTGTTTACTTTCGCTGCTTGCCATCCCATCCATACCTGCCTCTATTTTGCAAGGGGCTGGAAAGAAACACCAGTCAACCCGTCCCCTTCATTTCCCCGGAATGACATTGCACAAAATGCCATTTACAGGCGGCGCTGCAATTAACAGAGACCCCCGAAGATTAGGGGCATTGGTGACAACTTTCGACCTCAGAGAAACATATTTTAAGCAATCCAGAATCAAAAAGTCTCGCACCTGTTGCTTCTGGCCGAATTCTTCCAGTTCTTCCTCCTCATCCTCCCGCCTCAGCTCGCCGATGTAGTATTGCTGCAGCCAGCGCCGGGCGTTGGTGCTGTGCCGGTGCGGCGGTCCCTCCATGTCCCGGCTCACGTCCCTGCCCGCCCGCTGCACCAGCAGCTGCTGGCCGCCCGGGTGGCGTGGGATGAAGGCGGACACGTCGTACACCCGCCGCTCATGGAATGATCCAGCAGGACTCTGGCCGTGGTGTGCTGCTGCACCTCGGCCATGCTGAAGTAGCGCTTCTCCATCTCCGCGACCTATGTGTGTGTGTGGGGTGGGTTGTAAAGAGAGAGGGGGGAGAGCGCCAGTCTTTTCCGCTGCAAACTTAATCTCTGCTCTAGCCCCCAGCTCACCTCGCACTCTCACATTCCACTGCTCCGCCCAGCCGCCCCGCGTCCACCAGCCGGCGCCGCCTCAGCATAATGAGGGCGGTGACGCCAGCCTGCACCTGACGCGGACCCGCCTCCCCGCTCCGACTGCCGCCCCCTTTTGCTGCCTGCACATGGGCGGGAGAGCCGGCTCCCCCCAGCCCACATACTTCCCCCAGCCTGGCCCTCTCCCCCATCTCCCCATCTCCCCCTCTCCCTCCCCCATCCTCCTCCCTCCTCGTCCTCCCCTCCTCCCCCATCCTCCTCCCCCTCCCCTCTCCTCCTCTCCTCCTCCCCCCTCCCCCTCCCTCTCTCTCCATCTCCCCCTCCCCCTCCCCTCCTCCCCTCCCCCTCCCCTCCCTCCCCTCTCCTCCCCCCCTCTCCCTCTCTCTCCCTCCCTCCACCTCTCCCTCCCCTCCCTCCCTCCGTGGGGCTGCCTGCTCCTTCCCTCCGGCACCTTGCACGCTACACTTTGCTCTAGGTCCCGTCCGCAATTTGAGTTATTTTTTTGTTTTTTACACACACACACACACTGGAATGTGGAAGTAACTGATCAGAGGCTGGGGGGGGGGGGGGGGTCTGGATTTCCCTCCACAGATGCTGCCTGATCTGCTGGGTTCCTCCTGCATCTTGTTTTTGGCCATTTATTGTCATGTCTAAGTACCCCTGATCTCAGGAGGCAGTTATGAGTCAACCACATTTTCTGGGTGTGGATTCACATATAGACTTGGTGAGAAGGACAGATTTCCATTCCTGAAGGACCTGGGTGAACGAAGCGAGCCTATGTACCACAATTCCTGTGGTTTCATAGTTAACACTGATGAAGCTTGGTTCATCAGTGTTATGAACCCCTTCTCCCCTGTTTAAAAGTGTTACTTCCTGAATACTGAAAGGCCTGGATAGGGTGGACATGGAGAGGATGTTTCCATTAGTAGGAGAGTCCAGGATCCGCGGACGCTGCCTCAGAATAAGGAAATGGGATGAGGAGGAATTTCTGCAGCCAGAGGGTGGTGAATCTGTGGAATTCATTGCCACAGAGGGCTGTGGAGGCCAAGTCATTGGGTGTATTTAAAGCAGGGATTGATAGGTTCTTGATTGGTGAGGGAGTTAAACGTCATGGGGAGAAGGCAGGAAAATAGGGTTGAAAAAAACCATGATTGAATGGCAGAGCAGATTTGATGGGCCGAATGGCCTAATTCTGCTCCTGTGCCTTATGGTCTTAAAAATCCATGCCTTTGACCAAGCAACAATCCCAATATCCTCTGATGTGACTTGATGTCAAATTTTCCACACTAAAAACCTTGTGAAACACTCTAGGGCATTTCACTGTGTAAAAGGTGTTACCTGAATGTTGTTAACCTTTGTTGTTAACCAGTAGTACATCTAAGCCAAAGCCACCAGATCCATCTGCTCTGCGCCATTCAATATTGAAGCAAACCATTCTCACCAACATATATTTCTACCTTAGAGCCTATTGTATGCGTTCTGATTATTAGAATCATAGAGAGATACAGCACATAAACAGGCCCTTGGCTCTACAAGGATTGCACAAACCATCAACCACCCATCTGCACTAATCCTGCACTAATGTCATTTTATTCCCATCAACTCCCCCAGATGTTATCACCCCCTACATACACATTGGAGGTATTTTACAATGGCCAGTTAACCTACCAACCCATATGTTTTTAGGATGTGGAAGAAATCCAGAGCACCCGGAGGAAACCCACATGGTCACAGGGAAAACATAAGATTTCTTTATTAGTCACATGTACATCAAAACACACAGTGAAATGCATTTTTTGCGTTGAGTGTTCTGGGGGCAGCCCACAAGTGTCGCCACGCTTCCGTCTCCAACGTAGCATGCCCACAACTTCCTAACCTGTACGTCTTTGGAATGTGGGAGGAAACCGGAGCACCCGGAGGAAACCCACACAGACACACAGGGAGAACGTACAAACTCCTTACAGGCAGCAGCCAGAATTGAACCTAGGTCTCTGGCGCTGTAATAGCGTTATGCTAACCGCTACACTACTGTGCATGCAAACTCCACACAGATAACACTGGAGGTCAGGACTGAATCTGGGTCACTGAAGCTGTGAGGCAGCAGCTCAACTGGTTGTGCCTCTGTGCTGCCTAATTCTTTCTTTTTGCAAAGAATTCACGGTTGTGTAGGATTTAACCAAATCAGTTTTATGCAAATACAGAAAATGTATGTTTGCATATTCTAGTGAGTAAAGGTTACATTCAATAAATACAGTGCATTGTATAGGAAACTTGTGGTATTTACCCTTCAATCAGAATCAAACAATAAATCCAGCATCATTAAACATTTGCAATTTATCTTTACTTAAGAAGGATACATTTGACTTGGAGGCAGTACAAAGAAAGTTTGCTGGATTCAATCCTTGGGTGAATGGGAAATTTTATGAGAAAGGTTAAGTGGATTGGATCTATACCCACTCAATTAAACACAAGATTCTGAACAGATTGACAGGACAGATACTGTGAGGATATTTCTCCTGGTGAGGGAAGGAGGGTTTAGCCTCAGGGTAAAGGTACACACAGTTAAGACAAAGATAAGGAGAAATTTCTTAGAGGATTACGAATCTTTGGAATTCTCTGCCCCGGGGACCTGTGGATGCGAAGTCATTAAATGTATTCAAGGCTGCGATAGATATGTTTTTGGACTGCAGAGGAATAAACAGTCATGGAGACCAGGCAAGAAAGAAGAGTTGATGACAACAATCAAATCATGATCTTCAAGTATAAGATAAGATAAGACAAGATATCTTTATTAGTCACATGTACATCGAAACACACAGTGAAATGCATCTTTTTTTGCGTAGAGTGCTCCGGGGGCAGCCTGCAAGCGTTGCCATGCTTCTGGCGCCAACATAGCACGCCCACAACTTCCTAACCCGTACGTCTTTTGGAATGTGGGAAGAAACTGGAGCACCCGGAGGAAACCCACGCAGACACGGGGAGAACGTACAAGCTCCTTACAGACAGTGGCCGGAATTGAACCTGGGTCGCTGGCACTGTAATAGCGTTACGCTAACCTCTACACTACCTGGAGCAGGGTTGAGGGGCCACCTGGTATATTCCTGCTCGTGGTTCTTATGTTCTTACATTCTACGTGAGTTCTGACTCTGTGGTAGTACTCTCCCTTCTGAATCCAAAGGTTCAAATTGCACTGTAGAGAATTAAGCAGCACTGTTGCACTGGTGCAGAAGGCAGAGTAAAGATTCATCCTGAGTGGCATACATTACATGTGCAATAGATAACATATGTGCATTGTAATCTTTTTCCAAAATTCAGTCCTATTGATTTAATAGAACAGAATCTCCGAAGCAATGGATGATGCATATATGCTATTATATACTGGGTTTAGTGAATGCAAACAAGAATGAATTTCTCTTCCGGTGCCTCTTGGATGAATTCAGGCTACCTCTGCCTCTCAGGTAGGGTGTAAACAATCCCGCAGCACTATGGAAAGAAAAGCTGGTTGTTCTTCCCTGTGTCTGAAACCAGGGTCTTGAATATGATTAAAGTAAACTAGAAAGGCATGAGATATGGAGATCGCGAAACTACATTAAAAGATATGAAAGTAAAAGAGCAATACCTGACATTTAACGAATAAAATATATATTTTTCAAGGCAAAGTAAAAATAATAGTGGTCCAGCTATCAAGAAAAGTTAAAGATGGTCAAAGGAAAAGGCTTATAATACCAAAACTGACATCAAATGTGGGTAATTGGAAAAATGGAGGGTTAAGGTAGTGATAATGAAACAGAAAGTACAAGTGTGTTCAAACGAGAAACATAAAAACAGACCAGAAAAGCTTAGTTAAGTAAATAAATAATTAACAGAAGTTAATGTTGGTCCCTTTAGTCTGAGATAGGAGAAATTATATTGGGAAAAAAGAAATGGCAGAGAAATTAACCAAATAATTTGTCTTCATGTAAGGACACAGGAAAACCACCTGGAAATAGACCCGGGAAGGTCGGGAGTGAACAAGGAGCTCAAAAAATATGGCATGAGTCAAAATTAGTACTGGAGAAATCAATGGGACTGAAAGGCAATAAATCCACAAGACCTGATGGCTGCATCCTCGAATTTTGACGGAGTTTGTGGATGCATTCATTGTCACCTTTCAAAATTCCACTGATTCTTGAATGTTTCCCACAGGTTGGAAGGTAGCAAATGTTTAATAAGGGAGGGAAAGAGAAAGAAAGGGATATTTATCTCATAGCAGGGAAAATACTGAAATCTGTTATGAAGAAAGTGGTATATCGGCACTTGGAAGATAAGTACTAGGCAGAATCAACATGGATCTATGATAGGGAAATTTGTTGTAACTACCAGAATAGGTAAGGTGAATCAGCTGATGGGGTGAATTTGAACTTTAATTAAGCAAAATTAGAGCACACAGTGTTTGGGTAATATACTAACATTGATTCATAATTGGTTAAGGGATAGAAAATGGAGAGCAGGAATAAATGGGACATTGGAAGGCTGTGACCAATGAGATGCAGCAGTTACCTTCTCACTGTCGACACTGTTGAGCACCAAGTTACATCTTCCCACCCTGTCCAGGCTCCTGCGAGACATGGAGTCAGGTGAAACAAAAGAGGCTTTCCTCTGAGGCTTTTTTGAGTTTAAGGTGTGAGATAATTCCTCGACAACTGACACTTTATTTCCTGAACAATGATCTTCTGCCTGCAGAGCAATGCTGTTGCTGCAGGTTTGTTTAAGGATTCAGAGCCATACTAACAATGTAAACATTGCCACTAAATAAAAGGGATCTGTTTTGGGGCTCAAGCTGCTTACAATGTGTATCAACGATTTGGATGAGTGGATCAAGTATAACATAATCCAAGTTTGCTGATCAGACAAAGCTAGGTGACAGCATCAGCTGTGAGAAGGATGCAGAGAGTATTCAGGCTAAGTGAATGGGAAAGGCCATCATCTATCATGGTGGTAAAAGCGGAAGGGTGGAGTATTCTTTAAACGGTGTGGAGTTGAAAAGTTTTGGTGGTCGGAGGGAGCTGGGTGTCACGAAAGGAATCACTGAAAGTTAACGTGCAGGTTCAGCAAGCAACTAGGAAGGCAAACCGTATGTTGGCCATCATCGCAAGAGAGTGTAGATGCACAGTAGAGGTATCTGGCTCCAGTTATATGGAATCTTGGTGGACTGCATCTGGAATTGATCCTCGGGATGGTGAGTTTGTCAAATGAGGAACAATTAAGCAGAATTGTCTTCTGTTCCCTTAAATCTAGAAGAAAGAGAGATGATCTCATTGAAATGTACAAGATCAATGCAGGGTTAATTTTGCCCCAGATCTGGGGAATCTAGAATCAGGGGTCACAGTCTCAAAATGGGGTTTGGACATTCAGGAGAGAAAGAATAAAGCTCTTCTCCCAGAGAGCTGGTGAATCACTGATATTCTTTCGCCACTAGGGCTATGATCTTACAGACAGTATATTCAAACAGAGAGGGATAGATTTTTAGATATTAAGAGAATCAAAGGCCAGTGTAGGAAAGTGGCCCTGAGGTAGAAGATCAGCTATGATCTTATTGACTGTCAGAGGGGACATGTGGCACCAAACAACCTAAACTTGCTTCTATTTCTTACGTTCTGATGATCAACATTTACTCCTCACTAAGATATAATTTGGTCATTACCCTAATAGCATTTCTGGGATCTTATGTGCAAATTGGCTGGTCTGTCTACATTAGATTGTTGGCTGTAAGGTTTTTTGGGTCATGTGCAGGCACGGTAGTGTAGCAGTTAGCATAATGCTATTACAGCACCAGTGACCCGGGTTCAATTCCGGCCGCTATCTATAAGGAGTTTGTACGTTCTCCCTGTATCTGCGTGGGTTTCCTTCAGGTGCTCCGGTTTCCTCCCACATTCCAAAGACGTACGGGTTAGGAAGTTGTGGGCATGCTATGCCGGCGCCGGAAGCGTGGCGACACTTGTGGGTTGCCTCCAGAACACTCTATGCAAAAGATGCATTTCACTGTGTGTTTCGATGTACATGTGACTAATAAAGATATCTTATCTAATCTATATATCAATTTCCTGCATGAATTGTGATCTATTAATTTATTTTTAAATACCTTATATAAATTTGTGCCATATAATGTTGTGGAAGTGCTTGAACACCAGTAATGTCTCGTGATTCACTGACACCATGTTTATTTCTTGAAATAAGTTCAAACTATACTTGCATGTTATAATTACGAGTCCATGGAGTGGGAGGATAATTTAAAATTTCAGGCTTTTATTCTGTTTGCAAGAAGCCCAATACTCTTCCCTTGCATTGTCCAGTTAAATGGTTTGAACTGGGTTCTCTATCAATGCCTGCTGGATAGGCATCATATTTCTTTACCTAAAAATATAAATGTCACTTAATTAATTGTGGATTTCTGCATAATTTACCTTAAGTGATTCCATTTTGCTCTTTGCCAAACAGTGTGAATATCGTCATGTAATTGGAATGTTTGATGCTCCTCATTATAGAGATTTTTGAAAAAAGAACACTCATTTCAACAAACTAAATAGTTGTGGTATTTCTGATGTCATTAAACTGTTCAAAGGTATTATTGAATGTAATAATTTCCAGCTCGTCACATTAAGTTATCAATTTTACCCAAAATCCCTTCAAAAGGCTAGCTTTTGCAGTGCCTTTTTGTGTGTCAATGCAAACAAGATTCATTGTTTTCACACTGATCTGAAATACATTTAATTCATTAGATGAACTGATTTTTTTTAGTGTCCACTCAACCTTTAAATTTTGATATAATTGAAACTTCTGCAGATATGCAAATCCAGGATATAATAAAAGATCAGAGGTTTTCCGTTGCCAAGCACTGTAAGGGCAGTTCAATGCCCCCTCCAAAGTGGCCACGTGTTCCTCACTAATCCCTTTGCCACGCTCTTTCATGTTGTACTATCGTCCCTTTTGCCATTTAATTAATCTTAGCTTCTTCCCTTTCGTTCTCTCTTCCCCTCTCCCCTTTCTCTGCATCTTATAACTAATTTTATCTCCAAATATTCACAGGCTGCTGAAAGGTCAGTGACCTGAAATAGTGTCTATGTTTCCATCTCCACCAATGGTGCCTGACCTGTGTTTTATGTTTTTATTTCAGATTTCTAGCATCTGCAATCTTTTGCTTTTAGCTTCTGATATGAATGTTACCTCGTGCAGAACTATCTCAACATCATTGATAGAGTTAAAAAAAAACATTTATACACAATGCACCTTCTTATATTTCTGGGTCTTACACATTACGTGGATGCATTTCTGTAACCTGCACAATTCAAACAGCAATATTATGTAAGTATGTAAATGAAGATAGGGCCCATGGGATAACGAAGGGCAACTTGGGACAAATGATTCCAGAAGCTCTTCAATAAACATGTACCAGCTTGTACTGACAAGTTAGGGCTCATGTGCAGCCTTGAAATAAAATGTGATGGAAAAACTGTCATGGCCAGGAAGAAGCAGGACAGCAAAAACGTTCAAATCAAACATTTAAAGTAAGCAGTATTAAAGCCTTTCAACTCTTGCCTTGTGAACTTTGTGAAAGTTAGATAACATTACAGGTCATCCCTGGGTAATGAACAGGTTCCATTTTTACAGACATTCATAAGTAAATTTTGTCGGAAAGTACAGAAAAATTACTAGATATGGTAACCACACCTCTGCAGAATTATAATGAATGGCCTCAAAGACTAATAAGAAAGAACATTTACTATAAGTGGATGGAGAAAACTAGTTCTGTTGTTCACATGAACGAATGTACGTATGTACGTCGGACTTTTGAATTTAATAATATTGTGGGAGCTCGTTCATATGTAGGGGGTGTCCATAAGTCGGGCATTCGTGACCCGGAGACGGCCTGTATGTAGCCAGCAACGGTTACCCACCGGGGTTACTTGAATTAAATATTGCAATATTTTTAAGTGCGGGAAAAGTATATTATTTATTCATTTTTGTGGGCCGCGGGCATTGCTGGAAAGGCCAGGATTTATTGCCCATCCTTAATTGACCTTAGAAAGGTGATGATGAGCCAGCCCCCTGAACCACTGCAGTCCTCCTAGCAAGGTACACCCACAATGCTGTTGGGTAAGGAGTTCCAGGAGTTAGATGCAGCGACGAGCAAATTGTGATATTTTTCCAAGTTGTGGTGTGTGGCTTAGACGGGAATCTCCAGGTGATGGTGTTCCGAGCGTCTGAAGCCCTCGTCCTTCTTTGTGGCATTGGTCACAGATTTGGGAGGTGTTGTCAGCGTGGTCTAGGTGACTAATATTTTGGAAATGGCACACACTGGTGTGTGGGTGCTGGAGGGTGGTGGGTGAGGTACCACACAAGAAGGCTGTTTTGTCCTGGACGGTGTCAACCTGACTCTTGAACGTTGCTGGAGCTGCTGCTATCCAGGCAAGTGGAGAGAATTCCATCACAATCCTGATAAGGTGCCTTGTAGATGGTGGAAAGGCTTTGGAGTATCAGGAAGTGAGTCACTTACTCCAGGAAATCTGGCTACTGACCTCTTCTAAGAACCACAGTATTAACCTCTCTCATCAGAGATAGTCGTTGCCTGGCATTCCTATGGCACAAATGTAACTTGCCCCTTGTCAACCTATGCCGGAATATTGCCAGTGAATTGCTTCATGCAAACAAGGACTACTGCACTCTCTGAGCAGTTACGAATGGAACTGAACAATGTGCAACCATGAGTGAACATCCCACTTCTAACCTTACAGTGGAAGGAAGGTCATTCATGAAGCAGTTGCAGTGACATCCTGGGGCGAGGCTGATCGACCTGCAACGACCACAATCCTTCCTTTGTGCAAGATACGATTCTGACAATTGGTCAGCTTTACCGAGGCTCCCTTTCAAATGCTACCTTAATGTCAAGGACAGTCACTAATAGCACACCTCTGGAATTCTGTTCTTTGGTCCATGTCTGCAACTGAGTGGTCTTGACAAAACAAAATGTCACTATTGGAGAAGAAGTGCCACTTGATGGCACCATCATTGACGCATTCCGTCGCTTTGCTGATGATAGAAAGTAGACTGGGCGTTAATTAGCTGGATTAAATTTGTCCTGCGTTTTGTGGATAGGACATGCCTGGGCAATTTTCGACATTATCGGGTGGATGCCTAACTAGAGCTACAGCTGGTTCTGGAGCATAGGTCTTTAGTACCAAAGCTGGGATGTTGTTTGATCCCATTCCCTTGACTTATCTCGTGTTATTGGCTGTTTCTTGATACTTTAAGGCAGACACGGCAGGGTAGGTGATGTGTTGCAGCTGCCATGTCTGGGAGATGATAGAAACCATTTTGATCCATAACGACCACATCAGCAGTAAGTGTCTATACCTCGAGGAACCTAGGCTCAGAGTTGAAGAGCTGGAGTCTGAGGTTCGGATAATAGATCAGAAAGAAAGAAAGTTATCTGGATACTTTGTTCCAGGAGGCATTCACACTCCTTAGATTAACTACTGAAGAGGGATGTGAGGATGTGACTACAAGAGAAACAGGTAAGAGGGTCTAGAAAGAAGCATTGTGGGAGACTCAGCCCTTGCTCTTGTCCAACAGATATGAGGTTCTTGCTGCCCACGTGGATGATATCAGAGACTGCAAGGTGAGTGAGCAAGTTGATCACAGCACTTTGACAGAGGGAGGAACTTAAGTGGGGAAATGTAGAGGAATGTAGAAGTAACAGAGGATAGATGTTGCTCTCTGCAACCTTGAGTGTGAGTCCCGAAGGCTGTGCTGCTTGCTCAGTGCCACCATTAAGGGCAATTCCTCAGAACTGGAGAGCAACTTGGAATGGGAAGGGAAAGACCTGTTTGTTGTGATCATGTGGGGCAGTTATAGGACAAAGAAGAGATTATGCTGAAGGAATATGAGCAGCAAGAGTCCAAATTAAAAACAGAACCACAATCTCTGGAATATTACCTGTGCCATGTGCAAGAGGAACTCAATGGTCAGAGAACTGAATGTGTGGTTCAAAGCAGTGGAGGAGAAACGGGTCTCAATTCATGGGGCACAGGCACCAGCACTGGGGAAAAAGGGAGCTGTTCTGTTGGGATGAGCTTCATTTGAATCAGGCTACGGCAATTGTCCACGGTAGTGTAGCGGTTAGCGCGACTCTATTACAGCGCCAGCGATCAGGGTTCAATTCCCATCGCTGTCTGTAAGGAGTTTGTACCTTCTCCCGTGTCTGCGTGGGTT
The DNA here is from genome assembly GCF_009764475.1 of Pristis pectinata. Lineage (NCBI taxonomy): Eukaryota > Metazoa > Chordata > Chondrichthyes > Rhinopristiformes > Pristidae > Pristis > Pristis pectinata. The sequence continues at coordinate 41,496,298 of NC_067417.1, forward strand.
TCCTCCAGGTGCTCCGGTTTCCTCCCACATTGCAAAGACGTACGGGTAGGTTAATTTGGGTTTAAAATGGGCGGCGCGGACTTGTTGTGCCGGAAGGGCCTATTACCACGCTGTAAATAAAATTTTTCTAAAAAATTTAAAATTAAATGAGGCTAGAACTTTCACAGTGAATGACAGGGCTCTGGGGAGTGTTGTAGAACAGAGGGAGCAAGAGGTACAAGTACATGGTTCCCTGAAAGTGGTGTCACAGGTAGACAGGGTGGTGAAGAAGGCTTTTGGCATGCTGGCCTTCATCAGTCAAGGCACTGAGTTAAGACGTTGGGATGTTATGATGCAGTTGTACAAGATGTTGGTGAGGTTGCATTTGGAACATTGTGTTCAGTTTTGGTCACCCTGCTATTGGAAAGATGCCATTAAATTGGAAAGAGTGCAGAGGAGATTTATAAGGATTTTGCTGAGACTCGAGGGCCTGAGTTATGGAAAGAGATTGAGCAGGTTGGGACTTTTTTCACTGGAGCGTAGGAGAATGAGGGGTGATTTTATAGAGGTGTATGAAATCATGAGAAGCATAGATAGGGTCAATGCGCGTAATCTTTTTCCCAAGGTTGGGGAATCACAAACTAGTGAGCATAGGACTAAAGTGAGAGGGGAAAGATGTAATTAGGAACCTGAGTGGCAACTTTTTTACCCAGAGGGTGGTCAGTATATGGAATGAGCTGCCAGAGGAAGTGGTTAAAGTGGATACATTAACAACATTTAAAAGGTACTTGGACAGGTACATGGATCGGAAAGGTTTGGAGGGATATGGGCCAAACACTGGCAAATGGGAATAGCGTAGATGGGAATCTTGGTTGGCATGGACCAGTTGGGCCGAAGGGCCTGTTTCCATGCTGTATGACTCTATAACTCTATTTGTAGAAAAAGCTTTAAACTAAAAAATGAAGAGACAGGTTTTGATGAGATGAAACTCAGAAATTTAAAGATACTACAGCAGTGTACGGTAGCAACATGAACAATGATAACCAAAGTCTGTTAATAAGGGCAGTGCATACATAAACATAAAATATATCTCCAATTAAAGTAAGAGCATGACTCTAATTGATAAATAGACAAAAGTGAAAGCTCTTATTTCCTGAATGCATGCAAGACTCATTACAAGAAAGGTGAATTAACAGCACAAATAGAAATAAAGGATATAATCTAATAGCCATTACAGGAACGTGTTGCAAGATGAGGAATTAAATATTCTTTAACACTTAACTTCCAGAAGAGATAGGAAAAATGGTAAAGGAAACAGTTATTATGAAAATTTTAGAGAGTGGGATAAAGACAGTAGAGGAGAACGATCTTAGTTCAGAAAATCAACAAATAGTATCAGTTTGTGTGGAGCTAAGAAATAGCAAAAAGCAAAAAAACGTTGTAGAGTTAAATAGGACTACAATTCCCTGAAGGCAAGAAGCATGAGTTGGTGATGGTTGATTGGGAAAACACTTTAAAAAGTGTGATATTCAATATGCAGTGGCCAACATTTAAACATTATTGCATTGTTTACACGTAAGATATATCTCTTAAAGGCAAAAAAGAATCAACAGGAAAAGTAGTCCAGCCGTGGCTAACAAGAGAAGTTATTTGTATTTGGACACTGGAAATTGCATTGATAGTATAGGTGAGTGGTATAATCTCGGGAGAATTGAGGGAAATGTAGTGAGATTAAAATGGGACTTGTATAGGATTAGGGTAAAGGGTAGCTTGATGGTCAATGCCCATCAAGCTACCCTTTACCCTAATCCTATAACTTCTTAATTTGATCCATTGGTTGTGGCATTGCTTGGTTCTGACTACTGCATATCGTTTTGAATGTCCACAATCCCGCAGTGCAGCTTCACCAAGCTGTCACCTGATTTTCAGATATGCCTGGTGTTTCATCTGGTATGTCTTGTTAAAGTTGGAGTGGGCTTTGCAAATGCAAAACATTTTGCAACATTAAGGTGGTTCCTGCAATCAACCTTAACAGATGACCTACTTTAACAGTTAACAGATTCCTGCTTCATTAACAAGTGGAAGTAATATTCTTCAATTCACTTCATTAAAACACTTCATAATTTTAAAAACCTCAACTCAATTTTAGCTGAGCCCTCTTTGGTTTCATTGGAAATAATCTTAGGATTTCAACTCTCACCTCATAACTACAGTTTCCTGTTTCCAGCATTGCCCTCATAAACCTACAGTGAACACACTCCATGTCCCTTCCAAACACTGGATTGTCTAAAGCTGCATATTATTTTAGTTTGAAGCTGTCACCATTTTCTACAAATTTATCATTACTTCTTTATTTTTGTACTTTATACTCCTACTTATAACACCCCTAATTCTGTTCGTTTTTCCTCAAGGCTTTCTTTCAATGCATTTCCAGTTTTCATCAAGGTGTATTTTTGTATCTTGAGGTCATCCCCCTTTTTAATATTAATATTAAATTTTAATTTTAATATTAAATTTAAATTAAAAATATAATTTTAATATTAAGATATTAATACCTTGAAATTAGAAAGCTGAGTGCCTGTTTTTTTAGGTACCAACTCATTTTATGCAAATAAGATCACTTTAAGCATCATTTATGGTTGAAATCCTGCCCCCATCAGACAACTGGACCAGGCACTTCTGACTGAGATCTATGCCAGTGCATCGGACGTAAAATCGCTTCTAACAATGCCATCCTGTGCATTGAGCTCAATACCAATAAAAGACCATTGACAGAAATTAGATTTTAAAGGTTCTATTTGTGATAGTGCTGGAGATTTGAGTTCAATCCTGACCTTGGGTGCTGCTTGTATGTTCTCCCTGTGACCACGTGGGCTTCTTCCAGGTTCTCCAGTTTCTTCCCACGTCCCATTGACATGTGGGTTGGTAGGTTAATTGTCCCTGGTTTGTAAATGAGTGGTAGAATCTGGGAGGAGTCGATGAGGATGTGGGAGAATAAAAAATGGGACTAATTGGTTGATGGTCGGTGTAGACTAGATGGGCTGAAGGGCCTGTTTCCCTGCTCTATCTCTCTTTGACTCTATGGCCTACATTTTATTTACCCCCAATAAAACAAGGAGCAAACCCTGCAGTAGATGGGTAAAGAGGTGTCAATTAAAAGACCTCCACTGTGCCCTCAATATGTTCCCCTTCATGTCTCTCATCAGTTTTCATTGGTCAGTATTTTTGAGATGTCATCAGTGGCTCTTCCATTACTTACTCCTGCCTTTCAACGTAACAGAGATTCTATTCAAGATAGAGATTGATAGATTTTTGGATATTCAGGGAATTAAGTGATTTGGGGTTAGTATAGGAAACTGAGATATCAAAAGTGTTTCATGAGCTGGTTCTGACAACTGGCTAATTGTTACAGCTGTTTGGTAAAGAAACGTACCAAAAGGCCTGGATAGAGTGCACATGGAGAGAGTGTTTCCAGTAGTGGGAGAGTCTAGGACCAGAGGGCCTCAGAATCAAAGGACGTTCCTTTAAAACTGAGATGAGGAGGAGTTTCTTTAGCCAGAGGGTGGTGAATCTGTGGAATTCATTGTCACAGACAGCCGTGAAGGCCAAATCATTGGTGTATTTAAAGTGGAGGATAGGTTCTTGATTGGTAAGGGCGTCAAAGGTTATAGGGAGAAGGCAGGAGAACGGGGTTGAGAGGGAAAAATAAATCGGCCATAATCGAATGGTGGAGCAGACTCGATGGGCCGAATGGCCTAATTCTGCTCCTGTGTCTCATGTGATGCAAATAGGTGTGGTGTGGCTCATCCTTAGAGGTAATGTGGTTGTATACTGGAAATGAACCTGGTCTACTGTTCATTACTCAGGGTACTTAATGCATGGGGGCTACATGTTGAATTTGATCAGCAGAAGTACTTGTATAAAGGAGAAGGTATTTGTGTTTGAAATATGATTGGTAAAAGCACAAAACATAACATTGGTAAATAACTGCAGTCTAACAGAGTGGCTCCAACAATGCATACTTCAGTGATCCTTCAGACAAAAAGGCTTTAGAGACCCATGACCCTTCTTGACCACATGCAGTATAATTCTGGACTAGAAATTAGCCTAGGACAAGACCTACAGAGGTGGTCTCAGAGTGGCTTCATCAGTGAACTGCACACACACACAGAGCCAAGTAGCCTCCCTTTGTTGTAAGATAAGATTATGAATTCAATTGTGCTTCTCATTTGAATAGTAACACCTCATTTTAGATTGTCTTAACAGCTTGCTTTATAAAGACCTATGCCTATTGTTTCATAGGCAAGTGTGATAGCTATTCTTTGCTCACAAATTCTCACAGCCAGGCATGAGATCAAATATCAGTTATGATTCTGCCTTTTGCGTTATTAGATGAAGGAAAGATATTAGTCAGAATACTTGAAGAATTCCCCACTCTCATCTGAAAACCATCATGGGACTTTAAATATCCAGTTGAATCCGCAGAATAAGCAGACTAGGTCCTAGCAGAACAACTCAGATATGTAGCAATCAGGCAGTACTGAAGTGGACTGCTAGCCCAGAGTATAAACTCAAGTTCTGGTACAGGGCTGCCATTCAAATGTTGTAAAATCAGAAGCCTCCTCAAATGACTGATATTGACACAAAGTTAGGGTCATTCACTGGAATGGTGTAATTACTGAGATACGCAGAGGAGAAATTTGTGGGCCCACCATGTCATAATCCCTCGACATATTCATTTCCATGAATTTCACTGTGGGAGGTGACTGTAATCAGCGTGTTTACCACTGGACTCCTGTGTCGATTCAGAAAGTTCTGAATTCACATCAATTATCTCCCAAGTAGCTAATCTCAGTCAGTTGACCACTGCAAATGTTGCAATCAGTTTTATTATATCCAGGATGGAAAATTTTGCAGCTGTTTTTGCTTATGGTGATGTCCTTTAGACAATGGATGTTGGTAGAAGAAGTTATGGTTAAGTTTTATAATATTTCTTTGGTGAATATTTGCTGTTAAGCTTACATATAAAGAATGGCCTTTTGGGTTAAGTATCCCCCAAAAGCTGCCAGTGCCTTTGAACTACACCCTACATAAAACATCCTTATTGTCTGTGAGTTTGCTTATGTTGTATGGGGAGCTCTCTCCATAATTAAACTGTGCAGAATCATTATTCAGAGTGCTTTGAGGTATGTGAGAATCCAACATTCACGGGATTTCCCCAATTTTTTTCCACTTCTGATTAATTAATTAGCTGGTCAGGGGAGCAGAGAAACATGATTGCCTTATGTAATAGCATACTGACAGGAATAAGGAGTACAAAAAGATTATTGGAAATAAATGACAATAATTAGGAGATAATTGAAGGAAACAGATACAGCTTGAAGAACCTAGATACCATTGTAGTAACATGAGGAGCACAAGAAATGATGAGGCTTGTCTGAATATAACTGGGAATTGCTTCCCTACATGTTATATATCACTGTATACCGCAATTAAAAGCAGCAGCTTTAAAATGGCAATTACTCAGGAACGCCACAGAATGAAATGGTGCAGAAACAGACTACTCAGCTCATCATGCCTGTTCTGGCTCTTTAAATGTGTCCATGTCATATAATGCATGACAATTTGGGAGTGCAATTAAGGAGGGATAGTGTTCTACAGCTGCTGAGCCCAAACATTTTAGCCTCACAGGGCCTACTTACAAAATTAGGTTGGAGGCATGGATGAGAAGTTAATTTGGTGATTGAAGAAAGTAGGAAGCAGCACACTCATGTGGAGGAGTGCCTGACTTGAAGGTGTGTGGTCGGACTGAGCTGTGTGTGGCCATAGAAAGTATGGACATTAATGTCCCCCATTAATGTAAATGTAAAGCTCAAGGAAAGATTGTGTCACAAATGCAATGACTCTTTAGAGGCCTTTGGTGAAGGAGAGGCCGTCAGAAGGGAAATATATGCGTATATATAGAAGGCTGTATACATGCTGAAAGTGTCTCTCCGAACGCTGTTACATCTAAAGCAACCCTCTCGAATGAATGCATATAAACTTGTTCTGAGGTGGCCTAAGCAACTTGTGCATCAATTGCCATAGTTCTTGTTATCATATTGAAACGTCTTCACAAATGCATTGATGTACGGGAAGTTTATATCAAAAGAGGTAGTGGTTTATTTGCGTAGTAGAACTCTTCACCTGTTGACCATTGAAGCTTCAAGTTCCTGGTACCAGCTAAGTATTCCAGTCAATGTTAATTGTTACAAGGTAGGCATGTCACATGACTCGCTTATCCCAGAGGATCAGTTTATCTACACATATAGATACACAGAGTACAATATGTCCATGTTATGTCTATGCATCTCGATATACTACCTTGCTCCCCCAATCTTTATACACTTTAAACAGTGAGGGACAGGTAACTAACCAATATACACATTTCACAATTTTATCTGGCTTTTTACATGAACAACTATAAATTTAGTACAGTAACTGGTTTAAAGAGTCTTCTTGTTCTTACAGGGTTTGTGCTGAAACAAATGTTGGACTGGTTCTGATTTTAACTCAGAGAAAGTTCTGTTTCCTCATAAGACTTGCTTTGATTTTGTACTTCACTTCCTCCAGTCTACACTGGATCCAACTTCATGATCCAGTGATTCACCATCCAGACTGTGTTTATCTCCAGCACTTACATGAACACTTAAGATGTTAACGACATCCCTCTTGATTTTTAGCTTCCACTTGTGTGAGCTTTTCTTGATAGAGGGGCTAAGAACATGAACACACTCATTATTCTTGTAACTGTGTTCCTTCCTATCGATTAGCTTTGGACTAACTGCTTCTGTTTGACTTTGGAAGTCAAATTTGACTGAACAAGACTTAAGCATGTTCTCAGTCTTCTCTGTTTCAAGAGTCTGATAGATATAAACTCTGTGGTGGTGTGGACGTTTCTGCAACGCAGCAAGAAATTGGCCAAGCATGTATCATGCTGAAGTTTGACTATCCTGCTCCTTGTGAGTTTCCTTGACAATTCTGACTTACAACACGGCTGCTCTATTTGAACAGGATGATATGAAGGAACAAGATTTTATCTGGTACCATTCTGCTTCATAAAGCCTGTAAACAGGCTAGACTGAAATTGAGGGGGGGTCATTGTCAGAAAAGACCTCTTTGGGTGATCCAATACATGCATACATGGACCTCAGCACACCTATTGTACATTTTGTGGTGTGGCATCAACCCATGTGTTTCACTTCAATCTATTGGTATTGGTATTGGTTTATTATTGTAACTTGTACCGAGGTACAGTGAAAAACTTGTCTTGCATACCGATCGTACAGGTCAATTCATTACACAGTGCAGTTACATTGAGTTAGTACAGAGTGCATTGATGTAGTACAGGTAAAAACAATAACAGTACAGAGTAAAGTGTCACAGCTACAGAGAAAGTGCAGTGCAATAAGGTGCAAGGTCACAACAAGGTAGATCGTGAGGTCATAGTCCATCCCATCGTATAAGTTCAATAGTATCATCACAGTGGGGTAGAAGCTGTCCTTAAGTCTGGTGGTACGTGCTCTCAGGCTCCTTTATCTTCTACCTGATGGGAGAAGAGAGAATGACCTGGGTGGGTGGGGTCTTTGATTATGCTGGCTGCTTCACCAAAACAACGAGAGATAAAGACAGAGTCTAAGGAGGGGAGGCTGGTGTCTATGATGTGCTGGGCTGTGTCCATAACTCTCTACAGTTTCTTGCGGTCCTGGGCAGAGCAGTTGCCATACCAAGCCATGATGCATCCAGATAGAATGCTTTGTATGGTACATCGGTAAAAGTTGGTGAGAGTCAAAGGGGACAAGCCGAATTTCTTTAGCCTCCTGAGGAAGTAGAGGTGCTGGTGAGCTTTCTTGGCCGTGGCATCTACGTGATTTGACCAGGACAGGCTGTTGGTGATGTTCACTCCCAGGAACTTGAAGCTCTCAACTCTCTCGACCTCAGCACCATTGATGTAGACAGGTGCACATACACCACCCCCTTGCCTGACGTCAATGACCAACTCTTTTGTTTTGTTGACATTGAGGGAAAGGTTGTTGTCATGACACCATTCCACTAAGCTCTCTATCTCCTTCCTGTACTCCGACTCATCGCTGTTTGAGATGCGGCCTACAACGGTGGTATCATCTGCAAACTTGTAGATGGAGTTAGAGCAGAATCTGGCCACACAGTCATGAGTGCATAGGGAGCAGAGGGCTGAGGATGCAGCCTTGTGGGGCACCAGTGTTCTACTTTGTGTGATTAGGAAACAGTAATTTCCTTTTTCAAAGAAGTTTACATATACTCAATGCAAAGGTTTCGTAAGCCATGACCATGACAGCAAAGGACCTTTCAGCAGATCATTCCTACAATTTTGAGAAATATCGCCTTTGCTTACCAATGATTCAAGACCATTACACATAAGGGGCCAGTAAAATAGAGCTTCCTGTGACAGTGTTCATGCTGAACATTCTGATAAGATCAATATAAAGTTCTGTCCAGATAATTTTCTCTCAAAGTTGTAGATATTATTAGTTCATGACCCCACTTGATTCAGCCTTCCCATAATGACAACTCATTGTGAAGACAGTGGAACAGTTTCAGTTCCTCATCTGGTCAAGTTCTGTTCATCCTTTCAATGCTTGTTCATAAAACCTTCTCAACACTGGGTCTTTCAGGAGCTTGTTTTGTAATTTTGCAGCATTTACTGGAAAGGCCTCATCAACCACTTACAACATGCAGATTGCACTTTCACTTTCATAGTCCTTGTAACGTTTCATAGTCAGAGAGAGACACAGTGCAGAAACAGGCCCTATGACGCCCTGAGTTTGCACTGACCGTCATCTACCCATCTACACTAATCCAACATACATCCCATTTTTTTATTCTCCCACATTCTCCCCCCAGATTCCACACTCAGCTACACACTAGGGCAATTTACAATTAACCTACCAACCCACACATCTTTGGGCTGTGGGAGCAAACCGGAGCACTCGAAGGAAGTCCAGGGAGAAGGTGCAAACTCCACACAGACAGTGCCTGAGGTCAGGATTGAACCCAGGTCTCCAGTGCTGTGAGGCAGCTGCTCTACCTGGTGTGCCACTGTGGCTCCCTGCAGTATTTGCGATGGAACTTTTGCAATGGCATTCTGCTTAGAACTCCTTTACTCAGTTGTGGAGTCACACTGCAATAGAAGGATTACCCACCTTTATATCCTAATTCCTGCCATAATAGGTGTCACTGATTTGAGACATAATATCGTTTGTAACCGTTTATAATCTGCCACTATGGAAAAGGAACTGTCCAGAAAAAACAGATAGAATTTCTTGATTTGAACAAAAGTGCTCCCTTTCTTGAATGCGCATAATTGTTTGTGGAAGGGTAAGAAGCAAAAACAAAGAGTTTGCTTTGCCTGTAATCCATCAATGGCTTATTACTGCAGCTTCACCCTAACTTGATGCATTGTTTGCCAAGCCAACTTGTGCAGTTTGTTATAATAAACAAGGAAAGAGTCACTTGCTTCGCCTAGGTTGCATTCAGTTTTTTTCACTTTGTTGGTCTTTGTTCTACACCCCTTTTTCAACAGGAGATGCAATGATGCGAGCACCATCACTTTCTGGGTAATACTGTGCCATCTCTAGGGATGACCTTAGTATTTTCAAGCCTTGGTACACTGGTGATGGGCCCTACTTTTTCCTTAACTGGCTGTAGGCCATTGGCCTCAAATTGCAAACCAAGGTAACTAGTTTTTCTTGCAAAAATGCACATACCATACCATACATACAACAATACAGCACAATACAGGCCCTTCGGCACACCATGTTGTGCTGCCCTTCAAACCACACCTAAGACTATCTAACCCCTTCCTCCCACATATCTCTCTATTTTAAATTCCTCCATATACTTATCTAATGATCTCTTGAACTTGACCAATGTATCAGCCTCCACCATCACCCCAGGCAGCACACTGCATGCACCAACCACTCTCTGGGTGAAAAACCTTCCTCTGATATCTCCCTTGAACTTCCCACCCATTACTTTAAAGCCATGCCCTCTTGTATTGAGCATTGGTGCCCTGGGAAAGAAGCGCTGGCTGTCTACTCTATCTATTCCTCTTAATATCTTGTATACCTCTATCATGTCTCCCCTCATCTTCCTTCTCTCCAATGAGTAAAGCCCTAGCTCCTTTAGTCTCTCCTCATAATCCACACTCTCTAATTCAGGCAGCATCCTGGTAAATCTCCTCTGCACCCTTTCCAACACCTCCACATCCTTCCTATAATGAGGTGATCAGAACTGGACACAGTACTCTAAGTGTGGTCTAACCAGAGTTTTGTAAAGCTACATCATTACTTCGCGGCTCTTAAATTCAATCCCATGATTTATGAAGGCTAACATCCCACAAGCTTTCTTAACTGCCCTATCCACCTGTGAGGCAACTTTCAGTGATCTGTGGATATGAACCCCCAGATCCCTCTGCTCCTCCACACTACCCAGAATCCTGCCATTAACCTTGTACTCCGCCTTGGAGTTTGTCCTTCCAAAGTGTACCACCGCACACTTCTCCGGATTGAACTCCATCTGCCACTTCTCAGCCCAGCTCTGCATCCTATCAATATCCCTCTGTAAGCTTCGACAGCCCTCCACACTATCCACAACACCACCGACCTTTGTGTCATTTGTAAACTTGCTAACCCACCCTTCCACCCCCTCATCCAAGTCATTAATAAATATCACAAAAAGTAGAGGTCCCAGAACCAATCCTTGTGGGACACCACTAGTCACAGCCCTCCAATCCGAATGCACTCCCTCCACCACAACCCTCGGCTCTCTACAGGCAAGCCAATTCTGAATCCACACGGCCAAGCCTCCCTGGATCCCTTGGCCTCTGACCTTCTGAAGAAGCCTATCATGTGGAACCTTGTCAAACGCCTTACTAAGATCCATGTAGACCACATCTACTGCACACATATGATTCACTTCAATTTCACATTAAGCTCAAGTAATTTCCTGAACACTTCCTTAAAAAAATAAGAAGATTTTCTTCTCTGAGCTCTTAGCAATCAACCGACCATCTTGTTTACAAAAACAATGATCCACTTCTTGAAGAGTTTCTCCATTATGGCCTGGAAAATCTTGGGCCAGGTTTGACTTTGTAGAAGTAAATTATCTTTAAGGTCAAATACTGCTACCTTCATCCATGCTCAAATGTATCTGGGCAAAGGATAGGCTCAATTTTGTGAGTATCTTTGATCTTGCTTACTCTGCATACAAGTCTTGCAAAGTGAGTACCAGTTATAGTTCATCATCTAAAAATCCATTGGTGTGACTTTCGACATAACCTCACTTTTTTTTAATCTGCTTTAGGCACAACCACTGTTGGCAATAGCCCTCTCATTTGGTGGATATTCACAAGCATATTGCTTTGTTCTAGCCAATCCAGTTGTTCCTCACCTTGACTCTCTAGGACACTCAGGGCTAGCTTACATTGGTAATCGCCTGTTATGCCGGCAGAGCTATCTTCAAAACTATCGTCATACCTTTCCAATGCTGAAGTGTCATTGCTGATAATGTTTTCTCCGATTCAGCTTGATCTGTCCCAGCCAGCGTTTCCCTCTGAATATGGGCCTGTTTTCATTGTTTGGTACAGTAATGTTGTACTGGGCATCCCATGGGGCCTAACGTCTGTAAGAGTTCACCAGAATAAGTTTTCATTTTGACAGCACTTTCCATCAACATTATCCAGCTGAACCTGATGAAGAGTCTTGGCTCATTATCAGTCTATGACTTTGGCAATCTCTGTGTCAAAATGGGCTACTGACCAACACTTTAGTCTAAAAGTCTGTCTGTTTGCTGTCATTATGGCAGAGATGCAGTGCAATCACAGTTCCTCATTTTTCTGATTGAACTTCCGAGCTATGAAGTCCTCCTATCTGTTGCCATTATGAGTTGTCATTGAAACTACTTTTGTTGCAAAGCATGACCCTTCTTTCAGTCAATGCAATTCTTGGCTTTTCTAAACCAACAAAGCCGAGGTGAGTGCTTGCCACTGGAATGACAACAATTGACAGAACTGGTCCTGCCAGTACGCTTTAGACCAGGTTTCACAATCTCAGATTTTGCCACGGCATTTTGTTTGTGTCCTGCAACTAAACTAGTTGCTTGTGGTAGGCAAAGTTCCCCAACATGCCTGGATTCCAGTTCTATCAGTGCAGTCATTGTACATGCAAGGTCAAGTGCTAGGTTTTGCATGCTCAATAGCTTTGATTGAATTTACCAGTCCACACACAAGCCAATCGTGCAAGGCACAAATTAAAAAGGCTTCATGATTGTAATGCCAGGGCAATTCCTTTAATGGGATAATGTACCCACTAATTGTCTCACCCTGCTTCTGACTCCTTGTCCCAACTTCATAGCTTTCATAGCATCTGTTTACAGTTTCTGCGCAACATCTTTAAACAAGACATCTTTCACCTTGGAATATCAGCTTGCCATACGCTTCCGGTCAATATCCCGCTAAACTGCTCTGCCCGAGACTGCAAGAAACTGGAGAGAGTTGTGGGCACAACTCAGCACGTCACAGGAACCAGCCTCCCCTCCATAGACTCTCCCTACACTTCTCGCTGCCTCGGTAAAGCAGCCAGCATAATCAAAGACCCCCACTCACCCGGGACATTCTCTCTTCTCCCCTCTCTCATCAGACAGAAGACACAAAAGCCTGAAAGCACATACCACCAGGATCAAGGACAACTTCTATCCTGCTGTTAGAAGACTATTGAACGGTCCCCTAATATAAGATGGACTCTTCACCTCACAATCTACCCAGAGGTGGCCTTGCACCTTATTGTCTGCCTGCAATGCACTTTCTTTAACTGTAACACTTTATTCTGCATTCTGTTATTGTTTTCCCTTGTACTCCCTCAATGCACTGTTGTAATGAAATGAACTGTATGGATGGCATGCAAAACAAAGTTTTTCACTGTACCTTGGTACATGTGGCAATAATAAACCAATTTACCAAATGTCAACTCATTATTGAACAGTTTGCGACCGTGTCAATCTGTGACATCTCTCCGCCAGGAATATTGCTGTTTTATGGCTGATATGGTCATTTGTGTTGAAGCTCCCAACATAGCTCGTTGTGGGAGCCATGTTATCCCATTCCTACTCGGCAGGGACATAGCTACATGTGATGCCTGTGCTGGAACAGTCAAAGGTCAATGCCATTGTGGCTGGTGGTGTTATGCACTCCCAATAGTTCAGGTGGAGACTTCAGACAGATGTGAGGCATGCATACGTTCAAAGAGGGAATAGATCGTTTACAAGAGAGAGCATTTCACCTCCATGCATATTGAGTCTTCAAGCTTTGTTACAGACTGACTGTTGCAGTCAGTGTTACATTGTCACAAAGTGGGCACATCACATGACCCTCCTACTCAACAGGATCACTGTATGACTACGCATGTGGATACATTGAGTACATTATGTCCATGCATTTGGATACATTACATATATAGCCAGCCACTGGCCTGGTACTAGGAGGTATGGAGTTCATGTGAGACAGCCATTAAAATGCAACCTCACTTCTACCTAGGAAAATATTTAGGTGGCACACAGGAAAGGGAATGTGTGCCCTCCACAGGCTAGAGTCACAGAAACAGGCAGCACAGAAACAGGCCCACCTTGTCCATGCTGACCTTGAAGCCTGGCTACACTAATCCCATTTGCCTGCATAAAAGCACAGTCATACAGCACCGACATCGGATAAAACCAGAAAGTGCTGGGAATACTCAACAGGCCAGGCTGCATCGGTGGAAAGAGAAACAGCGTCGATGTCTAAGGTCGGAGACCCTTTGTCAGAACTCCTTAAGGAAGATTTAAAAGAAAGGTTAATTTGAAGTTGCAGAGCAGGTGGTGGGAGGGATGGTTAGGACAAAAGGAATATCGGTAATAGTGAGGCCAGGTCAAACGGGACAATTAGGGAGCGATTCTGTTTCTTTGGATGACTTACAGCAGAACTGGCTTTGATCGAGTTAGCTAAAATTGGAGAATTGGATATCGACTCCGCAAGGCTGCAGTGTGTCCAGACAGAAGATGAGCTGCTGTTCCTCAAGCTTCCATTGGGCCTCGTTGTAACAGTGAAGAAGGCCATAGTCCAATAGGCCATAGAGGGAGTGGGCTGGGGAATTAAAGTGACCGGCAACATGAAGCTCGGGGTCATTCCTGTGGTCTGAACGTTGGTGTTCCACAAAGTGATCACCAAATGTGTTCCTCCAATTTGAACACTGAATGCAGTACACTGGATTGGAAGAAGTGTGAGTGAATCAGTGCTTCACTTAGAAAGAGTAGTTGAGTCCCTGGATAGTGGGAAGGGAAGAGGTGAAAGGACCAGGTGTCCCATCTGCTGCATTTCTGTGGGAAACAATATTAATAAACTTGCATTGAATGTGCATTTGCAGAGTAACCCCAAACATTAGATTCTGTGAAGTACTCCTATTATTGAGGCACACTCATCAGGAGGTCAGTGGAAAGGTTTGGTACAGTCACTCTTGTATTGTAGGAAACCAATTTTGCACAGCAAGCTGCCACAAGCAGTGAAAAAGCACAGATGACGTTCTTCAGGACATCAGGGGTATCTCACTGGCTGCTCTTCACATTTCACATTTCACATCTACTTGTGAGAGCAGATGGACTCCCCAATTAACCTTTCCTTCAAGAGCTGGCACTTCCAGCTGTGCTGGGTATTTGTGCTCTGGGTGAGATTTGAACCCACAACCTGCCAACTCAATAACACTCTCACTGAGCTCCAGCTGCCACTGTGGGCAGTAGGAATGACACCCATGCCAGTGACCTCCCCATGCACCGAGTCACAAGTCTCAGCCGTTCAGCTGAGTTCTGGGTTGTTGACTACGAGCTGCCGCTGGATGTTTTGTTTTTCTTTCCACTGAAATAAATGAAGAGCGTTTTATATAGAATTACATCCTCTAATGAACCAACTAGTTATGAGATATAACTGAGAGCTGAACATCAACATCCTGGGGATCATCATGAACCAGACACTCATCTGGACCAACCATATTAATGCTGTGGCTACGAGAACAAGTCAGAGGCTGGGAAACCTGCATTTAAGGACTCACAACCTGACAACCCAAAGCATTTCCATCATCTACAAGGCATAATCAAGAGTGTTACTCTCCGCTTGCCTATAAGATGGTGACCCAAGAGGAGTCAAGAAGCTGAACACCATAGAGACCAAAGCAGCCCGTTTGACTGGTACCCCTTCCAACACAACAAACATCCATTCACTCCACCTGTGGCTGCAGTGTGCACCATTTATAAAATCTGCTGCAATTATAGATTCCTACAGCAGGGAAACAGGCCCTTCGGCCCAACCCGTCCATGCCGACCAAGATTCCCATCTAAGCCAGTCCCATTTTCCCGCGTTTGGCCTATGTCCCTCTAGACCTTCCCTATCCATGAACCTGTCCAAATGTCTTTTAAGCATTTATAACTGTACCCGCCTCTACCACTTCCTCTGGCAGCTCGTCCACACACCCACCACCCTCTGTGTGGAAAACTTGTCCCTCGGGTCCCCCGTAAACCTTTCCCCTCTCACCTTAAACCTGTGCCCTCTAGTTTTAGACTCCCCTACCCTGGGGAAAACACTGTGACCATCCACCTTATCTCTGCCCCTCATGATTTTATAAACCTCCATAAGGTCACCCCTCATTTACTTTCTACATTACTCAGACTGCACCTCCCAAAATGGACAAAGGCAGCAGTCACATGGGAGCACCACCACCTGCAGATACCCCTCCACGTCACACATCAGTGGCCTTCCCTTGTTGCTGGGATGAAATCCTGGAACTCCCTCCCCAACAGCACCGTGGGAGAACTGTCACCAAAAGGGATCGCAGGAATTCAAAGAGTCACTTCACCACCACCGCCTTCTGGTCTGGTCTCCTCTGCGTTTGAAAACAATTCGGGACTAGCAATAAATGCTGCTCTTTCCAGTGATGCTGGGATCCCTCAAAATGAATCAAAAGGAAATATGAAACAAAAAATTACATGAAGGGGAAAACTCAGTGCAATATCAAGTACATATATTCGGACTGAAAATGGAAAATGTTGGAAGCACTCTGCAGATTTCTGGCATTTTCTGTTTTTACTTCAGATTTCCACAGTTTTATTTTCACCATTTGGGATCATATCTCTATGTCAAGTCAAATGAAGTCGAGTTTATTGTCACATGCACAAGTGCACGTATGCACAGGTGCAATGAAAAACTTACTTGCAGCAGCATCACAGGCACATCGCATCGTATAAGTAGCACTCACAAGAAAATCATTAAATAAACATAAATTACATACAATTTTTACAGGAAAAAAAACAGAATTAGAACAAAAAAAAAAGTCCATTTTGGTGCTGTGTGATCAAAGTGATGATATTGTTGCTGAACTGTAGTGATTAGGGTTGTGCCGGTTGGTTCAAGAACCGAACGGTTGAAGGTACAGTAAGTAGCTGTTCTTGAACCTGGTGGTGTGGGCCTTCAGGCTTCTGTAACTCCTGCCCAATGGTATCTGTGAAAAGATGGCATGGCCTGGATGGCGGGGATCTTTGATGGTAGATGTTGCTTTCTTGAGGCAGCGTCACCTGTAAATACTACCAACGTTGGGGAGGGATGTGCCCGTGACATATTAAGCAGAGTCCACTTAAGTGGTTTGTTATTTTAAAATTAATATGTAGAAGTACAGTTACAGGGTTCCATGAGAATGCTGCACACAAGAGCACTTGACCACATTCTAAACCACTCTGCAAATAGAAATAGCAGTGCTCGGTGCCTTTACATTGCAAGGAGGCTCATATTAACGATGAATGGAAAAATCATAGGGCAGGTCTACAGTGGTTTTGTAAGGTTCTTGAGATGCGGTGGGGGCAATTGCCCACCTGTTCAGATGCTGGAGACAACAGCAGGAACTGATGTTTCTTGCACCATCTCCGCTGGTCACAATATAACTGCACGCTGTGGCTTAGTGGGCGATATTTGAAAGGCACAGCTTGTTTTGTCAATGCTCTGTTTATGCACTGTTTTTGGGCTTTATTTTTTCATCCCTGGTGAATACTGACTAAAGCATAACAAAGGCGGATCTGTAAACAGACAAGCCGAGGAATCTAGCACGACAAAGAAAAGGAACAGGAGGGCGGGAGAGGGGATGGGTGGTGGGCAGACAAGTTGGTGGGAAGAAACAGAGAGGGGGTAAGTGACAGAGATGGGAAAGGGAGAAGGGAAGAAGGAAAATAATAAGAGTAAGCAAGTGAGTGAGAGGAGATGAAGGGGAACAGACTGGGTGAGTGATGGTGGAATCCTGAAGGATTACAGTCCAGATTGAAGCCATTCAGCCCATTGTGTCGATGGCAGACAAAGGCTGAGCTACTGAGGCTCCTCCCACTCCCCCCTCCTTGTCCATAGCCTCATAGGTAATGGCTCTGCAAGCGATATTTAAATTCGGTGAGAGATTGTCAGGCAACGAGTTCCAGGCACCCACCATTTTTGGGTTAATGGTCTTTCTCAACAACCCTCTAATCTTTCCATAAATTAACAACTCTATATCCCCTGGTTCTCAGCCTCTCCCTGCCATGGGAAATGGTTTCCTCTTGCTCACTGTGTCTCAGCCTGTCATAGAGGAGATTAAGAAAGGGGAGGGTTAAAATTGTAACATTATTTTGGCTATTGCTAAGGAAAATGATTTGTGCCTCTTGGTTCTTCGGTTGTAAATGATCCGCAGTCGGTGCAGATGGTGTCTGGTACAGATGGTCACCATCCAGTACAGCGCAATGTCTCAGATGTAGAAAAAAAAATGAATGAATGCACAGAAGCTTTCTGGACATAAACCTTGTTTATTCTGTCACACAGTGACTCTGCGACTAGACTGCAAAAAAAAACAATCGCCCTCTGGAGACCGTTAACACGAAGCTCTGCAAATGTTAGAGAGCGAATGGAAAAATACCCAAAAAAACACAAGGGAAACAAAAGCCATGTTCTGGCTATCGGTGCCATGATTTGAACCGATTTCAGCTGGCATGGTGTGGCTCAGGAAGGACCCCACTCGTGATCACTGCCCAGCTACATGTCTCAGGGTGGGCAAGTGCATGTGAGCCTGAGGGAGAAATAATTTGGGTTCACACGTGACTCTTCCGATAAAAGATTATGCATGATTTCTCTCACGATCACAGAACGGCCTAAAATGGTTTCTTTACAAGCAATGAAGTACCTTAGAAGTAAAAAACAAGCTGCTGGAGGAACGCAGTGGTTTAGGCAGCCTCTGTGGAAGCAAAGGGATGGTTGTTGTTTCAGGTCGGGACCCTGCATCAGGAATGAGACTGTACTCCAGGACCCCGGGTGCTCCAGTTTCCTCCCACGTTCCAAAGAAGTACAGGTTAGGAAGTTGTGGGCATGCTATGTTGGCGCCGGAAGCGTGGAGACACTTGCGGGCTGCCCCTGGAACACTCAACGCAAAAGATGCATTTCACTTTGTGTTTCGATGTACATGTGACTAATAAAGATATCTCATCTTACCTTATCTTAGAAGAGAGATAGCCGGTGTAAAGAGGTGGACTCCGCACCCCCACCCCTGCCCATCATCCCCCTCTTCACCTGGTTCCACCTATCACCTGTGAGCCCCTGCCTCACCCCTCTGACTAAATATTGCACATTTTCTGCTTCAAAACAGGAGCACTTGCAGCCCGGATTCTGGATGGTCGACAGCCACAGAGTTGATTGGACCTGTGGGATGACTGGAGGTGAGTGTGAGAGGTGGTGCAGTGGGGGCTGGATTGTGGAGAAAGGGAAATTGGGAGACAGGCAATGTTTGGATCGAAAGTGGGCTACAGCAGGTGACAGATGCATGTGTCAGAGTGTGAGGCATGGGCAATCACGGGATCAAAGGAATGGCAGGAGATTATACAATCTGGGGCATTGGTACAGTGTGGGGATGAAAGGGGCAAAAGGATGAAGGTAAGTATTTGCCTCACTTGGCAGATATCCCAGACCACATTTTCCCAGGGTGTCCGATGACAGGCTTTCCCTGCACATAAGGACACAAGATTAACTGGAGCAGGAATAGATCACATGGACCCTCAAGCTTGCTCTACCATCCAATAAGTTCATGGCTGATCTGATTTCCTGAACTCCTTGCCTGTCCTTCCTAACACTTGATTTCCCCATAGTTCAAAATATTTCAACTAGGCCTTGAAGACATTGAATGATGAAGCCACTATTCTGAGATAGAAACCCTCTGAGAGGAGAAGTTCTTCCTCATCTCTGCCTTAAATCAGCTATCCCTTATTCAGAAACCACGTCCCCAAGTCCAAGATTCCCCAACAAAAGGAAACTCCCTCTAACAGCATTCTACCCTGTTAAGCTCCCTTGGAATCTCACCTGTTTCAATGAGACCTCCTCTCATTTCAGTCAGTAAAAGCCCAACCTGGTCATCCGTTCCTCATAAGACAATCCCTTCATCTGAGGAATCAAACGAGTGAACTTTGTAGGGACTTCCTCCAACACAAGTGTATCCTTTCTTTAATAAGGAGACCAAAACTGTATGCAGTGCTCCAGGGCTGGTCACACCAACACCTTTTCAGTTCTGACAAGGCTTCCCTACTTTTGTATTCCATCCTTTCTGCAGTAAAGGACAACATTCCATTTGCTTCCTAATTACTTACCATAAATGAATGATAACCTTCTGTCTTTCATGCACAGGAACACCCTGATCTTGCTGAACAGAAGCATTCTGTAATCTCTCTCTGGATGATATTTTGCCTGGCTGTTCTCCTTCCCAATACAAAGTATCTCATATGTACCCACATTTTTACTTCACCTGCAATTCTTTTCTCCCCTCACTTAACCTCTCTCTTTGCAGACTCTTTGTGTCTTCGGAATTTGTATCTATCTTTGTATTATCAGTGAATTTCCCTACAATAAACCACATCCCTTCCTGTCAGTCATTAACATTGACAGTAAATAGTTGAGACCACAGTACTGATCCCTTGGCACGCAATAAGTTTCAGCTTGTCAACCTGAAAATGATCTGTTTATCTTAATTCTCTGTGCTCTGCTAGTTAGCAAATCCTGTATCCATGTTAACTAGTTACCTACAATGCCCTGAGTTCTAATCTCATGCAGTAATCTTATTGAAGTTTTTTTTGGAATACCAAATACATTACATCCAATAGGTTCCCCAGTATTCACCCTCCTTGTTACGTTCTTAAAGAACACTAATAAATTTGTCCAATGCCAACTTCTCTTTGATAAAACCACATTGACTCAACTTGATTGTAGTCTGATTTTCTAAATGTCCTGCCACTTCCTCCTTAATAATGGAACAGATTATGGTCACAGATCCCAGTGACAGATGTCAGGATAACTGGCCTCCCTCCTTTCTAGAAAAGGTGGTGTTCCATTCATGGTTTTCCAATCTTCTGGAACACCTTTGCAGAATTGAGGGAGCTTTGGAAGATCACAACCAAGCACTCGCTTCTTTTGACACCCTGGGGTGCAGGCCATCATCCAGCCTTCAGACCATCAGTTTGCCTAGGACCTCTCCTTCATTGGGAGTGTTCATTTTATACTCCTCCCACCCTTTTGCCCCCAAGATTTCTACTATTGATAGCTTTTCATGTCATTCTCCATGAAAATAGATATAAAATTTTTGTTCCAAGTCCTTGTCATTTCCTTATTTTCCATTATTAATTCCCTAGCCTCATTCTCTAAAGGTCCAAGACTTTAGCTGAAATAGTTCAAGTGCAAACTTATTGTCATGGGCAGACATACCCAGGGTATAAATGCCATGAAAGTTAGCTTTCTGCAGCAGCAGCACAGTACATTACAAACATAAGTTAACATATACTTAAACTAACATAAATTATACATACACGGCAAAATAAACATAATGACACTCGTGCAAGCTGAGAGAGAGAGAGAGAGAGTAAAAGATAGTCCAAGGTAGTGTTAGGGTTTTTCAGGTCGGTTCAAGAACCTGATGGCAGTGGCAAATAAAAATAGAAGATGCTGGAGGTATTCAGCAGGTCAGACAGTGATAATGGAGACAAACAGAGATAATATTCCAGGTTGATGACCTATAATCAGAACAGGTTTTAGCTACTGTCTTCCTTTTCATGTACACGTAGAAGCTCTTGTGGTTTGCTTTTGTACCCCTTGCTAGTGTATTCTCACAATGGATATTCTCCATCTTTACTTTGTTTAGGTGATGCTTTGCTGCTTTCCAAACATTTCTCAGCCTTCCAGCCCATAACTAATCTTCAGAGCACTGTGCAGCTCTTCTTTCATTATGAATCCATCCTTAGCTTTCTAATTAGCCATGGATGCATCATTCTTTATCTTTGTTGAGAATTATAAAATACCTCCTGAAGTGTCAGCTGCTGCCTATCTACTGTCTCAGCTTCTAATCTCTTTTCCCGGTCCATTTTAGCTCATTCTCCGTCCAACTGCCATTATTTACATTTGATGCTAGTTTCACACTTAAGTTTCTTAATTTAAAACTGAATGTGAAATTCTATCATGGTATGGTCACTCTTTCCAAAGATCATTAACTAAACTGGTGCATTTAATTATGGCGAGATCAAAAATAGCCTATTCTCTGGTTGGTTCCATATGTTCCAGATACACTCCGTGAACCTGAAGTCAAGGCTACCTTTGACAATTTGATATGTCCAATTTAAACGAAGGGTAAACTTGCCCATTGTCATTGCAGCACCTTTTGTACAAGCCCAACTATTCCTCCATTTATATTCTGCCTCACAAAAGTTCAAGCATTAGTGGATCTATAGACTGCCTCCCACCAATGACTTCTTTTCCTTGCTGTCTCTCTCTCTCTCTGATTCCACCTTGATTATTTCTCACGACAACACTAATCTCATCCTTCATTGACAAACCTACCTCACCTCATTTTCCTTTCTTCCTATTTTTCCAATATGTCAAGTACCCCAGAATAGTCAGTTTCCAGCTTGTATAACAGTTTTTAAAATTGCCCAATCCTCAATACACAAGGACCATTCTTCAGTCGGCCTTTTTAAATTCTCCACGACCAATCCTCACCCTAATACTATAAATGCTCCAGTCTCAATCATCATTGTAATTCTACACATAGATAATCCTCTTTCTTCCAATACCCAAGGTCTAATTTTCATCCTAATTCTTCAATTATCCCAGGCTAAATCCAAGGTCACCAAAGACTCTTGCAAATTCCTACAGATGTACGGTATACAGTGGAGAGCATTCTGACTGGTTGCATCAATGTATGGAGGCTCCAATCTGCAGGATCGAAAGAGGCTGCAGAGGGTTATAGACTTAGCCAGCTCCATCATGGGCACAACCCTCCCCACCATCAAGGATGTCTTCAAGAGGCAGTACCTCAGGAAGGTGGCATTCATCATTAAGGACCTTCACCACCTGGGATATGCCCTCTTCTCGTTATTACCATTGGGAAGGAGATACAGAAGCCTGAAGATCCACGCTCAACATTTCAGGAACAGTTTCTTCCCCTCTGCCATCAGATTTCTGAACAGTCCATGAACCCAGGAACACTATCTTGTTATTTCCCTTTTGCACTATTTAAAAATATTTTTGTAACTTAATAGTGATTTTTATGTCTTTATGTCTTGCACTGTACTGTTGCTACAAGACAACAAACTTCACAACATATGTCAGTGATAGTAAACCTGATTTTGATGGTCCAAATCTACAAATATCCCTCCTCTGGTCCTACAAGCTCTCAAGGGCTGTATTTTTTTCCTCCTATAAATGCTTATGGTCTGATCTTTATGCTAACTGCCACAATCTCAATCCACACTCTGTGTAAAAAATATTCTGAGTCCAATTCTCATAGTCAGTATAACAGTTTTTAAAATTGCTCCACATGTTGGGATGTCATGGTGCATTTGCCCCCTAATGCAATTCACAATGCTACCCATTATATCGTCACTGATATAAATGTCATTCTTCAGAACTGCAAGCTAGTCTGTGATATTGATTGTGCACATGAATATATCATGCAACATTACAAATCCAAAATGATATATTCATGTGCATGCATTTCATCTTTTCCTACTTAATAATGGCTTTAAAATTGCCCAGGTGTATCTTCAATAATTTTCACACAGTGAATTCCTATTGTACTTGGCTTTGACTAAGCTTTTTCAGCTATCTGATAGTGCCAACTGCAACACTTATAAAGGAAGAGTCATACAGATTTATTGTACTTTGTGCCTCCTAAACATATACTGTGTAAATCATTGATCAGATATTATTAAAATAACGTTTTACTCCAATGTTCTTTGGAACCTTGTTCAAAGAGCCAAGTTCTAGGGCAAGGATCTACATAAAATGTCATCCCGATACTTACGTATTTGGGAGTGCTGCATTTACTGGACACTGTAATGTTTCTGGCTCAAAGCCAGGTGATCCAGCTAGCAGCATGCAGAGCAACAATTTTGTGTGTGTGTGTGTGCGTGTGTGTGTGTGTGCACGCGCACGTGCATTCTATTTCTCCTGTCACATGCACTAGTGGAGAAACAAGTTCTAGCTCCGTATTTCTTCATAAATCTGCAGAGCCTCAGGGGAAAAGTCCAGAGAGATCCCAGGTTTCAGTATTTCTGAGTTTCCATCACGGGTGATGTTTATTAGTTTAGAGGAACCTGCCCCAGATTTGTCCCAAAGTTGAATCCTTGCATATTAATGGTACCCAGCTTGGCAAGAGATCAGGCAGCAAAGTTTGGGATCCAGGGCAACGTTGCGGTGAACATACCTATTCTGCATGGTTGGTCTCTGAAAGCCTAGGATTTGTGATTCTGCCACACACAACTCATTGTATCTCACGCATGAGAGAATATCACTCTCCCATGTTCTTGCATTGAACCAGAGTAGTAAACGCAGCTTTAACACTCATTTTTGAACCTGAGAAAATATTCTACTCCAGTGACTCAATGGGGCAGATTTTCAACTTGCTGCCTGGGATAGACACACCCACAATTCACACAAGAATTTAAATACCTCCTGGAATCCAGACTTCCATCGTGATTCTCACATACATATCCTCCATCCTGTTCCCACTATCCAGGTTACATTGCTGATATGACTCTCATACATTCAATATTTTCAGATTTTTAAGCCTTACGCCATTGGATATACTTACACTGATTGTCAAGGGCTGTTTGGACCACAAGATCTAGGCAGTGATTATGCTCCACGTAAGCCTTGTCTCACATACCTCCCCAGATGAAGTTCCTCCAAAGTCAGAGTCAGCACAGAAAAAGTACCTGCCTCTAT
The DNA here is from genome assembly GCF_009764475.1 of Pristis pectinata. Lineage (NCBI taxonomy): Eukaryota > Metazoa > Chordata > Chondrichthyes > Rhinopristiformes > Pristidae > Pristis > Pristis pectinata. The sequence goes on from NC_067417.1 coordinate 41,520,635, forward strand.
TAATGGCGCCGGAGCGTGGCAACACGTTGCAAGCTGCTCTCTACAGATCTACTCATTACCCTTACAATAATCTTTCTACACTTTTAAAATTAAACTCTATGTCACTAACTATTACTAATAATGTGACACTTTACTCTGTACTGTTATTGTTTTTACCTGTACTACATCAATGCACTCTGTACTAACTCAATGTAACTGCACTGTGTAACGAATTGACCTGTACGATCAGTATGCAAGCAAAGTTTTTCACTGTACCTCGGTACAAGTGACAATAATAAACCAATACCAATACCAATAATCCCATTTACCAGCACTTGGTCTGTAGCCTGTGATATGTTGGCAATTTAAATAATCATCTAGATGTCATGAGAGTCTCAGCCTCCGCCACCACCCTAGGCAGTGTGCTCTCAATTCCAACCATCCTTGACATGAAAAAGTTCTTGACAGATCCCCTCCAAACCTCTTACCCCTTACCCTTAACCTACACCCTCTAGTTTTGGATACCTCTAATATGGGGAAAGTTTCTTACTATCCATTGTATTTGTGCCCTTCATAATTTTGTATACCCCCAACAGGTACCTCTCTCAGCCTCCTCCACTCCAAGGAAAACAAAGCCTTGGGTCTATCCAGCCCAGCCTCACAACTGAAGTGTTCCACCCCAGGCATCAGCCTAGTGAATCTGTTTTACACCTCTCCAGTGCAAGCTTGTCCTTTCTCTGGTGCGGCAACCAGAACTGTACACAGTCTCCAGCGCTGGCATTACCACAGTTTTATAAAATTGTACCATAACCTCCCTAATCTTATATTCAATGCCCCAGCTAACCAAGGCAACTATCCTACATTCCTTCTCCACCATCTTATCTACCTGTACTGCCAACATCAGGGATCTTTAGACTCGTACACTGAGATCATTCTGCTCTTTAAAGCTCCCTAAAGCCCAACCATTCATTGTTTATGTCCTACCCTTATGAGACATCTCAAAATGCATCATTGCACACTTCTCAGGATTAAATTCTACCTACAACTGTTGTGTCCATCTTACCAATTGATCAACAAGATCACATTGCCTCTGAATATCCTCCTCACTACGAACAACGCTACTGATTTGTGTCATCTGCAAGTTCATGAACAAATAACAAATGGTGGTGAATAATCTTCCTGAAACAAAAACAGAAAATGCTGGAAATACCCAGCTGGTTGGCAAGCATCTGTGGAGAGAGAAACAGCATATTTCAGATCAATGACCTCTCACCAGAATGGAAGATTTTGATGCCAATTGTTAATTTGACGTGGTCTTTTAGGTGAAAGAATTTTATGTAGACTGGCACTACTTCTCTAATGTCCAGTTCACCCAAGTGATATCATCCGTGCCATACCTGAAATTTATCTCCACCAAGATTTTCAATCACGTTGCACTACACCCATAGAAGAACCAACCTTTAATGATGAAGGCTTAGGGAGAGGTTATTTAAAGAATCAAGCCCATCTCTTCTGCAATTGTGGGCAGACTGCCGCTCAACTCTCAGACCCCAGGCAGACCGACCCAAACTGTGATCACAGTCACCACACCCGTGTGCTTTCAGTGGGTTCTATCAAGAGGCCAGAAACAAAGTGGTTCATTTTCATCAGATCAGAAGTGAGTACGAAACAGGGAAGAGACACCTACAACAGAAGTGGCACCAAAAAAACTCCTCCACCTTTCTTCACGGCTGTGGACTTCGGGAGCAGCCTGTAAAGGCTCATAGAGCCAGTGCCTTGTTGCCAGAATTAAGTGTGTGCTATAGTGATGGAAGGGAGAGACGTGCAGAGTCTTACCAGGTGGGGGGTGCATGCTGAAATTAAAAAAACAAAGTTCAACTTGTGGGGAGAATAAAAAATGGTATTGGTATAGGATTAGTACAAGTGGGTGATTGGTGGTTGGCATAGACTCGGTGGGCTGAAGGGCCAGTTTTGGTGCTGTATCTCTATAATTTTTGGTCAATGCAACCTTAGTATTCACACCCAAGTAGGTAGTCTTGACCTTTATTGGCCTGCAGTGCAGGGCTTTCAAAAGTGCAGGCTCCTCCCTGGAAACTTCCTGCCATTGTGCAAAGAGATTGTCTCCTGCATGCATTGATCATAAGAAGCCTCTGTAGGCTCCTCTGCCTTACTTTCCCCGGGGGGTCTCTGCCAAACCTCTTCCTATCATTGCAGTATGTACTCATTCCCTACCAACCCTCCCCAGCAGCTGAAAGAGTGCAGGCTCTGTTCTAATGTGACCTTTTAAGAGCAGCTTCTTATTGTCAGAGCTGTGAGGAGAGACGCTTCTTAAATAGGAAATTTGACCTCTAACACCCACCGATCTTGAGAGATAAGGTATCTTTATTAGCCACATGTACATCGAAACACACAGTGAAATACATCTTTTGCGTAGAGTGTTCTGGGGGCAGCCCGCAAACGTCGCCACGCTTCCGGCGCCAACATAGCATGCCCACAACTTCCTAACCTGTACGTCTTTGGAATGTGGCAGGAAACCGGAGCACTCGGAGGAAACTCTCACAGACACAGGGAGAATGTACAAACTCCTTACAGACAGCGGCCGGAATTGAACCCAAGTCGCTGGCACTGTAATAGCGTTACGCTAACTGCTACACTACCAAGTCTGGGTTAGCGATACAGAAACAAGAGCTTCTAATGGCACAAAAAATGTTGCAGCTTTTCTTTAGCATTTTAGAACAATATTAGGAAGATTTGCTGCCCAGAGTAAACAGTGCAGATAAATAGTGCAGATAAATGCAGATAACCAGTGCAGATAATTCCAAGCCAAAAATATTTTAATTTCTTCAAGAAAAGCTCAGTGTGAAATGAAAACAGGAATATACTATTTTATACACTCAGGAATTTATCACTGAAATTAGCAATGCAAGGAAATTGACTCCATCAATGTCCGTGTAACTTCCAGCAAGAGTCAGTGGACGGCAATGTGAATAGAGCATATTAGCTCCCATTTCCAGGGCTGCCAGCCATTCCATTACTATTCCATATGACAGCAACTAACTCAGCACATTCCAAGTACTTCCCTCTTTTCCCCCTCCCAATTTTAGGCCTTCATGTTACCCAGTAATATGCTGAATAATCAAGGAAATTAATCATACAGTAAGTGAATATTGTGTATTATTATGTTTCCTTCGAGCAACCACTGGAGGGAGGTATAGTGATTATACCACAGAGAGGTTCACAGTACCAACCCCAGCGAGTTATTTGTCTGAAAGCCCCAGTTTAAATTATCCTTTGATGCTCGATAAAAACATAAACTGCACCCATTTTGCAGAATCCTTTTGAGTTGGTGTGTAAAATTTGGGTCAGACGAGCCACAAGGAACAAACAAGTGTAAGTATCATAGCCTACCACTACAGTTATCACTTCCAATCCTACAAGTCTAACCACTATCATTCAACTCACAGTAAGACAAAAACCTGCAGTTATGTATGTTAGCATCACTAATGAAATATTAGAAATGATAAGTAAAGATATACTGTCAATTAAAGGTTGTAACAAAATCGGGCTTTGCAAATAGCTGCTTTTAATCATTAACCTTGACAAATATCAACATCTCTTCCCACTCACAGAACGGCAAGAAACTATCCTTGTTACTAATATTTGAAATTCATTAATAAATCATTCAAACAATTGGTGCTCACTGTCCAAATAGGCCATATTTGTATTTTTCAACTTTTTCCCTTACGATTTAACATTACTACAAAATAAACATAACAGTTTGAAGCCGGCAAGATTTATATTAAGCATTCATCTACTTTTACTTTTTATATTCTGATAGGTAATCATATAAAGTTTTTAAGGGTAAATTGTCATTGAGAAGTAGCCTGTTCCTACACTCTTAATGTAGTGTAATTCTGATCAGTTGATTAAAACAAACATTGACATTATCTGTTGAAATTATTTTTTAAAAATCAAATCCTGCCAGGCCTAAGTGTAACTGCTGTAGTTTTCTGCAGCATTTTTCACCCCTCATCTCTTCAGGGCATACAGTGGGGACTGGTGTCTCACCCAGCGAGCACTCTAAGCCTATGGTTAAGGAGAGTGACACCTCCGTCTGTTTCACAGCAGGAGAATCACACTTGGGGCTGATTCTTCCCTCCCAGAGACTGCTGGACTGTTATCAGGAGCAGGGGTGTTGGCCAAATCTCTCTTCAATAATCAACAATTTACACTTATGAAGCAACTTTGATGTGGACAGGCATCCCAAGAGATGAAAGATCCACGGGAGTATAAGTTCATTCATGCAATGTGAAGGTGCAATGCAATGCAATGCAATGCGGACCATTTTTCTGTCTATCTATGCTTGTCTTCCCTCAAAGTCAAAGTTGAGTTTATTGTCACATGCACAAGCACATGTATGAACAGATGCAATGAAAAGCTTACTTACAGCAGCATCACGGGCACATAGCATCATATAAGCAGCATTCACAAGAAAATCTTATATTAAAAATAAATTATATACAATTTTTACAAAAAAGAGCACAATTAGAACAAAAAAAATCCATTGTAGTGCAAAGTGATCATAGTGGTAGTAGTGTTGTTAACAGGTGGTGATTAGGGTTGTGCCAGTTGGTTCAAGAACCGAATGGTTGAAGGGAAGTAGTTTCTTGACAGGAATTTTGTTTTTGCTTGCACTTTTCTTCCTTCGTAAAGCTCCCCCAAATAATGTCAGTAGCAGCACAACATGGACAGTTTGTCTGAAGTGAAATTTTCAACCTCAATGGTCTGAAAGATGGCAGTTCCTATTTACTAGTCTCATTTCCTCTGAAACAGTGCTATTTATAGGGCGAACAGTTGAACTCCATTCTTTGTCCTCATTGAGATCTCTGACTTCCTGTGACCTCAAATACTACATCACACTCGTGTCCTTATACGTTGGCCACGGAGGTCAAGGTCACAGTCACACACAGCTTCCTAGCATCAGGAGCACTCCAAGCCAATGCTGCTGTGCTCCACCACATTTCAGAGATTTCTGCTTGCCTCTTGCGTTGAGGAGGTCACCCAAACTCCACACCCAAGGAGCAGACACTTCATTCACCTAACCCTCAGCCCACAGGAGCTGGCAAAGTGGGCAACAGTCTTTGGCTGTTTGGCAGGCTTCCCTGAAGTGCAGGCGTTCATAGATTGTACCTCTCCTAACTGATACCTCTCAGACAACCTCCTGCCAGGAGCAACTGGCTGTAGCTCTGGAGGATTTCATCAGCCCCTATGCACAAAGAACATACCTTCTATGGACACTGTTCTTCAGCAGTCTGTCCATTCCCCCCTCCTGAGTCCTTAGAAATAATTTCCCATCCCCTTCCATCATTCAACAACAACTCTCCCCCCGTAGCTGTAAGATTGTTGCTACTTGATGTGGTACATCCCTTTAAGAGTTGGCTGCAGAGATCACACCTGTCGCCCTACATGTTGACAACAGTGAGAGCACAACAGGTCAACAGGGAATGTCACACTGAAACCAGCAGGCAGTCTCACTGCAATGTTACACAGGCATCACATACAGATGTTAACTGCCCAGCTTAAAGGCTGACTAGCAAAGCTGCACATTCATCTCAAATCTGTCTGCTTTTAAAATGTTGTAAAGCATGGGAGTAGTTCTGAGATTGTGCAATGGTATATAAAAGCGAGAGGCAAATCAATATGCTAATTAACATCTCCCCCAGCTTTGTTTTCCATTGCATTTAACAGGGGCATCGTAAAGTAGACAACAGTTTTGCTCTCCAATGCTTTACATTATTACAGAACATCCAAGGTCTCCCCAACACCTGCCTTTGCCCCTCTCCCCATTGTGGCCAGAAAGCAGTCGGCGATAAGGTCATCCCAGATATAAAGAGCTTATCAATGGAAAGAATAAACCTGCAATTTTCACCAGTAATAATTCCTTCCCTATATTGCACCTGAATCTATTCACAGGGGTTTATTTTCGTAAATTGGAAATAATCCTCACAAATTGTCCCTAATAAAAGCAGAAAGTGCTGGAAAGTCTTAGCCGGTCAGGTAGTATCTGTGGAAAGAGTTACAGTTAAAGCCTCAGGTTGAAGACCCTTCATCAGAACCGAGAGAGTAGTCCAGGTTGCAGAGGAAGTGGGGGAGAGCCATGGCTGGAACAAAGGGAATGTCTGTAATAGGGTGACATGATGCAGCCATGAGATGGGCAGTTAATTCCTTTGTCTGTGTAATGATGGCGTCTGGTTTATGTCTATAGTCTGGCCAACTGGGATATGTACAGCGGGACAGAACACCCAAATGAAAGAGTGAAGGGAGAAAGGAATGGTAGACAAATGTAGCCCCAGCCAGCTCCCTTCTACCTCCTGCCCAGGATCCACCAGCAGCACTGCCCAGGCACACCCAGCGTTTCAGCCTGCCCTTGCTCCACCAAAGTTAAATTTTCCTAGCTTGACCCCATTCTATCTCTCCTGATCCAGACCCTTCCCACCTACATCCATGACATCTAAGATGTCCTCTGCCCCATTGGCAGTTTCCAATTTCCTGGTCCTAACTGGTTCATCTTCACCACGGATGTATATTCCCTCTCCATCCCTCCGCTTCTTCCTCAAACAGAGGCCCAGCTGGGTCCCCTCCACCAACACACTCATTCACGTGGCTGAACTTGTCCTCACATTAAACAACAACTTCACTCACTTTCTCCAGGTCAAAGGTGTAGCTATGGGCACTTACATGGGCCCAAGCTATATCTGTCTTATTGTGAGCTATGTGAATATATGTGACACACTTTTATTTTCAATTCCCCTTGAATACTCAAATAAGATCTTTCTCAAAAAAGTAGCTACAACGGATGGTGTTAAAACCTTCAGTTGAGACAACAGCCATGCATATTCCTGGAAGCACCTTTGAGGAAAATACAAAGCTTTTAAGAGCAGTATTTTAGCACTAAAATTCTTATACATAACCTTAGAATAACCACAATGTACTGTGTATTCTTCAGACCATATCTCTGTCAAAATTCTTCCATCTCAAATTTGTTCTTAAACATCAGTTCAAGGTTTATTCTCACAGGTTCCAATCCTGCTCTACAACCAATCTGATTGATTTGTATTGCCATTAGTTCTGCTCTCTGATTGATCTGATTGGTTGACAATGTCAATCTACAAATCCGGTCAAATGTATATGGAGCTTCCTTGGAAACACTACACACGGGACCCTACTAAGACAGTTAATGCATCTGATCCTGTGCTTTATAAATACAAGCATACAGTGTAAAAGCCAGGAAGTTTGGTGAAACCAGTTAAACACTTGTTTGACCTCAGATGGTGTATTGTGCTCTGTTCTGGGAATGCACTTAGGAATGGTGTGAATATTTGGACAGGGATGAGAGATTACAGCTATGTGAATGTACTGGAGAATCTCAGGAGGGAAGTATAAAGTGTTTAAATTGAGTAAATAAATCAGAACTGTTTCTGGGGGCTGTAGGATCAATAAATAGGCTAGGAGATGTTGAGTCAAAGGTTCGGAGGAGATGAGAGGAAAATTTGCCATTGCCCACACAGATTGCACAACAGTCATTGCCGTGCTTCCGTCTTTCTTGCAGGGAATGAACTGGGACAGATACCAAATATCTCTCTCCACCTCACCCCTCCCACACACACACACACAATGGGGACAGGAGGGACGATCCCTAAACTCAAAGGACAGGGAGATACAGGGCATGGGTGGGGCTTCACACCCAGCACACAGCCTGGTACCTGCCAGACCCGTCTGGCAATGAGTCACCTTGCCAAAGGGCATCCTCCCACAGGACCAGGTTGGATATTCCCTCTTAGGGTACATCTGAACTGGGGGAGGGGGCAAAGAGTCAGGGGGGAAGGATAAGCTGCTGGGAGAGTGAGGGGAGAGCAGGAAGCCTCATCTGCTTGGCGTGTTCAGACAGTGATTCTCCAACCTGAATCTTAAAGAGGAACGGAATGGGAGATCTCTGTGCTTCGGGAAGGATGTCTTCACTGAAATCTGCCACCTCTTACCACGAGAACCTTAGGGGAGGGTCATTACTCCAGCAGTTGTAGAAGGTGACCCTGGATAGGATTTAAGCTCCTCCAAGGCTGGGGCTGGAGATATTTGCATTGAGTTAACTTTGATTTGCACAATGTGTCAGCGTACCATTAGCGTGCTTGTCTTCTTGCTATTCCTGACAGTATTCGTGAAATGAGAAAGAGGCAGGAGGGCAGGTGTGCAGGTGTGGGAGGGGAAGTGAGAGGAGCATGCTAAGACTACCTGGTTTGTGCAAAGGCCTTAAAATCAGATCCTGCCATATCAATCACTTTAAATTTTAGCAGTGGGATGTATCAGGCCAACATGGGCAATACGATGGTGCAGCAGTTGGTGCTGCTGCCTCACAGCTCCAGTGACCCATCATGAAGTGCTTTGAGAGGCTGGTCATTAACTCCACCCTCCCAGACAACCTGAACCCACTGCAATTCGCCTACCGCCGAAACAGGTCTACAGCGGACGCCATCTCCCTGGCCCTACACTCATCTCCAGAGCATCTGGACAATTAATACACCCACGTTAGACTATTGTTTATTGACTACAGCTCTGCCATCAATACTATAATTCCAAGCAGACTCATTACCAAACTCTGAGACCTGGGACTCAACACCTCGCTTTGCAACTGGATCCTTGACTTCCTGACCAGCAGACTGCAATCAGTGAGGATAGGCAGCAACACCTCTGCTATGATTATTCTCAGCACTGCTGCCCTACAAGGCTGCACCCTCAGCCCCCTACTCTACTCCCTATACACTCATGACTGTGTGGCCAGATACTGCTCTAACTCCATCTACAAGTTTGCAATATGACACCACCGTAGTGGGCCGTATCTCATATAATGATGAGTCGAGTACAGGAAGGAGATAGAGAGCTTAGTAACGTGATGTCATGACAACAGCATATCCCTCAGTGTCAGCAAAACAAAAGAGCTGGTCATTGACTTCAGGAAGGGGGGAGGTGCACACACTCCTGTCTACATCAATGGTGCTGAGGTCGAGAGGGTTGAGAGCTTCAAGTTCCTGGGAGTGAACATCACCAATAGCCTGTCCTGGTCCAACCACAGCCAAGAAAGCTCACCAGCGCCTCTACTTCCCCAGGAGGCTAAAGAAATTTGGCATGTTCCCTTTGATCCTCACCAATTTTTATTGATGCACCACAGAAAGCATCCTACCTGGATGCATCACAGCTTGGTATGGCAACTGCTCTGCCCGTGACCGCAAGAAACTACAGAGAGTTGTGGACACAGCCCAGCACATCACAGGAACCTGCCTCCCCTCCATGGACTCTGTCTGCACTTCTCACTGCCTCGGTAAAACTGCCAGCATAATCAAAGACCCCACCCACCCGGGTCATTCTCTCTTTTCTCCTCTCTCATCAGGCAGAAGATACAAAAGCCTGAAAGCACATACCACCAGGATCAAGGACAGCTTCTATCCCACTGTTATAAGACAATTGAACAGTTCCCTAGTACGATAAGATGGACTCTTGACCTCACAATCTACCTGGTTATGACTTTGCCCTTTATTGTCTACCTGCACTGCACTTTCTCTGTAGCTGTGACACTTTATTCTGCATTCTGTTATTCTTTTCCCTTGTACTACCTCAATGCGCTGTGTAATGAATTGATCTGTACGAACGGTATGCAAGACAAGTTTTTCACTGTACCTCAGTACAAGTGACAATAATAAACCAATTCCAATTCCAAGTCCAATTCCATCCTGATCTTAGGTGCTGTCTGTGTGGAGATTACAAGTATTCTCTCTGACTGCTTGGGTTTCTAACAGGTGCCCCAGTTTCCTCCCAAATCCCAACAGACATATGGGTAGGTTAATCGGTGACTGTAAATTACCCCTAGAGTATGTAAAGGGCTAAAGGAATCAAAGGAGGGCCTCGCTGGGCATGTGAGAGAGTGTTGCTGTAGGGAGAGGGGGGTGGAACTGATGCAATCGCTCTGCTGGGAGCTGGCATGACCCATCAGGCTGAATGGCCTCCTTCTGTCTTGTAATAAGTACAATGTTTCATCAGAACCTTCTGGAATTATTCTTTGTTTCACAATCCAAACTCTTGCGTAATCCTCACAATAGCAAGTAGAAGTCATAGAATCATAGAAACATGTAGCACAGAAATGGTTCACGTCAAACCGTGCCTGTTTATGCTAATCCAGTTTGCCTGTATTAGGCCCAGATCTGCCTACACTTTTCCTACACAAGTACCTGTCCAAACGCCATCAGCTCAGTTCAAAGATCCCTTTATGTAGTGGGGTGTGACAGGGAATCCTTTCTTCTACTGTAAGAAGGTGGAGCACTGAGTTCCAAAATTACATCATTGGCCTCAAATTGGCTCCAGGCTCTGACTGTGGTCGCCATCTGCTTACTGTGCACTCCTCTGGCAGATACCAGCTCAGGACATGCCAACAACAGCGACAGTTCCATTTCTATAGCCGCTTGTCCTGGCACGGATCTCCCAAGGCATCTCAGAAGATCAATATCAAACTGAAGTAAAAATTGACACCAAGCTTCAGACGATCAAAGAATTGGTCAAAGAAGTAATTATTTAAAAAGCTTCTTATTGTAGGAAAGTGAGATAAAGAGTGGAAGGGTTAAGGAAGGGAATTCAGACCTCAGGGCCTTGGCAGCTGAAGAGCAGTTATCTCAGAGGGTTAAGTTGCTGGAGTAGATTGCTGAGAAAGGCAGTGGTGAGAGAACAGGGGTATTTGAAAATGGATGAGAATTTTAAAATTGAAGGGCTTTGAAAGTGGCTCACTAGCTGACCGAGTAGAGGATGGAACAGAACCTGGTGCACCATGTCGGCTGACGTGAAGTTTGCAGAGAGTGGAACAAGGGAGATCAGACATGATCTATCCAGTTTGAACATAAGAAATGCATGGGATGAGGATCTCAGCACTGACAAGCTGAGCTAAACCTGGAATTGGGGGACCTGAGAGGAGAAAGTTGGTGGCCACAGAGGTGTGTGGTTCAAAAGATGACACAAACATCTTCACCCTCATTAGTTTCTGTTTCCCTTCTTAATTCTGATGAGGTATTGACCAAAACTTGGTTCCACAGATACACCTCTTTCCTTCGCAAATATCTCCAGCTCCGACTTATTCCACATGGATCTCAACCTAAATTCCATACACAGTTTGGATCCACTCATGATCACAGGTATGTTCAAACTATCCAGCATTTTGCGAATCACAGTTTTTGATGCATCTTGAGATTCATGCATTCTCTTAACCTCTCTGTTCAGTAACATTGACTCACTCTATCTCAAAGCTGTCCTGGTAAACAGTTCTGCTTTATCTTTTTGTTGCATTCAGTGTTGCAACAAAACACTTTTTTCCCTTTCTTTACAACTATCAAAGATTGCAAACTTCAGCAGCTCTTGATCAATGGTAACCCCCAGATTAACACCATAAGACCTAGGAGCAGAATTAGGCCATTCAGTCCATTGAGTCTGCTCTGCAAATCAATCACGGCGGATTTTTTAACCCCATTCTCCCACCTTCTCCCCTTAACCCCTAACCCCCTTACCAATCAAGAAACTATCAATCTCTGCCTTAAGTACACTCAGTGACTTGGCCTCCACACTGCCCCGTGGCAATGAATTCCACAGATTCACCCCCTCTGGGTTTCAGGAGGATGTTTCTCTTGGCCCGAGAATCTATTCACATTTTCGTAAATTGCAAATAGTCCTCACAATTTGCAATCATCAAAGTTTGGATTTGCAGCCAGAGAAGGGTCCATTTATTCCCACTCTTTGTCTTCTGTCCAATAACCAATACACAATCTCTGTCAGTATATTGCCCCCAGCTCCCTGTGCTCTGTGCTCTAACCTTGACGACCAAACTCCTGAGTGGGACCACATTTCTTCCACCGGTTCTCCCTTATCTATTCTACTAGTCGCAACCTCGAAGGGCTCCAGTAGATTAGTCAAACATGATTTATCTATCATAAATCTATGCTCAGTCCTTTTCCTTTTAAGGTGTTCTTTTATAACATCCTTCTTTACAGATTCCAGCATTTTCTTGACTCCGAACATTAAGTCAAAAACTAACAATTCCCTAATTTCTTTCTTTTTCCTTTTCTTAAACAGTTTGGTTACCCTCTGATCCACAGAATCAATCCCAGAGCCTTTATAATGTTGGAAAATGTTAACCAGAGCATTCACTATTTCTGTAGTCACCTCTTTCAAAACTCTGGGATGTTGGATGAATATGCAGGGAATTGGAGGGATGTGGATCATGCACAGGCAGAAGAGACTTAGTTAATTCGGCATTGTGTTCAGCACAGACGTCATGGGCTGAAGGGCCTGTTCCTGGGCCTGTTTCTATGTAAATCACTAACTCTGCATTGGAAACAATTAGGAAACTACCCACCAGGGTTTCAAAGCTGTATCTTGCAAATGACAAAATTCCTGATGATAATTTTGCACTTATTAATATACAAATGATTTCCAGCCAGTAATAAAAGCTGGTTGTTTTCCAGAAGCTATTATGAACTCCCCCATAATAGACACAAGGTAAAGTACACATGCTTTACTAAAATAGACTTTAGTTCAAAGGCTCCACAAAGGCACAAATACAAAGAGTTTCTAATTTTAAAATGTTCCAACAGCAAAATGTCGAAGTTTATTCATTTACATGAATGTACAGACTGAATGCAGGAACAGCTAAATTTACTCCAGCAACAACAATATAGCTTAAATAATTAAATTGTTTATTTAGCACACCTCCCTCAGTTCAGAAATGTTATCGTTGTTCAGCCTTTGAATTCCTGAGTCTGAGAAATATGAGAGGGATGAGGTCACCGCAGCAGCAGTTTCACGATGACAGGCAAGCTGAGCTGACGGCCACTCCATTGGCCGCCAGCTCTGAAGCGATCGGCAGTAGTCGGATAAAAGGAGAGGTTTGCGAGGTTCTTCAGTCAACTCCTCGGCAGCTTCCTCTTACCCAGGGACTTGTGCAGCTGGTACGACAGTCCGATATCCTGTCCTAGAGCCGACTGCTGTATACAGTTGACGAATAGATGGCCACGTTTATACAAGTAAGTGGAAGACTAATTAAGCAGACAGTGCAGAATATTTATAATATATATTTTTTAAGACCCTTAAAAGTTTTAGTCAGCTGTCTGCACAATTTATAGCTGCAATAAACTGTAAGAGTTATTGTAGTTAAATGACTGAAGATAAAATGCCATAAACACCTGGAGACATCATTTCAAAAGTTCAGTCAAATCATGACGTCATCCAGGCTCGAGTGATAGTTATTTTTCAATGCAAGGTTTCTTTCTTCCTCTTCTGAAGATGTTGCCATTTCCCTCTGATGGGTTATCCAATGTGGCAACGGATAAGAAGGCCTTCCCATCGAGGCAGGCTTTCATGGGTCTATAGATACCTCATCTACCCCTCCTTAACCAAGGTACACCCTTTATGCTTCTGTGACCTTGACCAGCTACAACAGGCACCTCAGGGCACTGGTAAAATATCACCAACACCGCCTCTGCAAAACTTTCCAAATTCAGTGAAGGATAAATGAAACAACCTCAGCACCCTCTCCCAGGTCAACATCCCCAGCACTGAGGTCCTGGTTACTGTTAGTCAGCCGGTCACATTGCTCAGTGTGCAACACCAGACTGCCAAATCAGACATGCTATTCCAAGCTCTGTCATGGGAGGAGATCGCCAGGTGGACAAAGGAAAAGATTCAAGGATGTGCTCAAAGCTTCAGGAAGGAATGCAACATTCCCACTGACTCCTGGCAACCTCTGACCCATGACTGCTTGGAGGGGAGAGGGACCGTTCAGGATGGCACTGAGAACTATGCATCGGGAGCATACAGAAGCCCTGCATTAATGGTGGAAGGAGCACACCACCTCACAAACCATCCACCTCACTGTCCTGTCAGCCACTTCCTGCTCCACCTGCAGAAGTCTTTTAATGGAAATGTTAATGATCAGTTGAGAAGTTCAAGTGAGTTGAAATCAGGATTGAATTCCTGTAAATCACTAAATATAATGAAGGGAAATTAAGAGACTCCTCCCTTTGTGGCTGAACGAATTGAGGCTTCATCAGCCACTTCAGAACCTACAAAACCAGAGTGGAAGCAAGTCGTCGTTGATCCCGAGGGACTGGCAAAGGAGAAGACGACAACCTATAGCGGTGCGCGTATCAATAACAGAACCAATAATGGGTTGTTGATTGAACTCCCTGACCAACTACTCATTGCCTCAATTCATTGATCCTCCAAATTTTCCTGAATTATATTCAGTAATTTACAAGAATTTGATCCTGTTTTCAACTCTTCTGAAAATCTCAACAGTCCATTAAAAGATGAACTGGTTACTGGTCATTCACCATCCCATTCAAGAAAAAGGTTAGTGGAGTTAATCACAATTAGAAACAGGATATTGTTATAATCTGGAGTACACTGTCGAGGGACCAGCTTCAAAAATAGCAAAAAAAACAAGGCATAAGCAGCTGTACAGAACAGCAGGTGAGTGAGACTGACTGGATTGTATTTCAAAGAACTGGCCGGAAATGATGGGTTCAGGAGATTCTGTGAGATTTTTTTTTCTGCTGCTCTCTCCAACTGTGTTTATTCCCAGTGGCACCACCTGTCACTGCACAAAGTAACCGGAGATAATCTGACATATTAGAATGGATGAGGACAAAGTGTTACCCGTGATAGAGTTTTGCATTAGTCCATAATTTTGGTAACAATATGTTGTTAATCATCTTCTGCCAAGCCAAGCATCTTTGGTTTAACCATTCCCAGGCCAAAGCCTGTGCCAGAAATGGGAAGACTTGACAGTAGAAGGGTGAGGATTCTCCTCCCACTTCTAGCTCCATTCCCTCTGGGAATACATAAGATATCTTTATTAGTCACATGTACATCGAAACACACAGTGAAATGCATCTTTTGCGTAGATTGTTCTGGGGGGAGCCCGCAAGTGCCGCCACACTTCTGGCGGCAACATAGCATGCCCACAACCTCCTAACCTGTACGTCTTTGGAATGTGGGAGGAAACCGGAGGACCCGGAGGAAAGCCGTGCATATATTTTGCCTTTGCCCAGCCTCATCAGTAACAGTGCAGGAGATGCAAATCATCGGTCTACTGTTCCAACCTTACAAACCTGAACTATGAAGTGAAATAGTTCACATCTATGTGTCAGACATTGAAACAAGCATGTGCTGGGGATTCAATATCCAAAGTCCTTGTTGGTTTCAAGGACTCCTATGTTTTATCTCAAAAATGTTTCCACATTTTAGTTCATAATCAGTTGATAAATGTATTGAGTTTAGAGCCATAGAGATACAGGATGGAAACAGGCCGTTCCATCCTCTAAATCCACATTGATCATCAACCATCCATTTCCACAAGAGCTACATTAACCCCATTTTTTATTCCCGCTGCATTCCCATCAATTGTCCCCAGATTCTACACCTTACCTACGTAGAACATAGAACAGCACAGCTCAGGAACAAGCCCTTCGGCCCACAATGTTGTGCTGAACTAATTAAGCCAATGACACCTTATTAAACCCTTCTGCCTGCATATGGTCCATATCCCTCCATTCTCTGCATGTTCATGTGCCTATCCAAGAGCCTTTTAAGTGACAGCCTGTCAATGTGTTTCCTCCGCAGTACGCCTCATGCTACAGTGACAACCGAGCGCTGCAGTTGCTGGGAATAGGGCGGAACAGCTGCCTCTCCATCTTCTCCTATCCTCCATACATCACAGGACCCCGTCAACAGCTGGCTTATAAAGGACCAGACATAACAATGCGCCACATTAGTCAGGTGATCCGTTGCCTTCGACAGTTGCGAGCTCGAGATGGACGAGAGATGCAGATCTCCAGAGCTTCTAAGTAAGTGCCAGCCAGTTTACAGGCAAAGGAATCCCAACCCACACATAGTGAAGACCAGGTAGAGATAACAGTTGACAGTACCATCACTAATGGATGTCAACACCAAATGCCAACAGTAACCAAAGATGACAAGCAAATGAAAAATATTGCACTTATACAGCACCATTAACATAGATAACCTCCCAAGGCCCTGTTCAAGGGTGTTATCAGACACAATTTGGTGCCAAGATACATGAGGAGATATTAAGATGGGAGACTGTGCAAATGTACTCACAGTCTTTTCCCTAGGGTTGGGGAAGTCGAGAACTAGAGGGCATAGGCTTAAGGTGAGAGGGGAATGATGTAAAAGGGGCCTGAGGGGCAACTTCTTCACACAGAGTGTGGTGCGTATAGGGAATGAGCTGCCAAAGAAAGTGGTTGAAGCAGGTACAATAACAAAATTTAAAAGACATTTGGACAGGTACATGGATAGGAAATATTTAGAGGGATATGGGCCAAATGCAGGCAAATGGAACTAGCTTAGCTGGGCATCTTGGTCAGCATAGGTGAGTTGGGCCAAAGGGCCTGTTTTGGTGCTATATAACTCTATGACTGAAAGCTCGGTCAATGAGACAAATTTACAAAGCATCTTTAGAGTAACGCTATTACAGCGCAGTGACCTGGGTTCAATTCCCGCCACTGTCTGTAAGGAGATTGTACGTGCTCCCCGTGTCTGCGTGGGTTTCCTCCGGGTGCTCCGGTTTCCTCCCACATTCCAAAGACGTACGGGTTAGGAAGTTGTGGGCATGCTATGTTGGCGCCAGAAGCGTGGCAACACTTGCGGGCTGCCCCCCAGAGCATTCTATGCAAAAAAGATGCATTTCACTGTGTGTTTCGATGTACATGTGACTAATAAAGAAATCTTAAGAGGGACTGGTGGAGAGGTGGAACGGTTTGGGAAGCAAATTCCAGACAGTGTCCGGGCAGCTGAGGAGCCCTGCATTCATAAAGGGAATTGGAGATGTTCTGGAGGTCAGAACTAGAAGAACACAGGGTTACGGAGCTAGGGAAGGCAACATGGGTCGGGACTGGCAGAAGGGGTTAAAGACAGGGGTGAGAACTTTAAGCGGTACAAGAGACTGCAGATGCTGGAATCTGGAGCAATAAACAAACTGCTGGAGGCACTCAGCAGGTCAGGCAGCATCTGTGGAAGCAAAGGGACGGTGGATGTTTTGGGTCGAGACCCTGCATCAGGACAGAGAGTGTAGAGGGGACATAGCCAGTAGAAAGAGGTGAGAGGGAGGGGCGAGGCAGAGGCTGGTAGGTGATGGTGGAACGAGCTGAGGTAAGGCAGGCGGACGAGGGAGCTCAGAGACAGAGCTAGTTCTCCCTGCAAAAAGTTACTTTTTTCCTCGTCTCTCTCCACCTACCACCCACCAGCCTCTGTCTATAAACTCCCCCTCCTGGCTCCATCTGCCCATCAAACCCTCCTCACCTACCAGCCCCTTCCTCACCCCTCCTTATACTGGCTATGTCCCCTCTCCACTCTCAGTCCTGATGCAGGATCTCGACCTGAAATGTCAGCTGCCCCTCTGCCTCCACAAATGCTGCTTGACCCGCTGAGTTCCTCCAACAGTTTGCCTTTTTGGGCGAGAATTTTAAATTTAAAGTGGTCAGGAGCTTATGTAACAGGAAGGGAGTTGGGGAGGAAGACAAAGTTGGTACTATGGACCCATCTGCAGACTGGAGAACCATTGATTGGAACTGCAATGTGGTCCCAGTCCAGTCTATCTCTCAATGAAGCCAGGAGGTAGTGAGCAGAACTACTGTGAAGATAGTTTGAAACTGCTTCCCCTGTTTACAGTGGACCTTGTTTAAAGTACATATGCATGGGTTTTAGGGTCTGTTATAATGTTGACAATAACCCCTACTGACAGTGTTCATAAAACAATCAGCAATGTAGCCTGGGCACACCAGCCAGTAATAACATTGGCATTTGCTGTAAAGATTTTGTTCGTTCTATAAAAGGGGTGTAGGTGCAGGATAGAAGTGTCATCTCTTTGGTAGCTCATTAACTATATTCAATGCACTGGAAAGTCCAAGATTTGATTCCTGGCTAATGCTGATGTGGTATTGGTGGTTGGATATTACAACTGAGTTCACCTCCGAATATTAGAATCTAAGTATCCAACAGGATTTCCACTCCTGACTGATGGGAACAGGTGCAGATGCCTGAAGCTCATTTCAGAAATCTTCATCCTCCCGTCCGGTCAGATAGTTTGGCCAAGCTCAATGGCAAAGTTCCCAGATGGACAATGATTCATCGGTTTAAGTACCAGAATGCTCCAGTCCCTTAAAAGAGATGGGCTAAAGAGGGAAAATAAATGTACCAGATTTTAATTAAAATGGCCCCAGGGAATGAAGCTATTAAAATTATCTACTGGGAGGCTTTAAAGAGTTGAACTGCAAGTTCTACTAACATTGAATGTAGCCGAGCTCATTCCAAGCCACATTCTTAGAGACGGCTACCACCAGCTTACACAGGGGATTCTGGCTCCCTAAAAGGTTCAGGCAAAGTGATTGACTGTCCATAATTACTGCCTGGCTAATGAGATGCAGAGAATTAGGATTACCACAGTTTAGTAAAGGTTGGGATGAAGCAAAGGAGTGGAGGTTGTCATTTGTGTGAGTGGGAGCACTTCCGGAGCTGGTTGTTGGGATTCTACTGACTTCTTGGCGACTGGACAACAGTGCGGGAGTGTGGTTATTGGAGTATCCAGAGTTCCTCACTGTGCTGGGGCCTTACCCAAATGGTTCATGTAAACTTTTGATTCTCTTACTGGTATTGAGTTCTATGACAAAATTGCCAAATATAATGACACAATGTGTTTTAGAAAAACGGGTGGTCTGAAAAACTAGCTGTAAAATTCATAGAGTCTTACAGCATGGAAATAGGTCCTTCAGCCCAACTGGTCCATGCTGGTCAAACTGGTCTCTGGATCTTCCACTACAGCCACAGGAGTTAGAATGGCATTGGAAAGATATTCTAACAGGAAATAGAAGGAAGCGTTGCAATGTAATATGATCCAGTCCGTGATGTGCTGATGTTCATGACTGTTTGTAGCATTGTCATTATTGAGGAGCATAGCAACTGACCTAGGGGCATCCTGAAGAGGAGGTTGGGTGTGGCTTGTAACCAAGGGCCCTCTTGCAAATCTTCCTTTGTTACTCACCTGAATATTTTATTCATTAACTGTGAAGAAGAAAGCATCCCTGCGGCAATAACCTTTCTCTAACCTCTCTTCCAGATCACCTGCTCAGGTTTTGCCAGCAGCCTCTAGCTCTTCCATCCAAAACAAGGGCAAGCGGTGCGTCACGTGCTTCAGAAAACGTCACAGCATCAAACAAGTTGGTTGAATGGTGCGGAGGGAGGTTCTCCAGTCAGGCTCCCAAGTACGGAGAAGACACTGGAAGTTGAGCTGTGCTCTTCACGCTTGCTGTCTTCACCCAGTAGCTGTATGGAGACAAGTAGTTAGCTTTGTAGGAAGAGGCAGCAGTTGAAATTTAGAGCTGGCCTTGGTGTGACAAGCTTTCAGATGTGTTTCTGTATTGATATGCCGTGAACTGTCGTTGTAGGTAGCAGGTTAAAATCTCTCCTTTCCTGGACTGCATTCCATGCTCTTACTGAATTTCCATGGAGCGACTCTGTGTCCTGACCATCAGGCATTGAAAACTTGGAACAACCAAGTCAAATTGTAGGCTGGAGATATATTGCATCCTTTGCAAGTTCGGATGGTTTCAGATCTCAGGGCTCTAATAGGCTTTCTTAAGTCGTACCATTACTATTTGGGATTCACCTGAAGCTATTTAACATCAATATAAAAGTAGCAGACTAATATCAGGCAATAAGTAGTACAACATTCCCATCAAATGGTTTATCTGTAAATACCTTTCCAGTTTCATGTGGGTTTTTAGCCAGTGTTTTCTTCCTTTTAGAACTACTAATTTTGCATATTGATAGACTAATGGTTAAAGATTCTGGGTAATTTAAGGGTATCTTAAGCTGTTTTTCCACATTTTAAAGCAAAAATGATGTGCAATTCTAGTGTTGTAATAGAGCATGTTTTTAAGCTGTGAAAATATAATAAAAGGTTGTCTTCAAAGTGGCTGAAATTTTATATATTTTTGTATCTTACATGGTGATAGTTTCCAGTTTGTTTAAAAAAATCATTGTGTTTAACAAAACACTGTTTTCAATAACATAAACTGAATGCTAGAGAACACTTTGACCATTTCTCACATTCTAGTCATTAAGGATTATTAGCACCAATAAACTGGCTGTTGATATAATGTCTCACTGGTGTACTGTCAAATTAACTCCTGCTTTAGTTCATCTATTTAGAACACAGAACACAGAAAACCTACAGCACAATTCAGGCCCTTCGGTCCACAAAGCTGTGCCGAACATGTCCCTACCTTAGACATTACTAGGCTTACCCACAGCCTTTATATTTGTGGATGGATCACATCCTGGTTATGTATCCACACCAACAAGCTGGAGACACAAGTTCAAGTCTTACCACGGCACTTGGAGAATTTATATTAAGTGAATTAAATATATCTGGAGCAAAAAGCTTTGAATCAGTGTTGATGATCATGAAACTATCAGATGTCTGTATAATCCCATCGGGCTCACTGATATCCTTTATGGATGGAAATCTACTGTCTTTACCCAGTTTGGCGTTGGCAGTGATACGGTTGACTCTTAATTGTCTGCTGAACTGGTCCACAAACCTCCCAGTCCAGGACGCATTGGGGAAGAGCAATTATACCCTGGTCTTTCTAGTGACCTTGCAGAATAAATGTAGAAAGATTTAGAATTTTCTTGGGGGAGCTTTTTATTTGCACTATTTATTTATTTTTGTAATTTATAGTAATTTTATGTCCTTGCACTGTGCTGCAGTGGCAAAACAACAAATTTCACATAATTGAAGTCAGTGATAATAATCTAATTCTGATCCAGAGGACCTTCCTTACCATTCCTTTTATAAGGAAAGAGGAGTCTACTTTTATTATATCAGAACATCCCAAAGTGCTTTACAGACAATGATGTTCATTTTGAACTATTCACCGAAATAATGCAATCTGAAGCCAGGCAGATGGCCATTGTTCTTCTTCACGTAGAGCTGTGGGATTTATTACAAACTTCTCATCCAAAGGACTATCCTGCACGCTCTCAGTGGTACACTGCAGTTCCAGCCAAGGTTGTATGCTCAAGTCCCTTTGACTGATCCATGGCTGACACCAATATTCTGTTGCACAGAACCTGAGTCCAGCAGCAACAACAACTTCCATTTATACAGCACCTTTCATAAAAGGTGCATGGCATCAGGCCCATGGGAACACCACTACCTACAGATTCCCTTCTAACACGAGAAATTAAGGATAACATTAAATCTAAGGAAGAGGCTAATAAGGTTATCAGAAGTAGCAACAGGCCTGAGGAGTGGAAGCATTTTAGAACTCAGCAAAGCAGGACTAAAAAAATCGATAATAAGTGGTAAGATAGAAAATGAGCGTAGACAAGCAAGAAAAATAAAAGTGGACTGTAAGTTATGTATAAAGGAAAGGACTAGCAAGGGCAAGTGTGGGCCCCTTACAGACCAAGATAGGAGAATTTATAATTGGGAATAAGGAATGTCAGCGGAATCAAACAACTCTCCTGTGTCCGTCTCCATGAAAGCAAACAAAAAAAACTACCAGAAACGTTATAGAGCCAAAGATCCAGCGAGACTGAGGAACTGAAGGGAATAAGTGGCAGTTAAACAAAAATAGTGGTAGAGAAATGGGTGAGACTGAAAACCAATAAATTCCAGCGACCTACATCCCAGAGTTTTGAAAGGGGTGGTTATGGAGTTAGTAGATAGTCTATTAATCATCCTCTAAAATTCTATAGATGTTAGAATTAATCTTGTGGATTGGAGGGTAGCAAATGTGACCTTACTATTTAAGATCAGAGGGAGGCAGAAAACAGGGACCTACCGATCTGCTAGCTGGCACCAGTGGTAGGGATGTTTAATGAAGGATGTAATAACAGAACACATTGAAAAGAACCGGGCTGAGTCAGCATAAAAGGAAATGTATGTTTGACTAATCCACTGGGGTCCTTGGAGGATGTGACTAGTGGAATCGACAAGTGGATGTGATGTAATTGGATTTTCAAATAGCTTTCAATAAGGTTCCACACAAGAAGCTGGTCAACAATGTTAGAACACATGGAACTGGGGAACATACGGACAAGGGTTGAGGATGGGTTTTGGGCACAAAGCAAAAAGTCGGACTAAATGGATTTTTCTCAACTTTGCAGGCTGTGACTAGAGGTGGACCCCAGCGATTAATGTTGGGCTCCAGCTATTCACAACCTACATCAATGATTTGGTTGCAAGGACCAAATGTCATATTCTCAGGTTTGCTGATGATGCAAAACTAGTTGGGATTGTGAGTGGGCTGGAGGATGTAAGGTGGCTTCAGGAGAGATCTCGCCACAATTAGTGAGTGGGTGAGAATATGGTGGGTGGTAGACAAAGTGGAAAAATGTGAAGTTATCCACTTTGTTGCACAGAACAGAACAGCAGAGTTTTTTGTTTAAATACAAGGAGAGTGGGATCTCGATGTCCTTGTCAGCTACTGAAAGCCAATATGCAGGTGTAACAAGCAATCAGGAAAGCAAATGGTATATTAACCTTGAGTACCAGAGAACTGAGGATTGAAATACAGGAGGAAGGCTCTTATTGCAATTGTACAGGGCCTTTGTGAGACTGCACCTGGTGTATTGTGTAACGGTTTAGTCTCCTTACCGAAGAAAGAGTGTACCTACAGTACAGGGAGTGCAGTGAAAATTCACTAGACTGATTTCACTTACGCTGGGTTGCTGTGTGAGGAGAGATTAAGTAGACTAGCCCTGTATTTTCTAGAGGTGAGAAGAACGAGAGGTGATCTCATCGAATCTCACGATCAATGCTCCTGCTCCTATTCATGTTCTTATCTGTGACTAACAAGTGTAGCAAGAGGAACAAAACTGGGGAAGTGGTCTAAAAGTGAGGTCTGTGGTAAGGTAAGCTGGAGTGGAAAGATGAAAGTCCTATTTTATGCGCAGGCTGGGGGAGGGCCTGCAGCTCTGCAGATAATTTTGGAACAGTGTCTTTTAAAAAAAAGAACCAGTGATTACTTCAGCTAAGGTGCACGAACACAAGAAACTTTCATAATGTAGAAATGTGAAAATTGTCGAATACACTTCTGAGGCAACTTGTTGGAGTAACTAAAGACCATTGCTTACAACTCAGTAAAATGTTTTGAGATAAAAAAGTCTTGCAAATAATTGTGGGTGTGAGACATGGAGGTAAGAATCATGATACTCGCTTAGCCACAAAACCTGAGACCTTTGCAAAGTTAACACTGGCTAGTAGTCCATCAAGTTTAGGGTTTCTAGAAACTTAGGACACACGTTCAAAGTGAGGGCCATCAAGATGAGCTAGTTCTCTGAAAGAGCTGTCCAACCCTCTGCTTTTGCCCTGTGGCCCTGCAAATATTTTCACTGCAAGTCTATTTCTAATTGTTTTTTTGAAGTGAGTAATGAAGCTGCTGGTTACTGATCTCGTGATAGTTCCTTATTTACTCTCCCTCGACGTCATCACAATTTTGAACACCTGTTTAAAATGTTTCCCAGCTTCTCCAGCTGAAGTGTCTCACCTCCCTCATTACCCGTCAATCTCCTCTGCCTTTGCTTCACTTGGCATCATTCCTAAACAATGGAATATTCTGGAAACATAGAAAATGTTGCAGATTAACTTCATTAACCAACTTCCCTGCCTAATGAGAGATTTATTGTCCAATACGTTAGCACTCCAGTGAAACGTCTTGGGGTTTTCTGCTACATTAAAGGCTCCATATAAATTGAAGTTGGTTTAGTTGTTACTTTTGATCACATGAGTGTTTAACAGAATCTTACCTTTAATTCATGAATGAGTATGACTTAGAAGTCAATGGAAGACGTAATTTAATCCTGACGAGTGCGAGGCGATGTTAATATGAGTAGGACGTCCGCAATCAATGGTAGGGAGTACTGAGGAACAGAGGGACCTCAGTGTACAAGTCCAAGGATCCCTGAAGGTGGCAGCACTAGTAGATAGGAGGTGAAGCAGGCAGAGGGGATGTGCCTTCAATAGCCAGACACAGAAATACAAGAGCAGGGAAGATATGGTACAACTTTATAAAACATTAGTTACACCATAGCTGGAGTACTGTGTACAGTTCTGGTCACCACACTTAGGAAGAACATGAATGCACTGGAGAGTGTGCAGAGGAGATTCACCATGATGTTGCCTGGGATGGAGTGTTTCAGTTGTGAGGAGAGACTGGATAGGCTGGGTTTCTTTTCCTTGAAGTGGAGGAGGCTGAGGGGGCGGGGGGGGGGGAGGGGGCTTATGGAGTTCTACAAAATTATGGAGGGACATCGACAAGGCAGAGGTAGTGGAAACTTTTCCCCATGACAATAGATCTAAAATTAGAGGACATCGGTTTAGGCTAAGGGGCGAGAAGTTTAGAGGGGAACTGAGGAAGAATTTTTTCACCTGGAGGGTGGTTGGTATCTGGAATGCTCTGCCTGAGTGAGTGGTGGAGGAAAGATTCTCATGTCATTAAGAAATATCCAGACAAGCACTTGAATCACTGAGGCAGAGAAGGCTATGGACCAAGTGCTGGTAGATGGGATTAGTATATATAGGTACCAGATAGTTGGCATGGTCAGGGTGGGCTGAAGGGCCTGTTTCTGTGCTGTATAACCATATGACAATGAGAAGTGGGAATCGATTAAACACTTCAGTTGTGGTTTCCCATCTCTGCTGGACCAGGCTGTTATTTCACACCCGTTCAGGGCAAAGGATATTTGAGCTAGCGATCACAGAGCTAAAATAAAATCCCAGACCTTCTGCTGAGGAGCTTCTTCCACCTCAACTTCGTCCAACGTACACATTCTCAACCACTGTCACTGGATCCAAGTCCCGCAGCTCCTCCCCAACAGCACTCTGCGGGTACCTTCACCCAAAGTGCTGCAGTGGTTCCAGAAGCTGTCTCATCATCACCTTCTCAGGGGCAAGTAAGCCTGGGCATTAGATCTCTCAAATCCCAAAACAGGAATAAGTTTAAAAACATGACAGTGTTACGGACTCAGTGAAAGTCCCTTTAAGATAGAGAGTGTGTGTGTATGTGTGTGTGGGGCGTGCTTACGTCAATAGAAGATAAAGGACGTAATGACGTCGTTGAAGAAGTCAGAAGAAGAAGAAAGAGAGAGAGAGAAGGGAGAGAGACACCAGCCTGCTTGTTTTTCTCTATCGATGGATGAGAAACAATAACTGTGTTTACCACTGAAATCCATGTATGGAAAAGTTGGAAGTAATCCGGTGGAGTTCACTTTGTTGCTGACCTGTAGAAGGAAACAGGTATTTGTATGTGGACGACCACGGTTCGGATGCTTTTCGGGGTGAGGAAGTCACTACCGAGTAAACACTGAAGTGTCGTTTGGGTTCCATCGTGGAACATTTGGATTTCGTATGTACTCTCTCTATGTTTTTCTACATCTACATCTTATCTTCAGACAACGGTGGTTGTTGAAGAAGCCCTTGCTCATGTTTCACCTTATGGCTTGCGGAACTGAACTTTAAGAACCATTCAGGAACTGGGAGTTTTGGACTTTGTCACACACACACACGAAGAGTTTAGTTTTGGGGTTAACGTTCGAGGTTTAACATTCTTGAATTCTAACATACTAACATTTTTACTTTTATTTTACGTATTATCAATAGTAGTGATTAATAAAATAGTTTTTAACACTGAAACATGCTCAGTGTGTTTCTTTTGTTGCTGGTTCATGACAACAGTTAGAAGCTACTGTCCTCAGGTCACCAGACACATGGGACTTGCTCAGGTAAGCAACTTGGTCGGCATGGACAAGTAAGGCATGGACAAGTACAAGTCCCTCATAAGTAATGCTTTCAGCTGATTGGCAGAGTGAGTCTGGTTGCCATCCATGTCTGTGCGATGTTGGTCAATTCTTCATCCATCTCTTTCCGCAGGAGACTGAAGGGATGAGCTGTCAGTGAAATAACTAAGGCTGAACGATCTTAATTATAGGTTACAAGATAGGAAGGTGGCTAGGCAGGGAGCAGGTCTCTTTTCTATTACGTTATCTGTGCGAGACAAGGAAAATGTCAGAAGGTGGAAAAGATCATTGTGGGAATTCATGGTGGCGGTCATCTACTCATAGATTCTCCAGCACTAAATGTACTTTGCTTTGTCATTTCTGGATCATTAAGACCAGCTGGCTGACCCCGGGCTGCATTGTTAGTTCAGCTGGTCCATCATTAAGTCTTTTACAAAGAAACATGCGTCTTGAGGTGGATCAAGAAAAGACTTCCACTTTTGATCGATCCTTACCAGAGTTACTGGATCACAGCTTGGGTTTAACTATTGCACCGATCTTTGTAATTAAACTCAAGCCACAGCAATACCTCCAGCCATTCTTCAGGTCTGAGTTAAGGTCCGAGGGTAGGGGTGGGTATCAGCAATTTCAGAGCCCTGCGTCTGTGGTCACCACTTCCAGGAGAAGAACCAGCAGAAACCATTCTGATTCCCTTTCACTCACTCTCAGAATTTGATTAGATTTCTGAAGATCCACCAGTGAAATATTCTTCCCTCTGCTCGTTGTATTTCAACACCAGTGGACATACGGACAGACATCACAGGCTTTACAAAGGTTTCATGTGGAACTATAAATAACTGGCACAGAGATAGAACAATAACCTTGTTTATTTTAGGATTGTCATGTGCCAGAAACAGAAACCAATTCCATTTTTGTTGGGCAATAAATAGATATAGGAATGGATGAAAACTACCAGACTTGGCCCCTTGACTCATAGAATCATCAGAAACACTAGTCCTGTGACTGGAGGGAAAAAAAATGCCTTGAGGCAATTTAAACTTTCAATGAAAGCATTACTGAGTTCAACAATTGTTTGGAGGTTTTAAAAAATAAAGTAAAATATGTTCTGTAATGGCATTTCGCATTGGGTTTCTTCAAAAAAAAGAAAGGAGAGCACAAGGTCTAGGAGAACAGTGGGGGAGTCCAGTAGTGCAGGAAGATGTGTCCTACAGAGGAGACATTACAGTAAGCAGCTCTCTTGGATTGACTATCCTGAAGATCAGCAGGGACTGGCCAATGTTTATCCATCAATCAATATCACCATAACAGATGTAAAAGGAACAGAATATGTTGGGGGAAAAAAATCAGTGGGCCAGTTGGCAACTATGCAGAGTGAAGCAGATCAATGGTGCTTCATCAGAAATAAATCAAGTCACCGTCAGAATGGTGCTTACGGAACTGTGCAGTGCAGGAATTGGCTGCCGAGTTTCCGACAGTGGAACACTGAGCAGACTTCAAAGATGTTCATTGACCTTGACACTCCTGAGCCCCTGAAAGGCACTAAACCAATGCAAATCTTCATTTGTCTCTCTCTTTAAACCACTGGCAAAGTACATAATAACAAAGCAAGCACCCTGTCTGGGTTATATGTCTGGTGAAGGAAGATCAAGGAACAGGAGGAATATGATTAGAAATTTTTCCTTGCAGTGTTGGGAAACAAACCTGCCCTGAAAAACTGTGCAGTTCATAGGCAGGATCTAAATAATTAACAGACCGAAAACTGGAATAGCTCCTTTATTACTGAGGCTGTTGCAATATGAAGAGACGACAATGTTAGACGTGAAATTAAGCCAGTTCAGAATTATGGAATATTTGTCACTTTGCATTTCATACAGCACAGAAACAGGTCCTTCAGCTCACCGATCATCACATTCCCATCAACTGCCCCCAGATTCTATCACTCACCTGCACACCAGGGGCAATTTATAGTGGCCAATTAACCTACCAACACCCACAGCTTTGGGATGTGGGAGGAAATTGGAGCACTCAGAGGAAATCCATGCAGAGAATGTGCAAACCCCACAGACAGCACTGCAGGGCAGAATCAAACTCAGGCTGCTGGACTAGTGAGACAGCAGTACTAGCTGCTAGCATCCTTTTAGATGAAATACACTGTATTTAAGATATCTCTTCATGAAAGGAAGAATACAGATATAAGAGTTCAAATGAATCCAATTGCATTTTTCATTGTTTAAAAGTCAACTTTTTCACACCTTTACACCTAACATGGATCTGTTTGTTTTTAGAATTAACCTGGTTTTATAGTCTACAGAAATTGAGAAAATGCAAATCCAGTGATGAGACGGATTGGTCATAATCAGATGTAGAACCATCAAAAGCTAGAAAACAGTCAGTCAGCTCATTAAATCCACTGGCTCTCTGTAAGGTATCATTAATTCCATTTGTCTGCTCTTTTCTCCATATCGTTTCAAATACTGTTTTGAACGTTGTGGCAGTAAGAACGATGCAATGATCAGGACTTTGTCATCCCTACAGGGTGAAATTGACAGCAACCTCGCGGTTTTTGAACCTGTGCAGTTTAAAGCAGAAATTCCAAAGTTGCTGGGGATGCAAGTCCACAGATAGTGCTGTTTACAACCTCTCTGCAGCCAACAAGGTAAATCATGAGAACTGACCCAAAAGTAAGCTTCCAGTGAGGTGGTCCTGCTATCCTGGCAATCACGTCTTTACTTACACGGGAACAAAATGGGTGTTTAATGGTGCGCTGAACCATAAATGTAGCCTGCTATTATCTGCCCACAAATAAACTAATTT
Source organism: Pristis pectinata (assembly GCF_009764475.1). Classification (NCBI taxonomy): domain Eukaryota; kingdom Metazoa; phylum Chordata; class Chondrichthyes; order Rhinopristiformes; family Pristidae; genus Pristis; species Pristis pectinata. The sequence goes on from NC_067417.1 coordinate 41,549,336, forward strand.
GAAGGGCCTGTGTTGTAATTTCCTAACACAAATATTAAGGGGAAAAAAAAGGATTTTAAAGCAAAAAAGATCCATTTATAGGTAGTTTTGTTTGATACATCAGCTTCTATCTTAATCATTTGGGTATGTTTGAGCCTTTATGTGGCACTTTGTATGTGTAAAATGTTTAGCAATTCATTAGGAGATCACTGGCACAGTGTGGCAACATCCATAGGAATCCAGGTCCCTTCATGGGGAAAGGTGTGACTGAAATGGAAGTGAGATCAAGTTGCTACTGTGGTCAAAGGATGGGGAGGGGGAGGGAAATTGAATACTCACTGTGATGGATGGCTATGGTGCAGGCAATCAATGCCTCAGTATGATGGATGGGTTGGGAGGCAGGGTTTTGGGTACGGGGAAGGTTGGTGCCTGGTGGTGGTGAATAGGCTGGGGGCTGAGAAAGGTGGAGTCTGGTGGTTGATGGGTTGGGGCGGAGGTTGACAGAAGGCGAGGGGAGAGACAGCAGGCCCCCGTGGTAACAGTTGGGGAGGAGGGCGAGGGATATTGGGGTCTGAACCAATGGTTAGTTGGGAAGGCAGCAGATTGGGGTATGGGAAAGAAGGGGAAGCAGACCAAGGGTCAGGGTCTGGAGTCTGGGGTTGGGGGGAGGGTGTGAGGGCGGTTCAAGGGATAACGGTTAATTACTTAGATGGGTAATTTTTACTTCCATGATTTCCCTGAATGGCATCCCAGTCAAACTAGGCTGCCCTGGTAGTGCCCAACAATAGTTCTTCCTCAACAACATGGTCTGACACCTCCTGCAAGACTTTAAGGGCATTGTTGCACAGGGAGGAGATCACCACCAACACTTGTGCAGAAATCAAACCAGGGCACAGGCAAGACTCAGCCAAAATTACTCAGGCAACTTTCTGATGCAACACTAAATGACCCAAAATGATTGTTATCAGATTTCACGCTGGAAGAAAATGATTTTCAATGCTGGGAAGAAACATTACACTATTGAATTTCTAGATAACTGAACCTGCACTGTTAGGGTGTGGTTACAATGGGCCAGTGATTGGAGTGCAGTCCAAGCCTGCACGTCCCTCATTACGCACCAACCCTGCTGACCAATAAGTTTTATACACTGATCAGAGAACACGGGCAAAGAGCACCACTTCCTCTAAAGAAGTTTTAAGATCCCTCAGGCTTGTTTAGGGATTATCCAAAAGGCCCAGTGAAGATGCCAGGCATCAAGGACAAACAGCAACACATCTGTGAGATGGTTTCGCACCACCTGCAGATCCAAATCAGAATCTGCTATCAGTGTTATTCTACTGAGTCACCGTACAGCATAATCACACTTTGTTTGACAAAGCTCCTGTCAAGTGCCTGAGGGAGTTCTGCTATATTAAAGGTACTATAAAAATAAAAGTTGTCTTTATGACCCAAACCCAACAAGAAATTGCATGCTATGGCTGCCCATAATTGAACGAGAACTCCATAGATCAACACTGCTGTTTTCAGGACATTACCCATTATATACCTGTTCAGTGCCTCAGGGAGTTGGGATTGTTAGCACATGGGGAAAGTTCCAGTAGACACAGTTGTTAGAGCAGAATAAGTAACTGAAGAAAAACATGAATATGTATGAGGAAAGGATGTGGCAAATGAAATTAAACACTTGCAGAGAAAGAGCATTGTTGCAATCATTTGAATGAATGAACTTTTACAGCAAAGCCAATGCATTTAAGAAGGATTTGCCTTTTCGAGCAGACTTTGGCATAGAATCACCTCTCCTTTAAATATAAGCTTTCCACCAGGGTAAAACGAAATAATGGCAAATCTGAAAGAGGATCAACACCAGAAATATGATGGAAATTCTTGCAGAAAGGAATTTGATGCTGATACTGAACTTAACTTCATTCTAGGGGTGGACACCTCTGGATTTGAAGGAACGACATCCCCTTAAACTGCAGGTCATTTCATGAAAGCATAGAGACCTCACATTGAGCCAAGAAAAACCTTATGGGATCAATCAAGGAGTCAAACACTAGATAGGCAGCAATCAATATCATTGGTTAATGAATAGCAGAAACCTTTTAGTCATAAAACCACATGAAAGATTAAACAAGAAAGAATATTAACATATTGTTCAGTACATTGCGAGCAAGTACGTTGGAGGAGTAATGTAGTAAGCTGAGAAGAACGGGTAAAGTTTCGATGCTCCAGAGGCAGATTGGAGTCATCAGGTTCATATGCAGAGTGCTAGGTTATCAGTTGCATTGTAGTACTTTGTAGAACATATCACCCTGGTAATCATAGCAAGGAAGGTCAACAATCAATTCCACCTTGTCTGTTAAAAAGTTAAAAAACACTCAGACTGAATTTACTCAAATCCCAACCTTATCTTTCAATTTCCATTGAAGTTAATGTTTACTATTTTGATCAGGTTTATTTGTTTGATGTTCACTCTTCTCAATTTTAAACACATGTCCCAGGGCTAGTGTGCAATTCGTTTTTAACCATTCAGTGTATTTGCAGCACTCAGACACTGCATGAAAAACCATTTATAATTTGTCACATGCTTGAATATGTATAAAAATAAGATGAAAACATACACACAGTTATTCAATACTTGTGAATACACTTCAGGAATGAGCCAGTTTCAACCTGACAGGGCAAGTGGATATTAATGTAGTTCACTGTGTGATATGATTTTCTGACTGCCACTTTGGGGACTGATACCAAACTGAGAAGATATATTGGGAAATGTTTGTGGTTTAGAACGACTTTACCATTAGCCAGTGGTCCTTAAAGAACCATCACCTTTCTGCAGTTTGTGGCTCACCATATCTCTGGCAATAGATAGAGCACATAGTGAGAAACTATTCCCCTTAGTAGGGGTGTCCATGACCAAAAGGCATAGGTTAAAGGTGAATGAAAACATTTGAGGAAGAGATTTTTTCATTCACAGGGTGGTTGGACTCAGGAACTCACTGCTGAGGATGTGGTGGAGACAGATGTCTTGCAACAGTATTTAGGTGAGCATTTTAATTGCCAAGATATAGAGGGCTATGGAAATGGGATTAGTATAGAACGGTGCTTGACGGCTGACATGGTCATAGTGGGCTGAAGGGGCCGTTTCTGTGCTGTTTGATTCCATGACGCTTGCACAGGCTTGGTCAAAGACAGAAGTCTGAGATGAGCTGGGGGGGGGGGGGGGGGTCACAGTCTAGTGTATCCAACTCTCTGCGCTGCTGCTGGACTCATCACTGAGCTCAACGGTTCTGCCCCGACACCTCGGAGTGGGGCTAGATGCAGTTGTATGTCGCCCTTCAGTGACCTGTGTACCAGCACACCTAGGCCCCTTTGAGCATCCATTTTCTCAGCATTTAAAATATTACTCCACTGTTCTGATTGGCGCAAAGTGGATGACCTCACATTTTTCCACGTTATATTTCCCATGTTCTCTCTCACTCATTCAGCCTGTCTGTATCCCCCTGAAGCCTCTTTATATCCTCTCCCTACCCACAATCCCACCTAGTTTTTTATCAACAGCAAACTTGAAAATATGACATTTAGTTACCAAAGAACCATAGAACAATACAGCACAATACAGGCCCTTCGGCCCACCATGTTGTGCCGACCTTCAAACCACACCTAAGACTATCTAACCCCTTCCTCCCACATATCCCTCTATTTTAAATTCCTCCATATGCTTAATTAACAATCTCTTGAACTCAACCAACATACCTGCCTCCACCACTACCCCAGGCCCATGCATCAACCACTCTCTGGGTGAAAAACCTCCCTCTGATATCTCCCTTGAACTTCCCACCCATTACTTTAAAGCCATGCCCTCTTGTATTGAGCATCCCTGGGAAAGAGGTGCTGGCGGTCTACTCTATCTATTCCTCTTAATATTTTGTATACCTCTATCATGTCTCCCCTCATCTTCCTTCTCTCCAAAGAGTAAAGCCCTAGCTCCCTTAGTCTCTCCTCATAATCTATACTCTCCAAACCAGGCAGCATCCTGGTAGATCCCCTCTGCACCTTTTTCAACGCTTCCACATCCTTCCTATAATGAGGCGACCAGAACTGGACACAGTACTCCAAGTGTGGTCTAACCAGAGTTTTGTAGAGCTGCATCATTACCTCGCGGCTCTTAAACTCAGTCCCACGATTTATGAAAGCTAACATGCCATAAGCTTTCTTAACTACCCTATCCATCTGTGAGGCAACTTTCAGTGATCTGTGGATATGAACCCCCAGATCCCTCTGCTCCTCCACACTGCCCAGAATCCTGCCATTTACCTTGTACTCCGCCTTGGAGTTTGTCCTTCCAAAGTGTACCACCTCACACTTCTCCGGATTGAACTCCATCTGCCACTGCTCAGCCCAGCTCTGCATCCTATCAATATCCCTCTGCAATCTACGACAGTCCTCCACACTATCCACAACACCACCAACCTTTGTGTCGTCTGCAAACTTGCTAACCCACCCTTCTACCCCCTCAGCCAAGTCTACCTTAGCCAAATTGTTGATATAGATTATGAATAGCTGGGGGCCAAGTTCCAATACCACAATCGTCACAGCATTCCAAGCAAGAAGATCCATTAATTAACACCATTACCTTCTGAACAATTCTCAATCTACATTAATGTATTATGCCCAGTTCCCTGTGCTCTAACTTTGTTGACCAACCTCCTGTGTGGGACCTTACAGAGAGTCTTCCTAAAATCCAAATACATCACATCCACTGGTTCCCCTTGTTTATTCCACAAGTCATATCCTCCAGATTCTCCAGTAGATTTGTCAAACAAGATGCTCCTCTCATAAACCCATGCTGACTGCAGAGTCCTATTATTCCTCTCAAGGTGTTCTAATGTTACATCCTTCATTACAGGCGCCAGCATGTTCCTCACTACTGACATTGGGCAGACAGGTTGGCAGTTGCGTTTCATCTCTCTCTCCAACCCCCAGGAACAATCTGCACAATTATGGATAAGGATAACCAGAACATTCACTGTCTGTACAGCTACTTCTTTCAATCTTCTAGGATGCAGATCATTGGGTCTTTGGGATTTATTGGCTTTGAAGCTCACCAACTTCTCAACTACTATATATTCCCTTCAATAGGGAACATCCCCTTCAGTAGGGAATAGGTAGTACTAGTGAAGTTGGTGAGCTCAAATATTGCTGGCACTTTTGTGTGACAACAGACACAAACCAATTGTATAATTCCTTTGCCATTCCTTTCCCCAATAAAAATTCTCCCGTCTCTATCTGTTAGGGGGACACATATGTCCTCGCTTCTTCTTCTTTTTACAGAGCCATAGAAGCTCTTACTGTCTGTGTTTATGATTTTTGCTTGTCTACTCTCACTTCCATCAAGACTTTTTCTTGATTGATTTCTTGGTCCTCCTTTGTTCCCTCTCCTTCCAGCATTCGGAAGAGGGAGCCCCTCTTCCATCACCACCGATACCCACTCCCTTTCTCATGTGAGCCCAGGAAATGCAATACCTGCTCTTTTAACTCCTCTCTTCCCACTGTCCAGGGATCTAAACACTCCTTCCAGGTGAAGCAACAATTTACGTGCACATTCTTCAATTTACTGTACTGCATCTGGTGCTCATGAAGAGGTCCGCGGTACATTCAGGAAACCAAATGCAGATTGAACGATCACTTTGAGAACACCTCTGCGCAATCTGCAAGGATCACCCTGATTCCAGTCACCTGTCACTTTAATTCTCCGTCACACTCTACTGAAGAGGAATCCAAAATGTGACAAAATATATCAACACATCGTTGAAAGGCAATTTTTAAAAAGAGAGATCATTGCCCTTCTCTTTCAACAAACAAAATATAAAGTGTCTGCCAAGCTCCTATACAATATACATACGTTTGAAGTGCAGACCTAATTATGATTAGAATTGAGTGAAACCGGGTAATTGTAACATCAACTAAGAATGAATTGCTTGTGGACCAGACATTGAAACTTGTGCAGAAAATTCCAGAAGTTTGCAGGAAGTTTAGAAGCATTTGTGGAGGGCGAATGTTGTCAGCCGGAAACATTACTTCACTCTCTGAGCTGCTGCCTGTTTGCAGCATCTTCTGTTATTTTTTTAATTTCAGATTTCCAGCCTTCATACTTTATTTGAATTTCTTCATTTTGGTTTGGGAATGGGTATAAGAATATAATGAAGTAGCAGGAGTAGGTCTCTCGACCCCTCAAGCCAGCCTTGCCATTCAATATGACCATGGCTGATTTGCCCCAGAACTCACCTCCTCTTCTGTGCCAGTTCCCCACAGCCCTCAATTCCCCGATCTTTCAAAAATGTATCTACTTCCTCCTTCAATACCCCCAGTGACCCAGCCTCCACACCTCTCCGGGATAAATACTCCTGGAAATTTACCATCCTCTGCAAGAAATTCCTACACACCTCAGTTCTAAATGGCCAGCCTGTAAACTTGTAATTATGTCCCCTCGTGGAAACAAATTCATCAAGTTCAGCTGGTCTACATCCTTCCATTGCTCTGGCAAGTAGCAGTTTGTAAAATATTACAATACTCTTGCCCACGGTGCTAATTGTTTTAGCAGTCTTGCAAGTGCTTCAGGGACATGCAAATTGTTCAAGATAGACAAATTAAATAGCAATCTCCACGGCCCACGGGAATATATCCTTGTCAGATGAAATGAAATGACTCACCCATCAAGAGGTTGCTTAATAAACTGCCAAATATTTAGAGAGAATTTTTTTTTAAATATTCCGTTTTCCCCTCTTTGTATATGGCCATGTATTTTGTGATTAAATTAGGGGCATCCTTTCCTTCTGCAGTGGGAGCCAATGAATTTTCTCATGTGTCAAGGGGTGTCCAGCCTGAACTTGTTACAAGGGCGTTCACACCCTTCAGGATTGCTTACAACCCTTAAAATTTAAATGTAACTTGAAAAGTAAACATTGAAATATAACAGTGAAGAAAAACCATTGTAACTAAATGCAGAGATCAACCAGTTTATCAACCAAAAGCTGCAGAGAAATGTTTTATCATTTTACTTGTGCAATCACATATTTGATGTCAAAATATTCATTTCTGACAGTATATTTTGTATTCTGGTTTCTTTTGACTACCTCGATGTAATTGTCTAAATGACATGCAAGACAAAAGCTTTTCACTGTATCTGGATACATGTGACAATAATAACACAATACCCCTATTCCTAATATTCTGACCTCTGTGCATGATTTCCTTTGCCTCTTCATTGTGTAAGTGAACATGTGATGGGAGGGTAGAGATAAAGGGGAGACGGAGAGAGGGGATGAAGAGAGGTGGGGGTGAGCAGGATTGGATGGAGTAGGAGAGGAGCTGGGAAGGGATGGGACTGAGAAACAGAGGGAAGGTCGAGGGTGAAACTTCCATTAATCCTGGTGTTGAGACTCACTCTTTCCCCACCGATTCTCGCTCTCCCCACCCCTTTCTCTCACACAGTCCGTCTCTCCCTCAAACCTCTTCCCCACGGTCATTCTGTCTCTCTACATCCCACCCCCCCCCCCCAAAACACTGGTCTCTCCACACTCCCACCTACGCACGATCTCCCTGCATCCTGCCAACATTGTCTCCATCTCTCCCGAAACCCCATCTCTCACAGTCCATCTCTTCTCACTTCTCTCCCCTAGCACTGGAATTTCCTCTCCTTCTCTCTCCCACAAGCTGTCTGAATCCCCGACAGTCTGCACCTTTATTGCCCTCCCTCTACACCATCATCTCGCTGTGTGCCTTCTCCCCCACAGAATGTGTCTGTCTCCTTTCTCCCACACGAGGTCTTCTCCCTCAAACATTTTAGAAAAAGTAACCTTGCACCCAACACAAATGCATGAAACTATACCCCTGAACATCTGATACCTTGGGACATCCTAATGTCGTCCAGCTTGATAGAATTTCAGTATAGTCGAGTCTTGCATCACCTGCCTTTGTTAAATTGTTACTCATCCTGGCTTTATCCTGTACATACCTTCCTGTAAACATATATCAGGTTGCATTATATCCCTGAGAACATAATGCTGGGTAATGACAACTCATAAAAAATTACTAAATTTAATGCTAGAATCACTCGTTTAGAAGAATGAGAGGTAATCTCATTGAAACACATAGGATCCTGAAGGGGCTCAACACAGTGAATGGCGACAGGGCGTTTCCCATGGCTGGACAGTATAGAAGTAGAGCAGCACAGTGACACGGTTGGTAGACCCGCTGGCTCACAGCACTGGAAGTCTGGCTTCAATCCTGACTCCACGTTCTCCCTGTGACCGTGTGGGTTTCCTCCAGGTGCTTTGGTTTCCTCCCACATCCCAGAGATGTGCAGGTTGGTAGGTTAATTGGCTGCTGTAAATTCACACCAGTGCGCAGGTGAATGAATGCATCTGGAGGTGTTGATGAGAATGTGGGGAGAATAAACAGTGGGATTAATGTAGATCAGTGTAAATGGGTGGTCAAGGGTAGGTGCAGACTCAGTGGGCTGAAGGGCTCTTGATGATTCTATAACTAGGTTAGCTGTTATGGAGCAAAATCAGGAGGAACTTCTTCACTTTGAATGTTCAGATTTCTCCATTCCACAAGGCCTTCAGTTCCCAGTCGCTGAGAATATTCAAAGCTGAGCTCAACAGTTTTTTGAAATCCAGGGAAATGGGGATCAGGTGGGACAGGGGAGTTGAGGAAGAATGTCAGGCTTGCTGAACAATGGAACTGGCTCAAAGGGCAGGCTGGCCTGCCCAGACCTACCATAGGAAGTCTGTACCTTTTAAACATCTGGTACTGCATGCAGAATACAATAAAGTCTGAAGTCTGTGGCTTTTGGACAGAGCTCTGAAAAATGTCTTTGTAGTCAATGCAGTAATTTTTTTTCTGTTTGCGTTATTCCTATTTCCAAATCCCAGATTTTATGTCATATACACCGATCAGTTGAGACTACGAGAATCAGATTAACACTAACATATGTTGTGAAATTTGTTGTTTTGTTATCTGCACACACTTAAAGGTTGCATTAGGAAGTGGCAGACTAACAAAATGATATTCAAAGGTCCCATTAGTGACTATATTAATATAGAGATTTGCAGCACCAACTGCTGCACTCTTAAGTGTGTGTTCAGGTGCTGGCACTTGTTCTGACAGCTTACATGTTCCAGATGATCACTGTGTAAATACACAGGATGGAATAAATGTAGTGATCATAAAGCAATGTGAACATTGCAACCAGAAATACAGAACTGAATGCGATTTCCCACCAAAAATAAAAATGCAAGTCTATTTTTCTTTGACCATCTGCAATTGCATTCGAGTCTTGAATGCAAAAGGCAATAAAAACCACTTTTGACAAATGTTTAATTGATGCTACCCCGAGCTCCATTCCCTTAGGTGCACGGGGATAGTTTGACTGGCACTGACATCCTTGCCCAGGTAGGTCTTCCCTCACGTTTGAACTTAGACTGGGTGGCAGCAGCCTGTGCCAGCGTCACGGCTAAACTAGAACACCCCTCAGAGCAGATCTTCTCCAGAATCCTCCTGGATCTGCTCCCAAACACCAAGCTGACAGGGTATTATTCCATAAGATGACTGCCAACTGTAAAAGGATGGATGTGAAATAACAAGCTCAAGCTCCATTCTTGTTCACGCTTGATTTTTTGTTACAACTGATTTTGTCACAATTGCTACTTATTGAATTACATGCTCAGGCAAACAAGTAATCCAACCACAAAGTCCCACCAAAATAATTAAAGATCTTTCCTGGAGGGTATCAATGATGTACAGCAGATTGTGGAGTTCACTTAACACAAAAGGTTTTCAACTTTTGGGCCAGATAAAAACTAGTGTAGAAACCATCCTTATTTTTATCAAGTGGTTTCTATATCCAGTGACTGGTCACAAACCAGTTTTACCCCTTGGCTGCAAGTTAGAAATCAGCTCCGGCATCTTCATGTTACTTCAGTGACTGAAGTTTGAAGGTACTTCATTGATTGCATTATCACAGTGACTGCTCCTGGAGTCATGAAAATGCTACAAAAATGCAAGTCATATATAATTTTTCTGCTTATCTCTACATTTTAACTAGAGCTCTAAACCCATTATCTGGCAAATCAGATTGCACACTGCACCATGCTCAGGAAGTCTTGTAGATAAACTAGGTCACTTGAAGGCAAACATTAAATGAAAAGATACATTTCAAAGGTCATGCCCAGTAAAATAATTCAATGGAGGTTTGCAAAACACACTCCTTTTAACAAAATAAGCAAGCAAGAATCTAAAGATATGGTTCAGAAATTGCAAGGTGCATGAATGTACCAAGTAATGTAGGTCAATTTACTAAGACCCCTAATAAATTACACTTCATCTGAGCCTTCCAATATATATTTAGGTCAATCTGTATTTTTTATATACATTCAATTGTGAATTCACTCAACTTTAATATTGGAATCACAATCTGGATTATGTAAGCGTCCTACACAAAAGAATTGTGCAATGTTGTACAAGTTGTTTGAGGGAGTTAGATGCAATGTTCTTAAATGGAAGGTAAAATTGCAGCAGAAGTTCCAAATGGCAGGATTTTCCACCTGGTTTTAAATGTCTAAGAGATAATTTAACCAGAGATAGCCTAGGTTAATTCACCCCAATCCCCTGGGCAGGACATGATAAACCAAGTCAAATGTAGACGAGCTCCAAGTCTTTTTTACCCCAGCTGCAAGATAAGACAAATGAAAAGTTGCACAGTAATGCTGGCATATCCAAACCAGCTAAGGGTTGCTGCAGCTTGCAGTTAAAATAGATGCTACTCTTGATTTTAAATGCAGACTTAAAGCAGGCTGCAATAATTATTTTATTTTGTGAAGTGAGAGATATGGGTTATTTAAATGTATTTATCTTCTGGAAACACAATTATAGGTAGCAACAAATACAGTAAATGCAGAATAAATGGTTAAGTTGAGGATCAGCATCTTCTGCGTTTTCCGTTAACAGAAGATATTTTGTTTCCAGCAGCTTTGATTTTTATCTTAGATTTACAGGATTTAGAACATAGAAAAACTACAGCACAATTCAGGCACTTTGGCCCACAAAGCTGTGCCGAACATGTCCCTGCCCTGGAAATTACTAGGCTTACCCACAGCCCTCTATTTTTCTCAGCTCCATGTACCATCCAACAGTCTCTTAAAGGACCTATCGTATCCGCCTCCACCACCGTTGCTGGCAGCCCATTCCACGCACTCACCACTCTGAGTAAAAAACTTACCCCTGACATCTCCTCTATACCTACTCCCCAGCACCTTAAACCTATGTCCTCTTGTGGCCACCATTTCAGCCCTGGGGAAAAGCCTCTGACTATCTACCCGATCAATACCTCTCATCATCTTATATACCTCTATCAGGTCCCCCCTCATCCTCCATTGCTCCAAGGAGAAAAGGCCGAGTTCACTCAACCTGCTTTCATAAGGCATGCTCCCCAATCAAGGCAGCGTCCTTGTAAATCTCCTTTGCACCCTTTTTATGGCTTCCACATCCTTCCTGTGGTGAGGTGACCAGAACTGAGCACAGTACTCAAAGTGGGGTCTGACCAGGGACCTATATAGCTGCAACATTACCTCTCGGCTCCTAAATTTAATTCCCTGATTGATGAAGGACAATACACCATATGCCTTCTTAACCACAGAGTCAACTTGCGCAGCCGCTTTGAGAGTCCTATGGACTCGGACCCCAAGATCCCTCTGATCCTCCACACTGCCAAGAGTCCTACCATTAATACTATATTCTGCCATCATATTTGACCTACCAAAATGAACCACTTCATTTGTTTTCTGTTCATTATTGGAATTTTGCCTTCATACTATTGGGACACATGAACAGCTTACAAGTTAATAACATTACTTCAGTTGTGTGAGAAATGTTACATTGTATCTCGTTGGGGAATTTTAGTCAAACTAGCTGCTAAAATAATCTCTCAAAATACAAAAGAAAATGTGAAAGTAAATGCAAATTTCTCACAGCCATCAATCTGCTCTATAGAAACAGGTCAATATATGAAGAAGAAATGTGAGATGAGCTTTCTCTCGTGTACTAAGAAGTTCAAACAGTGAGGATTCCAATCATCAGCTGACATTCCTTTCCCGTCTTTCCTTAAATAAAATACAAAGGCTAATACTTGATTTGAATGTCAGCTGGCCTGGGGATATAGATGACAATAGTAAAGCCTTAAGGTGTTTTATGTTGTTATACTTGTTCTTGCTGATATCCTTGCATTATAGACAAATTGTTATTTGCAGATTTAAATACAAGCAATTATTACAAATTCCAGCTTCTATGCTCGGGACTCTGTACGAGATATTTCAAAAACGTGGATTCAGTGTAGGAAATAGCTTTGAGTAACATAAGATTGAAATGTAGTGAAGGAACAAGTTGTCAAGAAGGCTGTGTTGGCTGAAGGCTTTGCCATCAATGGTGATCACGCATCTCAGAGTCAAAGACAAAGGAATCATCCCAATTTATAACCTTACAATGGAAGGAAGGTCACTGATGAGGCATCTGAAGATTATTGAACCCAGGACACTGCCCTGAGGAACTCCTGCAGTGATTTCCTAGGATGATTAATTTCCAACAACCACAACCATTTTCCTTTGTGCAAAGTACAACTCCAACCTCAGTTGAAGTTCAATGATGCAAGTTTTACTAGATTTCCTTCTTGGCACACTAGCTCAAATACGGCCTTGACATCAAGGGCAGTCAGTCTTACCTCACCCCCAACATTCAGCTCTGTGACCCATGTACTGGATCTCAAAACTGGACACTGCAGTCACACACCTTCAGTTCTCCAAAACACAGCCCCAAACCTTGCTGACAAGGTGCCCTCTCTTGTCCCCACCCAGAATCACTGTCTGCAAACCTCCCAGAGCAGCCATAAATTCTGAGGGATTTTAATAGGTTTTAAATATCTCTGATACTATTAACATTGAAGCAACAATAAAAAAACATTTAAAAGGGTTAACTAAAAAAAACATAATTAACAACATTCACCTGATGTAAATTAACTTAAAAAAGCAAGTTACCTTTCCCTTTGTCTTGAATGTGCAGCCCTACAAATTCCACTGAAATCGATGGGATCTTGGATCAAGAGTAACCTGACGCAGAGTCCAAGAGATGATTCCCCAGAAATGCTGGGGAACGTCAGCAGGAGACAGCTCTTCATCGCTGGACTGCATACAGTACATAGGTCAGGGCGAGGGCAAATTGCTAAATGTGGCCTTCTGAACCTGCCAGGACTGTACATCTGGACTTGTACGTTTGATGGAGCTTAGGTCAGACTTACTGAGGTTTAAACCGCCACACACCAGTAGCTCCATTTGGAGCCGCCAGAATAGCCAATGTGATTGACTCACAGATTCCGTTTCCTTTAGTTTGTGAGGTGCACGCAGAAAGTAAAAAACAAAAATTGGTAAAACTGCCCCAGTGTGAGGAGGTGAAGATTCAGCCACAGACAAACAAGCTGGCTGAACACAATGGAGTGCTTGAACTCGCCACTATTGTTAGCAAAGCAAGCATTCACCCAGCTGCAACAGCAGCGGAAAGTCACTGTGAATATTGTTTCAATCCATCCTTAGGGCCTGACCTGGTCGCTAAGCTAAGTGAGGCGCACCAGAGGAGACAGTATCTCTCACCTTATTGAGTCTGTTTGGGCCATATTCAGTACTTAAGTTCCAAATATAATGGGAGGGAGAGAGGAAGAATTTAGATGATAAGGAAGCATATAAACTTTAATCGGTGTATATCACTTTCAAACTTTATTTGCCAAACGTGTGAATACATACAAAAAGGTTAAGATTTATCAGCAAAACATGTCAAATTACATTTGTATGCGGTTATAATTGAGAACTAACCAAAATTCAGGAGCCTAATTATACTTAAATCCAATACTTCAGCTAAATACTACTGCATCGTGCTTTGAGTACCAAAATCATAATCAAACTGTGGGAAGTTAAACGTGTGTTATTCAGCACGATCAACAGCACCATCTGGTAGAATCAAAAGCACATTTTTCATACCAACTCACCAGCAGCTTTAAAATCAAACTATTGAAGGAATCAATGACGTAATTCCCTTTTCTGCCACATCTATACTTCTGCTTCTGCTCATTTAATCATTACCCAAGCCCATCTTTTGCCAGGTTGACTGTGTACTTGCATCATAATGAGCACTTGTTATTGAATTATACTTTAGCCAAGGCTGGGGGAATCATTTGCAACACCATTAAACACAGCGTCTACTGATTACTGGTTAGAGCCAGATGAATATTAGACGGAGAAAGATAACAGAGGTGGAAAAGACAGAGTTGGTGGGGCGGTAAAAATAAAATAATAATGATTGAACAACTGCCAGGCGTGTGGACCTGTGACGTCATGAAAATATCTGATAAGAGCTGCGATATATGTCAATATTGGTGACACTACTGTGTTTGTTCGGTGTTAGCCCGTTCCTTGTCACCACCTAGGGTTTTATTTCGCAACACACTTTGAATTGTCATTTGCATTTTTTTCCACCTACACTTAAAACTAATCAGTGTTGTTAGGAGTGATTTATCACCATGCTGGAGGAAGGGTTGTTGCCAATCCCAGTGTTATATTTTTAAGCATTTCTTTACCTCACTGGATCCAATGCTAATTCATGCAAGTCTGCTGGGGCCAACACCACTTTCTTCTGGTATGGATTTCAGAGCAGACATCCGAGATTTCAAAAACCACAGTCCACTTAACTGTTTAATGTCTACTGTTTTCCCCTTTTCAACAACGTTGCACTCATAGTGAAACCACTGCGTAGAACTGTGTGACTGAATAGCATAGACAGTAGTAACCAACCTTTGGAGAAATTGCTACCAACTTTCAAATAACTGGTCCACAATATCAAATATGATACAAACTTATCTGACACCCCAAAATCCACTGTGGTTGCACCTTTGAGAGATACCAAAGAACCCTTTAGACATACAATGATCAAGTTATAAAATGTTTTCATTTAATCTATGCTGTCTTTCATTAACACAGCACAACACGTTTATAATTTTGCTGGTATATTAGATGATGCTATGTGCTCTTGTAAATAATTTCATTAGCTAAATACCATCATAAGGACATATGAAAGAAAGTCACAAGAATAAGAGTGTGTATAGAACTCATACGAATTTGTGGGGCACAGATTAGCTAGATCAAAAACAAGAGCCAGAAACTATGGACACATATTTATTACCTTGGGCACAATAGGCTAAGTTACCTGAAAGTTATACTGAAACTACCTCTCAGATATTGTTCAATATCAAGCCTTGTTTGTCCTCACAGTACAATCTCTGCTTCTAATTCCCATCAATGCTTAGTCATGGGGCCTTAGGGTTCACAAGAACCCAACACCTTAGCTGTCCTTTATTTATTTGTTCTTGGGACGTGGATGTTGCTGGCAATGGCAAGATTTATTGGCCATCATTAATTGGCCCTCACTAAGGAGGAAGTTAAGGAGGCAACAGATTGGCGAGTCTGGAGTCTCGTTTAGACCTGACTGGGTGAAGACGGCAGATTTCCTTCCATGATCCAGATGGGTTTTAAAACAGACCTATAGTTTCATGGTGACTGTTAATAAGACGCGCTTGTTTTAAATTCCACGTTCATAACATTCCTTGAATGTAAATTCCATAGCTACCATGATGGAATTCAAATTCATGCCTCTGGATCATTGGACCTGTCTCTAGCTGCTATTCCATCTTCTACAGAACCCTTTAAGGCAGTGTTTACATCAACATATTTTGACATACAGAATAACTCTTGTTAAGCCAGGTAAATGAAATTCAGCAATAGCTTCCAAGTTTCAGAGGAGCTTTTGGGAAACAATTCCATGGGCCACACTTGCTCACTGGAACTGCGCTGTTCATACAAATCCTGACGGCAAGTATCCCCAATCCAGAGGAACATGAAGAGTTATCGTAGATATACAGACATGTAATTAACAGCAAGTCCACTGAATATTGAAAAGGGGATTTCCAAAATTTGTTTGATTAGATTGAATTTTAATAGCATAGAAGCCAAGTTCCCTTTGTCAGAGATGATGTCACACATCAACCTCTTTCCATCACTTTCCATCTCTACCTGTATTTTCCTCAATGCCTTTTGCCCTCATATATCCATTCAGCTTCCTCCTAAAATCATCCATGCTTTTTGCTTCAACCCCTCCCTGTGATATCTAACTTCACTTTATCATTTCACTCGGGGTAAGGGAAACTGAGAAATTTCTCAGTGAAGTTTTAGTGACCATCTTCTATTTTGGACCATGGCTTTAATTCCCCCAAATGGAGACACCTTCTCCAAATTCATCACAGTAGGCCAGTTAATTAATTAAATCCCGATTAGTCCCGTGTCTCAATCTCGTGTTTGGAACCCCCCTCTGAACTTTAAATCAGTTTTTTTTGTTATAATCCTTTTAATTGTACACTCAGATATTTATCATAAATACTGATTGGGTTATTATATGTTAATCACATTTTAAAACTAAATTGTTACCCATAGTCATGGAATCAAAATATTCATATTTTGAACACTTTGGACTTCAACATTTAAAAAGTCAAGCTGTTTCCATTACTGCTGCCACAGCTGGCAAGAGCTTTGGTGCAAGGTTTCAAACTCAGTGGCAAAGCTGTGATTAGAAAGTTAGAATAAGCTGTCTACTTATGAGATTCTGCACTTGCTTTCACTTCCATGAGCTAGATTAGGAAGCAGTGTGATTTCTGCACTGATGTTGGCGTTCACTCTCTGCATTTCCCATCAGCTTAAGGGGCTGGAAATGTGAAACTGATGATGCGACTGCAAAAATAAGTTGCAATAGAAACAGGAAAGCCCCATCCACTAAACTTGCACGGCTTTATGTTGCAGATGGTGAAACAAGAAATATAATAATCTCAATTTCTTCAATTAATTGATTAACCTTATGACTTTGCATTTAGATTCAGTAGAGTTGACCAGATCTAACATGTCATTAGGATATTTAGCTGATTTTCAAGAAATACCACCAAAACAGATGTATATTGCCCCATTTTCACAGCTTTGCAATTTGGTTGAAGGTAGGCACAAACTTGGATATACTCAATCTTCTTGATGCCTTCCACTATTAACCTCAACATCCTGGGTTAGGTCTGCATTGTCGCACACTGAACAAGTGTGGTCACAGACATAGTATAAGCGCCCAAGCATACGCTTTCCATCGAGAGACGAGTTCTCAACAATAATTTCTATCCACAGAATAGATTTGTGACAGTGAATCCACAAATCTCTATCAAGTTCCGAAGTAGGCTCTTAAGAGCAGAGTTGCTTAAAAGTCGGGTGCTTAGAATGCACTGCAAAAGGTAAAGCTCAACACTCACCACTGCCAATGACGTGCAATTCCTGCTTGAGCTGATAGTGGAGCAAAAGCACTGTATGTAAAGTAAAGATTTTACAACACAGCTCACTAACATAAATGCAAGTCACTTGAATCCAAAATGAAAACATGGGTGAATTATGTTAAATCACTTTATGATCAAAACTAATTAGTCCAATAAGCAGAATGGGTTAACAGTAATTTATCCTGAGAGTTCAAATGACAGGCACCCAGGGAGCAAAGCTGGAGTGTATGGTGCTTATCCCTTCATCTGGGCATTCATTACGTTCATATGGGGTTTGCCAATGACATCCGAGAGACTGTACGGGAAAGAACCATCAAATCAACTGCCTTGCATTGTCTCATTTATTCAACTAATGTTGCCAGGGTCGATGCAGGACCTTGCAGCCGTGGCCACTTTTATTTTGGATTTGCATTATGTTGTCAACTTTCACCTCGATAACCAGCTTGGTAATACAAGAGACTGCAGATACTGGAATCTGGAGCAACAAACAATTTGCTGGAGGGTTGAGCAGCATCTGTTGGTGGAAATGAACTTTCCATATTTTCCATAGCCAACTAGTTGAATATGCCAAGGATGGCCAATGATATGCAACTGTACACATAAATATTGAATGCATCAAGGTACACAGAAATCCCCAAATACAAAGGACTACATTTCTAGTTTTTAAACTTTTGAACAAGCAAGCTGGTGTGGCACAAGGCCAGATCAGGCAGATTGACAGTCAGTAGTTCTGTAGTGAATCACTGCTCACAGCTTGTGTTCAGACCTTCAGGGCATCAGACCTTCTCTTCTACCATTGAGCCCAGCAGCTGGAGAGAGGGACTGAATACATTTCACATCAGGCTCTTTAGCCTACTTTGAAATGAAATGTTGCTTGTGAAAAAAGTTAAGTTCCACTGAGTGTTTGAATTATTTTACTTTATGTTATTGCTTTTAATTATTTACAGTGTTTTTGTCTTGTTTTAAAATACCTGACTAGCTTTTAAATGTATTACCAGGATGCTGCCTGGATTAGAGAGTATGGATTATGAGGAGAGACTAAAGGAGCTCGGGCTTTACTCATTGGAGAGAAGGAGGATGAGGGGAGACATGATAGAGGTATACAAGCTAGTAAGAGGAATAGATAGAGTGGACAGCCAGCACCTCTTTCCCAGGGCACCAATGCTCAAAACAAGAGGACATGGCTTTAAGGTAATGGGTGAGAAGTTTAAGGGAGACGTCAGAGGGAGGTTTTTCACCCAGAGAGTGGTTGGTGCATGGAATGTGCTGCCTGGGGTGGTGGTGGAGGCTGATACGTTGGTCAAGTTCAAGAGATTGTTAGATAAGCACATGGAGGAATTTAAAATAGAGGGATATGTGGGAGGAAGGGGTTAGATAGTCTTAGGTGTGGTTTGAAGGTCGGCACAACATGGTGGGCCGAAGGGCCTGTATTGTGCTGTATTGTTCTATAGTTCTATGGTCTCCATCATTGAAAAACAGCCCAAACTACGGCAAGTTGTCAAAGGCTGCCGGGTTGTTCCTGGACCAGGATACAAGCAGGACGCTGACAGTGGCCTACTTGCCACTCGGGGTGCATTCCACCTCAACCAAGGCCTTGTGGGTACAGTGGGTCAGGTTGTCCAGCTCTCTGCACCTGGAACAGGCAGGGGTGGGCAAGGGGGAAACTGTGCCTGGTGACTTCAGGCAGTGGCCGGGTCAGCACAATCTGTCCCATTCTTCTTCAAAACAACTTATGTGGCAGTGTCTCTAACACTAAGTCTAAATATCATGGAGTGCAGTTCATATTTTTTTTACCAAAATAAACTATTCATAATAAAAGACAAACGATATACAATTATAAAACAGTGCAAGCCTTTACATTCTTGTACAGATCATTCATTAGTGTTACCTTGTTATATTAAAAAAACAGCACCGATGCCACACGTGTGGCTCCCTGGGGGCTACCCAGTCCCATATTTACAATATTTAGGGGCTTTCTCACCTGACCCTGCTTTAAGCAACACCTCTGGTTTCCTTATTGCAACATGGCATTGGGACAAATATCACCCCTTTAGTCATTTTAACTTCTTATCCTGCACCCTATCACAGACATTTCCTTTTGTCCATTCTTACACCTTCCCTTATCCTGCATGTTAAAACCTGTTTATCTCCAACTTGTCCCAGTTCTGAGGAAAGGTCATTGGACTGAAACTAACTCTGTTTTTCTCTCTTTAGTGAGGATGTCTAATCCGTTAAACACTTCCAGCAATTTGTTTGTTTCTGATTTCCTGCATCTGCAGCATTTGCTTTTGTACATTTTCACTAAGTTCTGCCTTGCCTTTATTTAAAGGAACCACCACTGTACAGAAATTGCTAGATGTAGATGGCACAGGCCAGGAAAACAGAATCCAATGCTCCTGGAGTGAAAGTTGCTGGGTTTGAAAGGAAATTGATCAGAAACCCAAGAGAAACTTCAACCATTACTGTGTCTTCTAAAATCTCCCTTACTGTTCAATTAAACCATTTTTAGATGTAGAGGAATTTTAGATACACTTTACCCACAACCACAAAACTACACATATTTCTTAATTTATCCAGGACCTTATATCACAATATGAACTTTTACTTACTTTTAATGCTCTGCATTAATTTTCTACTTATAGACGTGAATTCATATTAAAAAAGTCACTTCATAATTTAATCTCAAATTTAGATTTTAGAAAGTTTTGTTTCAATAATTCTGACCCAATTTAGGAGCTATGTTTGAAGCAAAAATTAACTTCAACACTCCATATCAAATTGGATGACCAATTCCTTGAAGTGTTCCATAACCTCAAAGTTTACACTCCCTTATTCTGTCCTAACACATTCGCTATGCCCATTGGAAATCAGACATCTGCATCTCCTTTACAAGTGCACAATTTAAAATTACACTGGAGAACATCTCGTGCAAGCATTGCTGCATTTGGACCATCTTGCACAATGATTTGTTTCATAACGGCCCATAACATACAAGCCATAAAAGAACACAGCAGTCTCAAGCCAGGTCTACGGCCTCAAAGACCTTAGTAAAGTGTCTGAGAGATCATAGCGCAATAGGTAACATTGTTATTAGCAATGAAAACAGGATTTGCATTTAATTGTTAGAGTCAGAATGCAAGCTTAAAATATTAGAGGTTACAGAGAGATACAGCCTACTGAGTTCACACCGATCATCAAACACCCATTTACGCTAATCCTACATTCATATTTTTTTATTTTCTCCACAATCTGTCAACTCCCCTCATATTCTACCACTGACCTCCACACTGGGGGCACCTTACAATGGCCAATTAACCTATCAATCCACAATCCTTTGGTATGGGAAACAGAAGCACACATAGGAAACCAACACGGTCACAGGGAGAATGTGCAAACTCCGCACAGCAAGAGGTCAGGATTGAACGCAGGTCTCTGGCACTGTGAAACAGTGGCTTTATTAGCTACACCACTGTGGTGCTCAATATTGAATGGTCATTTTAGAACCAAGACCAGAAAATTCTCCACATGAAGAGCGAGCTAGATATGGAATAAAGCCATGGAAGAAAGCAGTGGAAGCAAATCCTTGTACTCACTGAAGATGTCTAAAATATGGGGACAGAAGGATCTCTTGAGGTGGACGAATCAGAAAGGACAGAAGAACTTGTTCATGATTCCGTAACCAACATTAACTTCCTGCAGGCTATCAAAATTAAACGGCAATGCCACCTTGCAAGCAAGACTTTAAAAGGCTCCAAGCACAACAACATTTGTTTTGGGGGTATTGGTTTATTGATTTGGTTTATTATTATTGTCACCTGTAACGAGATACAGTGAAAACTTTTGTTTGCATGCCATCCAGGCAGATCATGCCACACACAAGTACATTGAGTTAGTAAAAGAAAACAGAATGCAGAATATAGCATAGCAGCTACAGAGAAAATGCAGTGCAGGTAAACAAATAAAGTGCGAGTAAAAGTATTATTGTTTGATTGGTACAGTTTACTCAGCTTTCTAGGCTTTAGAATAAAAGGCTTATGGAAGGTAGATCACGGCAGCATGCCAAGCTATCGGAACCTAAATGCTAGACCCGAGTTACACAAGCATTTGAGTTTCTCGCAGATGGAAGGTGTGATCTCTGCCTGCTGACAAGGAGGGAATGAAAGGACATTTTGGCAGAAGTGACTCAAGAACATCCGGGACCAGCACACACAGAGGAGTTCGTTGAGTCTGCAAGGAGGCCAACAGGATTGGAAGGCAGCACAAGCAGAGCGAAGATGCATTCAGGGACTTCCTCATTAAGGGAATCGGGGAAACTGAGGTTAGTGAAGGGAAGTGGCGCTGAGCTAAAAGATCAGCGATAAACTTATTGAATGGTGGAGCGCAGGCATGAGGGGTGAATGGGTTACTCTCAATTCAATTTCTTATTGGGACAATTCTCCAGCAACATGACAAATAGTATTTCTTATACTTGCATGAGCCTTCATAGCTGAAAACACAGGCTACACAAAAGCTATTGATTAATAAAGGATCCATTATAACTTAAAAATCTTGATCATAGATTTTATTGCTGGAAACATTAGTTGTACATGTAATTATGTCATTTACAGGTATGTAAATCTGCACTACTATTGTCCATTCACTCCTGCCCAATTTCCATCTCAACTGAGAAACAGACCAAGTCATGAGGAAATTCCTGGTGTTTTCTTTCCGTTGCTTTGAGTAAAAGAAACAGGCCTTTCGGCCATCGAGTCCACGCTGACCATTTATACTAATCCCATTTTATTCTCCCCACATTCACGTCAACTCCTCCCAGTTACAACCATTCGCCGGCACACTCACGGCACTTCACAGTGGTCAGTTTACGAGGATGCTGCTGGGACTCAAGGGACTGGGTTATGGGGAGCGGTTGAGTAGGTTGGGACTGTTTTCATTGGAATGTAGGAGAATGAGGGGTGATCTTACAGAGGTGTATTAAATTATGAGGGGCATAGATAGGGTGAATGCGCAAGGTTGGGGGAATCAAGAACTAGAGGGCATATGTTTAAGGTGAGGGAGAGAGAGTTAATAGGAACCTGAGGGGCAGATTTTCCACCCAGAGGGTGGTCAGTATACAGAATGAGCTGCCAGAGGAAGTGGTTGAGGCAGGTACATTAACATTTAAAAGGTACTTGGTCAGGAACATGGATAGGAAAGGTTCAGAGAGATATGGACCAAACATGGGCAGGTGGGTCTAGCTTAGATGGGAACCTTGGTCGGTGTGGACCAGTTGGGCTGAAGGGCCTGTTTCCGTGCTGTATGACTCATTAGCCTAGAAGTCCCCTTCTTCTGCAACACATGGAGGTTTTGAGTCTGGACTTAAAGTGATCAATGACCTTCAGGTAGACAGCCCTGTGAATATATCCTCCACCACTAATTACATAGTGCTGAAACTGACTTCACTGGCAAGTTTCATCACCTATTGAGATGTTAACACTCAGCTCTTAGGTGAACTTCATATTGGCACTTAAGATATCTTTATTAGTCACATGTACATCAAAACACACAGTGAAATGTATCTTTTGCGTAGAGTATTCTGGGGGCAGCCCGCAAGTGTCGCCACACTTCTGGCGCCAACATAGCATGCCCACAACTTCCTAAACTGTACAGCTTTGGGATGTGGGAGGAAACCGGAGAACCCGGAGGAAACCCACGCAGACATGGGGAGAATGTACAAACTCCTTACAGATTTCAAGAGAAACTGAGATTGCTGGCTCAGTGAAGGCATTATCAGATTGGCTATCACAGTATGGATACAGGATTGAGTGCAGTAAACATCATGTACCAGCTCTATTCACTTGGACTTTGATGTCAATAAGCAGCAAAATAAAAACAATGTTTATTCCAAGAAAATTATAGAAGAGGAAGAGAGCATAGAAAAGTAAACTAGCAAATAAGGGAAAAACAAAAAGTAAAACCTACAGCCATTCAAAAAGGATAGAAGTTTTAGAATAACCTGAAATTGTTTTTCTTTCCACAGACGCTGCCTGACTTCGTGAGGGGTTTCGAGCATCTGCAGATTTTTTTTTTCCTGATTTTCATGGAATAAGGGGCTACCAACTTTAGGCAGAGATGAGGAGGAATTTCTTCTGCAGAGGGTCATGAACCTTTGGAATTCTCTACCTGGAGGTTTGTGGAGGCAGAGTCATTGAATATATTCAAGGTGGAGACTGGTGGATAACTGAACTACAAGGGGTATGGGGAGAGCGTGGGAATGTGGTACTGAGGCCAAGACTGATCAGCCATGGTGTTAGTGAATGGTGGAGAAGTGAGGGGCCACTGGCCAACCTACATCTTGATCTTTTTAGCTCAGAGTTCTTTTCATGAGCAATGGATCAGCTATGGATGGGTCACCATATCTGACCCTAGTCTGGTCCACACAGCATGAAGCTTTTAGGCACATGTTAAAATAGTTTTCAAATACATCTGGATGAAAAATAAAACGAGGGACTAAGACGTGCTTTGTAATCAGAGGAAATTGGATGTTCAGCCAGAGCACGAGAACAGCCATGGGACTCATGCCAGGGATCTATCTAATTAAAAGGATAAAAGTAGTAAAAGATCAAAAGCAGAGCCCCCTCCTCCCATATTGCAGTATAGCTTCCAAACACCGTGTAGGCAAATAGCCTCGAGTTTCAGCCACAATCTTGATGAATAGCAGAGCAGGCCACAGGGGCCAAATGGCTAACCTCTGTGCCTGCTTCTAACGATTTTGAAGATCAGAAGAGCTCTTCCCAGCTGTCAGAACAACCAACATCTCTATAAAGGGAGAGTATCTGGCTGCTGTCGGTCTGCTGCTGAAAATTAGTTGCTGCAGTTTCCACATTATAACACTGACTACACTTCAAAAGTAGTTCGTTGGATAGAAAGGGATGTTCTACAGTGTGAAAGGTTCCTCGAGAGGAGTTCTGGTATGTGTGGAACCACATGTCAATGACAGCATGAGAAGAGGGAGCTCACTTGAACATTACAACAAACCTGTTGTTTTAAACCAAATTTGACTTCACACACAATTAAATCCTCTGCAACATTGGATTTTAGTCTTTAAATTACCTGCCAATTGCAGAGAACAGTAATAAAATTTCGAAAAGTTCTGTCATCTCTTCTTTCCTGACTCCATGTGCTACAATTTTGCTGCACATTTTCATTACAAAATACAAAAAATGGAAAGGCTGCTGTGTTTCATCACTTTGACTTTCAGCACACAAAGTAAAAACAGAAACACAAGATTCTGCAGATGCCGGAAACTGAAGCAACAAAGAGGTTCTGCGGAGGCTGGAATGCTTCACCTGTGAATCTGAGGGCGTCATTTATTGCATCTGGTGCGGCCTCCTCAGATCAATGAGACCCGACGCAGATTGGGTGACCACTTCGTCTGCTGCAAAAGCCAGGACCTCCTAGTGGCAGCCACTTCAATTCCACATCTCACTCCCACACTGACCTGTCTATCCATGGCTTCCTCTACTGCCACATTGAGGCCAGACGCAGGTTGGAGGAACCTCACCTTGTATTCTGTCTTGTTGGTCTCCAACCTGACGGCCTCAAAATCAATTTCCCTAACTTCCAGTAACCACTCCCCTCTTCTCACGCCTTTTGTTTTCCCTCATTCCTGTGGCCCACTCACCCCTTCTCTTTCCCCTCCCCCGCCCTAATGACCTTTATTCCCTTTATTCCATGGTCTACTGCCCTCTCCTACCAGATTCCTCCTCCTTCAGCCCTTTGCCTCTTCTATCTATCACCTCTCAGCTTCTAGCATCACTCCCTTTCATTCCCCCTCCCCCACCCGCCTACAATCCCCCTCTCACCTGGGCTCACCTATCACCTGCCTGCGTGCGCTCCTCCCCCTCCCACCACCACCTTATTCTGGCTTCTGTCC
This sequence comes from Pristis pectinata, assembly GCF_009764475.1. Lineage (NCBI taxonomy): Eukaryota > Metazoa > Chordata > Chondrichthyes > Rhinopristiformes > Pristidae > Pristis > Pristis pectinata. Next base: position 41,574,685 of record NC_067417.1, read on the forward strand.
TCTTCCTTTCCACTCCTGATGAAGGGTCTCGACCTGAAACGTCGACTGTTTATTTCCCTCCATAGATGCTGCCTGACCTGCTGAGTTCCTCCAGCATTTTGTGTGTTGCAAGTAAAAATGGAAGACTGGAATGCCTAAACATAATCAAATAATCTTTAGAAGTAGATCACAACCCAATAATGAAAAACTACTTTTCTCTTTCATTTCCCGACTAATTATTTTTACTTTAGGTCTCTAATGCCTGGTGATTTCGCATTTCTCAGACAGAAACAGGTAAAAGTCTATGACCATTACATAACTCTCCCATCATCCCTTTAAGCAAAGTACAAAGTAGTTGTTTTTATGTTTTCAACCTATAGCTCATTAACAGATCAACATCAGTCCTCTTTGGAGCGATTGCACCCAATGCTGCAGAGAACCAACAAAGTCCACAGCAGACTAAACATCAAACATATCCACCAAGCTTTCAGTGCAAGGATGCAGTTCCAGTTCCACTGATCCTACCCTAACCAGCAGTGATGAGTTATGCAGTTATATTGAGAGCTACTGGACTATATCAATCCTCATTACAAACCCATGGGAAATGACAGAATGCAGCTCTCGATGTCACCAGTTCAGTCTCTGGGGTTTGTGTTCCATTTACTAACTATAACAAAATGTCCCGCAGGGACTGAGAAAGGTGTTGATTGCAAGATGTTTGCAAGAGCAAAGTTCCACTGTACATGTAATTCTGACGTATGTACACCCTTGCCCTGCTTCAAATTTAGAACACTGATTGCCACAATCACACCAGCTCCTCCATCGTTCCTCAACCCTACCAAATATACTGTGTCTGCCACCCCTCAATTACACCTTTCTTCTCCAGCATTACAATGATTTGACCAACTCTGCCACAACCCTCCTAACCTGCCTGCCTTGTAGCCAGAAATACTGTCTCCAGTTGTCCTCCCCTTTGTGCCATGTATCCATTACTTTAAAAAAAATCCCTTACAATCTAATTAATTATATTTATCACTGCCTTCTTTATATAAAATATTTAACACTTCCTACCCTTTTGCCACTGAAATTCCCGTTGCTGCTCTGTATACCGAGCCACATGGTTTAGTATTTAAACCTAGGTGTCCACCACTACCTGTTAGCAGGTCTTATCTAAATGTTCTCATTACCAGAAGGCTGGCTACATAATAAACAAATTCAATGGCTCAATATTTCACCGGAAACCTACATTTACATTGGGTCGTGTGTTGCATTCCAATTGTTTTCAAATTAATTCGCCATTGAATCCTGCACTGTGACCATTTGAAAGTGCTGGAATGCTGTTATTCTGTTATATCTGTGGACACATTCAATGACACAGGGTTTTCTTCAACTGAAAGCAGGTTTCTAGCCACCAAGAAATATCAAGCGACCAATCGATTTGACCAGAGGTGTTGAAATACAAGACAGTGAATGATTAGCAAGGAAAGTTCCATTAGCCCCACTGATCGATTTGCTGTGAAATAGTTTCTTGTCTATCTGTTCGAGTCAATGAAAGTTTGTACATTTTGATTGGAAGAACAGAGAGTTCACTTACCACTTGGTGAGTGGGAAACAAGGTGGATTAGAGGAACAACACGATCACAAAAATAACCCCATAACAAGGCCTTTAAAACAAAAGCAGACCAAGCACAATGGTTTAATTCTATAGGCATAGAACTGAAAGTTAGGGAGGTTATACTGAACCTATATTGACCTTGTTTAGACCACACTTAACAGTGATGTGTTCAGTTGTGTTCCCACATTATGAAAAGGACTTCGAGATACTTGTAAATTCTCTGTACACCCTTTCCAGTATTAAAACAAAAAGATTTCATACTGACAGAGAGCAGTGAATCTCTGGGATTCTCTGTCCTGGAGGTTAGATCATTGGGGATATTTAGAGAGGAAGTAAATATGTTTTTGAAAGATCAGGAAACTGAGGGTTATGGATAGCTGGCACAGAAAAGGAGCTGGGGCAGATCAGCCACATAACTATATTGAATGGCAGAGTAGGTATTTTCTTATGAAGTGCTGGGGTGCACATATCAAGAAAGGATGCACAGACAGGGTCACTTTTGTCTTTAGAAAAGGCAGCTGAGGGGTGACCTAATCAAGATCTTTAAAATCATGAAGGATGTTAATGGACCGTATTCAGTGAAAACCTTTTCATTTGTAGGGAACAGCAGAAGTATAAGATAGTCACCAAGAAATACAATGGATAATTAAGAAACTTCTTTACATAGGGAGAGGTTGAAATAAACTTATATTTAAGGCGAGCTAGAAAAGCGTGAGGGAGAAGGAAATAGACCACTTCATAACAACTTTAACTGGGTAAGTACTGTTGGGCAAGGCGGGAGTGGAGCCAGTGATTGGGCAGAATGGCTTGCTCCTGTGCCATCTATCCTATGTGGTAGTCCAGGCAACAGCTGCTGGCATTGTCCTGTCCTGTGCTGCCCTCTTCAGAGCTTTTGAAGAAATTCACTTTAAAATAGGTGGAAATCCATCCAATCCAGAGCTACGACATCTTCCTGGCGTCCCCACCCATTCTCTTCGCCTTTGCTTCCAGTTAGTCAGTCCAATCTAGAGGAACTACTACCTGACAATTTCAGTTTATTAGAGTCACATCCATAACTCCAAGCAAGCTCATCACCAAACTCCGAGACCTGGGACTCAACACCTCCCTGTGCAACTGGATCCTTGACTTCCTGACCAACAGACTGCAATCAGTGAGGATAGGCAGCAACACCTTCGGCATGATTATTCTCAACACTGGTGCCCCACAAGGCTGCGTCCTCAGCCCTCTACTCTACTCCCTATACACTCATGACTGTGTGGCCAGATTTTGCTCTAACTCCATCTACAAGTTTGCAGATGATACCACCGTAGTAGGCCGTATCTCAAATAACGATGAGTCGGAGTACAGGAAGGAGGTAGATGGTGTCATAACAACCTTTCCCTCAATGTCAGCAAAACAAAAGAGCTGGTCACTGACTTCAGAAGGAGAGAGGTGCACATGATCCTGTCTACATCATCGGTGCTGAGGTCAAGAAGGTTGAGAGCTTCAAGTTCCGAGGAGTGAACATCACCAATAACCTGTCCTGGTCGAACCACGTAGATGCTAGGGCCAAGAAAGTTCACCAGCACCTCTACTTCCTCAGGCGACTAAAGAAATTTGACATGTCCATTTTGACACTCACCAACTTTTATCGATGCACCATAGAAAGCAGCCTATCTGGATGGATCACGGTTTGGTACGGCAACTGTTCTGCCCAAGACTGCAAGAAACTGCAGAGAGTTGTGTACACTGCTCAGCACATCACGGAAACCAGCCTCCCCTCCATGGACTCTGACCATACTTCTCGCTGCCTCAGCATAATCAAAAGCCTTCACTCACCCGGGTCATTCTCTCTTCTCCCCTCTCCCATCAGGCAGAAGACACAAAAGCCTGAAAGCATGTACCACCAGGCTCAAGGACAGCTTCTATCCCGCTGTTATAAGACAATTGAACGGTTCCCTAGTACGATAAGATAGAGTCTTGACCTCACAATCTACCTCATTATGACCTTGCCCCTTATCGTCTACCTGCACTGCACTTTCTCTGTAGCTGTGACTGTTTTCCCTTGTACTACCTCAATGCACTGTGTAATGAATTGATCTGCATGAACGATATGAAGACAAGTTTTTCACTGTACCTTGGTACAAGTGACAATAATACACCAATTCCAAACTCTTTTCAGACAATTAATGATCTTCTGCTCCTCCCCACCATCTTGCATCAAAAGCAAATTTAGAACACAGATTTAATTTATTTTACTAAAATACAAATACTCCCTCTATTTACTCACATAATCCCTGCTGAATTAAGTCAGGCATTGACCGAAACTTTGTTGCACTTTAAAGTAAATTGAATGTTAACATCATAAAGCTCATTCCAAAACACTGCCAATGTGGTAAACCTAAAATAAAAGCAGAAAATGCCGGAAATATTCAGAAGGTCAGGTAGCATCTACAGATAAAAAAATGGTGTATACTATCACAGGTAATGAACACCACGTCCTTCATTTTATACTTTTCCCCAAGTCACCACAATGAACTCCAGTAAATGAAAAACAAAAACATTTACAGACACCGGAAATTTTAAGTAATAATAAAAAAGAAAATGCTGGAACAGCTCAGGAGGTCAGGCAGCATCTGCGGGAAAAGCAACAGTTAACCATTCAGACTGAAGTTCTGATGAAGGGTCACTGCCCTGAAACATTCATTGTTGCTTCCTCCCTACAGATGTTGCCTGACCCACGATGAATCCAGTGTGCCTGCCTTACCGGGGTAAAAGAGAAATGCCAATGTGGGGGCCACTACACCAGCAAGGCAAGACTCCGTTGCAATAGGAAGGCAACTACATTTCTGGTGTGCATTAAACCGGCAGAGATGCCCCAGAACTTAAATCAGTTGGGTAACATTAGGAAACCAGCTCCGTGGCAGCTGTAACTGCACTGTGGAATGAGTTGAGCTGTACGATCGGTTTGTAAGACAAGTTTTTCACTGTAGCTCGGTGCAAGTGACAATAATAAACCAACACAGATCCTCACTGTCCTTCCCTGAACCCAAACACATCACACCGCCGGCATTCACTGGAGCCAGCGCCTCCTCAGCCGGCCAGGCCCCGGGAGGGGGCAGCAAGAGGCCCGGAGGCCTCTGAGCCGAGCCCGGGCTTCAGGGGGGGGGGGGGGTGGAATTCAGTCAGGCCCGGGGCACCGAAGCTGAAAACGACAGCGTCCCGAGCGGCGCAACATCCCCGGGCCGGTACCGGCTCACAGGCCCTCACTCTCCGAGGGAAGACTTTCAGCGGGACACCCCCGGCAGTCAAACGGTGCAACCTCACAACGCGTTCCCCCCAACCCCGAACTTGACGGGGTGGGAGGGGGGAGATGGAAGAGACCGACTCACAATCGTGTTGAAACGATGGGATATTTAACCGAGCGGAGACCCAGCGGCCACTTCCCCTTTTCCTGCAGGTCGCCGGTGAGGGAATCCAACGCCGAGCGGTCGACTTCGAGCGCCGGGGGCGGGCCGGGTGCGCGCATGCGCGGCGTCCGTTTCCGGCCCTCCGCCGTTACGCCGAAAATTTGCCGGCGGAGAGCGGCGCCGATCTCCCGGCCGGGCGGCAGCGCCCGGGCCGCGGTGCCGCCGCGGAGGGAGGGAGGTGGAGGGAGGAGGAGGAGGAGGTGGCGGGGAGGGAGGGAGGAGGAAGAGGAGGCTGCCGGTCGCCAGGGGGCGCTGCGGACGGGAATTTCCTGCCCCCCCCCCTTTACGCCGCGGTTGCACGCTGGGAAAGTCGGGCCGCGGGCCCGGCCGCCGGTCACGTGACCCGGGCGGAAGCGAGGAGACTGGAAGCTTTGAAGAGTCCCCAAACTTTGCTGCCTGCCCCCCTGCTTCCACAGGCGGGGCTCCACACCCAGCCCTGCACAGCCCCTCCACTGAGACCTGCCCCTGAACCCTCTGCAGCCTCAGCCCCACATCTTGTGACCCCATCCAGGAGACCCAAGTCAGACCAACCCCTGAGACACCATGGCATTCCCCATGGGCATCCCTCTCTATACCATCATTGTGGAAGACGAGGAGGAGGAGGAGGAGCAGCAACGCATGGAGGCAAAGAGAATAAGGCAGCACGGCAAAAGGCACCATCCTACCAGGTACTACCCTCCGCAGCGTATCTACAGGCAGCGCCGGTCCTTTGAGGACCTCTCGGAGGAGCTCTGTATTCGACGAGTGCGGTTGTCCAAGGGTGCCATTGCCAATCTGTGCGACTTCCTCCGCGAAGACCTTCAGCCACACTCCACTGCCAGGACGGCGTTGTCCGTCGAAATGAAAGTCACCACCGCCCTGAACTTCTTTGGCACCGGGTCGTTTCAGGGGGCGACGGGGAACATGTGCAACATCAGTCAGGGGGCAGTGAGGGCGGCCATTCAACAGGTCACAGATGTGCTCTTCAACAAAGCTGCAGGGTTCATCAACTTTGGCATTACACCCAGGCAGCAGAGGGAAAGAGCCAAGGACTTCTGCTGCATTGCTGGATTCCCCAAGGTGCAGGGCGTTATAGGAGGCACACACGTAGCACTGAAGGCACCTGCAGAGCAGCCGCTTATATTCGTGAACAGAAAGGGGTTCCACTCTCTGAACGTTCAGATCGTCTGTGACGCCCACCAGAAAATCCTGTACGTGAATGCCAAGCATGCAGGCAGCTGTCACGACGCCGTGATTGTACAGCACTCAACACTCCCCGACCTCTTCCACGAAGACAACCACGTGCAGGGCTGGCTTCTTGGAGACCAGGCGTACGCACTGCAGACGTGGCTCATGCCTCCACTGAGCCGACCGAGAACGCAGGCCGAGGAGGCGTACAACCAGGCCCAGGCGGCAACGAGAGCCGTGGTGGAGAGGGCCATAAGACTGTTGAAAAGCAGGTTTCGTTGCCTGGACAGATCAAGCGGAGCTCTGCAGTACACGCCCCAGAGGGTCGCAAGAATTGTCATAGCCTGCTGCGTGTTGCACAATTTTGCACTACAGGAGGGCCACCTATTCAACATCGACGACGAGGAGCCACTGCTGCCGGAGGAGAGGGAACTGCAGGCCCCAGCGCTGGAAGAGGATGACCAGGAGGATTCATCCCTGGATGTGGCAAGGGCTATCCAAAAGCAGATTGTGCAGGAAGAGTTCAGTCACTGATGGTGAACTGCAGTATCCCCCTTCAGTGCCAGAAAGCGAGCGTCCTTCAAACCACTACCGAACTTAGCACGTGACTGCTGAGCAGCCCACAATGCCCAAATAGCACTGTGACAATATTTATCACCTGAGGACAAATGTTCACACCAGTTGAATGTTCCCTTTCTTGAATGACCTTAATATTCATGAATAACGGAACACAAAGTGTACAGTAATAAAAACATGTTTTTCAGTTGAAGCAAAATAACATCATGCTTGTTATTTGGAATCTGATTCATCCTTGTGGCAAAGTGTCACTGTCTCATTCATCTGTTACGGTTTGTATGTGCCACCCTAGAATCAGGCTGGCAGGCGAAGGGTGGCAGCCGTCCCATGCAGATAAGCTGTGGGTTTCGACCCATCACTGCTGACTCACTGGGACCACTGCTGCTTGCTTCTCCAAAGGGAGCTCTGGGCAGCCTATTTCCCACTGACACCCTCTGCAGATAGTGCAACATGAGGAGGACTGGCAAATGTTGCTGCTCTGACAGAATTCTGCATTGGGCAGGCAGACTTCAGTTGTTTTCTGGAACTCAACTTTTAGAATGTAAGCATTGGAACTTGCACCAGCCCACATGTGACTTTCCCAGGAAACCTGCAAGAAGTTAACCTTGTTGGTGAACTGTAACCTTCTGATGCAACAGTCATTAGGAATTTCATTGTCTTATTTGCATTGTTTATGGGAATTAGACAGTTTGCAAACTGCTCTTTCAACAGCATTAGTAAATGTAGATTCATTGTTTATATAATTAAAGACAATTTCTATTAAGTCGTAAAGCTAAGTGTTTTGCAAATGTAAAGATGCCTCCTATTACCATTCAGGAGGAGTATCATGTGATGAATTTCACATTGACTCCAGTGGGCACAGATGACCGTAGTGAATGATCTAATCTGTTACTCATCTCTGAGCTAACTTGATATGGGCTCAACAGCAAAGTACTTTGTGTAAAGCCCACAAATTTTCACCTATTGTTAATAGATATTAATTATGTTATCTGTGCTACATGTAAATTTTTAAACATTGCATCAATTGTCTGCAAACTGTGTCCCACATATTGACTGTGCAGAGCCCAACAGATGGTGTTTGGAAATTTCTAAGTCTTCTCTAGTCCATTGTTAACCTGGATCCTGTGGCGGTACTCTCACCTGTCTGTCAGTCATCATGGATCAAATCCCACTCAAAGACAAAAGCACATAACTTGGGCCAAAATTCATGTGGAGTATTAAAGCAGTACTGCACTGCAGGAGATTGGTTTTTTAGGTGGAAAGTCACAGCAGTGTCCTTCCTGCTACCTCACTGGACATGCTTTTATGCAAAGCAGAGGTGGGAAGTCAATATTTTCCCCTTGATTAACACTATCAAATCTGATTATCCACTTACTTATCTCATGGTGTTATGTGGAATGGATTGCACTGTGCACAAATTGCTGTGTAAACTTGCATTTCAATAGTATTATACTTCACTGATATCAAGGTGTTTCAGATAACCTGAGGGTGTTAATGGTGTAAATTAAGTACACATCCTTTTCTTCGTTCTTTTGCACACTGGCATTAGAATGGAATCACTTTGTGATTGCACTTTGGGTCAGTGAAGCGATTACACTTCAAACCAGTACTCTGCTTATTAACAGGTGGGTATTTAAAGCTGAAAAAGAAGTTAAAGTTAGTTGTACTTTATCAAAACTTTTCCCTCAAGAAAGTGATTACCATGCTCTGAATTTCTGTTGATTATTTTCTGTTTTTCAGAATTGTCATTTTTGATTTTGTTTTCGTATTCCCCTACAGAGGCTCCTGACGTAGTAACTTCTGAGCTCAAAATTTACAGATGTATACTAGCAGTGCAATATTCCTAATGAATCTGTATATGTGAATGATTCCCGTGCTGCTTCCTGCTGTTCCAGAGGGCCATTCTTTCTGTGACACCTTGTCGCACTCCTCCTCTTACTGAGCAACTGCAAGAATCGCATTACCTGATGGTTCACCTCCATTCAGAGCCCGAGTAGCTCCTTCACCGAGAGACAATAATTCACACACATTATTCGACTCATTTACAGATTGGCTGCACGTGGTAGGTTCTCCTCATTTTGGAGAGGTCAAAGCTCTGTTTTGTTACGGCTTTCTTCATTAAATTCCTTCCCATTCTCATCCTTGACCTCTGCAGTCCACCTGATACCGTCTATCCTGTTCCCCAAACGCCATGTGGTCTATCCATTGACATCACTGACTTTAAACTTCGGGTAGGTCTTCATTTAAAAAAAATTACAGAAATTGATAGAAATTCTTGATAGACCTGTGTATTTCAGGTGAGATTACAGACCTGGAATGATATCTTTCTCTCCACAGATACTGCCTGACCTGCTGCGTATTTCCAGCACGTTCTGTTTTTATTTCAGATTTCCATTGTTCAGAGTATCTTGGTTTTGTTTTCTTCATTAATAAACCTATTTTTATCATATGTGAACCCCACTCCCCCAGCTCCATCATTTCCCTCTTCCTCAGCTCTTTGCATTCCATTTCTTCCTACAATGTAGTTTATTTGTTCAGCAGTTTTGCTGCTGTTGTAGCTGTACTTTCACTTCCTCTCTTTGTTTGTATACTTTCACCCTTGAATGCACTTGGACTGCTGGATAATGTTCAGAATCCCAGGGGAATTTCTGTACCTTTGCTACAGCACAGAATTTCTGCTTGCATATATTTTCCTCCTTCCAAGAGTTCCAACAGACCACAATCAGCGAGGATAGACAGCAACACCTCCAGCACGATTATTCTCAACACTGGTGCCCCACAAGGCTGCGTCCTCAGCCCTCTTACTCCCTATACACTCATGACCGCGTGACCAGATTCTGCTCTAACTCCATGTACAAGTTTGCAGATGATACCAACGTAGTGGGCCGTATCTCAAATAACGATGAGTCAGAGTACAGGAAGGAGATAGAGAGCTTAGTGGAATGGTGTCATGACAACAACCTTTCCCTCAATGTCAGCAAAACAAAAGAGCTGGTCACTGACTTCAGGAAAGGTTGCGATGTACATGCACCTGTCTACATCAACAGTGCTGAGATCGAGAGGGTTGACAGCTTCAAGTTCCTTGGAGTGAACATCTCCAATAGCCTGTCCTGGTCCAACCACATTGATGCCACGGCAAAGTAAGCTCACCAGCACCTTTACTTCCACAGGAGGCTAAAGAAACTTGGCATGTCCCCTTTGACACCAACTTTTATCGATGCACCATAGAAAGCATCCTATCTGGATGCATCATAGCTTGCTATGGCAACTGCTCTGCCCGGGACTGCAAGGAACTGCAGAGAGTTGTGGACACAGCCCAGCACATCACAGAAACCAGCCTCCCCTCCATGAACTCAGTCTATACCTCTCGCTGCCTTGGTGAAGCAACCAGCATAATCAAATACTCCATCCACCTGGGTCATTCTCTCTTCTCTCCCATCAGGCAGAAGGTACAGGAGCCTGAGGGCAAATTCCACTGTGATAAGACTATTGAACAGTTCCCTTATATGATGAGGTGGACTCTTGTCCTCACAATCTACCTTGTTATGACCTTGCACCTTATTGTCTACCTGCACTGCACTTCCCTGTGGCTGTGACACTTTACTCTGTATTCTGTTATTGTTTTACCCAGTACTACCTCAATGCACAGTGTAATGAATTGATCTGTACGAATGGTATGTAAGACAAGTTTTTGACTGTACCTTGGTACAAGTGACAAAAATAAACCAAAACCAAATTTTCTTTGGCCTCCACTGGTTTGTGCTGTTCTGGCTGATGCAGTTGTGCCATCCTTAATGATTTACCCGGCAACGTTACTTTTGTTCCCTGCACTCCTTCATCCCAGTGTTATAAAGCCTTGCTACCGCTGTAAGTCAGCTGCTGATCTGTCATGCACTCTCAAAGCTGCAAAAAAAAAGGCCCCACCACTCCTCAGCTTCAATGAACTGCTAACAACTGGCCATGTCTTAATGGAGGGGGTTATCCCTTTAAGTAGTATCACTTCCTGGATTTCAAATGTGTTTACTTGGGTCAGCTTAAAAACATAGTAGCAGAAGGAGACCATTCAGCCCCTTAAGGCTGCTTCGCCATTCAGTGAGTTCATGGCTAATCTTCTACCTCAATGTCATTTTCCTGCTCTATTCTTGTACCCCTTGATTCCCCTCGCATCCAGAAACCTATCAACCTATGTTTTGACTGAACTCACTGAGCCTCCACAGCCCCATAGGGTAGAGAACTCCAAAGATTTGAATGAAGAAATTTCTGCTCAAGTAACTTACCATATATTTTGAGATGATGATGCCTTCTTCTGGACACCCTGGCTAGGGCAAACTTCCCAAATTCATCCCATCTGCATGAGTGACTATGCCACGTACATACTGTGACTACAAGAGTAGATCAGTGGTTGAGTAATTCTCCAGCAAGTGACTGACTTTTTGACACCCCAAGGCTTGTCCCTGAGCTGTAAGACACATCAGGAGTGTCATGGAATAAGTCCTCACTATTCTCAAGGGATAGGGGCATGGACTTCCTGCAGATAACAGAAAAACATGGATATCATAAGGGGCCTCTCTTTTGCACCCAATGCACCCCCAAATAAACACAGCACAGCAACAGGCCCTTCCACCCAACTCATCCATGCTGACCAAGATGCTCATCTAAGCTAGTCCCATTTGCCTGTGTTTGACCCGTATCCCTATGTCCCATAATGTTCTAAAAGCATTAATAAGCCTTAATAACCACATCAAAACATACAAATACCTAAAAGGAAATGATATCGGCTAATAAATTACTTGTATCAAAACTCGCAAGCTGTAATCAATTCTGAAATCACAAGATGCAGCTGAGTAGACGAGGACCACTCTCCAAGGGAACAGCTCATAGTAGGGAGTGACTTGACATGAGTGGTTTAGAAACTGATTACTGTATTTATGCAAGCAATGATTGGTTCCTCATTGTGCATTGTTTTTAGATATATTTGCTAGAAAAAAAACAAGATGGGGCCTGGGGATGTCCTTGTGAGTATGCAGATCCAGAGATAGGAAATCAGTAGATAACGAGGACTAAGTGTATTTGCTTCTTGCCTGGATGAGTGCAATTCCAACACTGAGAGATCCATACCATCAATAACAAAGAACCTGACTGATGTCTCATCCACCATGTCAACCATTAACTCCACAAGTGCACCATTCTGCAGAATGTACAGTCTTAGAGCATCCATTTTAGACAACATCTACCAAACCTACGACCTTTACTTTGCCCGGCGGCAGACACATGGGAACACCACCACCATCCCGCGTGCCATCCCGACTTAGAAATAAATACAGCCAATCCTTGAATAGTGCTGGGTCAAAGTCACAGAACTTCCTGCAGGGTTGTGGGACCTTCCTCACCACATGGACTGCAGTGGTTCTCAATAAGACAGCTCAGCACTGTCCTCTGAAGAATAATTAGGGATGCTGGCATTATGGAGACTCCCAGCTCCCATGAAAATATACAAAATGCTCCCAGGTGCCAATCTCCCTAAAGAGATCTAATACAAATCCAGGACGCCTATTTAATTAGTTTAATTAAATAACTGTTCTATAGTGTCTATTAGTGGCTTATATCCCTAAAACTCTAAACATTCCCTTTATTTGAAAAGCAGTACACTGCAGTTGCTGGAAATATGAAATGAAAAAGGGCGGGCTGGAAATACTCAACAAGTCATTTGGTCAGTGTTAACACTTCAGTTTAAGACCATAAGACATAGGAACAGAGTGGGGCTACTCGGCCCATCGAGTCTGCTCCGCCGATTTATTATTCCCTATCACCCCTATTCTCCTACCTTCCTCTTGTAACCTTTGATACGCTTACTAATCAAGAACCTATCAACGTCTGCTTTAAATATACCCAATGACTTGGCCTCCACAGCCATCTGTGGCAATGAATTCCACCGATTCACCACCCTCTGGCTAAAGAAATTCCTCCTCATCTCTGTTCTAAAGGGATGTCCTTCTATTCTAAGGCTGTGCCCTCTGGTCCTAGACTCTCCCACTACTGGAAACATCCTCTCCATGTCCACTCTATCTAGGCCTTTCAATATTCAATGGTTTCAATGAGATCCCCCATCATCCTTCTAACCTCCAGTGAATACAGGCCCAGAGCCATCAAACGCTCCTCACACATTAACCCTTTCAGCCCTGGGATCATTTTCGTAGACCTCCTCTGGGCCCTCTGCAATGCCAACACATTTCTTAGATATGGGGCCCAAAACTGCCCACAATACTCCAAGTGTGGTCTGACCAATGCCTTATAAGGCCTCAGCATTACCTCCTTGCTTTTATGTTCTAGTCCTCTCCAAATGAATGCTAACATTGCTTTTGCCTTCCTCACTAGCAATTCAACCTGCAAGTTAACCTTCAAGAAATCCTGCACTGGGACTCCTAGGTCCCTTTGCACCTGTGATTTCTGAATTCTCTCCCCATTTAGAAAATAGTCCGCGCCTTTATTCCTTCTACCAAAGCACATGACTGTACACTTCCCTACACTGTACTCCATCTGGCACTTCTTTGCCCATTCTCCCAACCTGTCCAAGTCCTTCTGTAGACTCCCCTCTTCCTCAACACTACCTGCTCCTTCACCTATGTTTGTATCATCCGTAAACTTGGCCACAAAGCCATCAAGGCCAGTTTAATGACCTTTCATCAGAAGTGGAAAAGTCAAAGATAAAATGGATTTCTCAAGACACAGAGAAAGGGAGAAGGGGCAGAAGGACAACAGGAAATGTCTGTAATGGGACGGAGACTGGGAGAAAGTGGATGATAACAGGAGTGACGGTTCCTGGTGAAAGTGGTGCTTTAGGCACATAGTGAAGAGCAAATGTAGGTTGGGAGGAGGTGAAAAAAGAAACCAAATAAATTGGGAAACAACCAGTCGATGAGTGAGAGAGAGAAAAAAACTATGAATGCTGGAAATGTGAAATACAGAGGCAGGAACAGCTGATTATCTGAGATCGTTGAGAGCAAAAGACTGCAATGTGCATAGCTGGAAGATGAGATGTGCTTCTTTGAGCCTGCATTGAGCTTTGTTGGAACAATGTCGGAGGTTGAAGGAAGAGAGGTTAGAGTGGGAGTAAGACGATTGGAAACTTGGGTTCAGGCTTGTGGATTGAACTGAGGTGTTCTCAAAGTGGTGACTCAATCCCCATTTAATTTCCCCAGTATAGAACAGACCACATTACGAGTGTCAAATGCTGTATGCCAAATTGGAAGAAGTGCAAGTGAATCACAGCTTCACATGGAAAGAGTGTTGTGTTCCTGGGCAGTGTGAAGGGAGCAGACAAAAGAATAGTCGTTACATCTCTTGCAGCTGCACAGCTGGAATATTGAACCAAGGTGTCCCAAATGAAATGTTCCCACTGGGATGCTTGGAGAGGAGGGGAGGAGAAGGTGTATCTGGTAGTGGAGACACACTGGATGTGTCTGAAATCACAGAGGATGATCCCTCAAAAGTGGAGGCTCAGACTCTTCCCTTCGTCATCTTCTCCAACTCCATGAGTTAGTTTGGCCACCAGTATCTGCCATAAGGCCATTAACTCCCACAGCTACCATGACTAGGCTTCCTCCCATCCTGCATCTTGTATGAACTATACATTCTATTCTCCCAGCTTTTTCATCTCCATATCCATCACATCCGATCTAATGATGCAACCTTCCACATCAGTGCTTCCAATTGTCTTCCTTCATTTTTGAAAAGCCAGGTTTAATATGTAATTCAATTCCAGTGACTACAACATTGGCAGCTCTTTCAACCAGGAACTTGTGGAATACTGAGCACTAATCCAGTTATTAATGAAAACAGTGCACAATATCTTTTAGAAGTAGCAGTCATTACCCAGATGCCAGTACAAGAAGTTCTGCAACACAGCCCAATCACTCTAATGTCGGACTGTCCACGGTACTATCTATGTAGTCTGTTCGCAAGAGATCCTGCAGATGCTGGAATCTGCAGGATCTGGCTACTGCCCTCTTCCTTTCCAGTCCCGATGAAGGGTCTCAACCTGAAACACCAACTGTTTATTTCACTCCATAGATGCTGCCTGACCTGCTGAGTTCCTCCAGCATTTTGTGTGTGTCGCATGTAATCTTTTCATTTGAAGATGCACTGACTGAACCTCCCTTAGCTGGTATATGTACCAACACCTTACTTTTTGCTGTAGCAATAGTGGTATTATTACCTGAAACATTAATACCAACACATTATTGACTGCAATAGGCTAGTGATAGAGGGAAGTAGACACAACAAAAGTTCAAAATTGCACGGCATAATTTTGGGGTATGTTTAGCTTAGTGTGGTGAATATCTGGTATTAACATATTAATGGCCCTTTGGACAACATTGTGGGTGGTACAGCAGCTGCTGCCTCAAAGTACCGAAGACCCGGATTCGATCCTGACCTCAGGTGCTGTCTGTGTGGAGATTGCACACTCTCCCTGTGATTGTGTAGGTTTCCTCAAGATAACCTGGTTTCCTCCCACATCCCAAAGATATGCAGTTTGGTAGATTAATTAGCCACTCCAAATTGCCCTGGTGTGTAGGTGAGTGGGTCCAGATGAAGGGTCTCAACCCAAAACATCAACTGTCCATTTCCCTCCACAGATGCAGCCTGACCGGCTGAGTTCCTCCAGCATCTTGTTTGTTGCTCCAGATTCCGGCATCTGCAGTCTTGGGAATAACAATGCTTTTCTTCGCAAAGTACTTTTGGCAATGTGTTCCACATTCTTACCACACCTTGGATAAATAAGTTTATGGAATGTTAGCATGCAGTGCCCATTGGTTCTCCAGTAATGGTGGACAGTGCAAGACTTCAACTACAAAATCATCCCAAATCAAAGGTTTAAAACTAGATTGAGTTTATCTTCAAATGGCATATATAAAGTGCACTATCTCTAAGACACTTCACAAAAGGATGGGAAATTGAGGTTAGCACTTGCCATTCCCATTGAAAGCAACTATGTGGTGTTGTGGGTTAGGCATTTTCCTTTCACGTATGGAGTTGGAGTTCAAATCCAGATGAGGTGAATGGAATATATTCCACCCTTCCCACCCCACCCCCTCCCCTCCCATCCCATCCCACCCCACTTCAGAAACAGAAGCAGGAGAACAGTGTTCCATAGCTGGAGGGCATCACGGCATAAGTATGACTTAATTGAAAAGATAAGACAGTAAAGCTGCAATAATCTGGCACACCCAGGACTATGGTGGCGCCAGACCACCAGATTTTCCAGACCATTGGATGTTATTTCAATTCAGATCCCAAACATGTCTCACTGACTTTCTTTTGGAGTTGCACAGTGTTATAACCAACATTCCAGTGAAACAGATAAGCTTAAGTGGAGTGCGGGAACCAGGACCCTGTTGAGTGAAGGGGAGCATGGGAACCGGAGACCTGGAGAGTGGGAAGGAAGTGCAGCAAACCTCACCTGGTGAGCCAGCTGCCAAACCATCAGGATTTGCATATTGTTGGATAATGGATCATTGGAGTTTTACTGTATTGTGATTTCAGGCTTGAGCACCTAATTTGCTTTTGTACCTCAGTGCAGTACTGAGGGAGTTCTGCACTATTACATCTGTTAAACAACGGCAAGCAAGCTGTGATTTAACCAACAGGTCCTTAACAGACCCAGGCGACAGGGGTGAAGGTAGTTGAGCTGCTGTCCCATAGCTCCAGCAAATAGAGTTCAATCCTGACCTCTGGTGCTCTCTGTGTGGAGTTTGCACGTTCTCCCAGTGACCAGTGGTTCTCCTCTGGGTCACCTCCCTCACACATCCCAAAGACGTGTGGGTTGCTAGGTTAATTGGCCGCAGTAAATTGCCCATAGTAAGTAGACGAATAGTAGAATCTGTGGGCAATCGGTGGGAATGTGGGGAAAATAGAATGGAATCAGTGTAGGAATGGTGTAAATAGGTGTTCAATGGCCAGTGCGGACAAGCTGGGCCAAAGGGTCTATTTCCATGTTGTATGACTTTATGAGACCCAATCTCAGTGCTGACTATGTAATGCAAGGCTGTGGCATCAACACTCTTCTCAATCTTCCTCACTGAAATAGTGTTTTTCACCTTCAATAAGCTTCCTGCTGGAGTGCAGTTAATCTACAGAACAAATGGGAAACTGTTCTATCCAACACACGAGTACTCCAATCTCAGTCTTTGAGCCACAGCATACAGACGATAAATGCATATACACGTCTGAAAGCTGCACTCTAAGTCATCAGTGTATATTTCCATGAATGAGTCAAGATGAGATGGAATAAGATATCTTTATTAGTCACACGTACATCAAAACACAGTGAAATACATCTTTAGCATTGAGTGTACTGGGGGCAGCCCGCAAGTGTTGCCATGCTTCCAGCGCCAACATAGCGTGCCCACAACTTCCTAACCCGTACATCTTTGGAATGTGGGAGGAAACCAGAGCACCCAGAGGAAACCCACGCAGTCACGGGGAGAATGTACAAACTCCTTACAGACAGCGGCTGGAATTGAACTCAGGTCGCTGGTGCCATAATAGCGTTATGCTAACCGCTACACTACCGAGAATGTATCTTACAGTAACCATCCACGAGACAGTTATCCTCTACTGACCTGTTCCTGCTGTATATCACTGCCCTCTGACACAACAAGATCCAGGTGCACGTAAACCATTCCCTGTAAGTCACTACTCAATGAAGGCAGACATCATTGACAAAATTCATTATTGCCTTCAATGCACTATGATGACCTTTGGTTGTCTGAGGAAGAGAATGTTCCAAGGGCAAGACCTCAAACTTGGCACAAACCTTACAATCTACCAGGCAGCAGGGATCCTGACCCTCCTGTAGACTCATAAGACCTACAGCAGGGACCTCAGAGTCCTGGAGAGGTACCAGCAAAGACATCAGTGCAAAACCCTCCAAAAGCATCGGCAAGATAAACAGACCAATGTTGGTGACCTTTCCAGGCAAGCCAAAGGTCCAAAGGTCTCTAATTGCATTCAGTGGCACCTGATGGACAGACACATCATCCACATGTCAAACACCAGATCCTGAAATAAGCATTCTCCTGCAAGCTACATCATGGCAAAAGATTACCAAAGTAGAGAGAACAAACAGTTTAAGGATGTTCTCAAAGCCTCCTTGAAAAGGTGCATCTTCTGTACCAATTCATGGGAATCCCCGACCCGTGCCTGTTCAAAACAGAGAAGGAGCATTTGTGGTGGAACTGAGAACGGCCAGGAGCACACAGAAGCCCACCAATAAATGGTGGAAGGAGTGCATCTACAGACAGCTGCCTGCCTGTCCTGTCAAGCACCTCCCGTGGCAGAGACTGTAGGGCCCACGTTGGCCTCACCAGCCAGCTCAAAACCCACCAAATTGGAATGAGGACCAGCCTAAAAAGATCCATCTCTGGATGAGATGTTAAGTTGTGCCTCCTCCTCCTCCTATTAAAGATCCAATGATGCCAGGCAGACAGAGTCCAGCATGGTCTTCCTGATGTAATGTTCACTATTTATACACAAACCATCACCACAAAGACACAACAATGTGGCCATTATCTCTCTGCTGTCTCTGGGACTTTTTGTGAACAAATTTTTACTGTGTTCCTAACACAGAACAATAATTACACTTCAAGTAGGCAAATTCCTCCGCGCCCTCCCACAGCCGTGAAAGAGGCTTGTAACTATAAATTATTGTCTTCAGGACAATTTTTAGAAGTTTTTTTTAATGTCACGTTCAGAATTTTACATTGGTGGGATCTCCTCAGATGAGAGGCGAATTTGCAGAGCTTGTTTGTGGGTAAGTGAAATTGGTTGAACGAAAAAAAATCGCCGTCTTCCACTAAAGGATCAATAAAGGGCGTCCTGCTGTCTGGGTCCATAACAAACGTTGATTACACCTCAAATACCCAGAGGCTTGATGCAAGTGTCTGTCTTCAATAATTAATCAATGATCAGAAGGAACTTGAGTAATGGATTTCAAGCGTTCGTTTCTTTGTGCTCCTTCGCGTTTTCTTTTCGTTACTAATTATGAATTCATTAAACTCAACCAGCTGACGCCACAGCTGAAACTAATATCCCTTCAAGTCATCCACCCACGAACTTGCCACCAGAGTTTAAAAGCCCGTTTGACAATCCTGGATACCGTTTTGGGAGGAACGCGTTAGGGAGATGGTATGTGGAAGGGTGGGCAGCAACGATTCGGGAAGATGGCAACTGAAATAACAACGTGTGTTTTTTTTAAACAGGTGCTATTAAACGTGTTGACGCTGCTGTTTTGCGGGCTTGTTCCCGTGTACAGTACTGGTAAGTGATTCTTTAAAAAAAACTAGGTATTCGTGTAAGATATTTTGCCTGTCACCACAATGACATATAGCCAATTCTTGTAAAACACTAATGATTCCGTCTTATCACTTCCCTCAAGGCTTGTGTTCCAAGCCACCTTACGACTGGCGTACGAGCTCTACTTTATCAGTTTATTTTGGTAACTGTCACCTTGAAGACGCTCTCTAAAATGGAACGACCGCCTATTTCATAATCGTGCACTCATCCATTCTTTCAAAGTTCTGCCTCCAAGTTTCCTTGTAATATAGATAAAAAAATCATTTGACCTCAAATTGAAAGATTATTTGAAGGGAGAGGTACTCATTTGGTGTGAGTTATATAGGACTTATTAACCCTACATTGAATTGCTGGGGTATAACTATTCTATTATGGGATCTCAACTTCACTGGAAAGTAGTGGTAAACTGACCTTGAATTGCTGCATCCTTTCTGGTGAAAGCATTCCCATAGTAGGGCTGTTGAATGGCGTTCCAGGATTTGGAATCTAACATTGAAGGATTAGTGATGCACCCCCAGGTTGGGGTGGTGTGTGACTTGGTGAGGAACCAGAAGCTGGTGGTGCTCCCATGGGCTGGCTGGCCTTGTTCCTGGTGGTGGAAGTTCTGGGCTTGGGAGTTACTGTAATAGTCTGGGTGAGTAACTGTAATGCATTTTGTAGATGATACAGTGCCTATTGTGGGGATACTTCAAGTCTAGGAGTGATCACTTCAGCAACACCTATGTAGCCTGCATTTTGTTGTTACTACCCACAAACATCAAGTGGGTATGGCTGTTCAAAGTCCTGCTGGCTGTTTTGTGGTTGGATAAAAACTGGCTACTGTACTACCTGAAAACTTGAATCAAAATTGCAGATGCTGAAAATCTTAAATGATGCTGGAAATGCACTACAGGTCAGACAGCATGTGTGGAAGAACCTGCAGCCCTTTACTAGAACATTCTGTATGACTGACCTTGACTTCAGTGACTGTCAGTCATGACCTTTTGAGCCTCAATGTATGAAGTATGGTTACTAGTACACAATGCTGAATATTACTTCAGTGTATTTGGTTATACTGATTCATTTTTTCCCCACTAGACTGTGACCCCAACCCTTGTAAGAATGAGGGGACCTGTGTTGTTGTAGATGGGCTTGCTCAGTGCAACTGTCTTCATGGGCTCAGAGGAGAGACTTGTGAAGGTAAAGTACTTCATGACTAAATCTGACTGCTTCAAAGTGCCCCTATTATAGTAGTAACCAACCTGGCATCCCTATACTGTTTGAATAGGGATTGTAACAAATGTGGTATAATTGAAAATACTTAAGCTGTTAAAAGACTGTTTAGTCTGCATTGTCACTACCACTACCATCAACCAGAGTCTAACAGTCCACTTCAATTCCCCTAATAAATCTAATCCCATTGCTCTTGCTAAATGGTGAATTGCTAAACTAACTGTGTTTAAAACAATCTTGGTTGTCGTCTTTCAATCATCAAGAGAAGCAGCTGGAAATGGCCTCTTGAATAATTGTAATCTTGCTTCTGCATGAGATCTCAGAAGCATTTAAAACCAGGTGATCTGCCTATGGTATTTTGACTACCAGTAGCATTATGGCTCCTTCAAATTCATTCACTGGTACCATCTTTTAAGGTACCTACACTTTAACTGGCTGTTACCCTGGAGCCTGGGACTTGGGAATGGTACAAAGTAAGAGAGGATGGCTGAATGCTTAGTGAAGATACAACAGGTGTTTACTTCCAGTCCTAGGGATACTCTAGAACAAGGATTCCTTTGTGGTGTTGCTATCTGATCAACAAACTTATTAATTCCATTGACAGGGACTTGATTATCTAAACTTCCTCACTTGAGGAATAATTTGTTTCCTATTTCTTGTGCTCTTTGTGAATGCAATATGATGGTTAATTTGTAGAGCTATTCTTCAATAGTGTGGCCTGTTGACCCAGGGAAGTTAAAATTCCTCTATGCTTATTGGGAATCCTCATTTCAGCTACTGTCAGTGTGAAGTATGAAACCACCTGGTTCATGTACTTCAAGAAATCACCTTCACCCAGTCTGGGGTAACTTCAGATGACATTAATTTAACAGTCCATCTGAATTGCCCGTGTTTGGGCAGCAGTTGAGGATGGACAAACATCAGCTTGTACCTTGTCTACACCTGTGATTCAAAACTTGAACAGGTGCTCCCCAGGTTACAACAAGGTTCTGTTCAAGAGAACTGTTTCTAACTTAAACACAAATTAGAAATGAGGTCACCTAGCAATGTATTTAAACATGCCAACTTGTAGTTAACAGGGGCATCTAACCTGACCATCAGATCTTCTCTGGAAGATGCAGTGAGCTTCCACACAGCTTCCTGCAGCAGCAGCTGGCAGATCTGTCTCCCAAATGCTTGTTCGTGTTTACAGGCTATCCATTAATCAGGCATTTGTAACCTGGGGAGGACCTCTATTGATACTGGAATGCTAACAAAATTGTCATGAGTATCTTGTGGTAGGGAAGGTCATTAAATGTGAGTTTTTCCTGCAGATATAAAAATGGATGTTGAGTGTGAGCAGACCTACATAAAAGTACTAATTATAAAGGATTACTTTGATTGGAAAAATGTAAGCATGGACTCTGTACAGTTGGCTGAGGATGCCTGCAAAGCTGCAATAGAAGTTGTAAATGGAGAAGAATACTACACTATCACTATACACCACAATAATTACTCCAGTTGTGGTACTGTTGTGCTGGTAAGGATTTCATTTATCTGCAATGGTTTTCAAATTTGCCTAGTTGGTTTCCATGAGTTATATAAATCAGACAATTAGTCAATTTTCAACAACCAATAAAAAGTAGGGTGGAATGGACACTTTGGAGTGTGTGTTAGTGGGAAGCTTTTGCTCGAGGCTTCAGTGAGAAGAGGCTAAAGGAAGTTTTTGTTTATCAGTACCTAGGTAAAGTAGTGACAATAGATCCTGGGTCAGTGGTGTTTTTCCTGCCAGATGTGAGGTCTCAAGTCTCCTTGATAGCTACATCTGCAGGAGGTGCATCCAACTGCAGCTCCTTGGTGTTAGAGAACTGGAGCTGCAGCTGGATGCTCTCCTTGTATGGGGGGTGATAGATAAAAGCACCACCCAAGTTGCAGGTAGCTGGGTGACTGTCAGTGGAAGGGAATATGCAGATGGTGCAGAATACCCTGTGACCATTCCCCTCAATAACATGTATGCTGCTTTGGATACTATTTGGTGGGGGGAGGGGGAAGAGAAACCCCCTACTGGGGAAAGCCACTGTGGTTAGGTTGCTCTGAGTCTGGCTCATTCCTCTGGGGGGGGGGGAGCAATAGTGATAGGGGACTCCATAGTTGGGGGAGCAGACAGGAGATTCTATGGATGTGAAAGACTCCCAGATGGCATGTTGCCTCACAGGTGCCAGGGTCAAGGATGTCCCTGATCAGGTCCACAGCATTCTAAAGGGGGAGGGTGAGCAGCCAGAAGTCATGGTACACATTGGTACCAATGACAAAAGGTAGGAAAAAGTGAATATGGGGAACTAGGTAGCAAGTTGAAAAGCAGGATCTTGAGGGTAGTAATCTCTGGATTGCTCACTGTATCAGTGAGGGTAAGAATAGGCTGATTTGGCAGATGACTGTGGTTGAGAAATTGGGACAGGGTTTCAGACTTGTAGATCATTGGGATCCCTTCTGAGGAAGGTACAAACTGTACAAAGGATGGCTTACACCTGAACTGGAGGGGACCAATATCCTTGCAGGCTCATGAGCTATTGTGGAGGGTTTAAACTAGTTTGGTGGGGGATGAGAACCTGAGGGAGGTCAGAGGATGGGGCAGATAGTCTACACTGCATCAAGCTGTACACTGAGGAAGGATAGGCAGTTGATGGGTTAAAATTGCAGTCAGTTGGATGGGTTAAGTATCTATTTTGAGAGAAGCATCAAGAACAAAAGTGGTGAACTTGAGTATGGTACTAATGTGTCCAGTAGAGACTTGGCTGTCACAAGGGCAGGAATGTCTGCTTGATTTTCCAGGGTTTAGATCCTTCAAAAGGGACAGAGGTAAGAGGTGGGAGTGGCATTGCTAAATGGGGATAGTATCACAGCTGCCAAAGGGACAATTTCTTGGAGACTGTCCCCTGAGTCAGTGGAGGTCAGAAGTGGAAAGGGAGCAATCAATAATTGGGAATATTCTATAGACCACACCCCCCTATCAACAGACAAGGAACAGATCAGGAGGTAGATTTTGGGGAGGTACAAAAATAATGGTTGCTGTCATCAGTGATTTCAACTTCCATAATATTGATTTGCACCTCCTTAGTGCAAAAGGGTTGGGGCAGAATTTGTTGGGTGTTCAGGAAGGATTCCTGACACACTATCTAGACAGGCCAACAAGAGGAAAGGCCATTCTGGATCTGGTACTAGGCAATGAACCTGGTTAGGTGTCAGATATCAATAGATCAGCATTTCAGAGACAGTGACCACAACTCCCTGACTTTTATCCTTGCCTTGAAGAGGGATAGGAGCAGATGGTATGTGATAGTATTTAATTGGGAGAGGGTGAATCATGATGCATTAGGCAGGAACTTGGTATCAATTGGGAGTAGACTTAATTTGAAATGCACAATGGGAATGTGGCAGTTATTTAGAGATTATTTGCATGGGGTTCTGTATAGGTTTGTCCCATTGAGGCAGGAAAAGGATGGTAGGGTGAAGGAACAATGATGAGAGATGTGGAATATTTAGTGAAGATGAAGTTTGCTTAAGGTTTAGGGAGTAAGGATCAGAAGGGCTCTAGAAACCTTCAAGGTAGCCAGGAAGGAGCTTAAGACTAGAATTGGGAGAGCTAGAAGGGGGCATGAGAAGCCTTGGCAAATAGAATTAAGGAACACCAAGGTGCTCTACTTCTGTGAAGAATAGGAGGATGATTAGAGTGAAGGTAGGACCAATTGGGGAGATAGAAGCAAACCTGCCTGAAGGAGGTAGGAGAGGTCCTTGATGAATACTACTTCATACTCATCTGTGAGACTTCACCACTTGTGAGGACAGTGTAAAACAGGCTGAGCTAGAACATATCTATGTTAAGGAGGATGTGCTGGAACTAAAACAGCAGGATAGATGAGTCCCTGGGACCAGATGGATATCCCAGGATACTACAGGAGATTTGAGCCCCTGGCAATCTTTGCATCCTCACTGGCCACAGGAGTAGTATGAGATGATTGGAGGGTGGCAAATCTTTCTCCTTCAAGAAAAGGAGTAGGGACAACTCTGGGAATTATAGACCAGTGAGTCTTGCACATTAAACTAGCATCTATTAGTGTTTTTTAAAAAAAAATCCTTTGAGGAAAATAGACCATCCCTTTTGTGCATATTAATAAACTGGCATTTTTAAGTTGGGAACAAAGACCCTGCTGAACTATTCCTAATGGAACTTTCATTCTAGAGTAATGCTACCCACATTATGTATATTAATGAACTGGAGACTCGACATGCAACAGGTATCATCACCAGGCTTCCTTCTGAAGCAATTGACTTCACTTGTGTGTACTACCGTGAAAGGACAGTGCAACTTGCATTTCCAATACAGCCAAAGACTACGTAAGTTCAGACTAGAACTTTATACATTATTTCCTTGGTACAGATTGACTTGCAGAAATTGGTATTGTTTCCCACTTGGTGGAATGAGTATCTATTGGAGTATAAATTCACTAGTCATTTAACACTAAAGATGTATTTTCTAAATGTACAACATGTTCATCTAAAGCTAATACTGCAAAAGCTGGAGTTCTGTGCTAAATTCACTTGTTGATGAAGTGGAGGGAATGATGCATTTGGATAGTGTCCCTTGTGCTATTGTTTCCAGCCTGTAGTGTTGGACTTTGCTGTCTCCAATGACTTCTCACTCCTGTGATCAATTAATGCTGGAGATTGTCTCCTTATTTTAGTCTGATAACCTGACACATTAACCAGTCTTGTGTGGTAACCTGAATGTCTGTTAAGGCTGTATACCCTGTCAATTACCCTAATCTGAAGTGGCCATTTTAACCCCTTGACTATAACAGATATCAGAAAAAACTTTGACTAATGGAAACAGTTTAAAATATCCATGATTGTAGATCTTGTGCTGAATCTAGGTTCTTGGTAGAAGGATGAAGTTTGGGTGTACTTCAGTATAGCAAATGCTCTCTTAAAACTGCTATTTAATGGATTGGTTTGTATTAGTGACAGCATTATAGTTGCATAAATAAGCAGATGTTTTTAATGGAACACATGCATAGATGTAACCAATCCTACAATATTCCCAACACCCCTTCTAACCCACCTCCACTGATGCTGCAATCTACCTGGAACAATCATTGTGTAATATTCAGTTAAAACACTAAACATAATCAAATGCTATCCTCCACAATTAGAGCAACTATAGGAATCTAAATGATTGCTTAATTCTATTGGTGTTTTGCCAACAGAAGATGAATATTTGAGAATTCTCAAATCATCCTAGTCATCAAACATGCCTTGTGCAGGTTTATAAATGAAGAGTGAATGCACCTGTGTCCCAGTTTTGCATTGGTCTGAGTAAGTAACCTGTCCACTTTAGAGTTGCAGTACTACATGTGCAGGAAGGAGTAGTCACCATATCAATGGCTCTCTATGAAAGCGCCAAGTATGAGACTGCTTATGTGGAACTGCCAGTTATACCTTGGTCGGAGAGATTGTACATCAGTTTGAAGATTGAACCTGGAGAGCAGAACTTCTTTGTCTTGACTATAAATGATTGTTGGGCTACGCCAACCAAAGATCCCGATGACTTGCCTCAGTATTACCTGATAAAGAAGGGGTAAGAAAGATTTCTGGCTCTTAACCACAATGGCATCACACATGCATTTCAGTCAGTACATCACATCTTCAGTAGTCTTAAGAATCTCATCTGATGTTAGTGGATTGCACTTTTTAAAAAAAAATCAAATTCCTGTAAATAGTCCTAAACTAAGCATAGTTGTTACATTAACTGCATTTAATGCTCTATTTTTCAATGACTTTAATCTCCAATGGAAGAAAAATGGTTAAATCAAAATGAATTTGAGTCTAGAATGTACTGGGTCTTTTGAATACTCCAAGATAGCTTTATTAGTCACATGTACATCAAAACAGTGAATTACATCTTTGGGTAGAGTGTTCTGAGGGCAGCCTGCAAGTGTCATCACACTTCCAGTGCTAACATAGCATGCCCACAACTTCCTAACTGCCACATCTTTGGAATGTGGGAGGAAACTCATAGACATAGGGAGAACATACAAACTCTTTACAGACAGCAGCTGGAATTGAATCCAGATTGCTAGTGCTGTAAAGCATTACACTAACCACACTACTGCCTGCTCCAAATCTTTGTTCATTCCTTCTGCCTTGTTCTCCAGTAATTCAACCTGGGAAGTGGATTAATCAATTTCCTAATTGTAACTTTAGGAAATTGGTAATAAGTAATTTTGAATTTCTCCAATTGAAATTGAACACTTGCTGACTTTAATGAGCTATTTCATGCACTAATAATTTGATCATCAGATGTCCTACTGATGAGACTGTGCAGTATCACAATCAAATTGGAAATGAGACAACAGGCAACTTCAGTATGCAAATGTTTCGATTTACCAAGCATCCTGTGGTGTTCCTGCATTGCAGAACTGAAATTTGTGTTCCTGACAGTCTGGAGCCTTGTATGATTGTAAGTTGTTTGTCTCTGACAGTAGAATTTAAGCACTTGCTCTTCCTCTTTAAAAATGTAAAAATATTAACATTTCCATTTTACTTTCCAATGTGTAGGAATGTCTTGGCCAATCATCACAGAAAACCAAAAGGGAAACCCATAACAACTATAGAGGGTTGTTGACTTATGGACCTATTCATTGGACCCATCCAAAGTCACATCTGCCTGAAGGTCGCAAGTCCAGTAAGTTTCTTTGTGAAGCCAAAAACAAAGGCAAATCTAAGCATTTTAATTTTACCCTGATTATTCTACCTAATTAAATCCTGGCCAAAATCTTGGGGCATTCTACCACAACTAGCCAACCCTGATCTAAGAAGCGTTGCTGCTGCTTTCGCCCAACCTAATTTTCAACTGAGTAAATTGGCAATCTTGGATTTATCCTTGACAAATGTGAAAGGTGTGATAGTCAACACTGGCCAACAATGCCTTAATTGGGATAAGATTGGTTGTATCAAAATCATCAGCCATCTCTTCAGGAAATAGCAATATTTTGCTTCCTATTGGATACAGAGCTATATCATTAGACATTAAAGTACTGTGACCTCGAGTTTCACCTGCAGGCTTATTGCAGATCACTATTCTGTACTGCGGGAAACCTAAATTTGCAGTGACAATTGCATGTGTTCTTGTAATTCTGTCTGTCTGAACCAAGAATCAGATTTGCATGTGAGTTTGACTGAGTATGGTATTCCAAGGCAAGTGGCCATCCAGAGGGTGGATAAACTTTTTTTCCTAAATTCCAGCTCTTATTCTTGATGCTACTACACCAGCATAATTCCTTGCAATCTTCTGTTGCAGATCTTGTGCTTGCTACCATTCCAGGCATAATTGTGATATCTTCAATGGCATTCCTTGTCCTTGCAATTACTTTGGCTAAAGTAATGAGAACATAAAGTCAGCTGCTTGTCCTGCAAAATTTACAAACTGAATAAAGGCATCAATACATAACTAAATGTGTGACAATGAATTGGTGAAAGTGTGTAATCCTATGGGTATTGCTAGGTCTTTAACTTTGGATTGCCAAATTATCCTAACTGCAGTGAAAACAATGTAAAACTTCCCAGTGTTTGACAAATACAGAATAGTGACTGAACACATGGTATTGCTCTTCTACATTTAGAAGTGCCTTGTGCTGTACTTGACTGGTGTTTTTGTAATGCATTGGCTCTATCCATGCCTGGGATCCACAAATGTTTTGGCTATGGGCCAATATTCCTGAAGTATGGGGATGTAACATTTATTTGGAGAGAAAACCAAAGATGTTCTGTCCATCTATTGCTGTGATGGACCTGGGAATGGGATCTGGATTGTCAGTCTGGTGTCAACATACGATGTGGCTGATCCATCAGATGATGGCATAACTTAGGGACTTGATGGAGATGTTGGTCTGATGATGCTTATCCTGCCAGTGTGCTTGGATGATTTTGCAGAGGTGGTCTCTTGCATTCAAAATGCCTGTTGTAGGTAATCCCTGCCCATAGAAGGACAGGGCTCTCCATTAACTAATGCACTGAACTTTGTTCTGGGTTTGGATCTTCAAGCACCTTGACTCAGAGGTGGTGACATCCCCCAAATTGTGGGGGAGGGGAAACAGCTCTCAGAAGCAGATGGTATCCCTACTAAAGCTATCGAATTTAACAGGATTTCATTTGCCTGGCTTGTGTAACTTCCATCTGAGGACCAATTTAGTGCAGTACCTACTAGAAGGTCTCCCTGCTGTCTGTCATAGGGAAGTCATTAGCAGGGACTCTCAGTGGATGAAGAACTACTCCCTAGATCACTGCATTTCATTGAATCAGAAATGATTTGTATCAAAGAACAGCATCAGTCAGACTTTGCCTTTTGACCAAGAGCTTTAGACTTCAAGCAATAGGGACGGTATCATTCTTTAATAGGTAACCAAAATAATTACTTTGACATAATAGATATAGCCTTGTCTCCCCCTTCTTGAATAGCATCAACTCTGCTTATAAACATGCCATGTGGCACTTAGCACAAACAGACTAGAAGTCAATGTACACTGCATTAACCAATTAAGATTTGTTTATTAGTCACAGGTACATCAAAACATAATGAAATGCATAGTGTTCCAGGAGCAGTCCATAAGTGTTGCCCTGCTTCTGGTACTAATGTAGCAAGCCCATAGCTTCCTAACCTGCACATCTTTGGAATGTGGGAGGAAATGGGAGCACCTGGAAGAAATCTACATGGACACTAGAGAATGTACAAACTCCTTATGGACAGCAGCTACCATTAAACCTGGGTTGCTGGTGCTCTAGTATTACACTACCTGCCATTTTAAGGGTAATGTAAATTTTCTCTCATCTGATCTGCACATACTTGCTTTAAATTTTCCTCTAGGTGCCTATTAATCCTGTCTCAGATCAATGTTACTAATGGGCCTGTAGCTGCTGGAATAATCACTTGTCCCTTTCTCTGGGAGAAACATTTGCAGTTCTGACACCACCCTTGGTCTGCAATATCCCACCTCATCAGTGTAATTTCATGAGTTCCTCGATATTGCTACCTAGTGAACCAATTAACAAGTTTGGGGCTTCAAATCAAACATCTGTTGAAGGTGAACAATGTTCAGCTAACTGCAGAGGCTGATAGAGCAACATATTGTAATCAAAGTTATACCACATGATATCCAATCTCCTATAATACCACAGCCAGGAAGTGAAAATTTCTAGTAACACAGATACCAGAAATCTGGGGGGGAAACGAGGATTACTGGAAACAGACAGCAAGTTGGGAAATGATGTTTCATGTTGGGGGGGGGTGGAAAACTCTATCAGAACTGGCAAGAAGAAAACCAGTCTAAGTTGCAGAGAGAATGAAGGGCTGGCTGTGACAATGGGAATATCTGTAATAGGGATAGGCCAATGTCACCATGGTAATAGTGTTGTTGAAACTTCAATGAGGGAAGTGAGTTTTCTTTCATAGTTTGGATAAAAGATCTCGGACCTGAAACATTAAATCTAATTCTCTCTCCACAGACACTTGGTTTTGATTTCAGTTTTCATCATCTGTGTTTTACTTAAATTTTCAAACAATGGGACAGGTTTAAAAACTCTGAAATGTAGGTCCGGTCTGAGCTGCAGGAAATTCCCCGCGGATCAGGCCTCATCAGTGGAAAGAGGAAAGAAAATAGAATTAGTCTACTGCAGAACCAGCCAGTTCTGATACAGAGAAAGTGAATTACCTGGAGTCATAAAATTCAACATTGTGTCTGGAAGGCTGCAGTGTGCCTAGTCAGAAGATGAAGTGCTGTTTCTCAGACTAATGTGTTTGGTTTCTCCACTGTGGTGTTGACTGCACCAGCTTTGGGGAAGTGATACCAGATTTTGAGAGCTCATGTAGACTTGAGGGGCTGAAAGTTAGTGCAGACACAGACAGCACAGTGGCTCAGATAGTAGAGCCACTGCTTCGCAGTTCCAGACACCTGGTTTCAATCCTGTCCTCTGGTGCTGTGTGGAGTGTGCATGTTCTCTCTGTGACTGTGGGTTTCCTCTGGGTGCTCTGGAACCAAATCAGGTTTTTTATCACTGACTTATTTTGTAAAATTTGTTGTTTAGCAGCAGCAGCGGTACAGTGCAAAAACACAAAATTACTATAAATTACAAAATAAAATAATGAAGTAGTGTTCATGGACTGTTCAGAAATATGATGGCAGAGGGGAAGAAGCTGTTCCTGAATCATTGAGTGTGGTCTTCAGGCTCCTGTACCTCCTTCCCAATGGTGGTAATGTGAAGAGGGCATGTCCTGGATGGGGAAGGTCCTCACTGATAGGCGCTGCCTTCTTGAGGCACCGCCTCTTGAAGATGTCCTTGGTGGTGGGGAGGGTTGTGCCCGTGATGGAGCTGGCTGAGTCTACAACCCCCTGCAGCCTCTTGTGGTCCTGCACATTGGAGCCTCTGTACCAGGCGGTGATGCAACCAGTCAGAATACTCTCCACTGTACATCTGTAGAAATTTGCAAGAGTCTCTGGTGACATACCAAATCTCCTCAAACCCCTAATGAAGTAGAGCCACTGGCATACCTTTTTTGTGATTGCATCAATGTGTTGGGCCCAGGATAGATCCTCAGAGATGTTGTCACCCAGGAACTTGAAGCTGCTCACCCTTTCTACCTCTGACCCCTCAGTGGGGACTGGTGTGTGTTTCCTCCCACATTACAATGATGTGTGTGTAGGTAGGTTAATTGGTCACTGTACATTGTTTCTAATGTGTTGGTGAGAGGTGGAATCCAGGATGAGTTGATTGCGGGACGGGAGGAAATGGATGCATAGAATGATCAGGTGGTTGATAGAAGGGCATTTCCCTGTTGTGTATCTCTATGAATTGCCATCTGTTGGACCAATTAATGATTAACAATCATTTAAGTCACACAATGTTTCTGTGAAAGTGCCGGTTGAGACTACCGCAGAATAATTTCTTATTCTCCGCGAAGCCGACCGAGCCGCGGGTCTGTGGGCTGTGTGTGTGTGTGTGTGTGTGGGGGGGGGGGGGGGGTAACTGGAGCACCCAGAGGAAACCCGAGCGATTATAGGGAGACTGCAAAGTCCACACACACAGCACCGGAGGTCGAGCACCGAACACAAACTTCAACCCGTCCTTATCTCGACAAGCAACCTCTATAACTACCCAGAGCGATTGCCTGCATGTGTTTCCGCTGGGGGCGGGATTTTGCGGAAAGATTTGCGGGAGGGGCTCGGCGAGTGCCGGCAGTGGAGCCGGGTGGAGAATGGAGAGCGACTGCGGGCAGAAGCGGTGCCCGGGAGCCGCAGCTCACGGCCCGGACAGGTCCTCCGACCGGCCCAGCCGCCCCTCGGCTTCTCAATTCACTGACATCCGTCCTCAGGACTTGCAGGAGGCAACGAAGGTGGGATCCGGAGGCTTCGGCGAGGTTTACAGAGCGCTACACCGGGTGTGGAGGATTCCCGTGGCTGTGAAGTACATGAGGGTGAATGGAAGGTAATCGGGGAGCGGGCTGGGGATCACTGGGGCATGTGGCCCATGCAGCCCCGGCTGCAACGGTGACCGGGCGTCTTGTGCGCTCCCTCCACTGTGAGCCGAGGGCAGCGCCGCTTTAGTCCAATCGAAGTGCAATCTTGCATCCTGAATTATCAAAGCAGGGCGATTGCTTGCTCCTCTTGTGTCTCCAGCTCGTGTTTCTCTCCCCACTTGCGGGACAGAGTAACTTTTCTTTGAATTTCTTGGTTAGACTGGTGGCTGTGAGCACGCCGTGCCCTGTACTTCACTAGGTTTTGTGAAGTACACAAAATCTCTATGGGCGTTGTTGAGTCCTTCCAGCACTCTCGGTTCTACTTCGGATTCCTAGCATCCGCGGTTTTTATTTTAGTTTCACTTCCCGTCCTTAGTGTGTCAAAAGTAATAGATTAAAACGGCAGGGCACCTGGGAACTGAGGGAACACTTCGACAGCCTGCAGTCTATATGCATTGTCAATGGGGCTGGTTGAACAGCACTGATCACAGCACAGGAACAGGCCCTTCGGCCCACTATGGTCGGCTGGCCGTCAAGTACCCATCTATTTACCAGCATTTATCCAAAGTCTTCTATGCCTCGATGATTCAAGTGCTTGTTTAGACGGGGTATGATTTAGTGGCCATTACGGAAACGTGGTTGCAGGGTGGAGACGAGTGGGAATTAAATATCCAAGGGTATCAGGTAATACGGAAGGATAGGCAGGAAGGTAAGGGAGGTGGGGTAGCGCTCTTAATTAAGAAGGAGATCAGGGCGATAATGAGAGAGGATATAAACTCCAAGGAGCAGAATGCTGAGTCCATCTGGGGAGATATTAGGAATAGTAAAGGGGAAAAGTCACTGGTGGGAGTTGTCTATAGGCCACTGAATAACATTACAGTGGCACAGGCAATAAACCAAGAAATGTTTGATGCATGTAAGAGGAGAACAGCAGTTGTCATGGGGGACTTTAACTTCCACATAGGTTGGGTGAATCAAGTTGGTCGAGGCAGTCTTCAGGAGGACTTCACAGAATGCAGCTGCGATAGCTTTCTTGAACAGCATGTTAGTAAACCTATGAGGGAAAATGCTATCTTAGATCTGGTCCTGTGCAACAAGACGGGTAAAATTAACAATCTTGTAGTTAGGGATCCTCTTGGAAAGGGTGATCATAGTATGATTGAATATCTCATACTAATGGAGGGTACAATAGTTCGATCTAAACCCAGTGTATTACGCCTAAACGAGGGGAGACTACAACGGGATGAGGGAGGAGTTGGCTAGCGTAGACTGGAAACATGGTGGGACAGTTGAGGAAGAGTGGAAGACTTTCAAAGAGATTTTTCACGATGCTCAACAAAAGTATATTCCAGTTAAAAGCAAGGACAGTAAGGGTGGGGAGAGTCAGCCTTGGATAACTAAGGAAGTAAAAGGCAGCATCAAGCTAAATGCTCATGCGTACAAAGTTGCTGAGAATAGTGGGAAACTGGAAGATTGGGAAAACTTTAAAAATCAACGAAGAACCACTAAGCAAGCAATAAGGAAAGGGAAGATAGATTATGAAAGTAAACTTGCACAAGATATAAAAACAGATAGTAAAAAGTTTTATAATTATATAAAGCAGAAAAGGGTGGCTAAAGTGAATGTGGGTCCCTTGGAAGATGAGAAGGGGGAATTAATATTGGGTAATGTGGAAATAGCCAAGACCTTGAATGACTATTTTGTGTCAGTCTTCATGTTGGAGGACGCATCTAATGTGCCAAAGAGAGATGTTATGGATGTGATTGGAGGCGAGGAGCTCAATACAATCACTGTCACTAAAGAGGTAGTGAATGGCAAACTAGTGGGCCTAAAGGTAGACAAGTCCCCTGGTCCTGATGGGATGCATCCCAGGGTACTGAAAGAAATGGCAGAAGTTATAGTAGAGGCATTTACGATAATTTACCAAAATTCTCTGGACTCTGGGCAGGTCCCGGCCAATTGGAAGACAGCGAATCTCACATCACTGTTTAAAAAAGGATGTAGGCAAAAGGCAGGTAACTATAGGCCAGTTAGCTTAACGTCGGGAAATGCTTGAAGCTATCATTAAGGAAGAAATAGTGAGATATCTGGATAAAAGTGGTTCCATCAGGCAGACACAGCATGGATTCAGGAAGGGAAGGTCCTGTTTGACAAACTTACTGGAGTTCTTTGAGGATATAATGAGCGCAGTGGATAGAGGGGAACAGGTGGATGTTGTGTGCTTGGATTTCCAGAAGGCATTTGAGAAGGTGCTGCATAAAAGACTTGTCCATAGGATAAGGATGCATGGAGTTGGGGGTAAGGTATTAGCATGGATAGAGGATTAGTTAACCAATAGAAGGCAGAAAGTTGGGATAAATAGGTGTTTCTCTGGTTGGCAATTAGTGGTGAGTGGGGTGCTGCAGGGGTTCGTGCTGGGCCTGCAATTGTTCATGATTTACATTAACAATTTGGAAAGGGGGAGCAAGTGTAGTGTATCTAAGTTTGCTGTTGACACTAAATTGAGTGGAAAAGCAAATTGTGCAGAGGATGCGGAGAGTCTGCAGAGAGATAGATAGAACATAGAAAAACTACAGCACGATTCAGGCCCTTTGGCCCACAAAGCTGCGCTGAACATGTCCCTACCCTAGAAATTACTAGGCTTACCCATAGCCCTCTACTTTTCTCAGCTCCATGTACCTATCTAACAGTCTCTTGAAAGACCCTATCGTATCCGCCTCCACCACCGTTGCCGGCAGCCCATTCCAAGCACTCACCACTCTCTGAGTAAAAAACTTACCCCTGACATCTCCTCTATATCTGCTCCCCAGCACCTTAAACCTATGTCCTCTTGTGAGAAGCCTCTGGCTATCTACCCAATCGATACCTCTCATCATCTTATACACCTCAAATCAGGTTCCCCCTCATCCTCTGTCTCTCCAAGGAGAAAAGGCCGAGTTCCCTCAACCTGCTTTCATAAGGCATGCTCTGCATTCCAGGCAGCATCCTTGTAAATCTCCTCTGCACTCTCTCTATGGCTTCCACATCTTTCCTGTAGTAAGGCGACCAGAACTGAGCACAATACTCCAAGTGGGGTCTGATCAGGGACCCATATAGCTGCAACGATACCTCATGATTCCACGATTGATGAAGGACAATACACCATATGCCTTCTTAACCACAGAGTCAACCTGCACAGCCACTTTGAGCATCCTATGGACTCGGACCCCAAGATCCCTCTTATCTTCCACACTGCCAAGAGTCCTACCATTAATACTATATTCCGCCAACATATTTGACCTACCAAAATGAACCACTTCACACTTATCTGGGTTGAACTGCATCTGCCACTTCTCAGCCCAACTCTGCATCCTATCTATGTCCCTCTGTAACTTCTGACAGCCCTCCAAACCATCCACAACACCCCCAACATTCGTGTCATCCGCAAACTTACTAACCCACCCCTTCACTTCCTCATCCAGGTTGTTTATAAAAATCACAAAGAGTAAGGGTCCCAGTACAGATCCCTGAGGTACACCACTGGTCACCGACCTCCACTCAGAATACGACCCTTCAACAACCACTCTTTGCCTTCTGTGGGCCAGCCAGTTCTGGATCCACACTGCAATGTCCCGTTGGATCCCATGTCTCCTCACCTTCTCCATAAGCCTCGCATGGGGTACCTTATCAAACGCCTTGCTGAAATCCATATACACTACATCTACTACTCTCCCTTCATCAATGTGCTTAGTCACATACTCAAAAAATTTAATCAGGCTTGTAAGACAGGACCTGCCCTTGACAAAGCCATGCTGAGTATTCCTAATCATATTATACCTCTCCAAATGTTCATAAATCCTGCATCTCAGGATCTTCTCCATCAGCTTACCAACTACTGAGGTAAGACTCACCGGTCTATAATTCCCTGGACTATCCCTACTCCCCTTCTTGAATATGGGAACAACATCCGCAACCCTCCAATCTTCCGGAACCTCTCCCGTCTCCATCGATGATGTAAAGATCATCGTCAGAGGCTCCGCAATCTCCTTCCTTGCCTCCCACAGCAACCTGGGATACATCTCATCCAGTCCTGGCGACTTATCTAACTTGATGCTTCCCAAAAGCTTCAGCACCACCTCTTTTCTAATATCTACATGCTCGAGCATTTCAGGCCCCTGCAAGTCCCCACGACAATCTCCTAGATCTTTTTCCGTGGTGAATACTGATGTAAAGTATTCATTTAGTACCTCCGCTATTTCTTCTGGATCCATTCACATTTTTCCACTGCTGCACTTGATAGGCCCTATCCTTTCGCATCTCATCCTCTTACACTTCAAGTACTTGTAGAACGCCTTGGGGTTTTCTTTAATCCTGCCCGCCAAGGCCTTCTCATGTCCCCTTCTGGCTCTCCTAATCTCTTCCTTAAGTTCCTTCCTTTTAGCCTTGTAGTCCTCCAGATCTCTAACATTACCGAGCTCTCTGTACCTTTTGTGTGCTTTTCTTTCCCTTTTGACTAGATTTATTATAGCCTTCGTACACCACGGTTCCTGTATCCTCTTGTGACTCCCCTGTCTCATCGGAACATGTCTATGCAGAGCGCAACACAAATACCCCCTGAATATTTGCCACATATCTTCCGTACTTTTCCCAGAGAACATCTGTTCCCAATTTAATCTTCCAATTTCCTGCCTGAGAGCCTCAAAATTCCCTTTAATCCAAGTAAACACCTTCCTAGCCTGTCTGTTCCTATCTCTCTCCAGTGCTCACGTTAAGGAGATAGAATTATGATCACTATCACCAAAGTGTTTACCCACTGAGAGATCTGACACCTGACCAGGTTCATTTCCCAATATCAAATCGAGCACAGCCTCTCCTCTTGTAGGTCTATTTACATACTGTGTCAAGAACCCTTCCTGAACACACCTAACAAAGTCCACCCCATCTAAACCCCTCACTGTCTGGAGATTCCAATCAATGTTCGGGAAATTAAAATCCCCCATCACAACAACTCTGTTATTCTCACACCTTTCTAGGATCTGCTTCCCTATCTGCTCCTCAATAACCCTGTCACTATTGGGCGGCCTATAAAAAAAACACCCAGCACAGTTATCGACCCCTTCCTATTCCTAATCTCCACCCACAGAGACTCCGTAGACAACCCTTCCACAACGTCCACCTTTTCCGCAGCCGTGACACTATCTCTGATCAACAGTGCCACTCCCCCACCTCTCTTGCCTCCCTCCTTGTCCTTCCTGAAACATCTAAAACCCGGCACTTGAAGCAACCATTCCAGCCCCGGAGCCATCCAAGTCTCTGTAATGGCCACCACATCATAGCTCCAAGTATCGATCCAAGCTCTAAGCTCATCTAAGGTTAAGTGAGTGGACAAGGGTCTGGTGGATGGAACACAATGTTGGTAAATGCGAGGTCATCCACTTTGGAAGAAAAAATAGAAGATCAGATTATTATTTAAATGGTGAAAGATTGCAGCATGCTGTTGTGCAGAGGGATTTGGAAGTGCTTGTGCGTGAATCACAAAAGGTTGGTTTGCAGGTGCGACAGGTTATCAAGAAGGCAAATGGAATGTTGGCCCTTCATTGTTGGAGGGATTCAATTTAAGAGCAGGGAGGTTATGCTGCAACTGTACAGGGTACTAGTGAGGCTGCACCTGGAGTACTGCGTGCAGTTCTGGTCTCCTTACGTGAGGAAAGATATACTGGCTTTGGAGGTGGTACAGAGGAGGTTCACCAGGTTGATTCTGGAGATGAGGGGTTTAGCCTACGAGGAGAGATTGAGTCGCCTGGGACTATACTCGCTGGCATTCAGAAGAATGAGATTTCCAGAAGGCATTTGAGAAGGTGCTGCATAAATACATAAATATATAAAATTATGAAAGGGATAGATAAGATAGAGGCAGGAGAGTTGTTTCCACTGGTAGGTGAGACTAGAATTAGGGGACACAACCTCAAGATTCAGGGAGTAAATTTGGGATGGAGATGAGGAGAAACTGCCTTTCCCAGAGAGTAGTGAATCTGTGGAATTCTCTGCCCAGGGAAGCAGTAGAAGCAACCTCATTAAGTATATTTAAGACACAGTTAGATAGATTTTGCATAATAGGGGAATGAAGGGTTATGGGGAAAAGGCAGGTAGGTGGATCTGAGTCCACGGCCAGATCAGCCATGATCTTATTGGATGGTGGAGCAGGCTCGACGGGCCAGATGGCTGACTCCTGCTCCTATTTCTTATGTGCTTATGACACTTAGACGTGAGAGTAACTGCCTCCTCCAATGTGTACGCAGCACAGATTTCAACCATCCACTGGGTAAAAAAAAAATTGTTCCTCAAATTCCCTCTAAATCTCCGACCCCATACTTTAAACTTATGCCCACTAGTTATAGCCACATTCACTCAGTGTCTTGCTCCCTACCCTGCTCACGGCTACATAATTTTCTATCTTGAAGAAGCAATATTTTTGTTATGATCCAGTTTGTAAATTAAATTGATCTGTAATCTTTTTCATTTAAAGAAAGAAAGCAAGTGTTAATCTCTTTCATGCTGTAATCCAGCAGTGCGGTCTGAGCCGGGCCTTTCCGGTTAGAATATGTCAGCTCAGGTTTATGGTTAGCAGTGGGGGAGTGAACCTGTGACGTGCAACTTGGACGCCACCTTTCTCCCTGTCAGAGACTGTCAGCTCTTGGGGATCACCAGCACTCAGCAACAGTGACGTCTCCAAGTAGGCGGAGCAGCCAAGATCGAAGAAAAATTCACATAGGCAGCACATCAGACAATAAACGCAACTTAACTAACTTTTGAAACATTTTGTTGAGATTGAACTAAAAATTGGAACAGGCACATGAGATTAAGGTAGAAAGTGTAATATATATTTAAAAAGGAAATAAAAACTAATTTTTATTATTTTAAAATCCATGACATTTTGAAATGACAATGCACACATGTTAAATTTGGTTTTTAAGGACAGAACGTTAGTTATGCAATTGTTATTGAATAGTCCTGCAATAAACATTCACTTGCACTTCAGGTAGAATTTTGTTTTAAACAGCAAAAATAGTTTGCAAATTCTTGAAATGTTCACTGATATCTAAAGGCAGCATTCCTGCAAAGGGACAAGGAGACCATTTGGCCTAGCAAACCCATACTGGCCGTTGGAGCAATCTCATTGATCCCATTCCCCCAACTTATCTTTGTGAAACTTATCCTCCCTCCCATGTCTATCAACTCCATCGTGACTCTCCCACCATCCATCTACATCAGGGGTAACTTAAACTGGCCAATTACCCCATCAGCCAGCATATGTTTGGGATATTGGAGGAAACCAGAGCACCTGGGGGAAACCCATGTGGTCGTGACTCCACACAGACAGCACTGAGATCAAACCTGAATTACCAGCGTTGTGAAGTAGCAGCACTATCTGCTTAAATGTTCTCCAGATGTTGCAGTCAGATTTCCACTATTATAGCTGTGACTTTTATAGATTCACCACTGACATACACCACAAATTCTGGCTCAATATCAACTTGGATACAGAAAGATAAGAGAGAGAGTGTGAAGGAATGAAGTACCAGGTGCAGAGAGGTAATGGAGATGGGAAAATTGTCAAAAGGCAATTAATGAGACTTTTCACATATAATTGCAAATTTTCAGTGCCAGATTGATTGTCTGGTGGTAGTTATGACTTGGGATATTGTCAACAACAGTACTTGTTAAAGATATGACGGTGATTAATTGTGTCAGTGTGACATCTCCCTGTGTACCATTACAGTAACAACCACGAACTGCTGGAAGAAGCAAGGAAGATGCACAAGGCACAGTTTGAGTACATTCTCCGATTGTATGGAATTACAAAATGTGACTTGGAGCCTGGAATCAAATCACTGGGACTGGTAACTGAGTTCATGGAGAATGGATCGTTGGAAGATCTCCTTCACTGCTATAACGTCCCTTTGCCTCTTCGCCTGCGGTTTGTGTATGAGATTGCTTTGGGAATGAACTTCCTACATAACCTTAACCCAGCCCTCTATCACCATGACTTAAAGCCTGCTAACATTCTACTCAATAAGGACTATCGCATTAAGGTATATTAAAATGTATGAGCTATTCTTAAAAACCATTGATGTTACCAGAACCTTACCATCACAGTGGTGTAGTGCTCTCAGCTGAAGTCTCACAGGAGATGTTGACTTGGGAAGGGCAGGAGCTGTTTGGGAAGTGTTGAGTTCCCTCCAGATCCAACGCCAGCAATATAAAGGAACCAAAATTGCAAGTGGCTGAAATCTAAGAACCTGTCAATTAGCATCTGTTAGACCTGTTAACATTTTGGATGTGTAATCTCCATCACAATCTGCCGTGCAAATCCAGGTGGAGGCAGCAAGGTGCACAACATGTGTCGGGGAGAAGGGGAAATATTTCAGCACCGTCACTATACTATATTAACCCTAATTCTCTACAAATAAATAAGTACATATCCCAAAGATAAACCCCACACGCTGAACCCCTAACACACCCATATCTAATCCTAAACTTAATTCTTAATTGCCTGGTATTGCTAATTTCTAAAACTACAAATCCTGAAACATAATTCTTAAAATAAAACCTGACCCCCATCCCAAGCCCCTGTCCCTAATTGCTAACCTTTTCCCTCACAACTATATATATATATATACTCTTTTGGGAACTGGAATATTAATCTTGAACTTTCCAACATATCCCCATCTGGGGGTGTATTAGAGTTGGACAAAAAGTGGTGGTGAGCCAACTCACAGCAGTGACGACCAGTGGAACTAAGATTACCAGGACATGAGAAAACAAGCAGAAGGGGTAGTCATCTTGTTGCTGGCAAATTTAAAACCTAATGGTTGAGCGGCCACTGAGGAACAAACCCACAAACGGAAACCTAAAATCAAAACAGAAAATGCTGGAAATACTCAGCAGGTCAGGCAGCATCTGTGGAAAGAGAAACAGTCAATGTTTCAGGTCGAAGACCTGTTTTGTTCTCCCCAGATGCTGCCTGATCTGCTGAGTATTTCCAGCATTTTCTGTTTCTATTGCTGATTTCCAGCATTTGCAGCTTTCTTATTTTCTTAAACAGAAACCTACAGTTGATTACAGTTTCATAGTCGACCCAGGAGACTTCACATGTTGGAATCTGGAGCAACGACCAATCAGCTGGAGGAACTGAGTGGGTTGAGCCAGCATCTGTGGGAGGAAAGGAATTGTCAATGTTTCAGCTCCTGATGCAGAGTTTTGATCCAAAACTTAAACAGTTCCTTTCCTCCCACAGATGATGCTTGACCTGCTGAGCTCCTCCAGCTGATCGTTCGTTGCCACGCTACGTAAACTGGCTCACTCTTATCTCAGTTTCCACCATGTCAGGACTCTGATGGCCTCTGCATTAAGAAACATCCCCACTCTTGAGTTTTCTTTTCCATTTCTTATGTCTTACACTCATCTTTTTCTTCCCCAGATCTGTGATTTTGGTCTGGCAAAGTGGAGGAAGTTGACAAGTCAGAACAGAAGTGACTCCAGCAAAAATCATGGTACACTTAGTTATATGCCACCTGAATGCTTTAAGGACATCAATGCCAGAAGGGACACAAAGTTTGATGTGTACAGGTGAGTGAGTGAAGTTTCTAAGTGGCAAAAATGATGGTTTTTCCAGTGTGCCTGGAGCCGGTTTTCAACACCTCTCCAGAACCTTCTTCGACTAATGATAGAAATGGAAACTTGCATTTCCAGTTACTCCTATATTTTATCTCCTCAAGAACCATCTGTTTCACTTTCAAAACTGTTATCAAAGGCCATCTCAAAAACTTCAAGCTTGACTGTTAGGATCAGTTGCATTGCTTAACCATAAGGCTATCAGCAATGTAACATTGCTGGAATGTGGTCACTGGGCATTGCTAGCCAGCTGTGACTCGCTCTCTGTGGCTCACATGGCCAAGGCTAATTTTACAAATTGATGTCACCAGCAGGGGGTCGAGACACGCAGGTCAAAGGGTCTGGAGGCTGCTGCTTGCCCTGTTCTGATCTGGGTAACTTCCAGGCTGGGCTGTTAGTGGGGATGAAGGAAAATAGCCCCAAGCCCTCAACAAATGGCTAGTCTTCTAACTGATTTAAAAGACTAGCCTTTTAGTCTGCAGGTTTTTTTATGCTGAGTGCTTAACCTTCAATCAGACCTTATGAGTTTATTGCCGTCATATTGTTTGTTCTCGAAACTGATGATAACAAGTAATGTTTTTGTCATTTTCTGTTTATAATCTCATAGCTATGGAATTGTTATCTGGGAGATAATGACTTGCCAGAAACCTTATAAAAGTAAGTACTGCTGCATCTGTGTTACATATCAACTAAAAGTAGAAAATTCTCGAAACACTCAGCAGGTCAGCAACCGTGGAAAGAGAAACAGAGTTAATGTTTCAGGTGGAGGACACTTCGGCAGAACTGTGCTTCAACTGCTTTATTTTTAAGCACAGCGTGGAGAAATTATGGTCCGAAGTAACTACAGTGTCCAGGCTTATTAAAATTCAACAGGGAATCATGTACTGAAGGATTTTATATTACTACATTTTTTCTATTTATATTATGATATTTTACGTTTTGACATTCCCTTGCTCTTTAGTGTTCTGTTTTAACCCGCAGAACTGGTCTTGGAGCTGATCATTGATGGGTCTTCCGCTGTTACTCTGGACAAGGGCCCATGTTGTGGTTTGGGTGCTTGATGTGATGTGATCTGACCAATCACTGTTGCTGAAGGCTTTGGATGCCAGCATGCAGCCATAGGGACATTTTAAACTTGCACCCACCTGCCAATGGATGTGATAGCTTGTGTGTGTGAGATTACACAGATTGATTTGGGGCAGAATAAAACATCAAGAGATATGTTAAACGGTAGAACTTCATAATCCAACATCCTGGAGACTTTAGTGGTGCCAGACTAGCAGATTTTCTAGACTATTGGATGTTATTCCATTAAATATCCCAGCACACTTTTGGTAGGAGAGTTAAAGGGAGCAGGAAATAGAACCTGGTGAGTTTCAGCTTGTATGTTTCATCTTGCCTGGTATTCCGGACTCTGACCCCTGCTCTGGCCCACGGTCCTAATCCCAGCCCTGGCTGCGCTCCCCCCTCACGCTCTGCCCCCCCCCCCCCCCCACGCTCTGCGCTCTCCCATCACACCTGGACTAATAAGTGAGTCAGCTGTTAAACCATTGGGATTTCCCGACCATTGGATATCAGATGCTTGGAGTGCTCCTGTGTTATTTAGTTTAAAGGTTTAAAAAAAAAGCTGCTTTGTCTTTAAGCTACTGGTCTCCCTATTTTCCACATTCAATGCAGTTATTTCCTCTTCCTCAGATGCTGTAAATTCCCAGCACTT
Source organism: Pristis pectinata (assembly GCF_009764475.1). Taxonomy (NCBI): domain Eukaryota; kingdom Metazoa; phylum Chordata; class Chondrichthyes; order Rhinopristiformes; family Pristidae; genus Pristis; species Pristis pectinata. Next base: position 41,617,953 of record NC_067417.1, read on the forward strand.
GAAGCTGTGTGTGGGCAATGGAGGCAGACCCGACCTGAGGGACATCCCTGAGGATTTTCTGGAATCTTGTGTGACACTCATTAACCTGATGAAAAAGTGCTGGCATGAAAATCCTAATGATCGCCCACCCTTTTCAAGTATGTTCGGAATGGAATTAGTTTATTGTTGTCGCGTGTTCCGAGATACAGTGGGGCCTTAGTCTGTGAGCCATCCAGACTGATCGTTCCATGCATAGGTACATCACGGTAGCAAAAAGGAGAACAGAATGCAGAATATGGTGTTACAGTTGCAGAAAGTGCAGTGCAGGCAGACAAATAAAGTGCAAGGGCTATGCCAAGGTAGACACTGTGATGTGCTGGGGCAGTGATACTTGTCAGGAGGGATGTACATGACAACACTAGCCCTGACAACACTACCCCCCATAAACACCTTCCAACTCATCATTAGGGTCCAAGTCCATAGATCCCTCAATGTTGCTGCGCAGGTCGATAGGGTTGTTAAGAAGGCGTATGGCGTGTTGGCCTTCATTAGTCGGGGGACTGAGTTCAAGAGCCGCGAGGTAATGTTGCAGCTCTATAGAACTCTAGTTAGACCACATTTAGAATATTGTGTTCAGTTCTGGTCTCCTCACCATAGGAAGGATGTGGAAGCTTTAGAAAGGGTGCAGAGGAGATTTACCAGGATGTTGCCTGGATTGGAGAGCATGTCTTATGAAGATAGGTTGAGTGAGCTCGGACTTTTCTCTTTGGAGAGAAGGAGGATGAGAGGTGACTTGATGAAGGTGTACAAGATGATAAGAGGCATAGATCGAGTGGACAGCCAGAGACTTTTTCCCAGGGCAGAAATGGCTAACACGAGGGGGCATAATTTTAAGGTGACTGGAGGAAAGTACAGGGGGGATATCAGACGTAAATTTATTTTACACAGAGGGTGGTGGGTGCGTGGAACGGCTGCCAGCGGTGCTGGTAGAGGCAGATACATTAGGGACACTTAAGATAGGCACGTGGATGATAGAAAAATGGAGGGGCATGTGGGATGGAATGGTGAGGTTGATCTTAGAGTAGGATAAAATGTTGGCATAACATCATGGGCCGAAGGGCCTGCACTGTGCTGTAATGTTCTATGTTCTAACACCACCAGTAAAGCTTGATCCCATAAGTTACTGGAGCCATTGAGTCTTCTTGTTGGTTTGTGTTTGTAACAGACACTGATTCTCCAAACACACCTTCAGACAACAGAGACCAGCAGGGTGTAATAGTTATCAGGGCCGGGTGGGAACGGTCTGGGGGTGGTGACTGTGCAAGGGGCCGGGTGGGAGTGGTCTGGGGATGGTGACTGTCCGAGGGGCTGGCTGGGGGTGGTGACAGAGGGGACAGGATTGAATGGTCTGGGGATGGTGACTGTCTGAGGGGCTGGCTGGGAGTGGTCTGGAAGTGTTGACTGTCCGAGGGGCCGGGTGGGAGTGGTCTGGGGATGGTGACTGTCTGAGGGGCTGGCTGGGAGTGGTCTGGGGGTGGTGACAGAGGGGCCAGGGTGGGGGTGGTCTGGGGACGGTGACTGTCCGAGGGGCTGGCTGGGAGTGGTCTGGGGGTGGTGACAGAGGGGCCAGGGTGGGGGTGGTCTGGGGACGGTGACTGTCCGAGGGGCCGGGTGGGAGTGGTCTGGGGACGGTGACTGTCCGAGGAGCCGGGTGGGAGTTAGCCCAGAAACAATCAGGGATGTGGTTTCCATGGACGGATGGATATTGTGTCCCCATTGACTGTGTTCAATCCCTTCACTTCCATCACAGAGTGTGTTCATGACCTTGAACCGGAACAGAGGAGCAAGGAGGAGCTGCGACAGGCAGTTCAGACCCTGGCACAGCAGGTACAGCCTCCCAGAGGGCAGCATCGGCACACAGCCCACTTCCCTCTTGCTGACTCGATCCTGTCGACAAGTTGAATTGTTTTCTCTCCTTCCCGATACTTCCTCACGCAGCCTCACACCCCCCCCCCCCCCCCCACTGTCTGAGTAACTGCTCTTCAAACACTGAACTCCTGGCGCACCTGCCTCTACTTCATGCCAGCCAGGCAGTGAATAGAGTCACAGCCGTACAGCACAGAAACGGGCCCTTCGGTCCACCATGTCCATGCTAACCCTTTTGTCCATCTACACTAATCCTATTTGCCCGCATTAGATCCATATCCCCCGGGCCTTGCCAATCTGTGCCCATCTAAATGTCCCACCACCTGCACTGGCAGCGAGTTCCAGAAATCAGCCAGTGTGTGTGTGTGTGTGTGTGTGTGTGTGTGTGTAACAAAGAAATGCCCAAAGGAAAGCACGGTGGTGCAGCAAATAGAGCCGCCTCCTCTCAACCCCAGTCACCCATGCTCATTCCTGACCCCTGCTGCTGTCTGTGTGGAGTTTGCACGTTCTCCCAGTGACCGCATTGGTTTCCTTCAGATGCTCTGGTTTCTTCCCACATCCCAAAGACGTGCGGCTTGGTGGGTTAATTAGCTGCTGCAAATTGCCCCTGGTGTGTGATTGAGGGCTGGTGTCTGGGGGAGTTTGACTCACCACTGCCCATATACTGTCCTTTATTGTCAAGGCATTTCTCCAGCTTTTCCACATTGGCTGTTCTTCCAAACACTAGGTGACCTGAAATATTCGACTCCTAACCTTGGTAACCATCCCATCTTTGCAATAAACTATTGGTTCAAACCCACTTATTTCTGCCTGTGCCCTCAGCTTTACTGGGGATGGTTCATGCATTTTGACACCTTTATCTCTTTACCATTTTCCCTCGATTCAGCTTTGGTCACTGAGGCACTGCTACAATTAAACTCTTGTCCCTTCCTTCAACCTTTTATCAGCCTTTCATTACACAATCTTTGACTTTACTCTGTGGCCTTAACCCTTGTCCCACACCCCTAACTCGTCTTCCGATTTAAAACTACGTCTAACAGCCTGAATTAACCAATTTGTCAAGACACCGGTTGCACCCCAGTTTAAGTGGGATTTATCCCAATGGAATTCCTCATTCCCCATAAAGGTTCATGGGAACCGAAAAGCTACTGAATAGAAGGTAAACACCCTTGGCGTACACATTATTTGTAAGATACATTGGCAAGGCGAAACAAATGTTTTGGTTATACACAATTGATAATTTGCTGATTGTGTTTTATTTAAAATAAAATCAGAAATTGCTGGAAACATTCAGCAGGTCAGGCAGAATCCGTGGAGGGCTGAAAGAGAGGCTAAACAATTTGGGTCTGTATTCTCTGGAGTTTAGCAAAGTGAGGGGTGACCGTATTGAGACACATCAGGTCCTGAAGGGGCGCCGTGGAGTAGATGTTGCGAGGCTTTCACTGGTGTGAGAGTCTCAAAAAAATGGGTCATAGTTACAGGATAACGGGTAGCTCATTTAAAACAGGGGTTTGTCAAAATTTGTTTTTACAGAGGATGGTGAAACCTTCACAATTTTCTATCCCAGAGGGTTGTGGACACTGGATCATTAGAAGTATTTAAGGTGGAAATAGATAAATATCTGAAAGATCAGGGGATTGAGGGCTATGGGGAACTGGCACAGAAGAGGAGCTGAGGCCAGCATCGATCAGCTATGGTCAGATTGAATGGCAGGGCAGGCTTGAGGGGCCGAGTGGCCTACTCCTGCTCCTATTTTCTGTGACCTTGAAACGTTCTGACGAAGAGTCTTCAACCTGAGGTGCTAACTTGGTTTCTCTCTCCACAGACGCTGCCTGACTTGCTGAGTGTTTTCCAGCTTTCTCTGGTTTTATTTCAGAATTCCAGCATCTGCAGTTTTTTTGATCATCATCTGTGTTTCCGTCATTTACTTATTAAGAAAGCAGTGTCAGCTGTGATTTTTGCAGCTTGTAACCAATAGGAGGGGAAGGTGGTGAGCTGCTCTGGATTGCTTCATTACTTTGAGCCTGTTTTTGTTTCTGTGCAGGAGTCCACTCGTGTAGACAGACACAGGGAGATGAGCAATGGAGGTTATGTCAACAGCAGCAGTGAACTCTGTGGTAATTGTGATCCGGTGCTACTTTCCCAGACTCCGAAAGAAGAGCAAATTTCTTGTTCTGATTCGGTGCTTCTTGTCAATCTTTCCACCTGCCAGTGGTTCACGTTTGGTCTTAAAGTCCATGTTTTTATTATAGTTTTGATAGAATGCAGACCTGGGCTGAGAAGTGGCCGATGGAGTTCTGACATCAGAACCCCTCACTTTCTTATTATTGCACTAGCAGAGACCATTCAGCCCACCAGGTCTATACCAGCCCCAAGCAGAGCTCTCCCATCACTTCCTCTCCTCTATCTCCTTATTCTCCTGTGGCCCCACAACCCAACCTTTCTCAACTCCCCTTGGATTCTTTTGCCACTTACCTCCACTGGGAGCAATTTACGGTGGCCAATTAACCAGCCAGGAGATGAAAGGAAATTGGAACACCCAGGGGAAGCCCACACAGTCACAGCGAGAATGCAAACTCCACATGGACAGCATCTGAGATCAGGATGCACCTGTGACCTTGGAGGTGTGAGGAAGCAGCACTAACCGCTGCACCACTGTGTCTCCCTCTTCCTGGGATAGATTGTTACTTTTGCTGACCATTCACCAAAATGGAGCTGTGCATTGGCTCCCTGGGAGCAAACGATGTCCATTCGGAATGAACATATAACGACTTGCATCCAATGGCCCAATTGTGTGGAGTAGCAGCACTTCGACAGCAGGGCGAATGGCCTTGGACTGACATCATCCTGGATGGCTGAAGAATGTAGATAGTGTGGCAATAATGGCGTATTGAGGTAAAAGTAGTTGTGGTATTTCTCCGCCATTGGTTACCTGGAAAGGAGATAAGCTTACTGAATTGAGAGAAAAAGTACAGATGGGTAAACATCTGGATCATTCTCAGACTCATCAACCCTTGGTTTGCTCGTTAACCGTACCACAGGGACAAATTCTCCATCTGCAAGGTCATTCCCCAATAACAAAGAAACTCCTTCCACTGGTAAACTAGGTCAAAGATGGAGTGTTAATGAGGAAATGGAGACCTCTTATGTCCCTGCTAATGAGGAATGGGGTTATTCATCAGGTTGTAGTTCCTAAAGTTTATAGGAATGAGATTTTAAACCTGGCCCATAGTATGCCAGGTATATACTATTTTACCTGTACATTTTACCTGATCTACCGTTTTTAAAACATGGCGCAGTTCTTAGAGTCACCACTAGGTGACACTGCAGGCCATGGTTTGCTGTGGCCAGAGGTGACCAGACCTGCGTCTGAAGGTTCCTTGCACTCAGGGATACACCTCTCCTTCTGCACAGTGTAATCCTTATTGCATTATCCCCAGCTGGTTGATAACTGTGTTTTGTTTTGTTTAGAACCCGTTAAGGAGCAGAATGAAAACTTCTTCAACCTTGTCGGTGAGTCATCAAAGCAGTGATGCATTTAGTGGTGGGGGTTATCCCTGTGTTGGCTGGGCTGATCCTGCTGGGGCCAAGGTGCTAGGTGTCTGGACTATGCCTCTGTTTCTGATCTGCTTAAAGGTGTGAAGGAGATGGCAGTGGAGGTCCAAGTATTGTCCCACCATGGATCCTTGCCGCACTGGATCCTGGGGTGGCGGGCGCAGTTTAGTTCAGACCCTGGATCTCTCTGCTGGTGAGACCATTGAGACAACCTGAATCTGCTCGTTCTCCCGGCTACTTTCCTGGAAGGGCAGGAGTGACTGCAATGATTGGAGGTTTCCCAAGTAGGTTGTGTAAGGCACTGGGATAGGTGTTCACAGAGAGGTTGCTGGGCTGCAGACTGAGCCCTGTTTCAGGTGAGTTGGTGTTACTCACTTGCAGGGCCACAGCCTGACCCTTGACCTCTCTCAAAAGAAAAATCCAACTGATGAGCTGCTCTTTCTCGGTTTCACGAGAGCTGTTGAGTCTGTCAACAGGGGGGACTATGGAGAACTCTTCCGAGATTCAGCTGTGCTCAGAAATTCCCAACTGTTCTGTATCTGCGGCCTGACGACCGCAAGGGGTGATCCAAACCCACGGACCCAGTCCCAGAGCAGGCTGCGGTTAACAAGGCTGTGTTGTTGCACTGACCCCCTTCTCAATTCTTCCTCATTGCAATGCTTCTTCTCCTCCTCCAACAAGCTCCCCTCCGGACTGGAATTTTATCCAGAAGATGAACAGGAGACTTTTCAAACCTCATCACTTCCACTGGAGAAGTGAGACCACCCAAGTCTCAGTCATCAGTAGAGTACACAGCTTCTGGGACCCTCTGATTCTAATGGTTGTGTGGTCTGAAAGGGGTGCGGAGGTGGTGGGGAGGGTTTGGCAAGGACATCCAGTGGGAATTCCCAGAAGGGAACCAAACACTTGCAAGGTAAAGCCAGGTGGAAAGAACAAGGAGTGGGACTGACTGGAGACACGGAAGAGGTACGATGGGCCAAATAGCCTTATCTGCTTTGTATCAGCTCCCTATAACAAACTGCTAGGATGGATGGGCTGAAAGGCCTCCTGCTGTACCCCGACCATTCTGTGATGGTGGGATTCCCTCATCCATCTCAAGTCCTAAAGCCTCTGACGTCCTGATGGAATAAAATGAGATCTACTCCTTACCGGTTCTTCCCATGGTCTTCCCCATGTTCTTTCAGAGCCTGTTCAGGAATCCATCTGGATGGAATGCACGGCTGGTGAGTCTGTTGTGTTCTTTCTGTGCCAGTGTACGTCTGTGGGGGGTCTTCACTGGGCTGGGTTCCCACCCCTTGACATAGGTCAGAGGTGGCAGAAGGTATAAAAGGCCACCTACTGAGCTGTGTGTGGCTGTAGCTCCATTACTGTGGTTACTTCGGATCCACGTGTGGAATTGGCCGGATTGGTCAATAAGGACAGGAAAACATTGGCAGGTACCTGGGTCTGCCCAACAGAGAGGTCGACACCATCCGTCGTGATTACCAAGTGGACAGTTTGACTGAGAAAGTCTCGGGAGTCAGAAAATATAACACAGCTGAGGTGTGCAGAGCAGGAGGGGGAGCAGGGTGGGGGGAAAGAGGGGCTGTGGGAGAGCGGGGAAGGGAGGGAGGCGAGGGTGGGGAACAGTGATGAAGTAGGACGGGGGGGAGGTAAAAAGGAGCTGGGTGGGAGGAGGAAGAGCATGAAGGAGGGGTTGGAGTTGAGGGAGGGTCTGCGGGGGTGGAATGGAGGGATAGAAAGAGGAGAGGGTTGGGGGAGGGGTGGGGAAGGAGGGGGAGGGTGTGGTGGTTGGGGAGGAGGGGTTGAAGAGGTGATGGGGTACATTACAATCCAGGTGACGCCCCTTAAATAACTGTTCATGTATTTCCCTCTCTCCCTAGAAGTGTCGCAGGCTGCCAGCCAAGAGGAAGCTGTAAAGTGTGAGTAATTGCTGCATTTGGGGAGGTTAAAACCAATAGCAGCAGGAAGCCCCCACCCGTGAGCTGGGTAGAAGCAGTGGTGCTGAAGGCAATAGCTGCCCTGTCATTGGCTCAGTTCCTTGGGTCACCTTGACCCCTGAAAGTGATTGATCCCTCCTGACCTTGTCTGTTGCCTATCGAAGGGACATTCCCTCTCTCGCTTCAAGCACACTGATGCGCCTCATCAGCAAACCCGAGGTCATTCGACACCGTGACACCCAAGGCGACCCCCGCAGCATCTCACCAGAACAGGAAATTAGTGTAACAACATTGCTGGAAACACTCAGCAGACCAGGCAGTGTCTGTGGTGAGAGAAACAGAGCTAATGTCAGAGGCCAGAGACTCTTCACCAGAACAAGTCCAGCCAGGCCCTGGCATTAGAATTCACGGTTTGATTTTTAGAAGTACACAGATTATTGAAGAATGTGTTCTGATGGCTCTGCTACAGAGTATCACCCTGACCTAACCTGTTGAGCAAAGATGCAGAATATGAGATGCCTGGGTATTGGAATACTTTTGTTCCGGTTACATTTCTGGTCTCTCTGTCTGGTTGCAGCTCCTTTATCTGTGGTTACTGCAGAGGAATGCATGAAATTGGCTGAACTGGTCAATGTGAAGTGGAAAGCACTAGCCAGATACTTGGGTCTGACCAATGGGGAGATCGACACCATTGACTACGACTACAACACGGACGGCTCGGTGGAGAAAGCCTATCAGGTGCTTTGCAAGTGGAAACAGCAGCAGGGGCAGAAAGCCAATCGAGCATGGTTAGTGCAGAGCCTGAGCAGGATTGGGGCAGAGCACTTGTGGAAGGGGTGATGCTGAGTGCATTCATGGATCTCCTGGATGCCTTCATTTGTTCCCAAACTGCAGAACACCCTTTCTGTTCTTTGGTTAAAGATGTGTACTACTTTCAGAATGAGCTGTGAAGTTAATTGGTGTTGGAGATTCTGTAATTGGGAATAGAAGGTCAATCACCTGTTGGCTGTAAACTATTGTAAATTGATGTGCAAGACCAATGGTTGGGCTCAGTGGTCACCTGTACACACACCTCCCTGGGTCATGAGACTGTGGGTTCAGGCTGACACTTTATTGGACGTGCCAACTGTTTGTTGGATGAGAAATTAAACAGATCCCTTGTCCAGTCATTTATGTTATGAGTCAGGTTGCTATTTGGTGAATGTCCCTTCAAGGCACCTGGACAGTAGTGTAGTGTGTGTGGTGTTATCAAGACAGCAAGATTATAACAACGTGCTGACGGTTTCCCTCAGTGAGTCAGAGGGAGAGAGGGATAGACACTGACTGCTGGTCTCCATATCAATGGATGAAGAACAATAGTTGTGTCTGTCACTACAATCCATGTACCGATTTTTGGAGCAAACAAGTGGAGTCCACTTTGTCGTCAACCTGTAGTGGGAAACAGGTATTTGTGGGCGGCCACGTATCGAATGTCTTCGGGGTGGCAGATACTTTGGAACAAAGCAATGGAGATCATCAGTGATTGAGGTGTCATATGGGTTCCATCGTGGAACATGTGGATTCGTAAATTCTCTCTACATTTTCACTTCAGTCAACAGTGGTTTTGCAAAAGCCTTTGCTCGTGTTTCATCTGATGACTTGCTGAACTGAACTTTGAGAATTATTCCTAGACTTGGGGTTTGGGAATTTGCCACACACACACACTGAGTTTAGTTTTGGGGTTAATGTTTGATATCTAACATTTTTATTTTTCTTATCATTACAAGTAGTTATTAATAAAATAGTTTTTAACACTTGTACATGACTCGGTGTGTTTCTATTGTTGCTGGTACATAACAAAATTGGGGGCTCGGCCAGGATTTGAACCCTGGACCTCTCGCACCAGTCTTGAGTTCAACTTTGGACCACTCTCGTCAATCTTGGGATTGATCCAATTTCATTACGTAACATTTAGGAGAAGGCAATGAATTCCTGGGTACCAGTGACAAAAGGTGGGAGGTCACCTGACCAAAAGGCAGGATTGACCACGTTGCCTTGGCCAATATTCCTCCACCAGGCATCACCACCGGGCGTTCACTCCTGTGTCGTGGCACTTTGAAAGTAGCCTGTAAAACAGCACTCCTGCACTCAGCAGGCAGTCTGTTGCTTGGCATCTACTGAGTGCTGCATGGATGCCAGTCCTGCCTGACTTTGGGAAGGTTTACCTTAGCCCCAGCGTAACTCATTTCTCCTCTGCTGGAGGGTTTGAGCAGATACTACCAGGAGGTTGAGTCTTGGAGCTGGAGAGGAACATCAAAAAAAAACTACAGGCCAATCAGATGAACTCCAGTCTTTGCTCTCTTGTGGGTAGTTCCTGGGTGGCAGCAGAGATTGTACATCTGTGGATGCCCTATAGGAGCATTCAGGGCCACCAGGATGTGTCAGAGATACAGCAGTGAGTGGGCTCTTGAATAGGTCAATTAAATGAATGGTGTAAGGTTTGAAATATTAGCTTAGGTAGAATTATTTTGCATATCTTAATCATTACAGTCAGAGTTATATCCCAACAGCTTATTAAATTATGTATTAGCTCAGTATTAACTACCAAATGTATTCAGTATAATAAAGGAATGACACTCTGAAGCATATTCTAGGAAGCACATTCCAGGCACCCACCACTGTTTTTTTTTAAAAAAGACTTGCCCTGCATATCTTTTAATTTAACCCCTCTTGCCTTAAATGCATGCCCTCTGGTATTAGACATATTGACCTTGGGGGTGGGGGGGCATGGAAATGATACTGGCTGTCTACTCTTTCTATGCCTCTCATAACTTTATAAACCTGTCAGGTCTGTAGTAGTTCCTTGAAATCACATGCAAGTACTTTCATCCGGAAAGTATAAAAAATAAAACTAAGAATTCTTACTGCACCAGGGGTGCCTGAGCCAGCAACTGTGGGTAGACACCAGGAGGTGCCAGAGTCCCTCTAACCGTCCACTTGGGTGATTCTCTCTCCTCGTCTCTTCTCGCCTCTCCCATCAGGCAGAAGATACAGGAGCCAGAGGGCACATACCACTCGGCTCAAGGACAGCTTCTATCCCACAGTGATAAGACTATTGAATGATTCCCTTATATGATGAGATGCACTCTTGACCTCACAATCTACCTCGTTATGACCTTGCACCTTATTGTCTACCTGCAATGCACTTCCCTGTGGCTGTGACACTTTACTCTGTTATTGTTTTCACCCTGTACTATCTCAATGCACTCTGTACTACTTCAATGCGCTGTGTAATGAATTGATCTGTACGATCGGTATGCAAGACAAGTTTTTCACTGTACCTCGGTACAAGTGACAATAATAAACCAATACCTTTGGCATACCTTGCCCAGGTTTCCCTGGCTTCAGGATGCTTATCAAGTAAGGGAAGACAAGAGCGGCCAGATCCATCAGGCAAGTAGTTTTCCAGCTGTGTTACAGCCCAGGATGTGTGGGCGTGTGTCCTCTGTATCCAACGAGCAACTGGCAAACCCTCCTCCCACCTCCATGTCCTGCCCTGGCAGCTCCCCCAACCTCTGAGACCACCGAACCTTTGCATTGAGGATGAAGCATCTTTAAATCGGATAAGTTTGGAACCCACGTGAAAAGATCGTTTCACACAGAATATCTCGAGGGGAATGTTTGAGTCGTAGGGGAGGGAGAGAAAGCAGGTTAAATTGTCCTTTTATCTGTCTTCCTGGTAGATTGTCCAGGGAGACACCATGTGCTGTGGCTAAGAGAATGAGTGGTCTGTGCCCAGTGGAGACACAGAAAGTGAGGTAAAAAGGAGCAGGAGGCCATTTGGCCCTTCTGACCTGCTCCACCATTCAACATGATCCTGGCTGAACCACCCACTTCAGTCTCCTGTTCCCACCTTCTCCCTCGATCCCTCTGGCATTAAGAAATACATCTACCTCCTCCTTGATCACGTTTAAAGACTTGGCCTCCACTGGCTTCAGTGAGGGGGAATTCTGCAGCTTCACCGGCCTCTGACTGGAGAAGTTTCTCCTGATCGCCATTTTACACGTCATGCCCTGTATCCAGAAGCTGGTTTTGAACACACGGCCATCAGGAATATCCTGAGGTTTGTCTTGTCACTGAACACACTAACAAACTTCTACTGTTGAAACAATACAAACTGTACTGTTGAAAGTATCCTGACTGGTTACATCATGGTCTGATACGGCAATTTGAATGCACAGGAATGTAAGAAGTTAGAGAGTAGTGGACTGACCCAATACATCACAGGCACATCCCTCCCCACCACTGGTAGTATGTACACAAGGTGCTGCCTCAAGAAGGCAACATCCTTCATCAAAGATCCCACCCATCCAGGCCATGCCATCTTTTCGCAGCTACCATCGGGCAGGAGGTACAGAAACCCGAAGTCCCGCACCACCAGCTTCAAGAGCAGCTACTTCCCTTCACCCGTTCAGTTCTTGAATCAACCAGCAAAACCCTAATCACCACAACAGTTCAAACACTATGACGGCCCTGATCACTTTGCACTAAAATTGTCTGGTTTTTTTTTGGTTCTAATTGTGTTTTTTTTTCCTTGTAAAAAAATTGCATATAATTTGCTTTTCTTGTGAATACTGCTTGTACGATGCTGTGTGCCTGCGATGCTGCTGCAAGTAAGTTTTTCATGGCACCTGTGCACACATGGACTTGTACTATGACAAATTCTTCTTTGAGATCCTCCCTGAATCTAGTCTGTCTGGTCCTGTTAGAACTTCATAGGTTTCTATGAGGTCCCCACTGACTCTAAACTCCTTTGAGTATGAACCTAATTGACCCCAACCTTTGTTCCAACGTCAGTCCTGCCATCCCAGGAATCAGTCTGGTGAACCTCGTCACTGACCAACCCTTTGCATTCCCACGGGTTATTTTACTTTGCTGTTTCTCTGGATGTATTCCCAGTGAGGTATCCTGTAGCCTTTCCACATACTGCACAACAGGGATGGCAGATTACCTGTAGAGACCTCCAGAAACAGGACTCAGATGTACGAGGTCCTCAATAATACATCCAACAAAATGTTCAAGAGGAAGACACAAATCACAAAATGCTTCCACTTCTTGTAAATGGGGTGAAACTGTTTCTATTGGTGGAAGGGTCAAAAACCAAGGGAAGTAAATTTGAGGTACTTAGCAAAGGGACCAGGGTATTTTTCATGCAGCCAGTGATTATTGATCTGGAGGAACGACACTGAGTAGATTGCTCTTTCAAAATGTCACAGAAACGTTGTCAAATTACACAAACATTTGCTGAGCACCCTGTAAGTTCTGCATTTAGGTTCCCTAGTGGGGTTGCATAAAAAAATCAGAATTGCAAAAGATTCTGAGAAACTTAATTTCCCCAGA